>NC_134591.1:64977597-66400097 GCF_037038515.1 Microtus pennsylvanicus | reverse complement strand
ACTCTCTGCTAACCGAATTGTGTCTGCAACCATGCTGTCCTTCCCGTCACCTAGTGTCCCATGGATCTGCCCAGCCAGCAGACACTGTGGCCACTCCCCAGTCCAGAGAACAGGAGGTTCCTTACTGGGGACAGGTTCGCAGGAGGTCAGCAAGTGACTGCCCAAGGCATCCATCCTCAGAGCACAGGGCATAACTCTTCCCTTTATGACCCAAGAACTTTCTGTACTCCTGAAGGAGCCCAATTACCCACACTCTGGCCTGTGAAAAGCAGCCCTGAGTCACCCTGAGCATCTCCCATACAAAGGGACAGTGGAACTTTTACTGAGGCTGGGGATGGGGGTGGGGTCTCTCCAGGGCACCCACAGGCTCTTTCCTAAGAAGTCTTCTGTGGATACACCCATCAGCATTCCCCAAGGCAACAATCCTAAAACACCGGGGAGTAAGAGAGTCACGTGACTGTTCTTGGTGACTCTAGTCACAGAAGACTCTCCCAGCCCAAGCATCCTCAGGGTAGCCGCAAGAGCCCACACCTAAGCCGGGATAGCCAAGCCTGAAAGCTGAGGCCTGAACCTGGGTCTCATTTTCGTCTAATTTCCTTCACAAAGCCCCATCAGAAGAAGTGACAGGCACCTGAATTCTAAATTCAGACCTCTTGCCTTTGGCCCTTCTGCCCCACGTCTCAGAGATGTTTGGTCCACAACTGGCCACTGCCATGTCTCATGGAGGCTTCTGGCTCCTCTCATTAAAGACCTCAATGTAACTTAATGGGCTAAATGGGGAACCGATTTCATATTATTAATTGATTAGGGTACTACTAGGAATAATAATAATATCAGAACTTAAATAAGACTGCAGGGCCTAGCTGCCAGCCTATAAAAAGAAAACCAAAATAGCACAATTAGACGTTCGAGATGGAGGGAGCTTGTGGGTAGACCAGGCACTGGCTAGGCAGGCTCAGACCAAGAGAGCAACCTGCATTCCATCCCCAAGTCCCACAAGACAGAAGGAAAGAACCGTTTACCACAGTTCGGCCTCTGACCTCTACATGTACCCCATGACACATGTGTGCCCACTCACATACACACAGAATAAACAAGCGTCAAGAGAACGTTCAAGGCCTGATGGAGTGTTTAGCATATTCAAGGCCAGCATAGGTAACCTTTTTTTTTTTTTTTTTTTTTTGGTTTTTCGAGACAGGGTTTCTCTGTGGTTTTGGAGCCTGTCCTGGAACTAGCTCTTGTAGACCAGGCTGGTCTCGAACTCACAGAGATCCGCCTGCCTCTGCCTCCCAAGTGCTGGGATTAAAGGCGTGCGCCACCACTGCCCGGCTATAGGTAACCTTTTTTAAGCGCATGTCTTCTATACATCTGCATGATTGGGAGCGTATGTGTCATGTGCCTGTGGAGGATAAAGATCAACGCTGGGTGTCTTTGTCAATCTCACCCCTTTATGTACTGAGGCAGGGGCATGGTCTCTCGATAAACCCCGGATTTGCCAGGGGTCGCACCTCTCCTCCAGGTGCCTGAATTAAAGCAGCTGCCACACATGCCCGACTTTTGTGGGGATCTGAACCCCAGTCCTGATATGTACACAGCAAGAGCTTTCTTTAGCCGCTGAGTCATCTCCTCGGCACCCCCAAAAGAAGGTTTGTAAGGGGCTGTGGGTGGAGCTCAATGGTAGAATGCTTGCCTAGTATTTTTCAGGCCCAGGATTCAGTCTTCAGCACTGGAAAGAAGACGGGCCAAGCTTGTAGCCGGTGAAGTGGGAGCCCCGCCCTTTCAATCTCTAGAGCCAGAAGAAAAGAAGGCCGGGCGGTGGTGGCGTGCACCTTTATTCCAGTGTTCGGAGGCAGGTGGATCTCTGTGAGTTCGAGGCCAGCCTGGTCTACACGTGGTTACAGGACAGTCAGCTATAAAATAGAGAGCCTATCTCAAAAACTACTAAAAGGAGGAGGAGGTGGAGGAGGAGAACCCAGCACTAGAGAGGCAGAAGCAGGCATTTCTCTGTAAATGCTAGGCCTGGTTGCTAGGCGTGGGGACCAGCCTCGTCCATGTGTCAAGTGGTAGACCAATAAGAGGACCTGTCAGACACAAGAAAACATGTATGTGCACATGAACATAGCTGTACACACCAGCATTGTGCACACTCTAGAAACAAATGCAAAGAACTTTGCCAAGTGTGGCCTACCCAATTCGATGGCCAAATCCCTTTTCCTCTGCACCTTAAACCCGCAGCCTCACCTCAAGTCCTTTGACAGCAAGCAGACGAATTTATTTGTTTTAGATATGGTTTTCACTGTGTAGCCAAGGCTGGCCTTCTGCCTCAGCCTCTTTCAAAGAGCTAGAATTACAAGCATCCAACACCATGACTAGCTTGGTTTTTTTTCCTTATGGACAAACTAGTATCCTCAGCTCTGGAATTTTTAAGAAAATATTAATTAGATTCCGAATAATCATTATCTTAGTTGGTCATGAATAAGAAAGTAGTTATGATTGGCAGATGAGAACATCTTCATCTCTGTAGCTCCGTCCCAATCCACCCCACCTCCATGCTAGGGAACAGAAGCTGGAGCCGAGCTCCTGCTCTATCCACAGCCCGTGGGGCCCAGATCATGCTCTATCTATGTAAATTCTTCTTTTATAAAGAAGCAGACAGTAGGAGCTAGAGAGATGGCTCAGTGGTTAAGAGCCTTGGCTGCTCTTCCAGAGGTCCTGAGTTCAATTCCTAGCAAACAACCCCATGGTGGCTCGCAACCATCTTTCATGGGATCTGATGCCCTCTTCTGGCATAAAGGCAAACATGCAGATAGAGCACTAATGCATAAAATTAATTAATTAATTAATTAAAAAAAAAAGAACCAGACAGTAACTGAACCACCATTGCAGGCCACCGTCCACTAACCACTGTGACAAACCACCACTGTGCCATGAAAGCAACTGTAGATAATGTGCAAATAGATGTGGTCCCGTCCCAGTAAAGTTTTATTTACAAAAACAAACCATGTGCCAGATTTGGCCCAAGACTCTTTGGCTTCCATGATTCTATTAGATTAGGAGACACTCTTTCTTTGATATCTATGGTGTTCTCTGCTTGAACCCCAAGTCATGATTCACTGGGGTCATTTTAGACACGAGGAAACATCTAGAATAAGAGATACTTGAGACACGGGCTCCTTTCAGTGTCCCTTAGTCACAACACGCGGTCCTACGCCCACCACACCTTGTCACCTGTGTCGCCACTTCCAGATCACAGGATGGCTCTGAGCTCTGATGAGATCTGTGGGGACAGAAAAGTGGCAGATTGCTGGTCCCCACTCACAGCATCTGACCCGGGAGTTCTGGTGGCAGCAGAGAACTCCTGCTTCTAATAACCAACCCCCCACCCCTCCAGATGTAATAGCGGCCGGAGGATCACGCTAAAAAACTGCAGGGCAGCGCGCAAACTGAAAACCTAAATGTCTGCTGCCACCTAGTGGACAGATGCGAGCAGCACCTCTGTCTACAATCTTGCTTCTGAAGTGTATCCAAAAGAACACACATCTTTTCGTCCTGGAGAAGAATCCATTCTTAAGGCCAATCCGTCGCCTGTATACTTGGGATTCCACTACAGTACTCCAAGCCCCTTGAAAGAAATGAGGTGTCACGTTATTTACAATAATATGGCAGTGATTTTAAATCAACTTAAACCAGAAACAGACTATTTTCCACCAGGGGGAAAAAAACATCTTAAATATCTAAATAGAAGCAAACTGCTGCTGGCATTGCTCTCTGGCTAGTCTCCCGTCACCAGATGCTCAGACCTCTTCTACAAAGCAAATCCACACCCTGCTCCTCTACTCCCTGCCCTGAGATCCGGCAGAAGGCGGCTAACGTGAGGTCCTTCCAGACCTTGGCACACACGGAATGGCAGCGGTGACCAAGGGCCCTGTTGGCCCTCAACGAGAAATGTCTGCCTCTCAAGGCAGCAGAGCAAAAGGCCCTTCTAATAAAAGTCTTGGCCTGGGGAGCTTAATTAGAAGGGGGCTTAGGATGAAGGACGCCCCAGGGGAAATCCACACGTTGCATAAACTGGGTACAGTAGGCACACTGTTATCTCAGCACCCTGGAGGTGGAGTGGGGGTCCAGGAATTGGGGTACAGTGGGCACACTGTTATCTCAGCACCACGGAGGTGGAATGGGGGTCCAGGAATTAGGGTACAGTGGGCAGTGTTATCTCAGCATTCTGGAGGTGGAGCGGGGGTCCAGGAATTGGGGTACAGTGGGCACACTGTTATCTCATCACCCTAGAGGTGGAGCAGGGGTCCAGGAATTGGGGTACAGTGGGCACACTGTTATCTCAGCACCACGGAGGTGGAGCCGGGGTTCAGGAATTGGGGTACAGTGGGCACACTGTTATCTTATCACCCTGGAGGTGGAGCAGGGGTCCAAGAATTGGGGTACAGTGGGCACACTGTTATCTCAGCACCACGGAGGTGAAGCCGGGGTTCAGGAATTGGGATACGGTGGGGCACACTGTTATCTCAGCACCACGGAGGTGGACCGAGGGTCCAGGAATTGGGGTACAGTGGGCACACTGTTATCTCAGCACCATGGAGGTGGAGCAGGGGTTCAGGAATTGGGATACGGTAGGGCACACTGTTATCTCAGCACCCTGGAGGTGGAGCGAGGGTCCAGGATTTCAAGGTCATCTTCGGCTACAGAGTGAGTCCAAGACCAGCCTGGCATACATGAGAGGCTGTCTACGAATGAAGGAAACCGAGAGCAGATTGTCTATAATTTTTTATCTTTCAAGTCACACCTGCATTGACCTGAATTTGAACCCGGTTTCCACCATGCGTGCAAAATTTCAGAATGGCTCCACTTTTCCCTCTTAACACAGTTCTGAGCTAGGCACCATGGCTTATGTCTTTGATACCTCAGAAGGCTAGGGCAGGAAGATCACAGGCTACAGAGCAAGACACTCAAAAAGGTTGGGGAGGAAGCCTGGGGAGATGGCTCAGGCAGTAATGTGTTTGTCATGCAAGCACAGGAACCTCTGAGTTCAGTCCCCCAGAATCCATATTTAAAAGCTGGATGCAGCAGCAGGTACGTGCTTAGAACCCCAACAGGGTGGAGAGGAAGAAGCAGAGGAATCTCTGGGGCTCACTGGCAGGCTAACCTATCGTAATTGGTGAACTCCAGGCCAAATGAGAGATCCTGTCTCAAACAATAAGATGGAGGAGCTGGGGAGACAGGTGAGCAGTAGGGGTCATTGCCACAAAAGCTGAGAACAGCAATTTGAACCCCCAGCACACAAGTGGGCTAGGGTTAGTGCTGGGCCGGCCACAGCAGGCTGCCGCAGCCTTTGAAATCAGACAGGGTGCCTCTGGAGTAAACTGGTAGAGAGATTAGCCCTAACAGTGAGCTCTGAATTTGACTTAGAGACTCTGACCCCAGTCAGGCAGTGATGCTGCAAGCCTTTAATCCTAGCTCTTGGGAAGCAGAGGCAGGTGGAGCTCTGTGAGTTCAAGGCCAGCCTGGTCTACAAAGTGAGTTCCAGGACGGCCAGGACTGTTACATAAAGAAAACCTTGTGTTGAAAAACCAAGGGGGGGGGGGAGATTCTGCCTAGAATAAGATGAGGTCCGGCAGTGGTGGCACACAACTTTGGTCAGGAGGCCAAGACAGGTGGACCTCTTTGAGTTCGAGCCCAATCTGTTCTACAAAACAAGTTCCAGGACTGTCAGGAATACACAAAGAAAAACTAAGAAAAAAATAAATGAAGAAGACTCCTAACATCAACCTGGGGCCTCTAAGCAGTGTGCACTTACACAGGAGAACACATGCATGTGCATGCTCACACCAAAAAATAAAAGTTAAAATTTTTTTTAACAGCCTGGTCTACAGAGCTAGTGCCAGGACAGGCTCCAAAGTCACAGAGAAACCCTGTCTCGAAAAACCAAAAAAAAAAAAAATTTTTTTTAAAGGGAAGGAAAACTATATTCTGCCAAAGCCCAGCAATTAGTCACTTCCTCTTGCCCGGCCCCACCGAGATCCAGGTCCCTAACTCCGCCAGGCACCAAATAAAGGAACACACAGCCACCCACTGCAGATGCCTTGGACTCCCAGCTTGGCAGCTGCTGGAGTTTTGTCAGCATGGAGAAGCATTAGGGCCACTCTACAAAGGATGGCGTGGTACCAAGAGAACGGAGATGACAGGGACCAACCGGAACGGTTTTTTGATGCCAGCAGTTTATATTTGGTCTCCAGATGTGAGGCAGCTGACAGCCAATTAGCACGGCTCAGATCTCCACAGAGCCCCCCTTCTGCACACATGGTGCAGGCATGGCAGTGTGAACACGTGTCTGCCTAGGGTTGTGCTTTGATGGAGAAGTCTCTGGAATGAGCGCTCTTGGAAGGCCTGAGATGTGGAGCCCCGGCACGTGGGACCTCCGTGGTCCTGTCTCCTTCCACCAGGCTTGATCCCAGAGCAGGTATCAAGGTGACATTTTGTACTGAGATGATGATCCTCTCTATTCCAGGGAGGGGAGGAGGCGTGGCCCAGCTCTGAGTTTCTGTGGAGAAGAACCCCTGTTAACTACCAGCCCCAGCAGTCCAGAGCTACTGGGCATGAGCTGTGCTGTGGAGATGCTGGAAACCCAGCTGCGGTGCTTTCTCTGGTGAGCTGTGTGGGAGGGGCTGGGAAAATGCTCGGAGCCGGCACTAGACTGCCCAACAGATGATGTGAGGGTCCCCACAGGCCTGGCTGCCCTGCCTCTCCCTACTGTCTCTCTGCCTGCAAGGTCCTGAGTCCCAGTTTGGGGGGAAGACAGAAGCACTGAACCCTCTTCCTAGAGGTCTCAAACTGAGGATGACGCCGCCCTCCTGCAAGCTAGGCTGTATTCACAGCAGTTCTGAGTCGGCATCGTGGAAATCAGACTTGGGAGTCACAAAATGACCCCCGAAAAGCCTTCTCCAAAACCCTGGTACTCAAACTCACACAAGTTCCTAGGCTATGTTTGGTCTCCTGTTGAGGGGTTTGTGAGCATCCCAGACCCATGATGGTCTGGCAAAGGTGACCCATGCACGTTACCTTCACCTGAAGTGGGGTTGGGTCTGTGAATCTCAACTTTGACCTCAGTCACAGGACCTGTTTGGGATCAATGGATGCTTGGTGCCTCAAGAAGGGGGTTGGACCCAGGCAGTGGTGGCATAAGCCACCAGCACTCAGGAGACAGAGGCAGGTGGATCTCTGAGTGTTCAAGGCCAGCCTGGTCTACAGAGTGAGTTCCATGACAGCCAGGGCTGTTACACAAAGAAACCCTGTCTCAAAATATCAAAACCAAAAAAAAAGGGGGTGTTATGGAGATGGGCCTGCAACCTCATGCTATGAGCCCAGATTGCATTATGTGTACCCACATAATAGCAAACCCAGACCCACACCCCAATGAGCCCAACTTTTACCAGCAGACTTCAGCCACCTATGGCTCCCCAAACGGCTGCTGCTTTCTGAAGGATAATAAGACACCAGAAAGCTGTCCAGGACACCCTTCAGGAAACACCCCAACTGCTAACTCATGAGGACAGTATGCTGGCCAGCACAGGCTATACAAAAAAGAAAGAAAGAAAGAAAGAAAGAAAGAAAGAAAGAAAGAAAGAAAGAAAAGGCCAATACAATGAGGCTAGGAGATGCCCAACCAGAACGAGGGAGTGGCCCACGTCCCTGATGACCCAGTCACTGACCAGCCTCTATAAGCAGACCCCTTGTCGGCTCTTCAGTACCAGTCCTAACAACTGTTAACTTGTTTACTGACACAAGGCCACTCACCATGTAGCTCATGTTGACAATGAAACTTAAGGCAATCCTTCAGCCTCAGCCTCTCAATGTTAAAGGTCCCATGAATCAGGCCTGTGGCAAGCACCTTCACCCAGTGGGCCATGTTGCTGGCCTGTTGACTTTCAGTGACAAAATCCTTTACAAACACTAAACCTGCCTACTCTTGCTCTTTTTCCTTATATTAGCCAAGCCCTGGATGAGACAAGAGGATTCTGTGAGCTCAAGGCCAGCCTAACATACGCAGTGAGCTCCAGCTCAGCTGGGTCTGTAGAATAAGACTCTGTTTCAACAATTAATTAAATGGGGTGGACATGGTGTCATACAGAGCACTCAGGGGGCAGAGACAGGCAGATCTCTGTTTTCAGGATTTTTACATGTTGTAGTGAATCTCAGTACTTTGTTCCTTTTCATGACTGAATAATATTCCCTGACCTAAATATACTGCATTTTATCTAGCCATCCGTTGATGGATGTTTTGATTGTTTATGAGTGTTGCTATTGTAAATAGTGCTGTGTGAGCATTCATTAACAAGCTTTCGCGTGGCAGTAAGAATGACTGTATTTGGGTATGTTCTGACTAGGAAGGACATTGTTACATTGGATGATGATTCTACACATAACCATTCGAAGGACATTCCCGCTACAGTGTTCGGGATTCCTATTCTCCCACATCTTCCCAACGCTCTTTTCTTTTTGGCATTATATTTATTTATTCAGACTTATTTAACTTTCCATTATGCATATATGTGTACATGTATATGGGTCTGTGGATATTTGAGGGCAGGAGCCCACAGAGTCCAGAAGAGGGCGCCAGATCCCATGGAGCTGGGTCACAGGTGACTGAGCCGCCTCACAGGGGAACTAAATTCGACTTGAAGTATTGATTGGCTCCTAACTGTTGAGCCATCTCCACCAACCCCTTTTAAGGTTTTGGGTTTTTGTGGGAATAGTTAGTTTTGTTTTTGTTTTGTTTTTTAAATAGGGTCTCACTTAGCCCAGGCTGGCCGCCAACTCAGCATGCAGCTGGAAATGATATCAGACTATTGGTCCTCAGGTCCCCTCCCCAGTGCTGGGATTATGGGTTTGTGTCACCACGGGGCTTTATCTGGTGCTGGAGATCAAACACAGGGCTCAATGCATGTTAGTTGAGCTTTTATGGTGTGATTGTTTGTGATTGTTCCTCTTTTGGGTATATGCCCAAAAGTGGTATTGCTGGGTCTTGAGGTAGATTCCTAATTTTCTGAGAAACCACCATACTGATTTCCACAATGGCTGTACAAGTTTGCACTCCCACGAGCAATGGAGAATTCCCTTACCTCACTTCCTCTCCAGAATAAGTTGTCATCAGTGTTTTTGATCTTAGTCATTCTGATAGATGTAAGATGGAATCTCAGAGTTGTTTCGATTTGCATTTCTCTGATGACTAAGGATGTTGAGCATTTCCTTAAGTGTCTTTCAGTCACTTAAGATTCTTCTGTTGAGAATTTCTTGTTTAGATCTATACCCCATTTTTTAATTAAATTCTTTGGTAGTTTGATGTCTAGTTACTTGAGTTCTTTGTATATTTTGGAGATTAGCCCTCTGTCAGATGTGGAGTTAGTGAAGATCTTTTCCCATTCTGTAAGCTACCGTTTTGTCTTGTTGGCCGTGTCCTTTGCTTTACAGAAGTTTCTCAGTTTCAGGAGGTCCCATTTATTAATTGTTGCTCTCAGTGTCTGTGCTACTGGGGTTATATTTAGGAAGTGGTCTCCTGTGTCAGTGCATTCGAGGGTACTTCCCACTTTCTCTTCTATGAGGTTCATTGTGGATGGATTTATGCTGAGGGCTTTGATCCATTTGGACTTGAACTTTGTGCATGGAGATAGATATGAATCTATTTGCATTCTTCTTCATGTTGATATTCAGTTATGCCAGCACCATTTGTTGAAGATGCTTTCTTTTTTTCCATTTTATATTTTTAGTTCCTTTGTCAAAACTCAGGTGTTCATAGGTGTGTGGGTTAATCTCAGGATCTTCAGTTTGATTCCATTGGTCCATTCATCTTCATTGAATTTTAGGAAGTCTTTAATTTCTTTATTTCTTCCTTGACCCAGTGATGATTAAGTTGAGCATTGTTCAATTTCCATGAGTTTGTGGACTTTTTAAAATTAGTGTTGTTTGCCGGGCGGTGGTGGCGCACACCTTTAATCCCAGCACTTGGGAGGCAGAGACAGGCAGATCTCTGTGAGTTCAACACCAGCCTGGTCTACAGAGCTAGTTCCAGAACAGGCTCCAAAGCCACAGAGAAACCCTGTCTCAAAAAAAAAAAAAACAAAAAAAAAATTAGTGTTGCTTTTGAATTTTAACTTTAAGCCATGGTTGTAGTAATAGGAGGCGGCGGCAGGGTTGCGTCCCCAAACACCCCAGCCGCCTGCCCTGCCCGGCTAGCTTATGCCCCGAAATAATTACACAGATACTGTATTCTTTTAAACACTGCTTGGCCCTTAGCTCTAGCCCTTACTGGCTAATTCTGATATCCCAATCAACCCATCTCTAACAATCTGTGAGCACCGGTCTTACCGGGAAGATTCTAGCCTAAGTCCATCCTGGGTCGGAGCTGGGGCATGGCGTGTGTCTGCCTGGGAGCGGGTAGCATGGCGTCTCTCCTGCGTCTGCTCCGGAGAGGGGAGCTGTGGAGTCTGACCAGGAGCCGGGAGCATGGCGGACGTCTGCTCCCGAGAGGAGAGCTGTGGAGTCTGACCTCACTTCCTCTTCCTCCCGGCATTCTGTTCTGTTTACTCCACCCACCTAAGGGTGGGCCTATCCAATGGGCCTAGCAGTTTCTTTATTGCTTAGAGCCAATGAAATCAACAGATTGATATATGACACTCCCCCATCACTTCCCCTTTTTCTGTTTAAACAAAAAAGAAAGGCTTTAACTTTAACATAGCAAAATTACATATAACAAAACAGTTATCAAGTAAAAGTTACATCAGAAACATTTATACATATAACAAAATTGACCGTAAATCTCTATCAATAAAGCAAAATCTATACTAATGCAAATTATTCATGTCTATATCATATCCCCCTTTAAATGTAAAAGAACATTTATAAACTATATTTGGGAACATGGGCGCAGTTTTTTCTCTCCAAACTGCTTCCTGCTGAATGGGGGCGTCGTTAATCAGATTATTTAGGGTGTAACCTGTGTGCCAGGTTTATCTCAGTTGGCAGTTGAGCAAAGCAATTTTCTGAAGATGTTCACAGCAACCCTTCAGGAGGACGTGGTCCATCATACCAAATCGGAATAGGAGAAATCCATAGAGTCTCATCCTCTGTGAAAACAAAATAAGAAACTCCTTTCCAAAGCATCATGTCCTTAGATCCAAATTTCGAAATCGTAATACCCTTATATCCATTCTGGTTTAGCTTGGCAGCCCATATAGTGAAATATCTCTCTGTACTTCGCTCCTTCACAGTCAAAAAATTTAAAGAAAACACAATGTACATAATCCAGACTCTCTGTGAATTTTTCATCTTTACGCGGCTTATTTTTATTTATATCTATAACTATCTGTACTCTGTCTCTTTAAAGACTTTACTTTTACTTTTTTCTTTTTAAACCATTAACTTTATTCTCTATATTCTTTTTCTTCTCTCTCCCAAGCCAACGTACATTCATCCAACAGTATGACTCATTTAGTGGTCTGAATCTGTCCTATTGTGAATCTGCAATTTTTTACTATCCAGGAGCACTTTTGATTTGCACCTTTAAATCACTAGGTGCTTAAGAATCTAAGCTGTGACATTCCTAAGTTAACTTTTTGCTTTTTGAGCGTATATCTGTAGACCAGGCTGTCTTTGAACTCTCAGAGATCTGCTTGTCTCTGCCTCCCAGGCATTGGGATTAAAGGTGTTTGCTACTACACCTTGAACTCACAGAGATCTGTTTGTCTCTGCCTTCTAGGCACTGGGATTAAAGGCGTGTGCTACCACACCTTGAAGTCACAGAGGTCTATCTCCTTCTGCCTCCCAAGTGTTGGGATTAAAGGTGTGTACACACAACAACTCTCTTCCTTTTTTTTTTTTTAAGAACTTCAACTTTTAGCTTGCATATATTTTTAACACACAGTAAACCATTTAGAAATTTTCTCTGTCTTTGAATCTCTCTTTACTGTATATCTCTCTTTTTCTGACCACAAGAGCCTTTAATTTACCAAGCAATATCAGTAGGACTAAAGGCGTGGCTTTGCCAGCTAGATCCAGTCCATTCCTTAGCTTTCCAGCCTCATGGCGGAAATACAGGCTGCAGCCATGTTTATAGCCACAACTGGCTTTTCAAGGTCCCTGCCAGCCAGCAAGCTATAACAGACAACACTCAAGTCCTCTCTCAGTAGCCGGCCCTCCTGCCTCAAACAGTCAGAGTTTGCCCTGGCAGGATGGCCCAGAAAGCCGGCATTTTTAAATGGCGCAGCTTTTTTCCTGCTACGGCTGAAAACCGAAAAGCATGTGTTCAGCTTTTCATCAACACTGTTTAAGTGTTTTGTGGCAGGACCTCTTAATGAGCCGCAGGGTTTTGCAGCTAAAGCTGAGTCAGGAAGCCTCTTGGGGCTACCAGGTAGGAGCGGCACTCAGCACTTTAATTCTGAGACTGAGCGTGCAGCACAGAAATTCTTTTCATCCAAGTTACATCCAAATCTGACACGCAGAGCACTACGCAGTCTGAAAACACGTCTCTGTATGGCGGCAGGAATCCGCCATGCTCTTCTGCCTGCCTAAGCCTGATTCTGCCTTCTACCCAGGAGCAGGCGGGGAGCTATGAGTCATCGTCAAGGTCTCAGAGCACTCTCCTTCCTATCCCAAGCGGGAACACAAACATAAAGCCAGAGTTTGCACTGGCGGCAAAGCCCCAGGAAGCCGCGCTTTAAAATAACGCAGCTTTTTTTCTGCTGCTGTTGCTGAATCAGGAAATCTCTCTACAGCACGCCACCAACAAACAGCAAAAATCTGTGTTAAACTCTCTCTCCCTTATTTTTAAGCCTTCTCAGGTTTTTTAAGTGGGTTTAGTTAGCCACACGTCTGGGCGCCATTTGTAGTAATAGGAGGCGGCGGCAGGGTTGCGTCCCCAAACACCCCAGCCGCCTGCCCTGCCCGGCTAGCTTATGCCCCGAAATAATTACACAGATACTGTATTCTTTTAAACACTGCTTGGCCCTTAGCTCTAGCCCTTACTGGCTAATTCTGATATCCCAATCAACCCATCTCTAACAATCTGTGAGCACCGGTCTTACCGGGAAGATTCTAGCCTAAGTCCATCCTGGGTCGGAGCTGGGGCATGGCGTGTGTCTGCCTGGGAGCGGGTAGCATGGCGTCTCTCCTGCGTCTGCTCCGGAGAGGGGAGCTGTGGAGTCTGACCAGGAGCCGGGAGCATGGCGGACGTCTGCTCCCGAGAGGAGAGCTGTGGAGTCTGACCTCACTTCCTCTTCCTCCCGGCATTCTGTTCTGTTTACTCCACCCACCTAAGGGTGGGCCTATCCAATGGGCCTAGCAGTTTCTTTATTGCTTAGAGCCAATGAAATCAACAGATTGATATATGACACTCCCCCATCACATGGTGATCCAATAAGATAGATGGAGTTATTCCAATTTTTTTAATGATTTATTTAACTTTATGTTCATTGGTGTGAAGGTGTCAGATCTCGTGGAACTGCATTTTCAGACAGTTGTGAGCTGCCATGTGGGTGCTGGGCATTGAACCCGGGTCCTCTGGAAGAGCAGCCAGTACTCTTAACCGCCGAGCCATCTCTCCAGCCCAGTTATTCCAATTTTTTTGTATCTGTTGAGGTTTTCTTTGTTACTAATTATGTGGACAGTTTTTGAGAAGGTTCCATGCAGTGTTGAGAAGAAGGTATATTTGTTTGTGTGTTTAGGTGGAATGTTCTATAGATGTCTGTTAAGTCCATTTGAGTCAATCTGTTAAAAGATGGTTTAATATTTTAATATGAAACCTTAGTCTTTAAGCTATATAGGTATTAAGAATTATAGGTCAGGGCTGGAGAGATGGCTCAGCGGTTAAGAGCATTAACCACATGGTGGCTCACAACCATCTGTAATAAGGGTCTGGTGCCCTCTTCTGGCCTGCAGACATACATGCAGACAGAATATTGTATACATAATAAATAAATATTTTAAAAAAAAAGAATTATAGGTCAATAGTCATCCATGTTTGTCATACTTAAACTAATCAGGTTCTTTAGATACATAAAGATTATATTCCACATAGGTAATCTTCAACCGTTTCAAGGAAATGTAGAATATGGCATTTAAATAACTTAAGGTTCTGTTGACATGAGTCACGATTGCTCCGGACAGGACCAATCTATTCCCGAGAAAATGTTGGGCACCAAAGACTCCAAGTGGAGTCACTTGGAACTTGTTTTCTTCTTAACAAAACTGGCCTTTGGGCAAAGAACTGCCCATACCTCGACCACTGACAAAATGCATCGTATCCAGACTGGACAAGCAGGATACAAGCAAAAAAGACCACCAAACCTTGCCAAGACAGGGTAAGACGGTTTTAAAATTTTTCCAGCCTCTAAAAATGGTCTGTCAGTTACTCTAGGCCTTAGCCCAAACATTGCAAATGAGACTTCGGATGATTGCCCAGGTAGCCGATTGTCTGTCATTTCTTGCACCTTTTAAAAGTTGCTTGATTGCACTTCCTGTTTACTCAAGTTGAAAGACTTTGGGGCACCTTAACATTACTGCACCGCCCTTCCTGGGAACCAGGACCCTGGTAACCAACCACGCGTGCACTGGAGCTTTGAGTACTTTCCATCCCCTTTGTAGTCTTTCTTCAATAGCCCCAAACTCTGGAACTGGGGTGAGACGACCTGCAGATAACCCCCAAGTGTTCCTCCTTGTTCAACCAACCCAGTAACCGCCATAGCATTGATCAACTAGTTAGCTGACCATTGAATGAACTAGTCAAAATAGTTGACAAATGATTCTGCACTCTCCCTTTTGATTCTGCACTACCCCCTTGATTCTGTGGTTTTCCTTTAAAAGAGCCTGCAATAGACAAAGAGGGGGTCCTTCTCCTCTCGAGGCTGAGGGACCTCTGCCACGGCAGCAAAATAAAAATTCCTCTTGCTATTGCATCAAACACGCCGAGAGTGTCTCTTGGGGCGACCTCCTTCTTGGTGGGGCTTTAGTGCAAGGGCAAAGCACAGAGCTAGCCTTGTCAAAACCGTGACCCTCCCTCCTCCCCACCCCTCAGGCACATGTGTGTGGAGGATGGAGGACAACTTTCTGAAGTCAGTTCTGTTTCCACCGGGTTCCGGTGACAGAACTCAGGTCGTCTGGATCGCCAAGCTAGTGTTTTTATCATTGAGGCATACAGTCTACCTCTGCATGGTCTTAAAAATATAGGGAAAGTACCTGGCGGTGGCAACACACAACTTTAAACGCAGCAGTTGAGAGGCAGCAGAAGGCAAATCTCTCAGGCCAGCCTGGTCTACAGAGTGAGTTCTAGGAAAGCCAGAGCCATGCAGACAAATGCCTGTGCACACCCGTCTGCTGCCAACAGAGAGGAACCTTTGCTCTGGACAGTTGCCAAGAACTTTGTCTTTAAGTCTTTGTCTTTCAGAGACATGAAACTGAGCTGCCCTCATGCTGAAATGTGGAAATGCTCCCATGCTGTGGAAGTGCATGCACACACGCACTTGTTTAAATTAGACATCATTCATGACTCTATTCCAAAGCATTTTATTGTTCTTTAAAAAGGGAATGTGCACGGCTAACAGTCATGACTTCTGACCCCAGCAGACAGTGCCAGAACCCCAGGAGCATCTGTCTTGAGGCCTCTGTTTCTCAGTCCTCACCTGGCCAGTCCCAGAGCCCAGCTGTAGCTTCTCTCCACTTTCTAGTAACACTCAAAGCAGCAGCGACTGCAGCTGTGCACACAAACAGCCTAAACCCCAAATGATTTCAAAGGTTACACAGTTATACACATTTAAAATACATAGAAAAATAATAATTAGGATTTATACAAATTAGATTTTTACAAAACAATGTCACTACAAGAATTACATCTTACATCCAAGCACAAAAATGTGAACATATGCACATGATGGTGAGAAAAGACATTTATTTCAGACGCCAAGTGGGGAGGCACAGGGTAAACTCGCATTTAATGGACACACGTGGAAGTTTGAATTTGGCAGCCGAAGCCTCCAGTCCCTTTACCAGCTTCTGTGCAGTTTCTCCAGGGCTCACACGGCTGTTCCTCTCTCCAGGTTCTGCTTGATCTCAGCTGTGTACTTCCCGTAGAACCTCTCTGCTTTCTTGTTGAACTTGGCGTTCCTCTCATTGATGTAGTCAATGTCAGCATCATCATTGTAAGGACGTCTTCGGCTGTATTTGTCTCTCTTTTCAATTCTGGAGGAAGGACGGGGGTTAGGAGGTTCAGAATTATGTTCCCCAGGCCTCCTCATGCTCAAGCTCAAAGATCCACCTGCCTCTGCCTCCCAAACCCTAGGACTGACCACTATAGCTGCTCTAAATGCCTTCTTTGATCTTAAAACATGGACAAAAAGATCCGGACAGAATCAACATTCATAATAAAACACCTTGGCAGAAAAGAAAAAGTAAAAAAGGCCAGCATGGTCTACAGAGCTAGTTCTAGGACAGAGAAACCCTGTCTGGGGGGGGCGGGGGGAGGAAGACAAACAAATAAAAAAAACACCTTGCGGGGAGGGAGGGGGAAGGCAGGCACAGTTTAATCAGCTTCAGATGGTTGAGCTAATTAGTAGAACCTCAGTGTAAGCAATGAGACCCAGCAACTACAGCCTCTGGTCACAGCACTTCTGAGCATCTTCGACCACCTGCTGGAGACCAGCCGAGGCTACATGATGAGTGGCTGTCTCAAAAATCCACAACAAAAAGAATGCTTCTAAAGATGCTAAAAGTAGGGACAATGAAGTGTGACTTTGGGTAAAACACCCTAAAAATTCTATCAGTGATGATGAGCACTGTACGGTGTGTGTGCTATACACCACTGCACCCTGCAACACCTGCATGGTCCTAGAACATAAATGTAGTCCCCTGTATCAGAAATAAGTACGGTCAGGCACTCAGGAGGAAGGATCTCTAGGAGTCTGAGGCCAGCCCGCTCTACATAGTAAAATTCTACCTCAAAAGAAAATTATAATAAATAATATAGCCATATAGAGACAGACACAGACATACACACAGAGTAATCTAAACAATACTTGAGTTCCAGGCTGGCCTGCAAACATGAGGCCAGTCTTAAACAAACAGGCACAAAATGCTGACTATTAGTTTGGCCTTGGTACTGAAGGCCTGGTCCAGCTGATAGGGATACTAGAAGGTGCTGGAACCTCTCAGTGGAGCTTATAAGAGGAAGGTGGTCTGAGGGCTGTGCCTTTGAAAGGACATCAGGACAGCCCTTCTCCCCTCCAATCTGTCTGCTTCCTGATCCTCAGGAGCTGACTAGGCTTCCTAGCATGGACTTCTCATGATCCACTGTGCTGCCACAGGCCAGACAATGGACCAAGAGCTCTAAAATCAGGAGCCAAAATAAGTTAGCTTAGGGGCATCTTGCCACAGCGACAGAAAGCTAAAGGACAGCATGACAGTTTGACTACATCAGTATTCCCATCTCCAAATCCTATGGGCTCAACCTCTACTCGCTGTCCAGCTTCAAAACCAACAGATTTGGGGTCAGAGATGAGCTGGTACCAGCACTGTGACCGTCAAGTCATCTGAGCACATCAGCCTCAGATGCACACCCCACCCACTCTCTGGTGAAGTATAGAACGTTCCAGGCCAGGCTGCCCTACTGAGTACTTACTGCTTTTCCAGATCTAAAACCATTCTGTCGATTTCCTCTGAGGAAGGCACATGCGTCCCATGGAGAAGACTGTTGGATGTTGGGAAAAAATCTTCTCCACTGAGAAGACACAAGAAGGGTTTCCAGTCAGACACGAGCGCCCCAGTCTCTACTTTCAATACATATACAGGGATTGTGATGAGAGACAATGCACAAATACACTTATTTACACAGCAAAGGTAAAGGAAGAAAGAAAATGCAGGCTCAAAAGAGATGAGCCAGGCTGGATGAGCATGCCTATAACGCCAGTCCCAGGAGGGGCTCTGGGTTCCAGGCCAGTTCAACTCACACAACACAGCTTCATTCTTCAGATGCATAAACAGTGGCCAGCGTATAGAGGACTTGCCAAGGATCACAGAGGGCTGGGAGCCGAGTGCTTACGGTTATTTCCACATGCGTCAAAACAGGGGCCCAGCCAGGCATGGCAGTGCACACCTTTAATCTCAGCATTCGGGAGGCAGAGGCAGGTGGATCTCTGAGTTCAAGACCAGCCTGGTTTACAGAGCGAGTTCCAGGACAGCTGTTACACAGAGAAATCCTGTCTCCCTGTCTTCAAACCTCCTCCACCAAAAAAAAAAAAAAAAAAAAAAAAAAGACCCTGGATGTTTGGCTTGGTGGCACATGCCTTTAATCCAGTGGTCGGGAGGCCAAGGCAGGCATATCTCTGAGTTCCAGGACAGCCAGGGATACACAGAGAAACTCTGTCTTGAAAACAAATAGAGCCTGCCCCACCTGCCACAGCTCATGCAACCTCTCTCAGCTAGGGCAGCCGTGAATGAAGAATACTAGCCCCTTAAGTACAAATATTTACCATCTGGTCCTTACCAATGCTGACCCGCCCCAGCACCAAACATCCAGCTCCTACAAGAGCACCTAGCTCTGACGAGCTGGTGCTGGCCACCCGCAAGTTTCCAAGGGCAGTCAGGGCTTACCTACTGTGCAACAAGGACAACAGTAACCAGTGTCACCAAGACAGCCAGTGGTAATCCACAAGTCACCATTAGATTGAGTTTGGTCAGGCAAATTGGTAAACCTGTAATCCCAGCACTCAGGAGACTGAGGCAGGAGGACTGCTGTGAGTTCAAGGACAGCCTGAGCCACACAGTAAAAATGGCTCGAGAAAGTCAATAGCTAGTTTAACTAGTAGTTTGTATGTGCAGTGTCTGGAAGTCTATTCGCACCCACCGCCCCAGTGCGGCACTGCCTTCCCCCAAGGACTCACTGCTTTTCTCTCTGCCGCTCGTAGCTTTCCATGTCGGGTTTGATCTGCTTCGTCAGCCGGTGATACTGGCGTAACTGGGCGGCAGCATAATCTAAACAAAATGAGAACCAGAGGTGATCTGTGTCCTTACCACCTGGGCATTACTTAGAAGAGAAAACTCAAAATTGTTGTCCTACGTGCACAGGACATTGGCCTAAGCACAGCCTCTACCCTGAACGGACTGACAGGAAAACTGGCTAATTCTGTCAGGGGTGATAGCGCACTCCTGTGAAGGCACCACTCAGGAGGTTGAGGCAGGAGGCTCCTGAGTCTGTGAGACTACGGCAGGAAACGGCGGCGACAAAGGCTGACTTCAGCAGACAGACGGGTGGGCCTGGGTTCTACCTCTACCGTGACACACCTGCGCTCTCCCTGGCCGCCTACAACATTCCATGAGTGAAGCGCAATGGGCGTGTGCTCTCACTAGAGCAGAAGCCTTGGTCCAGGAGTCCCACTGAGTAAAGCAGAGGCCAGCACAGGCCAGCTGTACCTGAAAAGCCCAAGTCAGGGTTCTTCCTCTTCTTCCTCCTCTCCCATCTCTCCGCGTCCTCTGCGCTGATCTCCAGCAGCTTCACCTTCTCGTAGTCCTCCCCTCTCGCTGCACACTCCTGAAAGGACAGGCACCTTCCGTTCTGCTTTGTTTCATTTTTTGAACCCAGGCTGACCTCAAATTCACAGCAATCCTCCTGCCTCGGTTTCCCAAGTGCTGGAACTATAGGCATGATCCATCATGCCCAACTATTCAGCCTATTTTAGATAAACTTCTAATGAAGAATCAAGCATCAGGCCTTCATAGTGGCCTAATGGGTAAAGGTAATTGCTGTCAATCATGACCACCTGAGTTCTAAACCAGGCCTCACACAGTGGAAGGAGAGAGCTGACTTTTTTTTTTTTTTTTTTTTTTTTTTTGGTTTTTTGAGACAGGGTTTCTCTGTGGCTTTGGAGCCTGTCCTGGAATTAGCTCTGTAGACCAGGCTGGTCTTGAACTTACAGAGATCCGCCTGCCTCTGCCTCCCAAATGCTGGGATTAAAGGCGTGCGCCACCATCGCCCGGCTGAGAGCTGACTTCTATAATTTGTCCTCTGCCCTCCTGTGCCCACACACATACAAATAAAAAGCTAACAAAACTAAAATCAACAGCAACAGAATGGAACAGGTGTCAGACCTGTTCTAAATGATTTGCACATGTTATATCACAGAATTCACAATTGATTCAAGTAACCATTATTATAGTCCCTGTCCTACAGACAAGAAAAGTAAGGCTCAGCCAGGCAGCAGTGGCCCATGTCTTTAATCACAGAATTCAGGAAAGAGGCAGGCAGATCTCTGAGTTCAAGGCCAGCCTGGTCTACAGGGCGAGTTCCAGAACAACCAGCACTACACAGAGAAACCCGGAATAAGGCTCCCTGAGGTAAACAGCTCCCCCACCTACCCAGCTACCGGGATCTCCCGTCTCAACGGAAGGGAGCAACCAGGGCTTCCTAACCTTTTTCTTTTCTTCCTCCTGAAGCTCCCACTCCAAACGCGCTTTCTTCGCTTCCCAGTTTGCAGGCAACTTAAGTCTTTTGTCTTCTTCCACGACTTCCTGGTGATTTAACTTGCGAGCTTCGTTCTAAAATCATAAGACAAAAAAGGAGGCAACAGATAAAACATGAGAGGGGCCCAAATAGACCCTGGAGCAACTAAGTGACCCCAGCTAAGGCTGCAAGCGATAAGAGCTCCCAATGACTTTAAGCACAGGAATAGACTCATAAGGCATACCACAGGATGAGATGCTGGGCTGCAAAGCTTTGGTGATCTGCAGTCCTATGGGCTACTGTAAGCTTTGCCTGTTCAGTCGGGTGCATCCTTTATTATCAGAACAAAGGTTGCCAAAGGGCCCCCACTGCACCACATCACAGGACAGTGGCAAGCAAAGACGTTATACTTTATTTAAAACCTTTCTTATGAATTCACTTTGTGTGTTTGTGCAGAGGTCAGAGGTCAACTCCCAGGTATCAGTTCTCTTTTTCCACCATGCGGGTTCTGGGGATCAAACATCGGTCCTCGGGCTTAGCAGCAAGTGCTGGCACCAGATGAGCAAATTACACTTTTTTGAGTTTGAACTTGGAAAAGAGGACAAGTGTGTGCGGATAATTTTTGTTTTCGTTTTTGGTTTTCGAGACAGGATTTCTCCGTGTGACAGTCCTAGCTGTCCTGGAACTCGCTCTGTAGACCAGAAAAAACCAAACTCACAGAGATCCACCTGCCTCTGCCCCCTGAGTGCTAAGATTAAAGGCGTGCGCCACCACCGCCCGGCATGTTCGCTGCTTTTAAGGTGAGGAAAGTCTTACTAAGTTTCTTCGTATTTCTAGCTAAATATTTCCCTATTTGATTGGATCATGGCGAGCGGGTTGTTAGGAACAGAGTTAACCAACCAGATAAACTAGGTGTTGTGGGTGGGCCCTGGGAGGAGCGAGCGGGTGTGACTTTGACGTGTTTCAAAGCGACCTCCACGTGAATCCACGTCCTCCACTGAGATCTTCCGGTTCTGGGACGCCCCGCCCTGGGGCCCGGCGAGCTGTCCGTGTCCCCGCCACTCACCCGCTTCAAATGCAGCTCGCGGAACTTGCGCAGTCTCTGCTCGCGTTTCTGCGCTGCCAGCTCCTCGGCCGCCGAGGACCGGTCCTCCGCGACGTCCGCGGGCACCTGCGATCGCAACCGGCTTCAGGCTCGACGTCCCCAGGGCCACAGCCTGAGCCTGACACCCCGGCCTCCCCAGTAGCCTCGACCGGACTCGCCTCATGCCCAGCCCGGCGTCACCCCGAGAGAACCTTGCGCGAGGCCGGTGGTACTCACCTCAACTTCAGTCGCAGCCGCCATTACAGCCTTCTCTACTTCCGGCAACAACAACAAGCACTTCCGTCGGCCTCTAGCCCCGGGCTGCAGGCCCCGCCCCTTCCGTTTGAAGATTGTCCCGCCCCTTTAGTGCGGGCTGTAGACGCAGGCGCAGTCGGCAGAAGCGACTTCACGGATCGTCGAGGAGGGGAGGCAAACTCAAGAATGGGTCACTGAGACGGGAATGACCGGAAGGGGCCTGGTTGGGAATCACTTATCCGTGTCACCTGCTTTGAAGCACCCTGCCTCACATAGATTGAATGCAATCGGTATTGAGTCGCTTCCATAGAGCCGATAACTTTCTGATGTTACTGCAGAACACGGCCGACTCCATACTGCCCACTCCCACAGCAACTACCAAAGCCACTAAGATAATGCAGGAATACAACAGGGGCACATGAAACGTGTTCCTTTCTTTTTTTTTTTTTTTTGGTTTTTTCGAGACAAGGTTTCTCTGGGGTTTTGGAGCCTGTCCTGGAACTAGCTCTTGTAGAGCCAGGCTGGTCTCGAACTCACAGAGATCCGCCTGCCTCTGCCTCCCGAGTGCTGGGATTAAAGGCGTGCGCCACCACCGCCCGGCAAACGTGTTCCTTTCTATCTCTCTCTTTTTTTTAATATATTTATTACATATACAGTGTTCTGCTTGCATGTATACTTGCAGGCCAGAAGAGGGCACCAGATCTCATTACAGATGGTTGTGAGCCACCATGTGGTTCCTGGGAATTGAACTCAGGACCTCTGGAACATCAGGCAGTGTTCTTAACCTCTGAGCCATCTCTCCAGCCCACGTGTTCCTTTCTAATATGACAACTACAGATGAAAAAGCCGTCGCCCAAGTGTAAAGACGTTTAAGTACAAGTAGCTGTGGTGGCACACTCCTGGCACCCCAGCAGGAGGTACCAAGTATGAGACTTGCCTGGGCCTCACAGCGACTTAGTGCTACAAGGCATGACCGTTTATTCCAAGGAAACAAAAAGGGACCATCTAAATTAAAAGCTTAAGCAGTAACAAGAAACCAAAACTGGAAGTTGAGGGTAAGCTCTTTTGAGTACCCCTCCTCTGTAGGGAGATGTTTCTTAAACTCAGGAAAGTTTGGCTTGCTTTTCAAAAGTAACAAGGGTAAATAAAGCCGCACAAGAATATTTAAAAAGTTAAACACAAGCAAATATCCTGCACACATCTTTAATCCTGTGAGTTACTGCACGCACAGTCTTGTCTAGCTTATATCTAAGCCAGGTAACACGTTGAGACTGCCTCAAAAATAAAAGCAGTCTGGCACGTGAGACAGCCTGGCAAATCTGTGAGTTCGAGACCAGCCTGGTCTCAAATAAATAAATAAATAAACAGGAAAATCAATTTTCTTCTTTTTTTTAGGAAAATCAATTTTTAAAAAAAGCACAAATTTAAATCTGAACGATAAGGGATAGCCTGTAGTGTGATTTCTACTTGATCTTAATAAAAACCTGAAATCAGATATTAGGGGATGAAAGCTGAAAGATCAGAGAGGCAGAGCAGCTAGACACTAGTGCCTACTGCAACAAAGTCCTCAGACCGAACGGGGTATCCTGTTTCTACAAAACCTCAGACTGAACTCTGTCTCCTCCGGCCTTATATTTCCCTCTGCCCAGCCGTATCACTTCCCCTCTCCACCTCCCCAGTACTGGGATTAAAGGTGTGAGCCACCGCTGTTTGGCTCAGTTTCTCAAAGTGAGATTCATGTAGCCCAGGGTGGCCTTGAACTCAGAGATTGGCCAGCCTCCGTCTCCCCAAGTGTTGGGATTAAAGATGTGTGCCCCCACTGCCTGGACTCTATGGCTAACTAGTAGCTATCTCTGCTCTCATCGTCACGCAAGCTTTGTTGAAGCAAAAACAAAATATCACATTATTTTCTGGTTGGAAAACTATCAGAAAACATTGTGGAATATCTCAAACAAGTGTCTGAAAATGTGTTCCATTGGAATCCAGGGGGATTTTTTTTTCTTTTTATAGGTATTTTTGTTGGTTGGTTGATTTGGTTGTGTGTAGTAGACAGGGTTTCTCTGTGTAGCTCTGGTTGTCCAGGAACTCAATCTGTAGACAAGCCTGGCCTCGAAATCAGAGATTTGTCTTCCTCTGCCTCCCCAGTGCTGGGAAAGGAGTGTGCCATGTGCAGCCATTGCCTGGCTGAGATTTTTGTTTTTAAAGGAAGAAAAGAATGAGGAACCGAAGGTGTAGTTCAGCTGGTAAATTTCCAGCAAGGCATAGAGCAGGTGCGGTAGTGCCTGTTACCCCAGCACTCAGGTGGCATTCAAGATCAGCGGGGTGTGATAGCAAGGTCTTTAATCCCAGCAGAAAAAGTATGTGAGTTCAAGGCCAGCATGATCTAACCAGTGTTTCTCTGTGTTGAAGGCCAGCATGGTCTACACAGTTTATCTGTGTTGAAGGCCAGCATGGTCTACAGTGTTTTTCTGTGTTGCTTTGGGTACAGTAGCTCTTGTAGACCAGGCTGGCCTCAAACTCAGAGATCCACCTGCCTCTGCGTCCCAAGTGCTGGGATTAAAGGCGTGCGCCACCACCGCCCGGCTCAAAGGAAGTCTTAAACATGGGGGTGTACACCTTTAATCACAGCCCTTTAAAGGAGGCAGAAGCAAATGGATTTCTGAGTTCAAGAACAGCTTGGTCTATTAAGTTTCATGATAGCCCAGGGCTATGTAGACCCTCTCTCAAAAAATTCCAAAAAAAGGTTGTCTAAAACTCCTTGGTGGTGGTGTGTAGGCTCCAACAGTGGTGGTGGGGGAGAGACATAAAAGATACACTCAGGTTAACTGGTTCAACTCACAATCTAATCTCCAGAAGTGCTGAGATTATAGGCATGCACCATCACTATCTAAATGATGCTGGGTTCAAAGAAACTCGGGGTAGTGCAGAGTGTGCTAGAGGCAGAATATGCTAGAGAAGCAGTCTTCCAACTCAGCTACATCCTAGCCCACTATTAGTACTTTGAAGACAGCTGCCAGCCACAATTAACACAGCTATTGGCTGATTTGTTGGGAAATGCCAATTAAAAACAGCATGGCTGTATTAATCTGTATTTGAGGATTGAGACATACTTGTCCACCCCACCCCCCCACTTCCTGGGAAAATGCAGAAACCTTTTCTGCCCAAGGAGTAGGAATTTATTAGTTAACTCCTCCACACACAACGCAGGGTGGAGGGTGAGGTCTTCTCGCCGGATGAATCAACCCTCTTACTAGATTCTAACTTTCTGCCTCTAAAAGAAGGCAGAGATGGGGACGAGTTAACGACTCAAGGGCCACAACCTAATCATGCCTGTGTTGGTTCTCAACTTTAGTCTTTCATCTGGTTACTAATTCAAACCCTAGCTTATGTGTTCCACCCATCCTGAGTTCAACTTTATTGGCAAATTTAACCCGATTAACTTTCAACACACAGCCAAGTTGAACCTAACTGTGAAACACGATCTTATGCTTGATATTGCTAACTGGTGGGTTTTGGAATTTTTGTTTTAAAACAGCAGGGGCTTCTGTGTATTCCTGTCCTGAAACTCGCTGCTCTGCAGACCACCTGCTTCTACCTCCCGAGTGCTGGGACTAAAGGTAGCACTTTCAGGATTATGTTGGCCTTCCCTCTCACCTAGCAGGATGAACTCAGCAAGTACCCTGTTCCTTTAAGAGACAAAGCCCACCCACTCCCAGTCTCTCTTCTCTCTCCTTCCTTCCCTATACCCTCTTCCTAAATAAAACTCCATTACTTCCCTAGCTCTCTTTGCATGGCATAGTTTCTACCCCACCCACCCAGTGGGACCTGCCAGGGTCGTTCCTGCTTTTATCTTTCAACCATCACCTCCTGGTTTGGGTTTTTAATTGGGTCTCACTGCCCTGGAGCTCACTATGTAAGTCCAGGCTGACCTTGAACTCAGCAAATCTACCCGTACTTGTACTTTTTCCTGCCTCATGAGTGCTGAGAATTCCCAGTTTAGACTTTTCTTTAGAAAAGAGTATGTATAGCCAGGTGATGGCGGCACACATCAATATACCAGCACTTAGACAAGAGGCAGGTGGAGATGGACCACTGTGAGTCCTAGGCCACCCTGATCTACAAATTAAGTTCCAGGATAGCCAGGACTGTTTTGTTTAGAGAGAATCCCTATTTTAAAAAAAAAAAGAAAAAAAGGGAAGAAAAAGTTATGTGTACGAGTGGTCTGTATGCATTAAGTCACTGTACCACATACAACTATCGTACTTAACCACTGAACATCTCTCAGGCACAGGAAGTTTTGGCATTTAACCCTCAGACTTATGATTCCTACCATCCTTAGACTACACTTAGGAACACCTAGCACTCAAGAGGCAGAGACAAGCGGGTTAAGTTTGATTCGGGCCATCAAAGAGAGCTCTTGATACTCAGGGATACACATTTGAACCAAATAAAGACCAGCCTCCCCTACCCATCACAGTCATCACATGGAATATGGAATAATAACCTTGTATTGTCTGTTCAGACTTGGATTTGGATTAGAAAGGTTTCTACATCAGTAGAGCCATTTAATAATATTCATGAAATCAAACCAGGCGGTGGTGGCACACGCCTTTAATCCCAGCAACCAGGAGGCAGAGGCAGGCAGATCTCTGTGAGTTCGAGACCAGCCTGGTCTACAAGAGCTAGTGCCAGGACAGGCTCCAAAGCTACAGACAAACCCTGTCTCGAAAAACAAAACAAAAAAAAATCATGAAATCAAGACAAATAATAATAAAAAGTTTATTAACAAATATACAAAATACAGTTTTCAACTGTCTTACAAAATTCACCCATGTATATATGTCATACTATACAATACTTACAAGTATATACATAAGACTCCCACCTGTATGCAATTCTCTGGTCCATCTTCAAGAGAAACCTCAACTGTCTTTCTGTAATGGCTTTTAATCACATTTACTGCCAGGATTTTCAGGCTAATGCTGGAGGACGTGAACTCTCTCTCTCAGTAAAGTGCAGTTTTAGGGAACCCCAACCCTTAGTTGTCCTTTAAACAGGTATCCACAGTCCATAAGGACTTTTTTTCTTATCTATTTTTGGTGATCCTGATGAAGTCTCTTCAGCAGCAGTTTTAGCTGTTTTCTGGAGTGGCTTTGCTATGGAATTCTGCAAGACAATAAATTAAAGTCAAATTCTCACAGAGATCAATAGAAAAAAAAATTAAAACACTTACATAGTAAAATAGCACCCTAGATGCAATTTTCACGAAATGTTTGGTTGGGTACACTTACATTAGAGCTGAAGGCTATGTTTCTGTGTGCGGAAGATTTCTCACTGAGATTTTTAGTTCCATCTTCAGATTGCTTTTCTGAATGCTAGAGGGGCAGAGAATTTTTAAACATAGCCTTAGATTCTGAGCATCGTATGAAAAGCATCCCAATTGCACACAAATGCAGCTGTAGAGACACAAACCAAATTCCACCTATTGCCACCGTTAACAAGCTAGACAACAAAAAGTTGTTTCCACTTAACAAAATTGCCTTAGAAGGAGCCACAGTTCCCCAGGAACCGATTCCTGTGGTGGATACCACTCATTTTGAGTAAGCACAATAGAAAATGCTTTGTTAAAAGAATGGAGGCATCTGCAGAGAGAGAGCGTGCGCCTCAATTACCTCAAGGAGAACCTCTTGCAAATAATATGCAGACCCCATGGTGGCAGCAATTAAGACAAACCATCTTCATTGTACTATTAACTTAAATTTCTATAAAACAATCTTTTGAGACCTCTGGCTGGCCTCTTAATTCGCTATGTAGCCAAGGATGACCTTGAACAATTCTGTCTCCCAAGTGCTGGGACCACAGGTACGGGGCACTGCAGCCAGTTTACACTGTGCTGGGAACTAACCCCAGGTGCTGTGCACGCTAGACCACCTGAGATACATCCCCAAATTTTCAATTCTAAGATTTAGATTTCATACGAATTAACTTGTAAGGACAGTGCAATGTGCCAGTGCACTTTGTAATTCTGGAGAATCATAATAAACTTATCTGCAAGTGAAGCAGGCCTCTTCTTCTGTAATCTCTCAAAACATCTGCAATATATTGCATACATTATGAAGGGGACATCTAGAGCAGAGATGCCCCACCAGTACACAGAGCATCCCGGCTGAACTGCCTTACACAAGAGCCCTAGCCCAAATCTCTAACATGCACGTGGACTACCTTCAACAAAAGCTAAACTTTAGTCTCTGAACATAACTCTTGGCATTTTAACCCATGATCAATTACCAACAGATTTTCTTCCTCATTGTCTGGAGACCACATTCATGATTTCTATAAGACAGAAATAAAGCAGATAAACTGTACTGTATACTAAGCACAGACTTTTGGGAACATGATGCAGTAAATGAAAGCTAGAACACTCCAGTCTCTACAGACAGAGTAAGGAAAGGAAAGTAGTACCAATGACATAGTCAGAGGTTTTACCATTATGGAAAAACACAAGTGTCAGAACAAAAGCAAGTTCATCTCTCAGATCCCTGTGAGATTTTCTAGCACTTGACGGATTAAGGTTGGTTTTGTTCTGGGCAATTGATGACAGAAGACGGCCCAGGAGGGCTGTCCACAGTAAACTAGCCAAGGGAAGGTAACAGGATCTGTGGGCAGCAGCCTTTAGAAGACACCTACCTCTGTCTTCGTACCACTGCTTGACACAGCTGCTCCGCTTGCTCCCTTGGCCACTGTCCGGAGACTCGCTGGCAAGTCAAAGTTGGCTGTCCCAAGAGCTTTGGCTGCATTGGCTTTTGCGATTTCCAACAGCTCCATTCGATCTAAGGGCATTAAGACATTCGTTATCTGCAAAGGCTCCTTAAATAACAAATTAAGCGTTTTTCTGAAACAATATGTTTTCCTTTTGCTAAGAAAACATTTCCAGAAAACAAAATCACAATTTTATCTTGAGAAGAAAAAAAACTAGCTTCCTAAATAACATCAAAAACTAGGTTGGAGCCGGGCAGTGGTGGCGCACGCCTTTAATCCCAGCACTCGGGAGGCAGAGGCAGGCGGATCTCTGTGAGTTCGAGACCAGCCTGGTCTACAAGAGTTAGTTCCAGGACAGGCTCCAAAACCACAGAGAAACCGTTTCGGGGGGGAAAAAAAAAAAAAAAAAAACTAGGTTGGGTCCCCCCCCCTTTTACTTTTTCGAGATAGGGTTTCTGCTTTAACAGTCGTAGCTGTTCTGAACTTTGTAGACCAAGCTGGCCTCAAACTCACAGGTCTGCCTGCCTCTGCCTCCCAACTGGCTACAGCTAATTGTTCTAACAAACAGCACCATTTTGTCCCTTCTTCAAGCATTTCTGTGAACTGGGGCTTTGGTAACTTAAACCCTATTACCTCTACTACTAAACTAATCCTGACATGTTAACACTCACGTATTAAATTAAGAAGCCAGTTGACAAAAAAGTGGACAAAACCCATTTTTTTTTCAGATTATCGTCTGAAAAATGTTCTGAGTTTTTCCCCAACTTAAACTAAGTCATGTTACTATTTTTTTAATATTTATTTATT
The DNA here is from genome assembly GCF_037038515.1 of Microtus pennsylvanicus. Taxonomy (NCBI): domain Eukaryota; kingdom Metazoa; phylum Chordata; class Mammalia; order Rodentia; family Cricetidae; genus Microtus; species Microtus pennsylvanicus. The sequence continues at coordinate 66,370,704 of NC_134591.1, read as the reverse complement.
TATTATGTATACAATATTTTGTCTGTATGTCTGCAGGCCAGAAGAGGGCAGCAGCTCTCATTACAGATGGTTGTGAGCCACCATGTGGTTGCTGGGAATTGAACTCAGGACCTTTGGAAGAGCAGGCAATGCTCTTAACCACTGAGCGATCTCTCCAGCCCCCCATGTTACTATTTTAAAGACCATAATAAAACAGCCATCTAGGAGGAAGGTGAGACTTCTCTTTGGGCCAGCAGGGCCATAAGTGAACTTTAATTCAGGCAATTACTGTACCACTACACCGGGCTTGGACTTTACTCTTAAGGTTCAAAGTGTGCGAATCTTATGTTCTGACTATAAATTCACCAGCCATAAATTTTCCTCTTTCCCTCCAAGAAATCTCAACCTTCTGGCACCAAAGTAAACACGCGGGAAGAGCGCCCGGGAGCGGGGCAGTCTGCCTAGCATGTTAAAAGAGATTCCGGGTATAATCTTACGAAACCCAGCTAAACTGCTCAACCACCTGACTCCCTGGCCGACTCACACCACTGTGGAAAAGAACTACAGGGAGGGAGGGAGGGCTGGGGGAGGTGGCTAAATGACAGCGTCCCGACTTCAGGACCCAAGGGCACAAAAGTCAAAGTAACACTGAAACCCACCTTTCTCACTCAGGCGGAAGGGGGTTCTGCTCCTGCTGCGTGACCGGGTTCGGGATCTTTCCCTCCACCTGGGGCGATCCTCGGGGTACACCGTGCGGCCGAAGCCGTAGTAGCGCCGCCCGCGCGTGATCGCGAAGTACGACCTCCTGTGATAGGACCTCCCGCGGGAGTGCGACCTGCTCCGGGACCGGTAGGGCGACGGAGATTGGTAGTACCTCCGCGGCCGCCCGTAACCGCTGTCTCGGTAGTAGTGGCGGCCGCGGGACCGGGAGCGGCTGCGTGAGTACGATCGCGAGTAGCGCCTGTACTTGCGCTGGTGGCGCCTGCGGGACCGGGACCGCGACCGCCTGCTCCGCCGCGGCTGGCTATGGCTGCGCGACGACGAGCGGCTGGAGCTGCGGGAGCCGGGTCCGGAGCTGCGGGACGAAGAGCGGCTGCGGGAGCGCGACGACAGGTGGCTGGAGCGGCCCGAGTCCGAGGGGGAGGCCAAGGCTTTCTCCTGAGGGGAGCCGGGCCACATGTCGTTCACGTACTTGGACATGGCGGACTTCCTTCCTCGGAATTGGGCTCCTTCCGCAAACGCAACAGCGTCTAGGAACGACTGCAAAGGGCAAGGGTCAATCCCTCCCGGAGGCGGAAGCGCGCGGTGCGCGTGCGCGAGGCTGTGTCGTCCTCCTTCCCCCCCCCCCCCCCCCCCCCCCCGACCACCGGCGACCGCGCCACCCCACTCACCTCCAAACGAGGACGCGCTGGCAAAAGACGAGAGAAAAGCCTAGCGGGCACCTTCCTCTCGGATCAGGGACCGAAGGCAGCAGAGTTCCCGTCTCTACAGATCAAACACCGGGTAACCTCCACCTCCGAATTCCGGACGCGAACTGAACCCAGCGCCGACGTCAGCGTCGAAAATACTAGAAGCCAGTGGGGAGCATGCGCACAAACATCAACGCGGTGGGGCGGGCTCTCCTCTCTTCCAATCGCCACTCGACGGGCGCGCTCGGCTGGTGGCTTCGGGCTACGCCTTCGGGACGCGCATGCTCATCGAGACCATTACGCCACCCCACCCCCACCCCACTTCATCCGAGCCTTCAACATCCGGGTATTTTTTGAGGATTTGTAGTTTTTCGGGATTTTTGTTTATGGGGTGCATAATTGTTTGGTTTTGAGTTTTGTTTTTCTGAGACAGGAGTTAGCTCTGTAGCGCAGCCAGGCCTCGGATTGCAATCCTCCTGTCCCTGCCTTCCCAGTACTAGATTTGCCCGCCTTTGCCACCACGCCCAGCTTTGTTTTCCTTTTTTTTTTTTTTTGGCTGCTCCACCCTACATCTCCCCCCCCCCCCCCCCCCCCATGTACAGGGAAATTCGGGGAAAGGCGGGGTCGCAGACAATTTAGAGGCTCAACAGCTCGATCTGGGACACGGAAGAACCCGGCGACCCGCCCATAGCGGCATGGAGCTTGGGAGAGGACATGACAAGGCCCCAATTGGTTTTTATGTTCTGGTTTGGTTTGGGTTTTTCTCTCTGTCACAGACCTCGCTGTCCTTGAACTCTGTAGACCAGGCTGGCCTCGAACTCACAGTGATCCGCCTGCCTCTGCCTCCCGAGTGTTGGGATTAAGGGCCTGCGCCACCACCACCTGGCTCCCAAAATGAAGTTTTAATATAGAAAGGATGCTTTAACTTCCGTATTTGAGCTAGCAAAGGTAATTGAAGTCGAGATAGAAATTCCAAGACAACTACAGTTGTCCTTTGAGAAGAAGTAAGAATAGTTTATAAGTCTGTGTGTGTGTGTGTAATTTGTGTGCGCCTGAGTACTTGTGCTACATGCTGTGTGCAGGAAACCACAGAGGTCAGACGAGAAGTCAGATCGCTTGGAGCCGGAGTTCCAGGCAATTGTGGACTACCAAGCATGCCGGTGCTGGGACCCCAGCCCATGGGCTCTGTAAAACAGCAAAAGCGCTCTTAATGAGCCGTTGCTGTAGCCTAATAGGTCTGTACTAAAAAAAGGTGTGATTAACACGGGACATTAAATATTTCCAGGTCAATTCCAAACATTCACTGTCACAAAGCATAGCAGTGACCTTGAAAATTGTGGGTAAAGGAACATTGAAATAACAACTTCAATATAGAGAATTATTACTCTTGGAAATTAAGCAGGATTTTACAAAAACTGGCTTTTAGAGGGAAATGAGAGAAACAAAGTTTCGTGTCTGCTTCCAACTTCCCAGATGTACAGGGAAATTGAAGAAATAAAAACCTTACTGGGACCAGCAAGATGGCTCAACAGTAAGAGTGTAAAGCTGGTGAAAAGCTGGCGGCTTGAGGCAGGCGGATCTCTGTGAGTTCGAGGCCAGCCTGGTCTACAAGAGCTAGTTCCAGGACAGGCTCCAAAGCTACAGAGAAACCCTGTCTCCAAAAACCAAAAAGAAAAAAAATACAACTTGAGCTTAATCGTACCCAAGGTGAAAAGAAAGAACTGACACCCAAAAGTTTTCCCCTGACCTCCAAAAGCCCTCACATACATACCATTACAATAGTAAAACTTCTCAAGCTACAGGAACTAGAGAAATTGCTCGGCAGTGAAGAACTGTTTTACCGACATGGTGACTCATGTCAATCTGTAATTTCAGTTCCAGGGATGAGCCCCCACAGCAACACACACATGATACAGACATGGATACAGGCAAAATGTAACAAGGCCCCAGACCTTAGCACAACTAACTCCAAAATGGAAGCATCGTTCCGGCTGTAAAATTCAGCACGTAGAGAACACCACCTGCCAAGACAAAAACAAAGATCTGATCCAGCAGAATGCTGAGGAAGTCTCTAAATGTACTAATCTTGCGGTTTTTTGCTTCTGGAGTTCTGCTTCTGGCTAACTGTTCTTGCTAACTGAAGTGTGTAAACCCAAGACATGGCTTTTATGTTTCAAAGCTCACCCTGGGAAAGGCTCAGGGCTACAATGGGACCACAAGCCCTCAGTGTAGTCGCCAGCCGGCTAATAAACACTTTGTAGTGGCTTAAACCCATGTCTGAGCAGACTTCTCTGGTTGGAGACCACAACACAAGACACCCATAACCCATAAATTAAAACCCTTACAAAGGCTGTGGAATAGTGATGCATTCCTGTAATCCCGGTACCCAATCTCTAGGAAATGTTTCTTCCTCATCTGTGGTGGTGGCCCTCACCTGTAATCCCAGCTGAGGCAGAGGCAGGAGGATTCTCTGGGTGTTCCTTAGATAGACACCTGCCCACCAGGGGCTTTTGCTGACTCTTCTCAGGAAGCTGTGTGGGCAGACAGAAACCTATTTCACAATTTACAAATGGGGAAGCATGGTGGGGAAAAGAGGGGAACTGCTTATGATTCGGTCCCAAACTGTAGGGATATCTTGTGTTTTAACAAAGGAGGCTTGACTGAAGATCAGAGTGCAGAGCCAAGCCACTAGAGGCCAGGCAGTGGTGGCACACACCTTTAATCCCATCCCAGGACTCTGGGAAACAGGCAGACAGAGCGGATCACTGTTAATTCAAGGCCACCCTGGGCTACACGAGATTGAATCTGTTTTACAGAGAAACAGAGCTCACACAAAGGTGATCTCAGCATTTGGGATCCCACATCTTTAATCCCAACACAGGGAAGGCTGGATGGAGAGAGGAATATAAGGCAGGAGGAGACAGAAGCTCAGTGCAGTCTGAGGTTTGGTGGAGACAGTTGCAGTCAGAGGATGCAGTCTGAGGACAGGATTACCCATTTGGTCTGAGCACCGGTAAGAACTCTAGTGGCTGGCTGCACTGCTTCTCTGATCTCTCAGTTTTCTCCGCCTACTATCAGACTCCAGGTTTTTATTAAGAACAATTAGAATTCCTACTACAGTCCTAGGCTCCTGCTTGTGAGTAGGAAAGAGGCTGTAGAAGACTTTGCAGAGTATTCAGAATGTCAAGTGCACACGTGAAAAAAAATGGTGACCAGAATGCCCAGACCTGGTGGTACACACCTGTCATCCCAGCACATGGGAGGTGGAAATAGGAAAATCCGAAGTTCATTGTCACAGTGAACTCAAAGCCAGCCTGGGTATCATTAGAGTGTGTCTCAAATGAAAGAATTCTAGGTGTCAAGAGAACCTTGAAGTCGTGGGAAACAGGATCCTCCCATCCCCCACATATAGAATGCTGGTATCTTTGTACTCAGGATAGTTGACCAGAGTTAAAGCTGCCAGTGTAACTCTTGTCATCCCCAGGGCATCCAGAGATGGAGCAGACTGATTAAATCTATTCAGAGTCCTCCACACAGATGAAGCTGGATCCTTGACTTTACTACAGGAAAGAGCCGATTTGAACCGGAGGCAGCACCTATTAACACGATTTTAACATAAATTTAAGTGTTAGAGCTGCTAGGTGCTCAGGACAAAGCTGAGAGGCACCCGAGAGGAGCAGTACACTACCCCGACTTTACCTAGTCCTGCAGTAGCGGGGTGATGCTGCAAAGCCGGCTCTGCAGTTCCCAACACCTGCTGCGTCTCCAAGGGACCCAGGTTCCATCCCCAGCATCCACACGGTGGCTCAGAGCAATCTGTAACTGCAGTGTCTGGGGATCTGAGGACACTTCTGACCTCTGAGGACACCAGACACACATTTTTATTTGGTTTTTCAAGACTGAGTTTTTTTGTGTGGCCCTGGCTGTCTTACTTTGTAGACCCGCTGGCTTCAAACGCAAATAAATCCAACTTCCTCTGCCTCCTGAGTGCTAGTACTAAAGCATCGCCACACCTAGCTCAGACACACATTTTTAATTAGAAAGAGAGAAAAGGGGGTGGGGAGGATCTCATGCTGAAGTGTGGAATGTTCTGAAAGTTATATAGTTGAGGCTGGTCTCAAAGTTACAGCAATACACTTGCCATTGTGATGTAAGTACACTATGTCAGAAGCACAGATGAACGTATTTTACCTTTCATATATATAAAGTATACAGTGTTTTGCCTGCACAAGTGCCTATATGCCAGTAGAAGGCACCAAATCTCATTACAGACGGTTGTGAGCTACCATGTGGTTGCTGGGAATTGAACTCAGGACCTCTGGAAGAGCAGCCAATGCTCTTAACCTCTGAGCCATCTCTCCAGCCCCACCTTTTCTTTTTTTAAGAAAATATTATATATAGTGTTCTGCTTGCACACTACAAGAGAGTACCAGATCTCATTACAGATAGTTTTGAGCCAGCATGTAGTTGCTGGGACTTGAACTCAGTACCTCTGGAAGAGTAGCCAATGCTCTTAACCTCTGAGCCAACTCTCCAACCCCCCCCCATTACACCTTTTCAGACTGTCAGAACTTGTGGAATAATAATGTTCACATGCTGTGTCAGTTTCATTGGCAGCAATCAGCCCAGGAGCAACTGGGCTACCTCCCCAGGCCTGAACACAGGCTCCTTTACGCCAATCTTCACTACTAAGATTAACTCTCAGAGACACAGCACACAGTAAATCTATATGTGTGTATATTTAGGCTTCAGAATGCCCATGGAGGGTTAAAGAGGTCCTGAGTCCAAGGCATTTGAGAGCCCTCAAATAAGAGATGAGCAGAAGGCTCATAGGGAGGCAGAGAGAACATCTCTGTGGCGATAAGATAAACCCCAGAGGAGGTCTGCTGGCACTGAGGGTCCAAGCTGAGCAGAGCCCAGGGCCGGGTGGAGAGCCCCAGGCAAGGTGCAGGGTGAGGTGACCACAGAGGCTGTGGAGGTGAAGGGCAGACCAGGGTTCAGATGGACAAACAGGCAGAGAAATGGGTGGCAGAACTACATAGGTGGTTGACAGTTCTAATAGGCCACCTCAACTACATAGACGGTTGACAATTCTAACAGGCCACCTCAAGAGCAAGGGTGATCAGGTGGAGCTGAAACTCGTCTTTGAATACTCGGAAGAGGATTTTAACTGCTGGTCACAGGAATGCTAGTCAAACACAGGGATGGCAGTAAGCGGCTCATTAGGGGACGAAAGATAGTCCAGAAGACTTTGGCCACGCCCCTGCCACACTCCAGCTCTCCAGTCATAGAAGTTATCAGCCAGTCAGGCCTGTAGGATGCTTGACCCATGTACAGCTCTCTTTCTGGGCGCTGCACACCACAGCTTCCTTCAGAGTTTCATGTCGCACCATGCACACAGACTGAAATCTTTCAGTGGTGGTGGTCTGCACAACAGAATGAGAAATGTCCCCCACAGTCTTGGGCATCTGAATATTTGGTTCCCAGTTAGTGGCACTATTTGGGTGTTTAGGTGGGGCAGCCTTGCTGGAGAAAGCATATGACTGGGGGTGTGTTAGGGTCCAAGAGAAGCCCTCAAGAAAAGACCAGCAGTCATGTCTGCAATAAACAAGAACACTATTAATTCCAGCATGTTGGGATGGCACACGGCGACCCTGAGAGAAGCTCATAGGCTCTTTTTAAACGGGGTTAGGGGAATTCCAGGGAGGAGAGATTAGTCCGGAGAGTGATTGGTGGCTCTAAGCAAACAGTTTACGGTTGCTACAGCATTGACAGTGGCTCAGTGGTTAGGAGATTTTCAGCCACAGGGTGGAAAAAGCAATCTTTAGATCTTTAATTATCTTAAGCTTACACAGGTTGTGGGGTGCCCTCTGGTTGCCCCTGGGTTGCAGATTCCCAAAAACTGCTTGCTCAGCTCCAGCCAGTTCCAGTAAACTAAAACTAAGGCCTGGTCCCTGGCAGGGGCCATTAAAAACCTGCATGGTTCTGGTCTGGCTTGCTGGCCCTATAAGTGGAGTGTAAGATTACAAAGCCTTGCCCCATTCCAAGTTCACTAGCTCTGCCTCAGGCTTGTGATGGAAAATTTGAAGATGTAAGCTCTCAAATTCCTGCTCAAGTCACTACGCCTGCCACTTACTGTCACCCACCCCCCAGGATGGACTCATCCCTCTATAAGCCAAAATAACCTTTTTCTTCTATAAATTGCATTGATCATGGTATTTTATCACAGCAACCACAAAGTAACTAATACAGCCAGTAAAGAAAGGCCAAAAGGAGTAGAGACAACGCAAAGAGAAAAGGGGTTGATGCTCTTCCTTCTGCTCCTTGGTTTCATAGACGTTTTAGTAAGAGTTGGTAAAAAATTCTTTTAAAAGTTTTCATTAAAAAATCTGTCTTTCACCAAGTGGTGGTGGCACACGTCTTTAATCCCAGCACTCAGGAAGCAGACCGGCAGATCTCTGTGAGTTCAAGGACAGCCTCGACTAAAGAAGGAGTTCTAAGACAGCCAGAGCTAAATAGAAAAGGCAGAGGCGAAGGGATCTCTTTGAGCTGGGGATATGGCTCTCTGATAGAGTGCTAGCTTAGCATGTGGAGACCCAGAGCAGTGACATGCTCAACAGGGCCATAGATAGAGTTAGAGAAATAAACACACACGCATGTACACACGTGCAAGGACGCACATGCGCGCACACATACAGAGAGAGCGTGGTCTTGAGACATTAACCAGTCATTAGCCACAATAAACCTTTATCTTAGAGGTTAAGAAACATGTCCATTTAAAAATAGGTCATGGAGGGGCTGGAGAGATGTCTCAGTGATTAAGACCACTGGCTGTTCTCTTGGACAACTTGATTCAATTCCCAGTACCAACATGGTTGTTCACAATGGCTGTAACTCCAGGTCCAAGCAGCCAGCACCAGATGCACAAGCAGTGCACAAATGTTCATGCAGGCAAAATACTCATCATATAGAAATTTTAAAAACTGAATATGTTATGGGGCTAGGACCAGAACTGAGTAGTAGGGCCCTGGGTTCCAGTCCCAGCACTTTGTGTGTGTGTGTGGGGGGGCGTTAGCAGGACACTGTATAGTTTAATAGACCAATCAGCTAATGTCACATCCCCAACTAAAGCTGCACAGATTTAATGCATCAAAGGGAAAAATGGACTGGAGAGTCCCTACTGCCTAGCTCTGTCAGGCAACGAGGCACCCGCTCCCTTCTGTGCCTCAGGCACCTGACTCTACCTGCCACCCGCATAGACCTGTGATCAGAGCCAGGCCAACCCCAGCCTCATTAAAGCCACCATTGGGCTGGAAAAATGGGTCAGCAAGTAAAAGTGCTTGCTGCTAAGTCAGATGACCTAAGTTGGAGTCCCGGGACCCACAAGGTGGATGGAGAGAACCGACTCCTGCAGGTTGTTCTGTCTGACCTCCACACAATAACAAAAATAAATAAAAGTGTAATAAAAAATTAAGACAAATAGTAAGGGTAGATTGCAGCCTCCCTTCCTCGGCCCCAGAAGGCAAGCTCAACGCTAGTATTTCCCACGGTGACCAGAGGGACTGGAAGAGGGAGGCCGGGCATGCGCAGACTTTGTCGGCGCGGTGGGCGTGACCCACAGACCCAGTCCCGGGACCCGCCCTCCGCCCCCGATCCGCATGCGTACTGGTTCGAGGGCGGGGTCTGCACATTGACATCCGGGAGTCTGGTTGCCTGTGGCTGTTTTGTTTTCTTGCAGAACTGGAGTAAAGTGCCGCCACCAAACGCACGGCGACTCCCGGCTCCAGACTTGAACGTGAGTGTGGACGGGAGGGCGGAGCAGCAGGTCGGGTCGGGCTCGAACTCGCGGTGGTGCGGGCCGCGCCCCAGCTCTTGGACGCCGCCGCCGCGGTTGAGCTCGCGACACGCCGGGCCGCTTCCTGTCGCTGGGTCTCGCCCCAGAACTGCAGAGCTGAACATGCAGACCCCATGACAGAGCAGCGCGGCCGGCCCACGCGTGGCCGCGCCCTGTTCCCCTAGAGTCTGCAGGGCGGGTCTGCCTTTGGGATGTCAAGTAATTGTGCGGCGAAAAATGGACGCGGGTGGAGCCGTTGGGGTGAACTGACAATTCGACGTAGTGGGTTGCTTTTCTTTCCAAGCTTTAGATAAAAAACGAGTGTATTTTCAGACCCGAACTCATCACAAAGGTGTGCCTGTTTTTCCCTTTAGCTTGTTTAGAGGAAGCTAAAATTGAAATCGCACTCCTAAGGGAGTTAGTTATGTGGGGATTTGGGGTGTTCATTCACTGTGAGCGAGTTGTGTATAATTCAGGTTTTCCTATTATCATGTGAAATAAAGATCACGTGGTGTTTCTCGGGCCGGGTCTGCACAGTTGAGCATTAAGGAGGTTTTTATGTAATTTGTTAAGACAGTTTTACTTGGCTGTGGTGATTTGATAGCACATTCTTTACTTTTAGTCTGAATTAATTTCAGATTTGAACTTTTTTTTTTTGCGGGGGATGTGGAAACATCATCAGAATCAGAGTTAGAGACATTAAATAAAATGAGTGTCCTTTACACAGATATGACTTCCGAGGGCAGGCCTGGGGGAGAAATATTGTAAAAGAAGTGAGGTAGAAATAAAAAACCTGCAGTTGATATTTCCTGTCTTAATCTGGGCATGAAAAAACCCACATACACGGTAAAATGTGCAATTTCTTAGGGGAAATAGTTTTCATCCAAGTACATTGTTAACTTAGGACCAAGTTTATCGAGTTCTCGGTCAGCAAAACCAAATACTAACCTTAGTTTGGAACTAAAGTTATAGAAACAGTTCGGGAGGACTAAGCATCATTGTGCTCACTTATCTAAAGGACTCTTAAATTAATTTAATAATGGAATTAATGGAATTGGAATAACAGAGTGTGACAGAGCTCAGTACATTTTTGGGTAATCACCTTTATTCACATTACATAAGTACTTTAAAACCATACTATTTTGTGTTCTTGGTTTTTGGTTTTGTTAATTGTTTTGTTTTTTTGAGACAGACTGGCCTGAAACTCGCTGGCTTCTGCCTGAGTGCAGTCCTCATGCCAAATGCTAGGATTGCAAGCAAAAAGGGAGGCTGAGGCAGGAGGATTATCTAGAGTTTGAGAGCAGCCTTGGAAAGACCCTGCCACACACACACACAACAAACCTAGGAGCAGGGACAGGCTGGGGACTTAATTTATTTGTAGAGTGCCTCCCCAACATGTATGAAGCCCCAGGTTTGATCCGAAGTAACAAACACACTCCCCAAAAGCTATATCAGATATTCTGAAGAAATATATAGAGCCAGAGTAAAAATAGTTTGTAATGTGTATTAGATTGTAAATGAGCTGATATTTTCAGGACCACCGCCAGGTTTGAAGCAAATAAATGGAAGTACTTTATTTTGTTGTGTTGGTTTTGTTTTAGTGACCTGAAAAGATGTCTGGGTTTCTAGAAGGTGCCAGGTGTTCGGAATGCATGGACTGGGGAGAGAAGCGGAACACCATTGCCTCAGTTGCTGCTGGCATTCTAGTAAGTATCCTTGAGGCTTGGCCATCCTTATGTTGGTCTTTCTGTATAGACCTTTCGGATTGTGTGAGGACTTTAAAAATGTATACTTAAAAAAAATTGATCACCAAATTTCCTTAGTGATGTTTTATTCGTGAGTTTTGTTAGTAGCTTTGTTCATAGTTGGCTGAATAAAACATGCATTTATTTATTGTGTGGGTTATGGCTCCTCTCAGTGAGTACAATAAGTTTAAGAAAGGGTTGAAGAGGGCCAGGTGTGGCACATGCCTGTAATCCCAGCACTCTGGAGACAGAAGCTGGCGGATCTCTGTGAGTTTGAGGCCAGCCTTGTCTACAGAGTGAGTTCCAGGACATTCAGAGCAATTGTGAGACACTGTGTCAGAAAAAGGAAAGAAAGAAAGAGAAAGGGTTAGAGAAAAAAATCAGGTCTGAACCAGTCAGAAGAGATAACACCATTTCTCAGATTATCCTGAGTTTATATTCCCTTTAATTTAGTAGGGAAAAGTAGTAGGAAGCTCGAGATTTTTTTTTTCTTGGACCGGGTCTCAAGTAGCTCCCATTGTCTCTAGTCTAGCCAAGAATAACTTTGGACCCCGCCTCTTCCTTGTTCCCAAGTGCTGGATTACAGGTATGTTTCACTTCGACCCCTAAAACATAGTGCTCAGAGGTAATTTGCAAAATAAAATTATTATTTACATAGCAAATTCCTCATCCAGTCTAATGCTATGGTTTAAGATCTTACCCGATGCCTGTTCTGAGGAGAAGTGCTTTTCCTAGACACTGAACCCAGAACCTCACATAGAAGGCAAGTCCTGTGCCTCTGAGCTATAGCCCCGGCCTGGAAGGTAGACATTGTAAGTCAGTGACTAGAAACCCAACTTTAAATGTCTTCTCTTTACCTGGTCTCTGATTTTTGGAACTCGCTATGTAGACCAGGCTGGCCTTAAACTCACTGAGATCTGCTTGCGTCTGCCTCCCAAGTACTGGGATTAAAAATGTGCACCACCAGCCAGGCGGTGGTGGTGCATACCTTTAATCCCAGCACTCGGGAGGCAGAGGCAGGCGGATCTTTGTGAGTTCGAGGCCAGCCTGGTCTCCTGGTCTACAAGAGCTAGTTCCAGGACCGGAACCAAAAAAGCTATGGAGAAACCCTGTCTCGAAAATTTAAAAAAAAAAAAAAATATTGTGCACCACCACCACCTGGCTCTCATGTTTTTAGAAAGAAATCATCATATAGTTTTCCAAAGTCATAGCAACATTTATTTATTTTTTATTTAAAGATTTATTTATTAATTATGTATACAGAGTTTTCCCTGCATGTATGCTACAGGCCAGAAGAGGGCACCATATCTCATTACGGATGGTTGTGAGCCACCATGTGTTTGCTGGGAATTGAACTCAGGACCTCTGGAAGAACAGTCAGTGCTCTTAACCTCTGAACCATCCCCCACCCCCCACATAACAACATTTAATACCATTTTAGAAACTCTCATATTTTGAAAAGGTTTTAAATTTTAGTCTATGAATATGAAACTACCTTGAATGAAGGGCTTGGAGAGATGGCTTGAGGGTTAAGAGGACTTGTTCCTTGCAGAGAACCCACATTCAGTTCCCAGCACCTACATGTTGTTTTACAACCGTCTGTGATGCAGTTTCATGGACTCTTGACGCCCTCTCCTGAACTCCATGGACACTAGGCACATTTGTGATACATAGATAGACATGTATGCAGGCAAAACATCAGATACATAACAAATACTTTAAAATACTGAATGCACATATGGATCTGTGTGTAATCTGCAAGAGGCAATTTGGTGGCTTAAAATAACTTTAAAAATCAGCAGAGGACAGTGGTACCCAAGGTTCCTCTTGGTTGGCAGGGAGAGTGGGAAAGGAGGCTCCTTTCAAAGGAGCTTCCTTTCAAACCTTTCTAAGTTATTGGTTAATATCAATAATTCGGTTAATAGCATCTTATACCTGTGGTACTGAGGATGGAAGCCAGAGCCTCGTGCACACCAGAGCAAGCTACATCCACAGTACACTTAATGCCATTCTGTAGAGTCTTATTCAGTTGGGTTTTTGTTGTTGTGGTTTGTTTTTTTTCAATTCCTGTCTTTTTATTTATTCATACACAACTACTTGTCTTCCGGCTTGTTGAAGCAGTAAGTCAGACAGCACTTGCCACAATAATGTCTGTCAAAGTGACTGGCCATGAAAACTCCAGCACCACATTCATCAAAAGGACACTCCCAATGAAGACGGCTGATTTTGCCATTTTCATCCACCTTATAGTACTTCAGTACAGCCAGCTTCACCTTCTTCCTCTTATGCTTGTTCTTCTTGGGGGTGGTGTAAGACTTCTTCTTCCTTTTCTTAGCACCACCACGAAGTCTCAACACCAAATGAAGGGTGGACTCCTTTTGGATGTTGTAGTCAGACAAAGTACGGCCATCTTCCAGCTGCTTGCCAGCGAAGATCAGCCTCTGCTGATCAGGAGGAATTCCTTCCTTATCCTGGATCTTGGCCTTGACATTTTCTATAGTGTCCGAGGGTTCAACCTCGAGCGTGATGGTTTTCCCCGTAAGGGTCTTCACGAAAATCTGCATCCTGGCGGCGCTGCCACCACAGATGGCGGATCGGAAAGCTGTGGGTTTTTTTTTTGTTGTTGTTGTTTGTTTGTTTGTTGGTTGGTTTTCAAGATGGTTTTTCTGTAGCTTTGGAGCCTGTCCTAGAATTCATTCTGCAGACCAACTTGTCCTCAAACTCAAAGATCCATCTGTTTCTGCCTCCCGAGTGCTGGGATTAAAGGCGTGCGCCACCGTGCATCACCACTGCCAGGCAAATATTTATTTATTTATAGAAATATTTATTTATTATGTGTGCAATATTCTTTCTGTGTGTACGCCTGCAGGCCAGAAGAGGGCACCAGACCCTATTACAGATGGTTGTGAGCCACCATGTGGTTGCTGGGAATTGAACTCAGTACCTCTGGAAGAGTAGCCAGTGCTCTTACCTCTGAGCCATCTCTCCAGCCCCTTTATTTATTTATTATATTTAGTCTTCTGCCTGCGTGTATTCTTGGATGCCAGAAGAGGGCACCAGATCTCATTATAGATGGTTGTGAGCCACCACGTGTTTGCTGGGAATTGAACTCAGTACCTCTGGAAGAGTAGCCAGTGCTCTTACCTCTGAGCCATCTCTCTAGCCCAGGGTTTTTTGTTTTTTATGAGATAAGGTTTTTGTGTAGCCTTGGCTGTTCTGGAACTTGCTCTATAGACCAGGCTAGCCTTAAAACTCAGAGATCCACCAAGGCCTACGCCACGACCACCCAGTGTGTGTGTGTGTGTGTGTGTGTGTGTGTGTGTGTTTTGTTTTGTTTTTTTTTTTAAATATTTATTTATTTATTATGTATACAATATTCTGTTTGCGTGTATGTCTCCAGGCCAGAAGAGGGCACCAGACCTCATTACAGATGGTTGTGAGCCACCATGTGGTTGCTGGGAATTGAACTCAGAACCTTTGGAAGAGCAGGCGATGCTCTTAACCACTGAGCCATCTCTCCAGCCCCCTGTTTTGTTTTTTTTTTTACTGTAGAGTTTTATCCTTTTTATTTTATATATTTTTTTAATAATAACCAGAAAAATTTACTTGAGGTAATATATAATCTCGTTTTCAAATTGAATTTAAAAATCACATCAGAAACCACCACATGACCACATTGTAGTCATCAGAAGGAATAAGAGAATTGCAGACCTGTTGTTTCAGGATACCAGGATGTAGCTAAGAGTCTTTCAGTGATCACGGTTCTTTCCACAGACCTCCTTCTTTGGGCAGGGAGGGTGTCTCGCTGTGTAGCCCTGGCTGCCTTTGCTCTCAGTTCTCCTGCCTCAGCCCCCCTGGGGCAGCTGTGCACTACCACACCCCACATCATAGAACTGCAGCAGGGCGTTTATTCTGTCCGTTGGGATCCAGTGCAGACTCAGTGCGATTGTCCTGAAGCCCTCAGAGCTACAGGCGTGGACAGTCTCACCTGACTTCTCCTTTCCCCCTTCTCTGTGATATGTGGTCACTCCCTTCTAGGTCACCAAATCTGGTGCAGGTTTATAAAGACGTACTAGTGAAAGCAGGTTTAAGGGACCTGATTTTTAATTGGCTGGCATATAGCCTACAGATCGCAAGTGTGAAGCTGCTGGAATGGTTGAGGAAATATGGAAATGCATTTGCAGGGGTTTCTTGGTTCCAGTGCCCTGTAGCAGCCCCTGTGCTGCGGCTGTCGTGACTCGCTGACGTCACCTTATTCTGTCTGTCTAGTTTTTCACAGGATGGTGGATCATCATAGACGCTGCTGTTATATATCCCAAGATGGATGACTTCAACCACTCATACCATGCTTGTGGCGTCATAGCAACCATAGCCTTCCTCATGTAAGTGCGGGGTTACCTAGAACATCACAAACCGAAATGATCCTAGACACAATTTAACATTCCAGTAGGTGGGGCTAGAGAGATCCCTAGCAACCAAATGGCTCACAATCATCTCTAGTGGGATGTGATGCCTTCTACATGCAAATAGCACTCATGCGTAAAATAAATAAATCTTAAAAAAAAAATTCTAGGGGCTGGAGAGATGACTCAGAGGTTAAGAGCACTGGCTCCTCTTCTACAGGTCCTGAGTTCAATTCCCAGCCACTACATGGTGGTGCACAACCATCTGTAATGAGATCTGGAGTTCTCTTCTGGCCTTCAGGCATACATGGAGGCAGAACACTGTATATATAATTAAGTAAATAAATCTTTAAAAGAAATAAAATCCTAGTAAGTAAGAAAGATAGCCAGGTACAGTGGCACACTCTCGTAATTTACAATCCCAGCATTCAGGAAACAGACAGGAGTATTGCTGAAGATTTCAGGCCAGCCTTGCCTACTTATAAAGTCTCATACCAACCAAGGCTCTGATCTCAACAAGACAAAGGGTATTGAGAAATGGCTCGGTGTTTAAGATCATGTATTTCTCTGGCAGAAGACTTGGGTTTGATTCCCAACACCCTCATGGTAGCTCACAGCCTCCTATAACTCCAGTTCCAGGGAATCCAGTGCCCTTTACCTCCTCTGCAGGTGCTGGTACCAAGCACATATATATATACAGGTAAAACACTCACATCCATAAAACAAATCTAAAAGAAGACAAAAATCCTAGAGCTTATGTAGGTTGAGACAGGAGGATTGCTGTGAGTTCAAGGCTGGCAAGTCACTCTTGTGAGAAGTGACAGTCTCTTTCTTCTCTCCACTCCGGTAGCGTCTCCTGCTTTCCTCCACTGTGCTTACTTCTGTTGTAACATAGTTTAAAATTTCCCCTTCGCCTCACCAGTTTTTCAGCCTCCTACAGGTATTTACTGAGTTTCACAGTCCACCCTCTGTTCTCAGGATGAGAGAAATGCTTGAGTCCTAAACAGAAGCAGTCCATAGGTGAGTGAGGTGGGCAGTTTTTTCAAGACAGGGTTTCTCTGTAGCTTTGGAGCCTGTCCTGGAACTGGCTCTTGTAGATCAGGCTGGCCTCGAACTTACAGAGATCACCTGCCTCTGCCTCCCGAGTGCTGGGATTAAATGCGTGTGCCACCACCACCCTGGCAAGTGATAGTGTCTTAAATGACTGCAGGTGCAGATAGGAAAACAGAAAACACAGCCAGGGGCTGGGGGCTGGAGAGGGGTCGGGAACTGGACAGGGGTCGTAGCTGGAGAGGAAAGAAAGGCTCACTGAAGCTGTGACTGAGAGTCTGAACCTTTCCTTTTGCGTTTGGCTCTAGTACAAGCTTTCCTTGTGCTAGAAAGCTGTACAATGTTAACTCTGTTTCTCTTCCTGTCTCTCTGACTGACCTTCTGTGTTTGACAGGTTGTCATGGATTCTCATCTCATTGTGCCCCATTCCAGATCACCTCAGGGTCCTTCCCATCCTATTGAATGAATTCCAAGGACTTTTCCTTGTTCCTGTACTTCTATGTTTCCTATATTACAAATGCTTCCTCTTGAGACCCGTTAATTATTTTTGAGACACGGTCCCACTATGTAACTAGATTGGCAATTTCCACACGTCACCCTCCCAGTTGCTGGGGTTACATATGTGCACCCCACACAGGCCTTTTCTTGCCATGCTGTGGTCCTTTGCTCAGATATCTGCCAACCCTTGGCATCCATTCTTAGGTGAGCAGTCTGGGAGGTTGAGAACGCTCCAGTCCTGCGTCAGGACTTCAGCTCTGGATGAGCCGGTGAGGGCCTGCTGTTCTGCTGAACACCCAGGAAAGGGGGTTTCCCTCTGGGCATCGGAGCTCTCAGCAGCTGGAATTCTCCCCATAACATTCCCTGCTTATGAGGACAAGCTATAGGCCGGAGGGATTGGCAGATTATGAGCACATCTAGTTTGCAGATCAAGTTTTACTGGGACACCGCCACACCCTGCTGTTGTTGTCTTTCCATGCACACATGTGTGTATTTGTGTGTGCATGCTTGTGTGTGTGCGCACATCCTCCTTGTGGTGCTTGGGATGCAACCCAGGGCCTTGAGCATGCCAAGCAAGCACTCTGGCATAGCCATGCCTTTATCCTTTCCCCATGTGTGATTATGGGTCCTTGTTTATGACGGTGTGACAGGGGCTTCATCGTTCATGGACCTAAAACATTCTATGATCTTTAAGGAAATTCAGGGAAAGTTTGCAGGTGCCGGGAAAGCAGGCTAAATTTGTTCTTATGTCCACAGACCTTCTGATGACCCTGTTCCCACCCCCTGCTCACTAAGCCTTCCGTTCCCAGCCCTGCACTGAGGCTTATCCGTGAAGACTGAGTGCGAGATCCTCTCTGCTTTCCCCCTACTCCACACATGCCGAGAACCTTCATCTGCAAACATTCCCCAGCCTCCTGTCTTTCTCATATATATTTCCTTCCTTGCTCATGGGTGGGGGGTGCAGTTGAGGTTTGAGAAGTCTCCGTATAGAGCCCAAGCTGGCCTTGAACATTATGATCCTCCTGCCTCATATATTGTCACTTCTTTGTACACCTGTATCAGTCTCAGGTTAAGTCAAAGCACTCTTCATCTCTACAGGTGGTCTTCTTGTTCCTTCTCTCTCTGCAGCTCACAGTCAGGCGGTGCCAGGGGGAGGTGAAAATGCACCCACTCCAGATACAGGAACCTTGCAAGATTTATTTTATACTATATTTTATTTATTTATTTATGGCTTTTTGTTTTTGATTTTGTTTTTTTTTTTTTTTCAAGACAGGGTTTCTCTGTGGCTTTGGAGCCTGTCCTGAAACTAGCTCTGTAGACCAGGCTGGTCTCGAACTCACAGAGATCCGCCTGCCTCTGCCTCTCAAGTGCTGGGATTAAAGGCATGTGCCACCACTGCCCAGCTAGGCTGGAAGCTTTAAAGCGACACCACTCCTCCAGTCTAGACCATAACTACGGCTCCAGGACGTGTTTCACTCGAAGGGACTCCCTTAGGTGACTTAAGTGACATGGACTCGTGACTCAAGACTTAGGAGGCCTCACGTTGAGCTTGGGCAGCCCTAGCTTATTGCATTTAATAATTTGATGTTATAGACGGCTTCTCCTTGGAGGGAAAGCCCTGACTTCTTGCCTCTCCTCCCACAGGATTAACGCAGTATCGAATGGACAAGTGAGAGGTGACAGCTACAGCGAAGGCTGTCTGGGCCAGACAGGTAACTGGGCACCAGCATCTTTCTGCAAATCTTTCTTCCTTGAAACGGTGCTTGTCGGGCTGCTTGGGTCCTGGCCTAGGATGGGGTGGTGCTGGATGCCAAGGCATAGGTCACAGCAGACTGAGTGCAGAACATACCAGGCTTGAGTATGTGACCTCAGCAATAATAATAGCAGTTTTAGGTGTCTCCAGGCCGCAGCAGAGAACAAGGGGCTGGCGGTGTTTGCCACACAGAATCCGCAGCACGTTAAGCTACCTGTATGTGGTTGTATTAGCACTTTTTGTTTGTCTTTCTAGACAGGGTCTTCATTCTGTAGTCGTGGCTGACCTGGATCTAGAGGTGTGCATCACTCTACCTGGCTTGCATTATTAGCCTTTTGAAATATATTTATATATTATAACCTTAGACCATTTTTTAAAATGTGTGCAGAGGCTTTGCCTACATGGTTGTCCGTGCACCGCATGCATGCCTGGTGACTGCAGAGGCCAGGGGAGAGCGTTAGATCTCCATGTGCATGCTGGGAACCAAGCCTAGGTCCTCCAGAAGAGCAGCAGTGTTCCTACCTGCTGAGCCTTCTTTGAGCCCTGCCTTAGCTATATAAGAAGGTTCAGGGATTGCCATTCGGGTCCTCAGACCTGCATAACAAGCACATTACCCACTGAGACATCTCACTGGCCCTTGCCTGGCTTTGACACAATACCTCAGGTAGCCTTGGCTAGCTTCAAACTTCCCATTGTAGCCAAGGATGGCCTTGACGTTCTGATCCTCCTGCCTCAGCGCCCCAAGTGTGTGGGTCACAGGTGTGTGCCACCTTTTTTTTTTTTAAATAATTTATTTGTTTTTTATGTGCGTTGGTGTTTTGTCTGCATGTATGTCTGTATAAGGGTGTCGATCCCCTAGAACTGGAGTTACAGACAGTTGTGAGCTGCCATGTGGGTGCTGGGAATTGAACTCGAGTTCTCTGGTTTTTGTTTGGTTTGTTTTCTTGGTTTTTCGCAACAGAGTTTCTCTGTGTAGCTTTGGATCCTATCCTGGAACTTGCTCTGTAGACCAGGCTGACCTCAAACTCACAGGGATCCACCTGTCTCTGCCTTCTGAGTGCTGGGACCAAAGGCATGCGCCACCACCACCAGGTGTATGTTTGTTTGTTTCTATTGTGTGTATGTATATTACATCATGTGTACGAGTGTATGCGTGTGCTCTATGTGTTTTCTTGTTTGTTTGTAAGACAGAGTTTCTGTAGTACTTGCTGGCCTACATCTCACTGTGTGGCTCAGGCTGGCATTCCTTCTATCTCAGCCACCCATACGTGGGGGAGGAATGAGGGTGGTGTGCACACACCATGGTGTGTGTATGGAGGTCAGAGGACAGCTTAGTGGAGTCAGTTATCTCATGTTACCACTTGGATCCCCGGGAGCCAACTGTGGCATCAGCTTGGCAGCAAGTTCCTTTACCTGCGGTCCCCTTTCAGCCCTTTTGTTGCTTTTATGGTAGGGTCTTATGTAGCACAGGCTAGCATGAGCTTCAGACCCTCTTGCCTCTAACTGTTGGGATCGCAGGCATGCACACACAGGGTCTTATGTAGCACAGGCTAGCCCTGAGCTTCAGACCCTCTTGCCTCTAACTGTTGGGATCGTAGGCATGCCCACACATTCATCGTGGCCTTTGGTTGCAGAGCAGCCATGCTAACGTGTTGTCTTCGCAGGCGCTCGCATCTGGCTCTTCATAGGTTTCATGCTGGCCTTCGGTTCCCTGATTGCGTCCATGTGGATTCTCTTTGGAGGTTATGTTGCCAAGGGTAAGAAAATGCTATATTTTAATCGCATGCTGGCTCCATTAATCGTCAAAACTTGTCTACTTTAGGATAAACTTTTTTAAACAATGTTTTTTATGTAGATGAACCAACTATTGCAATTTATTTTACCTTGAGATGTCTCTCTTCCCATCAATAGATAACTTTGCATTTTTTTTCTTCCAACGTGGTACTTGGAAGGACTGGGATACAACTCTACACCCTGCTCTCCATTCTAGAGTAGAATCTTAAGTCCTGTGACCCAGGAGGAGCAGCTTAAAAAGAGAGGGCCTGTCTTGGCTCAGTTCAGGAGCGTCTGGCTCTATGGCCCTGGTGTTGATGCAGTAGGAGGGGATGGCTTAGTGTATCAGAGATGCTCACAGCACAACAGCCAGGAAACGAGGGCCAGCAGGAATGAGCCAGGGCCGAGACAGGCCTTCAAAAGCTTGTTCTCCATGACCCACTCCTCCAGGGAGGGCCTGCCTGCCTAGCCCCACCCCCGCATGCCCCACCTCCTCCAGGGAGGGCAAACCTGCCCAGCCCCGCACGCCCCACCACTCTCACTGGTCCCAGAATTTGAATCCATGGTTAAATTTGTTCATTGATTGGGTCAGCGCACTCGTGATGTGTCATTGGGTCTGCACGGTCGCCCTACATCAGCTGTCAGTGACGAGGTTCATCTCTGCAGAACTCTAACATCCCATTAAAGTGCTCATTGAGCCCCCGGCCTTTGGAGGCAAGCACTCTCCCCATTGAGCTAATTAATGGCCTTCGGGTTTCTTGGTTTTGTTTGTTTCTGTTTATTTTGGTGAAATAGACTCTCGGTGTGTAGCCCTGGCCTTAGATTCCCATCTATCCTCCTGCCTCACTCGTACTCCCAAATTCCGGAATTATAGATGTTCCCCATCACACCCAGGGTAAGTTCCTGCTGTGTAGCCTAGGGTGGCCTGGATTAGTGATTCCTTCTCCACCGCCTCAGAGCTGAGGTTACCTGTGTTTGCCACATTTAACCGACATTTATTCGGTTATGCCTCCTTGATGATGCGATGTTACATAGGAAAAGTGATTAACAGTCGCATGCACTGTTAAGGCATGGAAAAGACCTTGGGCTGACATTCCACTTGAGGGAGCTAGAAAAATAGGAAACATCTTTAGTAATCCAGATAAATAGACCAGAGCTAGCGGAGTGGAAACAGACTGCCTGGCAGAGCTTGGACCAGCCTCGCCTGATTTGGTTGGTTGGTTTTATTAGTGTTGTTAGGAGACATGGTCTCATTATGTAGCCCAGGTTGGCCTCACAGAGATCTGCCTGCCTCTGCCTCCCGAGGGCTGGGACTAAAAGACATTTGCCACTATACCTGAAGGTGGTAATTTTTTTTGTTTTGTTGTTTTTTCGAGACAGGGTTTCGCTTTAGCTTTAGAGCCTTTTCTGGAACACGTCAGGGGCCAGCCTCAACAAAAATACCTTTCTTGTAGAGTGGAGGCGTGGGAATTTAGAAATATAGTAAAGAATACAAAGACCTGAATGAAATAATTAAATGCAGAAACATATAGGATAGTATCGGGAGGGAATTTCAGTGAGTACTGAAAATTCGCCAACATTTAATTTCCAACTGATTAATACCCCTGATCCCGAAAGGTAGGAGTAAGACAAAAGACTGCATTAACACACAAATTGAAAGTCACGGCTATCTTCCTTGCTCACGCTCTAGACCAAACACTGTAGACAAACCACTCACTCCCTGGGTGGAATCCCAAGTTATTTCCAGAAAGGGAACTTGAACTTAGTTGGATCCTTAGACTTTTGTTTTAGGGAACCAATTACTTTACCCTATTTGGGGAGGGGGTGCTGACAACTAGCCACAGCTGTTGACAGTAGCCTTGAGAGAGCAGAACTCTGATTTACAACTAGGTGGGACCTTTATTAGAAGCACAATAACTTTGAATGAACTAAAAACAAGTCCCAAACTCTCTAACCTTTGTCCTCTTTGGGCCTCCACAGTTTTGTAGACCAGGATGGCTCAAATTCACAGAGATCCCACAGCCTCTGCCTCCCGAGTGCTGGGATTAAGGGCACACGGCCCAGCTGTAATGTTTGTTAACATGGAGTAGTAGAGAACTAGACAAAACTTGAGGCTGTTTTGGGATGGAAAGAGTTGACAGTGGTCTGTGCCTCTGGGCTCGGGCAGCCTGGGGGTAAGGTTGCTGAGACCTGCGCTCTGGGTCCCCACAGGGCCCTGCAGTATCTCCCCTTAGCTGAGGTTACTCTGTCTTTTCAGAGGTGTAGGCCTATCACTGCTGCCCCCAACCAGGGCCTGTCAAAAAAGGTGCCTTTCCTCACGCTGAGCATCCAGTCTGGGGTGCAGTATCCTGACCCTATCCACCTCATAGCTACCTCTTGGCATCTCCATGACTGTCACCACAGTCTCTTCCTGCTTTCCTGAAAGGACTTCCTAGCCAGTTTCCTGCCTCTCCCTTTCCCTGCAGAGGGATCCTATTAGGATACGGTGGCTCAAGTCGCACCCCCCCCCCATGATTGCCTGGCCTCTCACCTCCTTGTCCTCACTTCTCCTACCCAGCAGCCTCAGGGGCCTTTGTCCTCTGTTCTTCTGCTCCTCCCCTCCTCTGCTATGGTGTCTGCTCTTCCTGGGATCTTCCTGGCCTCCGGGTCTAATGTCTCCACGTGTCCCACTCCCTCTCCTGGGTTGCTTCTGTCTTCTGGTTGTTCCAAGGGAAGGTGGTGCAGCTCCCTGAGGGCCAGACAATTGTCAGTTCTGTTCTACAGGATCCTCAGCATGTTTCACGGTGTCCATTGTGTGTAATGTGCCCTCAGGATGCAGTATTACTGAACAGAGGGAGCTGTCATTTACTGAGCCAATCAATGCTGCCTGTTAGGTATTATGTCATTTAGCTTCCCCATCACCGCTGCCGGAGCCATCAGTTATGGTAGGCAAGAAAGCTGCTGTTTGCTAGTCTAACTGGACTAATTGTTCGGAGATTATTTTTAGTTTTCCAAGACAGGGTTTCACTGTGTAGCATTCTGGCTGTCCTGGAACTCACTCTGTAGACCAGGCTGGCCTCGAATTCACAAAGATCTGCCTGCCTCTGCCTCCCGAGTGCTAGGATTAAAGGCCTGTGCCACCACTGCCTGGCTCTGTTCAGCGATTGTAAACCTCTAAATATCACAATTGTTTTTACAGAAAAGCCAACAGTATATCCTGGGATTGCTGTATTTTTCCAGAATGCCTTCATCTTTTTTGGGTAAGTTCTGATTTTCAGTCTTTGTGTGTGTGTTTGTGTGTGCGCATGCACACACGCTTTGGGAAGGAATTCCTCTCTGTAACCTAGACTGAACACAGCTTCATAAGTAGCTGGAACTACAAGTGTGTACCACTAGGAAGGATTTTCCCTGCTTCACGCATGCTAGGCATTAGCACTACCGTTGACCTCCATCCCTCGGCCTTCACCCCTTGGCTTCTTGGCATTCGAATTCTGAGGTGTGGATTCCTCACCAAAAAGTATCTTGTTCATTGTCCCACTAGCTCTTATTTCTGCCACCGCTTCCTAGTTAGGTTTGCCATTGCTGTGATGAAACACCAGAACCAAAACAACCTGGGGAGAAAGGGCTTATTTGACTCACACTTCCACATCACTGTCCTTGAAGGAAATCAGGACAGGATCTCAAACAGGGCAGGAAGCTGGGGGCAGGGGCTGATGCAGAGGCCACGGATGAGTGACGCTTACTGACTTGCTCCTCATGGCTTACTCAGCCTGCTTTCTTACACAGCTCAGAACTGCCAGGCCATGGTAGTACATGCCCGCCTTTAATCCCAGCACTCGGGAGGCAGAGGCAGTCAGATCTTTGTGAGTTCGAGGCCAGCCTGTCTACAGAGCGAGTTCCAGGACAAGTAGGGTTGTTCCCAGCAGCCCAGGGATGGCACCACTCACAATGGACTAGATTTTCTCCCATCCATCTCTAATTGAGAAAATGCCCTACAGACTTGCCTAATGACCCAGGCCTTTTGTTTTGTTTTGTTTTTTTAAGACATGGTTTCTCTGTGTAACGGCACTAGGTGTTCTGGAACTAGCCCTTGTAGAACAGGCTGGCCTTGAACTCAGAGATCCACTTGCCTCTGCCTCCTAGTGCTGGGATTAAAGGCCTGTGCCACTACCGCCCATTAACAACCCAGTTTTATGGAGGCATTTTTGTATTGTTTTGTTTTCCTAGACCGGTTTCTCTGTGAAACTTTGGAGCCTGCCCTAAAACTTGCTCTGTAGACTAAACTGGCCTTGAACTCAAAGAGATCCACCTGCCTCTGCCTCCCGAGTGCTGAAATTAAAGGCACGTGTCACCACTGCCCAGCATGAAGGCATTTTTTAAAACTGAGATTCCCTCCTCTCTGATGACTATTTGGCGTGTGTCAGGTTAACATGAGGTAGCAGCATCACATTGCGGCTCATTGAACTCCTGCTCATCAGTCAGAGCCATTTCACACACGCCAGCCTTTGGATCCTCTTTAATTAGTTAATTCTTACTCGCGTGTGAGCGTGTGTGCACCTGCTACCACACACACGGAAGTCAGAGGACAGCCTTCACAGTTGTTTCGCCGCTCTTTTCAGCTTTCCGTAGGTTCCGGGCACTCGGGTCGCCAGGCTCTCAGTGCACACTTTACCCATGGAGCCATTGCCCTGCTTTTGTCTGAACCATTTTCAAACAAATTCAGAAAATGACAGCAAGGCATAGAGATTTGTGCTTACAATCTTAGCATTGAAAGGCAGAGGCAGGAGGTTTGCCATGAGTTCAAGGATAGCCTCGTTTATATATAGTAGGTTCCTTGCCAGCCAAGACTACACCACGAGACCCTCATCTCACAAAAACAAAAAATTGAACTCGTTCAAGGAGAATGAGTTACATGTTTCAGGCTTCCTTGGTGTTTGGTATTGTGCCTGCCACCCGCTGAAGTGCCTGCCATGTGTTATCAGATCAGAGGGGCTGAGGACAAGGACTGTGTGTATGCTTATCTGTATGGGCCTAGCATACCAAGACAGCCCAGGAAGGTGTATGGGTGGGGCTGGAGATCAGCGCTAGCATGCTCACCCCAGGCCTTGGGTTCCATCCCTTGCTCACACCCCAAAAAGTCTTGTTGGATCAAGTAGTTAATGATCACTACCAAACACTGGCTGGCTTTTCAGAAGCCTCAGCAGTAAGAGCTCAGGTCTGGGGACAATGACAGCAAGTAGCAGTCTAGCAGTATAAAGAAATCATGTCTCTAAGATGGTGTGTATGCATTTTGGATGATTCGTCTGTCATATGCTTCCTATCTTTCCAGACAGTCATGTTGTCCTTCTTGCTCTGTCCACAGAGGGCTGGTTTTTAAGTTTGGCCGCACGGAGGACTTGTGGCAGTGAAGACCCCTGCCTCGCAGCACGGCCACCCTGCCTGGGATTGTTTTTTCTTCACCGCTCACCCAGTCTTTTGTAACGCTGTTTTCTAAACTTATGTCTGAGTACAATCCCAGCTTAAAATTGTATAATGCTAGAATCATGAGAGCTCCTATGTACTCTGCAACAGTCTGGTGTGCCGTGACCCGGTCCGCTTTTGCAATGGGAAAGGAAACTATTGACGTGAGTAACTTTGTCAGCTTCTATCATGGTCTAAAGAGCCGATTATGGAGAAGTGGTAGAGTCCTTGGGTTGAGGATTCGCTCTGGGATCCAAAGTGTCTGTTTACTGAGCGCGCCCTCTTCTGTGTCCAATGTGGAATAACGTATAAACATTTCTTGTTATTAAAAACTATTCAGTGGTCAGAGTTTTTCTCTTGGTACCCATGGGTATGGTTTGTGTAGTTCTGCCAGGATGTCCTGCAGCTTCCTTAGCGTGTAAATTAAGATAGCCTGTGAAAATGGTTCACGACTCTTTTGAACCAGAAGACCCTTCAGAGCGTGTAAGAGATCTCTTGAACCAGAAGACCCTTCAGAGCATGTAAGAGCGTCAGATCTGTGTTCCCATTAAGAGCACCTGTACTGCCCAACTGTTGGCTTTGTGAAAGGTAGCACCTTTCACATGTGATATGTGCCATCCTGGCAGGAAAATGGAAGAATTGGTAGGGGTGTCCAGGAGTGTGGGGCTGGACCCAGTCAGTGGCCCAGACTTTCTACTGTGCTTACTTAAAAACAGAGTACTGCAGAACTCAAGGGTTGGGACATAGATTCTTCAGTCCTTCGAGATTTCCAGGAGAAATGAGCACCCAAGATGCACCGGACTTCCATGGTTAACTTGCCCGGCAGCTCCCCAGCCAATGGAGATGCCCCTTGCTGAGAAGGACAAAACTTCCTGGGGCCAGGAGAGGAGGCCGCACAGAGAATGACAGCCCAGAAGAAACCAAAGAAACAAAAGCTTGCGGCACAGGAAGACATTCCGCGTGAAATAAATACAAGCAGAAGGAAAAGAGAAACTGGCAATAGTTTAGGCATGAGTGGGGCTTGCGGGCCTGCCAGAGGACAGGAGTGCACTGGAGAAGCCAAATAACAGCACAGACCAGCTGTAACAGGGTCCTGATGGGTACAGACTTGACACTCTCTTAGGTGACAATTTCTAGGACTTGACAGTCTCTGGCTCAGGTGACAATTTGTTTTGTTTTTGATTTTTTTGAGATAGGATTTTCTACGGAGCCTTGGCTGTCCTTGGCTGTCCTGGAACTCTCTGTAGACCAGGCTGGCCTCAAACTCAAAAAGATCTGCCTTCCTCTGCATCCCAAGTGCTGGGATTAAAGGTGTGCGCCACCACCACCTGTCTGACAATTTGTTTTGATAATGACTTGAATTGTGTGTTTCATTTTACCTCTCAACAGCTAACCTAAATTCAGCACACCCCAGGGTTGGTTACACTACACGGACCAGCTGCCAGAGACGCTAATAGTCTGTCCCTCACTGTAACTATTGGCCTCACACCACCCCCACCCCCAGCTCCCACCTCACACAATATGCTGCAGATTCTTCGGAGCAGAGCTTGAAGTCTTGGCCTTCACTGGGCTGTTGCACTTGCCCAGTGAGAGCCGTGATTGGTGTCATAGATGGCTTAGGTGTGTGGACCTACTGGCCATGGGTCCGAATGATGTCGGCTTGTCAGGACACAAAAGACTGCTTTGGTGTCATCCTCCATGACATCACAAATCCACAGATGATGGATTTGAGTCCTCTTAGGAACTTGAGAGCTTGCACCCGCCCCCTCACCCCATAACCAGCTCCACAGTACAGTCTGGGGGATTCCGAGGACCTTGTAAAACTGCTGGGTCCAAAGCCTGTGTGCAGTGACCAGACGTGAGGTTCTTAGTTTCCGTATTGCCCATCACTTCCTGTGCTGCTGTAGCCAGCAGTTAATCACCTGGGTGGCGGCTTCATTAAGTGTGAAAAGAGGCAAACAGTTGTCGACAGAACGGGCCAGAACTTTAATGAGGTGTCTGCAGCCACCAGTATTGACGGTATCTGTCATGAAACCAGACATATTGTTTAAACTTAAACCACCACTTGGAAGACCTCCTTGTAACACATGTTGCCTGCACGAAGGGAACGCACGGAGAGGGGCAGCTTCACGCTCGGCCTCATTCTCAGATGTTTCTGCTTAAAACCCAACAGCCAAGTGAGGGAACTGTCAAGGCAAAGCAGACATTTTATTACATGGGTTTTGAGACAGTTTGTGTTAGTTGTGGCTATACTGGAACTCACTGTGTAGAGAAGGCCAGGATTAAAGGCAGCTGTTACTTTCAGATCTTAGGAGAGATCTTAGATCTATATTTCTCGTTCTGCTTTTTGTTTGTTTTTTGGTGTGTATGTGTGTGTGATTAAATTATTTTTAATTTTTAATTCTTTAAAAAAATTGTTTGGGTGGTGATGGTGCACTCCTTTAATCCCAGCACTCAGGAGGCAGAGGCAGGAGGATCTCTTGAGTTGAGGCCAGCCTGGTCTACAGGATTTCTCTGTGTAACTGCCCTGACTATCCTGGGATTCCCAGTTAAAGGTGGTGCACCACCACTGCCTGGCTCAAAAAGGAAATTTTAACTTATTTGTTTGGAGGATTTGCTTGCTGGTATGTCTGTACCATGCGTATTCCTGGCTCCTGTGAAGGCTTTAAGTGGCCATCGCATCCCTAGAATTGGAGTTAGAAATGGCTGCCAACAGTTGTGAGCTGCCAGTAGGTTGTCAAAACCAGGTCGTCTGGAAGAACACCAGTGCTCTTAACCACTCATGTACACTCATGTGTGCGTGTTTGTTTGTGCACTACATGTGTGCAGTGTGCGGAGAGGTCAGATCCACTGTAAGAGCAGCAAATCTCTTCCCCATTCCAACCCCTTTTTGTATTTTGAGACAGAGTCTGGCTATGTAGCCAGAGCTATCCCTGAACCTGCCATCCTCCTTCTAAACCTCACCATTGGGATCACAGGCTGGGCCACTACACCCAGCTTCACGTAGCTCTTTACGTGTTTTTGTTTTTGTAATACCTCCAGGGGTAGGGACTCACTACTACAGAAGCAATAGCGAATTCCATTTGGTTTTTTCTATGTGGTGCTTATATGACTTCAGGAGCCGCAGGCAGCTCCTGGCCCGTTTTCCTACAGGAAATAAGTGAGATGGTCACATGGTGACATGGGTGTCTGGAGACGGTTCTCCAGCAGAGGCCTGCTACACATTTAGAACCAAACATACTCTGTGCCCTTGATTGGTTCTGCCATTTTGGACAAGTGACTTAATCTCCAATGGGCCTCCATTTTCTTATCTTTAATCTTGGGGCACCTGAAGGGGACTCCCACGAATTATCCTCTGATCTCCTTGAACACACACATGTGAACACATACACACACACACACACACAATAAATAAATAAAAATAAATCTATCCTGTTAATAACCTAAAAATCTTACCTCCCAGAAGGCCTGATCATCAAAGTACTTGCTGGCGTGGGGAGCCCTCCATATTTTGATGTTTAGGAGCCAACCTTAAACAAATGACAAGTGTTAATATAGAGAACTCATTATTACCTCAAGATCACTGAAACAAGCTGGGTGGTGGTGGCACACGCCTTTAATGCCAGCACTCTGAAGGCTGAGGCAGGTGGATCTCTTGAGTTCAAGGCCAGGAGGAAGTTCCAGGACAGCCAGGACTACACAGGGAAACCCTGTCTTGGAAAACAAAACAAAGCACTAAATCTTCCCTCCGTCAGACAAAGCAAGCTCAGTGGGTCCTGGTAGCTCCATTCATCCTATAGGTGTCTCCTAAGGAACCAGGAGGGCAAGAGTTCCCAGCAGGACTGAGGTCACACCCAGCAGTTTCCAGTGGGTGTGGCTCTGACACCTTCCCCCAAGACAGACTCAAAGGGCCCTGGCACAGCTGAGGGAGGTGGCACAGGAGCCACCATGGAGAGCGAAGCCCTTGCTGTCCACAACAGTCAGAAGAGGCTGTTGGATCCCAGGACCTGAAGTTAGGGATGGTTGTGAAGCTGTGAGCACCAGTGGGAATTGAACCTGGGTCCTCTACAAGTGTAGCCAGTGTTCTTGGCTGCTGAGCCGCCTCTCCAGCCCTCTGGGTTGTTTTTAATCACCAGTTCCCTGTTGTGTTAGGAGGGAGCAAAAGGAAGGCCAATTGGTCTTCGCTCTCAAAGTGCGAGCCTCGTTCCCTCTGTGCTCTTTTTTTTTTTAAATATTTATTTATTATGTGTACAATATTCTGTCTGTGTGTATGTCTGCAGGCCAGAAGGGAGCACCAGACCTCATTACAGGTGGTTGTGAGCCACCATGTGGTTGCCGGGAATTGAACTCAGGACCTTTGGAAGAGCAGGCAGTGCTCTTAACCACTGAGCCATCTTTCCAGTGCCCCTCTGTACTCTTTTGACTCCAACAAATTCCAGGCTGGAGAATTTCTTCCGTCCCTGTTATCTAGAGTAACTGGGTCATAGGTGAAATCGGATGTGCGTCTGTTGAGTAAAGTAGTCTAAGGGTGCCCTTGGGGAATGAGAGGCAGGTTTGGGGGCAGAAAGGATCCCTTGGCCTTCCAGGCAAAGCTGGGTGCAGTCACTCCCCCTGAGCCCAAGGACACCGCCACCCCACTTGAAAACTCCAGGGAGGGTCCCGCCTTCTTGGGCCTCATTGGCAGCAGGTGGCCTCTGAATGCCTTTCTAGCTCCGAAAGTACACGTTTCTTGGATTTTCTGTTGGGTCTTTTGTTATGGGGTAGGGTGGTGACAGGGACTCAGTAGTGTGGAGCTCTGGCTGGTCTTGAACTTACTGTGTAGACCAAGTTGGCCTTGAACTCACTGTGTAGACCAGTCTGGCCTTGAATTTGGAGACTGCCTGCCACTGCCTCGCGAGTGCTGAGATTATAGGAATGACCCACTACTCTGAGCTGATTCTTTGATTTTTAAAAACAGCACTTGAAGGTCTGGAGGGATGACTCAGCAGTTAAGATCACTGGCTATTCTTCCAGAGGTCCTGAGTTCAATTCCCAACAACCACATGGTGGCTCACAACCATCTGTAATACGATCTGGTGCCCTCTTCTGGCCTGAAGGCATACATGCGGCAGAACACGATATATATAATAAACAAACAAATTTTAAAAATCATCCTTTGAGCAGCCTGCCTTACAAGGGGTGAGTTCCAGAGGAAGGGGCCTGGCATGCACATGTGTACCACGGCACCCTCTAGTGGAGGAAAGCCTGGTACTGCACTGACCTGTTAGGAGTCCAGACACCATTCCCACCGCCAGAGCAAAGCTGAGAGCCCCAAAGTCTGTGATCATCTGGTTGGTAAACCTAGAATGGACAAAGCAGAGAGGCCACTCACAAATCAGGCTGCGGGTTTGAGGACAAACATGACAGATGGCAATAGTGACAGGGCTAAGAAGGGCCATGAAGAAACTAAGTGTCCCGTCCCCCGCAACCCCCCACCATGTCCCTGACACTTTCGTATAGAGCTATGCAGATGTAGTTGGGTAGGCACATTGAAATCCCCAAACTCCGTGGGTCAGCCCAAGCCTGACCTACACTGGCTCTTCAGTGTGATCCTACAGTCAGAGGTGTTGAACAACCGAGCTTTTCCCCCTCAGATCTCATTATGTGGTACACACGACCTATACCAGGTAGAAGATGACTTTGATCTCTTGGTCCTCCTGCCTCCACCTTCCAAATTCTGGGACTCCGGATGAATGCCACCACACCCAGTTTTTGTGCTTGAGGATGGAAAACACTCTACCAGCTGAGTCTGCCTGTAACTCACAGAGATCCACCCTTCTCTAACTCCCAAGTGATGGGATTAAAGACCTACACCAAACTGGGCAGTGGTTGCACACGCCTTAAATCCCGCACTCGGGAGGCAGAGGCAGGAGGATCTCTGTGAGTTCGAGGCCAGGCTGGTCTACAAGAGCTAGTTCCAGGACAGGCTCCAAAGCTACACAGAAACCTTGTCTTGAAAAACCAAAATAAATAAATAAATAAATAAAATAAAGACCTACATCACCATGCCTATCTTACCCTGTCTAAATTTAATAATTAAAAAAAAATTCTGATTTAATTGGCTCTGGATACATTTCCTCCCAAGTTGGATGAAGGTTAAGGAAAGAGGCCAAGGCACCCACTGAGCTATACGGTAGTTGTACCCACTGGGCTATAAGGTAGTTGTACCCACTGGGCTATACTGTAGTTGTTCATATGTATCAGCAGAATGTAGGTGACTGCTCCGAGCAGACCCGGCAAGCCGAAGGTATAATGGATCCCACCGTGCTTCTGGATCTGCAGCATGTGGTTCAAACACACCTAGGGACAAAGTGATGTTATAAGTAGATCTGTACATAAGACCCACTGGGCAGTGGTGGTGCACACACTCCTTTAATCCCAACACTTGGGAGACAGAGGCAGGCAGATCTCTGTGAGTTTGAGGCCAGTCTGGTCTACAAGAGCTAGTTCCAGGACAGCTAGGACTGTTACACAGAGAAATCCTGTCTCAAAAAACAAGCAACAACAACAACGAAAAGTAAGACCCATAATTCCTCCCAGTTCTTCACAGGTCCTTGACATCAGGACCACCTAAAGATGCCCTAAAAGTACATTTACATCCTCCAACCCCCCACGCCCTGAAACATTTAAAATGCCAAGAAGAGGGGCCTGGAGAGATGACTCAGCAGTTAAGAGCACGGCTACTCTTCTAGAGGAGGTCAGTGTAATCCCAGCATCCTGCATCCATCTTTGGAAGCCTCCTCCCCTGAGCCCACCAAACCTTGACCCCAATCCAGGAAAGGTCAAGACCACTCCCACAGGCTATTTAAACTGCCTCCCAGAGAATAAACACGTGGTCTTCCCTCTTTCTCTTTGGTGGTCACATTGGCTTTCTGTTCCCCCTCTGGGCCACCCCCAGAGTGCGGACGTCCAATTAAATCTGTATATCTTTTAATTTGGTCTGACTGGGATTATTTGTGTCAGCAGAGAGGCTCGTTTTTTAGGAATATTTCCTAACAGTCCACCATAATTTGGGGTTCAGTTCTAAGGACCCACATGGCGGCTCACAACATCCGTAATCCCAGATTTAGGGAATCTGGCCTCAGCATGCTGCACATGGTGCACAAATGTATATTCAGGCAAAACACGCATACATATAAAAATAAACAAAACCTTTATTTTAAAATGCTCAGAAAGACTGCGGATGTAGACTGATCTGAGAATGCTTGCCTAGCAGATGCCAGGGCCTGGTTTCCTTCCGCTGGCATGCACACGCGCTCACGCATGCTCACATGCAAAGGGTTTAGTGACTCTGGCGGCCAGATGAGGACTGGGATTCTGCAATTCTGACAGACTTCCCAGGGATATTGTCACAGCTGGAATGTGAGAGGGCCCACAAGCTCATGGGGTTGAACATCCGCCGCCCCACCGCCTCCCGTGATGGTCCTGTTCTAGGAAATTGTAGAACCTTTTAGGAGGAGACATCTGGTGGCCGCAACCCAGGAGCCCAAATAAATCCATCCCCTTAAGTTGTTTCTTGGTGATATTTGATCAAAGTGCCAAGGAAAGTAGCCTGCACAGTTACCATTGCTGATGTTTCCCTGGTCATGTTCTGAGTAAAAGGGCCCAACACAGATTCCATTCCCATTTAAGGCTGATAATCCTATGTTGGGGCTGGGGGACCATCCTCTGTGCTGTAGAGTGTTGAGCAACATCCTGGCTTCTAACTTCCACAGCCGAGCAGCATGCCGAGCAAGAACATCACTAGGCACCCATAAATGCCATCCGCAAGACAATAGAAGACGAGAAATCAGACAGATGGCATCCATCCACGTGGTACACATCGTCCCACGGTCCCTCCACTCCTGCCCTCATTAGGCCTGAGGAGACACCTAGGGAGCTTCCTCAGGTTCCTTCTCCCCTTACAGCCCCCACCGTCTCCGGAGTGAACATCCAGACACCTGGTCATCCCAGGAGCTCTGCCCAGCACTTCCCACCTCTCCATGCTGATCTCACCAAGGTCCGGGCGAATGCAAACCTTCTGCCATGATTATATCTTTCTGTTTCTTGACTGGGTCACACGCTCTTCTCACTGAGGGTTTGAAGGCACTGGTCCTGTCTGGGATTCATTTCCGAATTTGCCTGGCTAATCTGACCCTGTCTGGGATTCATTTCCGAATTTGCCTGGCTAATCCGACCCTGTCTGGGATTCATTTCCCTACTTGCCTGGCTAATCCGCCATACTGGTACTGCCCATTTCAGACATCATTCCCTCTGCAAGTCTTGGTTTCTACTCTGACCAGACCTAGGCTAGCTTAGGGGCCTTTCTGCTTTTTATTGACATGTTTATCTGAAGTAGAACGAGGGTTAAAGCATGTTTGGTGACTGGAGAGATGGCTTAGTGGTTAAGAGCACTGACTGTTCTTTCAGAGGACCAGGGTCCAATTCCCAGCACCCAGGTGGCCGCTCACAACTGTCTGTATCTCTAAGATCTGACACCCTCACACATACATGTAGGCAAAACATCAATGCAAATAAAATTAAAAAATAAAGTTTGTTTGGGGGGGGTTGTTGTTGTTGTTTGCTTTTCTTTTAAGCATGTTTGGTGAATGATTGAATGAATGAATTGATGAACAAATGAGTAATCTTCAAAATAGCGGAGCCACCCTGCCCTGGTAAAAGAGTCAAGGGAAGGGCTGAAGAGATGGTTCAATGGTTGGGAGCACTAGCTGCTCTTCCAGAGGACCTGGGTTCAATTCCCAGCACCTACATAGCAGCTCACAACTGTCTATAACACCAGTTCCAGAGGATCTGACACCCTCACACAAATATACACGCAGGCAAAACGCCAATGCAATGCACATAAAATAAATAAATCTTGGGCTGGAGAGATGGCTCAGAGGTTAAGAGAACTGATTGCTGTTCCAGAGGTCCTGAGTTCAGTTCCCAGCAACCACATGATGGCTCACACCCATCTATAATGAGATCTGGTGCCCAGAACACTATATACATAATAAATTAAATAAATAAATCTTAAAAAAAAAAGAGTCAAGGGAACTGAGGCACCAAGACATCAAGGGGCTGTGCTGGGCAGCTTTACGTCAACTTGACACAAGCTGGTGTCATTTTGTAAGAGACAACCTCAGGTGAGAAATTGCTCCCCCTCCCCAGACTGGCTTGGAGCAAGCTTTTCAGGCCATTTTCTTGACTGATGATCGATATGAGAGGGTCCAGCTTACTGAGGGTCATGCTACCCCTGGGTGGTTCTGAGTTCTATAAGCAAGCCATGGGGAGCAAGCCAGTAAGCAGCACCCCTCCATGGCCTCTACATCAGCTCCTGCCTCAAATTCCTGCCCTGACTTCTCTGGATGATAGATTCTACCACCTGGAAGATGAAATAAACCCTTCTCCCAGGTTGCTTTTGGTCATGCTGTTTTATCACAGCGATAGAAAGAATCACCCAGACAGGGCCTGAGTACAATGGGAGCATGTCACCTTCCGACACACTCTTTGCTGTCTAACAACTGCTTACATCTCGGGGTTTCAAAGCCAAAAGAGATAAGAGACATGTGTTCCCTCTGCAGATGAAAAGCAGAGAGGCTTAGCTAGGATCAGATCCAGCTGCCGGTAAACTCTTCCTTGAGTTGAAGCTGAGTATCCAGATTCAGCCTTCAAAAGTCTGCCGCCAGGGTTGCGATAGGGCTCAGTGGGAAAGGGGCTTGCTGCCAAGCCTCATGATCTGAGTTCAATTCCCAGGATCCATATGGTAGAAGTGGAGAACAGACTTACTCAAGTTGTCCTCTGACTTCTACTATAAGCACAATAAAAAATAAATGCCATTTAATTTTTTTTTAAAGATTAAAATGATGGACAGAAATGCCTCTGGGCCTGCTCTGCTTGTCAGATAAAGTTTGATCTGAGAATAGAGGCGACTTCGAACCTGCATTGACGCAGGGGTCTTCCCTGAATGTCCTGCCGAACTTAGTCATGAATGTATCTGGGCTTTGTACCTGATCTAGGAAAGTGTCACTACCTGCCTCATGCGCCCATGTGACCCACCCAGTGACCCAGATACTACTAGTAGGTCTGAGGCAAAGTAGAGGTTAGTAGTTATGGTGGCTTGAAAGAAAATGGCCCCCAAAGGGAGTGGCATTATTGGGAGGTGTGGCTTTGTTGGAGGAAGTGTGTCACTGTGAGGGTGGGCTTTGAGGTTTCCTATGCTCAGGATACTGCCCCGTGTCTCATTCAACTTCTTGTTTCCTGCAAGATGTAGGCCTCTCAGCTGCTCCTCC
This sequence comes from Microtus pennsylvanicus, assembly GCF_037038515.1. Classification (NCBI taxonomy): domain Eukaryota; kingdom Metazoa; phylum Chordata; class Mammalia; order Rodentia; family Cricetidae; genus Microtus; species Microtus pennsylvanicus. The sequence goes on along the minus strand of NC_134591.1, from coordinate 66,334,511 downwards.
AGCATGCCAGCCTGCTCCCCTCCATGGTTAGAACGGACTGAACCTCTGGAAACTGTGAGCGAGCCACCCTAATTAAATGCTTCCTTTATAAGAGGTGCCACAGTCATGGTGTCTCTTCACAGTGATAAAGCCCCACTTCCTTACCGGCAGGCACTTGGCTCCCCCAATGGAGATCAACCCCGCTGTGAGGCCCAGCACCATGGCAATCCAGGGAGAAGTGATCAGGAAACACGGGGCCCCCACAGCCACGCCTCCCGCCAGCACTGCATTGTGGATGTGAACCTGCAAAGCATCAGCTTGTGGGTAGGTGATAGTAACATTGATTTAAACACGTGCACATGCGCATGCACAAACGCACACACATACACACACACACACACACACCAGCCCCCAGAAAGCCTGTCCAGTCTCTGGTATCCTGATATTCCCTACGTGGCAGACAAGGAAGGGCCCAACGCAGGAGCTCCCCCACCCATCCAGAGTCTGGCCCTGTGGGAGAGCCATCAACACGTGTGTTAGGCACAGAGAGACACATGTTGCCCAGGAGGCAGCCTCCTCCTCACCATGTTGATCTTCCCCTGGGGGTGGCTCAGGGCTGACATGGAGGTGGCTGTCACTGCGCTGACGGCAAGGGCATAGTAGGTGTTGAGCACAGCGGGCTTCTTCTCATTTGGCCATTCCAGCAGAGCAGAGTTGAAACTGGGCCAGAAGATCCACAAGAGGAAGGTGCCTGGAGGGCAGAGGCGGCCATTAGCCAGAAGAGCGCTGCTTCTGTAACCACTCTCTTCCTGGACATCAGAGGAACCGCCTGGAGCTAGCAAGCGAGCCTGGTCACCTTCCAGGGGTGTCTAAACAGTCACCTCTCCCGTCTGAAGTCTCAGTTTGGTAGGAAACAGATGACACATTTTCCAGATGAGGAATATAAGGGCCAGTGCATTAAGATCTCTACAAATGCCAGGCCTCACTCTGCTCTTTGATGGCCAAATGCTTCCTTTTAAAATGCAAGGCCGAGGCTGGAGAGATGGCCCAGTGGTTAGAGCACTGATGGCTCTGCCAGAGGACCCGAGTTCAATTCCCAGCACCCACATGGCAGCTCACAACTGTCTGTAATTCCAGTTAATGGTAAAACACCAATGCACATAAAATAAATAAATAAATATAGTCTAATGTAAAGAGCCTCTCTGAACTTTCAATCCTCCTGTCTCTGCTTTCCAAGTGCTGTAGTCCAGGGGTACACCACCTCACCCAAGTCTCCACTGAATTATTATTTTTATTTTGATTTTTTGAGACAGGATTTCTCTATGTAATAGTCCTGGCTGTCCTGGAACTCACTCTGTAGACCAGACTGGCCTCAAACAAGGAGATTCAACCGCCTCTGCCTCTGAGTGCTGGGATTAAAGGCCTGTGCCACCACTGCCTGGCTCCACCAATTATTTTTTTTAAATATTTATTTATTTATGCAATATTCTTTCTGTGTGTATGCCTGAAGGCCAGAAGAGGGCACCATTACAGATGGTTGTGAGCCACCATGTGGTTGCTGGGAATTGAACTCAGGACCTTTGGAAGAGCAGGCAATGCTCTTACCCGCTGAGCCATCTCTCCAGCCCCTCCACCAAATATTATTGAAGAGAAGTCCCTAAAAGGAGAGGCTTATTCCAAAGCTACATAAACTCAATAACATTATATATAAACTATATGGTGTTTAAATGTTTTATAGTTGATATATAACATATAGTGTATATACACAATAACATGGTTCACACATATATAACAATATAGTTTGGTTTTTCTTTTTTTTTCTTTTATTTTCTTTTTTTTTTTTTTTTTTGGATTTTCGAGACAGGGTTTCTCTGTGGCTTTGGAGCCTGTCCTGGAACTAGCTCTGTAGACCAGGCTGGTCTAGAACTCACAGAGATCCACCTGCCTCTGCCTCCCGAGTGCTGGGACTAAAGGCGTGCGCCACCACCGCCCGGCTAACAATATAGTTTATATATAACATTATTTGTTATAATATATGTAGTCTATAAACTATATATAAAGCTATATAAACTCAACAACGTTACTAGAAACAAAGGGCCTTTATGGACAGGACCAGGATACTCAGGGTCAGAAAGATTTGTCAGCAGGATTTGTTCCCAACTGTTCAGACAGGAGACTACCCAGCCCTCTCATCCTTACCCAGCATGGCAAACAGACTGGAGCTTGTGGCCATCTGAGCCTTCTCTGTCTGGGCTTCCTCACCTTCTCCCCTGGACAGGGACCTGGAGAGGCACCAGGCCACAAACAGTCCGAAATAGGCTCCAAACACATGCCCGTGCATCGCGATTATGTGGTCTTCCAACTGCAACAGAGCACAGCGGTCTGGTGAGTGTCCCAGGCCTGTGTAAAGAGGTCAGCCGTGCAGCCTCTCTGAGAAAGTCCTGTGCTTTCTGTAAGAGGTGTGACTTGAACTCTGACCTGGTATTCGAGCTTAAACAACCCACCCAGCTGGCCTTCCCATGGTGATGAGTGGTCTCAGAATACCACACTATAGCCAGGTAGACTCGTGGTTCATGCCAACCGTGCACAGCAAATTTAATAAGCCGTAGGCTTCATTCTTGGTGGGTTTAGGGTAAAGGCTGTCTTCAGGGTCTTCCAAAAACTCTCAGAATTGATCGGCTCTTTACCTACTCCCCACTGATGCTGCAGTGACCAAAGTCACCTTCACAGATAGCCCAGATTTCTTTTTCTTTTCTTTTGTTTTGTTTTTCTTTCTTTTTTTTAAAAAAATATTTATTTATTTATTATGTATACAATGTTCTATCTGTGCGTATGCCTGCAGGCCAGAAGAGGGCACCAGACCTCATTACAGATGGTTGTGAGCCACCATGTGGTTGCTGGGAATTGAACTCAGGACCTTTGGAAGAGCAGGCAATGCTCTTAACCACTGAGCCATCTCTCCAGCCCCTTTTGTTTTGTTTTTCAAGACAGGGTTTCTCTGTAGCTTTGGAGCCTGTCCTGGAACTAGCTCTTGTAGACCAGGCTGGCCTCGAACTCACCGAGATCCACCTGCCTCTGCCTCCGGGAGTGCTGGGATTAAAGTCGCGCCACCACTGGCCCGGCTGATACCCCAGATTTCTGCAATAACCTCCCAGCTGGATTTCCTGTTCCCACCGTTGTCCCTATTGAATATTCTCCTAACAGCTGCAGACCCTGCCACTTCCCGGATCTCCTGACTCAGAGTGACTGTCCTTTCCTTTCCATGACCTGCAGGAAGACCCTGTGTGGTCTGCTCTTTCTCCAGCCTAACCCCTCTTCCCGCCCCACCCTCTACTCTCACTCACTTCTGGCCATTCAACAGTCTACAATACTGTTTCCCTGGGCAGAGGGGCATGGGCCGGGAGGAGGAAGTGGTCAGCCCTGAGGGGGTAAGCAACAAGCTTTCTATTATCACCAAGGGGCAAGACGTGTAAGGAGTCTGGGCAAGAGACACAAGGGCCTTGGGACAGATGCAATCTACCAAACACCCGGCCAGGGCTGGCCACGGTTGCCAGACGCCCTCCAGGTCTGGCCTCAAAATTGCTTGGTGATGCTTTCCTACCGGTCTGTCTGGTATCTTACCCACCCCCTCACTCACATCTCAGCACCACCCTCCTTTGCTTTATTTTTCACTATAGAATTGGTCACGATCAAACAGGACACATCTCTTGTCCATTTCATTTTTTTTAATTGGTAATGGTGCCTTCCGCAGCAGAAATTTCCCTGCAGTTGTATTTTCCCAAGGTCATGAGAGTGCCTGGCACACGATGGGTGAGTACTTCTCAATGGGCGGATGCTGCTAAAGAGCCCTCGCCCACGCATGAAGACGCTCTCCCATGCATGAAGACGCGCGCCCACGCACGGAAGCCTACACAGCTTCCGCCTACGGACCGGGAAGAGGTCATGCCCGTACTTCCATCACATAGAAGGCTAAGGCAAGAGGATGCTGTGAGTGCAGGGCCATCCTGGGCTACAGAACGAAGATCCTGTCTCAGATAGACCTGAAACTGAAGATCATCTCTAGTTCATTCAGCTAAGAGCTTATGCGGCATGCACATAGCCCTGGGTGTGGGGACCTGTCTGTCATCCCAGCACTCAGGAGGCAGAAGCAAGCAGAGCTCTATGAGTTCTAGGACAGCCAGAGCTACCTAGTGAACCCTGCCTCAAAAATAAATGAATGAATGAATGAATGAATGAATGAATGAATGAAACCCATTAGAGCTGAGAGACAGTTAAGAACATTTGTTTTTTCAAAGTAAGACTCTTAGACCTGTAGACCTAGTCTTAGATAAGTTTAAGAAAAACAAAAGCAAAAAAATTAAAAAGTAAAAAGCAAAAAGAGAAGGTTACAGACATCACTCAAAAATAAATCGGGGGGGGGGGCGCTGGAGAGATGGCTCAGAGGTTAAGAGCATTGCCTGCTCTTCCAAGGGTCCTGAGTTCAATTCCCAGCAACCACATGGTGGCTCACAACCATCTGTATTGAGGTCTGGTGCCTTCTTCTGACCTGCAGGCATACACTCAGACAGACTATTGTATACATAATAAATAAATAAATATTTTAAAAAAATCGGGGGCTGGGTGGTGGTGGCGCACACCTTTAATCCCAGCACTTGAGAGGCAGAGGCAGGTGGATCTCGGTGAGTTCAAGGCCAGCCTGGTCTACAAGAGCTAGTTCCAGGACAGGCTCCAAAACCAGAGAAACCCTGTCTCAAAAAAAAAAAAAGAAAAAAAGAAAAGAATAAATCGGGTGGCCAGGCAATGTTGGCACATGACTTTGATCCCAGCAGTCAGGAAGCAGAGGCAGAGTTTGTGAGTCTGTGAGTTTGAGGCCAGCCTGATCTACAGAGACCCTATTTCCAAAAAAACAAAAACAAACAAAAAAAAGAAAGTGTATTCTTTTTCTTCATTTATGTATATGTGTGTTTATCTGTGTTTGTACATGAGCACCCTCAGAGGTCAGAAAAAGGAGTCAGATCCCCTGGAACTGGAGTTACAGGCAGTTGTGAGCTGCCATGTGGGTGCTGGGAATTGAACCTAGGTCCTGGAAGAGTGGTCAGGGTTCTCAAAGGATGAGCCTTCTCGCCAGTCCTCCCAGCATCTGACTTTTCATTTGGGTTTCAGGATTAAACTCAGGGCATCAGGCTTGTTGTTGTTGTTGTTGCTGCTGTTGCTGTTGTTTTTCACAAGCGTCTTTATTCACGGAGCTGTCTCCCTAGCCCTGTTCTCTGTTGTTGTTATTTGTTTGCTGTTTTTTGTCTTTGTAGCTGAGGTTAACCCCAAACTTAATATATAGTCACAAATGACCTTGAACTGCTGATCCTTTTGTCCTCACCTTCCTGCTGTGGAATATTCCTTTGCATTGTGTGAATATATGTCATGTGATTGATCCAATAAAGAAGCCAATTGGCCAATAGCTGGACAGGATAAAGTTAGGCTGAAAAACCAAACTAAGGACGGGGAGGAAGGGTGGATTTGGAGGACTTGCAAACCAGACCGGGGTGTGTGTGTGTGTGTGTGTGTGTGTGTGTGTGTGTGCTGTAGAATAGTATTTTAAGGTGTGTTACATTTGCTTATGCTCTGGAACATTTGTTTAACGATGTAAAGATGTGCTGCTTTTGTTTATGCTGCATTTGTTTAACTCTGTGAAGCTGTGTTACTTTGCCTAAAACACCTGATTGGGGGGCTGGAGAGATGGCTCAGCAGTTAAGAGCATTGCCTACTCTTCCAAAGGTCCTGAGTTCAATTCCCAGCAACCACATGGTGGCTCACAACCATCTGGAATGAGGTCTGGTGCCCTCTTCTGGCCTTCAGACATACACACAGAAAGAATATTGTATAATAAATAAATAAATATTTAAAACACCTGATTGGTCTAATAAAGAGCTGAACAGCCAATAGGAAGGCAAGAGAAGGATAGGCGGGGCTGGCAGACAGGATAAATAGGAGAACTCAGAGGAAGGAGCAAGAGAGAACGAGGAGAGGAGAGGAGGACGCTAAGGGCCAATCAGCCAGCCAGTCACAGAGTAAGTGTGAAAGTAAGACACACAGAAGAAAAGGAAGAAGCCCAGAGGCGAAAGGTAGCTGGCATAAGATAAGAAAAGCTGGCTTGAAACAAGTCAAACTAAGGTCAGGCATTCGTAAATAAGAATAAGCCTCTGTCTGTGTTTTAATTGGGAGATGGGTGGCAGGCTCCTCAAGAGCAAAGAGTTCAAAAAGCCAAAGAGAGAAAAAAAAATCATTTGAAGTAGGAAGACCTACTTTAGGTCCCAATCTTTTGAGGTGGGAAAATCCCTCTTAAATCCAGGCCACTCCTGATGGCAGCCTCTATGAAGGAGAAAGGAGAAGGAAGCCCTTGCTCTCAGTCTCCCTGGCAAGTCCATTCCGTCATCGTCATTAGAGCCTACCTCATTAGGATCCCAGAGCATACTGAAGGCCAGTGAAACATCAGCCTCATGGGCTGGAAAACTACTGGACCCGTGGGCTTTCTATCAGGAGACAGTCATTGCTGGAATAATTGAACTAGCCTGTAAGCCATATATTAAAAATACAACACACTCTGCGGCTAATACGCTCTGGGAATGCATCTTTTGTACGCATCCCATAGTAATCTCGCGCCGCTCAAGGCCTCCACGCGTGGTGTTTAACCTTCAGTGGCGTCTAAGCACTTTCAGCTCCACTCAGGGCCTAGCTTTATTTTCAAAACTCCAAAACTTATCAAGGTGGGGCAGCATCCTACCCCCCTACACTCCCCCAAGTCCCCTCACAGCCCTGGGACTCACGTGGAAGACCTTCTTGTCAACAAGCCAGACGGCTCTGAAGGCTGCACCTTCCATCAGCACCATCACAGCCAGCTGCACCAAGTTGGCCTTCCCAAGGACAGCGCCCGCTGAGATGAGCACAGGTATTGTGCTCATGGTAGCTGTCCGGATGCTGAGGGAGGAAAGAGACCGTGAGGAAGAGCACCTCTCATTCAGCAGATCACACAGGCGCATGCGCACGCGTGCATGAGGGTTTCCCAACAGCACAGGCTCTCCTGCCCTATCCCTCACCAGGATGGCACCTGAGGTCCTTGCACACTCCAGTGGTACAGGCAAGCTCAGAGGCGCCAAGCCTCTTCTACTAATGTCACTGTGATTTAAAGTGGCTGCCTCTTCTCCAGGGACACCGCAGCTGTGTGAGTTATACTCCCAACCCCACACTTCCTTTCTGCAGTCGCCGCTCTCAGATGTTCCATAGAGGGCGCTGTGCACCAGCTGGCCAGCCACGGTCCTCCTTTCTCTCCTCGATGTGCGGAGCCTGGGTTTGGCAGTTTGGAAGTAGAATAAATTTGGCTTCCCATCCCAGCTCTACCACCCAAGCAGCTACTTAATCCCGTAAAGCATCCACTTGGAAAATAAGAACGACGATGTTTGTTTGCCCGGGCTGGGGCAGGGGTTAGAAGGAAGTCTTTGTATACGTGTATCTATCTACCACAAAGACTGGTAGGCACGTGAAGAGGGAATTCATGAATAGAGGCAGGCATCATGAAGATCCAAATCCTTCCTCTCCTGGACAAATGTGCAGGCTCAATGTGAGGATTCGGGCAGAGAAATCCACTTTTTAATCTTCAAAGCGCTTCTGGTCTGGCTGGAGAGATATAGGGTTTCCTGAGTTAACTGTGCCAACTGGACTTATCATGGAGGGCTTCCTGGGGGAGGGGGAAGTGGCACTGAGCTGGTCCTCCCCTCTTCCTCTGAAACCTCTCCTCCCTAGGGATTATCCCAGCACAGCTGGGATAAGGCTGGTGAATTGCCAGAGGTTAAAGGTCAGTCCTCCATCAGGGTGGTACTAGGTTACTACAATGTCATGTGCCCCTGCCCCCATCGTGTACAAGAGGGCATGAAACCGGAAGGATGGCCACTGCTACCTCCTGCTAACAAAGATGAGGTTCAAGCCCAGATGGCCTAAATCTAAGGCCCTAAGGTCAAGTCCCTAGATATAAGGGATGCAGCCTCCCTGGTCTTCATTGCTGCTGTTCCTGAGGCTCAAGAATGTGAGGGGACTGCAAGAGCAGGACATGGGGACGTAGACCAGGAGGGACAGTATATTGGGGAACCTGGTGTGTCACTGTCTAGACAGGTCATGTTCGGCAGGTGAGTGCATTGACAAGCTCAATTCAAAAATTAGTGGGCCAGTCATGAGATCTCAGACCTGTGACAAGTGACAGCAAGACCCTGAACTAAGGTGGTTAAAAGGCTTGACGCAGCCATGTCCTGACAGTGAGACCTGGAATACACCCTGTGCCTCTGTGACTTCATGTAACAACACCTGGGGTCACAGTAAGAGCAGAATTCATGAACACATGGCAGATACAACAAGGAAGCTGGGCATTGCCAGGACCTTTTAGGGAGAATCTTCTAGAACCACTCAGGGTATACAATTAAAAGTACACCCCTTGGGGCTGGAGAGGTGGCTCAGTGGTTAAGAGCACTGACTGCTCTTCCAAAGAACCAGGGTTCAGTTCCCAACACCCACATGGCAACTCACAACTGCCCATAATGCCAATTCCAGGGGATCTGATACCCTCACACTGAGATACTTGCAGGCAAAATACCAAATGTACATAAAATACAAGTAAATAATACTTTTTTAAAAAGTACACCCATGGAACCTGGGGTTTTGCTCAGTTGGCACGAAGCCCTGAGTCCGATCCCAGCACCACGTGAACCAGGCATGCACACCTGTAATCTGGGCACTCGGACGGCTGAAGTAGGAGGTTCAGAAGTTCAAGGCCACCCTCAGATACCTAGTGAATTTGAGACCTGTCGGTGCTCCCTGAGCCTACGTCACAGAAAAACAACACCAATGGTTGGGGCTGGCGCTGAGCAGATATCTTGTCTAGCATTTGCAAGGCCCTGGTTTGATCCCCGACACCAGGCGTGCAGTGGGGGTGGAAATCAGTCACTGAAGGGCCTTTTGTTTTCATTTTTATCCTAATGAGCACTTACCAAGTCCTTACTGTGTGAGGGGAGAGCAGGGTCTCTGTCCCTAGTGCAGGGAACAGGTCAGGCAAAGCCCACTAGCCCAGCCTGGCCTGACAGGCAGGTGGGTGCCACTGATCAGTCTTGCAAAGCCAGTGCCAGCTGAGTCTCAGTCGGGAGCATCCAAATAGTTTTTGGTAGGATGGCGGCTGGGTGGCAGGGAGGGACAACAGGTCCCTGTTACAGGTTCCAGGACAGGTAAACATCCTGAAATGCCCCCAGTTCCAGTTTGTGTGCAAAAGGCTAATACCTGTGCAACTTTAAACAGAAGCCCCAGCCCAGGACTGCTGTGTGAGAACCTCAGGATGTCCTTTGACACAACCCAGGGGGTATGCAATACCCACAGGCAGGTAGCTTTATGCCTTGAAAAAGTTATTTAAAAGGTATTTTAAAGAAGGGCTGTCTGCTAGCCCAGGCTGGCCTTAGACTCACTAGTGTAGCTGAGGGTGACCTTGAACTCCTGACCTTCCTGCTTCCACCTCTTAAGCGCTGGGATTACTGAGCACGCCTCCACAACCAGTTCTTTGTCTTGTTTTGTTTTGCAGTGTTGGGAGTAGAACCCAGGGCTTTATGCGCCTTAAGCAAAAGCTCTGCCAACTCGGCGCAGTCCCTCAGCCCTCTACAGTATTTAAAAAGGAACGAACAATTTTACATGGTGACTGCTCTGAGTGCCTGGGAAGGCTGGAAGGAAGTTAGAATCCTGTGACCCCAGCCACATCATAGGATTACCCTCTCTGAACCTCCATTCCTTTACCTGTGGATGAGCTTGGACCTTGACCCTGGATGGGCTAAGGAGAATATTGGTGACACGTCTAACACAGTGGGCTCACAGAAAGCCGTGGACAAGTCCCAGAAGCCTTAGCAAGGGCGTGAGAGGGAAAGCTAGGATGTCCTTGACAGGGCCTGAGATGTTCCCAAGGTGTGACTCAGAATCTTAGCAATTCAAGGTTGAACAAAACAGAACTTACTTTTCTGGGGGGTGAGGTGGGGGAAGGGTGGGGCTTTCGTCAAGTAGCTTTGGGTGGCGTGGAACTCAGCCGCCTGCCTCTGCCTCCCTCGAGAGCTGGAATCAAAGTCGTGCACCACGGCATCCAGCCAAGAAAGCATTCTTAAGGAAAATGTCTCCTAGTTCTTTCAGCGTCTTTTTAAAGTAGTGTAGAGCCCCACAGGAACTGTCTACCGCCTATCTGTGTTTAGAATCATCTTGTAGAAGGGACCCTCAATTGAGGAACTGTCTCCATCAGATTGGCCTGAGGGGCGTTTTCTTAATTGCTAGTTGCTGTGGGAAGAGTGTGGGAGGTGCCTGCCGGGTATTAACCCAGACAGAAAGGGACTGTCAGGAGGAAGTTTGTTTGCCTCCCGGTCTGCCCAGCCTTCCCTCCTGCTGCAGAATGAGGCACCCTGCTGCTGCTGATTCCTTTGCAGATGAAAGAACCTGCATTTCCAGACTTCCACCGTGGACTAAGGACCAGCGTTCTCTAGGACTGAGCAAGTACGAGGCTGTCCGCCGCTGGAGTGTGACAGCCACTAACTTGTTGGTGGCACCAACAAGTGTTCTCTGCCTCTCAGGTGTGAGATACCTGTTATTTCTAGTATTATTATTGTTGTTGTTGTTTTCAAGACAGGGTTTCTCTGTGTAGCCCTGGCTGTCCTGGAACTCACTCTGTAGACCAGGCTGACATCAAACCCAGAGATCTACCTACCTGCCTCTGCCTCCCGAGTGCTGGGATTAAAGGTGTGCGATACCACCTCCCAGCTCTGTTAATATTATTTTAATGTAACCTAAATCAATAAATTCTTATTTCTAAATATATGTGTGTAAATATATACATGTATATGTACATGTATTCATCCTATTGGTTCTGTTCCTCTAGAGAACCCTGACTAATCTGTATCTATTAATCACCTGTTAATCATCTCTATTAACACCTGTCGTTTATCAATCTGATTTTCCCCTATAGAAACATCATCCAGGTTAACACAGAGAATGGTCACTGAGCCCACAGGTTCTGTGGCGCTCCTTCCTATCAATACGCACCTGTTGCCTGGGTAACCACTACTGTGACGTCTAGCATCACAGGTTAGGTTTGCCAGTTTGTACCATCTCATTTAGCTACGTCTACATGGATCGATGCTAGTTTACAGAAAATAAAAGTGTGATTAGTTCCTGTCTACCGGCATCTCAGAACTGAGCCTTCCTTTTTGCAACCCTTTCTCCCTCCTCTCTCTTCTCTTCTTCATCTCCCCCTCCTCTCTCTCTCTCTCCCCCTCTGCCTCTTCCTCCTCCTCTTTGTTTTCTCCTTGCAGGATGGCATGGAACCCAGGACTGATGTACATGCTAGGCAACTGTTTCACCATGGAGCCGCACCTCCTGCCCACCCTTCCTTTTCTTTCTTTTTCTTTTTTTTTGTTTTTCAAGACAGGGTTTCTCTGTGGCTTTGGAGCCTGTCCTGGAACTAGCTCTGTAGACCAGGCTGGTCTCGAACTCACAGAGATCCGCCTACCTCTGCCTCCCGAGTGCTGGGATTAAAGCCGTGCGCCACCACCGCCCGGCCCTACCTTTTCTTTAAGATGTCTCTCTGGGCAACAGTTCTATTTTCTGCTTTGTTTTGTGTCTACTCCTTTTCTTACTTTTTCTACAAACTTGTATGACTTTTATACAATCAGAATCATTAAGAACAAAATAGGGAGAATTCGGGGAGGCCTGGGGTACCACAGAGTTGGAAATGCCCAATAGGGCCCGGTTAAATTGGATTTTTGTATAAATAATAAAAATCTTCTAGAAAGTTTGCCCTAAGTATTTTGTGATGTCAGAGCTAGAGAGATGCCCTGGTCGTCTAGAACTTTCCCTCGCTGCATTCTAAGCACCCAAAACAACCCAGCTGCTTTCAGTTACCTGAACAGATTGATGGCCACATCCTGTAGGAAAGGTAGGAAAGGCCAGCTCAGGAAGCGTTCCAGCAAGATCGACCCCTGCACCCCAAGGGCCAAGATGAAGAGGTTAAAGGCCACACTGCTCCAGCTGTGTCTCCGGAAAGATGAGGAAAGGAAACCGAAGCCCAAGGCTGCCATAAGGGTCAAATCCTGGAAGACTGAAAAGAAAGATTAGGTGAGAATTGGACAGAACGGCCGCTGGAAGGGACGTCTGAGAGCGTTTACAGGAACTTGGTCAAACTGCTTCGCTTCTTTGGGCCTCAGCTTTTTCATCTGAGTAACGGGGCCATGACTACTGAGCACACAGGGCTGAGGTGGGGTAGAGGAGAGAAAGTTGGTAAAGTGCTTCAGGCAGATGGGAGAGCACAGGAAATGAGCCTCGGTTGTGAGGAATAAACACTCGGATGCAGACAGTGCGGCGTGAGGGTCCCCGCTTGGCCCATCACTGGCATTCAGTGAAGGTAATTAATTGCTCTGGGATTGTGGGCGGGCTGCCACTCTGTGCCACTGTGGTACACGCAGCCTCAACAGCTGAGCCATCCTGGTGAGACAAAAAAAGAAACGACGGGGTGGCCTCGGAGGTCCTGTGGCACACGCCAAGTCATCTTCTTCAGGAGCAGGTAGTGTGGGTGAGACAGATCAGTGGAAAAGGGACCCGACTCTGGTCTCCTGAATCCACGGTGGAGTCCATGAACTCCTGAAGGTTGTCCTCTGACCTCCACAGGGCCCGTGTACAAAAGCATTCACACAGGTGTGTGCACACACGTGCAAATGATGGAAATTTGTTTTTTGTTTTTGTTTTCTCAAGACAGGGTTTCTCTGTGTAGCTTTGGCTGTCCTGGAACCTGTTCTGTAGACCAGGCTGGTCTTGAACTCACAGAGATCGGCCGGCCTCTGCCTCCCAATTGCTGGGATTAAAGGTGTGCACCACCACTGCCCATGATGAAAGTTTAAAAAAAAAATAGGAAAAGAAGTAAGAGAGAGAGAGAGAGAGAGAGAGAGAGAGAGAGAGAGAGAGAGAGAGAAAGTTGATTCTTGATTCTTTCCCAGTTCTTTTCTTTTTTTTTTTTTTTGAGACAGGGTTTCTCTGGTTTTGGAGCCTGTCCTGGAACTAGCTCTTGTAGACCAAGCTGGTCTTGAACTCACAGAGATCCGCCTGCCTCTGCCTCCCAAGTGCTGGGATTAAAGGCGTGCGCCGCCACCACCACCAGGCCTCTTTCCCAGTTCTTGTGAGGGACCTGGCAGGCCAGTAGGAAATTTCTTCCCTGCCTCAGGGCCCCAACAGGAGCAGCTGAGACAGAAGAATGCAAAAGTCCTCCCTCCACATCTCCCCCAGGCCCCAGTAGAACAATGGGGTGGGGGGGCTTTAATGTGATTCTGGTTACAAAAAATAATTAGCAGGTATACTACAGAGGGTTTGGTGAGACTGGGCCCACTCTAGCTGTGCGGTCGAATCTAGAACTCAGCCTCTCTGAGCTTTAGAGGAACCCATGCTAAATGCACGCGAACAGCCAGTGACGCATCTTGACCAGCAGCTTGACTGCACTGAGAGATGCCCAGGAGATCAGCAAAATGTCTTTGCACAGGTAGCAATGCCTTGGCTCCAGGCCCCTCCATGCTGCTCCTCTCAGTGTCCTGGCTGCTATGAGCTGAGCATCCCTGCTCTAGTGTGCCTTCCCCCATGGTGTTCTGTCTCACCGCGGCCTGCAAACAACGGAAGCCAGCTGCCCACAAACTCAAGTGATCTCTCCCCCTTTAAACGGTTCCTTTCAGTATTAGCCCCAGTGTTGAGAAAGTCCAGCCCAAGTGGATTGCTTCCCCTAAGCTGTCTCCTGTCTTCTTGCACCTGCCCTTTCAGTGGCTGTTTATGAACGTGGAAGCCTCCACGAGGAGGAGCTAAGCAACCTGCCTACCGTAGAGCAGAGGGTAGGGTCTTTCCCCAGACCATTGGTGGAGCCATTCCGCAGCTTCCACACCTCTTCTTCCCTTCTGCTTCTCACCGGTGTAACGGGAACAATTCCACCCCCTCATCAGACTCCTATGATGAAAATGGGAGGTGCCTGGAGAGGCTGTTTTCCCAGAAGACATGGACCATTTTCCACAGGGATGATGCCTGCACAGGTTTCCCCTCCCTTGACAGCTGTGTGAGATTTATTAGCAGATACGCATAACTCATTGCCTTGCTATCTTCCTTCCATCTGTGTGAGTTCACGTGGACAGTTGAGAATCGCCTCTACTTGTACACTCCTTTCCCTACCATAAAACAGTGCACGCCCTTTTATTACTTAAGATATTTTGCCTGCCGTGGTGGTGCAGACTGGTGGCTGAGGAGCCAGAGGCAGGAGGATCAGAAGTTTAAAGCCAGCCTGGGACACACCTGGAGGACTGGAAAGATGGCTTAGCGGTTAAGAGCGTCTTCTGCTCTTGCAGAGAACCCAGATCTAGTTCCCGGCATCCACATGGTGGCTCACAACCACCTGTGACAGCTTCAGCAGATCTGATGTCCTCATTTGGTCTCTGCAGGCACTAAGCATGCATGTGGTACCCAGACATATATGTAGGCAAACACATATATAAAATTTCAAAAAAAAATAAAATAAAACAACATAGTTATCACTAAAACCAACTCCAAATCACTCTGAGGCCTTAGCATACTAGGAAGGAGGGAGACAGCTTGAAGACAAAAAGCCATCAGATGCTGCTCACTTGTCCCTCCGCTTGTAATGATGTGGCTATCACATACACGTCTACGGGGACTACCGGAGTGAGATTTCTCAGGACCAAACAGCACACCCGTAGTGAACTCAGCTCTGACAGGTACGGGTGCCTTTCTTCCAGGGAGGCTGCCTCTAGCTCTGGTTTTCACCTCACCATGCTAAAGGATCTCAGGCAAACCTTTTGCTCTTTCTGAGCCTCAGTTTCCCTCTCTGGAAACGGTAAGATTGGGTTTGATAGGTGCTCTTAGAGCCTTGGGGCATTCTAAAGAAGAAGGCCTTAGGGGAGGGTAAGAGAGGAAGAGGGTAGAGTCCAGCGTGAAGGTTAGAAAATGAGAGGATGGGGGCTGGAGAGATGGCTCAGCGGTTAAGAGCATTGCCTGCTCTTCCGGAGGTCCTGAGTTCAATTCCCAGCAACCACATGGTGGCTCACAACCATCTGTAATGAGGTCTGGTGTCCTCTTCTGGCCTTCAGGCATACACACATTGTATACATAATAAATAAATATTAAAAAAAATACTATATTAAAAAAAAAAGAAAATGAGAGGATGGGGTGGGGCGAGGCATTTCCTGACCTAGCTGCCACCAATTCCAGGTATAGCGGCCCTGACCTTCCTCCCTGAGGCCTCACGGGGTCCCTGAGGAAGGAACTGGTGCCTTACGCTGGAGGAAATGTAGCGTGGCCATTTCCAGTTACACTGTTCCGGGAACCTGTGCAGTCCAGCTGTTAGCTACAGCATCTGGCTTCCCACCCTCCACCCCAGCCTGCCCTGCTTCCCATTTCCTCTCCAGCATCCTGAGGATCCAGGCTCAGACTTACTCTTCCCCAGGGCTCACTCCTGCCCCTTCCCACCCCCACCCCAGGTCTGAGTTCCACTCAGGGGGCTCCCCCATGGGCGGCAGCTCTCAGAGCAGCTCTGCCCCAGGGCTGATAAACTAGTGGTTGGCAAGGTGTTTGGTGTGATAAGGAGTTGAGAGGACTGGGCGGCAAGAGGAATTTCACTGCTGGAGTCTGGCCTTCTGGGACCTGGGAGGCCAGCAGCGAGGCAAGGGAGGCAGTCCCCAGCATCCTCTTGACCAGACCCGTTCTCCTCCTCGGTCTGTCATCACCACTTATCTTTCCTATTTTACAGATGGAAGAAGAGAGGCCCAGAAGGCTGTTGTGCCTGGCTCAGGTCACACAGCTGGTAAATGGAGACAGAGAGATTTGAACTCCACACCCTCTTGCTTCATCCTACACGTGTGGTGTGACCTCTGAGTTTGCATGTCATGGCTAAGGCCTGGTTCTGTGTGTCTCCGTTTCCTAATCTGTAAAATGAGTAGGGGCACCTACTGGCTCCTAATTGGTTTGGTGATGTGACCGGAGTACCCATGCTTGTCGTACCTGATATGTATTATTAGTCTTTGTGCCTATGTATTTGGATAACTGCAGGTCAGCCCTTGAATCTGTCCACCCGGACTTCTTCTTTCCCCTTCCGGTCCTGCCCATGCACTCACTCTTGTCCCTCCTGGTAGGGAACAAGACTCAGGGGAGGACCTCCACAGCCTTGGGGACCTTAGTGCTCTGTGCCTTCTCCTTCCCCAGTCTCTGCTCCCTCCCATCCCACCATTGCCCCAGCAGGCTCAGAAGGGAAATGGAGCTTCCCTGAGAAGCTGTGGTGCACTTGGCCCTGGGAAAGCCCTGTTATTTTCCCATAAGCCCCTTTCCCTGCCCCCGAGGAAAGCAGGGGGGTAGTGATCATTCATTTGTATTTTAATAAAAGCTTGTCTGAAGTTCAGAGAGTAAAACAGCCCCACTGGTCAGCCTTACAGACCAGGCAGTGGCAACAACACCTTTAATCCCCGTAGCCACACTAATTTGCCACAGAAACCAGGCAGTAGCGGTGCATACTTTTAATCCCAGCACTAGAGAGGAATATAAAACAGGAGGAGACAGCTCTCACACACAGTCTCATTCTGAGGATTACTGGTGTGGTGGAGGTAAGAGCCAAGGGCTGGCTGTTTTGCTTTTCTCACCTTCAGGCTGAACCCCAATTTCTGTCCCTGGGTTCTTATTAATTGTGCTACACAAGGGACCGATGAGTGGCTTGTAAAGCAAAAGGCCCAAGAGATAGTTCTCCAGTTTGGCAGCCCTAGGAAGGGCTGTCTGTGGCAATGGCCCCCAGTGGAGCCTCTGGACGAAGGCTGCTCCCACATGAGTTGACCTTGTAATTCACTCTGACAATGGGGGATCAGTAGACATTTTACAGACACCTCCGCTCTGTTCTCCCTTGCTGCTGGAACTCCTCTATAGGCATGTGAAGTCTGGGTTGGCTTGCTGCTTCCAACTGACACTAATTGCCTCCGTGGGGAAATGGGGGCAGGTGGAGCCATCTTTTTTTTTTTTTTTTTAATTTTCGAGACAGGGTTTCTCTGTAGCTTTTTGGTTCCTGTCCTGGTACTAGCTCTTGTAGACCAGGCTGGTCTCGAACTCACAAAGATCCGCCTGCCTCTGCCTCCCGAGTGCTGGGATTAAAGGCGTGCGCCACCACCGCCCAGCCAGGTGGAGCCATGTTGCCCCAGTAAAATTTCTAGGTTTTGAATAAATGAGTGACCCTAAGTGAAACTGCTAGCTGAAGCACACCCATGGCAAAGCCACAGAATCACGGAGGTGGGTAAGTGACGTGGTTGCTATCTTAAGGCACTGAAGTTAGGGATGGTTGTTACACAGCTATGGATGACTGACAGATTCTGCTTCCCTTAAGCATTTCACAGACATCTCAACCTCTTGCCCAGAATGAATGTATCATCGTGCATTTACACATCTGGCCTCTGTATTTGTGTTTGTCTTTGTTTTTGTTTTTTTTTTTTTTTTCAGACAGGGTTTCTCTGTAGCTTTGGAGCCTGAACTGAAACTTGCTCTGTAGAACAGGCTGGCCATGAACTCACCTAGATCTGCCTGCCTCTGCATCTGCCTCCCCAGTGCTGGGATTAAAGGTGTGCGCCATCACCTGATTGTATGTGTTTCCTTTCCCTTTCTCTCTCTCTCTCTCTCTCTCTCTCTCTCTCTCTCTCTCTCTCTCTCTCTCTTTTCTTTTTGTTTTTGCTTTTTATTTTTTGGTTTTTCAAGACAGGGTTTCTCTGTAGCTTTGGAGCCTGTCCTGAAACTAGTTCTTGTAGATCAGGCTGGCCTCAAATTTACAGAGATCCACCTGCCTCTGCCTGGCTTGGCGTCTGTGTTTCTTAAGAACTGGCACAGTGTGGCGTTTTGAATGAGAATAGCCTCCACATGCTTGTGTTTTTGAATAATCATTCCTTCCTTGGTGACTCTGTTGTTTGAGAATAAGTAAGAGCTGTGGCCTTGTTGGAGAAGGGTCAGGTTGAAGCTTCAAATACCTCCTGCCCTCCCGACGACACTCTCAGACTCCCGCTTTGAGAGGTGAGCTCTCAGCTGTTCCTCCCGCCATACCTTCATTCCACCAATACAGACTCCAACCCTCTGGAACGGAACCATAAGCCCAATGAAAGGCTCGCTTTTAGAAGCTGCCTTCATCGTGGTGTTTCCTCAGAATAACAGAAAAGCAGTAGAAACAGACACAGCTATTGTCCAATTTCACGTCTGTAGTATTCCTGCCCCGCCCCCCCACAAGTGAAGGTGATTTTCATCTAAATGTGTCTTCAATTGAACTTCTTGCTTCTACCGTCTCATCTCTTGCCTATTTGGCTCCATTACCGGTCATCCAGACATGGCCATCAGAGCACGGAGCCTTGGAAGGTACCCAAGACAGTCCCTAGAGCTTCATAGAAGAAAACATTAGCACTTCCAAGTTTAGTTTTTTCTTATCTAAAACATAAGAAATTGAAGTTGGTTAGTAATAAAAGCTGATAGTATTTATCTATCTATAGGTGTTATTTTTTCTTTGTGTTTCAAGACAGGGTATCTGTATCTATAGATGTTATTTTTTCTTTGTGTTTCAAGACAGGGTATCTCTGGGTAGCCCTGGCTGTCCTGGAACTCACTCTATAGACCAGGCTGGCCTCAAACTCACAGAGGCTGCCTGCCTCTGCCTCCCAAGTGCTACTTTCAATCCTTTTTATTTACTCATTTGAAGATTTAGTGTGTGTGTGTGTGTGTGTGCGTGTGCTGTGTGTGTGTGCGCATATGTTGTGTGTGCTGTGTGTGGGTTAAGGAGGAAGCCGAAAGAGAGCACTGGACGCCCTAGAACTGGAGTTACAAATGTGTACGGCAGGAATTGAACTTGGGGCCTCTGGCTTTTAACCACTTTGTCATCTTCCCCAGTCCTATTTATTTATTTATTTTTAATTTCTTTCTTTTTTTTTTTTTTTTTTTTTTTTGTTTTTCGAGACAGGGTTTCTCTGTGGTTTTGGAGCCTGTCCTGGAACTAGCTCTTGTAGACCAGGCTGGTCTCGAACTCACAGAGATCCGCCTGCCTCTGCCTCCCGAGTGCTGGGATTAAAGGCGTGCGCCACCACTGCCCGGCTTTATTTTTAATTTCTGTTTCATTATGGAACTTTTAAGAATTACATTTGTTCATTCCTTTATTTTTTAATCTGGGACATATAGAAGTCAGAGGTCAGCTTGCAGGCAGGCATCAGTCTGCCTTTGTGGCTCCCATGCCTACTGATTAGGGGACAAGTGGCTCAGTCCTACCGTGACAGGGGCCATGAGACACAATGGTCAAGCACACGCAACTAAAGCCAGCATGCCTGACTGTCAACTTGCTGTGCCAATGCCTGCTAGGTGACCCTGGGCCAATGACTTAGCATCCAAGTACCTATTTCCTCAGTGAGAAATGGAGGACATAGCAGCCTGCCTCCCTGGGTTGTTGTGAGGGCCAATGGGAAGCTGTTTGCCTGGTAGACAGTAAGTGCTCAATGAAAACCAGCTGCGTGCTCCATGTGTCCAGACCCTACGATTCTGTGACACACGACTTAGTGTCGAAACAGGAATGAACAGAGTTAAAACAAACATTGGGTTAGATTTTTTTGTTTTTGTTTGAGACAGGGTTTCTCTGTGTAACAGAGCCCTGACTATCCTGAACTCACTCTGTAGACAAGGCTGGCCTTGAACTCACAGAGATCCACCTGCCTCTGCCTCCCTAGTGCTGAGATTAAAAGCGTGAGCCTGCATTGCCTGGCTAACATTGGATTGGATTTAAAAGAAATGAATGAGAAGGAATTAGACCTGTACCAGGAGCCTTTGGAAGCACTCCTTTACTTCAGCTAGTGGGTCAGTTTCACATCACGGAGCTCCAAGCCAAGTCCTCCTCCCTCTGCCAGAATTGGGCTGCAGCTCTGTGTCTGAGACACCCTTCATGAGGTCCATCTGTTTACCATGAGCAGCCCGGGAGAGGTTTCAGACATGTCAGGATGTTTCGTACAGAGGCAAAGCACACACCTCTGTGGAATGTGCCTTGTTCCTGTGTAGCGAGCTGTGTGGAGTCACACCTGATGGAGATGTATAATCAACTCCTGAGATGGCTAAGTCCTGACTTATGCTATTATCAAGCAATGATCATCAGCTGCTTGCATATGTGTGGGCCTATGGGCAGTGCCCACCTGGCAATCCGGGGTTGGTAGCCCATGCCTTTTTAAGGGCTAGGAGAGGTTTGCCCGGGGAGAGAGGAAGGAAAGAAAGGAGAGAGAGAAAGTGAATAAAGTCCTGGAATAAACTGCAGTGAGAAGAGCTCCGGTGTGTCGCGCGTCATCCTTGCTGGACAAGGTGGGGCATGACATTCCTGGTTGCTCTCTTCACAGCAACACATAAAGTAACCATCCTCCTCCTCCAGCCATTCTTCCTGGCTCAGGATTCCCACCCAAAGCAGGCTTTCCAGCCCTGGAGAGGAGGCCGGGAAAGGGGAAATGGAGACAAGAAAAGAGCCAGCAAGGGGGGCGCTGGACGAGCAATGCCGGGGCTGTTTCTTGTAGAGGATCAGTGTTTAGTTCCCAGCACCCCACATTGGCTGGCTCACAACTACTGTAACTCCAGTTCCCAAGGCATTCAGTGTCTCTGGCTCCCATGAGCATCTGTATTCATCTACACATTCCCCCACACAGACACATCATATACCTAATTAAAAATAATACAAATACACTTTTTAAAGAAATGAGTAAGGGAGACACGCTACAATACAACACAATACAATATGATAGTCATTGCCACAAAAGAGACAGAAGTGCCCTTACCCACAGAGCCATCTCCCCAGAAAAGTAGAACATTATAAAGACCATCTGCATAGAGAATTCAGGACAACGGACAAAGAGCTCCCCTGCTCTGTGCTCATAAATCCAGTTGGGGCTCATGAAAGAGACAAAGCCCAGCCCATACTGGCTGACCTCTGTGCAGCTGGAGCCCCCTTTGGGAGAGGTGTGAAAAGGAGTACCTGTGCCGTGGGAGAGCACAGACCTGCCCTACCCCTGGCCCATTTGGCCACTTCCCCAGGCCCCTCACCTTGATAGGTCTCCATTAACTTCTGATCCACTTGGGGGGTGTCATAGGAGATGAAAAAGAAGAGAATAATAAAAGCCACCTGCAGTACGAAGGCCCACAGGGGCAGGCAGCATCGGAGGGATCTTGGGTACTTAGAACCCATCTTGTGCCTGTTGCTATGCCTAGGTTCTGACAGCACTAGGTCCCCACACCCACTTGAAGGAGTGATAGGGGAAACACCCGCCAAAGGTCTTATCTCAGGATGCAAAAAGTGGCTGGGCTAGCCTAAGGAGAGCAGAGGAACTTCAAAATCGGTCGTGCAGACTGTCCTGGCTGGATTCCTGCTGGGACCTCCTACTGTGCTCAGCTTTATTTATTTGCTTGTTTATCTTGTTTTAATTACCTCTTTATTTTCATTTTGTGTGCATTGATGTTTTGCTGTATGTAGGTCTGTGATGGTGTTGGATCACCTGCAACTGGAGTTACAGACAGTTGTGAGCTGAGAACTGAACCCAGGTTCATTGAAGCTCTCGAAGAGGTTGAACTCTAAGAGCTCTGAGAAGAAAACCTCTGGAAGAGAAGTCAGTGCTCGTAACCACGGAGCCATCTCTCCAGCCTCTTATTTATCTTACGTTATCGATCTTTCCTGAGACAGAATATCACTCTAGATATATTCTAGCCCTGGCTAGGAACGCACTATTGTAGATTAGACTGACCTCAGACTTGCAGCAATCCTCCTGCTTATGCCTCCTGAGTGCTAGGATTACAGGCAAGCTCCACTATGCCTGGTAATTTGAAGGAGAGCATCCTTTTTTTTTTGTTTTGTTTTGAGACAAGGTGTATTTGTGTACATAGCCTTGGCTGTCCTAGAACTAACTCTGTAGACCACGCTGGGCTTGAACTCACAGAGATTCGCCTGCCTGTCTCTGCCTCCAAGTGCTGGGATTAAAGGCATGAGCCACCAATTTGCTTGACATTCACCCGCTCTTTGTGTTTGTTCCTTTGGTCTACCCTGTAAGAAAGGCAGGGCCTGCCTGGAGCTGATGCCAGTGTTCTGTGGTGGAGCAAGAAGCAGGCCCAGGGTTTGGGTCCCGGCATCTGTTTTGACAAAAGAGAAGACGTCTTGGCTTACTATTGCTATGGTAAAGTCCTCTGCCAAAAGCACCTTAGAGGACAGAGGGAACACCTTTGGCTTTAAGTTCAAGGTGCGGTCCATGATGAGGAAGCCAAGGCAATGGGAGCTTGAAGCAGCTGGTCACATCATGTCTGCAGTTAAGAGAGAACAATGAATGCTGGCTAGTGTTCAGCTCATCTTCTTCCCTTCATGGCCCAGCCCACCCACAGTTAAGATGTGTCTTCTTGAGTCAGGTTACAGAATCAAGACAATCCCCCCCAAGGCAGGATTCGAGCTCAAACAATTCTAGGTTTTGTCAAGTTGACAATGCTATCACAGAAGGGAATGGATCAATGCTCTGACTTTTCAAAAATGGGAAACTGAGGTTCAGAAGTGACTTTAGATTTGAAAAACTTATCTTTAAAATTTATTCCTTTGTGGGTTGGGGAGATGGCTCTGTGGGTAAGGGCACTTGCTCTGCAGACATGGAAACCAGCGTTCAAATCCTCCCCATCCACACAGAAAGCCAGGCATGGTGTTAGCAGTGTGAAAGGGAATGGAGCCAGGAGAATCCCCAGGGTTTGCTGGCTGTGAGCTTAGTCAGCCCCAGGTTCATTGAGTGACCCTGTCTCCAGGGAACAATGCAAAGAGTGACAGAGCTGGAGACAGAGCCAGACAGTCGACATCCTCCTCTGACCTGCACACACGTGTGCACGGGTATGTGTACCTGCACATACTTTATACATATACCACACACAAATGAACAGATGAATAAACCTTACCTGTAAGTCAGAGTGGGCAGCTAGGAGCTTCTTATGAGGCACACACTAAATGAGCAGGAGAGCAAAGCAGGATGCTTAGGCATGCTGGGGGAAGCAGATGGGAGCCACGAAGCTCCAACTGCTAAATCACAGTTAACCTGCCTGCGTTGCAATGCTTGCTTTCCTAAGCATTTTTTGTTTTGTTTTTTTCAAAACAGTGTTTCTCTGTGTAGCCCTGGTTATCCTGGAACTTGCTCTGTAGACCACGCTGCCCTGTCTGTGCCTCCCACATGCTGGGATTAAAGGTGTATGCCACCAGGGCCCAGCAGTTTTTCTAAGCATTCTAATGCTAGGTGGAGAAAGAGAAAGGAGGCTTGAAGTTGGCTCTACGGAAAATCCGGAAGGATCTTCTTCTAGCCTGTCCTAGTCCAGAGCTGTCCCTACCCCTGGTCACCTCCTTGCAGAGTAGCACAGGACTCTGGCTACACTTGAGTACCAGTGCCTCTAAGGAAGTCCACCTGCCTCAGCACCCCTAATTCACAGTGGAACCCCACAGGACTTGTGAGGCTTTTTATCTTGGCTACTTGTCTTTCGTGGTTGTGACTAAGTACCTAATCCCCCCCGCCCCCCTGCCCCTAAAAGCAACCTAATGAAGGAAGGGTTTATTTCGGTTCACATATAGCCAAGGCTGTCCTGGAACTGGCTATGTAAACAAGGCTAGTCTTGAATCCACAGATATCCTCCTGCCTCTGCTTCTGGGATTAAAGCATGTGCCACCATGCCCAGCAAGAGCAGGGACTTGGACAGTCATGCTGTGTCTTTAGTCCCCAGTAGAGGCTCTACAAAACGTGTGTTGGATGACTAAAGCTGCCGCTTCTGCAGAGCTGCTGCGGATGGAGCATTTTACACATTTGCACTGAGTCTTTCTGTGAGCGCCTGAGTACAAACGTCATCTCCTCTGCTTTACTGATGAGGAACTGCTTGCTGCTCAGAGAGGCAACGTCACTGCCAAAGTCGCACAGCTAATAAATAGCAGGGCTGGGCAATTCCAGGCACCTGACAGCAGACATGTGCCCTGAACTTTGCATTTCTGCCTCTCAAGTTACCAAGCTACTGTCTCCATTTCTTTAGGAGCCAAATAAGGAGGCCCGCTCTGCCCGCTGCCAGGATTCTTAGGAATCTGAATGCACTCAAGCCTGCCCCGTGTCGCTTATAGAAGGAGGGTGTGTAGTTCACACATACCCAATTTTAAATAAATAT
Organism: Microtus pennsylvanicus; assembly: GCF_037038515.1. Lineage (NCBI taxonomy): Eukaryota > Metazoa > Chordata > Mammalia > Rodentia > Cricetidae > Microtus > Microtus pennsylvanicus. The sequence continues at coordinate 66,310,256 of NC_134591.1, read as the reverse complement.
GTGTGATTTTAAAAATTGAAAAAGAACGAACAAGCCTAAGCGCTGTGTATAAACACACTCCATGTTGCACAGACTTCCCGGTTGGATGTCCATTCAGGCACCATGCCCTGTGGGACATCTGGGCTGTTGCCAGTCTCAGTTCCTTTCCCAGTCGCACAGATAGGATCTCATCCTAACCCTGACTGATCTCAAATTCTCTGTCATCAAGGATGATCTTGGACTGTTCTTCCTGCCTCCACCTCCCAAGTGCTGGGATTCCAGGCCTGAGCCACCATCCTTGCCACACTATCTGGTTTTGAACACCTCGAAGAGCTGACTTCCTTCATAGGCTCTCTGGGGATACAAGTAGGCATTTAACTCAGCCATCCCAGCATCTGGGCTTCTGGGACTCTGGGCACAAGGCTCAAGGCAGCTGGGCCAGTGCTACCAGTGAGGCTGACAGAATGGAAGCTGCAGGAGGAGATGTGCTGGAGGTGGGGAGGCCTCTTCCTATTAGTGAAACAGGATCATTCCAGTTCTGCTCTGAGCTCAGCTGAAGCCCAAATACAAATCCCCACATCATCATCATCATCATCATCATCATCATCATCATCATCATCATGAGCCCTAAGCACAGGAGAGGCTTAACTTCCCACCTGGCCTTGAACCTCTTCTTTTTCTTCTTCTTTGTTTGATTTTGTTGTTTTGGTTTGGTTTTTGGAAACAGGGTTTCTCTGTGTAACAGCCTTGGCTGTCCCGGAACTCACTCTGTAGACCAGGCTGACCTTAAACTCACAGAGATCCGCCTGCCTTTGCCTCCCGATTGCTGGGATTAAAGGCGGGCACCACCACTGCTTGGTGCACCTGTTTTAAGTTTTAGACATGTGTATTAGTTACTTTTCTGGTTGCTCTGGCAGCAAGAAAAATACCTAACAAAAGTAGCCAAAGGAAGGAAGGAGAGAGAGATGGAGGGAAGGAGGAGGGAAGAAGGGGAGGGAGAGAGAAAGGAGAAGGAGGGAGAGAGGAAGAGAGGAGGAAGGAAGGAGGAAGAGGGAGGGCCCACTGTGGCTGGGATGCCATGGCATCAGGAGTTTGAGGCAGCTGATCATACTGCATCCACTGTCAAGAGGCAGAGAGAGATGAACACTGGTTGGCTCACTTTCTCCTATTATTCTGCCCAGGACCCCACCCATGGGATGGTGCCACCCACATTCAGGGTAGGTCTTTTCATCTCAGTTAACCCAATCTAGAAACTTCCTCACCCACAAATGCTGATTCTAAATCCCATGAAGTTGACCTTTAAGATTAACCACCGAGGCGGCAGTGTCTTGTAGCCCAGGCTGGCAGCTAAGGATGCCCTTGAACTTCCACTCCTACTTCCGTTACCGACAGACAGCTGCGATGATAGGCATACCCCAGAACGCCTGGTTTATGAGGTGGTAGTGATGGAACTAGGGCTTGGTACATGCCAGGCAAGCGCTCTACCCGCTCTACCTTCTGATTGAGAGCAACTCATCTCCCTTTTGTTAATTACCCGTGAGAGGGCCACTGCCAATCCCCTCTGCTTTCCCGATGTGTGGCGAAGCAAGGGAGCAGGGGTGGGTGTGTTCTGGAAAGAGGCTGCCAGAGGTCAGCTTACTTCTGTGTCCTTTGGCTCTCCAGGGGCTATCTCAGGGCTTGGGGGAAAAGGTGGACACTTGGCTGGAGCCCAAGGGATTCAGTGCCTGCTGGTCTGAGGGGCCTAAGGGAAAGACTCAGAAGAGGCAGTCCTCTTCTGGCCAATCCCTGGGCTCATGACAAAAAACCCTCTTGGGAGGCAGAGGCAGGCGGATCTTTGTGAGTTCGAGACCAGCCTGGTCTACAAGAGCTAGTTCCAGGACAGGCTCCAAAACCACAGAGAAACCCTGTCTCGAAAAAACAAACAAACAAACAAACAAAAACAAAAAAAAACCCTCTTGGGTTGGTAGGAGGGCTCTGTGGGTAAAGGCCCTTGCCACCAAGCCCGACAAGCTGAGTTCGGTCACTGTAACTCATGTGGTAGGAGAGAACCACTCCCAAGTTGTCCTCTGACTTCTACGAGTATGTACCGCTCCCTCCCCAATACATAATTTGTAATAATAAAACACCATTCTTATCTTTTCATTCCAGACACGCAGCACCAACTCTCACTGCCAGCAGCCGTGGCAGGCTCAGGGGCAAAAGCCTGTGCCCTGTAGGCAGGGACTGAGCTAACTGCTCTATTCTATGAGCTGAGATGGTCAGGAGCCTCATTCTTTCTTCTGTAAAATGGAGCTAACAAGGTCTGTGGGTGGCTCCTGCCTTTAATCCCAGCAGAGGCAGGCAGGTATCTATGAGTACAAAGTCAGCCTGGTCTGTAGAGCTAGTACCAGGGCAGCTAGGGCTACAACAGAGAAACCCTGTCTTGGAAAACAAAACCAAACAAACAAACAAATGCAAAAAAAAAAAAAATGGAGTTAACCTGACCAGCCTCTAGGGTGGATTCTAGCAGAGAGACAGGTAACTCAAGGACACTGACTCATTCTCTGAATCAGGAGTGTCACTGGAGTTCAGAGCCTGAGTCCTTGTAACCTCAACAAGCTAGTTGGGCTACCTGTCCTCAAAAAGCCAATTAGGCAGACATATTAATAGAGAAAATCAGAAAAAAAAAAGCTTTATTTATCCTGGCCACACTGAGGAAAGGGACAAAGCTATCCGGTGGTCCCCTCTACAAGTTCAAATTCAGTCCCAACAAGAAGGCAAGATCCATAGAGAGCCAGAGGTGTGCAAGACATAAGTGGTCTGGGTCAAGGTGTGGCCCCACCTGCCACTGACCCAGGACTGTCTCTGCCTCAAGCCTCCAGCTCTCAGGCTAAGTGGTCTGAGAAGTTGTAAAACTTCCTTTAAGTTCCTGCTCTGGGGCTGGAGAGATGGCTCAGGAGTTAACATTGGCTGCTCTTCCAGAGGACCTGGGTTAGTTCCCAGGACCCATATGAGCGTTCACAACTGTCTATAACTCCAATCCAGAGGACCTGACACCCTCATACAGACATACATGTGGGCAAAAAACACCAATGTACTAAAAATAAATTATATATATATATACATAAAAAGAAAAAAATGTTTATGCTCTGGCTGCCCCAGGCCTCACGCTTTTTTTTTTCCCTCTCAGCCTGATATTCCTGAGGGATTCTAGTTTCTTTCTTTTTGTTTGCTTTTTTTTTTTTAAGACAGATTTTTCTCTGTGTAGTCCTGGTTGTCCTGGAACTAGTTCTATAGATCAGGGTGGCTTTGAACTCACAAAGATCCACCTGCTCTGTCTCCGGAGTTTAAAGGCATGTGCTGCCACCATTGCCCAGCAAGGGATTCCAGTTTCTTGGGGTCCACTGTTCCAGTCGTCTGATGGCTGGAAACATCTCTTTAGAATCCTCACTCAGGCCGGGCAATGGTGGTCCACACCTTTAATCCCAGCACTCAGGAGGCAGAGATGGGCTGATTTCTGTGGGTTCGAGGCCAGCCTGGTCTACAAGAGCTAGTTCCAGGACAGGCTCCAAAGCTACAGAGAAACCCTGTCTTGAAAAACCAAAAAACCTCACGCAGGCCAGGCTGGTTGTCCACACCTCCAGACTATCTGACTGCTGCCTCTCAGCCATCAACCCGAGTGTCTCGCCCACCTTTCTCTCCTTTTGCTTGATTTGAGAACTCCACAGTAACTCCTGCCATGCTCTCCTACTTCTCCTAGCAACAGGACCCCTTTCCCTGCCCAGTTCTGACACCTTACAGAAGCCCTTGCTGGGAACGTGGGGACAGACCAGACTGGGAGCTACAGACAACTGGCACGTGTCCCCAGTGCAATGTTGTAGGTCCCCTGAATTGCTCACCTGTCCAATCTGCAGTGTACCACAGTGAGATCCTAGCAAAGACAAGCCGAGCAGAGAGGAGTGCTGTTTCTGGGCCCCCAAACTCAGGACTTTTCAGTTATAGGGAGGAAGGATGTTTGGGTTTGAAGTGACCATATTGTCTAGAGGCACGACCCAAGCAGGTGTCTGTTCTCACAGGTGTATTCAAGCCTCCAGGTGCCCGGATTTCCTTTGTGAGCCAGTCTGCAGCTGAAGGCTTGGCTACTCCAGACATTCTGTTTCTTTCTTTTCTCACTGATGGGCAAGCTTGGAGTTTCTTTTCTTTTTTTTTTTGGTTTTTCGAGACAGGGTTTCTCTGTGGCTTTGGAGCCTGTCCTGGAACTAGCTCTTGTAGACCAGGCTGGCCTCGAACTCACAGAGATCCGCCTGCCTCTGCCTCCTGAGTGCTGGGATTTAAGGCGTGAGCCACCACTGCCCGGCAAGCTTGGAGTTTCTTATCCCGGCCATCCAGTGTCACTTTGTCAACAAGCTGGACTAGAGGTGAGAGATGTAAAACAGGTGTACAGACAGTTACTGGGGCTAGGCACGGTAGTACACACCTATAATGCCAGCACTTACGAGGCTGAGACAGGAGCTTACCGGTTCGGAGAGGTTCAGAGGCCAGCCCAGGTTATATATTGAGGCCTTGTCTCCAAAGCGGAAGGAAAAGAAAGCAGAGAGCAGGGCTGGGTGTAGTTGCTCGTGCTTATAATACTGGCCCTTTGGAGGCTTCTAGGAGGGGTGCCAAATTCAGGGACATTCTGGGCTACAGCAGTGAGACTTTGTCTTACAACCCCCAGGCCCCAAACAAAACAAACAAATAAAGCAAGGCAGCCTGCCCCCAAAGGAAAAAAAGAGAAAGAAAAGAGCAGTTACTTGCTTCCCCAACAGCATGATGCCAGGCTCTGAGGGCTCATTATCCTTCCTCCTTAACGCAGACTGGAGTGTCATCACGGGCTCTGAGGGATTCAGTAACTTGCCCAAGCTAGTAAGTGGCCAAGCTGGAATTTCAACCTTGGTCTTAAACAGCAGGAATCCTTGCCATTTTTTCAAAAACCGTGTCTCCACAGGGTATAGATCTGAGCCCCAAGGAGCTTCCTGTATGTGTGGATAGACAAGCTTCACCCCAGATATGTCAGAGATGCTCGAGGTGTGAGGACAATAGAAAGAGAGGAGATCAGGTTGTAGCTGGGTTAGAAACAGACTAAATACGCCGGGTATGGTGGCGCACACCTTTGAGTCCAGCACGCAGGAGGCAGAGGCAGGTGGATGCCTGTGAGTTCGAGGCCAGCCTGGTCTACAGAGTGAGTTCCATGCTAATACTCCGGATGCCATCAACATTGGGGTTTCCCTTCCAGCTACGAGGGGTCTCTGAAGGCACCAGAAGGAACTCAGAGCTTTGGAGTGGTATTGACTAAGAGGGTGACCACAGGACCAGGAGAGGTGTCCCAAGGCAAAACAAGATGGCATCTAGTTACTGAAAATACAAAACAGGAAAGATGCTAGATGACTAAGGGCTCCACTGTTACCGAGGGGGTGAGGAGGCCAAGCCATTTGCTAGGACATTTTGCAACCTTTACAAGAAATACTCATAAAGAGTTATAACAACACTAAAATAGAAAATAGGGTACAAAATTAAATGTCTAGTGTAAGCTCTTTTTTTTTTTTTTTTCAAGACAGGGTTTCTCTGTGTAGCCTTGGCTGTTCTGGAACTCGATTTGTAGACCAGGCTGGTCTCGAACTCTGAAACTCGCCTGCCTTTGTCTTCTGAGTGCTAGGATTGAAGACATGCACCACCACTTCCTAGCCAGCTCTATTGTATTTAATAGCAGTAATATCAGCCACACAAGATAACTGGGTGGAGGAGAGCAGGGTGGTGGTGGCACATGCCATTAATTCCAGTACTCTGAGGCCGAGGCAGGCAGACTTCTGAGCTAAAGGCCAGCCTTGTCTACAGAGTTCCAGGATACCCAGGGCTACACAAAGAAACCCTGCCTGGAAAAACAACAACAAAACAACCCTCACCAAAAGAAGCTGGGAAGCCAGGTTTACACAGAGAAACCGTATCTTGAAAAACAAAAAACAAACCACAAAGAAAAAAAGGGAGGGGGGGGAGGACTGAGAGTAGGGTGGGAGGGAGACAATAAAATATCGAGTACCAGTAGTTAAGATTCATGAGACCTACCAATGTTTTGCCCCAGTGGCTACTCCTCTACACTCACTTCCCTAGGATTTTTTTTTCTTTGTTTTTGCTTTTCGAGACAGGGTTTCTTTATAGCTTTGGAACATGTAGACCAGGCTGGCCTCGAACTCAGAGTCTCACCTGTCTCTTGCCTTCTAAGTTTAAAGGCGCGTGCCACCACTGCCCGGGTTAGCCGTTTTTAAAAATATGTATTTATTTAGGAGGTGTGTTTGTGGGCGCGCGTGTGGTGGTCAGACAGCAACCTGTACGAGTCAGTACTCTGTTCACCACGTGGGTTCCGGGGATCGAACTCGGTCACCGAGCTTGGCAGCAAACGTCTTTATCCGCTGCGCACGTCGCCGGTCCTTCGCTGTTTTGTCCCCACCTCTAAGCCAAAGGGCTAGCGGGGACTGAAGGAGTAAACAGGCAGCGGACCGAGTCACATTATCTCCGAGGCCGAGCCGAACCCGCGGAACCCTCAGTAAGCGCGAACCTGCGGACGTGGAGCCCGGCCACGCCGCCGCACACGCCCCCGGCAGCCTCGCGCGACGTCGCGCGCAACATCGGCCCCGCCCTCCGTGACGCACACCAAGGGGGCGGGAGCTTGAGGCCCCGCCCCCACCCTTCGATTGGTCGGCGCGCTGTCACCACGTCGCGGGAAGCTGGCGGGGTGTATGTGTGTGTGCTTGTGAGTGTGTGTATGTGTGTGGGGTTTGCTTTGTCATTCGTACCCGGCTGACGCGGCCGGCATGGCCGCACGCCTGGGCGCCCGCAGAAGGGGCCGGGGCTCCGCTCCCGGGACGTCCTCTTACATAAGGACGCGGCTGCCTGAAGCACATGTCGGCGCAAGGTCCGCACACGCAGTACACCACGCCGTTCGCTTCTCGCACGCCAGGCGGGAGCCCGCGGCGCCGCACCGCACGCTGTACTCCGGCGTGGGCCTTCCCACAGCGAGACCGCAGCCCAATAACCGCGAAACGCACCTTCGCAACAAGGCATAATATAGGATGTTATATTTATAGGGCCTATTTATAAGCCTCTATTTAACTCTTTTCTGATAGGCCCAGCCACGCGTCTAGACCCTTTCCTGATTGGTGTGTCCTTCTGTCCTTCAAAGAGGCGGGCTCAAGAGTCTGTGTTACCTCAGAGAGCCCCAGGATTGGCCCTGCACGGCGCGCCGGCGCCTTCGATTGGCCCGGTGGGCCGTCCGTCGGGGCAGAGGAGGCGGGGCGGGCGGCTGGCTGGTGCGGGGCGGGCGGGCCCCGGAATTGTCATTTCTTTGTTTCCGAAGGCGGAGGAGGCTCGGCGCCCCCCTCCCGACCCCCCCTCCCCCCGGTGCTGGCTCCATGTCTGTGTGACCGGCCGCAGGGGTAGAATCCAGGCCCGACGCAGGGCGGGCGGGCGGCGGCGGCAGAGGTGAGAGGCAGCGGCGGCGCGGCGCGGGCACCGGCCCCCCAGCGGGAGGATGAAGCGGCGGAACGCCGACTGCAGTAAGCTCCGCCGCCCCCTGAAGCGGAACCGGATCACCGAGGGTATCTACGGCAGGTGAGCGGCGGCGGCCGGCGTGGGCCCGCGGGTCCCGGGCGCCGCTCTGGAGGGGGCCCGGCCCCGTTATGTAACCCCCGACTAGGCCGCATGCCCGCGCCGGGGGCTCTCCTGAGGCGCGCCGCCCGCGGAGCACCCGGCCAGCCCGCCGAGGGTCCGCCCCGGGCCGCGGGGTGTGGCGAGGGCCGGGCGGAGGGCGCGGCGGGCGCGGGCGGGAGCCGCGGGGCCGCCGTTGGCCTTGGTGTGCCGGGGGGAGGGGCGGCACCCCCGCGTCCTGGAGCCCAGACGCCCGGGGGTCCCCAGCAGGCTGCGCGCCGGGCCCCCGACGGAGCCCGGGTCACGCTGGGCTCGGGACCTGGGGAGTTGGCTGCCCGAGTCTGAGGCTCGTGGACCCGTGCGAGGGGGAGGGAGAGTGAGGTCGCCAAAGTTGGGAGCTGCCAGGGGCCCTGGACCCCGGACCTCCCAGCTCGGAGCGAGGCCACGCCGGCTCCTCTTCCGTCCGTCGCTGCCCTCACGGGATCCCCACTTGGTCCGGAGTGCCAAGGCTGATACCCCCAGATCATGCCCGTGGCCCCGCTCCAGACCCAGGCTGCTGTCAGCTCCTCAGCAAACATTATTTTGACGATTGTAAGCAGACACGTTGCTCTGAACCTTTAGCAGAGCTTCTCTCTCCCAACTCAGATTTGGGATTTTTTTTTAAAATTCCTTCTTCATGAAGGAAAGTGGTGTCTCTTTAAATAGAAAATTGAGTCCACTCCTCCTGGAGAGGACAACAGGTTCACGGGGCAACTCGGTTGACTGTCACAGCTTCCCCAAGCCCAATTTGTGTATGGCGGTTTTTTTCCGGGAATGCCTCCGAAAGAACCGATTTCAGTGGAGAAGTCATCAGTTTATGAAAGAGAACGCTCAGCATGTGGCTATAGGCTTAATTGAGTCCTCAAGGCGGCACGGTTTTGTTCTCGCTGTGAGTCTTGGAGACATTTAGGAGGTAGCTGTTGACAACCAAGTTGTATCATAACTATACACCTTGCGCATGCGGTTGTTTACACGTGTGAAGTGGCTGCCCTCCACAGGCAGGTGACTGACCTAAACAGGAAGGGGGATTCTTCAAGTTTAGAAGGATTAAGAAGTCAAAAATCCTTGGCTAGATCCTCTTGTAAGGAGTCATCGATCAGAGACTCCTTGTTCATTCATTCAACAAACATAAATACTATCTGCTCAGCAGTGTTGGAGCCAGTCGGGACACAGCTGTTAGTAAAACTGAAGAACACTGTTGCTGAATCAGATGTGACGTTTAAGTAAAACTGAAAAAGCAAAACCAAATTTTTCCAGCAGATTGAATGGGTGGTGGCAAGTCTGCTTACTATAAATTCTTGAATGAAGAGAAGGCTTTTTTTCTTAGCCATTGAAAAAGATTAGCAGAACTTATTAATAGCAGCACAAGAACAGAAAACGTGTTAAAGTAGGCAAGTTAGGAGGACTGTGACATTTGAATTTCTATTTACAGTCACATAAGACGAGGCCCCTCATAACAAGATTGGGAACTCTGTGTTGTTTGCATGTTTTCTGATGTATATTAACTTCTTTTCCTATTTAAACCAATACCTGGTGTATGACTTGTACCTCAGCAGCCACTCAGTGTGTGCTAACAAGGAGTTTCTCTTGTAATGAAGATCCAATGTTTTACTAATGGATTTTAGACTTTGAATTTCCTTACCCTGGAGGTTAATAGTAGATACACCTTGTCCATCATTTGGTTTCATATGAAAACTTCAGAAAACCAAATGGTTTTCAGCTTCCAAGTCTGTCTGCTGTCTGTTGGGGATTCTTTGTTAAATCTTAGTAAAGGAACCTAAGTTTATTTCTAACTGTCTTTCTTGTTTCTTGTTTGACATAGAGTATTTTAGTTCCCTTATCTGTTTCTCAATGTTATGGAGTACTGCAATGAAATAATCATATAGTGTGTTTTATCCCCTCATTTTGTTTTTAAGGACTTCTTTGGACAGCTTCCAGTTAGTTCTTAAGAGAGCAGAATGAGTGGGCTAGTTATAAATTAGGACATTTGAGGATTCATGAATATCAAATTTCTGTTGATCATCAAATTGAAGTCTGTTTCATGCCATCTATTGCCTGTTTTGTTTCTGAACATCTGGCCAGTTTAGTCTCATTAAAAAGGAGCTATCCCCCAAAGGGCTGTGTTGACAATTTTGATAACCACTGTCTGCTGTTTCATAGCCTAACCTTTGGTGTTCATGTTCCCTGTCTGTTCAGCACTCTTGAGCTCTGGCATATGTGAGGGAGCAGCTGAGGTGGGAAGACTGGACTGAATCCCACCAGAGACCTAGGATTAGACTCAAAGTCCCAGCCCTGATGCTTTGGACCCGCAGAACAGCCCTGTTTTGAAGCTCAATTTTCCCATGTGTTAAATGAACTTTGAAGATAAACATACATACATACATACATTCAGTTTGTGTAACTCCTTATAAATTCCAAGATGTTATAGAGACATTATTTACCGTATTATTGCTGTTACAGTTAGCATGTATGGCTTAATCCTTTTCTTTTTTCATCTGAGACAGGGTTTCTCTGTGTAGTTCTAGCTGTTCTGAAACTGACTCTGTAGATCAGGCTGGCCTTGAACTCACAGAGATCCTCCTGCTTTTGCTTCCTTGTGCTGGGATTAAAGGGTGCCACCACCACCTAGCAGTGTGGCTTATTCTTTTTTTTTTGTGAAAGATTTATTTATTTATTATGTATACAACATTCTGCCTTGATGTATGCCCGCACGCCAGAGGAGGGCGCCAGATCTCAGTACAGATGGTTGTGAGCCACCATGTGGTTGCTGGGAATTGAACTCAGGACCTCTGGAAGAGCAGCCAGTGCTCTTAACCTCTGAGCCATCTCTCCAGCCCGTGTGGTTTATTCTTTAAGGAGGCAAGAAAGGTTAGATTTGATCCAACCAAAAGCAAAAGTAGAGTAGTCAAAACAAGGGGTCAATTGCTGCTTGATCATGCTTTAAAACAATGGTTCTAACTTTCCTGATGCTGTGATCCTTTAATACAGCTCATGTTGTACTAACTTCCAGCCATAAAATTATTTTTGTTGCTACTTCATAATTGTATTTTGCCACTATTATGAATTCTAATGTAAATACCTGTTTTATGATGAATTCAGTGAAAGGGTCATTCAACTCCCAAAGGAATGGTGACCCACATGTTAAGAACTGCTACTTTAAAAATCCTGGTGCTACTGGGCTTGGTGGTGCACACCTTTAATCCCAGCACACCTTTAATCCCAGCAGATGTATCTCTGTGAGTTCAAACCCCCAAATCCTGGTGCTTTTAATCATGGGCAGCTGTTACTGAGGTGACTATCAGATAAGAGCACTTATTGTCAGTACCTAGCTCCGTTGGAATTCTGTTTGAAGAGCCAAGATGCTATGAGTATTAATCTTAGATATTAGTACTGTATGAGTGTGTGTATGCATTATCTGAAGATCCAAACATTCTCTGAAAGTGTTATTCCAGTCAAGTTAATGATCAGAATTAAGAGGAAGGAAACAAGAATAGTATTACTGTTATTATCATAGAGCTTACATTTAGTGCAGTTAAAAAAAAAAGCCACCACAGAATTTAACATGCAAGGCAATACAGATGTTGAATGAATAGATAAATACATAAATATAAGCTAATGGATTCTATTCATCAAACCCTACATTGTGGTGGAGTTGTGGAAGGTCTAGGATAAGACATAGGTCCCCAGCTTCAGGGATTTATACTCTAGTACGCCATAGTAATACTCTCTTAAATTTGTACAGTGACGTAGAGGTTTCAAAGAACCTGGGGTTGTAGTCAAGCAAAAATATTTCTGTTGGATCAAATTTTAACTTCCTGTTTTAGTTGTTCGCTTGTCATGTTCGCAACTGCATTTTCTCCCTGTTCTGTTTTATGAGGTAGACAGTTACCACTAAAAGAGAGAATGCTTTTTAACCCAAATGAGGTAGACTTGAAAATTATGCAAGCAAGTTATTAATAATGAAAACTCTTCTTAATTATTACATACGGAAGTCCCTGGACTTCCTGGCTGTGAGTCCCTCCCCAAGCTTCCCTCACAACCGGCAGTGCACCAGGCTACTAAGCATTTCATTGCAGGTGGCGATTCTCCTGGTGAGATGAGTGTCTGGTGTGGTGTCTGACCCGCCCATGTGTAGTTCCCTCCCTCTCTCTCCCACCACACTACCCACTCCTTTCTTCTAAGACTTAAAAAGAGGAAGATATGGAGGTAAAAATACATTAATTATAAGACTGGACAGAAGCATTTTTATTAAAGTATATTTCAAATCTCTATATTTAAAATTGTTACTTAAAAGAGTAATGTAGAATAAGAACTTGGATTCAGTTATGCATTTCCAGCTTCAGGAAATGGTTTTCTTTCTGTTACTGGTGGTTGACGGTGGTAGCCTTCATTGTGCCGGCCTCCACTTGAAATGATGCCTGAAGCTTACAGTGCAGTACTGGACATGACAGCATAGGCAGTAGGACTGCCCTAGTTACATGAGACGTTTATACCTGTTTTTCAACTCCAGAGGCGTTGTTAGAAACTACCAATCTTTGTACTGTTCCTCTCCCTTCCAGTTTCCTTTTCCAGACCCTTGTCTAAATATGGCATCTCCCAAGGTTTTCTCTCTGTTGTTGTTCCTGTCTCCTTAATGATGTTTTCTAAGTCTGGTTTTAGATTCCTTAGGGCTATGCTTATTAAAGTCACTGGAGGCTGGCGGCCTTGATTGTACATGTGTTCTGCAACTGGAACTCCAGATTCCAGTGTCGCAATCTCACAGCCTGAAAGCATTTCTGTAATCTTGGTAGGCATTGACTTCAGACTGAATCTGACGTAAAAGACCTAGATACAGGCTCTGTATGTTCTAGAGGGCTTTGGGGAAGGGGTGAGTATAATGAATAAAGCAAAGTATTCAGCTAAACACTTAGGTTTGTTATTTCTATAAATTGCAATTAATTGGTCACACTGGAGTTTGTGTTTAATTTTTACTTGTGGTATATTCCCTTAAAAAAACATTTTATGATTCTTACTGTCTGAGTAGTTTTTGGTAAGTTAGTTTTATTAGATGTTTTTAAAAACCCTTTAGGGGACTGACTAGATGGCTCAATGGCTAAGAGCACTGTCTACTCTTGCAGAGGATCTGGGTTTGAGTACCCACATGGTAGCTCACAACCATTTTTAACTCTGGTGTCAGGGGATCCAGTGCCCTCTTCTGTGAGCACTAGGCATAAGGGAAGGCAAAATACCCATATATAAAATGAAATACTAAAAATAATAGCAAAAAAGAAAAGCCCTTCAAATCGTTGCTCCTGGGTTGAGGAGGGGAGGAGGGCATGCAGTTCAAGTTATCTGCAGACCCTGCCTGCCCTGTTGTAGGCGTGGTATTCCCTTCATCTTCATGTTGGTTGCTCAGGGTCCTTCTTGAACCTCCACAGTCTTGGAGGATGATTTAACTGTGGGCTTAGGAACTTGATAACTTGAGATTTTTTACTAATTTCTTATTCTTGTTATGTACCCTGTCTGCTATGGACTCATTCGGTATTCTGTGAACACTTATATTTCCAGAGATTTTTCTGGGCTATTTCTCTCAGATATGCCTGCTAGCTTGGTTTGTTTGCTTGTTTTGGTGTGCGTGTGCACTCAAGTGCAGTTTGCTGTTTTCTAGGCTGCTAACATCTTGTGGAGTCTACAGGATCAGATAAAAATCTCAGAAACAAGGCCAGCAAGATGGGTTGAAAAGGTACAGGCATTTGCCACCAAGCCCCACAACCTGAGTTCAGTCTCTGGGACTCACCTGGTGGAAGGAGACTGATTCCACAAGTTGTCCTCTGACCACCACACACATCATGATACATGTGTGCACACACAAAGTAAATACAATGAAACAACAACAACACACAAACGTAGTTAGGTAAAATATTGTAATTGAGCTACTTCATAAAGTATGGCATCCTCTTCAAATGCACTGATTGTTCTCTGGGCTTACTCAGTTTAGGTGTAATTATTTTACTTGGACAGTTTTCAGGAGTTGGGTTCTGAAGAACAAGTTGGCTGTGCAACAGGTGGCTCACATGAGATGGTGTATGCAGGCAAGAGCATAAGAGCATACACCTTCTCTAGACTTTCCGTCATGGGTCTCTTCAAACCTTTACATGACTCGCTCCTCATGACCTCACTTTTAGGCATGTGTGTGCTTGTGTCCTGGCAATGGAAACTTCTCCCCCTCTTCCTCTCTCCTCTTTCTCCCCCTCCTTCCTCTCCCTTCTTCCCTCCTCCCCCTCCCTCCCCTCCCTCCCTCCCTCCCTCCCTCCCTCCCTCCCTCCCTCCCTCCCAAGATGGTTTTTTTCTGTGAAACAGTCCTGGCTGTCTTGGAACTCTGTCTGTAGACAGAGATTCAACTGCCTCTGCCTCCTGAGTGCTGAGACTAAAGATGTGTGCCACTACTTCCTGGTTTTCAGTTTTTCTTTTGTTTTTTTTTAAAGTATTTATTTATTTATTATGCCTGCAGGCCAGAAGAGGGCACCAGACCCCATTACAGATGGTTGTGAGCCACTATATGGTTGCTGGGAATTGAACTCAGGACCTTTGGAAGAGCAGGCAATGCTCTTAACCTCTGAGCCATCTCTCCAGCCCCCTGTTTTGTTTTTTGAGACAGGGTTTTTCTAAAGCTTTGGAGCCTGTTCTGAAATTCGCTCTGTAGACCTCAAACTTACAGAGATCTGGCTGTCTCTGCCTCCTTAGTGCTGGGATTAAAGGTGTGGACCACTACCACCTGGCAACGATCATATTAGCTGGGCCTTCAGTACATGTGCTGAATCCCAGTACGCAGGAGGCATAGGCAGACAAATATCTGAGTTTGAGGTCAGCCAGGGCTACATAGTGAGACCCTAGCTCAAAGGGGAGGGGGCATGGTTATTATAGAACTCACCCATAGCTGTTTTTGTAAAGAACCTTTAATTTTAATTATTTTTTCAGTTTTTGTAGTATGAGGTGCGGGCTGCTTTTCTTACCGCCCGGCTGTCAGCCGCCTGGCTAGCTTATGCCCGAAATAATCACATGGAGATCTGTATTAATTAAATTGCTGCCTGGCCCATTATATCTAGCCTCTTATTGGCTAACTTTCACAGTTTGATTCAACCCATTTCTTATAATCTGTATGTCTCCACGAGGTCATGGTTTACCGGGAAAGATTCAGCATGTCTGACCTGGCAGCTTCATGGCGGGTGGCTCTCTGCCTGCCTCCTTCCTCCCAGAATTCTGTTCTGTCTACCCCACCCATCTAAGGGCTGCCCTATCAAAAGGCTAAGGCAGCTTTTTTTATTCAACCAATGAAAGCAACACATAGAAAGAAGACCCTCCTACACCAAGTTTTATAGTGTGTTTATAATTATCAACTGGAAATTTATGAAGACCTGAGTTTTTTTTTCCTTTGATTAAAGCATATTTGCTCATTTAAAAAAAGCAAACAAACAAACAAACCTTGGTTCTAGCCAGGCTACACAGAGAAACCCTGTCTAAAAAAAAGCCAAAAAACCAACAACAATTTATATTAGATTTATTCATTTTGCGTGTGTTTTGCCTGCATATACATATGTGCACCGTGTGCTTGGTGCCTGTGGGGGCTAGAAAGAGTCATGATATCTCCTAAAACTAGAGTTATGGATACTTGGGAGCTACCATGTGGGTGTTAGGAACCAAACCCAGGTCCTCTGCAAGAGCAGCAAGTGCTTCAGACCACTGGCCCATCTCTATAGCCCTACTTCTTTGCATAGACATTTCTGGTATTCATTTAAGCCACATTCATGTAGAATTAACAGTTTCTGCTTTCTGTGCTCTTTCAGTGGTGTCCTAACCTGTTAGTTCCCTTCCTGTCCTTCAGGTTCCTTTCCTGTAAAATAAAATGTTGTCCTGCCTGCTTCACAGGAGAAAAAAATGAGATAATTATAGGCACACATTTAGAAAACTTACAAGTGTGGTGTGATTAAGTAGATTACTATGTCTATGTGAATAGTGGATTTACTTATAAGTGGATTTCTCGTGTTTACACACTATCAACACAGTTTTTTTTTTTTAACAGAACTTGCCTCAAGTTTATTTGTAAAAACAGCATAAGGTCCTGAACATCTGCAAATACTGTGTAGGTGTTCATACCAGTCCATCTGTCTTCACACTGGCAGACTGCGACCTTTTTTATGGGGCCTTCACAGGGGCCTGGGCACCTTTGGGAGCCTGAGCTGCAGCTGAGGCCTCTGCCTTGGCTTGAACCTTGGGCTTTGTTTTTTGGAGCCTACGACCCCTGGCCATGTAGCTTCTAATCCGCTTCCCAAGCTTGGGGGTGAGCAATTAAAGCCAGACGGGTGAGTTTGGGGCTGGGGCCCTTTGGCACCTTGGGCTTCACCACCTGGGGCTTCACCAGGGCCTTGATGGCCTCCGCACGTGCACTCATGGCCTTTGCATTATTTGACTGCATGTTCTTCAGGCCTTTCTTGTTGTGCTTCTTGGCAAAGCGCATGTTCCTCAGGAACTTGGGGTCAACCCCCTTGAGAGATTCGTATCTTTGTGACCGGGGTTTCTTGATGCCTTTTCTGTGCCATTTCCGGGACTGGTTGTGTGTGGTGTGGTTCTTGGACTTGGCCATGGCTGGACGGTAATCGGCGGCTCCCGAAGCGCCTGCGACCGGAAGAGAAAGCTATCAACACAGTTTTTAAATTATTTTAAAAATTTCTGTGTGTGTATATGTTGCTGGCTCAATGGTGGTTTTGTAAGAGGCTGTGCATTGTCTTCTCTCCCCTATTTTGCTTCTTTTCTTTTTATCCCCAACTTCCTACTTTCCATACTACTAAAATTTCATACTGTTAAAAAGTATTTGGGGGGTGGGGGGTATTGCTCAGTGGGCAGAAACATTTGTGCAAGCTGAGGACCGGAGTTTAAGTACCCACACCTGCGTAAAAATCCAGGCATAACCACTTGGTCATCTAACTAGTACTGTGGGGTGTTGAGACAGGAGGATCACTGGGGCTTATTGGCTGCTGTGGGTTCAGTAAGACAAGACAGTAAGTGTAGCAAACTAGAGCAGCACACCCAGCATCCTCTCACCTCCATGTGTATACAGGAACTCACACACATATGCAACATGCATCACCCCCCCCCCCACCAAAGTGTTTTTGAAGCAGAAATTATAGAATTTCAAAGTCTCCACTTGCATTAGGTTACATTGTCTGTTCTTGATAGCTTTGTGGTCTGTCCTGCTCTTTATAAAAAGAAAAGGGTCATACCCCAAAATTATAAAAGTTTATTAGTGATCCCGGCCCCCCACAGGGTTTCTCTGTGTAGCAGTGGCTGTCCCTGAACTCAGAGATCCGCCTGCCTCTGCCTCTTAAATGCATGTGGCCCCAGCCCCTGCAGGGGTGTTCTTTTGAGGAAGTGAGATGGTGATTGGGCTTTGTGCTAGAGGATGTACAGGAATAGAAGTGCTTTGGGTAGTTTATTCAGCTAGAAGAAATTGTGCAGAAATGGGTGGGTGGGTTGGCTGGATTTTCTTTTTGAGACAGGGTCTAGTTAAGTCTTCTGAGTAAGTCCCTTTCTAATGAATCCACCAGGCTGGGATGAAACTTGTCATCTTCCCACCTCAGTCTCCCAAGTGATGGACTTAGGTGTATGCCCATACCTAGTTTTCTTAGTCTTTCCCTTTCTCCCTCCCTCCCCCCATTGTGCGTGCGTGCATACGTGTGTGTGTGTTACTGAATACTTGGGTCTATAATTTATTTAAAAATTTGTTTCTTAGAAGCCACAGAGAAACCCTGTCTCGAAAAACCAAAAAAAAAAAAAAAATGTGTTTCTTGCCCTGGGTATGTTGTTCAGTTGGTAGAGTGCTTACTTGACCTTCAGGAAGTCCTGGACTTGATCCTTGGCACTGCATAAACTACAGTGGTACAAGCCTATAATCCCACCATTTAGAAGACAGAAGCAGGAGGATCAAAAGTCAGGGTCATCCTCAGACATGTAGGCCATTTTAGATTAGCCCTGGCTAGAGATTCCATCTCAATGTATAAATGAATATCATATAAATAAATGTATAATTCCCCCATTCCCCTGACGTGGTTTCTCTGTGGAGCCCTGACTGTCTTGGAACTTGCTCTGTAGACCAGCCTCTGCCTCCCAAGTGCTGGTATTAAAGGCGTGCATCACCACACCCAGCCTGTAAATAAATATATAAATTCTTAAGTTTCTGGGGCTAAGAGGTCCAGGGGTCTGAACTCGAGACATCTGTGTGGCATCTAATAAAGACCTTCTGGCTACATTGTGAGGTAAAGCAGAGCAAGGCACTTTCAGCTTAGGTGTCTTCCTCTTTGAGATGAAGTCTTATTATGTTTTTCGGGCTGACTTTGAATGTGCAAGCTTCTGACTTGACTGTGTGGGTACCTAGGATTATAGGCATGTGCTTATAAACATGCTCCTGGCTGCTGCCGCCCCTCCTCCTCTTTTGTTAAAGATTATTTTATTTTTTATAATGTGTGTGTGTGTGTGAAAGTGAGTGTTGGTGCCCATAGAAGTCAGAAGAGGTCATCAAATCCCCTGGAGCTAGAGTTATAGTGGCTGTGAGCCACCTGATGTGAGTGTTAGGACTGAACGCTTGTCCTCTGCTAGAGCAGCAGGTGTTCTTAACGGCTGAGTCTTCTCTCCAGTCCCTTTCACTTATGAAACTATGAGCCTATGACTTATTTAATCCCAGTTACCTCTCTAAGGCCCCACCCCTGACTGTCATCGATACTTGAATTTAAGGATGAAGTTTGAACCTGAGTTTCAGAGGAGACCTCTAATCAAACCATGCCATGCTGCCGGTGCTTCTCAAATGTTAATATATGCACAGGCTAGGGAGCTGGTTAAAATTAAGGTTTAGGTTAAATAGGTCTGGACTGGGCCCTGAAATTCTGCTTTTCTAAAATGTGCACATGATACTGATACTGCTGCGCTCTAGACTGTACTCTAAGTAGCAGACTGCAATTACAGCCTGCCAGTGTGAGACTTCAGCAAATCAGAGAAAGGGGCTAGACGAATATTCTAGCAGTGCTGCATAACAGAGAAGACAGGGCTTGATAGGACATACCACGTACTGAATGTGAAAGGTGATTCAGTTGCCATTATGAGAGGACAAGAAAGCCTGGATTGGGATAGATGGCTGTCAGCAGAGCATTAGTCTGCCTAGGGAAAAGGTCAGAGACTGAGCATGGACGGCTAGCCCATGGTAATTATGTGTACTGCCAGACAAGCAGTTAGTGACAGTGGAAAGAGACGCACTGTCCCTAGAAGGAAGAAGAATGTTCACTCCTCATTCCCATTAATTGGGGATGATGAATCCATAGATGGGAGAGTATTGCTAGATGGATTCAAGTAAAAATGGCTGTAATTGACACTGATGGACCTAGAATGAGGGGAAAAAGCTTGTAGTTGGGATCTATTTTCAAAGATTTACCATGGTTAAGACAAGTAATAACACTTATTTTTTCTTAATTTCATCGGCAACTTTAACGGAAGCATACAGTACCTTCTATCAAAAATGTTATGATATTAGAAAGTATCATTTTGCAGGTGTGCTCTAAATTTTACTCACTATTTTTTTGGGGGGAGGGGGTTGAGACACAGGGTATGTAGCCCTGGCTGTCCTGGAACTTGCTCTGTAGACTAGCCTGGCCTCCACCTTCTGCCTCCTGAGTGCTGGAATTAAAGGTGTGCGCCACTACACCAGACTTATTCACGATATTTTATAATTATTTGCCATTGTCTATCAGAAATTTGGAATATCATCAAATTAGCCATAAATCATGTAATGAGCCATGTATGTAGAAATGTATCCAGTCATATTTTCTTGATGGATGAAAAGAAATGTTTTGAAATGTCCTTGGGATTGCATCTCCTTTAATATGACAGAAATCTCAGGATCTTCAGAATATAGAAGGACAGGGACTAATAAAGGCATGCTTCCCATGATCTCTCAAGAGGGGGACATAGTGAGCCTGAGTGTGCTGAACCTGGCATCTCTTGTAAACTCTCTCCCCTTTTTTTTTTAAGATTTACTTATTTATTATTTATGTATACAGTATTCTGCATGTATGTCTGCAGGCCAGAGGAGGGCACCAGATCTCATTACAGATGGTTATGAGCCACTATGTGGTTGCTGGGAATTGAACTCTGGACCTTTGGAAGAGCAGCCAGTGCTCTTAACCCCTGAGCCTCTCCCCAATCCTCTTGTAAACTCTCTAAACTTATAAATGAAGCAACTTCAGTAGAATTCAAGACTGAGTCTAGGGAAAATCAGCTTTGTTAATTTGCTGTCTCTAGATTTTAAAGGACACCTTCCTGAAAAGGAAGCCTGAGGGAAGAGCTAGGATGTAGCCTGTGTTTACTGTCCAGATTTATTTAGATGTCTTTGCTTCTTAATAGAATTGGCAATATCAAAGGTCTGAAAGAGCCGCACCCTGGCCCCAGTTCTTTTTCAGAATTGAAAAAGAATATTCACCAATAAAGTCCATTTTGTACTGCCTTCCGTTTAAATGATTAGGATATCAAAAAAAAAAAGTGCTGTCCTGTTAATGACATAGGGTGTTGCCTGCTAAACTGGAACTCTGCCATTCCTTGGGTGCCTTTTGGACAGAGCAGTTGGTAGTTAATGTTCATTTTCCACCTGGGAGTAATGACTATACTCATTCAGCCACATTGAAGGAACAGCTCCAGAGATTATAAGGCCGGGGGTGTAGCTGAGTTATTAGGAGCGTTTCCCTCTCATAAGCAAAGCCCTGACTTGGGTCCCCAGTACCTCATACACTGAGTGTGGTGGTGCACACCTGTAATTATAGCACTTGGGAATTGGAGGCAGAGGGTGATGAGAAGTTCAGCATCATCCTTAGCTACATAGTGCGTTTGAGGCCTTGGATACATGAATACTCTGTCTCAACAAACAAATGAAACAAAACAAAATCAGGGCTAGAGAGATGGCTCTGTGTTTAAGAGTGTTGTCTGCTGCTCTTCCAGAGATCCAAGTTTGGTTGCCAGAACCTACTTTGGGCAGCTCACAACTGCCTGTTCCTCTAGCTCCAGAGAATCCAGCTCCCTCTTTTGTATGTCCTCAGACATTATATTCACATACACATACTTGCATTCAAACACAGGCATATATACACAAAATAAAAAATAAATTATTGTGTTTTTTTTTTTTTTTTTTTGTTTTTCGAGGCAGGGTTTCTATGTGGTTTTGGAGCCTGTCCTGGAACTAGCTCTTGTAGACCAGGCTGGTCTCGAACTCACAGAGATCTGCCTGCCTCTGCCTCCCAAGTGCTGGGATTAAAGGCGTGCGCCACCACCGCTCGGCTTGTTTTGTTTTTTGAAACAGAATTCCTCTTTTTAGTGCTGACTGTCCTGGAATTCCCCGTATAGGTCAGACTGACCTTGAACCCCAGGAGTTTCTCCTGCCTCTTCCTCCCCAGTGCTGGGATTAAAAGTATGTGCCTCTACTGCCTGGCTAAATAAAAATCTTAGAAAAAAGAAAAGAAAAAAAAAGTTTTCTACATTGAAAGACAAGGAAAGGTAGGATCCACAGTTCAGGTGTAGATTTGAATTACCATTTGAGAGATGACTTAAAGAAAGAAGTAGGTAAGAGTAAACCAACCCAGCATTCCGAGGAGAGTCTGTAGAGACGCTTACGTTTCTCTTGGGTGACACTTAGAAGTGTCTGGGTCACAGGGCTGGTATTTGTTTAAGAAACTGGAAGCCATTGAGTGTATGCTTACCAGTTTACATAATACAGAAATACATTTTCATGCATGTGATGCTGGGGATGGACCCCAAGGCCTTCCACATGCTAGACAAGTGCTTTATCACTGACCTGTACTTCCACCCCTCCAGTTAGCCCCTTGCTAATTTTTTTTTCCCTGAGATGGGGAGGTGGGGAATGTAGCCTTGGTTGCCCTGGAACTTGCTCTGTAGACCAGGCTGGCTTTGAATTCACAGAGATCTGCCTGCCTCTGCCTCCTGAGTGCTGGGATAAAGGACATGTGCCACCATTGCCGGCCTGCCCTGTACCATTTTTAAATGCCTTTAAAACATGGCCATCAGACTGGCTTTCCTTTTTTAGTGCCTAGAAACAGTTCTGGACCAGAGGAAAATTTCTCTTAGTTTTGAAATCATTTATAATTCTAGGTATTTGCAGAACTCAGTATTTTTCTACTAAAATGCTTATCGCTTTCCACAGTCAGCTGTGGGTTTAAGGAGAGTGTAGGCTCTGTCTATAACTGGCCAACAAAACTGTAGTGCAGTGAAGCTGAAGGTGGGGCTTCAAATGAGATGGAACTGTTTCATCCTTTGGCTCCTTGATACTGAGCCACACGTCTTAGGAACTTATTACCAAACTCACAGAAATTCTAAGAATTAATGTTAGAAATTAGCAGCAGCGATGGAGACACAGTTTAGTGATTAAGAACAATTACTGCTGTGGCAGAAGACCTGGGTTCAGTTCCACATGTCTGCTTACAACCACCAGAAACTCCAGTGTTGGGGATCTGATGACCTCCTTGGACATCAGGCTTATACGTGGTGCAACACATACATACATGAGGGCAAAACACTCATGCACAAAATAATTATTACAAGAATTAAAATAAATTAACACTAGATGGCAAATTCTATATTGTTTAAGTATCACATCTCTATTCTTGCTGTTTTCTACTTGTGTGGCTTCATAGGACACAGAATCTGCAGACTGAATTTTGTTTTGTCCTTGTCCTCAAGCATATTAACCATTCTATATGTATGGAGATGCTTCTTACTTAGTTATTACAGTTCTTGATTTGTGTAGGAGCATTACAAGTAAGCAGTAAAGCACTTACTTAGTGTGTGCAAGGCCCTGGATTCAGTTCCCAGCACCAGGAGGGAAAATACTTTGGCTCTTTTTGGTCTGTATTTATTCAGATAATTAATTTGATCACATCAGCATAGGAATGCTTGCATTGCAAAGTATACAAGACTGGAAAGCTTTAAAAAAAATATTGTGCCAGGTTGTGATGGTGCATGCCAGCACTAAGGAGACAAGTAGGAGGATCTCTGAGTTCGAGGCCAGCCTGGTCTACAGAGTGAGTTCCAGGATAGCCAGGGGTGGCGCACGCCTCTAATCCCAGCACTCGGGAAGCAGAGGCAGGCGGATCTCTGTGAATTCGAGACCAGCCTGGTCTACAGAGCTAGTCCCAGGACAGGCTCCAAAACCACAGAGAAACCCTGTCTCAGAAAACCAAAAAAAAAAAAAAAAAAAAAAAAAAAGGATAGAAAAGAAAGAAAACAGTTGTTATTGTGTATGTGTGAGAGAAAGGAGGATTGGTATTTACATGCCAGTAGTCCGAGGACAACGTTCAGCCTTTTTCTCTTCCACTGTGGAACTCAGGTCTTCAGAGCAAACTGTTAAAGAACATTTAAAGTCCTGCTGTGGTGGCACTCGGGAGACAGAAGCAGGTGGCCCTCTGAGTTTAGGACCAGCCTAGTCTACATAGTGTGTTCTAGCACAGTCAAGGCTACACAGAAAAACTCTGTCTTGAAAAACCAAAAAAAAAAAAAAAAAAAAAAGCAACTAAATTTTAAAAATATTTTATTTTGTGTCTAAAAGTGTTTGGCTTGCATGTATGTCTGTACTATGTACATGCCTGGTGCCCTTGGAGGCCAGAAGAGAATGTTGAATCCCATGGAATTGGAATTGTGGGCAGTTGTGAGCTGCCATGTGGGTGCTGGGAATCAGTAAGTGCTCTTAACTGCTGAGCCATCTCTTCAGCCCTGAAGGGCAATTTGCAAATTATATTTATGTACTGGAAACTCAGCAACACATGTATATTTTGTTGACAAGTTCTTTGGTCTTTACTTTTTCCAATTTGGCGAAATGAGGCAGAGTTTAGACCCAGGACATTGCCTCCCTGTGGCAACAAATGTCATTATATCTGTCTTTGTCAATGGTCCTGATAGCTTCCACTAGCTTAGCCAGGGTTTTTCTCTTTGAGTTAACCCATGTGAAGGCAGCAGTGTTGTCTTGCTGTGGTCCAGCTGCCACAACCCTGGTATAGCAAGGGACCCACCTTTGGACACCAGGCAGGGAGACTACCAGTTCCCTTGGGGCTGTAATGTGTAATCACTGCCAGCTGAGCATCCCTGCTCCACCACCACAGTGACAGTATTGACCCCCACTCAAAGGACAGGTGATGTCTTAGCGCAGGCCAGCAGCTTATGCTAAGCCTATGGTCTCTGGTCTGTACTTGTGGGGTGACTTAAGCAACTGGGAGACTGTCTGCCAGTCCAGGGCCTGGGTGAACTGGTTAGTCTCAGGAGCCCCTTTCAGTGGCTGACAGGGGACAAACAGCCTTTTGCCACTGCAGCCAGGAGTAATGAGGCCGTTTGACCAAGCAGGTAAGGTCTTTGGTTAGATGTCCTGTTCACAGCCAAAGTTCTTAGGCTTTTGTCTGACCGGATCCACTACCCTTTGATCTGCTGCTGCTGTTTCTTTTTCTCTAGTAGATCAGGCTGGCCTCGAACTCACAGACTGGCCTGTGCTGAGGTTAAAGTTGTTTGCTGCCATTCTTGGTTCTTATCTCTGTCCGCAGGCTTTCTTACTCTAGATCATGTAACACCTTCCTGAAGTTTAATTTGTGTTTTTGCCGAGATTTTTGGGGTACAGCTTTGTATTGTCTCCTGAATGACTTGTTTCCTGACAGTGCTGAGTAGTATTACTTGGTGTAAAACCCTAATTGACTCTTTTTTTTTTCTTTCTGTGTTAATTTACCTTTGGTCTATAGCTGACTGCAGTTGTTATGTATACAGTGTTCTGCCTGTATGCTTGCCTGCACACCAGAAGAGGGCACCAGATCTCATTATAGATGGCTGCAAGCCACCATGTGGTTGCTGGGAATTGAACTCAGGTCTTCTGGAAAAACTGTCAGTGCTCTTCACCTGAGCCATCTCTCCAGCCCCAGCTTTGATAATTTTTGGGAAGTCAGTCATGTTTTGTTTGGTCAATGCAGATGAATGCTGTATAGAGAAGCAAAAGAAGAGAGAAAAAGCACAGAATTTTTGAAGCACGCAGAGGTGCACAGCAAGAATTTCCAATTCTCGAGCAGGTGTGGATGGTGAGGAAGCAAAGCAGCACATTTGAAGCCTTTCAGCCATGACATTTTCTTCTAATGAAGAACAGCGTGAAAGCTGTCGTTCTGAAAGTATTGCAGTATTTTAAAGTCAGACACTTAGCATATTTTTTTTTTTTTTGGTTTTTCGAGACAGGGTTTCTTTGTGGTTATGGAGCCTGTGCTGGAACTAGCTCTTGTAGACCAGGCTGGTATCGAACTCACAGAGATCTGCCTGCCTCTGCCTCCCGAGTGCTGGGATTAAAGGCGTGCGCCACCACCACCCAGCTACTTAGCACATTTTTAAAATTGTGGTTAGATTTAGTGTTTTTCCTCCATTTTAAGTGAGCTGAGCAGGTTTGGTCATCATCTTGACAGTGTGAGGCTTAGAGAGAAGGAGGCTTTTCAATCCAGATAGGCCACAGCAGCAGCTTTCGGAGCTTTATCTCAACTGTGTTCGTGGTAAATGAAGTTATTTATATCTATTTTAAACAGAAACAGTGCATTCCTATTTCTGGTTCTTCACGCATGACCCTGAATCCCTTCTTTTTATGTTTACAGTACATTTTTATACCTGAAATTCCTGGTAGTGTGGGCACTTGTCCTTCTGGCCGACTTTGTCCTGGAGTTCCGATTTGAATATCTGTGGCCATTCTGGCTTTTCATCAGAAGCGTCTATGATTCCTTCAGATACCAGGGACTGGTATGTTTCTATTGGATGTTTTCCAACTATAAGGGATTTAGTTACCATTCCAATTAAGAGAATATCTTTAGTGGCTGATACTGATGTGTTTTAAATGAATTTTGTTAACAATACTGAAAGTGCCTAATTGGGTCTGTGGATTAAAACTTGACTGTTCTAAGCCCACTGATTATAGCAATTCTGTTTTCTCCCCCTCCCCTCCCACTTGAGGGGACTGAGGAGACTGGGTAGAGGTTTCCAAGAGGGAGGAAGCACTCTGAGAGTGCTCTGGAGCTCTTGTCACTAGGTTGTAATTGAATTAACGCAGTGATTCCTATTGATCCCAAGATTCCTTTTATATCCTTAAAAATTACTGAAAACTCCAAAGAGTTTCTGTTAATGTAGGTTACAAAATAAAACAAGCTAGGTGATAGCATACACCTTTCATACCAGCACTCAAGAGGCGGAAGTAGGAGGATTTCTGTGATTTCCAGGTTCCAGGCCAGCCTGGTCTTCAGATTTGGCCAGCCAGGGTTGCAGAGACCCTGCTCTCAAAGAAAATGAAAAATGAAACAAACAAATAGCAGCTAAAAAGCCCAAAGAGAAAATAAAGCAAAAAACTAAATATATATTTATTAATTCATTAAAAATAACTACTTACCCAAAAAATAAAATAGAAAAGTAGTTCTGTTTTTTTTAGAGCTCTCTGTTTGGAAGAATCTCAAAGCCCCTCCAGGAGTTTGCAGTTCACAGGTTAGAGTTTGGGGCATATAGCCTGAGCTTATTTTTTGACTTATGTGTTATTCTCTTGTGTTCCATAGCTACACCTCATAACTAATTCTCCAATTCAGGTCTGGCACTTTGGTTAGAGCAAATCCATGCTTCCAAAAGATGTCTTCAAGCTTTTGTCTTACAGTAATGATAGTGGTGTCAGAGGAAGGCAGCATTATTAATACTACCACCAGCACATTTCTTGCCAGTGTTTTGTTCATCTGCATTCCAGCAAGCCTGTCCTTTAAGAATGAAGCTCTTTAGGAATGGTTTATGAGGAAACAGGAGGCTTTTCAGTGTTAAAGTTATTATTTATTCAGGTAACCTGCCTGTAGCATCCCAATGTGTTCACTGTGGTCCAGTCTCAGTTCTGGTCCGGTTCTTCCCCATGGTTTAAGAACCATGGACAGTATCACTCTTTAATGTTGAGTTAGCCCCTGCTTTTTAGTATATGTGCTGCTCAAGCAAGCTAGTAACCACTGCTTTTACGTGGTCTAGTCTAAGTGTTTAAAATGTCTTCTTGTTTATTTGCTCTGTATTTAGTAATTTTATTCAACCAATCTTTTAATAACATTGATTGAAAATGACAAGTTCTGAAATGTGGTTTTAATTTGTCTTTTTTTCTCTCTTCAGGCCTTTTCAGTATTTTTTGTTTGTGTAGCATTTACATCAAATATCATATGTCTCCTCTTCATTCCCATACAATGGCTCTTTTTCGCTGCTAGCACATATGTATGGGTCCAGTACGTCTGGCACACAGGTAAGTCTTAATGACATCTTGGTTAGAAATTTTAGATACAAGTTTTTAAAATGTGGGATCTTTGAATGATTTAAGATTGACATTTTAAAGTTGTCTTTCCCCAATACATGGTAATATGTCGTTTGACCTTTGGTGGTGGTGGTTTGTGGGTTTGTGGGGTTTTGTTTGGAGTTGTAGGGTTGGTTATTTGAGGCAGGAGCTCACTAGATAGTCCTGGTTGTCCTGAAACTCACTATATAGACCAGGCCAGCCTAGACTCATAGCAATCCTTTGCCTTCTGAGTTTGGGATTATAGGTGAACCCCACCAGGCCTTGCTCTATATGCTTTCATACATGGATTTTTTAAAAAAATTATTTGAGTCAAAAGCTTAAAGTTGAGGCATTTCAGTTGGTACCTCTATTGCAAAGATGTCAGTTTAAAAAGAGTTGAAGTGATTTGTGTTTAGTCGTTGATGACATTCACATGCCGTACAAGAAGACTGTTCACTGCATTTCAGTATTGGAAGGAGGGCTAGAATTCATTTATGTGAAACCAGTCATTTAACCCAAAAACATTCCCCCCAGCACCCCGGCACATAGTGGCCCTTCTACAATTGGAAATGTGCAATGGTCTGGACTCCTCAGCTATTCCCTTTGGGCTGCATAGGAGAAAGCAGTTCTTTATTCTGGATCACAAGTGTCCTTCTTGCACTTTTAACCAAAGGTGATGTTACACTTTGAGGCTTAGTGATTCTTAGAGGATCCAAAAAGGATTTATCCAGAACATAAGGGGATGGACAGAATTTGGCCTTTAAAGTTTCAGGGGGCCTGACAGAGTATCAAAATTTTATAGGACCCTCCCAGCTGACATATATCAAGTGATCTGAAGACCCTGTCATAGTCTCTTAAGTCCTTGTTTTCTGTAGGCAGAAATACTCCTGATGTCACTAGCTTTTTATTGTCTGGCATTTTAAGTATCTTCCCATTTTGTGCTCCTAATTCTTTGCACTGTATTTCAGATAGATGCTTATTGGTAGAGATACACAGTCAGCTTCCTTCTTTTTTCAAGCTATCCTGTTGTTTCGAACCAAGATCAGAAGAGAGATGTTGACAGCTCCAGCTAACTGAAAGCATACATGGCGTGTGCTGCTGGGGTCTGAGGACTGGTCCTCAGAGTCACACTGTTTGCAGAGCTTTGCGAAGCGTTGTTTTCAGACCTAGCTGTAACCTGTAGGATTTTGACTCTATGAGAGCACACCAAATAGTAAATGTTTTCTGGAGCAGCTTCGTCCTTGAGGCAACACTGCTGGAAGTGGTGCTGGCCACTGTAGAAGACAGCTAAGCCCTGCTGTTGGAGGGCTCCACTGTGAGCATGGTTTCTCCACTATAGGATTGGACTTGATTTTAAGATACCTAGAATGTTCTCAAGTTGACTATTGTCTAATCTAATTTAAGAGATTTTTTTTCTTTGAACCAGTTTTCCCTTGTATTTGTGTCTTCTAGGCCATTTATTTGTATCCCTGTCTCTAGAGCCCAGTTTTTTTGTCACCTGAAGATGGGGTAATCTAAATGTCTGAGAGCATCCAGCCCAGATGTGCTAGGACTCTGTTAGGCAATGGCAACTTTTCTAATTTCTTTAGTGTTCTTAATAGAACCTGTTGGGAACCCCCCCCCGCCCCCAGGTTCATAAAGTGACATACACATTGGAGTAGCCAAGTTGTGAAATATGTTTTAATTTGAAATAGTTAATGCTGAGACAACCAAGCTACATTAAATAGAAATATTGTGTTTCTGAAAAATAGGAATATAATGTATATAACTTGGAGGGCCATTTTTTCTTTCATGTGTTAAAATTTAAAATTCCTTGAGATTAAGAATGGTTAACAAGGACTGGCAAGGTAAGACAGCTTGGCAGAAAAAGGCACTGATGTAAAGCCTGAGGACCTGAGTTGGAACCCCAGAATCCTGTTGATGAAAGCAGAGACTTGACTCTGAAAAGTTGTATAGAGCCAGACTTGCTGTGGCATATACATATGTGTACACCCCCATAAAATACCTGAATAAATGTAAAAAATTAAAAAAAGAATGCTTGAAGCCGGGTGGTGGTGGCGCACGCCTGTAATCCCAGCACTTGGGAGGCAGAGACAGGCGGATCTCTGTGAGTTCGAGGCCAGCCTGGTCTACCAAGGGAGTTCCAGGACAGGCTCCAAAGCTACAGAGAAACCCTGTCTCAAAAAAAAAAAAAAAAAAAGAATGCTTGATAAAATTGTGTATAGCCACAAAAGAATGGTAATGTTGTGTCATAAACTTTTTGGTGTTGGTGATGATTTTTTTTTATTTTGTTTATGTATTTTATGTTTGAGTGTTCTGCCTGCATGTACACCCGCATGTCAGAAAAGGCCATCAGATCCTAATATAGATGGTTGTGAGCCACCATGTGGTTGCTGAGAATTGAACTCTGGGAGATCAGCTGGTGCTTTGTTTTTGGTTGTGTTTTTTCTCTCCCTCCCTCAAGACAGGATTTCTCTTTGTAGCCCTTGCTGTCCTAAGCTCCCTCCATATGCCAGCCTGGCCTTGAACTCATGGAGATCTACTTACCTCTGTCTTCCACGTGCTGGGATTAAAAGTGGGTACCACCCCTGCCATTACCCAGCAAACAGTCAGTGCTTTTAGTCTCTGAGCCATCTCTCTAGTCCCCATGGTGAGGATTTCTTTCCAGGCTGGCCTTTTTATTTTTACGGTGGCCTTGAACTCTTTCTTGATCCTCTTGCTTCCCAAGTGCTGGTTAAAGTTGAAGCCAGGCAGCACTTTTCTTTGTTGTGGATAGGGTCGTTGGAGTTGAACCCATGGCTTTGCACATGCTAAGCATAGGCTCTGCTACTAGGCCACATCCTCTGTGTTTTGATTGATTTTATTTGCTTGTTGGATCAGGATTTCACTATTTGCCTAGGCTGGCTTCAAAGTCATTCCTCAAGCCATTCCCCTGCCTAAGTCTTCCAAGTGCTGAGACTACTACAGGTAGGCATATAGTAACATACCCAACTTTGGTTGCCTTTTTTTTAAAAGGTTTATTTATGTATACAGTATCCTGCCTGGAGGCCAGAAGAGAGCGCTAGATCTCATTACAGGTGGTTGTGAGCCACCATGTGGTAGTTGGGAATTGAACTCAGGACCTCTGGTTGCCTTTTTTAAAAAAATGATTTTTAGGGGCTCTTTGTATATTAAGATTATGAGTCTTGGCCGGGTGGTGGTGGCGCACGCCTTTAATCCCAGCACTCGGGAGGCAGAGGCAGGCGGATCTCTGTGAGTTCGAGAAAACCACAGAGAAACCCTGTTTCGAAAAACCAAAAAAAAAAAAAAGATTATGAGTCTTGGGCTGGAGAGATGGCTCAGAGGTTAAGGGTATTGCCTGCTCTTCCAAAGGTCCTGAGTTCAATTCCCAGCAACCACATGGTGGCTCACAACCATCTGTAATGAGGTCTGGTGCCCTCTTTTGGCCTGTAGGCATACACGCAGACAGAATATTGTGTACATAGTAAATAAATAAAATACTTAAAAAAAAGATCGAGTGTTTTGTTTGACATGGATTTTGACTATTTCCTGACAGATGTTTACCTTTTGTTTTTGTCGATGAGTTTGTCATAGAAAAGCTTTTAGTTTAGCTGACAGTCTTAATGAAAGTTGCTGTCATTGACTCAGTCTCCCAGACAAGCCATCTGTTGTGTCACCTACTGTATCATTGATGGTTGTCTCTCTGCTGCTTTCCTACAGAAAGGGGAGTGTGTTTGCCTACAGTGTCCCTCTGGATACTCTTTGTTTATATTGAAGCAGCAATTAGATTCAAAGATCTGAAAAATTTTCATGTAGACCTTTGTCGTCCATTTGCTGCTCACTGGTGAGTATTACCTCTCTTCTTAGTTTCCATTTCTGTAGTGGTAAGTTCAGCTGAGCCCCACATCAGTATAGCATGGTGAAGGGTGTGAGCCTTTTCAGAGATGGAGTCCCAGCTCTGGCCCAACAACTGTGCTGCTGAACCTGTCATTGTTTCTAAGCATCAGCTTCCTAACCTCTGTCTTGAGGTCACAGGAAAGAGGTGCAGTGTGTCAAGTGTTTAACTTAATGCCAATGTCTGACCGATGATTTTGATGATTCCATCGTCATCTTGATGAGCTATGGCCATGTCCTAAAGCTTCCATAGTTGTTTACAGAAGTGACAAGACAATTAACACTTTTAAAAGGAGCTTGTCTTATGAGTAAGGATTATTTCATTTAACCTTAACTAAAACTATTAGAAAATAAGCTTGGTTTGTTTATATCAGTTATAAAAAGTACAAACCCCCAAATAAATAGGAATTGTTAACAGTTTTTCTAGGTTTTATAAATAAATGAGGTAAGGAAACATTGTCTCTTTAATTTTAGTGAAACCACATTTAAACTAATTAAAAACTATAACACTTTTAACACTTAGGAGCCTTAATATGGGCTTGACAGTGTTTGTAACTCTGGGAAAGCATTAAATAGTCTGATTGGTTGGAGGAAATACTTTTATTTTCTGTCTTAGATTAGAGTTCTAAGTACACTCACTCGAACTTGTTAACAACCCTGATGATTCCTGACACTCACACATAAGAGGTTTTGGAACTGCTGTATGACTGTTTATGAATTAATTTTACAAAAGCAGCTATTGCTCTTACTCCTTAGACACAAGAAGATTAATTGCCTAAATTTGACTCTACTTTCTGATGTTAAAAATTAAGTAATGCCTTATCTATCTATCTATCTATCTATCTATCTATCTATCTATCTATCTATCTATCTATCTATCTTGGGGTTTTTCAAGACAGGGTTTCTCTGCAGCTTTGGAGCTGGTCCTGGAACTAGCTCTTGTAGACCAGGCTGGCCTCAAACTCACAGAGATCCGTCTGCCTCTGCCTCCCAAGTGCTGGGATTAAAGGCATGCACCACCACTGCCCGGCTAGTAATGCCATTTTGATTTTGTTTATTTGTTTTTCAAGATAGGGTTTCTCTGAATAACCCTGGCTGTCCTGGAACTCACTAGGTAGACCAACTGGCTTTGAACTCACAGAGACCCGCCTGCCTGTACCTCCCGTGCTGGGATTAAAGGCATGCACCACCTCTGCCCGGCCTATTTGAGAATTTCATGTATGACTGTAATGTGTTTTGATCAAATCTACCCTTCATTCCTGTCCTTCAAACTCTCCCTATTATATCATCTGCATACACATATACTTACCTGTTCCAACTTCATCTATTCTTTTTAAATGTACTGAGTTCACTCAGTGCTGTCAGTATGAGCATGGTGTAGGGCCATCCACTGGCACATGGGGAGCTTTAACAGCCCCTCAGCTAGGGGGTGGACTTCATGACCCCTTCACTGATCTGTGCTGCAACTCTAGCTTGCTGTTGTGCAGCCATAGCCTCTGAGTTCTTGTGAGCAATGGCCCCATTATGTCCAGATACCTTTTCATTCTTAAAAACATAAAGATACATAACTTCCAATGCATAAAGCTCTTTGTTTCCTCAAAAACATTAGCTGCTGTATCTATCAGCCCTGTGGGGACTCCTAGAGGTGTGGTGGGAAATGTTTTCTTATGGTGTCCACCAGACCTGTAGCCCGTGGCTTGTTCTGTGTGCATGGGTTCATCATCATCAATTAGAACAGACTTTCTAATCTTTGATCTCAGTAGCTGTTGTGCTTGATACACGATTGTTTGTGTTGACCTTGTAATTGAGGCTGGACTGTCTTCTTTCTAGTATTGGGTACCCTGTGGTGACTTTGGGCTTTGGCTTCAAAAGTTACGTGAGCTACAAAATGCGGTTAAGAAAGCAAAAGGAAGTTCAAAAGGAGAACGAGTTTTACATGCAGCTTCTTCAGCAGGCCCTCCCTCCAGAGCAGCAAATGTTGCAGAAGCAAGAAAAGGAAGCCGAGGAAGGTAGGTCTTTACTCTGAAGTTGTGGACCTAATAGGCTAGTCAGATTTTGCCTCAGTAAAGAAAAAAATGATCAAGAGTCCAGATTTTGGATTCCTCCTTGGGGCCATTGTTTGTTTGGTCATTTAATACAGAATGTGAATACAGTGTTTTACTCTCATGGGGGGGGCCATCTGCGTCTAAATACCGTATTTGTTTACATGTACTTTTATGTGTGTGGATTTTTCCTGCATGTGTATATGTAAGTAGTCTAGAGCCCTAGAACTGGGGTTGCAGATCATTCTGAGTCACCATGTGGTACTGGAACTGAACCCAGGTCCTATAGCAACAAGTACACTTAACTATTAAGCTATATCTCCATCCCCTATTTCATTATTTTTAATTTTTACAATTTAAAATTTTTGTTACAAATATTAAGAAATACTTATTTTGACGACTTTAAGAAATACTTGTTTTGACATTGTAATTGAAACAAGTCAAGAACCAAAGGATAATAAGTAAGATGGTTGTGTGGACATGTGACATTGCCTTCTGGCAGAGCAAGGAGCTGTGAGTCCTGTTTGAATGTTTCATATACTGTATGGTAGATTTTAAATGGAACTTTTTCGTCTTTTCAGACAGTTTCTCTGTAATAGCCCTGATTGTCCTGGAACTCACACTGTAGACCAGGCTGGCCTCAAACTCAGAGATCTTTTTCCTGAGTGCTGGGATTGAGCCATCACACCCAGCAAATGGAACCAATTGTAATGGGGCTTTTTTTGTGGATATTCAGCCAGTAGTGATAGGTGAGCTCATTCATAGTAATACTGGTTTTCTATGCTTGGGAGTTAAAAGTTTGAGGTCATGCTTTTTAATTAATTTATATCAAAATCCTTTTTTTCTGGAGCAGTACAAAATAGCTGTCATGGAGATCACAGCAGATTGAAATGTACTGAGCTGATACAAACAGTTGTTTCTAAGTACTCCTACGCTGGAGTCACGAAAAGAATAGATGTCTATAGCCAGAAGTCACATCTTTTTTTTTTCATTTGAGTTTTTTCCAGTAATATTATCAGGTGTTTGTTTAAACCAAGCATTTAAGGAAAATGTGTGTGTATGCATGCGTGTGTAAATGTATGTTTATGAGTTGGTGTGCATGAGAGAACGACTTTGTGACAGACTCATCTTGTCATGTACCTATACTTGGGTCTTGGAGATTGAACTCTGGTTACTAGCCTTGTGTAGCAAACACGGAGCCATCTCCCAGGTCCAATTTAGGTCTCTTTTAAAATAGGGTTTCTTGGAAGGGTAGCCATTGTTGGACCACCCTGCCTGTAGCATACACCAATATAATAAATCCCTTTTCAAAATATTCATTAAAAATAGGTCTTCTTTTAAAAAAATGAGTTGTTTTTGTTCTCTTACTTTCATGACTAATCTAGTTGACTTTATATAAACATATACACACTTATATACATGTATGTGTATGTTATATATGACTTAATTATGAAATTTTACTCTTATTTTAAAGCCAATCTTTAATGTTTTCAAGTTCATATTATGGTGATTTTTCTCAAATGTGTCTTGACTTTGGAGTTAGTGTAATACATTGTACTTACTGCTTCTAAGTTTCTCCTGTAATTAATGTAGTGAATTTCTAGGTCTAGCTAATACAGTTACTAAGTCAATGTAGTCTTATGTTTTTAAAAGATAAATATTCCAGTATGGGTTTTTGTTTGTTTGTTGGTTTGTTTTTGGTACTGTAGCATCCAAAGGATTGCCGGACATGGATTCCTCGATCCTTATACACCACAATGGAGGTATCCCAGCCAACAAAAAACTTTCCACAACGCTGCCAGAGATAGAATATCGAGAAAAAGGGAAAGAAAAGGACAAGGATGCCAAAAAACACAACCTTGGAATAAATAACAACAATATTTTACAACCTGTAGACTCTAAAATACAAGAAATTGAGTACATGGAAAACCATATCAACAGTAAAAGATTAAACAATGATCTTGTGGGAAGTACAGAAAATCTCTTAAAAGAGGACTCATGCACTGCTTCCTCAAAAAATTACAAAAATGCTACTGGAGTTGTAAACTCCTCACCTCGAAGTCACAGTGCTACAAATGGAAGCATTCCTTCCTCATCTAGTAAAAATGAGAAGAAGCAGAAGTGCTCGAGCAAAAGCCCAAGTGCACATAAGGACTTAATGGAGAACTGTATTCCTAACAACCAGCTGAGCAAACCAGACGCTCTGGTGAGGTAAGTGTGTGCTGGCCTCATCACCTCTCGCCACAGCTCCAACAGTAAGGCTCCATGGGCTGCTGGAGCTGCTCGTGACCAGACGCTTGACTGGTAGTGTCTGGGTGTTTGTTTTGGAAGGTTTGTTAGTCATCTGTGTCAGTATATTAAAACACTACTTAACTTTTTTTTGTATTCTGAATAAGAGGTGATGGTGATGACTTCCCGCATGTGATGATTTACATGCAACTCACTTGGTGGTTTGAAGGATGCTGTTAGTCTTGTCCTTATAGGTTTACATATCTAAAGTTCCTTTTAGCAAAAAGAGAAAAATTTGTGTACAGTTGGTGCAAATCTTCTGTGATCAAACTGACAGATGGGGAGAGGGAGTGGGAAAGTTGTTGTTATTACCCTGAGGTTGTTTTATGTGTTAGTTTCTTTTTCACCAATTAGAATTTAAATTATCCATAGATAAGTCTGAGATGCTCAGGCTTGAAAAGTATAATCTCTTGTGCTGACAAGGTGGCTCATTGTGTAAAGGTGCTTGCTGCCAAGCCTGATGATCCCAGGACCACATGGTGGACAGAGAGAACTGAAGCTCACAAATGTCCTTTGACCTCCACATGCACAGGACACACGCACATACAAAATACATTGAGAGGGAGACAGAGAGAGAGAGAGAGAGAGAGAGAGAGAGACAGAGAGACAGAGAGACAGAGAGAGACAGAGAACTCTTGCTAAAAATTCCATATGGGAACACAGTGTTAGATGTGGATTTTAGCCAGAAACATTCCTTTTCTCAGCCTTAATTTTGACACTGACTGGCTCAGACTTCATTTGCTCTAATGGGCAAACAGGTGTGACTTTTACCCCCCCTGGTCTTCAGTCCTGAAGCTGAGAGCTGAACTCTGGAGGGTTTTTTTGTTTGTTTTCTTTTTGTTTTGTTTTGTTTTTTTGAGACAGGGTTTCTTTCTGTAGCCCAGACCTCAAACTCACAAGATATCCACCTGTCTCTGCCTCCCAAGTATTGGGATTAAAGATGTGAGCTACCACACCTGGCTCTTTTTTTTTTTTTTTGGTTTTTCGAGACAGGGTTTCTCTGTGGCTTTGGAGCCTGTCCTGGAACTAGCTCTGTGGACCAGGCTGGTCTCGAACTCACAGAGATCCACCTGCCTCTGCCTCCCGAGTGCTGGGATTAAAGGCGTGCGCCACCATCGCCCGGCTCACACCTGGCTCTTTTGATAGAGTTCTAATATAGATGCTGGTTTTTGTTTGTTTGTTTGTTTGAGATAGGATCTCACTATGTAGGTCTGACTGTCACTGGCCTGTTTCTGTGCTACTACACCTGGTTTTTAATATAGATATTGTAAAATCATACTTTGGGGCTATATTTAAGAATTTGGGAGAATAGTCACAATATGAATGCTTCATGAAGGAGAAAGCAGTGTAATTTAAAACACTTTCCAGTGTATACAAAAAAGATTTAAAGAGTAAAGCTGAAATGTTGAGAAAAGTTATAGCCTGTGATATAATCCGGCATTCATTTTTTTTCTTTTTACTTAACATACATTTCGCAATTTTCCACAGTTAACAAAAATAAAAGCATTTAAAAGGAAAACCATTTTTTTTTTCTAAGCAAATTATCCGCCTTAGTTGGAGGAGGCCTTGTCACTTCTTTTTCTCTTGCTTGTCTCCTCTCTGTTTTTGACTTATATATGTTTCGATGAATGCTATTAAGGCTGTTTATCTAAGCCTGATGTATTTGAGTTGTTAGCTAGAGAGTCGAGTGGGTGTGTCATCTGCAGATGAGTAAGCTGGTCTCAGGTGTGTCTGATTAGTTAGGGTTATCATCGCTATGAAACACCATGACCAAAGCCACTTGGGGAGGAAAGGGTTTACGTGGCTTATGCTTCCACAAAACTGTTCATCACTGAAGGAAGTCAGGACAGGAACTCAAGCAGTGCAAGAACCTGGAGGCAGGAGCTGATGCAGAGGCCATGGAGGGGGTGTTGCTTACTGGCTTGCTCTTCATGATTTGTTCAATCTGCTTTCTTTTAGAACCCAGGACCACCAGGCTAGAGATGGCACCACCCATAATGGACTGGGCCCTCCCCAACAATCACTAATTAAGAAAAAGCCCTATGCTGGGCGGTGGTGGCACAATCCTTTGATCCCAGCAGTGGGAGGCAAAGACAGGTGGATCTCTGAGTTTGAGGCCAGCCTGGTCTACAGAGCAAGTTCCAGGACAGGCTCCAAGGCTACAGAAAAACCATGTCTCTAAAAACTGGAAAAAAAAAAGAAAAGAAAAGAAAGAAAGAAAGAAAAAAAATATATAGAGAGAGAGAGAATAAAAAAAACAAAGAAAAAGCCCTACAGGCTTTCCTACAACCTAGTCTTATGGAGGCATTTTCTTAATTGAGGTTTTCTCCTCTCAGATGACTTCAGTTTGTGTCAGGTTGACATAAAACTAGGCAGCACAGTCCCTAAGTGTCATAGTGCAGGGATACAGGACCAACTGTGGACGTGTGCCTTCTTCAGGCATGCCATGGTTTGCATAGTTCTAAGCTGGGTATAACTCCACAAGGACACTTTTTCTGCCTGTTTTCAAATATTTGGGGGAAAAATTGAAATTGAGCCAGGCAGTGGTTTGGCACACCTTTAATCCCAGCATTGAGAGACAGAAGCAGGTGGATCTCTGTGAGTTTAAAACCAGCCTGGTCTACAAGAGCTAATTCAAGGACAGGCTCCAAAACTACAGAGAAACCCTGTTTTGAAAAGCTAATAAAAAAGTAAATAAAATAAAATTGAAATTGAATTACATAAACTGACCTGTAGCTTTTTATAATAATAAATTAATTGTAACACAATCTTCAGTTACATCTGAGGACCATGGTTGAAAACTATTTTTGAGGAGTGAATTTAATAATTTATTGGGGGATGTTAATTAGTGGTTAACAACTTTCAAAGAGAATTTAAAGGGATGATTGTTCAGATCAGACTTAGCAGCACTGTGCAGGGCCAGCATGCCAGTAGGTCTTTCCTCAAGCTTTACTAGCTCTTGAGTGTGCCCTAGGGTGCCAGATTCCTTAGTAGGCAGTTACAAACAGGAGACATCTTGCCCAGATCCAGTTTTGCTGTTTGCTTGTTTGTTTTTTAAGATTTTATATTTATTTTTTAAATGTTATATATTGTTTATTTGTTAGAGATAGGGTCTTGTTTTTTTTTTTTATTTTTACTTAAAAATTTCCACCTCCTCCCATTTCCCTCCTCCTCCCCCATAGGGTCTCATTTTGTCCCCCTGGTTTGCTAAGAACTCACAACATAAATAGACCTAATATCATCAAATTCACAGAAATTAGTCTGCCTCTTCTTCCTGACTTCTTGGATTAATTTTGTGTGTTACCACGCCAAGAATATTTTTATTTCTTAATTATGTGTATGTACGTGCATGTGGTTTCCTGCATTTGAGTGCAGGGCTGAGGGAAGTGTGAAGAAGGCATTAGATTCCCTGAAACTGAAGTTAGAATCATTGTGAGCCCCCACCATGGGTGTTGGGGACTGAGATCTGCACAAGAACAGTGTACTCTTCCCCACTGAGTCCTCTCCAGTGTCCCACCGCTGACCTTGTTCAGAGTCCTCTCCAGTGTCCCACCGCTGACCTTGTTCAGAGTCCTCTCCAGTGTCCCACCGCTGACCTTGTTCAGAGTCCTCTCCAGTGTCCCACTGCTGACCTTGTTCAGAGTCCTCTCCAGTGTCCCACCGCTGACCTTGTTCAGAGTCCTCTCCAGTGTCCCACTGCAGACCTTCCTTGTTCAGAGTCCTCTCCAGTGTCCCACCGCTGACCTTGTTCAGAGTCCTCTCCAGTGTCCCACCGCTGACCTTGTTCATACACATTTTGTGGAAGCATAGTCACTTGTTTACACTATGCCGGTGGCTGCTGTTTTGCCAGAATTTAGTAGCTGCCACAGAGACTATAGCTACAAAGTCACAAATAATCACCTTTTGGCTCTGTTCAGAAAAGTGTGTTGACCTGCTTTTTACAGCACTTGCTTGCTCTTTCTTTTTAATAGCTTGTGAATTTCACTTTTTGTGTCTTTGTAAAAAGGTTTGGGGATTAGAGAGACGACTCAGAGGTTAAGAGCACAGGCTGCTCTTCCAGAGAACCTGAGTTCAATTCCCAACAACCAAATGGTGGCTCACAACCACATGGTGGCTCACAACCATCTATAATGAGATCTGATGCCCTCTTCTGGCATGCAGGCATACATGCAAGCACAACACTATATGTATGTACACTATATAATAAATCTTAAAAAAAAAAAAAAGAAAAAGAAAAGGGCTAGAGAGATGGCTCAGAGGTTAAGAGCACTGATTGCTCTTCCCGAGGTCCTGAGTTCAATTTCCAAAATGGTGGCTCACAACCATCTGTAATGAGATCTGGCGCCCTCTTCTGGCGAGTATGCATACATGAAAACAGAACACTGTATACATAATAAATAAAAATCTTTAAAAAAAAAAAAGAAGATTCTTAGTGAATGGAGGTTTGTTGGCTATGAGAGCAAGGAACTGAGTGAATGAGAGACCTCCCAAGCGATGCTGGGTAGAAAGCAGGTATTGTGCTAGGTAGGAGATGCAGGGTAGATGCTGGGTAGATTGCTTCGTAAAGGAGTCTAGGGGAACTTAGAGAAGGCTGGGAATTTGGTAATAATAAATGTTGCCTGTGGACTCTTTCCAGAAAACTTACTTACTTGCCAATGCCAGTCCAAAGTCCTCTTGGTTTGAGAAGTACATATGTTACTAAAGGACCATGTTACAATGTGATTTTGTGAATTGTTTTGTGGTGTGTGTGTGTGTGTGTGTGTATGTATGTATGTGTGTTCTAGACAGGGTTTCTCTGTGTAGTCCCGGCTGTCCTGGAACTTGCTAGGTAGACCCCGTTGACCTTGAACTCAACAGTTCTCACCTGCCTCTGCCTCAGGAGTGCTGGGATTAAAGTCCTGCACCACTCCCGGCGATTTTGTGAATCCAAAACCCAGGATTAAAAAAAAAGAAAAAAGACTTAAAATATTAATAGCCAAAAGTGTTTTTATTCCTAATGTAGCAAAAATCTGAGGCAAACGAGAAAGCAGAAAGGTCAACTATTTCAGCTCAGGCTGTGTAGGACAGAAAGATCATATAAACCAGCAGGTTTGTTAGTTCTCAGCATCCAGGTTAAAGACATGTTAGTCTTTCTAGTGCTGCAAGGGAATTCCTGTGGAAATGGCTTAGTTAAAGGAGCTGGGCTGGACTGGTGGCTCACCAGTTAGAGCTTTCTATTGTTCCAGAGGATCATAGTCAGTTTCTTACAATAGTTAGCTTACAGCTGTCTGCAGCTCTAGCTCCTGAGATCCAGTGGGTACCCACATGACCATGTGTACATGTGTGTGAGAACAGACTAACCAACACATTCTATACATTAAAAAAAAATAAAACCTTTTTAAAAAAATATTTTTATTATGTATACAATATTCTGTCTGTGTGTCTGCCTGCAGGCCAGAAGAGGGCATCAGATCTCATTTCAGATGGTTGTGAGCCACCATGTGGTTGCTGGGAATTGAACTCAGCACCATTGGAAGAACAGGCAATGCTCTTAACCGCTGAGACATCTCTCTAGTCCAATAATCTTTTTAAAAATAGAAAGGAAGCCAGCACTTAGCAGGCAGACACAAAGTAGATCTCTGTTAGTTCAAGGCTGGCCTGGTCTTACAGGAGCAAGTTCCAAGATAGCCAGGGCTACACAAAGAAACCCTGTCTCAAAAAAATCGAAGAAGAGGGAGAGGGGAAAAAATAATTAATAAGGAAGTTGGGCATAGTGACACACACCTTTAATTCAGCACTCAGAAGGTCTAGGCAGGTGGATTTCTGTGAGTTCCAGGACAGTCAGAACTATATAGTGAGACCC
The DNA here is from genome assembly GCF_037038515.1 of Microtus pennsylvanicus. Taxonomy (NCBI): domain Eukaryota; kingdom Metazoa; phylum Chordata; class Mammalia; order Rodentia; family Cricetidae; genus Microtus; species Microtus pennsylvanicus. The sequence goes on along the minus strand of NC_134591.1, from coordinate 66,269,143 downwards.
CGTCTCAAAACATACCCTCCAAAAAAATAAAAATAAAAAGGAGAAAATTACCCCACTACCATGACACAAGTCCCTGAGAATGTTGTTGTGTTTTCTTCTCATCAGCTAATTCTAATTGATAGTTGTGGTCAGGATTTGTGAATTAAGAAGACTTTATTTTTTTTATATCAGTTTTTAAGTTCATTCATAGAAAAATTGAGCAGGAGGTACAGAGATTTCCTAACACATGCCCACCTTGTATTGACACATCTCTCTTACCCCAATCTTTTTTTTTTTTTTTTTTTTTTTTTTTAATATTTATTTATTTATTATGTATACAATATTCTGTGTGTATGCCTGAAGGCCAGAAGAGGGCGCCAGACCTCTTTACAGGTGGTTGTGAGCCACCATGTGGTTGCTGGGAATTGAACTCAGGACCTTTGGAAGAGCAGGCAATGCTCTTAACCACTGAGCCATCTCTCCAGCCCTCTTACCCCAATCTTTAGGGTTGATGCACATTTTTTTCTTGGTGGACTTAGACAAGTTTCTAACAGGTATCCACTGTTAGAATCACACCCAGACTTTGTGTTAAAACTCCCACTTAGTCCTCCTTTGCCACCAAACCCTGTGACTCTCTGGTGTTCTTACTGGCTATGTCATAAAGTTTTACTTAGAAAATGCATCTAAGATTCCTTCTGTCTTGGTGACTTACGTGTGGGTAAATGTAGGATAGTTCCCTGTGGTCCTTTGTCTGCTGCAGCATAGTTATTGCTTCACGGTGATGGCCATGTAATGAAGTGTGTTTTTTCTTTTTTTAAATATTAATTTATTTTTTTATTATGTATACAATGTTCTGTCTGTATGCCTACAGGCCAGAAGAGGGCGCCAGACCTCATTACAGATGGCTGTGAGCCACCATGTGGTTGCTGGGAATTGAACTCAGGACCTTTGGAAGAGCAGGCAATGCTCTTAACCACTGAGCCATCTCTCCAGCCCTGAAGTGTGTTTTTTCATAACTCATTTGCAGTTTATACTATCTTCTTTGAGAGTGTTTAAAAACTTTTTAGTCCCAGTATTTAATCAGGTTGTTTCTTATTGTTAGGTTTTAAGAATTTTTTTTTTTTAATGTTTGGATCTTTTTTTCATTGAGACAGGGTCTCACTTTGTAGTTCAGGCCACCTTTGAATATGAAATCCTCTTCAGCTTCAAAATACTAAAATTGCAGGGATATGCTGCCATACCTGGCTGGATAACAAGTTTTTATTAAACCTATTTTTGCAAATATTTTCTCTGTCTGAAGCGCCCCCCTCCTCGTTTGCTAAGAGCCTCAGCCTATAACTGATGAGTCATCTCTTCCCCTTTTCTCAGATACGTTTATTTTATTTTTATGTGTATTAATGTTTGCCTGTGTGTATGCCTGTGCACCAAGTGCATGCATGGCTGGTGCCAAAGGAGGTCAGAACAGAAGGTCATTGGGTCACCTGGAACTGGAGTTGGAGACAGTTGTAAGCTACCGTATAGATGCTGTACATTGAACCCAGGTCTTCTGCAACCACAAGTGCTTTTGACTGCTGAGCCATCTTTCCAGCCCCAGTGATTGTTTGTGTGTTTGTTTGTTTTTAAACAGGGTCTCACTGGGTAGCCCTGGCTTGCCTGGAAGTCCCTCTGTAGATCAGACTAGTCTCAAACTCACAGAGATCAATCTGCTTTTGCCTCTCTGCCTCTGCTGTATTGGTATTAAAGGTATCCACAACCACATTTTGTTTGTTGTTTTATACTTTTGACAGTCTCTTTTTTTTTTCTTTTGGAGTTTTTGGTTTGTTTTTCTGTTTTTTTTCTTTATGTGTATATGTATGTCACATGTGTGGGTTTTGGAACCTCTGGCACTAGAGTTATATATAGGTGTGGTTGTAAGCTCCCTGACCTTGGGACTAAACCTGGGTCCTTTGAAAGAGCAGTGAGCATTCTTAACTACTAACCAATCTCTCCAGCCCTCCTTTAATTGTTTGTGGGGTTTTTTTTGTTGTTGTTTGTTTGTTTTTTATAAAGCATATCTCCCATTCAACCCTAGTACTGGGATTGGATACAAGCCCTTGCTTATGCTAGGGAAGGATTGGTGAACTTAATTCCTGATCCCAGATTTATTTACTTTTTTTTTTTTTTTTTTTGAGATAGGATTTCTCTTTAGCTTTGGGGCCTGTCCTGAACCTTGCTTTGTAGACCAGGCTGACCATGAACTCAACAGAGACTCACCTGCCTCTGCCTCCCGAGTGCTGGGATTAAAGGCATGTGCACCACTGCCTGGCAAACCCCAGAAATTTTAAGTTTTAATGGAGGTTAGATTTGAAGTTCTTGCTTTCCTCACTTTAGAATACGTAATTTTTCTGCTCTTTTGCTTTTCACTTAATTCAAAATCACTTTCTCCACTTATCCTCACCCTCATTTTCCTGGTGAATGAAATAGTCCATTGTAGGTCTGTGGTTGTCAGGAGTTCCTGTCTGAGACCCAGCAGGTCATGGTGAGACACCTGAACTGCTGCTGTCCTGGACAGGTCAGCAGTTTCATTTGCATTTGGCCCAGAGTTTCTTCTCAAGTACAGCCCAAGACTGAGGGCTCTTGTTGGTGATTGTTACTTGTTTTAGTTCCCTGGTTAAGGGAGACCTCAAAACAAAATGTAATTGCTCCACATTCGGTAGAAAGCCTGAAACAAAAATCTCTTTTCAGTATATTTCTGTCCCCCTGCCTTTTATGCATCAAAACCGGGAGACTTTGTGTTTTGTTTTTTGAGAGAAAGTTTCTCTCTATAGTCCTTGCTGTCCTGGAACTCATCCTGTAGACCAGGCCGGCCCCTAACTCAGATCCATCTGCTCTGCTTCTGGAGTACTGGTATTAAAGGCATGGGCCACCTTACCTGGCTAGTAGACTCATTTAAAAAATACATTTTTTAACATGACAGAAATTTACTAAAGTAGTTGAATTATATATGGTATAAAGAGTCATTAAGAAATAAGTGTCCTGCTGGGCAGTAGTGGCATATGCCTTTAATCCCAGCACTTGAGAGGCAGAGACAGACAGATCACTGTGAGTTTGTTCTACAGAGCAAGTTCCAGGACAGCCAGGACTATGCAGAGAAACCTTGTCTCAAAAAAACAAAAAGCAAACAAAAGAAAAGAAAAAAGAAAAGGAGTGTCCAGATGCTATGATTGACAGAAGAACATTATGGAATTTAGAATGGTTATTTTTTTTTTTTTTAACCTACAGAAAAGACCTTAGAGGGGTACTAGAAAGATGGCTCAGAGGTTAAGAACACCAGCTACTCTTCTAGAGGTACTGAGTTCAATTCCCAGCAACCACATGGTGGTTCACAACCATCTATAATATCTGGGTGCCCTCTTCTGGCGTGCAGGCAGAACACTATACGTAAAAAATAAATAAAAATCTTTTTAAAAAAGAAAGAAAAGATAGGAAAAGCATGTATACTGGCCTCCTTGACCTTCTCCTTATCAAATAAATGAACTCTAGAAATGAAGACTCTTGCCAGGGCCAGCCTAAAGTTTCTGGACTTCTAGGATCCTTGAAAAATGTTGGTCAACTTGCTCTATTTTTCTTCTTAATCTTGTTTTATGTTTTAAAAATTCAAATACAACTGTCATTGCCTCAGAGATTGGCACCAGAATGAGACGTTTGGATCTCAATGCTAAAAATCTATAGAAGGTATGCCTCAACTTCAGAATTTGTTACTCTCCTGTTCTGGGTGTCTTAAAAATTCTTACTTGTAAAAAACCACCAGGTGTTACTTACAGTAATGTTAGTAGAAGGGGGGCCAATTGCTTGTGCCCTTAAGTTTATGTGGTCCCTAAAAGTCAGCTCTACGGAGAGGTCTGCTGACAGTCTAGAGCCATCTGCTTAGGAACTGCCTTTCTTTTTGGAACAGGCCTAGCTTGACAACAGCAAACCTAAGTTCTTTCACTTTTGGAAGACAACAGGGATAGGCCCGAGGCTTACCTGTGGAGGGGAAGGCATCATTGTTTGCTCCTGTCTCTGCTTAAGAGGCTACAGTCCTGAATGTGAGTGTTGCTGAGAGGGCAGATTCTGGGGGAGTTTGAAAATTTGAAAGAAGAAAACCTTTAGAAATAGGGAAGATAGACATCCAGGTAACACTAACCCACTGACTCCGTCTTCTTTTATTCCTTTCTAAATTGATGGGCTGTCTTAGGTACAGCAAAATGAAATTATTTAAAACTTAGTTTGTTCCTAAAACTTAGTTAGTGATTAATTTTGTTTATTTGTTGATCTGAGATCTGAGATCCAGTTAAGGATAATGGAGAAAAACAGGTCTTAGGATTTCCCCCCAAGTCTTTAAACAACAGATGCTCTGCCAAAAAAAAAAAAAAGAGTATAAAGAAACACTTCCAAGCCAGCTGTGGTGGTGCATGCCTTTAATCCCAGCACTTGGGAGACAAAGGCAGGCGGATCCCTGTGAGTTCGAGGCCAGCCTGGTCTACAAGAGCTAGTTCCAGGACAGGAACCAAAAAAGCCACGGAGAAACCCTGTCTCGAAAATCCAAAAAAAAAAAAAAAAACAAAACAAAAAACCACTTTCAGAAGTTTCCATTTATTTTTTTATTTTTTATTTATTTATTTATTTTTTTTGGTTTTTCGAGACAGGGTTTCTCTGTGGTTTTGGAGCCTGTCCTGGAACTAGCTCTTGTAGACCAGGCTGGTCTCGAACTCACAGAGATCCGCCTGCCTCTGCCTCCCGAGTGCTGGGATTAAAGGCGTGCGCCACCACCGCCCGGCAGTTTCCATTTATTTACACTAAGGTATGTATGTAAGTTACACTCAGAGTCAAGAACCAGATTTAATAAAAGAATTAGGTTGCAGGACACATTTCGAAAGCATACAGGCAACACAGTTGGTAAAGAGACTTGGTACAGTTCTAGCGTGTTGGTGACTGAGCTTCACTAACATGGAGTTGGGGTGAACTTGCAGTCATTGTCCTTGGTAGTCTACACGAACCTCATATTTATTAAATTTAGGGCTTTAGGTTTCTCTTAAAAAGAGGGTTGGGTCTGGAGAGATAGCTCAGAAGTTAGAAGCACCTGTAGCTCATGCAGAGAACACAGGTTTGGTTCTCAGTGCTCATAACCGTCTGTGACTCCAGTTCCAGAGGATCCTACATGTTCCTCTGACCCCCGTAGGCACCAGTCACAGGTGTGGCACACATACATACATGCAGATAAAACACGTATACACATAAAATTAAATAAAAACAGGGATGAAGATGTCAAATGCCAAAAAATAAAAGCTAGTTTTCCTTTCTGACTATAACTCAGGTGCTAGAGAAGTAAATAGCCCAGCAGTTAAGAGCACTGGCTGCTCTTGCAGAGGACCCGGGTTCAATTTCCAGCCCCCACATGACAGCTCACGCCTGTCTGTAACTCCAGTTACAGGCGAAATCTCTGTGAGTTCCAGGAAAGCCAGAGCTACACAAAGAAACCTTGTCTTGAAAACAAAAACAAAAAAACAAACAAAAGGAAAACTTTCCACTGTCATGACCTTTGGTTGGATTCTAGTTTTACATTTGGGCATCTGTCCCTACATTTTTTACAGGCTTTGCAAGAAGGGAAAGGAACCCGGAAGCTCCAGAGAGAAGACCAGGGAAGAACCTCTGGGAGATTATTGTCCTGCTGGCCATTCACTCCAGCTCTCAGTTGCTTATGTCCTGGGCCAAGGGATTTTGGCTTAGGCCTCCTCTCAGCAAGAGCAGAGAGAAATCTACCTTGTCTTCCTTCTCTGTCCTGCTGGGCCTGGCTCTGTCAGCCCAGGACTAGGCTCCTGCCAAGAACTCAGATTTCACATTTCTCTTCTTCCTTCTCTCCCAGAAGCACCTTAGATGGGGAACATTGCCTCCAGCACAGAAAGGAGAGCCTCCATTTGCTTATGCTCTTTGTGTTTGACTACATTTTGCTTGAGTGTCAGGAATAGTGGGTGGAAGAAAATCTGATCTTGGAAGAGTATGTGCAGGTAACATACTATTGCTGCTGCAGGCTGGTCTGCTGACCCCACCATAACAGGCCTTTCTGCTTCAGGGGGATGCATTAGGTCATTTCAAATGGGATCTTTCCCAGCTAAGAGATAAAAGTGTGAAATTTTAGAATGAGGACGGTGAAAGCCAGACACTTAGAGGTGCTATCATCCAGATTAGATTAAATGTGTTAGAGAAAGTGACTGCTAGATTATTTGGAAAGTACTAAGTGGAAAAAAAAATAAACCATAGATTCATAAGTCTATTTTTAAAAGTTTAGTGGTTTGTTTTTTGTCTCTTTGGAAACATACTTAATTTATATTTGTCTGGCACTCTGTCTGAGCAAGTATACTTTGGCAGACCTGGCTTATTTTCATTTTCTGCTATGTCCATAATATTTTAGGCTTCTGTAGCTTTATTTAGTTAGTCTTATTTATATTAATTCACAAGACAGGTTGTGCTTATTTTAAGCATTGAAAGAATTTTGAAACTATAGTCTCAAATATAATCATCATAGTAGGAACATGATTTATACTTAAAGTAGGGCTACTGTGTGACGTGAGTATTATATAGTGTATTAGAGTCTATACATGTAGTGTATATAATGTCTCCACATCTAATGATCCCAACAGGGAGATAGTGATTTTGGATAGATAAATAATGGAGAATTTGTGTTCATATAAGAAGTGCAGGAGTGGTAGGTTCTGAGAGTTTACCCTGTCGAAGCTGCAGTCTTTAGGACAGAAACAGCCTCACTGAAGTTGAGAAGGGATGCTGGCTGGCTCAGAAAAGCTTCCACTCCATTGTGTCAGAGCTCTAAAACTGAGGTTTCCAGTCGAGGGAGTGCAGTGGATTCTCTAAAGGGCGGTAACCTTGAAGAGGAACCTTATTCTTGAAATATTGCTCATGCTGTCAGTTAGAAATTGACTTTTCAGGTACTTTGCCTATCGTTGTAAGTCTTTTACAGATCTCCTAGGAGCCCCTTAGACTCTTCTTTTCCTTTGCCATCTGGGGCTCTTAGGATTAAAACAAGTTTATTTTATATGTGTGGGTGTTCTGCCTGCATGTGTGTCTGGATGCCACATGTGTCCCTTGCTGCTCTCAAATCACAAATCAGCGTCTCCAGAGCTGGATTTCTATACGGTTGTGAGATGTGGGTGCCGGAAATGGAAGACCAGCAGATTCTCTTACCTACTGAGCTGCTGTTCCTGCCCTGATTTCTTTTATAAAAGGAGAATGGCTGTCTTCCTCTCATCACAAGGCCATTTCATCTTGCTAGTTGCTGTTCACACAGATCCAAGTCAGAAACATGAAATAATGAACTACCTTTGTTTCTGCCCATGCATGTGTTGAGGTCAGGGTACTTGCAGGAATTGGTTCTCTGCTTGGAACTGTCTGGGGTCTAAGAATCAAACGTAAGTCATCAGGCTAGGCAGCAAGCACTTTTGCCCACTAAGTCATCTTGCTTGTCCATTTTAAAGATTTTTCATAAAAACTATCAAGTTTAATCACATTCCTTTAAGATGCTGATTTTTGGACTTGTGGTTTGTGGTTTTTTATTGTTGTTTTTGTTTGCTTGCTTGCTTGCTTGCTTATTTTTTTTGGTTGGTTAGTTTGATTTTTCAATACAGGGTTTTTCTGTAATAGCCCTGGCTGTCCCAGAACTCACTCTGTAGACCAGGCTGGCCTCTTAACTCACAGAGATCCTTGTGCTGGGATTAAAGACCACCACACCTGACTGTATATTTTTCCCATTAATTTTATTATAATTTTATCAAAATTTTAGCATGTGATGGCCTGCTCTCTTCTGTAAGGGAAGGAAATTAATGCGTTTACTGTTTGTGTTTTGGCATTGATGGAGCAGATACTTTGTAACAGTTTCACTTAATTATCAGGTTATCAGGATGTTATTTATTTTTGGGCATTTGTGCCTGGTAAGCAATTGGTGTCCAGCAGTAGGCACAAGGCAGCTTGGGGCTGGAGAGATGGCTCAGAGTTTAAGAGCACTGGCTGCTCTTCCAGAGGTCCTGAGTTCAATTCCCAGCAACCACATGGTGGCTCACAACCATCTGTACTGAGATCTGGCGCCCTGCTCTGGCGTGTGGGCATACATCGAGGCAGAATGTTGTATACATAATAAATAAATAAATCTTTAAAAAAAAGGCAGCTTCACTTTGATATTTGCAAAACTGTGGTTGATAAACTGTATCAGAGCAGCTTGCAGTCAGTGTAGACCTCACATAAGGAGGGGCGTGTCCACCACATGCATGGCATACACTTTACCCTGACAGACCCCTGACTGCCTGTGCTGTCAGTGTGAGTGACTGAAAAGGGAGTGGAAACTGGTATGGAGGATTGTCTGGATTTCTTCTTTGTTTTACCTACAAGCCCTGCCTTCTTCAATTAAAATGCACAAGGGACTACTGATGGCATTAGTACTTATCTGGATGAGGTTCTCCATTGGTTCTTTTCATGTGCGCCTGCCTTCTTCACAAGCACACACATTTACCCTGTCTCCTAACGTTGCCATTGCCAGGCGATGGTGGTGCATACCTTTAATCCCAACACTCAGGAGGCAGAGGCAGATGGATCTCTTGTGAGTTTGAGGCCAGCCTGGTCTACAGAGAGAGTTCCATTCCTGACTCTGTAGGTACTGGAAAACCATGTCTCAAAAAACAAACAAAAAAAAAAAAAGAAAGAAAAAAGAAAATCTGGCCATCAGTTGTGGTTGTATTACTTCCAGAGGTACAACACTGGTCCGAAGTACTGAGTAGGGACGTTGAGGAACACCGTGTGAGGACTAGTGGCATGAATGTTTTAGCATGGATAGTTTCAGGCTTCAAAGAATGTAGCCAAAACAAAAAACTAATCAAAACAAAAAAAAAAAGAAGGGGGGGGGGGAAAAGAATAAGACATGTATACACAAGCAAATTCAACAGCAGAATGGCAGGCGTCCAGTGCAAAGCAGTGAGCACTGCCATTGACCATGAGGCCCTAAGGCTCCACCAGAAGGCACTATCAGCACATAGTGCTGGAGTTTGACTTCTGTTCCTCTTATAACCGGGCCTTGTAAAGTGGTTGGGATTCTCTGTTCCTAGAGTACAATTACAGGTAGGTGTCTGGGAACAGATCAGTAATGAAACCTGCCTCAGTTACAAGTCTTAGACATGGCTTCCAGACACCCTTTCGTTTGCCACTAGAAGCAGGGAATGGTCTAGAAGCCAGCAGCCTACAGAGACACATGGTTGTGCATGACTCCTAGAGTGGTTGGAGTTCCCCCTACCCTCTTGGTAAATTCCTATTTAGAAACGATCAGCTTGTTTCTCACAGATCTTCATTTTGTCAAAACATACTACACCATGCCTTCAGCCGCTCTGTGCTCAGTCAGGCTTTATAAAAGCTTGAGGTTTTTGATAGCACCATTACAGACCTTTAGACTTCAGCCAAGTTCGAGTCTTTGTTGTGGTGTGTGATTCAAGGTAGTCACCAGAGAAATACGGACATTTAGATTCTGGATTGCCCTACCTTTTTAGATATTTAAAATATCCTTTCCAAGTATAAGCTGGCACTTGAGAACTGTGAGGGGGTGGAGGGTTCTTTACCTTGCCTGCTGCTATCATCTGCACTTCATTCCTCCAGCCAGTCTGGAGAGTCCCTTAAAATGTAAATCTTTCCTCTTGAAGTTAACTAATTATTAACTACTTAAGAGTCTGCTTTCTTGGGTAGGATTGGGGAACAGATAAAGGTTAGAGTAGGTAAGAGGAGCCCTCAGCTTGGCAGATTTGCATCCTAGGTGCCCTGCATCCTGGCCTGGGGATGTGCTTCTGTAGATTGGTCCCAGCTATGATGAGCCAAGTGAGTGCTTCAGAGCTTCCATAGCCTTTGAATCTTTCCAAGTGTCTGTGGAGTAACTAACAGGTTGTCATGACCCAGTGAGGAACAGGTTAGACTCTAGACTGATCTGTCCAGAGTGGCAGTTCCACAGGGCAGACCCAGGCTTGATGAGACTACCACTTCTTGGAAGAGTTCCCTTCATCCCTTCAGAATCCCTGACAGGATAGAACAGGCTTAGTTTTGAGACAAGGAGGTTCAAGTATGGTATGGGAATTACTATCCACCATCTTTTCATCCTTGCTTACTGAAATCATTATTATTTTTTTTGAAGATTTATTTATTATGTATACAGTGTTCTGCCTGCAGGACAGAAAAGGGCACTGAATCTCATTATAGATGGTTTCTGGGAATTGAACTCAGGACTTCTGGAAGAGCAACCAGTGCTCTTAACCGATGAATCATCTCTTCAGCCCACTGGAATTATTTTTGAGGGTTATAAACTGTTATTTTTGAGGGTTGAAAACAAGTTTTCTTTCTAGTCACTTGCTTCTAGTTTAAGTTATTGGCAACTGCTATTGGCATTTGAATAGACTGTATTGAGTACACTTGAAGATATCACATCAACCTCTTAACTTAATCAGAGCTTCTTAATTCATACAGTAAATGGTGTGTGTGCGTTTTACCTAGGGAAGTGTGACGTTCACCAAGGGAGTTAAATGTGCCATGATAACAGATAGTCACATCTGCTTAATAAATATTCCTAGCACTTGGCTGATTGATTAGTTCAGTTTCCTAATTCACATAGTTCTCTTAAAATCCCCAGCATCCGTCCTTCTATTAAGCAGATAAAACAACTGAGCCATATTTTAGAAAATAGAGTAGCTGGAAATGATGGTACAAGTCAATTCCAGTACTCAGGAGGCAGAGGCATGCTAATCTCTTGAGTTCAAGGACATCCTAGTCTATAAGATGAGTTCCAGACCAGCCAGGATTTTATATATAGATCGAGACCCTATCTAAAAAGAAGGAGGGAGGCTGTGTAAGTACATTATACAGTGGAACCTTTTCTCATTTATTTATCATGTGTTTATGTGAGGGAATGTGCTTATGATGTGGTGTGTGTGTGGAGGTCAGAGGACAACTCCTGGAAGTTGGTTCTCTCCTTTCATGGTGTGGGTTCCGGAAAGTACCTTTACCCATCACTAGCCCCATACAGTGGAGCACTGTGCAGTAGTTTAAGGAAGATGTCTGTGAGTAGGCAAAGGTACATCTGATATGCAAACTGTATATGTGTAACCCACCTTCATTATAAATATAACAACATGTATGAAAAGTAGAAAAAAGACTCATAGGAAAGAATTATACCAAATGCAAGATGTGCGATTTATTTAGCTCAGACAAGAGGAGTGCAAGTTATTTACATTTTGAATTTTTTGGTTAGAGTTTTTTGATGCTGAGTGGGTCTCATTCTCACAGTAAAATGTTAAATGCAGGCTGGGCAGTGGTGATGCACACCTTTAATCCCAGCACTCGGGAGGCATAGGTCTACAGTTCCAGGACAGGCTCCGAAGCTGCAGAGAACCCCTGTTTCGGGGTGGTGGGGGGAGTTAAATCCAGTAAGAGATTGTCAATCATTTTGCCAGCTATTTCAGTAAAAATTTAATTTCAGAGTTAAGGTTTTCTGTAGAGAGTCCATGAACAATTACTCATGGTAAGTTTTGACTTGTGTTTTTGAGCCAAGGTTTTGCTGTACAGCTCGGCCTGACCTTTAGCTAATAGTTTATTTTGTCAGCGTTTGAGATGTTTGGATTATGAGTTTTTGAGGTTCCTGAGAATTGCTATTAGCACATTAACTTGTGTCATTGGGCTGTGATTCTCAAGTCCAGTGTTTCTCTGACAGGAACACTGATCTTAACTCAGTTTACTGTAGCAGTTTGAAAACAGTAATTCTGGGTGAAGCTAGTGGCAATAGTTCCAGGAGTTCTCTGTGTAGCTTTGGAGCCTATCTTTGGAACTCGCTCTGTAGACCAGGCTGGCCTTGAACTCATAGAGATGCTCCTGCCTCTGCCTTCTGAGTGCTGGGATTAAAACTCTATGCCATCACTGCTTGGCTAGTTCTATTTCTTATAAGAAATACTATATATAATATTGTGTGTGTGTGTTTGTGTGTGTGTGTGTGTGTACATTGTTTTTCAAGACAGGGTTTCTCTATAGCTTTGGAGCCTCTCCTGGAACTAGCTCTTGTTAGACCAGGTTGGCCTCGAACTCACAGAGATCCGCCTGCCTCTGCCTCTCCAGTGCTGGGATTAAAGGCATGTGCCACCACCGCCCGGTGAAATATAATATTTTTATAAGTTTTGTATTTTCAGAATAAACCATTTCTAATCATAGCACTCTGGAGACAGAGGCAGTTGGGTCTGTGAGCCCAGCTCGCTCTACATTTTAAATTTCAGGCTATCCTGGGCTATATTGTAAGTTCCTGCCTTAAAAATAAGTAAGTAAAAATAAAGAAACCATTTCCAGGGCTAGAAATGTGGCTCAATGAGAGAAGTCTAGTATGCGAGAAGCCCCGAGTTCAACCTCAACAGCCCAAGCGAGCAGTTTCCCACCACAGTATGACATAGACACACAAGAGTGTATATATCTTACATAAGTGTATACTTCTGAAGTGGTTCTTGTGTTGCTTTAAACAAAGGGAACATATTTTTGTAACTTTTTGTTTTCGTTGTGTAGTAATGCTGGGTTGGCTTCGACAAAATTCTCACAGAATTTCACTTCTAAAAAGTCATTGTGAGAGACCAGTGAGATGGATCAGAGGGAAAAGCACTGCTGCCAAGCTGATGGCTTAAGTAGTGGAACTCGACACTGGAAGAGGAGAAAATCTCGCAGAACTTGACCTCTGACCTCCACATGTGCACACATGTAAATGTACATACTAAATAAATAAGTGGAAACATTTTCTTAAAGCACTGTGTTTTATGTTTTACAAAAATTATGTTTGTATCTTTTGTTCTTAAAACTCCTTAGATTATTACAATTTTCCAGAAACTTCAAAACAGAGTGAAGATTATTATTTTTAGTTTGTGGTAAGAAAATAGGATTTTAGAGATTTTTTTTTGTAAAAAAAAGATTTATTTATTTATCATGGATACAGTGATCTGGCTGCATGTACACCTGCAGCGCAGAAAAGGGCACCAGATCTCTTTATAGATGGTTGTGAGCCACCATGTGGTTGCTGGGGATTGAACTCAGGACCTTTGTGAGAGCAGCCAGTATTCTTAACTGCTGAGCCGTCTCTCTTCAGCCGGTTTTTAGTGATTTTAAGATGAGCTGGGTCGTGGTGGCAAATGTCTAATAATCCAGCTCTTGAGTGTCAGAGGCCAAGTTCTGTGATTTCTCTGCAAGTTTGAGACCAGCCAGGTCTACAGAACAAGTTCCAGGACAGCCAGGGCAACACAAAATCCCTGTCTCAGGGAAAAACCAACCAACCAAAACAAAAAAAAGATTTTTAAAGTGAAAGACAGTGGTAACTACAAAATTATTAAAATGTAGCCTCTGGAGGGAGTTTTCCTTTGTCTCCAGTGGCAGGCTGTGCTGTGGAACCAGATCCCATGTCTGCATCTAGTACAGCTTAGCAGCCATTTGTAACTGTGTCAGGCCAAGAAATCCTAGAGCAAGAGGGAGGAACTGTAGAGACGGTCAGCTGCAGGTTAGGAAACAGCAAGACTGTGTGTCTTCCTTGCCCGGGTCATGGAGTTGGCAGCGGGGCCATTGGAAGCCCAATGATAGAGCCCATTCCAAGACCATATTGTCTCTGTCCTCAGTGAGGAACTTGCCTTTTCACAGACAGTGCAGTTCTTCCTCTGTGAGGCTAACGTCCCTTCAGTGAGACTTCTTAATGTAATGAACCCGACACAACCAACCTGTTTGGAATATAGCCCTTGGGTTACTTCAGGTGACTGAGGGACAGCATGGCTACGGTCTAAGTGCTGATCTGAGAGTCCACTGAACTGGAATAACCCTGGTGATGGGGACAGTGTGGTGTGATGTGGACCTCTGGCCCTTCCCCAAGGAGTAAGCCCTGGCAGGAGACCAGGCAGTGCTACTGGAACTCGAGGTTTCTAGGCCAGACTCTCACACCCAGAATGGAACACCGTGACTGCACCTACAACATGACTGGGGCCTTGGCTTGTTTTTAGGTTGTCTAAAGGTAGGTAGGGGAAGAAAGTTGTTCTTTGTTTTTCTCTGAGAGTCCAGGGAACATTACTGACTGAGTATTAATTTCTGAGGACTTTGTACTTAATAAAACATCTTTGGGGCTGGAGAGATGGCTCAGTGGTTAAGAGCACTGGTTGTTCTTCCAGAGGTCCCGAGTTTCCCAGCAACCACATGGTGGCTCATAACCATCTAGAATGAGATCTGGTGCCCTCTTCTGTACATGTATATATACATATAGGCAGAATATTGAATGCATAATAAATAAATCTTTTTAAAAAAACATACGTGTTTGTAGTCTGTGGAGCTAAAAGCTCCAAAGAGAGATCTATTGCCCCCCATAAGTCTTAATTCTGTTAGTATGCTAGATTAGAAGCACACAATGAGTTTTAACAGGTGTTGGGGTAATTCAGTGGTTGAGTGTGGCTTAGCATAAGCAAGGCCCCAGGTTTTCTTTAAAACCTAGGATTGAGTTTCTGCATACAAAAACTAAAGCAACCTGATGTTTGTCCATCTGGACATTTGCATCTCGGTAGAAAAATGCCTCTTCTCAGAGCTTCACATGTGTGCATCCTAGGCTTGACCCTCAGCTCTGCTGTCACAGACCCATCTAAGCCTTCCCTGCTGTTTCTGCTATAGTCCTCCTCAGGCACCAAACTGAGGACTTGTCTCTGAATACACATGACTGTTGATGCGGCTGAAGTTTTGAGTATGCCCACTCCTTTTAGAACCCTTCTTCCCTGCTTATGTAAAAGCTACTAACCATTCCCATCCTCTGCCCAGCCTTTCTCAGGCTCCGCAGAGTACAGATGGCACTTCTGTACTGTAGGCAAGCTGATGGGAAAGAGAATGGATCCAGGGGTCACTGTCTGGGATTTTTCTTACCTATATTTCTTCATCTGGGAAAAATAGGAGTGATCGTTGCAGGTGGCCCTTAGGTCTGCCGATTCGTGCACATTGCTGTAACTGTAGGGAGCAGTGAGGAACCGTGGTTGTTGCTGTTCTTCCTCCTAGTATGTGTCTAACTGCAGCCTTTGTGTTACTGTCTGATTATTTAATCATCTATTTTTTGGCCTCTCTTGAAATTATAAAACCTTCCTGTGAAGAAGGGACTTGATGTTGCCCTTTTGTTCCTTTCACTGCTTGTTCATGTGTAGAGCCCTAGTGCACATCACGGAAAATAGCATTATTATTGGCTAGATGGAGCAAGAAGTAAGGAATGGCAGAGTAAGGTAGGTTTTAGCCCATAGTTTCTTACTCGTCCCTTCTGTTGTGGAGCCTTAATGAGCTCTTCTGCCATAATCACCAAAAGTGTGAATGTTCCTTAACTTTCAGGAGATGGATGGGGATCCTGTATTCTGGTAGCCCCTCCAGGAAGGTGGGGACACAATCACAGTGCAATCTGATTTAGGAGAGTGTGGAAAGGCAAAGTCAGTGGCTTGAGGTCATTATTTTGGCAGACTTAACTGCTAAGGAAGTCAGCAGTGGAGAGGGGACCTTAGTGTTTAACCCTTCTTTTTCTCTCTTCCTTTACACACAGCTCAGGTACTCGCAATGTCACAGCCATGGACTCCTGTGAAGGGAGTCATGCCATAGAAGTAAGCATATCGCAGGTATCAGTCCAGTGAGGACCCTCGATGAGCCCTTGGGCCCTTTCTCAGATGAAAATTTCCCTTTCTCCCCTTCCTAGGCTGGAGCAAGACATTAAAAAGCTAAAGGCTGACTTGCAAGCCAGCCGGCAAGTGGAGCAAGAGCTGCGCAGTCAGATCAGCTCTCTCTCAAACACGGAACGAGGGATCCGCTCAGAAATGGGCCAGCTCCGACAGGAGAACGAGCTGCTGCAGAATAAGTAAGTGTGTGTGCCACATCAGCCTTGGGCAGTGCCTCCTGTTACCAGGGGGGCACACAGACTCAGGTCGACCGGGAGACATGGCCCCATATTTTCTGCTTACTGACTGGTAGATGCTGAGTATTCTCATCAAGTCTACACTTCAATCCAACAAGAGTTTATTAATATTATTTTACTTTGTAATGTCATTTAATTATTTAATATTAGTTATTAAGCTTTTGTGGTAAGTAACCTTGATAAGGAGTTCTGCTACTGTTTGAAAATCTTGATCCTTTCCTAAGAATGAGAACATGAATGTCAGAACTAAAAATGACATTGAGCTTTGGTTTTATTTGGAGAGACAAACAGCAGCCTGCTCTTCTGTGTGAATTCCCTTAAATTCATTTTGGGGGGTTAGTTGCTGACTCAGTGTAAGGTTGTCTCGCCAGTCTCCAAGCACTGTATTTCTGTAGCAGTGATGCCTCACAGGTTTCCCCATGAAGATTACACTCATAGTTCTAGGAGTTAGCTCTAACACTAGGGTACAACATGCACGAAACCCCTCCATCATTCTGGGCAACTTCTGCAGTTCTCAGCATTGGCCTCTGGTGACTAGCTCCCTCACTTTGCCCTGTGAAGCTGGAGGAAATTTAATGACATGGGAAAAGGCCTTGCACCTTTTTTCAAAGAAAGGCTGCTGCATGGCTGTAATTTAGAAGGGTCAGTGTGGTAGTGCACACCTGTAATTCCACAGCTCAAGAGGCTGAGCCAGGAGTATTGCCTCAAGTTCAAAGCCAGCCTAGGCTGCAGACTAAGACCTTGCCTAAAAAAAAAAAAAAAAACTGAAGAAAAAAAAAAGAAGAAGACTTTCCCCTCCTACCACTTTAGATTGGACAGGACTGTCTTTGGTCTGACTGTTTCTTTCCCAGTGTACTGGAGCACTGGAATGAACTATGCAGTCACCTCCTGTTCTGGTAGACTCTTTCTAGCAGTGTCTTCTGCCTGCTTGCTATAGATCACCTAACATGGCGGGCAGGACTGGCTCTGGGTTACATAAAGCAGGTAGCTTATTAGTGTTTAGAAGCCGTTAAGTAGTAATGACCATGTGTTTTCTCTGGCACTCGAAGTTGATACTTTGCTGTGTGAACCTCCCATGTACAGCTGCCTAACAGAGGCTGCATAGAGGCAGTGGTTCTCAGGGTTCATGGTGAATCTCTCTATCAGAAGATTCTGTGTGACAATCATTTCCACATAGGTTACATAATGCTGTACAAATGAAGCAAAAAGACAAGCAGAATATCAGCCAGCTGGAGAAAAAGCTAAAAGCTGAGCAGGAAGCCCGAAGCTTTGTAGAAAAACAGTTAATGGAGGAGAAAAAGAGGAAGAAGTTAGAAGAAGCCACTGCTGCACGGGCTGTTGCCTTTGCTGCCGCATCTAGGTATGTCCATGTCACTGTGGTAATCAAGGTTGGGGGTTTGTGTGGATGGATTACTTTGTTTCAGCTCGCACTGCTCTCCAACCTTTCATTTCTGAGTGATGAAGGACTCACCCTACCCCGTACTCCTGACAAGCTTCCTCTCCTTTTCTGTGTGGTATCTAAATGCTCTGAGACTCATCTGCAGTCTGTTCTTCACAAGACTGTTAGTGCTTCCAACACAGATATGGCTGATTTTGAGGAGCTTAAAATTGTTTTTAGATTAATATATTTAATTTATTTTTTGTATATGAGTATTTTACCTCATGTATGTCTGCGCCATGTGTGCGGTACCCATGAAGGCATTAGATTTCCTAGAACTGGAGTGCTGGAGGGCTGTGAGCTATCATGTGGCTGCTAGGAATCAAGTGTGGATCCTCTGAAAGAACAGTAAGTGCTCTTAACTGCTGAGCCTCTCTCCAACCCCTGAGTATTTTAGAGGGCTGAAGAGATAGCTCAGTTACACAGTGCTTGAAGTGCGAGCATAAGGACCTGTTTTCAGTCCCATGTAAAAAAAAACTGGGGTGGCATGCTCAGCAACCTAATAAAAAGGCAGGTGAGGTAGTGCACATTTGTGTCCTGTCACTGGGGAGTCCTGGATAGCAGATCCCTGGGACTCACTGATCAGCTTCCCAGAGACCCCATTTCAGAAAACAAGGTGGGTGGCTTTTGAGGGATAACACCTGAGGTTGACCTCTGGCCTCCATAGTACACACAGACACAATACAGATTTAAAAATAGCTGGGCCTGGCCGGGTGGTGGTGGCACACGCCTTTAATCCCAGGACTCAGGAGGCAGAGGCAGGCGGAGCTCTGTGAGTTCGAGGCCAGCCTGGTCTAAAAGAGCTAGTTCCAGGACAGTCTCCAAAGCTACAGAGAAACCCTGTCTCGAAAAACTACCAAAAAAAAAAAAAAGCTGGGTATGGTGACCATACCTTTAATCCCAGCACTTGGGAGGCAAAGGCAAACAGATCTTTTTGTCAGTTTGAGCCCAACCTGGTCCACAAAGTGAGTTTCAGGTCAGCCAGGGGCACGTAGAGAGGCCTTGTCTCAAAAAAAAAAAAAAAAAGAAAAAAGAAAGAATAATTATTTTAGAACGTTGTTGAAATTTTCAAATAATAGTGGGAAGAAGCATATTGAGCCAAAAGTTAAAATTGGGCAGACCCACCAGGTTGTGGTGGTGCATGCTTTTAAACCCAGCACTCGAAGGCAGAGGCAAGCGGATCTCTGAGTTTGAGCCCAGCCTGGTCTACAGAGTGAGCTCCAGGGCACCCAGGACTGTTACACAGAGAAACCCTGTCTTGGGGGAAAATTATAATAATCATGCAGAGCCTAGAACCTAAGACGAGTGTGTAAGTCCTGCAGTAAGCGCACTCTGCCTACCTGCCAGCTGCACAGATGGAGTCAACTACAGAGAGTACTTGAGAGCTGGGTGTGGTGAGGGATGGCTGTGATAAAAGGCTGAGGCAGGAGGATAGCAAGATCAAGGCCAGTATGTGCTACATATTAAATTCTGTCTCAGAAAGATATAAATGGAAACACTGGAAAAGCTAGACTGCAAAGCATAAATACATGGTTTCTTGTCATCAGCCCTAACCTACGGCACAGCTACAACACTTCACCTAGTTTACATTGTGCTGGCTATTAGTTATTTAGAGATGGCGTTATAGACAGTCTATGCAGAAACGGCTATTTTATATGAGGAATTTGAGCATGGGTAGATTCTGTATCCACAGTGGTCTTCAAACCAATCTCCTATGATAGGGGAAACTATAAACCTTGTTTCCTCTGTCTTTTTCAAAAGGGGAGAGTGCACCGAAACCTTACGGAGTCGGATCAGAGAGCTAGAAGCTGAGGGCAAGAAGCTCACAATGGACATGAAGGTGAAAGAGGAGCAGATCAGGGAACTGGAACTGAAGGTTCAGGTGAGGAGGAGGTGGGAAGGGCCTTCCATCACCCAGTCCCCTCCAGCCTGCCAGTGTATGTGCTCCAGTGTAGATCAGCACCTCACACCAGACCTCTGTCTCATCATCTACACAGAAGGAGACTTAGAGTTCCAACCTTGTTCTGTTTGATGCAGCCAGGTTCTAACATGAGCTGCAAATTTTGACAGTCTGCTGCACGTATCAGCTCAGAATCTGTCTTAGCAGGCATGCCTTTAGCTTTTTAAGGCTGTAGACAAGGTTAATTCCTATGGGACCTGCATTTCTCCTTAGATCTTTCCTGACCTGTCCACAGCCATGTGGTGGCTCTGACTAGGCAGGTGGTACTGAACATGAGGAGGAAAGATGCCAGTGCTGTGGACATAGATAACTAACTAGCTTTGTGGGTTGTGTACCTTAACCAAGAACTTGGTAACGGCTTTTCAAGGTGACATTTTAAACTAATGTCATTTTGTAAAGAACATAGTAATTTAAATTGTATGAGACTGATAGGAAAACACTGGCAAGCCAGGGGAGTAATGGATGATTTGAGACGGAGCTTAAGTATGTAGTAAAAGTGGCTTTAGAGAATGGCAGGAAAGGACAAGATGAGCTAGTAAAAGGATTTTGAATAATTGAACAAGTGGGGAATAAAATTAGAGCTTTACTAACACAGAAAAATTTCAAATAAAGAGTTGAATGTAGAAAAAGAAAGATAGGGGAAAATAAAGTACTATTTGATCTTGAGACACAAGAAGACTTTCCAAGCATAAAAACTGTAGACAAGCTGGGCGGTGGTGGCACACGCCTTTAATTCCAGCACTTGGGAGGCGGAAACAGGTGGATCTCTGTGAGTTTGAGGCCAGCCTGGTTTATAAGTGCTAGTTTCAGAACAGGCTCCAAAGCTACAGAGAAACCCAGTCTCAAAAAAAAAAAAAAACAAAACAAAAAACCAAAAAAAAAAACAAAAAACAAAAAAAATCTTTAAACAAACTCATAAACAACAGCCAGAAAGAGTTGAATAAGATAGAGATACTCCGGAGGCTGGAGAGATAGGTCATTGGATGGTCAAGAGCACTGGCTGCCCTTCTAGAGGACTCCAGTTCAAATTCCAGCATCTACATGGCAACTAACAACTATCTCTAACTCCAAGATATGACACCTTCACACAGACATACATGCCCGCAAAATACCAGTGTAAATGAAATAAAAGTAAATAAATTATTATTTTTTTTAAAAAAGAGACACTTGGGGAGGAGGCCCTGGAAAATTAGGTCACTAGGCAGTCAGGAGCACTAGCTGCTCTGCAGAGGACCTGGGTTCAATTCCCAGCACCTACAGAGTGGCTCACAGCTGCCTCTATGAGGATCTAATGCCCTTTTCTGACCTCCCCAAGGACCAGGCTCACATGTGGCAAACAAATATACATTGCAGGCAAAACATTCATACACTAAAGATACAAAAAATTTTTAAAAATAAGAGAGATATTCACTGAGAATAGTGGCATATACTTTAATCTCAGCACTTGGAAGGCAGAAGCAAGGGGATCTCTGTGAGTTCCAGGACAGCCTGTTCTACAGAGTGAGTTTCAGGACAGCCAGGGCTACACAGAGAAGCTGTCTCAAACAAACAAAACATAAAACAAACAAAAAATACAGGTATCAATGAGTATTAAAAATAGCACTTTTATGCCAAGTGGTGGTGGTGGTGCACACCTTTACTCCCAGCACTCGGGAGGCAGAGGCAGTACTCTGTGAATATGAGGCCAGCCTGGTCTACAGAGTAGGTTCCATGATAGGCTCCACAGCTACACAGAGAAACCCTGTCTCGAACCCCACCCCCAAAGTAGCACTTTTAGAGTATAAATAGCTGATGTAAGTTACCAACATATTCAGAGAACTGGAGAACACAGATGATTTACAGAAGAAACACACGCTCTAAAAGTGGATCTTCAGGATCAACAACATGGCTCACCATGCTTACTGCCAATCTTGATGGCCTCAGTTACCCGCATGGTGAAGGAGAGATGGAAGACCCAGGTTCCATTTTCTATTTGATGTCTTACAACTGTAACTCTGGTTCAGCCAATCTGACCCCTCCTGACTTCCACCTGTTCCTGCAAGCACATGGTGCACATACATACTCTCAGATACACATACATTCAAGTAAAATTAATTTTTTTAAAATTAAAATTAATGTACTATTTAAAATGTTTATTTAAATCCTTTAAACATTTAAATTTTTATTAACCAATAATGACATGAATTTAAAAGTTAGCAATGACTTCTCTCCTGTGAAATTGGTAAAGAATTTTTGTTTTGCATAAACACAGGGTCTTGTTATGTGACCCAGGTTCCCAGGTTGGCCTCAAACTAATGGCAATCCTTCTGCTTCTGCCTACCATGTGCTGAGATTATAGGTGTGGGCTACCATCCCAGCATAGGATTTTAAAGGCAAGACCTCATCAGTGACTGACACCTTATTTGGTGTGGTGGTGTAGAGGTGCAAACATAAAAAAGAAAGAAACAGTTTTGATAATGGGGCAGATATTTGCTTAATGTACATTCTGGATGTGTACATACAGAAGTATCATTGAGCCATCAAAAGGGTTTTTTTCCCAGCCAGGTGTGGTGGTACATGCCTGTAACCCAGCACTTAGAAACCTGACTAGTTGAAATAATCTTAAGTTTTTGCTTTTTAAAAGGCTTTATCTAGCATCGTACATATGCTATGATTTCAGTATATTAAAAGATTATGGTTAACTTTCAATTTTTCTGTATTCTTGAGTTCTCTGAAATAAGTTTGGTTTTCTGTCTTTAAAAAGATTGAGGCTGGTTGGTGGTGGCGCTTGCCTTTAATCCCAGTACCCGGGAGGCAGAGGCAAGCAGATCTCTGTGAGTTCGAGGCCAGCCTGGTCTATAGAGTGAGTTCCAGGACAGGCTCCAAAGCTACACAGAGAAACCCTGTCTCGGAAAAAAAAAAAAATCAGGCCAGGCATGGAGGCACTGCCTCTCATCCTAGCACTTGGCAGAAGCAGGTTTTCACCATCTTTCAACAACAACAAAGAATCAAGTTTAATACTTACTGTCTATATTACCAACTATTGTAAATGGGTTTTTCTAAGTTTGCCTTATCAAAATAACAAATATTTCTGCAATATTTTAGCCACATTTTTAGAAATGTGACTGCAGCACAAGGCACTCCTTGCTAAGAAGAGCAGCGTCTGCTGAGTCAGTCTTGCAAGAGAGTCCTTGATTTGGAAGCCATGTGAGAATCTGAATATTGCATGGCATATGCTCTAAGAGTGACGTGTAAACACACAGTGTCAGGGTTGTCTGTTCTGATGGCCAGTAGGACTGGGATTTAATTTGTGAGTTCGAGCTAATATATACACATCAATGCCAAAACTATTTCATAACATTGCTGGTTTGATGCTCTTGATAGGAGCTCCGGAAGTACAAAGAAAATGAGAAGGACACCGAGGTGTTAATGTCAGCACTCTCTGCCATGCAAGACAAGACACAGCACCTGGAGAACAGCCTCAGCGCAGAGACGAGAATCAAGCTGGACCTGTTCTCTGCACTGGGTGATGCAAAACGGCAGCTCGAGATTGCCCAGGGTAGGAAAACAGCAGGCCCCCGTGGGGTGGCAGGACTGCATAGAGTGGACCTTCCCTCAGAGCTCTGCACCAGAGGGTACCTCTGTGTGCCCAGCGTTGAGCTTAGGAGTCAGATCAATTTGTGCTACTGCTCTATTTGAGACGAGAGCATGTGCAGTGCTGGACTTAAAGAGAAGACTATGGATGTCTCCTCAAGGGGTGCACAGTGTTAAAATCTGGAGCTGCAGCTTCATTGTGTGTGCAACCTGTAGGGACAGAGAGGCAGGGCCTAGACCAGGCTATGGAGCTGTGTCATGGCATGGCAGCTGATGTTTAAGCTGAATGAGGAGAAGGGGTTGGAACCATGGGGAGAGTGAGGGTCAAGAAGTCTCTGTGCAGAGAAGACAGTTTCATGGGACCTTCTAAGCTTCAAGAGGCTAGAATTGATTTGGGCAGAGCAACAGAGGCATCTGCGGTCTAGAGCACAGGCCATGCACTCAACAGAGAATTGCTGAGACCTGCTAGTGTCTCTGATAACTGATAGACACATGGACAACATGGACAAGCAGTGAACAAGCCATGGCGGTATTTGTAAGGACAGTGGACAAAGTGAGAAGAAGAAAGAGACTTCTTGTTACATGGCAGCCACAGAGGAGCCCTTGAACATGTAACATTTGAGCAGACTGAGGCCAGAACAGTGAAGGCAAAGCCCATGGGCATGGAAGAGACTCACTAGTCTGCTGGCCCAGGGAGGGGCAGGGATAGCTGCAACCAGGTCTTGTAGGAGTGTCCAGTGGAAAGAGCTCAGAACTTTAAACAACATGGAGGACATGGGAGGTTTCTGACAGAGAGTGGGTGGCAAGAGCCAATGGAAAGAAAATGGGATTTTTGTTCACAAAACTGATTAGTCACCTAATCAGTTGGAATATTGAGAAAAGCTGTCTGCCAGTTGACCTGGTCCATGTAAAAGGGCACTTGAATAGGGACTCCCCAAGCTGCCAAGCTCTAGAAGCTACCATCCCAGAAAGCCCAGGGTCTGCTGGGGTAGCAGGGCTCAGGTGCTTAAGATTAGTGAGCACCCTGGATAAATTTATTTCATGTAAATTATCTAGCTGTTTCTCCCTAGTATAAATTAAAACTTAAAACATCTAATAATCTATTTAAAATGATACAAACATATTATATCTTAACATTAATAGCATTTTATAAAAATAACTGTTGTCCAAAAAATGAGAAAAGTGTCATTGTCTTACATTTTTTATATATATTTACTGTCTGACTTAATAGAAAATATTTGCATTCTCTTAGTGTTTATTTAGTTTATTTTATACTCTGCACAGTTCACCAGAGGCCCAGCTTGTGCTTACTACTGAGGGCTCTGGTACTTCATGTCCTGTGGGCCCTGTGAATCCTGGCTGCATTTTGAGAATTTTGAGAATGAACTGCTTTAGGGCAAGCCAGATAGAAAGGATGGCAGAGATGGGAGAGTAGAGAGGGCATCGTGCAGGCAGGAGTGAGTAGGCTTATGGGATGAATCCTGAGAGCAGGGGATGGTGGGGAGGAGCACAGTCTAGGGAGAGTAGTGTAAACTGGGAAAGAAAGCTTTGGGGCTATCCAGGCCCGGACTCTGGTGACCCCAAACCTGGAGGCCATGACTGAAGCAAACTGAAGAATAGTCTGTAGGTCTTCCAGAGGATGCGGGCTCTTCTAATGGCAGCTTGAAAGATGAGCGGCAGAGCCAGTTCAGAAACTGGTGTGTCCTATCTAAGGAAATACAAGGGGAGGACAGTGTGTGAAAAGAGCTGATTTGCCTTAGAGATCAGAGGATTAGGATGCTGGAACCAAGGCAGAAGAGCAAAGTTTCTAGGAAGTCAGGAGGGGGTGTGCTTGATTTAGACACTGATTGGTGGGTGCTCCTGAGACACCTGGTGAAGGACATTCAGCAGTCACTGGAACGTCCAGCCATGCCTGGGAATCTTTAGAAAAGAGAGAAACTAAGAAGTTAGTAAACCCACCTGAGAGGCTTGGGCCAAGTGATTAAGCAGGGGCAAAGAGTGGGCATTGGGCTGCCTTGTCTGTGTGCCCAGGGACAGGTACTTGAAGGGTTTCCAGGGACCCTGCCTTGCAGCTGAGCATCTCATCTCCCACTGGCCCTTTTTCCTGTCTGGCTTAGCACTGAGGAATGAACACCTCTGCTTAACTAACCCTCTGCTGGGATCTGTACACTTGGAGAAGATGCCCTGATATGGAAGTAGCCAGGCCATCAGGCTTCCTGGCATGGCTGTACTCCAGTCTTAGCCCACAAGTGCTTGGGAAGAGAGAGGGGTCCACGCTGAAACTGTTGGGGTGTTTATTCTTACTAATTAAAGAAATCAGACTGAAGTCTGCTTGGGAAAAGCAGTAGCTCTTGTTATCAGGTGCCACTAAGTACCTGTTCACCTGGAGTTCATGTGTTCAAGAGAAAGTGGCTCTTTGACGTTTACTTGAAACTTCGGGGCCCTGAAGGAAGTGAGGGTGCAGATCTTTTCTCCTGCTCTTGGCTCCTGCTTTCTCACTGCCTCCCTCCGGATCCTATCCAGATTCGTAATTCAAATCCAAACCTGTTCCTTCCGTTAGTGTTACTCATCCTGGTTACAGAGTGGCTCCTTATCTCACTCCGTCCTTCTGACACATGCCACCCAGCCTTCTCACTTCTCAGTCACACTGTTGTCTTCACACAGGGAGGGCTGCTCACACACAGCCTCTTTCTTTGCCTTGGAGATCAGGGAGGCACATTAGCATGATGGAGATTACATGGTTTTTGGAACAGGGTGGTTCTGGCTTCAGTCCTGCTCTGTTTTAATAGCAGATGGACTGAACAAGATACATGGTTTGTGAAGCCTTGGCTCTCCACTGGGCTGGGGGCAGGGATTTAGCAATGGGAAATTAAGAGGCGCAGTCTCTAGACTGCCTCACAGAGCTCATCATCTGGCAGAGAGATGATGGGTCCTTGCCCAAGAGGGGCATGAGTGCCATGGGACATGTAGGTGCTACAGCCAGATAGTCAGCTCCCAACTCTGTCACTAGCAGTACACTGGCAGTACTTGACCAAGTGTTACAGCTTCCTGTTCCCTGTTTGTCCATCATAAAGTGGATGGTGCTTAGAATCCTCTCTTCTTGGTTGTAAGTGAGAAGTGGGTAGATGTCTGAGCTCTGAGCCCTCCTGTGCCATGCTGGGTTTTAGATGCTGTAGAGACTATGGAACATAAGGGAAAGCTGGGGATGTGTTGAGAATCTAGGACTCAGACGTTGATTGAGATTGGTGATCAGGAAACCTCAGCAGCTAGCACATACACAGGGGTTGCACGAAGACCTGAGCTAGTGATGTGCTGAAGCAGCCAGCTGAATGCTGGGCAGAGGTCAGAGAGCATCTTGCCAGTAAGCTGGGCACCCATCCCAGAATGTCATCTGCTTTCTGTCAGAGAACCTGATGTGACCGATCGAAGGTCCTGAGTCTATGTTCCTTGGTCTAATGCTCAGAGCCCAGCCTTCCAGAAGAGAACCTAAGCTCAGGAGCTGCAGCTATAAAGCTGCTACTTTGTTGTACCCCACAAGCTAAGAAGTGGTCAACACTTTCCATAGCATCTGAACCACAGTGCCTAAAAATGCCGTACTATTGGGCACTTTACAGAAGTTTGTCTGCCTTTACAAGACAGTGCATGGGGCTGAGGGGTGGGGGGGTAGGGGGGAGGTGTGCGCATGCGCGCACCAGCCCTCCCTCCTCACTTATGCTGGCTCTTTGATCTTGCAGGGCAAATCCTTCAGAAAGACCAGGAAATCAAGGACCTAAAACAAAAGATAGCCGAAGTCATGGCTGTCATGCCCAGCATAACATACAGTGCTGCCACCAGTCCCCTGAGCCCCGTGTCCCCCCACTACTCTTCCAAGTTTGTGGAGACAAGCCCCTCTGGACTCGATCCTAATGCCTCTGTCTATCAGCCCCTGAAGAAATGAAGG
Source organism: Microtus pennsylvanicus (assembly GCF_037038515.1). NCBI lineage: Eukaryota > Metazoa > Chordata > Mammalia > Rodentia > Cricetidae > Microtus > Microtus pennsylvanicus. The sequence continues at coordinate 66,242,271 of NC_134591.1, read as the reverse complement.
CCAGCTGTGTGTTTTCCCAACCATTTGGAACCAGAAGGCTTCAAAAAAGCAGCATCTCTGGCGGTCAAGATAAAAACGTTGGTATTGTGTTTTGTGGGATTGTGTATGTTGTCATTTTTAAAGGGGGGGAAATAACATCCAAGTCTGATTAGACCTGCCCATCAGTTGTTCTTGTAAGTTTTTAGAAGACCTCACAGGACTTTGCAGTTTATTTTTCTTGGCCAACACATTAAAACCATTCTTGGATTTCAAGTAGCCAATTTTGCCTTTTTATATATTTTTACATAGTTTCCTCTTGAAGGAAAAAAAAAAGCAGTTTTTGCTTTTCAACTCTGTTTTGTTCTTAAATAAGCAAGAAAATTGCATGTTGTGTTCATAGGATGACAACAAAAGCTTAGTTTCTTGCAGAAGAGGGCTAAATGACCTGACACAGCTCTGATTCCATAGCTGAATTAAAGGCAATACTGCTGTTATAGAAAAAAAGATTGCCCTTGTAAGGACCAGACAGATCAAGGGAGCATCATGGGAGACTTAAGGGGTGAGGCTAGCTTGCAAGCGTGTGATGGTGTGTTTGGAGTATTGACATTCCCATTGATGTGTAGTTATAGAACACGTCTGAGAGCAATCTCTGCATCACCTTGAGAAAAGACATCTCAAGAGGAAACTTGATCATTTTCAGCTCTCCCTTCCCCCCGGCCCCTTTTCTGTCATCTGTCTTCTGTTTGTTGAGTTCACTGTGGATCCTGTTGTACAGCTGGTAGGTGACTGGACTGTGGTCACCACGCCACCACAGGGTTTTCCCATTCAGGGTTCCATGCTTGCTGCCAGCCAGGCACTGTAGGGAGTCGGCCTGGTGGGTGTGAAAGAGGCCGAACGATAGCTGTAAAAGCCGTGGTCTAGGAGCTGTCCCCACATGCCACTCGCTGCTCTCCACTCCCTTCATCTCACGTGGGACGGTTTACCGGGGCTTGGCTATTCCGGAGCTCTCGTGCCAAGGAGGATTTGTTGTTTGTTTTTAAGACCTAAACTCTACACAAAAATACTGGTTCAACCGTGTGTCAGATGCTGGTAGAAAGCTTCTGCACAGACCTGTGAAAGTGTGTCAAGGGTCAGGGAGGGGGCGGGCAGGGGAGAAGAGGGACAAGGTAGAGTTGCATTCGGAAGTTTGGGGAAATTAAGAAACCAAATCAGTCGGCTGTGCTTCTGTGCTGTGTGTTCTGGAAGGACATAGTTCTAAAATTTCCTGTTGATTGGCATGTATATCTTATTTAAAGCAAATTAGGTAGGACAAACCGGTCAGTACAATTAGAAGTATTAAAGAGAATCATCCTTTTAGTCACAGATCTTATTTTGGAGTAAAACAGACCTCTAGCTTTAGCCAGGTGTGCATGTTGCTGCCATTTGCATTTTGAATCATCTTGTGTAACTGTCACCATGAAAGTGTTACTCAGAATTGTCACGATTTTTTTCCATCTTTGTGCAAAAACACGGAAGATTGTTACTGACTTTGTGTTGAGGTTCCCCCATTTTGCTGCCTTTGGGACACTGTTTTCGTTAAATACTTGGTCTTGGCTGCATTCTTTTTCCCCCATGTGGGGTTCAAAAGAATAAACATTTTCTTACTGATAAACTCGTCTTCTGCCTTTTTAACATTTCAGGAGGATGCAGGAAGGTAGAAGGTTCTGGGGCTGAGGTGGCGGCCAGCTTGTTTTCACCTTGTCTCAGCTCTGGTCAAGATGGCACTGGGCAAGGGAGCAGGCACAGAATTTGAGAGGTGCGCACCTAGGAGCTCCAGCTGGCTTCATTTCTAAACTTGAGGCATTCACCCCCATCCACCTTCCTCCCACTTCTCCCCTTTTCTGGCATCCATTATAGCCAAAGATGTCTTTGTTTCTGGTGTAACCTCCTTTCTCAAGACCCGGACGGGAACGGGCCTGGAGGTGACTGCCCAAGAAGGAGAAGCCCGAGAAGCAGTCCCTTCGCACTGTCTTACCCTCTACCGCTTTAGAGTCTCTTCTTTGGCTCCTTCCCTGTTGGGTTTCCCCTCTGCTACAGATGCTTAACCTATCTCCAAAGTGAGCAGTCCCACCCCCTCGTGTTTGTTTTTAGAGGCTTATCTGTTTTCATCTGAGAACTAACTACCTCTCTTGGTCCATGCTCTCCCATCTTGGCCACAATTTATTTTGGCTCAAGTTTCTAGAAAATTCTGCTCTTGGTATCCTCACCCTCTGTCCTTGCTGCCAGCTAGGCATCTGAATCTTGGCCATTAAGGCTTGCAGACACACCACACTTAATACTGTGAGCAGAGTTCCCAGGAAATGCCTGGGCTTGGTGCTGGCCTCAGCCTTCCCTGAAGGAGTATGTCTGCTCATGATGCTCCCACTGGCAGAAATCACCAGTTGTCTTGTCTGCCCATCTCAAAGTGGCTCCATGTCCTAGGATTTCTGATTTATTACCTGTCGTAAAGTAATATTTGCTATTCTAGATGGGTCAGTATTTACAGGAAGGATGGGCTGAGTGTGTTGTGACTGGCAGAGAATACCCTTGGCTTAGGCCCCCACACTGTACATAAGAAAACGGCTGTTGCGTGTCCTTCCCGCCTTGGTAATCCTTCCAAGAGATCCTAAAACTGAGAAGGAATTGCTGTTGTTCAAACCTGAGGGAAGGGGCTGGTCCTTCACCTTGTCATCCCCTTGCCCCTGCCACCCAGAACAGCTGTCGTCTGATTGCTGCCTGTGACCCAGTGCTGAGGAGGATCACAGGCCCAAGTCCAGATTGTAAAAACCCTGTTTCAAAGAAACTGTTGGTTCAGACCACATGGAACGAACTGAAGGAGAGAGAACCCAGACTGCCTCAGAGGTAAACTTGTTAGCTCTTTTCAAGATGAACCAGGGGAGGGAGGGGAGCCAGGCTCACTCATGGTAAAGGGTCGTAGACCTGAAGTGTCAAACTGTATGGGACCATGGTAATGGCCACTCAGGTTCACTGCTTCACTGGTCTCTTTTGTTTTCATCTAGACGGGGTCTCCCTGTGTAGCCCTGGCTGCCCTGGAACTAACTCTATAGACCAGGCTGGCCTCAAACTCAGAGATCTACCTGCCTCTGCCTCCCGAGTGCTGGGATTAAAGGTGTGTGCCACCACTGCCCAGCATGGTTTCTTTTTTTACACCCTCCCACCCCCAATGTGTGTGTATGCACAAGTGCACACACATACCTGCACAGCGCATTCCTACGAAACATGCACATGTGAAAGCCTGGAGTTGATTCACCTCAATCTGTCTACCACCTTGTTGAAGAGTCAGAAACTCATCAGTATGGCTGGTGTTGCTAGCCAGCTTGCTCTGGGGATCCCCTGGCCCCACCTTCAGAGGCTGAAACCAAAGGTGGTTGCCACATGCCGTCACTTAATGTGGATCTGAGGACCCCAACTCTTGTTCCCACCTTTGTATTGCAGTTGCTTTAACCACTGAGCCAGCCCCAGCCCTCTTGCCAAAGAAAGCCATCCCTGTTCGGTAGCCCTGCTCTGCTGGGGTCCCTCTAGAGCCCTGCGGCCTGCCCATACCGCTAGATGGTAGGGGTCAGCCCCCAGCTTTGCTGCTAGCCCTGCCTTGCCTCTCTGTACTGTCTCTTAAGTCTTGTCCCTTGCCAACCGCCTACTCATAGGAGTCGCTACAAATCTGTGACAAAGTGCAGGGCACTCAGCACTGTCCAGGGCTTCTCTGCGAGATCGACCGTCAGCAAAGAGTCTGTAAACAGACCCGAAGATAGTGAAACCAGGGTGGCTTGGACTCACATGCTCGGCAGCTGGACCAGCTCACAGTCCGCGTCAGCTCGGCTCCGCGCCCTCATCTGATCATGCTCTTAATAAGGTCTGCACGGTCAGCTGCCCCTTCCTGAGAGACAGATCAGACCTGAAGACTCAAAATGGCATCCTCTCGCTTCTAGTCCAGAAAAGCCAACGTCAGTCTTTTGAAATTTTAGGATGAAGAACTTAGCTGATGAGGGGTGAAGGAGGTGAAGACCTCTAAGCCCTACTTCTTGTTTTGTTTGGAGATGGAGCCTCACCACGTAGCTCTGACTGGCCCGGAACTGGCTGTGTAGACCAAGGTGGAGCTCAGAGTTCCTGCCTCTGTCTCAGCATGTGCTCCCTCTCTCTCCCCACTCTCCCCACTTTCTTCCCCCCTCCTCCCTCTCTCTCCCCCTCCCCTCCCTCCATCTAGGAGCCCAGTCTTTGAGAGAGAGCTTCTCCTTTGCTACACTGCACAGCGGATACACAACAGGTGTGTAGTTGGCATCACTGGCTGACCCAGGTCAGCTAATAAAAACGTGATCTGAAGTGTGTGTTGCCCCATCGGAGAGCATCTTGTGGATTTTAGACAAGTCTAAACAGACTGCCCCCAGGACAGGCAGAGAGTGGAAGGAACCTGTCTGCCATGACGTCTCCCATCTGCCTGGCTCTGGGTTTTTGCTGAAGCCTCTGTTTCTTGTCAGAGGCTCTCTACAAGTGCCTGCTTGTTCTAACCAGGCCAAAGATTTCCTCAACAGCTGGGTGCTGTGAGAACAAGCCATTCTCTGGGGCACCCTGGCAGCAGGGGACATGTGACAGGGGAGCTAGCCCTTCTTTCCTGGGGGCCTTTTTCTGTTTCTTCCTCCAAGAGGGAATCCGGCGAACACTGTCCAGGGGTCTTCTTTTGGCCAAGGGTGTCACACTTCTTCCCTCCCTCCCTCCTTGGCTTCTTTCTCCTGCTCTCAGCATTTGCCTTTATTTCCTCTGCCCTTGCTAGAGATTCAAGCTCAGGCCCCATGGGTTGGGCTGTCTGGATCCTGGAGGTGCCCTCTAGTTTTTCGGTTCCTCTCCTGGGAATGCCAGGCTTAGCTATACCCTGTCCAAGAAGCCAAGACGAGTGTCCCTTGGGAGCTGTTCTGTCCTGTTTCCCAGCAGTCTCTGGACACATTGGGTTGACAGGGATGTGGAGTTGAGGGTGGCAGGACCTTTTGTGAGTTTGACCTGGAGCTTGCACTTTCTTTTATTTTTTTTTACATTTATTTCCTGTGAGGGGACAGGAAATGTATAAAGTCAGAGGACAACCTGCAGGAGTCAACCCAAGTTTGGGTGCCAGCTCTTTCACTGGCTACCATTGCTGGTCCCCAAACCTGCACTTCTCCATCTTAGCTCTTCCATTTCCCCCAATTGCCCTGTGGTGGGTCTCAATGAGAGGTGGGGATCTTACCCTCAGAAGCCTATGTTAGACTCATGCTGACGTAGGTAGTTCTCAAATTTTGGGTTCATAGGAAGAGCCTGAAATAGTCCAATGAAACACTCCAAGTTCCATCCCCTGACACACAAGGTTCAAGGAATGGGCCTCAAAATGCACCCTGAACAAGCTCCCAGTGAGGCTGAGTCCTAGGTCCCCTGCCCTACTTTGAGAGCCACTGTCTGAACCACTGTCTGAAGCCATGTCCACCAGCTGCCACCAGAGGGCACAGGCCATCTCAGCCAGCTGCCCTGGCTCCTCCCCAGCCACTCTACCCTAAAGACGTCTCTGACCAAGCACCTCTTTGTCACCTCCTGGGGTGCTAAATGGCCAGGCTCTGGGTAAATGCAACTGATTGGTGGGGAAGGGTCCCCCCAGCGTCCCTCCCGCTGGATGGAGAGCCTTCGTTCAGAATTTCTCTAGTTAAAACGGCAGGTGAGTTTGGTTTCCTTCTCTGTGCCTCATATGTACCCCCAATTTTTTTATTTATTTTTTTATTTTTTGGTTTCTCGAGACAGGGTTTCTGTGTGGTTTTGGAGCCTGTCCTGGAACTAGCTCTTGTAGACCAGGCTGGTCTCGAACTCACAGAGATCTACCTGTCTCTGCCTCCCAAGTGCTGGGATTAAAGGCGTGCGCCACCACCGCCCGGTGTACCCCCAAATTTTTGATGGTAAACCTGACTGCTTTTATAAGAAGTGAATTTTAAAACATTTTAAATGTCATTGAGAGACAGCTCAAGGGAAGAAAAAAGAAGAAACGGGTGGTAAGATGACTGAGTGGTTGGAAGTAGTTGTTATGTAAGCCCAAAGACATGGGTTTGATCCCCCAATTCCATGGTTAAGGCAGAGAGCAGGCTCTGGACTGACCTCTGACCTCCGTGCTGGCCATCTGTGCCCTTCTACTCACACACACACAATGGGAGGAGGAAGAGAGGGGGAGGAGGAGGGAGAGGAAGCAGATTCAGGAGCTGGAGCAACTTGAAGAAAGCCCCAGCAATGCTTACCCCTTACTTGCTGGATCTACTGAGGTATCTGCCTGGGGGTGAAGGTTTACTGGGTGTAGCATGATTAATTAAAAATCCAGAGACAGATATTGGGGTTCAGCCTGAAGGTCAGAAAAGCAAAACAGCCAGCCACTGGCTCTTACCTCTACCTCAGTCCAAAATGGCGATCCTGCCTCTGGGAATCTCAGAATGAGACTGTGTGTGAGAGCTGTCTCCTCCTGTTTTATATTCCTCTCTAGTGCTGGGATTAAAGGGGTGCATCACTATTACCCAGTTTCTGTGGCAAACTAGTGTGGTTACTGGGATTAATAGTGTGTGTCACCACTGCCTGGTCTGTAAAACTGACCAGGACAGCTGATATACTCTGATCTTCAGGCCAACTTTATTTATTAAAATACAAATGAAATATCACTACAAGTGGGGTCACAGCTGACTCGGGAAAGTCAAGGATTTGCCCCATCACCTCTGCAGGCCACTGTCTCTAGCGCTGGAGTCTAGAGTGTTTGGGTTCAGACAACCCAATCCAAGCACAACCATATCACATTCGGACATGACCATTCTTGAATGCCTGGGAACATCCATGGCCAAGTGACTGGGAGTAGGCCAAAGTATTAAACCTCAAAGACATCCTGGCATAGGCGCCTGTGGCTTGTGAATATACTGAGTTGCTTAGAATTTCAGACATTTAAAATGGGGGGAGTTTATATTATCTCTGGGGTTGTATCAGTGAATCATCTATCACTTAATCAACTATGGATTTATCATCCATCTACCTACCTATCTATCTATCTATCTATCTATCTATCTATCCATCCATCCATCCACCCATCCATCCCTCATTTAGAGATAGGGTCTTGCCATGTAGCCTAGGCTGGTCTTGAACTCTGTAATTCACTGCCTTGGCATCTGAACAGTTGGGTACCAGTCTTGAGCAACCATGCCTGATTTGTTTTGTTTTGGAAACTGGGTTTTGGTGTAGACCAGGCTAGCCTCAATTCTCATTCCTCCTGCCTCTTGAGTGCTGGGACTATAAGTTTGTGTTGGTTGGAGGTTTCTGTTCAAATACCTGAAGATCTGGCGCCCTCTGTACTCTGAGGGCCTGGGAAAGATGAGGTTGTGGTTCCCACCCTGCCTGCATAATTACCTAGGAGCTGGCAACATGCCTTCTAGCCACCCAGACATCCTGGCTGAACTGAGCTGTTTGTTTTAATTTGGCAGCAGGGTTGGAAAACTGGTAATGGGGGGCAGGGGTTTAAGAGGAAGCTTCTGTCCTGATGGCCTGGGGCCTCAGAGGAGTTAAAGGAGGAAGCCCGGGGGATGGAGCTGTAGGTGGGGAAGTCAGAGTTGGACTCAATCTGGTTCCCTTGGGTCAGTGAGCTTCGCTCCAGGCCCTGGCCTCAGTTTCTTCTGGCCACAGTTCTTATGCTGATGTTTACCAATGCCAGTTAAGCCCAGAATTTCTTCAAAGAAGTTCTGTGAGCACCACCTGAATTTGTGGTCTGTACATTTCATCATCTGGGGCTGTCTGGTTTGGTTTGGTTTGGTCTTGTTATCTTGCCCTGGCTGGCCCCAAACTCCTTGTCTCTAGTGAATTCTCTCTCCTCAGCCTCTCAAGTAGCTGGGACCATGAACACACACCACCATAATTGGCTTTCTCTCAAGTTTTTCCATAGTAAGCCATAGAGACTGGGGGCAGGATAAACCCAAAGGAGACAGAGCCAGGACAAGCACTATGCTGTCAGGAAGCCAGTGAGCCAGCCAGAAACAGGGATGGCAGCCAGCCAGTAGAGCAGGCGTCTGGACAGGAGCTGCTCCTGCCATGAGTCTGTGCTCTGGGCTGTTGGGAGTCAATGCTCCCCTAGACCAAGGTGGACGGGTGTGGCTGCCCTCAGTGACCCTCTCCATCCCGACAGGTGGGGATACTGACTCCAACCCCTCTGTTCTGTGACCCGGGGTGTAACACTGATGCCTGACAGAGCAGAAGTGTCTTGTACACCAGGGGTTCAGTCTCTTGCTTCTCTCTGCAAGAACTGTAGCCCCAGTTAAAAGTTAGAACAAAGTCAGAGCAGGCCCTCGGGTCTGGTGGCAAAAGCTTTGTGTCAGCCATTAGGGTTCGGAGGCTGTCACCACAGTGAAAATGAGTTCTACAGAGAAAGCTCCCTGTTGGGGTTCCCAGCTCTCTCCGTGGCCAGACTCAGGGCTAAGAGATAAGGAGCCAGGAAGGAGACTTGGGGCCCTGCCAACTCTTAATATGTCTGTCTGTCCCTAGTTCCTATGTTGACATCGTAGCCCCCAAGGGGATGGCATTGGAAGATGTGTGTGGTGTTGGGGGGTGCAGGATTTGGCAGATAATTAAGTCTGGAAGCCGGGGCTCAGGAGTGCACCGGTGGGCTCCTAAAGGAAGCCTAGAGAACCACTGTCCTTTTCTCCAGACAGCACCGGGGGATTGCTCTAATCAGACATCAAACCTGAGGTGTCTTCATCTTGGGCTCTCCATATATCAGGGAAGAAGCTACCTCAGGCAGCCGGGGTGGACCCAAACACTTCAGGTTCCTGGTGGGGACAGTCTGGGGCCTGTCTAAACCATACAGAGATCAGGAGCTTTTACAAAACAAGGTCCACTCACTCTCAGGCTAAAGGGGCCCCTGATCCCAGCTACTCGGGAGGCTGAGGCAGGAGCAAGATGCCATCTCAAGGCCTGCCTGGGCTACCAGCCTGGGGAACTTAGAGGGACCCTGTCGCAAAATAAAAAGGGAAAGAGGACTGGGGGTGTAGCTCAGTGGTAGAGCACTAGTGGGGAGAGCCGTAGGTGTGAAGTCTACTTACTGTACAGAGGCAGGGCTGGGGATCAGGGGGCACACAGGCAGGGGTGAGGGACACACAGAGGCAGGGGTGAGGGGGCAGGGGCACACAGGCAGGGCTGGGGAGCAGGGAGCACACGGGCAGGGGTGAGGGGGCACACACAGGCAGGGCTGGGGATCAGGGGGCACACACAGGCAGGGCTGGGGATCAGGGGGCACACAGGCAGGGGTGAGGGACACATAGAGGCAGGAGTGAGGGGGAACACAGAGGCAGGGATGGGGAGCAGGGGGCACACAGGCAGGGCTGGGGAGAAGAGGGCACACAGGCAGGGGTGAGGGACACACAGAGGCAGGGGTGATGGGGGCATACAGAGTCAGGGGTGACGGGGGCACGCCTCCAGAACTGTTACTGTTCTTTCTTCCTCTTCTTCTTCCTCTTCCTCTTTCTTCTCCTTCCCCTCCTCCTCTTCCTCCTGCTTCTCCCTTCTCCTCTTCCTTCCCCCCTTCTTCTTCTCCTTCCTTCTCCTCCTCTTCTTCAGTTTTTCAAGACAAAGTTTCTTCTGTACTCACTCTGTATACCAGGCTGGCCTTGAACTCAACTCACATAGAGAGTCGCCAGCCTCTGCCTCCAAAGTTCTGGGTTTAAAGGTGTGAGCCACCACCGCCTGACTCTAATTCTTTAAAAAAAAATATTTTTGTGTAGGGCTGGAGAGATGACTTGGTAGTTAAGAACACTGGCTGTTCTTCCAGAGGACCTGAGTTCAGTGCTCAGCACCTGCTTTGGGCAGCTCACAAGTGCCTGTCACTCCAGTTTCAGAGGGCCTGACACTGGCCTCTGGCAGGCACCTGCATGTGTGTACGCTTTATTCCCCGTCCTCATCAGAAAGAGAGAGAGAGAGAGAGAGAGAGAGAGAGAGATAACCTTTTAAAATCATATGCATGTGTATATGTGTGCACATGCGTGTTCATGTATGTGAGTGTGGGTATGCCCTTGCCACAGTGTGCGGACAATCTCATGTGTAAACCAGGCTAGCCCATAAGCTTCTGGAGTTGCCTCTCTGCATCCCGTCTCTCTGTAGAAGCTCTGGGGTTATAGAGGTATGCTACCCTGTCTGGGTTCTGGGCATGGGACTCAGATCCTCATCCATGTGCCGCAACTTTTTACCCACTGGGCCATCTCCTCAGCTCAAAAGTCTTTAAGACTTTTGTCTTCTTAAAACATATATGAAAATGTTTTTAATCAGGCTCAAGCTGATATGAGCAGTCACATCATACCGCCACCTGGTGGCAGCATACTAAAGTCACAAGTTTGATTAGCATTTGAGTAACAAAAATATTGCAAGCCCCAAGTTTTTGGCCATGCCTAAAGATATCAGAGCTAGTCCTTCGCCTTGTTGTTCAAGCCTGCTTCCCGACATGAGCGCCCAGGTTTACAGCATCTTTCTCTCTTTTCTGAGCCATGGTCTCCAGTTTCCAGTCGAGAAGCCATCCTGGTTCTCCTTCCCTCCTGGTCCTGTCCTCCAGCCTAGGCAGAGTCCCAGTCCCCTCTACACCCCACTGTGTATGAGAGCTGAGCCCCTCCCAAAGCCCTAGGCCAGCCCTGGTCGGGAGAGAACCTCATCCCAGGATAACAGTGTGGGGCGCAGGTCCTACCCCTGGGCTGCTTAGGGTTCAAACCTTGCAGATGGTGTAATGGCTGTGGGCCTCTGGACCACTCAGAGCCAGCGGAGCCAAGTCTGGACTTAAACTGAGCTTTCTTATTCGTTCTATTACGTTTGTCATGTTGTTCTGTTGCTGTGAAGAGACACCATGACCAAGGCAACTCTTAAAAAGGAAGCGTTTAATTGGGGGCTTGCTTATGGTTTCAGAGGGTTAGTCCCTGATCATGGGGGAGAACATGGTGGCATGAAGGCAGGGACGGTGCTGGAGAACTAGCCAACAAGCCACAGAGAGAGTGGAGTCACACTGGGCCTGGCGTGGGCTTTTGAAGCCTGGAAGCCCACCCCTAGTGACATACCTCCCCCAACAAGGCCACACCCCCTAACCCTTCCCTGACAACTTATCAACTGGGGACCAAGCCTATAGGGGCCATTCTCATTCAAAAAACCACAACTTCATTCCTCCCAGACTGGGGGTGAGGGGTATGGGTGTGTGTTTGCATAAAACCTTAGCACAGAGCACCGGACACCGGGTGCCCAGCAGGGCTCTGCTTTAAAAGGTCTCTTCTTGCTGGGCAGTGATGGTGCACACCTTTAATCCCAACATTTGGGAGCAAATCTCAGTGAGGCCAGCCTGGTCTAGGCTCCAAAGTTACAGAGAAACCATACCTCAAGAGAGAGAAAAAAAAAAAGCAAAAAGGTCACTTGTCTAAAATGTAGAGGCTGTGCCCCACCTGGAGCCCCTCAAATCTGCTTCTGGGCCCTTCCATGGTTCCGAGCCTCCAGACCATCCCATAACGCCTTACTTAGCCCAAAGGAATAAGGACTAGGTGAAGGCCTGGCATTTACAGAGCAGCCCCCTAGTGTGAGTCATAGGATGGAGAGGGAGGAAGAAGCTCAGTGTCCCCAACCTTGGCAGCACCAGAAATGCCTTGAACCCTGGAACACCGGCCTTTCAGGCACTGTTGGTGCCAGGATCCTGGGTGGTCCCAGACAAGTCACACACTCATGTGAGTCTTGAGTTACTCAAGGGGATAGAGTGGCTCTCTGGACAGTGGCTGCGGGTGAAGGAGTGAGTGGGCCTGTCATCACCCTCTCCTGCCTCTTTGGGGACACTTGGAGAAGGCACAGTGCACCCCCACACTGGCTGTGGGCCGCCAACAGTGAACGCTGTGTTACCACCACCTCCCTCAGCGAAGCACATTCAAAGTGAGGTCACCATGGTAACTCAGATGGTGCAATGTGACCAAATTTTTAAAGTGGGCAGTACGTTCCAGACATTGCATTCTGGAGGAGGAGAAGGAAGAGGGTGTCAATCCCACCCCTTGGTAGCTTCCATTGTTTGGGGCCCGGGGTCTTCTGCAGAGAAAGTGAGGTCGGTACAGGATGGGACCAGAGAAAAGCTGGAAATGACCTTGGGGGCCCTGAAACAAAGCCTGGACAGAAACTCACAGCTTCTAGGGCCAGCTTAGGTGCCGACTTGCTCTGTACTCCCTGACTGCTTCCGTGCCCTCTCTGGACCTCCAGGAAAGTCTCACCCACGAGTGTTTCCTCAAGGGCCAGAGAGGGGACACACCACAGTTAGCAAGGGAGGGGCTGGTCCCGGTGTGATTCCCATCTGGGTCTGACCCCCTGGAACTCGGAGCCATCATTACCTGAGGCAGAAAATGGGTTTGTGCCTAGCGTAGTAAAAGATGCCATGGAGCTGGGCCTGGAGGTGTAGGCCACACTATTTGGAAGACCGAGGCAGGAGGATTCCTAGTTGGAGGCTTGTTTGGGCTGTAGTGACTTCACATCCAGCCTGACTTAGTGAGACCCTGGCTCAAAATAAAAAGTGAAAAGACAGCTGGGCTACAGTTCACTAGTGGAGTGTGAGCGAGCGTGGGCTACGGCTCCCTAGTGGAGTGTGAGCGAGCGTGGGCTACGGCTCCCTAATGGAGTGTGAGCGAACGTGGGCTATGGCTCCCTAGTGGAGTGTGAGCGAGCGTGGGCTACGGCTCACTAGTGGAGTGTGAGCGAGCGTGGTCTACGGTTCACTAGTGGAGTGTGAGCGAGCCTAGCATGCACAGAGCCCTGGCTTCCAACCCCAGCACCACACACACCAGAAGTGTGAGCACCTTCTTGTGAACCCACTTGGGTGATTTTAGGTCTCAAACCGTGGACAAATGGCTTACTCAGTACCTACTTAACACATCAAAGTGGACCTGGCTGCTAGGTTCTCCCAGCATCCCTCAGTCCCTACCTGTTACAGGGTGTGGCTGGTATGTGTGTGCGCGCTCACGGACACACACACACACCTCCCTCACCCTAGACTCCCCAGTCCAGGGGCTAGGCTGCCCTTCCCTGTGTAACTAAGCCCTTTGGTTACCCGGTCCTTTGGTCTACCCTTTATCCTCTTGTCAGCTTCTCCTCCCTGGTTCTCCTTCTCCCCCTCTCTCCTCTCATGGTCTGGTTTAGCCAGCCAGCCATGTTCAGCCTGGACTCTTCCTTCCGCCTGCTTTCTTCCTCCTATCTACAATAAAGATCGTCTCCATATTTAGGAGTAGTTATATCCTCTTTTTCTTTCGCTTTTCATTCAGGAGATAGAGAGAGGGAGGTGGAGTAGAAGTTCGCAGTTACCCTTGACTATATAATGAGTTCAAGGCCAGCCTGGGCTACGTGAGACCTAGCTCAAAAAAAAAAAAACTAAGTGATTGAAATTTAAAAATAAAGGGTAGCCGGGCGGTGTTTAACCCCAGCACTTGGGGGGCAGAGGCAGGTGGATCTCTGGGAGTTTGAGGCAGCCTGATCTATAGAGTGAGTTCCAGGATAGCCAAAGATACATGGAGAAACCCTGTCTCACCCCCTGCCCCCCCCCAAAAAAAAAGAGTGAAAAAGGACCAGTGTAGCTCAGTGGTAGAGCACAGGATGCGGCTCAGTCCCGGTACCATGGCAACAGCTACCATGACGAATGAGCACTGGATGAGCAGCAGCAGGCACTCGCAACACTCCTTTAGCATCTTAGCCTCTGCAGGGCCCCAGCCCCATCCCTTGCAGCATTGCAGTGTGGGAGCCTGGATTTGGTGGGGGTTGTTGCCCCAGCCTTGCCTCTTCCTTTCACAACCCCTGGGCCCCTGGCTGCTAAGCACAAGTCCCCTCTGGTCCCCTACCGCCCCCACTGCCTTTCCTGCTGGATCAGCGTCCCACCCCATGCTGCCCACTGCTAGCCCGGGGGCAGGCCTTTGGAAGACAGAATGAGGCAGAGCGATGGGTGGGAGGCATAGGCGGCCACTACCACAGGCAGCCGTTGGCTGTCCTAGGTTCACCAGGGAGATGGTCTGGCGAGTCGGAGGGTGGCACAGGCACAGAGGTGATCTGTCCAGGGCACTAGGCCCTCGAGGGGCCCAGAGGGACACTGGACTGAGTACTCAGGATGTGGGAAGCCTGGTCCTGGCCTTTGCCTGTGCTTCTTAGAGTTTCAGTGTGGGTAGGTCACACTGATGCCTGCATCGTGGCTTGCTGCAGAGACCGGGCCAAGAGCAGGCGAGGCCTCATTTTAACTCTCTGGGAGCTAACTAAGAGCAACTAGTTCCCTTGGGCGGTGGGGAAGTGAGATAGGGAAGGAAAAAGCCATTGGGGTACACTGATGAGAAAGCCTCGATGGGGAACTCTAGATTGCACTCTGCTAGATATAACGAGAAGAAGACGACATGATACAGAAGGTTACACGTGACATTTCCCCCAGTGTCCATCACCCAGCAAACACACAGCCAAGTGTGGTCTCTCTCTGCAGTGGAATATTACCCATCCACAAAAAAGACTGGTGCACACTACAACAGGTAAGACATGAAAACCTGTCAAGTCATGAAAACATGCCTAGACAGAAAAACGGTCACATTAGGCCAATAGCATGTCATTCTCTTTACCTGAGCGTCTGGGACAGGGAAATCCATAGAGGTTGAAGGTAGATGGGTGGTCACCAGCTTCTGGAGGGAGGAGGGAACTGGGAAGAATGGCCCAAGGGCTTGAGGCTGGGGCGCAGGGATGTTCTGGAATTAGAAACAGGGGAGGTAATCCCATATTGTGAATATGCTAAACGCCAACAAATTATGCATTTAAAACAAGAAGGTGCTGCGGGGATGGCTCGGTGGGTAAGAGTGCTCACCGTACATACATGGAGATCTGAGTTCAGATCCCAGGACCCATGTAAGGAGCTGGGTGTGGTTACATGCACCTGTAACCCCGGTGTCCAGCAGGGGCAGGTAGAGACTCGGTGAGGCTCACTGGCCAGCCAGTCCAGCTGAACGGCCACTTTCAGGTACAACGGGAGATATCTCTAAAGTAAGGGGGAGAGTGACAGACAGAGGGAGATGCCACATGTCTTTTTCTGGCCTCTAGACACAGGCTATATAGGCCTTTACCACTGCAATATACACACAGAAAAAAATAAAATGAATATAAAATAATAAATATTCATGATTAAAAAAAACTAAATAAGCTGGGCAGTGGTGTCGCACACCTTTAATCCCAGCACTCAGGAGACAGAAGCAGGTGAATCTCTGAGTTCAAGGACAGCCAGGGCTACAGAGAGAAACCCTGTCTTAAAAAACCAAAAACCAAACCAAAACAAAACAAAACAAAAAACCAGGAGGAGCTGGAGAGATGGTTCAGTGGTAAAAGTGTTTGCCATTCTTGCAAGAGGACCCAGGCTCAATTCTTATCATCCACCTGGTGGCTCATAACCACCTTTAACTCCAGGTCTAGGGGCTCTGGTGCCCTCTTCTGGCCCCTATGTGCTCCTGCACACATGCACATAGAAACTCATGCAGGAATCTACATATACACTCAAAGAGAATAAATTTAAAAAACTACTTATAAATGGGCTGAAGAGATGGCTCAGTGGTTAAGAGCACTGACTGCTCTTCCAGAGGTCCTGAGTTCAATCCCCAGTACCCACATGACGGCTTACAATTGTCTGTACCTCCAAGATCTGACACCCTCACACAAACATACATGCAGGCAAAACACCAATATACATAAATAATTAACAATAACTCTACCTAAATAACAACAAAAGCCCCAATGCTACCTAACATTCCCCTCCATACCCCTGGAGAGTTACCTATTCCACACATGCAATGTGAGCAATCTTTTTGATTTTTGTTTGTTTTGCTTTTGTTTTTTTGAGACAGGGTTCCTCCGTGTAGCCCTGGCTATCCTGGAACGCACTCTGTAGACTAGGTTGGCCTTGAACTCAGAGACTCACCTGCCTCTGCTCCCAAGCGCTGAGATTAGAGGTGCTCACCACCACCACCTGGCTTGCAATGTGAATCAAGCTAGGGATGCCATCATTGCTTCTGAACCAGTCTGTCGTCTGGTCTGGGAGCCCTTCCATGGCAAAGTCGTGTTTGGTTATTTTGTCCCCGTCTGTAGCTACCGCTTTATACAGTTAGTGGCGGCAGCAGCTGAATGGCCAGAAGTCCTCCTTGCCATTGCTTAAATTGGGCCTTGTGTATGATACGTGGGCCTGGAACCTGCAGGAAATTGGCTCACATTCAGTTCACAGTGGAGGTACCCTGGGCTGCCCAGGCCTGTGTCCTACTGTGCCCAGGACCCTTGTCATCCAACCCCTTCCAAGGAGGAAAGCTAGACCAGATAGGAAGGGCTTGTCACTGTTTCACTGACGCAGAGGCAGAGTTGGACCAACACCCCAGGAACCTCATGGCTGTGGGGTGTCCTCCCTCATGGTGTCATAGCAGAAGACAGCCGTGGGCTCTGGGTCTTCTTGAGATCCTTGCAACAGGTATTGGTTGAGTCGTGACAAACAGACGGGCTTACGGCTGCTGGACCTGGAAAGACACAGCCAGGCAGGGAGGTCCTGCAACACTTCCTGTTTTTATCATTGCTTCAGTTGTGGCAGACAGATGTCACCACAAAACCACAGCGCCAAATCCCCTGGCTTCCCTTGGCAGGTATCTGTCAGTCTCCGTCTCTCTCTGGATTCTGTCCCCTCCTGTCCTCCAGGTCCACGGAACAGACCCCACGCCAGGGAAGTGAATGAGCCTGGAGCCTCGCTGGGTCCTGGTCCATGCCCTTTTCCAGAGCTCACCAGCTGGGCATGTATTGAGCACCTCCGGTATGCTAGCTCTTATGGTAGGAGCCTCACAGCTGGATGTGGTGGTGCACACCTTCAATCCCAGCACTTGAATGGCAGAGGCAGGCGAATCTCTGTGAGTTTGAGGCCAGTCTGGTCTACATAAGAAGTTTGAGGCCAGCCAGGGTTACTTTCTCCAAAATAAATAAATAAACAAATAAAGCTATATAGCATCATGACTGGGTCACCTGCTCTTGGGGGCTCAGAAAGTTCCCATGAGTGAGGAAGGGCTACCTGCTGTCATCCTCCCTGGAGTAATGCTCAATAACTGCGGGCAGGCTCAGGAGAGGACTGCTGGGTGCTGTGGACTGTGGTTGGGTTTCTTGCACGTGTGGGCATTTTACACAGTGCAAGGGGGCACAGAGGGAGTGACTGAGGCGGGATGTCCTTTTGTATATGTGTTGCTTTTGTTTGTTGATGAGTAAAGCTGTTTCGGCCAACGGCTGAGCAGAGTAAAGCCAAGCAGAAAATCCAAACACAGATATAGAGAGTAGGCAGAGCTGAGGAGACGCCATGTGACTGCAGAAAGAGACAGATGCCGGACGGGACCTTACCAGTAAGCCACAGCCTCACGACCATACGCAGATTAATAAAAATGGGTTAATTCAAGATGTAAGAGCTGGCTAAAAATATGCCTGAGTCATTGGCCAAACAGTGTTGTAATTAATATAGTTTCTGTTGTGATTATTCGGGCCTGAGAGGCTGGGAAATGAATGAGCAGACTCCGCCTACAAGTGACCAGGCGTGGGTGCAGAAGGAGGGCGCTGATGCCCCCCCAAGCCCTCTCACCTGAGCGCTAGAGGAAGGCATTCTTCCCACCTGCAGTGAGGTGGGGTACTGCCCACACTTCCACTGCAGGATGGGCGGGGTGAAGGTGTTACTGCACCTACCCGAGAGCAGTGCGGCTGGGTGGACGGGAGCCTCATCGTGTGTGTGGTGTCTGGTGAAAACAGCTGGGGTGGCTCCAAAGGTGAGGCGGCTAGTGACCGAGGTAGGAAAAGCTCGAGGGGACACACACATCACACACACCACATCACTCAAGCTTCTCACTGGGTCTCGGCAGCACTGACTAGAAACTTGAATGACTCCACCCAACAGCACCACAGAAAACATCCTGCCTGCAAAAACTACAGTGATTGTGCTTTGGATAAAAGCGTGCCGTGTGTGTGTGTGTGTGTGTGTGTGTGTGTGTGTGTGTGTGTGTGAGAGAGAGAGAGAGAGAGAGAGAGAGAGAGAGAGAGAGAGAGATCTCTATCAGAGACCAACCTTTCCTGCCATTTCCCAGGCACTGTACTCTTGGTTTCTTGTTTTTTTTGTTTTGTTTTGAGACGGGGTCATTTGCATACTTGGGGCTCAGCAGTTAGTCTAGACTGACTGGCCCAGAGATCCAACTACTTCCCCTCCCTGGGATGACAAGTACACACGTACCCTGGGCGCTCCTGTGAGTTCTGAGGATTGAACTCAGGTCCTCACGATTGTCTGGCAAGCGTTTTACAGATTAACTTAGCAATCTTCTTAGTATTTTCTTTTCTTTTTTCTTTATTTTTTTTTAAATTTACTTATTTGTATGAGTTCCTTTGCTCACCAGAGGAGGGCATTGGATCTCATTACAGATGGTTGTGAGCTACCCTGTGGTTGCTGGGAATTGAACTCAGGACCTCTGGGAGAGCAACCAGTGTTCTTAACCGCTGAGCCATGTCTCCAGTCCATTTCTTGTTGTAGTTTTTTCAAGACAGGGTTTCTCTGTGTAGCCCTGGCTGCCCTAGAACTCACTTTGTAGACCAGGCTGGCCTCAAACTCACTAAGATCCACCTGCCTCTGTCTCTGGAATGTTCAGATTAAAGGCATGCGCCACCACCGCCCAGCCTGTTTCATTTTTACGAGATGGAGTCCCATGTAGCCCAGGCTGGTCTCAAACTTTCTTTGCAGCCTTGACATATCCTTCTTATGGTCCTGCCTCAGTTTCCCAGTGCAGGGGGTTATTGGTATAGGCCACCACACCCAGTGTACTGGTGCTGGAGAGGAAACCGAGGACTCTCTGTATGCTGAGTAAGCGTTCCACCGTTTGAGCTGCATCCTCAGCCTGGAGTATAAACTCTCAGTGTGGCAAAATAGTTAGATTTTTCAGTTTGATTCATCTTTTTACCTTGACCACACTTTTTCCTCACATTAACCTTCCTGGGGCTGCATAATCCACCCTATAATTTTATTTACTTAAAACCCTTTCTGTGCCAGATGATGGTGGTGCACGCCTTTAATCCCAGCACTTGGGAGGCAAAGGCAGGTGGATCTCTGTGAGTTTGAGGCCAGCCTGGTCTACAGAGAGAGTTCAAGACAGCCAGGGCTACGAAGAAACCCTATCTCTAAAACCAAAGTAAATAAATAAATAAATCTTTAAGAGTAAGACCCCCCCCCCCCTTTTTTTGACAAGGACTCGAGGAGGCCAGTTGTTTCAGAGTACTATTCTCTTTACAGACTTCATCTTCAGCACGGAGGCGACCACGGACAGACAAGATACCCTGGAAGCCTGGCCTGCTGACAGGGTTGACAGGTGCTGTTCTCCCACAGAAGGAGGGGCGGGGAGGGTCTTTGGACTCTGGCCACTCCCGCTTACCACTCCCAGACAGCTGCAAGTGGTAATCTGTTAATTGCAAATGGCCTTGGGGTGGGCAGGTGCTACAGCACTAAAGGGTGGAGGGCAACAGATGTAACTGGAGGGAAGGTGCCCTAAGCAGCTAGGGGGATAGCATTCATGCCCGAGGTGAGATATTTTGGGGGTCCCCCACACATTTGTAACTACCCTCTCACCCTTGTCGTGTAAGCAAGCCCAGTATTCTTTTTTTTTTTTTGATTTTTCGAGACAGGGTTTCTCTGTGGTTTTGGAGCCTGTCCTGGAACTAGCTCTTGTAGACCAGGCTGGTCTCGAACTCACAGAGATCCGCCTGCCTCTGCCTCCCAAGTGCTGGGATTAAAGGCGTGCGCCACCACCGCCCGGCAAGCCCAGTATTCTTATTGGTCTTCACAACGGACTTCGGGAGAATGTTACTTTGGTTTGGTGACGGTGGTCAACAGGAAGTGGGCAGACATTTGTTTCTATGTCCCAGGGAATGCGTTCTGGCCACCAACTGTTTTCCTTTTCTGCCCCACCCTAGTCACAGATAACCACCTTAAGTCCCTTTGGTTCTTCGTTCTGTGTACCGAGGCAGGGTCTCTGTGGCTCACTATGTAACCAGCTGGCCTCACAGTTATGGCACTCCTCCTGCCTCAGCCCCTCAAGTGGTGACATTACAGGCACACGTCACCATGCCCAGCCCCAGGTTCCCTCTGCAGTGGCTGCTGTGGTTGTTCCTCACCCTACACCCCACACGTGACTCCCTTCGAGCATGGCAGCTGCCAGCCTCAGTGACTCCTTCCGAAGCTCTTCCCTGCGCCCCAGGTCTCGAGTCCCAACAGGGGAGCCGCTGAAGCTCTGGCAGACAGTCCTCAGGCTGTCCAGTCAACAGAGCAACAGAGTTGCTTTTCCAGCAGCTGGTGACCACGGAAATAAGCCGCTGTTGTCCACTGGCTCCGTCCTGCTGCCCTACCCAGCCAGGCACCCGCCGGCTTCCACATTCTGCGTCCTAGCTCCCTCCATCCTGCCCTTGCTCAGAGGCCTGGGACACTCAGGGCCTGGCCCACTCTGGTGCTTCACTAGGCCCAGGGCCTCAGCTCAGGCCTCCTTCAGGTTCCTGTTTTCCCAGTACCCTGCAGAGGACGTGGCAGGTGCCCAGGATGACGGCAGGAATTGCTGGCTTGGGATTGTCAAGGATGAGCGGCTGAGAATCCAGGTTATCAGAGGTAATCAGTTATCACTGATTTCGGGAGATCCAGCTGAGCCCAGCTGCCAGCTAGAAGCTGCCCTGAGACAAAACACCAAGCTGGGGCTGCTTGGGATGCAGCCCAGGACTCAGTCAACTCAAAGTCAGACTCCCTGCTGCCCTGCTCCTGGCACACAGCCTCGGAGCCACGCAGTCTTGAGATGGGGCAGGTGAGCACATACGCCACATTCGTGGGGAAAATCGGGACATTTCTGAGACCAGATACTCTGTTTTTAAGGCCTTTCTGGTCTTGGCCCACAGTGATGAGTTCTGTGGCTCAGAAACCTGGACCCACGGGACTCTAGCCATCGCTGGGTTCACCAATGTTACACCCCAGAAACTATTCCGTTTCCACTCAGGGCAATCTTGTTATTTTCATGGAAAATAAAGTTTCCAAAGCTATAGGAGGTGATTTTCGCCCCCTCCAGACAACACTAAATGGCTTCTGGCTCAGGCAAAAGGCAAAAGTTAGTGAAGGTCAGGAATGGGCGCAGCAGGGCCAAAGGGACTGACTCACGGGGGTGTCCGAGTCCTTGCGTGGCAGAGCACTCAAGGTCAAGTCATCTATCTGGAGTATGAGGGTGGAGGCCTCTGCCCAAGCTGGCCTTTCAAAGGCTGCTTCGTCCTGACTGTACAAGCCGTCCGTCTGTCTGCTGCCACCTGTGCCCACTGGCCCAGAATCATCCTTCCTTCTATCCTCTTCGTTTTTGTCCCAACAGTTTCCTCAGTACTTACATTCACACACACACACACACACTAATAATAATAATAAATAAATTAAAAATTATTTCAACTATTGTTTGTAACTCTGCAATACTTTTATTTTAATCTTAAAAATTTTTTAATTAAAATCAATTCATATATATGAGTGTTTTGCCTGCATGTGTAAATGCACACCACATGTGTGCCTCATGCCCACTGAGGTCAGAAGAAGGATCAGATCCCCTGGAGTTACAGACAGCTGTAAGCTACCGGGTGGGTACTGGGATTCGAATCCAGGTCCTCTGGAAGAGCAGCCAGTGTTCTTAGCTAGAGAGCCATCTCTCCAGCCTCTGTGATGCTTTGAAAACCTTTGTCCTTCCCTTTCCCTCAAGTTTTTGCTTTAGGATTTCTATCCACTTTCTTGTTTCTGTGATACAGCTGAAGGAGTCTGAAACCCAGACATGGGCAGTTGAGATGCTCAGCAGGTAAAGGAGCTTGCTGCCAAGCCTGATGACGTGGGTTCAATCCCAGGCTCCACATGCAGGAAGTGAGCGCGCTGAACTGACTACTGTAGATTGTCCTTTGAGTTCAGTGCATGCATATACATATACGAAAATAAATAAATGCAGTAAAAAAAAATATTTTTCGAGACAGGGTTTCTCTGCGTAACAGCTCTGGCTGTCCTGGAACTCGCTCTGTAGACCAGGCTGGCCTCAAACCCACAGAGATCCACCTGCTTCTGCCTCCTGAGTACTGGGATGAAAGGCGTGTGCCCTTACCACCTGGTAAAAAAAAAAATTAAATAAAATAAAACCCAGACTTACCTTCAAGAGGGAAGGAGGGGGAGGGAGCCTTCCTTGCAGGCTTGTGGCCAACACCAAGCTCTTGTCTCCCACTATGGACGGAGGAGCCAGGGCCAGCCCTCAGCCCCCAAAGACCCTCTTTTCCTCCCTGCTGGCTCATCTCAAGACTTGGTGAAAATCCATTACAAAATGGAGACCACAGCAAGGAAGGGAGCTGGGTCTCTGTGTGGTGCCCAGGAGCCTTCCGGGCTAGGATGCTTGCTTGCCCTGACTGGTCTGTGAGAGAGAAACCCTCAGCCAGACAGAGAGGATGACCATGATCCCAGCACCTGGAAGGCTGAGGCCGGAGGAAAGGCATAACCTCGGCTATATAGCAAGTTATCCTGGGCTACACCGTAGGCTCTTATATCAAACAAACACTCAAAATGGCGGAGAGAGAGGGGGCTGATCTGTATTCTCTAAGCTGCTGTTGGCCTCACTGAGGGGTGTTAATGTTGATCCCATGTGATGGAGAGAGGAGGAAGGAAAGCTCCCCGGAGCTCTCCAGGACCTTTCCCCCATCACACGGCTGTGCAATGAGGGAATGAATGAATGAATGAATGAATGAATGAATGAACGAAAGAAAGGCTGCTGGATGTCTCCTGCCACGAAAGCTGTTTCTCATGCGACTACAGGGAAGGGACATAAGTGGGGCCATAAGATACCAGAAGTGCAGGGGTTCCGAGCCTTTCGGAATCCAAGTGCTCAGCCAGCTGGCTTCCAAGGGGCACAGCCTTAGGTGGAAAAGAG
Organism: Microtus pennsylvanicus; assembly: GCF_037038515.1. NCBI lineage: Eukaryota > Metazoa > Chordata > Mammalia > Rodentia > Cricetidae > Microtus > Microtus pennsylvanicus. The sequence goes on along the minus strand of NC_134591.1, from coordinate 66,219,271 downwards.
CAAAGGTCCCTGCTGAGTCCCCACCCCCCATTACAAGGGCCTGACTGGAGAACTGTAGCTGGCTTGCCCAAGGTCTCCCTGGCTGGCGGTTAGAAACGGAAGGGGCTGAGGAAACCCTAGCAGAGGCTTTGGAGCCAGAATGTGTTTGAGGGGGAAGCAGATGGGAGGCCAGAAAGGGAACCTTTCAGCGGAAAGAGAGGCCACAGACAATGGATGGAAATGACCTAAGGAATCCCAGGGGCGGGGGTTAGGGGGGAGATATTTGGACCAGGGCCTCAGGCCTCAAAGCCTGTAGGCCCACTGCTCCCATCCACAGGCCTGGGGTTGCAGGAAACGGCTGGTGAATCCTTGGAGTCTGGACACGGGACTGCCGGAACCACCAAGTTCTGGCCTGAAGGTCCTGAGCCAAAAAGAATAAGATAAATGGGACGGACCAAGGAAGGTCTGTGGTCCCAGGTGCCATCTGTCCACTCCTTCCCACAACCTCTTTGTTTCTTTGCCAAGTCCCTACTGAGCACCTCTGTGAGCCAGGCAACCCCTCTTCCTCCAGGGTCTGGGTTCTAGCAGGGGGCAACCCCACAATCATAACAAAGAGCCAATCCCCCAGAGAGCCAGGATGCTTCTGGGGCTATGTAAAACCAGACCACAAGTCTGGAGTCAAGGACAGCTGAGATTGGCAGAGATCAAGCGTAAAAGCAGGTGCTGGGGCAGTTTCCCCTTCCCTCTGCTGCCCCTGCCCCATTTCTTGCCACTGCGCTTTAAGTTAGCTATTAATGTCATTCTGAGTAATGAAAAATTAAAAATTTAAATGATCAGTATGAGTTTTGCCATTCATCTCTGTAGTGTGAATTGCCCATTTTAACTGCAAACGTCAGAGCCTGTCCCTCATGCATGGAGTCACAAAAACTGCACGTTTCATCCCGGGGAATGAGGATGGGTTTGAGCTGGTCAGAATGGCAGACACAGCAGACTGAAGACGGTGGGAAGGTAAAGGGGAGAGTTTAGTGCCAGGCCGTTTATTGTTAGCATGTTTAAAGAGTCATTCCGGTTCCGGACGCACAGTGAAGCTTAAAGGGGTGACTACATAGAAACTCCTCTGCAGAGCACGCACGACCGCGAAGGTGGGTTGTGGATCCCGGGCCTGGGATCTGACTGAGATCGGGTTCTGAGATAGCGTAGAGGACAGCGGGCTGTACAGTACAGGTAACAGCTCCCTCAGGGTGGACTCTGAGAGCTAAAGAGAAAGGTCTGGGGAGGGAGAGTCTGGAGAAAAACCTTTCTGGGGGATTTGGGTGAGGTCTGTCTCCACAGATAGCACAGGTCACCAAGCCACTAACAATATTCACTCCCGGGGCTGGAATGTAGCTCAAGGCCGAGTTCATATCCCAGCAACACAGAGAAAAGCAAGCAAGCAAACAACAACAACAAAAACAACCAACCAAACAAGACCAATATTCCCTTCCAGTCTTCTGGGTGGAAAATAGATATTAATTTCCTCCTTTGAGGAGATGTCCCTTCGTGATTACCATTCCTGATTTCCCTAGTGATCTGTGGGCAGGCACGTGGACCTTTGTGCTCCCGACAATCCAGTCCACACAGGCTGGGTCTTGGCAGGGAGATAGGTGATGACCTCCGTGTGGCTGGGTGAGAGGATATAGAAGGCCGCCCCTGCCCTGGGTGCTCTTCTACTTCAGAACAGTCACACCCACTGGGTGCTCGTGCTGGAGCTGGGTGCAGGAGCTGGGTGCTGGAGTTGGGTACTACAGCTGGGTACTGGGTGCTGGGGATGGGTGCAGGAACTGGGTGCAGGAGCTGGGTGCAGGAGCTGGTAAAGGAGCTGGTGCTGGAGCTGGGTGATGGAGCTGGGTGCAGGAGCTGGTAAAGGAGCTGGTGCTGGAGCTGGGTGATGGAGCTGGGTGCAGGAGCTGGGTGCAGGAGCTGGGTACTGCAGCTGGGTACTGGGTGCTGGGGCTGGGTGCAGGAGCTGGGTACTGCAGCTGGGTACTGGGTGCTGGGGCTGGGTGCAGGAGCTGGGTGCAGGAGCTGGGTGCTGGAGCTGGTGCAGGAGTGGGTGCAGGAGCTGGGTGCAGGAGCTGGGTACTGCAGCTAGGTACTGGGTGCTGGGGATGGGTGCTGGGGCTGGGTGCTGGGGCTGGGTGCAGGAGCTGGGTGCAGGAGCTGGTGCAGGAGCTGGGTGCAGGAGCTGGTGCAGGAGCTGGGTGCAGGAGCTGGTGCAGGAGCTGGGTGATGGAGCTGGGTGCTGGAGTTGGGTACTGGAGCTGGGTACTGGGTGCTGGGGCTGAGTATAGCAGCTGAGAGCTAGAGCCAAGAGGCCCAAAAGAGCAGAGGAGAGAATACTTGGGGAATTTGCAAGCTAGCTTTTAAACTTTTAGCAACTTGAAACTAGTCATGGCAGCTGTGTTGATGCCATGGGAATCAGCAAGCGCTGTTGTGAACTGAAGTCGCCAGGGAGGGAGAGGCCACACCTGTGTTGAAGAATTCTACAAAGTCAAACGCCTGATTCAAACGTCATGATTACAGGGTTAGAATGCCACAGATTCAAAGCCAAATTTTCCTGGGTTATTTTTCGTCCTTTAAAAAGCCACTTGTGGGGCTGGAGAGATGACTCGGTGGCTAAGAACACTGGCTGCTCTTCCAGAGTTTGTTTCCCAGCGCTCATGCCGGGCTGCTCACAACTGCATGCAACTCAAGCTCCAGGAGATCTGATACCCTCTTCCAACCACTATAGATCTTCGCATCTGTGGCATGCTTATGGCACACACTCACACACACATACAATATATAAAAATAAATCTTCAAAAATTAAAATAAAGTAGAAGCATTCACTGTCCACCCTGTGTGTTATCCCTTGGCTGTCAGGTGAAACCTTTAAGATACATTCTTTAAGGTTACTAGCTTCCGGGCTGGAGAGATGGCTCAGTGGTTAAGAGAAGTGGCTGCTCTTCCAGACATCCTGGGTTCAATTCCCAGCACCCACATGGCAGCTCACAACTGTGTAGAACTCCAGTTCCAGGGGATCCAACACCTTCACCCAAACATGAATGTGGACAAAACACCAATGCACATTAAATTAAATTAAATATTTAAAAAGACTACTTGCTTCCAAGCCTGGCAAGAGATGGTAGCACACACTTTTAATCCCAGTACCTGGGAGGTAGAGGCAGGCGGTGGATCTCTGCAAGTCTGAGGCCAGCCTGGTCTATAGAGTGAGTTCCAGGACAGCCAGGGCTACACAGAGAAACCCTGTCTCAAAAAGAAGAGGAAGAGGAAGAGGAAGAGGAAGAAGAAGAAGAAGAAGAAGAAGAAGAAGAAGAAGAAGAAGAAGAAGAAGAAGAAGAAGAAGAAGAAGGAGCCTATTAGCTTCCACCAACCCAAAAGCTATACCATCAGATGGAACCTGAGACCCATAACCATTTTTTGTGCTTTGTTACAACCTACCTACCTGTGTTCCCACTTGCATACTTGGGGAATATCTTGATTAATGTCTTCCTTTGTTTGGTAACTAATAAAATCTCGTGTAACGGCTCCCACAGAGGTTATTATCCTGGGCTGTAGCCACTCACATTTGGCTCAAAATAAACTGTCTTAGTCCCTTTGAGGGGAGACCTGTGCTCTGTGACAACGCTCCACATCAGCGTGGAACACGCTTTTTCTTCCAGAGTGGGTTTGTCAATGCCATTCACAAGACTGCTCCAGCCACCAGCAACACCAGGCAGGAAGCAGCTGGAAGTCTCGGCGGGCTGCACACCCATCATAAACCACATGCTTCCCAGGAAGTCAGACCCTCGAAGGAGCCCCTGCCCTCTGTCTAGCGATGAGCCAGAAGAAAGAGACTGGCCCAGTCCCAAGGCGTGACAGCAGCAGCGGCCACTTCTCAAATCTCTTCCTTCAGGCCATTCACAGCGGCTCAACACTTGGTACAGTTGGGGCCTGTCTATCTCAACAGGACAGCCACCTGCCTGTCACAGCTGAGATAAACAGGGCTGACTCCAGAGCTCAAACTTTAGCCTGTGAGGCCTGCCTCATGGGTCATTGAGGAGGGCAGGAGCTGGGGCAGAGGAGGAGAGCCTTCTCATGGGGTGGTGACATTTGGTCAGGCCTTGAAGGAAGAGGGCAAAGCTGGGGAAGGCTTTACAGGTAGGGGAAATAGGATAGGAAGAGGCTTGGAGGAGAAAGAAAACACAGAAAGTAGGGGTGGGCAGTGCGGGGTCACTCAATGCAGTGGATGGTTGTAGGAAACCAAAAGGGAAAAGGAGCGTGGGGTCTGAATGAGAAGTTTCTAGGAAACAAGTCTAAAAGACTTGGTATTGGGAGGCAGAGGCAGGCGGATCTCTGAGAGTTCGAGGTCAGTCTGGTCTACAAGAGCTAGTTCCAGGACAGCTAGGACTGCTACACAGAGAAACTGTCTAGAACCCCCCCTCCCCCCCAAATGCTTGGTGTTTGTCCTATCGGCTCCAATCTATGGCCCTTCTACGAAAGCAGTCCAATACAGAACCGTACACTCACTTAAAACAATGTGAGGTGATGGGGAACAGGCTCTTTTAGCATGAGGACCTAAGTGTTGTGTAATATTAGCTGAAGATGTGTTACATTTGTTTATGCTGTGGAGCATTTGTTTAAGGATGCAACGATGTGTTGCTTTCTTTTCTGCTCCTTTTGTTTAACTCTGTGAAGCTGTGTTACTGTGCCTTCCTAAACTACCTGATTGGAGTAGCAAAGAGCCGAATGGTCATTATCACTGCAGGAGAAAGACAGGCGGGCTGGCAGGCCGAGAGAATAAATAGAGGAGAACTCTGGGAAGAGAAGATGATTGGGGATTGAGAAAGGAAAGATGATATCAGGGACCAGCCACCCAGCTACACAGCAAGTCATGGAGTAAGACGTAAAGAAAAGCACCTAGAATAGAGAAGAATAAAAGCCCAGAGACAAAAGGTAGATGGGATAATTCAAATTGAGAAACGCTAGCTAGAAACAGACAAGCTAAGGCTGGGCAGCCATAAGTAAGGATAAGAGTCAATGTGTGTATTTTTTCGGGAGCTGGGGGGTGGTGGGCACCCAAAGAGCTAAAAGAGTTAACAAAATAAAACAACCACAGCGTCTGAGTTCAACACCCAGCATCTTATAAAAAGCCAGACCCGAGCCAGGCAGTGGTACACACACCTTTAATCCCAGCACACAGGAGGCAGAGGCAGGCAGATCTCTGAGTTTGATGACAGCCTGTTCTCAAAAAACCAAAACCAAACCAAACCGAAACAGAAAACAACAAAAACAAGACAAAACCTAAAACAAAAGAGCCCGGCTGTTCAGTGCTCTCCTGTCCTGCCAGAGCCAGGGAGACAGAAGCTAGGTGTTGCCTGGAGCTGCTAGACCAGCCAGTCTAGCCAAATCAGTCAACTCCGGGCTCAGGGAGAGAGCCTGTCTCAATAAATGAAGGCCTGGGGGCGCTTGCAGCCAAGGCTGCTAACCTGAGTTCAATTCCTAGGACCACATGGTGGCCGAAGAGAGCTGATGCCTCCATTCACACCATCACATGTCACACGCCACCTCCACTCACCCACCTCCACACGTGAGACAAATAGTAACGAAATCATTTTTGAGAAATTGATGAAGACACCTGATGTTAATCATGTGAACACACAGACCCAAAAATGTTGATTTTTGGGGGGAGGGCATTTTTTTGGTAACTTGAGCATAAACTCTGTAAATGCAGCCCTGGGTTACAGTTTGGGAAAGGTGGATGTGGCCTGTGGAGATTTCCTAGAAATCAAACTGTAGATCTAGGTAGAGGACACACAGGTTGCTCGGGTCTCCAAGCCCCTTGGCAGGTGCTGCCTGCCAGCCCTATGGAGAGGAGTGTGCTTTGGAATGTTTCCAGATGTTCGTAGTGGGGCACACCTTTGATCCCAGCCCTCGGAGGGTAGAGGCAGAGGCAGGCAGATCTCTGTGAGTTCGAGGCCAGGTCACTGGTCTACACAGTGAGCTCCAGGACAGCTAGGACTGCACAGAGAGCCCTGTCTGAAACCAAACCAACCAACCAACAAACCAAAAACAAACAAAATAATAATAATAAAAGGAAGAGGAAGGAAGGAAGGTAGGTAGGAAGAAGGAAAGAAAGATAGAAAGAAAAGATGAATATTTTTATAAAATACGTATAAAATTAGTTGGAGGGGCTGGAGAGATGGCTCAGAGGTTAAGAGCATTGCCTGCTTTCCAAAGGTCCTGAGTTCAATTCCCAGCAACCACATGGTGGCTCACAACCATCTGTATTGGGGTCTGGTGGCCTCTTCTGGCCTGCAGGCATATACACAGACAGAATATTGTATACATAATAAACAAATAAATATTTTTAAAAAATTAGTTGGAGGAAGACTCGCCCCCCCCTCCAGCCTAATGTTTTCATTTTTGAAATTTGGTAGACATCAAATCCTCCCCCACATGCTCATGAGTGAGTTCTCAATCTTAGATTTGTCCTCCCTCTGCAAAGCAAGCTGCCCCTAGGGCTCTTCTGATCACAGCCAGGTGCCTTGAACAGCCTCTGCAGAATAGGCAAAGAGCTTGCTCAGCCGAGGCAAGTGGCCTGCCCAAGGTTGCACAGCTGGTAACAGCTGGTGAGTGAGAGGGGTTGAGCCAGAAAGCCTTGCTGAGTCTCTGGAGGCCCTGGACCTTGTTTCCTCCTCCTCTTTGCACAAGGTCAAGGGCCCTGTAGATGGCACAGGGTGGTAGTGGTGGTGCTGGTGTGCATGTGTGTGTGAGTGTATGTGTGAGTGTGTGTGTTGGAGGCAGTTTAAGACAATCGAGGAAGCTTGCTCAGTGTCCTCCTGCAAGGGGGTGGAGACAACCAGTCTCCCATCATCTCCTGACATAGTCAATGCTCAGCTTCTCAGTGTGGCTTCCAGGGAGGGCCAGAGATGGAGGACAGGAAGAGGCAGGGGACTCGTCAGTCGCTGGCAATTACACGGTGCTTTGTCATTCTTAATTAGCTCAGTGGCTCTGCAGCCTTAGATCTCCCAGGGCTGCCCACGCTGGGAGGAGGCAGCTGCAAGGGTTCACTGGGGACAGCAAATGGGTGGGCAGGACAGGGCTCCTCAAGAGTACTTTGTCCAGATCCTTCAGGCTCTGGGAAGGTAAGGACTTCCAGTCCCCCCACTGGAGACCTGCTCACCTGTTGGGAACTGCCCACAGACTCACTGTAAAAATTTCAGATGGTCAGCATGGCTGTTGGTTGGGCACCTGCTTCATGCTCCAGAAGCCTCACAAAACCCTCGAAGGTGGCCATGAGCCCACTGTACTGACAAGAAAACTGAGGCACTGTTAGTTTAAGGTGATACACACATAGATGGAGGATTTGGTTGAGAGCCCAGGCATAAGCCCAAGGTCCGAGAGATGCTGTCAGTATGTGCATATGTGTGCAAACACGTGCAAATATGTATGCATGCACATGTGTGCATGTCTTAGGGCAAGAGCAGTGGTTTAGCCGTGCAGTGGTGGCCCACACCTTTAATCCCAGCTCTTGGGAGGCAGAGGCAGGTGGATCTCTATGAGTTCGAGGACATCCTGGTCTACAAAGCAAATTCTAGGATATCCAGGGCACACAGAGAAACCCTGTCTCGAAAAACAACAACAACAAACAAACAAACAAAAAAAGTAGTTTAAGTAGCTAAGGCTGGGATATTGGAGAGGGAGGCCATTAGATACTATAGCATAGGTGAAGAAATAGCTACAAGGAGTAGCTGGAAGTTTCTAGAAAAGGAAGCATTGTGAGCAGAGAGGATGGGCCAGGTGAGCAGGATAGCAGGCCGGTTAAAGGCTAGAGCTGTGTAAGGGCTTCTCATGGACTATGGGCTTTCAGTCACTCAGATCCACCCAGGTAGCTTAAGCGAAGTCAGCTTGCTTGTGGCTCAGGCCGGGTCAGGCTGGTTCCAGTCTCCAGAGCACTCCCTTCCCTGGAACCCGCGTGAGAACCACAGCCACAGAGTGTTTCTTTGTTTGAGACAGGGTCTCACTCTTGATAGTAGCTCTTGCTGTCCTAGAACTCACTCTGTAGACCAGGTTGTCCTGGAACTTGCTTTATAGACAAGGCTGGCCTCGAACTCACAGAGATCCGCCTGCCTCTGCCTCCTGAGTGCTGGGATTAAAGTATGCCACCACTGTCGGGCTCAGTTTGACAGTTTTTAGTAAACCTAGACCCTCAGTATTTAAACATTTTGCTAAAGGCCAAACTCACAGCAGCCTCTTTGAGGCTGATTTGTCCTGTCCAGGAGACAGAGGAACAACAGGTGGAGGACTGACCCAGCGAAGCAAGAAGATTAAAGTTTTTATTAAATTTACTTATTCATTTTCCTGGGGGGCCCGTGTGCACAACATGGTGTGGGTATGGAGGTCAGAAAAAAACTTTGAAAATTGTATTCTTCTACTACGTGGGTTCTGGGGATTGAACAGGGCCACTGGCTTCTCACCTAGGCCTCTGTTTCTGTCTCAGTCGCTGCACAGAGATGCTAATGGTCCATCCACTTGACACCTGCTCTCTCTCTGGGGGTCCTTGTGGGTACTGAGAAAAGAAGCCATCCGATTAAAGCCAGAAGCTGCTTACTCCTGTGAGAGAGTCTCCCCTTTTCACCTCATTGATTTTTATTTTGCAATTACTAAGGGACTTAAGGTCATTGCAGAAGTGTTTGTAAAATTAGAACAGAGAAGAGAAAAAATTAAAAACAAACAACAAAGAGAGCCGGGCATGGTGGCACCTAACCCAGCACACGGGAGGCAGAGGCAGGCGGGTCTCTGTGAGTTCAAGGCCAGCCTGATCTACAGAGTAAGATCCAGGACAGCCAGGACTACATAGTGAGAACTTGTCTTAAAAAGTATAAATTAATTGCAGGGCGGTGGTGGCACATGCCTTTAATCCCAGCACTCAGGAGGCAGAGGCAAGAGGATCTCTGTGAGGTTGAGGCCAGCCTTGTCTACATAGTGAGTTCCAGAACAGTCAGGGTTGTTATACAGAGAAACCCTGTCTCAACCCTTCCAATATATGTATATATACACACACACACACACACATAAATACAATATATATTTGTAAAACAAAACAGAGGTATGGGGATATAGTTGGTAAGATGTTTGCCTTAGCACGCATGAGACTCCAGGTTCAATCCACAGCACCACATACACCTGGAGGGTTGAGGGGGGATTGCCCCATAAGGCCACCTGGGAGGTGGAGGCCGGAGGGTTAAGGTCTTCTTCATTAGGCTAGGTAGTGAATTGGAAGCCAGAAGGGAGCTACAGGAGCCCCTATCTAAAAACAAACACCAGCAGTAAAACCCCCAAACAGAAAGACACCTCAAAGCCTGTCTTGAGTACTGAGTATGAGTCCCTCACTCCTGTCCTGGAGTTTTAAGCATCCCAGTATCTCAGATGGGAGGCAGAGAGCCCTGGCTGCTGGTCCTAGCCTGCTGTGTGACCTTGGTCAAGTTCCCGCTCCTCTCTGGGCCTTAGCCTCCTCACCTGTGAAATGAGGCGTTGGGCACAGCGACTGCCCTGGAGGCCCCTTGCAGCTCCAACCTTCTGTCTCCACTTCTCTTTCTGGAAGCAGCAGAAGGGCCCCCAGCAGCCTGCCCCTCTGCAGGAGATGCATGCCTGACAGCTCTCAGCAAGTCACCTCCGGAAGGACACGAAACGGCTAAACAGTCTTTGCTGCCCATACAGGGTTCCCAGGCAGGCCTGATTACGGGGTCCATATGTCTCCCCTGCCAACCAGACGCCACCGCTGCTCTTGGGCCCATAGCTCTGTTCACTGCTTTCTCTCCAGGCTCCAGAAATCTCTCTGCTCTTCTAGGATCACGCTGACCTTGGACAAAAAAGCTAGGGTCTCAGTTCTGTCACCTCCTACCCACTGCCACAGCCTTCTGAGGGGACAGATGACCTGGGGTGGTAGAAAGCTGGACTAGAGAGAGAGGGGAGGAGGAGGGACGGGCAGCCCTTCCTGCTGATAACCCTCCAACTCCTCTTATACCTTCCTTAGGCACCTGGGGTTAGAAATGAATCAAAAAACCTTTGTAAATCTTTGAGGACATGGCCTCTAATTCAGGGGGAACAACAGGGAGCGGATTTACAGTGCTCCAAGTTCAACGCTGTGGGAGCCCATGGGGAGAAATTTAACCCAGGGGTGGTACTCCAGGAGGGCTTCCTGAAGGAAGCAGATGGATTCTCGAGGTCAGGATTTAGCTTCTCTAATCCAGTCCCACAGGTCACCCCTGTGGAAAAGGTTTTATTGTCACCTTCACAGATGAAGCCAAGAAAGGCCAGATCACTACCATGATTGCCACAAGGACCACTGGGTGCTCAGTGGGGCTTCTGTTTCTAACTCTTGGGGACTTCAGGTGTGTCTCCTGCGCCTGGCTGCACTGTCCGCTCAAGCTGAGCAATTGGAACAGACAGGAGGGTTTAGAAAGAGCGGAATGTGAGCCAGGCACACTGGAGACAGTCTGCTTGTCTCCTAGCCAGGGTAGGCCTGCAGGCTTCTGAAACTAACCAGACGTCACAGCTGTGTGCTGAGGCATGGCCTCTGACAGCCAGGGAGTGTGTGCCCGCCTTGGATGTCCTCTGCCTGGGACTGCACACAGTCTGACCCAATGCCCAGGGTTTTATGGTTAGAATTTTTTATATATATATTTCTTTTGGAGACAGGTTTCTCTGTGTATCTCTGGCTGTCCTGGAACTAGCTCTTGTAGACCAGGCTGGCCTCGAACTCACAGAGATCTGCCTGCCTCTGTGCTGGGATTAAAGGTGTGCACCACCACCTCCCCATTTATTTTGCGTTTTTTTGAGACAACATTTTTACTCTGTACCTCAGTATGCTTTGGAACTTGCATGAATCCTCCTGCCTCAGCTCTCCCTCCCTAAGTGCTGGGATTACAGGTATGAACCATCACTCCTGGCTCCAGAGTTCATCTAACTTCCTGGAGCTGGAAGAGGTGTGCTGCCTTGGGAACAGGCAAGGGTTGAAGCAAGGTTATAGTGTCTGCCGGGGCAGGTGGGTAGGTTTTCTAGAGACAGGATCATGCTTCATTCAACAGATAGCATGACTCAGAACAGGGAAGGACAGCCTGGGGTCACACAGCAAATCTGAGTCAGAGGCTAAGGCTGCAATGTCCCTGAGACTGTGGGGAGGGGGACAGCTAAGAAAGCTGCTAAAAATGCCTACTATACATTCCCATTCCTTCCCAGCAAAATACACAGCCGTCACTCTCTCATTAGAAGCCTCATTGCCTTGGTGAGCCCCTCCTTCAGATTTAAATTGATTCCTTACATTTATTTTGTGTATGTACACAATGGGAGAGGGCACGTGGGTGCCACTTTTAGCCCCTGGAAGTCAGAGGACAACTTGCAGGGGTTGGTTCTCTTCTTACACAGTGTGGTCTTTGGGATCATGATCACGCTTGGCGCAAGTGCCTTTATCCACTGAGCCATCTCGTTCCCATATACCACTTTCCTTTCTCTTATTTGACGGCTCTAACTCTGACTCTCCCCATTTGTATAATGGTCTCCAGGTGTCGAGCTGTCAAGAAGACCGTGGGATTCTGTAGTTTGGGACCGAGGAAGGGAGCGGAGCTGGGAGCCTCGTAGGGTACAGCGCGTGGAAACGCACAACTTGCTGCGCCGAGTCTGTGCTGGGCGGGGAGGGGCGGGGTAGCACTCTGGGAGCGTGTCTGGGGCGTGGCCATGGGCGTAGCCTCTGTGGCCCCGCCCCCGGACGTCGCGGGGAGGGCGGGGGAGAAGCGCGGCGGGCGCGCGCCGCCTGGCCCGGCGGAAAGTTTTCCTGGAGGAGTTTTGGCGGCTGCGGCGGTGACCGGAGCGGGCCATGGACGCGCTCAAGTCGGCGGGGCGCGCGCTGATCCGGAGCCCCAGTCTGGCCAAGCAGAGCTGGGTGGGCGGCCGGCACCGCAGTGAGTGTGTGCGCCCCGGGTCGGGCCTCCGCGGAGCTCGGGGCCAAGGTGGACCGGGCGGCCTCGTCCCGACCCGAGCGGCCGGGCCCCGGGGATCATGTCCGGCTGCGTCTGGGGAGGGTCGGAGGGGAACGGGCTGAACTCCGGGTCCCCAGGTGAGGCGCGGTGAGGACTCCTAGAGCCTCTCCACCCGTTCCAGCCCAACCCACGGGGTCGCCTCTAGACGACCCGCAGGTCTCGGCTCTGAGGAGCGAGCTCAGCCCGGTGCCACCCGAGGTCCTCTCGCCCTCCCCTCTGGACGCGTTCAGGTGGCGAGGCTGGCGTCCAAGCTATTTTCAAACCCTGTTTTCCCTCGTACCTTCCCTTGGGGGCTGCCCAAGTCCCTGGGTACCTAGGCAAAAGGCAGACTGTGACTAGCTGCCACTTCTCCCGGGTGTCTGGAAGAGCGGAGAGGAGCCTTCCCCAGTCACCTCTCGGGTTACTCTCTGGGAGCCGTCACCTGGCACCCTCCCCTGAGGCCTGAGAAACCTAGCTCAGGTCCCTCCCTTTTGGGGAGTCGTTTATAGGGGATCACCCGAGCCTTTCCTTCTAGATATGAAGCCTAGGCTCCTGAACTCCGGCATAGTCTCACCTGCCACCCACCTGGGGTTCACTGGCAGTACCCCTCCCTCCGCTCCCAGCTTCTTGCCAGCACCTTGCCTTGCCTGGCTCCACCAGGGGAGCCCGAGTTCCCTGGTCCCTGGAGCGCCAGCGTGTCTGGGCCTAGGGAGCCCGCCCTGCCCCTCCTCTCTCCCACTGTGGTGTTCCAGCTGTGGGTTCCTCCTAGCCCTGACTGGCATTGGGAATGTGTGCTGGTGCCTGCTGGTGGGGGTGGGGTCAGGGGCCCCTGGGGCAGGGCATGTACCATCTTCCACACTTGCTGACTCCCAAAATAGTCCTTCAAAAATTCGTGGGATGTGACCAGGACTTTTGAACGTGACCTTCCCTTCCAGTGGATGAACCCTGTGGTTTTCTCCTGGGACAAGGGGAAGAAGGGTGGGTGGGGAGGAGGTCCGAAGAGGAGGGAGCCAGGAAGCAGAGATGAATCTGGAGGACCAGGGTGCATTTTGGATGGCGAGGTTTCCCTGTCATCTCCACTCTAAGGCAGAGATCACTTACTCCGTCTTGATGATTTTGGTTTCCCAGCCTGCAAAGTGGGGATAAGATCCCCCTGGGGCTGGGGATGTGTGTGGTGTGTAGGTGCTTGCCTAGCTTTCAGGAAGTCTTTGATCCTAAATTCTTGGTTCTGTCGTCAGCACTTCACAGATTGTTTGGTAGCGGCTCTAGTCTGTAATCCCAGCCTTAGGGAGGTGGAATCCTGGGGCGGGGAGAGGGGGGCTTGCGCAGGGGTGGGGGTGGGGGGAATCAGAAGTACACTGTCATGCTGTGCCAAAGAGTGAGTCCAGCCTGGGCTAGACGTTAATTAAACTGGTGCTAGTGTATTTTCCCAGGTTGTAGTCCAGGCTGGCCTGGAACTTGCTGTGTAGACCAGGTGGGCTTTGTGCCTCTGCCACCCCCCAGTGCTGGGATTAAAGGTACACATCACCATTCCTTGTCCTCCTGGCTAAACCTAGTTCTTAACCCGGTTTGGCCAGCTCTGACTGAGTTGGGAGTGGCAGCCTGTCTGGACCCTGGAGGGACTCTGAGCTCTCTCTTCTCCCCTCCCTGTACCTCTCAAAGCTCTGTACTTAGAATGAGCTCCTCAGAAGCCTGGCCTGTCTTTGGTTAAGTGTCAAATTCATAATCTTAGTTTACCAAGAAGAGTATTACTTGCCTGGGACTCTTGTGGGAGTGTCTGTGTTTTACTTACCTGGGGGTGGTTTTGGTGAAGGCAGCTCCTGCTTTTGTGTCTGGTGTTTGTGACTTCTGTTAGGTCATTAGCTCCTGGGAGGTGTCAAAGCTTGCTTATCTTCAGACCCATTTTAGAGATAACGGACAGGGAAGTCCACCCACAGCTCCAGGCCCGGAGACGCAGAGCTTCCTCAGCCCTGGGATTTTAGTCACATGCTTTGGGTTTTTCTGGCTGTTGGGGAGCTAGGGACCCCCACTCTGGGTTTGGCTGGCTGCCCCTAGGACCAGTGTGGACATAGGTTAGAGGGGACCTACGTGAGAGGTTGGGACCTACTCAGTCAGTCCTTGGGTCTAGCTTTCATGATCAAAGGCCAGAGCCTGTTAGATGGGAAAAGGAACTTGCTCTCAAGCCTGAGGACCCACGTTCAATCCCTGGGTCCCTGGTGGTGGGAGGAGAAAACTGATTGCCAAAGGTTGCCCTCTGATCTCCACACGTGCACCCTGGTACATGGGCTTCTCTCCCCCACATGCCTACTAAGTGTGGGGGAAAAAAAAAGAAAAGAAAAAAGCTCAGAGGGCAGAGCCACCGCCTGACCTGGAAAGAGGATTCCCTCCTTCTCAGGGCCACTTTCTTCTTCTCTCTGGGAACCATAAAGATCATATCTCAGCACCTGACCCAGAATCAGGATCTCTTCCCCAGCTCAGTGGCTTCCTAAAGGTCCTGGGGTCACTTTGACCCTTAGATTCCTGTATGGGTAGTGCTAGCCTGTCAGAGAACCCAAAGCAAATGATAAAAAAAAAATAAGGTGTCTGTTCCAGTAAAGGTAATTCATGACTCTCTATGGGGCCTATTCATATTTCTGTATAGGATTCTAAATACTGCTGGGCATAGTTCTTTAATCCACACCTTAACCCTAGCACTGGGGAGGCAGAGGCAAGTGGATCTCTGAGTTCCAGGACAGCCTAGTTTATAAGCCATTTGCAGGACAGCCAGAGCCACATAATGGAGAGAACTTGTCTCAAAAAAACCAAACCAAACCAGACCAGAATGTGACAACAGTAGGGCACGGTGAGTCTGAGTGTGTCTCCTGGTGGTGTGTACTGTGATGGTTCTCACTTCTGGTGGAGGAAGAGACAGAGGGAGAAGGCCGCAGATAGTCAGTGAGGCTGGAACAGAATGCTAGAAAAAAGATAAAACAATAGAGGGGCAGCTTTTTCAGATAGGGTGGGGATTGTGTTATTCCAGCCGTAGCTGCTGAGACATGGGTCCAAGTGCAGATTCTCTGGGAGGATTTCCCAGGAAGTATGGTGAGGATAGCTGAGATGGTAAGGCAGCCCCCATAGTGGACGGAGGGACAGCCCCTGGGTCCCTCGAAGTAGAATTAGCGCTATGCTGTCTTGGTTCTGAATGGCAATGGCTTGAGCAAGACCCATTGGATTCGTGACAGGAGGATCTTGCAGATGGAGACCACGGCCCTCCAGTTTGTGAGGCACCCCAGGGGCTGGGTACCACTAACAGCCAGGCTGCAAGCAGAGTGGCAGGCGCTGGCGTCTGGTGTCAGAAAGTGGTGTTCGTAGAGGGGAGCAGAGTAGTAGGTCCTAGCAGCCACCTCTCTTAAGAAGCTGGCCTGGAAAATCCAGGTGAGTCCAGGGAGGGACGTGGAAAGGGGATTTAGCTAGTGGACCAGCAGGTCTGAGGGACATTGAACTGGAGGCTCCTTGTAATCTGATTTCTGAGGGAGGGGCAGGATGTTTGAGGAGACAGGTCACCCACTGTTGACAGAGGTCAGACACTCTCTTTGGGTGCCGAGGCATGTGTCAGTCACCCCTGCCTTGCATTGGAGGGGCTTGGTGGTTGCAGGATGGGGTGTGGGGCCCGAGTCTCGGGGCTGTCACTTAGGATTTGTATTTCTTGCCTGTGGCGCTGTGACATACTGATCTCATAAAACGCAGTAAGCTGTCACACGTGCGTGGAAGCTCTTTGCACCTGATGGGTGGCGGTGGCTGTGGCTGGTTCTCACAGGGCTCCAGGTGTGGTTTCAGCAGGGTCACGTGGGAGCTCATCTGGCTTCATGACAGCCCCATGGAGTGGGTACTGTTACCTGTTTCGAAGTAAAGAAACTGAGGGGCAGGAAGGTTGAGGGACTGACGAGCCTTTGGTTGCCCTTATTTTTTTCTTCTAGTGTAGGTAGGAGGGAGCTCTGACTGAGGTAGCCATCACTTCATTATTCACCTTTGAGAATGATCTCAGTGGTTTTAGTTTTTGAAATTGGCTTAGTCTTTGTTTTGTTTTAGTTTTATTTTGAGACAGGGTTTCTCTGTGAAGTCCTGGCTGTCCTGGAACCTCCTCTGTAGACCAGGCTGGCCTCAACTCACATCTACCTGCCTCTGCTTCCTGAGTGCTGGATTAAAGGGTGCACCGCCACAATGCCTGGTTCTTAGTCTGTTCACATTCTGAAACTTTTGCCCTGAAAGACCCACTGGGTTTGTCGAAGGTTGTCATGTTCCTGCAGGGCAGAGTTTAGGTCCCCTCCTAGGACATCCTTCCTACTCCCAAGTCACCCTCATCAGGCTTGGGAACCAGACTGAGTCCCTGGGCAGAGGCTTGTCTTCACTGTACCTGTGGGTTGGCTGCAACTGTGGTGACCACCCAGCCAGGTCCCAGCTATGGGGGTCAGGGCAGAACGCCCAAGTAGCCCTAACCCTTCTTGGGGCCCTTACCAGGAAGCAGCATGTGGTGGGAGCTGAAGCTAGCCTGGACTTGCGGTTCTGTCCCGAGCTAACTCCCATAGCAGGCCATCTGTAAAATCATAAAATGAAAATAGCGTAGTCATTACCCACCACAGGGCTGAAAATAACTCGGACTGGAGTAAGGCACAGGCCTGTATTTGCCCAGGGGCCTCTGGGAGCTCTGCTTGGGAAGGGGTGCGGCTCTGGCTCCTTGCTGTATGTGGTGTCTGGTGGTTGGAGACCACACTGGTCTGTCTGTCTCAATGCTCTTTCTTGGGGAAGTTGTGGGTGCCAGAGGCCTCGAAAGAACCTCAGTAAAGAGCACGTCACGTGTCCAGAAGCACAGGCGAGGAGGCTGGCCTGCAAGGATAGGCAGGCAGAGGCGATGGGAGAAGCGCTCGGGGCAGGGGCCCTTCCAGTGCCACAGCCTGGGGAGCAGACCTGAGGACAGGTCCTTTGAAGAGAGGCAGGCAGCTGCTGTGTGAAGAATAGGCAGAGCCCTGCTCAAGGCAACAGCCATAGCTAGGATTGAGCAAGCCTGCAGATACCTGCCCCTGGACCTGGCCCTCAGCCTGCACCTTTGTCCGCCATATCTCATTATCTTGCCCACAGCTCTGAGCAGCCCTGTGAGCCTAGTGCAGTTGCTTTCTCTATTTTATCCTGATTTTGAGACAGTCTCGCAATGTAGCCCTAGCTGGCTTGGAGCTCATTATGTAGACAGACCAGGCTGTCCTTGAACCCGCAGAGATCCACCTATTGGGATTGGGGGCATGTGCCACCACAGCCACCCTTTATTTCTTAAGCATTTTTATTTTTTAATAGTGTGCATATGTGTGTATGAACATGAGTGCAGGTTCCTGCAGCGGCCAGCCTATGATGTCCCCCTCAGGCTGGACTTAGCAGCGTGTGTGAGCTTTCTAACCAAACCCACCCCGCAGTGCGCTCAACCGCTGAGTCATCTCAGCCCCCATTTCGTCTTTATTTATTTTTTTCTTTTCTGAGACAGTCTTGTGTACGCCAGGCTGGCCTCTAACTGGCTGTGTAGCCGAGGATAATCTCTAACTTCTGATGCTCCTGCCTCTACTTCCCAGTGCCAGCATTATGGATATGCTCCACTATACCTGGTTTGTGGGGTACTGGGGATGGAAACCAGGACGTCATGCATGCGAAGCAAGCACTCCACCAACTAAACAACACCCCAAACTCCTTTCCCCCATTTTAGAGATGAGGAAATAGAGTTCTCACTCAGGGTCATTCAGAGTATCAAACCAAGGCCCTCACTCTTAGCCACTGAGCTGGCTTGCCTGCCTCTGATTAGGTGCCCTGGAAGAGGGTGAATGTGTGGATCACTGTGTAGCTCTAGCAACGTAGACCAGGCTGGCCCCAAATCCACAGAGATTTGCCTGCCTCAGCTTCCTGAGTGCTGGGATTAAAGGTTTGTTTCTTATACACAATCTCAAAGTGTGTTCTAGGCTAGCCTCTAATTTAGAATCCTGCCTCTTCCTGGGATTGCAGGTGGGTACTGCCATGCCTTGTTTGGAAAGAGCATTTTGGATATTGAGAGAGTAGATGTTGCAGTGTGGCGGGTGTGTTGGGAGGTTGGGGGACGCTGCTTTCAAACAACCCAGCTGTCACTGTGGGCACCTCCTCTCTCTGACTCACTGTGTCATCTTGAATAGGCCCTGCACCTCTCTGGGCTTCAGTTGGGTCAGCTGTCAAGCTACAGGCCTGGGCAGAGGGTCTCTGAGGCTGGGTCTGGTAGCCAGTGTAGAAGCTGGCAAGCAGTACTAGAGAGAAGGGTCAGGTCAGGGGAAGGAGGAAAGCAGAAAAATGTCAAGCATTTGGGGTCAAGGAGGAGAGAATGTTTTGACAGCAAAGAGAACACCAGTGACCTTGGCAAGCTTTGGCCCTTTGGAATGAAGTGAGCGGAAGTGGCTTTGGACCTGAGCCAGGGAAGGGCTGAGGCAGAGGAAATGGGAGAGTGGGACCCAGAGATAGGGGAAGGATGTGTGCCTTAAGGCACGGATGGATAATGAGAAGAGGTCACCCCTGATTGATTAGTTTTGCCTGCCTGAGGCCATAGTTGAGAAACAGGGAAGCACTGCTGACTATTAGCAACGCCTGCGTTGACTGTGCTAGCATCTCAGGTTGGAAATGGTGGGCTGGGTATCCAGGGCTGTGAAGTCCTTTGACTAAACTGAAGGCAGTTTTCCTTGTGGCAAGTTGTGTGGTCCAGTGACCAGGAGCACGGGCTGGTGTCCTTCGCACTCCAGTTCCTCCTCCTGTTCCTCTGCTGTAGAATGGGTGTGAAAGACCTTCAAGGCCGCTGTGCCTAATGAAGTGGCCACACCATGCTCATGCTGAAAATAGGGCCGCGAGCCTTGGTTTCTTCCAGAGCAGGAAGTTGTTCTGGTGTCCTCATTGCCTGACCCAGGACTGGGGATACCATGGGGACTCTGCTTCCTTCTGGAGGACCTAATGGATGGGACGTCCTGTTGGACTTTAGGGTCGTCTTAGTTGGGGCTTAGGAGGCCTGCAGGGCATCATGTCAAACATAGCTGGAGCTGAGGGTATTTAGGACATCTTTACACTCAAAAGATGAGTACCAGTTGTGTGTCCTCACGAGTCAGAGTCACCTGGGTCTGAGAGAAGGGGTCATACTTGCAGGTCCTTCCTGTTCCCACCCACAGTGAGAGACAGCATCTCCACCCACAGTGAGAGGCAGCTTCTTGCTCAACACAGATCCCAAGCCATGAGCCGTGGAACGAAGTGATAGCGTCACTGGAACTCAAGGCTCTGGGACATGGCCCGAGAAAGTAACAGGGAGTCTAGAGGGGTCAGGGGCATGGGGTGACAGGAGGGGCCCTAACAGGACTGTGCACGCATCCCCAGTGACCTCACTGTCTTAAGTAAACTTGGCCCCATTTCCCACTGTGTGATGGGTGCCCTTAGCCTCAGCTCTAAGGAGGAACTGGGGAATGGGCAAACCTTCCCTGGGGTCTGCACTCCCTTTACCTCAGCACTCTTTCCTTCACGGGGACCAGGTGGGCCCCTTCCCAACTCTCCCCTGCCCTGGCTTTCACTCCACTCATCCGTCCTCCTTGCTGACGTTAGTGGATGGCCAAGACATCTTGGAGGACCCTTCCCACGTGTCATGGCTGCAGCCCAATGGAGCCAGTGACATCACTTAACTCTAACCCTAGTCCCTTTCCTTGGGCCATTGTATCTTTGCTGGTCCTCATCCCCAGACTGCCCAGCTCTTAAGCAAGTGTGGGCTGGGATGCACCAGCTGGTGGGTGACTCTGCCTGTATTTACCGCGGTGGCTTTTGACCCATACCTTCCGTTCTTGAGCCTCAGTTTCCTTAACTGTAATGTGTGTCTTCTATTGCTATGAAGAGACCCCAGGACAATAACAACTCTTACAAAGAAAACATTTAATTGGGGCTCACTTACAGTTCCGAGGTTCAGTCCATTATCATCATGGGTGGGATAAGCCAGCAGACGTGGTGCTGGAGAGGTAGCTCTTACACGTTGATTGCAGGCAACAGGAAGTAGACTAAGTGTCATACTGAGGAAAGAGACCTCAAAGCCCACCCCATAGTGACATTTCTTCTAACAAGGTCACACCTACTTCAACAAGACCAGGCTTCCTAATAGCACCACTCCCTTTGGGAGCCATTTTCCTTCAAACCACCATAATGTGATAGTCCTCATCTTAAAGAGTCATACTGAGGACTCATTGAGGAGGAGGGACCATTTGCCCTCAGCCATTGAGTTGGGGCCATGAGATGGCATAGCCAAGTCTCGACTCTAGACTGACTGACTGTGACTTGGTTTAACTTCCTGGACTTTGGAGTGGCTGTCTGCAGTGTGTGTGACAGGTTGTGGGTGCTCCTAAGGGTGGGCGGGGACAGTGTATGTGAAGCTGGCCAGGTTTTGGGTAGGCCGGGAGGTAATAACTAAAGTAAGGATGGGGGTACCCCAGGGCCCTTTGTAGGTGTGCTGAGAAGGTGGGTGGCGAGAGCCAGGCCTGCTCAGCACACTGAGGGCTGTCTGTCCTGTGCTAGAGTTGCCAGAGAACTGGACGGACACTCGGGAGACACTGCTGGAGGGCATGGTTTTCAGCCTCAAGTACCTTGGCATGACGCTGGTGGAGCGGCCCAAGGGCGAGGAGCTGTCTGCAGCTGCTGTCAAGAGGATCGTGGCCACAGTGAGTGTCCAGGCAGCAGGGCAGGAGTCCGGGCCAGCTCCCCTGCCCCAGCTGCCCCGTCTCCAGGTGGGGTCTGTATAACATGTGCTTGAGCCTGGCACACATTGGGTCTCCTGTGTCCAGCTCAGGCATTTGTGAAGATTGCCTTTGTATTTGCTGGGTCAGTTAGCATCCTCTGCAGGCTACCCTGGCCTTGACTGTTTCCAGCCTGGAGTCCCCACCTCAGGCTCCTGGTGACTCACTAGCTCCAAGGAGGGAAGGAAGCTGTTCCCCATTTACCGCGTTGTCACTGCTTGGCCCACCAAAGTGTCCTTCCTCTACCTCCGAGAGGATGTGAGCTCTTTAAGTCTATTCCCTGGGGTAGCTGTGACCTATAGCTCAGGCCCTGGCATGTGGTGGAGTTGGGTCCCCAGGTTGTGGTGCTGGCCTGTGGCAATCTGTCTTGAATTCTTCCCAGTCCTTGGGCTAGTCCCTTCCCCTGGAAGTCCCCATCTTCCTGGACAGGGGGTATTGATCCCCTCCTATGAGGCCAGTGCTCACTGGGCAATAGGCTAGTGGGCAGCGTTTGTCCGTCTGTGCCTCAGGAGACTTGTCGTAGGGTGCTTAGCATTGACCAAAAATTAGGAAAGGGTTTGTTTGTCTTAAACTTGCATCACAGCCATCACTGAGAGAAGTCAGGGTGGAAACCCAGGCAGGGACTGAAGCAGAGACCTTGGAGGAATGAAATTTACTGGCTTGTTCCTCATGGCTTGCTCAGCCGGCTTTCTTATATCCAGGACCTTTTACATGGGGTAACACCACTTCCCAGGGGACCGGGCCCTCCCACATTACTCACCAGTCAAGGAAATGCCCCCACTAGACTTGCGAACAGGCCAGTCTGATGAGTCTCCCCCCTCTTCCCAGATGACAAAAGCTAGCCAGCACAAGGGTGCTGTTTGAGCATCCATTCCCCCCTCCTCCGTGGCACCTGCCAGTTGTCTGAGCTGAGGGGCCTTGAAGCAGTGAGGTACAGGCCACCAGACAGGCACCTCTGACTCCTGTGTGCCTCTAGGCCAAGGCCAGCGGGAAGAAACTGCAGAAGGTAACTCTCAAGGTGTCTCCCCGGGGGATCATCCTGACAGACAGCCTCACCAGCCAGCTCATTGAGAACGTGTCCATTTACAGGTACGCTCAGCAGGGAGTGGCCATGTCTGCTCTGCTGCTCGGGGGTTGATTGGATTGTCTTGTCTGAATCTAGGCTCTACAGCTTTCTTTGTGGGGTCTGGGGAACCTCAGTTTCCCTCATTGGTAAAATGGGCTGGGGGCAGGTCCTGCTTCCCTGTGCTGTTAATGTAGTGCCGCAGGTAACCCACAGCTCACAGGGGGGCTGCGATGGTGGGCACTGCTGTCCCCTAGCCAGCTGAAGCCGGCTCAGAGCCTGTGCTTGGTCATGTGCCAGGGAGTCAGGCTGGGGACGCACACCTGTGAAAGCTCCCTGTTCTCTCTGCCTTGAACAGTGCTCAGCCCTGAGCGTCTGACTCATTGTCCCTGAGAGGCGTCATGCAGGATCTGGAACAGAAATGGAGATATTCCCTCTCTGTCCTAGGGGGCTTCAAGGCTACCCCACCTCTTCTCAGCTGGTCAGGGGTAGGAGTACAAAATAGGAGAAGCAACCCAAATCCATGTTAACTATGGGGAAACTTGAGGCCCAGAGAGAGAGAGTGGCCTAAGACTGTACCATGAGGTGGAGGCTGAACTGGGATTAAGACACCAACTGTCTCTCTTAGATCTGTCTGCCCAGGTCCCGAGCCAGGGAGTGGCAGGCACAGGTGTGCTGGAGTGCTTCCAGAGGCCCACGCTGCTGCCTGTAAGCCACCATCCAGATTCTACCTGCCTTCCCTTAGCCAGCACTTCTAAGTGCCTGCCAGCCCCTGCCCTCTGAGCACTTCCGGTCTGGAAAGGAAGGAAGGGAAGACAGTGTTTCCCAAGAAGGCAGAGAAGGGGGTGTGTCGGGGAAGCCTGGGAAGATCTCCCGGTGGAGGTGGCTCCCTGCAGGATCTGGCTGATGTTATCCAGAAGCAAGGAATAGTTAGCAGGTATCCAGATGCCAAGGATAGAAAAAGCCCTTGGGAAAATGGCACCCTCATCTTCCCTCCTGGGGTTATCAGTGATGTTATTGAAACAATGTTCTGAAAGTTGGGACTGCTTTGGTGAGGGGTGAATCTGCTGAGCTGCACCCCTAGACAACAGCCCCTCCCCCAACTGTGAGTCTCAGGATAAACAGAGGTAGGGAGGGGTTAGATAAGACGTGAGAGACCTGGGGAGCTGAGGTTGTGGGCAGAGATCTGAAAGGCCACTGTTTGCAGCAGAGGAAGCTGGTAGTCTCTGCACCCACGGGGGGCTCCCGGGCAGATCATCCGCACATAGCCCTAGCTCCACCCCTAGCCACAGTTCCAGGTCAATTTTGCTCTTGGTCCTGGTCCCTAGGGAGATGGTCCTGGGTATGATCTATTGTCTGGTTGGTGAAGGACGGTGGTAGGCAGGGCAGTGTCTCGCTTCTCCTTCCAGTTGATACAGACGCCTCAGGGTTGTGGTTGTGGCTCTCAGCAGCATCTATCACAGACCCCTGGCTCGGAGGTTAAACAAGAAAGACTCTGTAGGGCCCTTGGTGCACTGACTGGTGTGCAGTTGGGTCCAGATGTTCCTCTTAGGGCTGTGGCTCAGTGTGGGGTGGAAAGAAGAGGAAGGGACTTCCTTCCTTATCCCCATGTCCCCTGCCTGGCAAGGCCAGATCTGCAGAGGCTTACCCAGTGGAGATCAGGCAGTAGAGTCTCTGAGACCCAGCAGACTTTGTACATCCAGATGTGATGAGGTGCCGTGCAGGCCGGTGACATTTCTCGCCTGCTTTCCAGGATCTCCTACTGCACCGCAGACAAGATGCACGACAAGGTGTTCGCGTACATCGCCCAGAGCCAGCACAGCGAGAGCCTGGAGTGCCACGCCTTCCTCTGCACCAAGCGGAAAGTGGTCAGTGGGGGAGCCAGGCCCAGAGGGGACAGGCTCAGGGACTTAAAAACAGGAGGAAATCCCCAGGAATCCCAAGTGGGTGTCAGAGTCCAGAGGGCACTGCGAGGGTTGGAGTCGGCCAGCCTGGCTGGACCATCTGGCTTTGGGCAGTGAGCAGCCCATGTCCCCTGGAAGTGCCTGGGTATATTCCTCTTGGGATTGTTATTGCTCGGGTTTGAGGCTGTGACCCTCTTGTCGTTAGTACAGTCTGGGGTGCAGGCCTTGTAGGGATTAGCTTTTGGAGATGGGAAGCCAGAGGGACCCGGTACAAGGTAAAAGTGAGACTTCTCTAGACTGGGCTTCCTGGGGTCGGGCAGAGGCAAATGGCTCCTTTGCAACCCCCTCTGTGCCCATTTTGGAGCTGGGCTTCAAAGTGCTTTCTTGTTTAGTCTCCAGGGCAGCCCTGTAAGGTGGAAATGTCTCTGTTGCCTTTCTTTAAGCCTTTTAATTACAATAAGGCACACCCCAGAAGCCAGCAGTCTTGCTCATAATGGCACAGCCAGCCAGGTGCAAAGTGAGGCTCGGAGCCCACAGTTCCTCTCCTCTGCACACCTGAGAGGCTGAGGGCTTCCTGTCCCTGACCCCTGGCAACATCTGTTGGGGCTGAGTGATGGAGGCATCTCGGTGGTCTCCAGCGTGTGCTGGGAATGGGGAGGAGCTGGAGCTGTTCTGACTTGGTTGATGACACCTTGGTTTCTGGGGCCTTTGAGGACTGAGTGTGAGGAGGCCCCTGGTGTCAGCTGGCTCAGCATCCACGTCTGCTGACGGCTCAGAGCCTGATCCCCAGGCTCCTGGCTCTCAGAGGAAGGAGATGAGACCTTTTTCTTCTCCATCAAAGGACACATCAGGAACTCCACGGTCTCTGGGGCAGCAGGAATAAATGATACAAACATAGTGACTCAAAACAGCACAGGTTCATCCAGTCCTGGGAAGCGGCAGGCTGGGATAGGCCAGGACTTACATCCTCAGCAGCCCAGGAAAGAGCCCTGTCTTTGCTTTCCTACCTCCTGAGTATTCACAGCCCACCTACAGATGCTCATGAACGCATCCTTTGTTTTCAGAGGCACCCGCGTGCCATCTTCCCGTATCGTGTCTGTCTTAGTCACTGTGAAGAGACATTGTGACCAAAGCAACCCTTATAAAAGGAACATTTAACTGGGGCCGGCTTACAGGTCAGAGGGTCAGGGCATTGTGACAAGGAGCATGGCAGCGTGCAGGCAGACACTGGGGCAGCAGTCGAGAGCTACATCCTGACACAACATTGGGCCTCGTGTGGGCTTTTGCAACATCAAAGCCCACCCCAGTGACACACTTTCCCCAACAAGGCCACACCTCCAAAGTCTTCTAATCCTTCTCAAATAGTGCCAGTTCCTGGTATATATTCAAATATATGGGCCTACGAGGACCATTCTTATTCCAACCACCACAGTGTATTCTTACTCTGCTGTTATGGTGCCTCTCCCTTGTGGGTTCCTGTGGTGATAATGTCTGCTGGATCATCCAGATTTATCTCCACGTCTCAACACCCTTCCTCCCCCAATCTTCCTATGAGGCTGTGCTCAGGGCGTCCCAGAGAAGGGGAGCAGCTAGTGTGCTGTGTAACCATGGTGAACCCTGCCCTTCTCTGATCTGCTTACATATCAGAGGTCACTTCATTGACCCCAGGGTCATTCCAAAGGCCCCATTTCCTCTGCATGCCTTATTTCCCTGCAGACTCCATGTTACCAGTCTGCTGGGGTCCTTCAGGGCTTCTCCCATGACAGCCTGGATCCCACAGATGGCGGGAGACTTTGGCATGAATGAGGCCACTTTGACCTAACACTGCAAAGTTACTGTGTTCTCACTGTTTGCTTCTTCCTCCTCACTGACCACACCAGGCAGGACTGCTGGCCCTAAGTTATTACTGCAGTGTGGGCACTGGTGGGAGGGGCATGCTCACGTGAAGCAGCTCTCTCTGGGATGGGGTTCTGTGCAGAACAGGGAGCAGGCCCAGCCATTCAGAAGGAGACCTGGGCCAGAGGACTCTACACAGCCTGCTCCAGGTCAGAGGGCATTGCTGAGAAAAGCAGAGAGAGGCTCTCTACCCCATGGCTGTGGCTAGTATAGCCTCGTGGGTGGAGGGTATGGCTCTTGCTGGACACCCAGCTGCTTGTTTATTTGTGAGCCTGGCTGTCTCTCACCTATTTCCAGCTTTTGTCACCCAGGGTTTCCAAGTTGCTCTGGGGTGGTATAGGTTCCTCCCAGGCCTTCAGGACCTTTGCTGGGCTCTAAAGCCATAGCTTGGTGGGTCAACACTGAAGGCTGTCCTGAATTGACCTGAGATTCCCTGATTATCTGAGGAAGAAGCAGGGATGAGTTGGGGGCCTTGGCTCTGCTCTGCCTTCTGTCAGCTGTCTCCAGTTTGTGGACAAGGCTCTGCAACCTACAATTCAAGCCTGCATAAATCTGTGGGGGAAGGGCTGACTTTGACATTGAGTCTAAGGCTTGGCTCTAGGGTGGAGGTTAGGGAGATGCCCAGAGACTGGAGACTTAAAGGATGAATAGCGTGGTAAACACGAGTGTGCCAGGCTTAGGGACTAGTGTGCACAGCACAACTTGATACGGTGTGCTGGGCCTGGAGACTCAACATCAGGCATGGTCAGCCCACAGGACCCGTGGTGCAAATGTGGCCTCACTGAGTCTCCGCCTTTCCTTGCTGGCCAAGCGAGAAGCTTGGAGAAAGGGGTTCCTCCTGGGGTCCCCTACAGTGCAGCCAAGGGCTCCCTTTTCTGGTCTTGTTTGAGCATGATCAGAAGATCGCTGCAAAGAAGTGGTTCACTATGCTCATGTGAGAGGCCTCAGCTCAGCAAACAGCCTCTGTGATCAGACGTGGAGGAGGAGGAGTCTGGACTCGCCGTGTGGGCATAGGCCTGGACACCCCAGTTCTGTCGAGCAGAGGGGACAGGGCTATTTCCTCCATGTGGACCTTGGTGTTCTGGAGAAATCTTTGTGCAGAGGTTAATATGGGAGCCAGGTGAGCGCTGGCAGGGCTGATGGTGAGCACAAGACTTAGTCTGAGCTGTATACCTGGCCTGGGTGACCTACTGATATAGCCTGCTTAGGTGGAATGATTTAGGGACATGGACAGCTGGACCAAGAGGAAGCTTCTGGATCATAAGACAGCCTCCCAGCAGAAGTCCCAGGAGGACTGTGCAGTGGCCTGGGGAATGAAGGTCTTCCCACTGAGTGTTCCTGTGACTCATCCTGCTGGGGGTCCCTGGGGAAGCAGGCCACCCCCCAGGCCTGCCCAGCCCAGACCTGTAGGCACTTGCACGCATCACTTCAGATCTCGGCTCAGGTTACATGTTTATTATGACTTACTGTCCAGGACCCTAGGGCGCAGGAGCAGGAATTTGCACAGATGAACCAGATTTACGTAGACAGCATAAACCCCTGTCCGCAGGTTCCTGCAAGCAGACGCAATGGTGTTTCCATAGTCCTGCCGCATGGGTGACCAGCCCTTGCTCCAGAGTATGGTGGTCTGACTTGGCTGGTAATTAGCCCATATTTTTAGTTCATGGGCAATTCTCAGTGGTAACTGGGTCTATTAAACTTGATTCAGACGTGACAGCTTAAATTGTAAACAGCTGTGAAGACTTTCATACTTAATTACCATATTTAAGTTCCACCATAAAGCATCCTCACTTCCATCACAAATGTAAATGACGGAGACATTCAGATGAGATTTTTATACTTCGTGAAGTTTAATTGGCGCAGATCAGCCAGTTTGGAGATTTTGAAATTTTTTTAAAGGAGTTTTGAAGGCAGTGGCCCCGAATTTATTTCTCAGTTAAATCGAGTTGTCTGGTGGAGGCTACTTAAGCCTGAGCTTGTTCTACAGTTGAGTGTGGTTCTCTTCTCTGGGACTTGCACGCCAAGCTCCGGGCCGGTTATTCCAGGACTGGGGTAGCAGGATGTTGTAGGAGATCTGTGTGACAGTCGGGACCTGTGACGCCATCGCTGCCTCCTGAGGGCGCTGTCTGAGCTGTGGTACCACTCTTGCTCGTAAAGGAAGCATGTGAGCTAGGGCCTCTTCCATCAGCAGATTCCAGAGGGAGGTGAGCAGGGCTGTAGAGCCCTGTGCTGGTGACGGGAGAGAGGTGACGTGTGAAGTGGGAGCCAAGGCAGCTGCTCACAGGCTGGCCGCAGTGCTGGATGGCTTTTCTTCCTTACCATCACTAACATCTTGATTCTGCCACCTCCTGCCTTGCTGGGATGTCAGTTATCAGCTTTTGGCACCCTCAATGCCCTGTAACCCCTGAACAGTGTGGCCTCCATCTCTCTGCCTGTAGCTCACTCAAGCACAGCTTCCATTCCCTCAAGGACTGTGAGTGTAGGGAATCCTCGGCTAACCCAGGAGGGAGTTCCAGAAGTAGCTCTCACAGTTGGCTTAGAAATGCCTGGAGGGAAGGAAAAAAACAGAGGTGAACAGCCATTGGGGTGGGGCTGGACCGGAGGTGCCTCATTGGCCCCCACTGCCATCCTAGCATGTGGCTTCATTATGCCCCAGGCTGCTGTGGGAAATGGAGGAGCTAGGCCCCTCCCTTCCCCCCGGGCCCTCCAGAGCCTGTCATGGGGTGGGAGCCCCCAACCCTCCAGTTCATACTTGCTTTTGCTGCCTGACGCTGCACCCATCCCCACCCTCATTTCCTGTTTTTCAGGCACAAGCCGTCACCCTCACTGTAGCCCAGGCCTTCAAAGTTGCCTTTGAGTTTTGGCAGGTGTCCAAGGAAGGTGAGTCTTCCCTTCTGAGCTTTGTGAGTAATGTGAACAGGGACGGGTAGAGGCCAGAAGTCAGACCTGACTGACCCCAGCCCCGTCCCCTGCTGGGCTTGTGATCTTTGAACAGGTTGTCTTACCTCCCTAAGCCTCAGTTTCCCCATCTGAGGCTTCTTCAGAGTGTTTGGGTTTCAGTGTCTGGAAGGTGTCTTTTCTCCTGGGGGAGCTCTCATACTGCCCTGAGTGCCCTCATTCTCCCCGGGGGCTTATGGAGACAGTGTCCACAAGGGCCCCAGCACGTTGTGCCTTGATCCCACAGAGAAAGAGAAGAGGGAAAAAGCCAACCAAGAAGGAGGAGACGTCTCAGGGACCCGATGTGACAGCGCCCCCTCATTGAAAAGCTGTGAGTCTTGGCACTGAGCTTGTCTCCCATCCAGGGCTCTCTCCTGACCTGTTGCTGCTTCCTTTTCTTCTGTTACATCAGCAGTACCAATGCCTTGTAGGTAGCTAAGAGGGTACTGTTCAGATGCACACACTAACCCAGGCATGTCCCTGCAGACACATATACGTGTGTGTGCGCACCTGTCTGCTTCGCAGCCTGTTAGACACCCCAGCCTACCTGGTGTGTGCGCCACCCCTGCCTGGCCATGTGGTGCACTTTTAAACATTCAGCTTATGTTATGAACATGCAGGCTCCAGGGTCTACCCTCAGGAGCCACAGGGTCTCACCTGTGGACAACTGTCCTATAGCTGGGGGTCGGGGAAGGTGCCAGAATGGGGCTCCATGTGATCAAGGTCCATCCTGCATCTGGACCAGGCCAGAGTCCCAGAGCTCCTTGGGAATGGTATAGTACCAGGGTACCAGAATGTGAGTGTGGAAGAGGCTAGAGATGATGTTCATCCTCCTCCTGATGCCCCCAACTGACCCCCCCACAGTGGTTGTCACTGGGAACCTGCTGGATTTGGAAGAGGTGGCTAAGGCCCCGTTATCCACTGTTACCACTAATACCAACAACTTGGACGAGACAGCGCGGCCTCAAGTCTTGGGCAGCAACAGTGTCGTCTGGGTGAGTAGTTTGTGGCCTGCATGGTTTTGGGATCTGGTGAGCATTAGCCAGGTCTCTGAACAAGCCTGAAGTGGTTCCCAGACCCAGGCCCTGGCTCCGTGATTTATGGGAAGGACCAGACGCAGCCCAACAGGCCCTGGGTGGAGTAGCTGAACAATGTCCTCTCTGAACGCAAGGTTGTGTCCCCAGCAGGCCTGGTTCCCAGCACGGCCATCTCCTCACGATACTCAGTCTGAATCTGGGTGTCTGTACTGTTCCCTCTCTGTCAGCAAAGGCTCCCTTGTTCTGGGCTTAGCAGGTTTGTGCCTGGCACCCCTCCTTCTCAGTTGTCTGAATTCGCAGCCAGGCTGCGGGCTCTCAGGACTCATGGCCAGTGCCTGACCTCTGTCAGCCTTTTCGCTCCCTCAGCGGCCAGCTAACCTTCCACGCATCTCCCAGAGGAACCTGAATGGCCGTTAATTTCAATTTTCATTTGGAGGTAGTTGGCTTCAAACTGTTATTACAGAAATAGCACCAAGTATTCCAGTGCCTAGAGACACTTTATATCAGTGCGTGAGAATGACCAATGGGACCACGCTCCAGCATCAGCAGAAGCCGTCAGTGCTTGTCATAGCTCATTCCTTTCTTTTTCTTTTCTTTTTTTTTTTTTTGGGTGGTAGTGGTTTTTTTGTGTATTTATTTTATTTTATTTTATTTTTTTTTTTGAGACAGGTTTTTCTGTGTTGCCCTGGCAGTCTTAGAACTCACTCTGTAGCCCAGGGCTGTCCTTGAATTCAGAGATCTACCTGCCTCTCTGTGTCTTTTTTTAATTTTAATTCCCTCGGGGAAGACACTGACCTTCTATGGCATCCTCCTGCCTCAGCCTCCCAAGTATCTCAGGCACCCCAAGCCTGTCCCACCAGGCCAGTTTATCTCTTCACGTGATGGTACTCCTGACGATTGTCAGCTCACCTGTCGGTTGGGAACAACTTGGGTATCCCTTGTACCTGTCCGTTGCTGTCTTTTGTCATATGTCCTAAAGGCTTTGGAGGGTTTCACATAGCACTTAGTCCCTAAGGCTGAGAGGCTCTAGCATCAGTTATCCCTGGCGTTGGGCACGACGGAGGTGCAGGCAAGGGTTCTCTGTCCTTCCTTTGGGGCTGGAAAGCTGTGGCTATCATGTCCCTCAGTTTACAGAAGGGAAAGCTAAGTCTCAGAGGAGCTGTGACTTATCTGGGTCACTGAAGGTCCAGACATGCCTGTTCCTTTTCTTTCTTTTTTAGGGATGGGGTGGGATTTGGGGTTCAGAGACAGGGTTTCTCTGTGTAGCCCTGGCTGTCCTAGAACTTGCTCTGTAGACCAGGCTGGCCTTGAACTCAGATTCGCCTCCCAAGTACTAAGATTGAAGATATATAGCACTACTGCCTAGCTGAGACACGCCTTTTCTTGTCCTGCGCCCCAACCTTGGGTCCATGGGCATGATGCTTGCCTTTGCTAGTTTCCCTAGGCACCCCCTCCCAACATACATACGGGTCCTGGGTCCCTGGAGGTCCCTTGGGGAACATGGACCACTCAGAAGTTCTTACTTCTTGCTTTGTTTCTAAGGAGCTGGATGATGGCCTGGATGAAGCATTTTCAAGGTAATACTTTGAGGGACTATGCTGGGGATGTGGGCCTCGGGCGACCTGGCTCTGCCCTCAGGTCTCTGTCCTAACTGAGAACTCGAGTGCCCTAGCCATCTACACTGCTGTTCTCGAGTTCTTCCAGCGACAGGGAGCTTATTACGTAGGATGTCTCGTATGTGAGAATGCTTTTGGGGTTCAGTCAAAATGCAGGCTCAGCCTGTCATTTTGTAGCGTGTCACAAAGGCAGCAGGCGAGGACTGGACCACTGGGGTTCCTAGTACTGAGTCTAGACCCTCAGGCCTCCCTCCACCCCTTTGGATATACAGCCCCTTCAGAGGCTTCCTGCTTAGGGTTAGCACCTGCCATTTCCCTACCAGCTCCTGGTGTAGCCAGGGACTGACCAGCAGGTGAGACCCTTCCCAAGGAAACAGCCCTTTCCCCCACCTTCCCTGCTTCAGTGACCAATTCCACCCACATTTGAAAAACAGTTTCATCTGCTTTTCCAGAATGTTCAGTTGTCACGGGTCCTTGTTAGCAATCTCAAACCTCTGTCTGGCATAATCCCAGGCCGGCCCCATGTCTGCTGATTCTTCCCACGAGCACAGCAGCTTGTATCCATCAGCACACAGCTGTGGCCCTGGGACTCTGCATTTTTCTCAGTGCTGTCAGAGGCCACAGCCCAGGAACCCCTCCTGAGGGCAGGGCTGCCCGGTACTGACCCTCTTTGGCACCCTGTTGTCAGGGGGCACTAGCTCCCCTGCTGAGCTTTGAGTCTGGCTATTTTCCCACTCACGTCCCTTCAGGCCTTCTGTCCCCATGCTGGCCAGGCTCTCCCTGTTGCTTAACCCCTGCCAGCCTCCCACCTCTTGCTTGGCTCACACAGCTCTGCCTTCCAGGCTGGCACAGTCACGGACGAACCCTCAGGTCCTGGACACTGGACTGTCAGCACAGGACATCCACTACGCACAGTGCTTATCGCCCACCGACTGGGACAAGCCCGACAGCAGCGGCATCGATCAAGATGACCTCTTCAACTTCTGAGGGCCTAGGACTGGCAGGACACAGCTGGCCTTGACATGTGATGGACCAGAAGCCACCTGCAGCAGGGCAGCCATCTCCAGGAGCCGGCAGCCACTCTGCAGAGCTTGCAGAGGAGAGCTGCAGTCAGGCAGGGAGAGAGGGCGGAAAGAGCCTGGAATTCCCAGGTTTGCATCAGGCACTTGTGGTGTGTGCAGGCCAGGGCCTGGCCTCCTGGCCTATGACCAAAGCATTCCATGATCCTTTTCTCGGGGGCACTCACTCCTCAGGCAGTGAGAGCCTACTGTTCCTTGTGCACTGGAGGGGACATGGCCTTCAGGGAAGCTTCTTCGGGGCTCTGAGAGGCAACCCCTGACCAAAGACACATAGCTCTGCACTTTAACTCTCACAGGTGGACATGGTTTGAGGTCCTCGATGGTGCTGTGGGAGAAGCGCTTGCCTCCTGCCTCCCTCCACAAGAGGGCACAGTCCCTGAGGTGGTCTGTATAGTGCTAGGACCTAGTGTACCGGCTGCCCAGACTCCCAGAGTCTCATGGCAACCTGGGGAACATCTCTGTGTGGCTCTCAGGGCGTCCCCAACAGGCGAAGCTGGGCCTGTTCTTCTGTTTTGTCTGTGTGTCCTGTGTGTGTCCCCATCTTCTGCCTCCTCATAACCGTGGGATGATACCAAAGCCTAACACTAGGTTGTGGCAGAATATTTCTCATCCATTTTACAGATAAGGAAACTGAGGCAACACATGTGGTGGGGTTGGAGTTGAGAATAGAACCCAGGTCTGATACCAGAGCTTCTGTCTGTGCTGCCAGCCTCTCACAGCCCACGCCTCCTTTCTCTCTAGTTTTGTTGTCCTCCCAGGAACCAAAAAGCCCCAGCTATTTTCTGACCAAAATGTGTTTCATAACAAACCATCTGGTGCCTTTCCACACAGCACTGGCGCAGGCCTCCTTGCCCTGCTAGCTGCCACGCTACTGACTTCCGGGAAGATGTGTTTTGAAGTGTGTCAATTCCATGGGTTAAATGGAATCCTCCAGAAGCATCTCGTTGTCCTTTCCTGATGCTGCAGCCCCAGTGGTCTCTGCACCCAGCTGGTGGTCGAGCAGTCCAGTGGTGAGCTGCCCTTAGTCTCACTGCTCCCATGGCTCTGGCATCCTGAACCTCAGCCAAGCCACAAGCATCTTTGCATGGCTAGGAGCCCCCAGTGGCTGGGCTTGTGAGAGCAGGAGAAACACACCAGCCAGCATGACTTACTGAGTGGCTGAGTCAGACCCTTGCCTTGGGGAAGGGACTTGGGGAACCCTCCTTAGAATCAGGGTAGCTCCCTTTCCCCAGCCAGCTCCAGGGTCCTGAGCCTGAGGGGCTGCCATGGTGTGGGTGGTGCTGTGGTCTTGAAAAGCTGTCCACTGCTGCAAGGCTGCCTCTGAGGAAGAAACGGTTAAATGTTTCCTTTTTAAGAAGAGTATAAGCACCACTCGGTGTTGCTGGTGACAAGGGGCAGTGTCGTAGCTCCTGCCCTTTGGTGATATGAGAGGCAGTTGTCGAGAGCCTGGGGGAGGCCACAGCCCTTGCAGCACCAGAGTGGAGGGTGATGGCAGGATCCCCGTTGATGAGCCAGCGGGGCTCCTTTCTTTGCGGCTGTCACCGTGTGACAGGGTACTGATGAGTGCCAGGGTCTCTGTGTTGACACTGACAGTGTTTCTAGCCAGACTCTGAGCCCCTGAGACATGAGTGTGTGAGGTGTGGATGTGCCCGTGTGCACCCTTCCCGGGACAGTATCGGTCCCACAACTCCCATGACTCAGACTTGCAGACTTATCTGTTACTCCTGTTCAGGTCCTGAGCTTGGTGCCTTGGATGAGCCTGACACATGGATTCAGCTTGTGTGGTTTTGTGTGATGGGGACAGAGGTGGAGGATAGGGGTTCAGTGATTTTAGAAACCCAAAGTCCAGCTATGGCCCTGCGTTAGTTACTTGCTTGTTTGAGCCTTGGTTTTCCTGTTTGTAAGCAGGGTACAGCAATCTCCCATGTCTGTGTCCCAGGATTTTGAGACTGTTGTCCACTATGACGTTATTGGTAGCTCATGCCTCCGGTAGCTCACAGGTTATCTCTGAGCAAGAGGTCATTTGGATCGAATGTGTAAAGTCCCAGTGGACTCGGACATAGTACTTCCTGTGTGCCGGCTGTCATGACAGAAGTCATGGAGAGCCCAGATGTCTTCAATTCCTACTGCTGAGGGCTCCGAGCTTAGCTAGAAAGGTGGCCCTGTCTTGGGCACCTGGTAAGGCCACAGCCCCTTCGCATATCCCTGACCCTCATCCTGTCATGTAGGGATTTCCCAAGAGCTGGCTATGATCCAAGTGCTCAACACTCCTGCCCAGTTTCAGTGACCATTCCAGCAAGGCTGCATTCCTCAAGTTCCTTGGCCTTGTGTCTGGGGACTCCCCAGCCACTGCTCCTTCCTGTAGCTTGTGGGGGTCTCGGGCATTTATGCAATAGTCCTATTTCGTGTCCAGAGGCAGCCTTCTGATGCCAGCCGACGAGCAGACTCCCTGCGAGGCCCAAGTGGATCAGAGCAGACTAAAGAATTCTTTCTTCTTTGCCCCATAATTTGAAAAGACACTCAACAAGCTCATCTTTCGGTTTAAATTTGGCCAACGCCTTTAGTCTCCGGATGTCTCAAATTACAGATCCCGAGCCCAGCTGCCTGCTCTTTCATGCATAACAGATAAAGTGAAAGAACAAAGCCACCTTTCAGATTTGACATGACCTTCAGCTCCTCTGGGTAGACGTTGGGTTGGCTCTCCAGAAGCCATCACAGTTAAACCTCACGAGGGCTTTTCAGCGTCTGTGCCTGGGACACAGGCTTGAGCCTGGCCTTGCTCCATCTTCCCCTGTGCAGCGGTCAGGGTCCTTGTGCCCAACCTCAGCATTATCAGTCTGCCTTGGCACAGTAGGAGAGGGTAGGTGGTCTTAGAAGTAAAAAAAAAAAAAAAAACGGAAACTTTCGTTTATTCTTTGACAGTTTCATACACGTAAGCATCATCTTGGTCCTGTGTACCTTGCTCCCTCTGCTCCCCTCCCCCCCAAAACTCCAGCATCTTCTTTTCCTCTTTAATGCTTTGTAACCTGAGTCCAGTTATCCTGCCCGGTGAAGCGCTTGCTGGCCTCGTTGGCTTGCTCTAGTGCAGGTAACCACAGCTGCAGAGAGTTCTGGAATGTGTTTTCCAAGTCCTGTAAAGGACAGCATTTCACAGCTCTCCCCTCCCCCACAGTGCCTAATGGTCTGTGTGCTCCCTTCCCCACAGTGTGCCCCTGATCCTTGGGGAGGGTGTGAGAACAGTCTATGTCAACCCTTCTGTAATCTGCCCTGTTTAGGACTGAGCACCCACCAGGCACCGTCTCAGCTTTGACCCATTGAGTCTCTTTATTAGCTCCTGGCCACTGTCGAGAAGCCACCTAGCCAGGGTTAAAGACAACCCTGACCTATAGATATAAACATAGGTGGTATAGGACATGTTGCTGTGTCCTTCAGCAAAGTGACAGTAGTAGGTTCCCCCCTGGGCCTGTCACTGCCATAACCATGGGCTTTTGGCCAGGTTTGTGGTACCAGCCTGAATCCCTTCCTGTTGAGCAGGTCTGAATCCCCAAGTGGTTGGTTATCCCCATAACCTCATGCCGCTACTGCACCAGTGGACACACTGCATGGTAGGCCGATGTGGCATGCAGGGCTGAGTGCTGGGTTTCCTTCTCCCGGTGACTTGCATGGCTCCTTCCTGTACTGAGAGCTAGTCAACAAGGAGGGAGCTTTTGGAAAGTTCAATTTGATTTCTGTTATACAGCCAAAGTGTGTCTTATGCAGTGGAATCTCTGGGGCCTCTCTGACCAGTAAACTGTAGGGAGGTATCCCATGTAGTCTCGCTTCTTAGGTCGGGTACAGGAAAGATGCAAGCTGATTTGAGGCTCCCATTCAGGAAGAGGCTAAGTCAGGGATTTGAACCCCAGGCTGTCTGAACCCAACACTTATGCTGCAGCACCAGCAGTGGGCCTGACCGCACGGGCAGTATTGGCAGGTGCCAGCCACATAGATCTGTCGGCTGGAGTCTCTTGACATTCTAGCTGGCTGGCCCTCATGCTGCTGCTCTGGACATGCCCAACTCGGGATTCTGCAGAAACATGTGCCCATCACATAGGCCCCATCTTTTCCCGGGTGACATCGTCCACTCTGCCAGCTTGAGAGTACTTAACACAGGAGGGACACTGAGTCCGAGAGGGCTGAAAGGAAGGAACCCTTGACAGGGTTCGTGGTTTGAGCCACTGTAGTGACTGTAAGTGGTGCCTATGTGAGGTGAAGGCACTGAGGCCCATAGAGATTCTACAGGCCTGAGACCCAGATCCTCTGTTCACTGTCCTGGAGTAACCCCGTATCTGCAGGTCACTGGAACACTCCGAGAACGTGGCCTTGCTTGCTGGGAGCTCCTGAGGCCAGCTCAGAAGAACAGCCTTGACCAAGTGCCAGCACAGCATTGCTGGGGCAGCTGGGAGCTCCCAGCCAGGACAGGTGTGGGCTGGGACACAAGGTCATGCTGCTGGGCAACCGAGTCTGCACGTGTCTGCTGGTCACCAGCTTGGCCTTGTCTCTGGGTGACGAGAGGCCTCTGCTCTTGATCCTTCATAGTCCAAGGGGTATGGTTCCCAGCAGTCCCGGGTCATGCAGGCTAGCCTACACGAGTGAGACATTGGGGAATTGAGGGGTGTTGCAGGGAATGCCAGATGGGCTGCTGAGTGAAGGGAGTGGTCCTGCTGGACCTCAGAAGGAGTAGAAAGATTGGGATACCTTCCATGGCTTGGTAGCTTTGATGTTCAGGCCGTGTCTGAGTCACTCCATGGCCAGGTGCCCAGGCACTACCTGGCTCCATGTGGCTGTGGCTGAACCATGGCAGAAGGGGGTGGACCCAGTCTAAGTTTCTGAGAAACTGGGCAGCCCTAGGTCAGGGGCAGCCCAGCGGTTTGTTGGTCACCAAGGTTCTGGTCCCATGGACGCCCCTGCAGGCCCTGGTTGAGGGTGCTCTTTGTCTTCATTGCTCCCAGCCAGCAGCCCTGCAACCCTCCCTGGGCCACGTTGCTGAAACTGGGGTCTAACGCTATATCCTGACCAAAGATCTTGCTTTCCAAAGTGTTTCCAAATAAAGGTTCTAGAATCTGAGTGTGTGGTATGTATGCAGACACAAGTGTGTCGCAATGCATGTGTGGGGGTCAGGGAACAACTTTGTAGTGTGGTCTCTGTCTGCCTTTGTGTAGGGTCCAGGGGTTGAAGTGATGCCATTGAACTTCACAAGAAGCACTTTTATCTGCTGAGCCATTTTGCTGCCCTTGCTAGACTCTTAGTGCCAGGGAGAACCACCTGCCTACCTCCTGATGACTGGTAGGGGCATGCGCACCCCTATGCCAGCTACAGCTGTTATGTCTTCTGTGGCTTTAGTACGTGGTTCCTGGGAGGACTGAGTCTGACGGCTGAAGCAGGGAGGCCCAGACTCCCAGACTGTGATCCTCAAGTGCAAAGTCTTAAAACCAGAGACTGCCACCCATTCCCCCACCCCTGGTTTCCATGGGGTAGAACCCTCACTTCCCAGTTGGGGAAGACCGAAATGTTTGGGCTCTGCCAATCCTAAGTGAGTCAGATTTCTGAAGTTGATGGTCCACAGGAAAGCCAGGACTTCAGCAAAACCAACTGTGGTAAAACCAGTTAGGAGCCAAAGGATTCTGGGTTCGTCTATTCTACCCTTGTTCTGTGTTGTTTCTATAACCATCAATGGCTTGGTGTTCTCACCTGTAGAATGGGAACTCACCTCATACGTAAGTGTGGAGATCCTGCCCTCGGGCCCACCCTCTGCAGTGGGCACTGTTTCCATCTCACAGAAGAAGCTGAGGCCCAGAGAGGTGAAGGTACTTGGCCCGAGTCACTCAGCGGAACAGGGCATGCAGCCTAAGAGATGCATCTCAAATCTGATGGTTGGCTGATGGGGGCATTTGATCAAGGGCGGCTGTCATTAGAGCTCAGAGAGATGAAGTGACACAGGCAGGAAAGGGTTAGTCTGAGAGGAAGGCCGGACGTGACTATGTGTCGCGTTCTCTCTGTTATGGCGTCTTTCCCACTCCCGTCAGCGTGTCCTCAGAAACGGACGGCATCCAGATTGGGAGGGACACAGAGAGGTCACCCCCGCCCGAAGACGGACAGGTCTAGGCGGTCCTCTTCGGATGGCTGTGTGGTTAGCAGAGCCCAGTCCTGAGCCAGGGGTCTTGGGGCACCTGGTGTGGGGTGGAGAAAGCTGCATGGTACCCTCAGACAGGTATCAGGGGCCTGAGTGGAGACCAGACTGGGACAGGCCAGTGTTCATCATCCCTAGGAGCTGGGAGACTTTTCTGCCTATCACAGAGAACAGAAGGGAGGCTGTATGATAGGACTGCCCAGCCATGATGTCCTTGTGAGGGTAGTAGTCAGACCCAGACACTGAGTCACCCCCCAGCAGCAGGGCCCCCTGAACCATACACTGCCGTAGCCTGAGTCAGGACCGAGCACGTCCCGAGTGCCATTTTTATCGCTATAAGTTTGCCGATTCAGCTCATTACACTTAATTAGAATTATTTAATTAGAATCTTAATAAAAGAGTAAAACAGGAAGGAGGCTGGGAGCGGAGGTGAGGAGATCCGTGCCGAGCCTGTGAAGTAGACGCAGCTGGGGAAGCGTGGTGTGGAGGGGCTGCAAGGACCTGCTTGGAAGGTTGCATAGAGCGTCTGGAGCAGGTAGGGGGCCACGGAGGCACAGGAGCCTGACAGGGGACATGGGAGGCCCTGGACTGGTCATCATCTGTTCTTTACCAGGTGCCAAGCCCCCGGCTAGGGGAGTGGACATGTGGTGTGGGGCCCACTTCCTGTCATCCAGGGACACCCAGTCCACAGAATAGAAGACAGATGTTTACACAGATGGCGTGGGAAGCAGAGTCGCTGGCACTCACGGTGAGGTACCTGACTGGCTGGGGTTCGCATGGTGATAGCTACACAGACCTGAATGCTGAGTTGTAGGTAGACAAGAGGGGAAGTGTGGCTGAGGATGCCAGAGAACCCGCATCAAATAGGGAGGAGGGTCAGAACGCAGGAGAGGGTCACAGCTCAGACCTGGGGCCAGGAGGCTTATGTCCAGGCTCCAGAGTTGCCTTAAGCTTTGTCACCTCCTTTTCCTCTCCTGGGGGTGAGGGTAACCACAGAATCCACCTCACGAGGCTCCTGCATGGAGAAGCTGAGCTAATATCTGTATAGCATGTGGGCTAGCACGGGTCGCGGCCAGGGCCAAGAGCAAAGGGTGGCATTCGTGTGCAGATGTCCCTTTAAGTGGTCAGTTCACAAGTCTGAAGCCCAGAGTCTGAAACTCAGAGGTACCGGGATTCTGCAGCTGTCGGGGAGCCACCAAGCAGGTGTGACAGCATTGCTTGCTACCTGACCCCTAAACTCATCTTTCCTCAGTCTTTGAAGAACCTGAGTGTGGTTCAAGGACAACTCAGTTTTTCAGGGCCCTGCAAGGGAAGCAGCCCACACCATGGCTCCAGGGCAGGTCCTGCCGAGACCAAAGATCTGGCTGCACGTCAGCACAGGGTCCCCCTGCCCCTCTCTCCTGGACACAGAGCAGCTGGTGGTCCATGCTTCCCTTCAGGAAGCCATGCTGCCTCTGGTGTGAAAGTGCCCGCCGTAGCTTATTTCCTGCCCTAGATAGGAATCCCCCAAAATGCTGTAGGATGCCCGCAGTCAGTGCTTATAAACAAAGGGCAGCTGACATCAGTGCCTCCCTGATTGAAACCATCCTGGCTGGAGATCAGACATGAGAGAGCTTGAGGGGGGGGTGTATGCCAGAAACCCACCTCCCTCAGGGTCTCACAGTTTCTGTTTCTCACAGCCAACCAAATGTACCCCACACCTCACAGGGCCACAAAATAAGAGAAGACCCAGGGTTGCCTTGGACTGTCTGCCTAGGTACAGCTGGGCAAGGGAGAAGAAGCTGTGGGCTTAGCCGCCTCTGGAATTTGTCCCCGCGAGGGATCTGACTTTTGCGCTGGCTTTCCACAAACCACTCCGGCGGCAGAAAAAGACAGGACAATTTTTAGCCCAGTTACATAAAGTGTTTCTCAGTCCCGGGCGCAGACTGGAGCTCTGTATTTGAGGGCTTGAGTTCTTCCCACCCCCCACCCTGGTGTCACAGAAGCAGCTTCCGTCTTCAGAATTCTCCTGGCCCCCATGGGCTGTGTGGATTCAGGTCCTCTGCCCTCCAAGGGACTGTCCCCTCTCAGATGGCCATGGGCCACCATTTAATTAGCAGATCAAATGTAATTTAATTAGCTCTTGTTTCATCACTCACTACGCTCTTCGGCTGTTAGACTGTGTCCTTGCGTGTACAGTGGACTTTCCCTTCTGCCCGACTACTTCCTCCCTTTCCCCGATTTCCAGGCGACTTTCTTGATGGAAAACAGCGGAACTTACTGGACAGACACCAGCTTGCTCATGAAATCTCCTGGAAAAGCTGGCTCAAGGGGAAGGAGGACTTCAGAACTGTGGCTTCTGTTGCTATAAGGAAATGGGGTACTCCCTGGGCATCCTGGCATGGTACTGCCCATGAACGAATCATCCCGACCATGGCCTGTGGCACCGGCATGTCCCACCCTGTGGCACCAGTGTGTTCCCTGACATGAGGGCAGGTTCGTGAGTGACGGAG
Organism: Microtus pennsylvanicus; assembly: GCF_037038515.1. NCBI lineage: Eukaryota > Metazoa > Chordata > Mammalia > Rodentia > Cricetidae > Microtus > Microtus pennsylvanicus. The sequence goes on along the minus strand of NC_134591.1, from coordinate 66,178,275 downwards.
GTGGAGATAGGCCTGCTTCTGACTGGCTGGGACCAATATTAGCTTTTCACTTAAGACAGATGTACCTCCTGCTCCCTGGGTAAGAAAGGGGACTGGAGCCTGGCAGTGGTGGCGCACACCTTTAATCCCAGCACTCGGGAGGCAGAGGCAGGTGGATCTCTGTGAGTTCGAGGCCAGCCTGGTCTACAAGAGCTAGTTCCAGGACAAGCACCAAAGCTACCCAGAGAAACCCTGTCTTGAAAAACAAAAACAAAAAACGAAAAAGCAAACAAACAAAAAAAGTGGGGGGGATGGGGTAGGAGGAACGGGACTGAATGCTAAGCAGGAGAATTTCCCACTGAAACAAACCTAGAAAGCCAGCCATGTTCTACCTTGTCTCAACACAGTGTTATCATTTTGATGGTGTTCTCTTAGTTTAATCTTTTTTTTTAAAGATTTGTTTATTTTATTAAGTATACAGTGATCTGCCTGCATATATCCCTGCAGGCCAGAAGAGGGCACCAGACCTCATTACAGATGGTTGTGAGCCACCATGTGGTTGCTGGGAATTGAACTCAGGACCTTTGGAAGAGCAGGCAATGCTCTTAACCTCTGAGCCATCTCTCCAGCCCTCTTAGTTTAATCTTGACCGTGAACTTCCAAGAGCTATTTACTGGTATCGGCCTGGTTTGTAGACTGGACGAGAGGTTCGTGTCTTTGTCACATTCCAGGCTTTGGGGTGTGGTGACGACAGGACAGTGCTGTGGCTTCTGGAGGGAACACTTGGACTTTGGACCAACTGTAGTTCTTCAGGGTCCAGAAGAGGCAGGCAGGGCTGCCCAGTACCAACCACTGTTGCCCTGCTTGGCATGGGTCCCAGAACAGGAGGGCACCGTTACGGAGACAGCGGCAGCCACAGCATGCCAGTTTCTCACCAGAAGCAAGGGTGTGTCAGGGATGTGAGCTTTCTGTTGCCTCGGGGTGTGGCGGCCTTGTGAGGATGCTGGCTACTGCCGCCCACAGTCGAGGTGGTAGGGCCCCACTGTGGTAAACTAGGGGCCACTGTGCTGAGCTCTAAGACCCACTTAGCCCACAACTGGGCATGCTCACAGGGTTTCCTGTTGGTGGCAAGGTCTCCTCCATCAGACTGGCGGTCCCAGAACCTGAGGCCATCTCATCTCTCAATAGAGGTTCCCAGGGCTTGGGTGACTCTTCCTCCTACATACCCAGAGTTCTAGAGTACAAGAACTTTGCCTCTCTCTAAGTACTGAAAGCCATGGTCCCCGCTCTAGGATGGAACGTGAAAGGTGGGGCCAGCAGCACTAGGAGGAACCGGTTTATCCCGAGGGAGGCCCTGAGAAGAGTTAGGACTTGCTGAGGTAATCCTCCAGGGGGGCCATCCCCCAGACAGCCTCCCATCTTCTAGCCAGGAGGACGGGGTAACGGGTAACGGGTGAGGTGTGGCCTCAGGAATGTAGACCTCAGAGCCAGCAGGGGCAGCCCTGCTGGCCCAGGCTCAGCTCCAGCACGTAGCTGCCAGCTCCACTCCTCGGAGGATCCTGCAATGTTCTGCCTTGATGCTTGGAGTCCTTGGCCCTGCTTCTGGCCATTGTCTCATCCTACAGAGGCTGACAGATGTGCACAGCTGGGTGGGGGCTCTCAGCGAAATTGAGCTGGCTCACCACAAGCCTGAGCCATGGAGCTGGACTCTGGATTCTAGTCCAGGTCTTCGCTTTGCCTAGCTGGGTGACTCTAGGCCCGGGGCTACCCCCTGCCATGGGCTTTAGTTTCCTTCTCTGTTCTCCATCTCTACCGTCACTACAGTAGCCAACACTGTCCTGCTCTCTGGTTGGTGTGTGCTTGTCTGTCCTGGGCTCGTCATGGAAATGCAGTCATGGACTCTGTGGTGCCTCTCTCACGTAACATAGTGCCTCCCAGGCTCAGCGTGTAGATGCCTCGGCCCTCCCTTCCCACCATGCACCAGTGGGGTAGAGCTCAGAACAGGGCCTCAAGGGGGGCACTGAGCCCCTCTCTCTGGTTTAGCCCTACCAGCAGCCAGGACCCTGGCTGTGACAAGGGTCAACAAGCTGGCTGCAGAGCATGTGTGTACTCTCTGGGGTACTGTGGAACCTGCCCCCACGGTGTTCTGCCTTGGTGGCTTCCTCCTCCCCATTCCTGCCTGCACTTACCAGCCTGTGGCTCCTGCTGTTGTCTCTTGATTGCCTGGGTGACAGGAGTCCTCTTGGGTGGGTGTCAGAAGGCTGCATGAGCTTAGTTCCCTTCTGTGACCCCTGCTGACCCTCAGCACCTGGTAGCCCCCTCTCCCCCCGGGCTGTCCGTTGCCACCTCTTCCACCATAACCCTTTTCTGTTCATTTGTCTGTTCTTAGGCTGCCCGGGGGATGGGACCAGCCAGTATTCCCAGGGGGGAAATTTCTTTCTTTCTTTCTTGCTTTCTTTCTTTCTCTCTCTCTCTCTCTCTCTCTCTCTCTCTCTCTCTCTCTCTGTCTTTCTTTCTTTCTTTCAAATAAAAAGCTATGTTTAGATTTATTTTATTTCGTGTGTATGCATGTTTTGCTTGTGTGCGTGTCTTTGCACCATGTGTGTGCCTGGTGCCCTTGAAGATCAAAAAAGGGATTGAATCTGGGGTTAAGGATGGTTGTGAAGCTGGGACTCCAACCTGCCTCCTCTTGCAAGGCCTCGCACTCTTAAGCACTGCACCGCCTCTCCTCTCCAGCGCCTTGTGTGTTTTTCTTGACGCCCTTCGCTGGGATTGGCGGGGAGGAGAGCTTCAGTTTCATTCCTCCAAGACATCTCTATCTCTTGCTCAAGTGGAGGGGAAAGGGGCCGGTTGCGCCCTCAATGAGCTCTGGAAGGAGTGTCTGGCCTCAGCTGTTGGAGCTCCCCATGGCCTCTGGTTTGACTTCTTAGCAATTGTGCTGGGCCTGGAACCCAGGGCTTTGCATATGCTTTACCACTGGGCCACACCCAGACCCCATTAAGGTTTCACCATAGCTCCACATCCCCATTATCCATCCAGAAGCAAATGGAACCCCTACCCTCATCCCATATTCCCAGCCCCATCATCCCAACATGGCTTCAGAAGGAGGTGTATGGAGTGTGAGTGAGTGACTGGCTTCCGCATGGCAAACCAGTGGGAGGGAACAGCAGGTCCCAATCCCCCAGCAAGAGAGGAGTGTGAAGGGCCACCCAGGAGGGACAGTGTGTTTGGAACAGGAGAGAGGGGAAGGGTGAGGGATGAGTTGGGGTAGGCAATGGTGACTTTGCCCCTGCTTGCTCCTTATCTCATAGGCACAAGAGGCAATGGTTTAGTTTAGTGACCTCCCCACAGATGGAAGTTTGCATCTTGCGCAGAGAGGTGAGGTGAGACTGGGATTTGATCCTGTGTCCAGGGTTGGGTTTTCCTTAGTGCAGGTTGGCTTTGGGCCTATTTGTCTCCCCTGCGCTCCAGGATCTCAGGGGGTCCAAGATGGGTGTCTGTCTAGCGCCAGCTCACACTGTCTTCTCTTCAACGGCCTCTGGCATGGGGTGTGGACAAGCGATTTTGCAAATAAAGGTCTGAGGGGCAGGAGGCCTGCGAGCTCTGCTGTTGGCGTGCCTGGTCCTCATCCCATGCTGCCCTGGCTGCACTGTGGGGCTCCAGGTCAGACTCCTCCCTCTGCCTGGAAGTTTCCTCATTCGTCAACTGTCTGCTGTGCTGACTAGTTGTGTTAGCAACTTGACACAAGCTAGAGCCGCCTGAGAGAAGGGAATCTAAACTGAGAAAATGCTTCCATGAGATCGGTCTGTAAGCAAGCCTGTAGGACATTTTCTTAATTAATGATTGATGGGGGAGGGCCTAGTCCGTTGTGGGTGGTGCCATCCCTGGGCTGGTGGTCCTGTGTTCTATAGAGCAGGCTGAGCAAGCCATGAGTAACAAACCAGTAACTGGCACCCCTCCACGGCCTCTGCATCAGCTCCTGCCTCCAGGTTCCTGCCCTGCTTGAGTTCCTGTTCTGATGTCCAGTAATGTTGAACAGTGATCTGGAAGCGTAAGCCAAATAAACCCTTTCCTCCCCAAGTGGCTTTGGCCATGGTGTTTCACCACCTGACTAGAAACGCTAACTAGGAAAGCAAACCTTCTTCTTTTACTCCTATTTTGTAGATGGCCCAGAGAGAAGATGCAAGGCAGTGACACCCAGGCCCTGACCTCCAGCCACAGTTCTTTCTCTGCACTTGGCCACTGTCTTTCAGGGGGTCTGGGTAGTGTCATTTCCAGGGGACAAGTGGTAGGTGGCACGGGCAGGTCTGCAGAGGCCTGGACTTTTAGAGACTGGTGCTGCCGAACTGATCTTCCTAGGCCCATCCGACCTGGGCAGGTGTTCCCTGCAGATGCCTCTAGATGTGCCAGAGTCTTCCCGGGGCCTCCTGCCTAGATCCCCAATTCCCATGTATGGGGTGCATGTGTGTTTGAACAGTGTATTTGTGTGTGTGTGTGTGTCATGATGTGAGCATGTAGTGTGTGTGTGCATATGTCTGTGTGCGCTTGTGCATATATGTATATGTGTGTGCGTGTGTCTATGTGTGCATGTGTGTATATGTATGTGTATATTTTATGTGTGTATATTCATATGTGTATATGTGTGTGTGTGTTTGCACACATGCCCATTGAGCCAGGTGAGGGAATCACTAACGTGTCTGTGGCAGGGAGGGGAGAGCTCTTCTCGTCCCACCTCTCCCCAAAGCTGCTCATGCCTTGAGGGGAGGATCTGAACCTGCCACATTCCCTGCACACCCATCGCTGTGGACGAATGCATGGCCAGGTCAAGAGGTCAGAACGGAAGAGCTTTGTGCAAGCCGTGATGACCAGGGAGGACACTCCTAGTCCTTCCTTAGGAAAGTAAAACCCCGCAGAGGTCTATGAAGAGATCCAATGGACAATTGGTAGCCAAGGTGAACATCAATGTTAACAGGAAGCACTGGGGGCAGGCTCTGGCAAACTCAGACGCTCTGTGGGCACTGGGTCCAGAGAGAGGAAGGCTACTTCTGCTGGCTCTGGGCATATTCTCGCCTGGGGCCTGAGCCTCAGACACTGCTGCTGCCAGAGGGGCTCCCCAGTTCCAGCTCCCAGATTCTTCATGTCCCTTAAACCCATCAAACCTGTTGACAACTCAGGCTCACCCTGACTGTGGCTGTCCTTCCTCCCCTCTTTTCCTTCTGGTCTCTGGACAAATGTCAGTCCTCAGAACTTTTCTGAGCTGACCTAAAATGTCCCAAACATTACTTTTTTTTAAAAAATATTTATTATTATTTATTATTATTATTTATTAAAGATTTCTGTCTCTTCCCCGCGAACACTACTTTTTAAAAAGAATTCCCTCCCACACACCCTTGAACTCCTGATCCTCTTGCCTTAGCGTAGAGAGATGAGATTGCGGGTGACCTCCACACCTGGCCCAAAGTTCTAATACTTTGAAATAGTTGCCTAACTTGTTTGTTGTACACAAAGGTGTATTTTTATTTTATTTATTCAGTCCAACTCCTTCATTCTTTCTCTCTCTTTCCTTTCTTTCTTTCTTTCTTTCTTTCTTTCTTTCTTTCTTTCTTTCTTTCTCCCTTCCTTTCCTTCCCCTCCCCTCCCCTCTCCTCCCCTCCCCTCCCTTCCCCTTCCCTTCCCTTTCCAAGACAGGGCTTCTCTATGTAACAGCCCTGGCTGTCCTGGAACTTGCTCTGTAGACCAGACTGGCCTTGAACTCACAGAGATCCAACTGCTTGGCAGTCACCCCACCTACAAAGAGAAACCCTGTCTTGGAAACCAATATATCATGGGTGGTAAATACTCTTCACCTGTGCTGTTTTACATAATCAGTTCTTTGGTGTTTTCTCTCTCTCTCTTTCTAAAACAGGGTTTCTCTGTGTAATAGCCCTGGCTGTCCTGGAACTCACTCTGTAGACCAGGCATGCCTCGAACTCACAGAGATCCACCTGCCTCTACCTCTGCCTAGAATTAAAGTCATGGGCCACTACCACCAGACTTAATCTTTTTAAATAAATATAATTGTTTAGAATGAACCCTTGCAGCTACAGCATCCTCACTGGGTCACACACAGGCAGAGACAGTAAACCAAACTCATAGGAAAACAAAATACTACACCACACCGCCTGCCTATCAAAGATCAGCCCCGAAGTCTGCTTTCTCTAACAGGGAGATTCCTGCCTTTCAGGGAGTGTCAGACACGATGGCAGAAATGAAATTTTCCCTTGCCAGTGTGATTTTTAGAAATATTGAATCAGACTACCTCTTGCCAGCGTAATCTTTAGACATACCGAAGCGACTCCCAAAGAGAGCATCTCTCTCACAGTGTGATTCGGTGCGGCTTCAAGCTAGGGCTGGCTTCCTTTTCCGATTATTCCAGTAACTACACAAAACCATCTCATTTGTGACCAGAGATGCACAGTGGCTAGCTGTGACATTCTTGGGCTTCACTGAAGGGGAGCAGGGCGTGGAGGAGAAGCCAACCAACATAGCCAGGAGAGCCAAGCCAGCCACTCTGGTTCTGTTCTCCACGCACAGCCCCTCCCTGCAGACGGGTTGCAGAGGACAGGAGTTGAGTTCCTAGCACCCGTGTCCGGCAGCTCACAACCTCCTGTAATACCACCTCCCGGGGATTGAGGAGCTCTCCTGGACCCCGGGAGGCTCCTGTGTGTGCACATATACCCACTTACAGGCAATATGGCTGCACACAGTTTAAGAAATAATAATAAAAATAGATGGGCAGTGGTGGCGCACGCCTTTGATCCCAGCACTCAGGAGGCAGAGGCAGGTGGATCTCTGTGAGTTCGAGGCCAGCCTGATCTACAGAGAGAGAGAGTTACACAGAGAACCCCTGCCTCAAACCCCATCCCCCCCAAAAAAGAAAACAAGGAAAAGGAAGGAATGGAGGGAGGGAGGGAGGAAGGGAACCCAGATGGTGGCTCAGCTGGGTAAAGCATTTGCTAGGCAAGCCTGATGATGGCCTGAGTTTGGTCCCCAGAACCCGCCCCCCCAGGGGAAGGAGAGATAGACCCCTGAAAATTGGCCTACGACCTCCATACCCATGTTGTGTGTGCCCCCTCCTATCATACACATTAAAATGAATAAAATAGGATAGAAACCCTGCTAGGTAGGAATGTCGGGTCCATCACACTGAGCTGTATGCAGCACCCACAGTGCCTGGGGTGTAGCTCTACTTAAAATGATCTGCTACTTATTTGAAACTAAAACTTAACTGGATTCTGCTCTGTTTTTACTGGTTAAGTCTGGCAACCTGGGCAGCAAAGGCCACCGAGTTGCCACCTCTGCAGAAGCCTTTTCATTCCATTGGGAAAGCAGGTGTGGTACCCTCTCTGGCTTTTGTCCTCTGGCGCGGGTGGCCATGGCCTTCGATGGAGGTGAGGGGAGAGTGGCTTCCCTGCCCACTGACCGCTCTCCCAAGGCCTGGGGGCTCATGCGGCAGGGCAGACCCTTTGCCTTCTCAAGGTGGGGTCTTCAGGTGTTTAGGGAGGCTGGTGCGCCTTGGGCTGTGAGGCGAATGGTCGAAGCCATGGCCTCTGTCTCTAGCCAGAGCCAGCGGTCTGGGAGCATGCATGGTGCTTCCTCAGGGGTGGGGTGGGGGTGGTGGTCTGTAGACTTCGGGGGTGGGGGTGGGGCAGTGGATGGCCGGTGACGGAGGAGGGTGTGGGGATCCTGGGCTGGCCCAAGCTCTCCTTGTGCTTCTCCAAGTCAGGAAGGAAGGACTGAAGAGCAAGGTCTAGAGCAGCTCTCCTCTGCCCGCACAGATAAAGGGCGACAGAGAGGGGTTGGGGGAAGTGACATGGCAGGGTTAAATGGCAGGAGTCAAGGCCTCATTCCTGTGGGTCATCCCAGGTCACCTGACTTCCCCTCTCACTTCCACTTTGCCCTGCTAGGCTTTTTCCTGGAGCCTGGAGAAGCGACCCCTTTGTGTGAGCCCCCTTTGGCTATCCTCCCATGTCCTCCACCTGGAACCTGTCCCAGCACTGGGTACAGATGGATTACACATGGCCTGGCCACTCCCACACCTGTTCCTCAGACTCTGACCCACAATATCCACCCAGAACTGCAAAGCCAGGCAAGGGTGAGGAGCAAACCCCATCCCGGTTCAGCTGCTCACTGTGGTCTTGAGATTGGCTCTGGGCCTTTGCCGGTTCAGAAGCACGATCAGGTTATTCCTCGTTAGCAGTCCAGGGGCTTGGGCAGTTCCCCCGTGCCTCATGGGTCTTCTGCCTACTTTCCAAATTTCATTAACGTTATCTCCTCTGCGCTCGTTATTCTTATGGTTTTATGTTCCCAAAAATAGCTGCTTGTCTTGGTGAGAATGGAGTGTCAGGATGGAGCGGAGATATGTGTGTCCAATCTATCTTAGTTTACCAGAACCCACATTCAGCCTAATTTAATCTTCACAACAGTCCCAAGGCTGAGAACATGCCACGGGGAGAGCATAGTCTCCTCAACAAATGGGAAAGCTGGGTAGCCGCAGGCGGCAGGATCAAATTGGACTCCTATCTCACACCAAAATCAGCTCAGAATGGATGAAAGATGTCAACATAAGGCTTGCAGCTAGGGAAGTACAAGAAGGAGAAGAAAACTCGACTAGAAGAATGGAGAGCCCCAGGACATTTGTGTGGGCAATATTTGGGGAGGTACGACCCAAAAAGCTCAGAAAGGAGAGAAAAATAGACACACGGAATTACTCTGAAACGCTTCTGTACAGCCAAAAAACTGAACAGAGCACAGAGACAGCCATAGAGCGAGATGAATATCGCCAAACCACACCTCTGACAGGGGCTCCGTATACAAAATATGCATGGACCAGCGAGAGAACAAATAACGCAATTAAAAGCTGCATTAAGGCCCCGGGTGTGGTGGTGTGCCCTTGTAATTCCAGACTCAGGAAGCTGAGGCCCAGGGATCAGGATTATCGAGGACAACCTGGGCTACGTGGTGAGTTCAAGGCCAGCCTGCCTCAGAAAACAAACCCAAGGTAGGCGAAGAACTGGGATAGTCCCTCTTTAAGGGGCAGCCGCTATAGGGAAAGGTGCTAAACATCACAGGTCATCATGGGGCTGAAAAACCAAATCAGGGACTGGAGATGTGGCCCAGCAGTTCAGAGGGCTTCCCGAGCTCTCATAGAGGACCCAGGCTTGGTTCCCAGCACCCACGTTAGGCAGATCACAACTGCCCGCAGCTCCAGAGGTTCTCATGATCTCTGCCCTCAGACATGCAAAATATCCTCCACACGTATGCACATAATTAAAAACAAACCACCCTGAGCTGTCAACTCACATGTTACCCAAAGATGCAGACCACATACATACACTCAGGCACACACATATATGATGGTTTGAAAGAAAACGGCCCCAAAAGGAGTGGTACTATTAGGAGGTGTGGCCTTGTTGAAATAGGTGTGGTCTTGTTAGAGGAAGTGTGTCACTGTGGAGGCGGGTCTTGAGGCCTCATATTTGCTCAAGCCACACCCAGTGAGCCAGACAGACCAATTGCTGTGGTCTGCAAATCAAGGGCTCTCAGCTCCTTCCCCAGCACCATGTCTGCCTGCATGCCACCATGTCACACCACAATGATAATGGACTAAACCTCTCAATTGTAAGAGAGTCCCAATTTTAGAAGAGCTGCCATGGTCATGGTGTCTCTTCACAGCAGTAGGAACCCTAACTAAGACATGTACATACATAAAAATAAAGAGGTACAGGATGGACTGGTGTGAGGGTTCAGTGGGTAGAGGGGCTTGCAGCTGAGCTTGACAACTTGCGTTTGATCTCTGGGACCCACATGGTGGAAGGAGAGACGTGTCCCTTGACTGCCACAGACATGTCGTGTCTTAGAACACCCCACACATTAATGCTTTTTTTTTTTAAATAAAGAAGAGATTATATTGGCTCGTAGTTTAAGAGCACAGTCCTCAGTCGGGTGGTGGTGGTGCATGTCTTTAATCCCAGCACTGGGGAGGCCGAGGCAGAACTCCCTGTGAATTCAAGGCCAGCCTGGTCTACAGAGTGAGTTCCAGGACAGACTCCAAAGCTACAAAGAAACTGTCAAAAAAAAGCACAGTCCTCACGTGGCAAATCCCTCCTCTTTCCACCTTCAAAAGCTGAATCTCCTGACTGCGAATTGAACAGAGAGAGCCCTGGCCTTAAGAGCTTCAATAAACTATTTGTCAAATGTAATTAACAGTTTGGAATGACCTACATGTCCCGCGGTAACAGATTAGGAAAACAAATGACGGTATATCCATTTTAGTATATGCGCTGCTGAAGGGAGCACAATGGTGCATCCATTTTAAAAGTTCTATTTGGCTGTTCCGAAAGATGAGGCGGAAGACTATTTAATTTCATGGGAAAACGCCCCTGACATATTGGTAAATGGAAGAAGCTGATTTCCTCAGCAGCAAGTGCTGTAGAAACCCCAGTCTCACAAGAGTAGCAGGGACACGGTGACAAATTCATTAAAAAGGGCTCAACGTGAGCATACTGTGAGGGCTTGAATGTCACCCAAACTCTCACTGAAACTTAATCTTGATTGTGAGGTATTTACTTAAAATTTTAAAGTTACATTTTTTTCAGGAGTGTCGTGTGTGTGTGTGTGTGTGTGTGAGGTTGTGTAGGGCAGAGGACAATGCTCGGGAGTCAGCTCTCTCCTCCCACCGTGTGGACAGGGGGGGCACCCTAACTCACTGAGCGGTCTTGCTGACCCAGTGTTCTTAGGTTCCAGAAACTTGACTGCGTTGTGATCTTTGAAGGTGGAAGGAACCTCAGGGAGGTTAAATGAGGTCCCTGAGAGAGGCGCTAACCCAGAGGTTCTCAGTCTGTGGGTCAGGACCCCTTTGGGAGCTGACTGGCCCTGTCACATATCAGATAGCCTGCATAGCGGATATTTACACCACGATTTATAACAGTAGCAAAATTACGGTTCCGAAGCAGCAATGAAATGCTTTTATGGTTGGGAGTCACCACAACACGAGGAACTGCTGTTTTAGGAAGGCTGAGAACCACTGCTCTATCCTGATGTGACTGTGGCTTCCTAAGAGGAGGAAGAGAGGCACAATGTGGGGCGATCCATCTCAGTGTATGTCCTGTCACTGTCTGGGGACTCTCAAGTCCCCACTATGACAGGACCTTTCCTGATGTGACCCCTTAGTCTCTTAGCCTCCACACTGAAGAGCAGAACCAGAACAAACCTTTATTTTCCATACACCTCAGTATCCAGTCTGGCATTTAGAGACAGCAGCTGAAAACAGACCAGCACCCACGCACGGCCATGGTCATAGCAGCGCTATCTACTGGAGCTACGGTGGGTGGTAGCAATCCAGTGTCCAAGGTGGATGCATAGACGAGCAACATGTAGTCCTTGGGGGACTGGCTCCCAGACGCCCTGGGATGCAGGGTCTGGATGCTCATTCCCTTAGAGAGAGCGTGGCTACCTTTCCATACAATGCACACACACACACACACACACACACACACACACACACACACACGTGTGAATATGTGTTCTGCAGTGTGGTTTAGGGTGTGATGACAAGGGAACAAACGCTCCTTCGGTGAGACATGTGCTGTGGATTTCTCATATAGGAAGTCTCAGGTGTACTGCACACTTAAGGGGTCAGAGGGTATTTTGCAAGAGTCAGGGCTCTCCTCCAATCACGTGGATCTGGAGAGCAAACCCAGGTTGCCAGGTTTGGCAGCAAGTGCCCTTCCCAGCTGATCTATCTCTCCGGCCCTTTTGTTTTTCTTTCGAGACAGAGTCTTGCTGAGTAGTCCATGCTGGCCGTGAACTCACAGTCTCCTGACTCACCACCCTCCAAGTGCTGAGACTGCGCACCATGCTCAGCACAGCTTCTTCTACTTTAGACCTGGCCTCTTAGTAGTCCCACCCTGCTTCCTTCCTCCTCCCTGTCTTATTGGGAAAAATGCACATGGGGTGGGGGTTGCCGGTTGGACCAGCCTGTGAGGGAAATGGCAGCAATTGCAATGAGAAGGAAAAGCATGAGTTCTCACCGTAGCCTGTCTCCGGTAAGAAATTGGATTTCTTTTTCTTTCTTCCTTCTCTTTTTTCTTTCTTTCTTTATTCTCCCCCACCCCCAACACCCATGGAGACAGAGTTTCTCTGTGTGTAGCCCTGGCTGTCCTGGAACTCACATTGTAGACCAGACTGGTCTAGAACTCAGAAATTTACCTCCCTTTGCTTCCCAAGTGCTGGGATTAAAGGTGACTGTAATCACTGCCCAGTGGATTTCTTGGACAAGGTCAAGGACACATTTATTCAGATACTTTAGGCAGAATTTTTTGTTTGTTTGTTTGTTTTTCGAGACAGGGTTTCTCTGTGGCTTTGGAGCCTGTCCTGGAACTAGCTCTTGTAGACCAGGCTGGTCTCGAACTCACAGATATCCGCCTGCCTCTGCCTTCCGAGTGCTGGGATTAAAGGTGTGCACCACCACCGCCCGGCTAGGCAGAATGTTTTAACTAAGGTCATTAGCCACTACTGTTCAGTCCGGAAGGCCCAGCCCTGTGGAGCTTGAAGGACGCTTGGACCGGGGCTGGTCTGGCTGCGGGAGTGCTTGCCTAGATTGGGAGACTTGGTATTTGGCTTTAGCTGTCAATTTGGTGCAGTCTAGAGTCACCTATGAAGGGAGTTGCAATAGAGAGATCGCCTGGATCAGTTTGGCTTGTGGGCATGTCTGCAGGGGATTTATCTCCTCTGCCAATTTATGTAGGAGAGCCCAGCCCACTATGGGCGGTGCCACTCCTTAGGCAGATAGTCTTAGCCCACTGTGGGCGGTGCCACTCTGCAGGCAGATAGTCCCAGGCTACTCAAAAAAGCAATCAAAGGGGACTGGAGAGATGTCTCAGTGGCTAACAGTACTGGCTGCTCTTCCAGAAGACCTGGCACCCACACTGAATCCAGCACCCTCTTCTGGCCTCTGCAGGCCCTATGTGCATGCAGGTCACAGACATACTCAAAGGCAAAACACCCATACACATAAAATAAAAATAATTTTTTTGTTTTTCAAGACAGGATTTTTCTGTAGCTTTAGGGTCTGTCCTGGAACTCTGTAGACCAGGCTGGTCTCGAACTCACAGCAATCCACCTGACCCTGCCTCCTGAGTGCTGGGATTAAAGGTGGTGGTGCATGCCGGTACTATTTGTTGAAGGAGGCAGAGGCAGGAGGATCATGAGTTTGAGGCCAGCCTGGGCTACAGAAATAAATCTTTTTTTTTTTTTTTGAGGCAGGGTTTCTCTGTAGTTTTAGAGTCTGTCCTGGAAGTAGCTTTTGTAGATCAGGCTGGCTTCAAACTCACAGAGATCTGCTTGCTTCTGCCTCCTGAGTGCTGGGATTAAAGGTGTACGCCACCACTGCCCAGCAATAAATCAATCAATCAATCAATCAATCTTAACTGCGAGTGAGCCGGCAAAGAGCATTCTCCCACGGTTTCCGCAGCAAGCTCCTGCTTGAGTTACTGTCCTGACTTCTCTCAGTGATGGACCTGTAAGATGAAATGAACCCTTCTCTCCCTAACTAAGATGCCTTTGGGCAGAGGGTTCTGTCAGAGCATCAGGCAGCAATGAAGCTAGTCACCTTCTCATTAATGATTCCCCTGTAATGACTGGAGTAATAATACTTTGGGTGTACCAGGTTAAATAACATATGTTTTGTTGAGACAGGGTTTCATGCATCCCAGGCTGGTCTCACACTTACTATGTAATTGAGGATGACCTTGATTTCTGATCCTCTTGCCTCTACTTCCTGGCTGCTGCACTTCTAACACAGTACCAATTTTTTTTTCTTTTTTTTTTTTTTTTTGCTTTTTGAGAAAGCGTTTTAAAAGCTAAAAAGTGCGGTGGCTCAGAAACTCAGATACACAGCCACCCAACACAACATGAGTTCATCTCCTACAGAGGCTCCCAGCCACCGTGGCCAATGCAGACTGCAGCAACTCTCCTCTTTAGTAACCCTACGACCCCGTGCTGACGGAGCAGCTGCCTCAACAATCCCAGCCAGTCACCTGCGGCGTGGACAAGCCACAGCTGTGGAGAACATGGCACCAGAGATGAAATGCTCTGGCCTAGAAGGGATGTCTGTCCTTGCTTGCTGTTCATTGGCCAGAACCATCCACATGACTTTACTCAACCACCAGGGGGCGGGACAGTCCCGCTCTGCACAAGGCTTTGGCACTGTAGAAAGGGAGCCTTTTAATTTTTAAACATTTTAAAGGTACGCGCTTATTTTGTAGCTCAGGCTGGCCTCCAACTCATAGTCCCCTGCCTCTGTCTCCTGGATGCTGGCAGACCAGGCTTGGGCCATCACACCTGTTATGACACATTTGAAAAACATTTTGAATTAGGACCAAGGCACAATACATATTTGTGGGATGTTGAAGATCCCTTCCAGACAGGCACACGGCACTTGTCCATTGACTGTCTCATTTGGGATCCTGTGGGTCTCCTTTACGTGTGGAGAAACTGGCCTAAGGAAGGTGAGGGACCTGTTAGATCATCCGGCCAGTTGGCAGCATGTGGACGTGATGTCACCCTTCAGACCCAGTGTTTCTGCTTGCGTGGAATTTGCTACTCTTTATGTCTTTGAACATTAGCAGTCCGTGAGGCCTTCTGCTTCTCTGCCTTACTTATCCAGCTCGAGACACACAATCCAATGCTAGCAGGGTTAAGTCTGAGTGATTTTCCCATGCTTCTTTGGCCCAGGTGCTCTTCGTCCTGCCACACCTTGATGTGGGAGGTCCTTCTGTGTGTGTGTATATATATATATATCACTTTTATTGGTTGATGAATAAAGTTGTTTCGACCAATGGCTTAGCAGAGTAAAGCCAGGTGGGACATCCAAACCGAGATATAGAGGAAGTAGGCAGAGTCAAGGAGATGCCATGTAGCTGCTGAAGGAGACAGATGCCAGAACACCAGAACCTTACTGGTAGACCACAGTCTTGTGGCGACACACAGATTAATAGACATGGGTTAATTTAAGATGTAAGAGTTAGTTAGAAATATGCATGAACTATTGGCCAAACAGTGGTGTAATAATCAACATAGTTGCTGTGTGATTATTTGGGCCTGCGCGGCCGGGAAACAAAGAGCAGTCTCCTCCCCTCCCCCTTATTTGGACCCTAGAGGCAGAGATTTCGGGACTGGTTTGTGGATATTAAAAAAACAACAGACAGGGGTGGCGAGGTGGCTGACATGGTAAAGGACTCGTCAGACAAGCATGAGGACCTGAGTTCAGATCCCCAGAGCCCACATAAAACTCAGGGGTCACCATGCCAAGCTGTGGGGGCCATAGAGACAGGCAGATCCCCGGGGGCTCACTGGCCGGTCAGTTTAGCTGACTCGGCGAGTTCCAGGTTCACCGAGAGGCCCTGTCTCCAAAAAATAAGGTATGCTGTGTGTGTCGGTGCACACTTGTAACCTTCAGCTCTTGGGAGGGAGAGGTGGGCAGATCTCCGTGAGTTCAAGGCCAGCCAGGTCTACCAAGTGAGACCTGCTCTCCAAAACAAAACCAAAGCAACACCAAATAACAACAACAACAACAACTGAATAAACAATAAAATGGGAAGTAATAAATGAAGACACCTGGGGTCAAAGCCTCTGTGGGTACCCTCCTCCCCTAACAGAATCTCCTTGAGCTTAGCAAGTGAGAACAGGTGGGTAAATTACGGCAGGACTGCCTTTTAAGGAAACAATTTTATTTCCAGCATTATAGGGCTTGATAAAAGCTTTCGGAAACACGTTTTTATGAGAGTCAAAGATATTTATTTTCCGCGCCCTTTGAAAAGCACCGGTGCCATAAATAATAACAGCTCACACTTAGTCTCTGCTGCATGCCAGGTCCTCTGCTCCCATGCACACAGCGGCAAGCAGGGGATACTGAGCCCTAGAGGGCCCCATGGGCAGCCGCGTGTAGAGTGGTTCCAGACAGGTTCCTCAGGTACTGAGAGAGACATCTGCTCAGCTGAGCACTGAAGTCACTCACATACTCTGGGCCTTAGAGTGCACGGCTGCAGCTTCCCACCCTCGAGGGGCATCCCCAAGCTCCCAGAAGGAAGGCTGATCTGGGCAGCTCTCAGCACAGCCGTGATTGTCTGTTGCCACTCAGGCAGGGACCATATCCAGGTGTTGAACATCTGAGTGACAGCTGAAGGATTCCATTCTCACAGGGGACCCTGGACAGAGGGTTGTGGCCATGGCACTTCCTTGCAACTTGATGTTCCAGGTCTTTCTTGGGGCCGGGTCTTTTGTTCGTGTGGGTGCTAATGCTTACGGGAGTGTGTGCACGCATGCCTGAGGGTGTACGCACGTGTGTGTCTATACACATGGAGAAGATCATGTCCAGTGTTTTCCTTGGTTACTCTCTAACTTACTGGCTTTTTGTTGTTGTTGCTGCTGCTTTTTTATGGGTATGAGTGTTTTGCCTGCATGTATGTGACTGCAGTGTTTTGCAGTCATGTGTGTGATTGGTGTCTGTGGTGGTCAGAATAAGAGGGCAATGGGTCCTCTGGAACTGGAGTAACAGATGGGTGTGATCCCTCTGTGGGTGCTGGGATCCGAACTTGGGTCCTTGGCAAGAGCAATAAAGAGCAATAGCTCTTACCACTGAGTCATCTCTCCAGTCCCGTGGCTTATTTTTTTTTATTTTTTTATTTTTTGGTTTTTTCAAGACAGTGTTTCTCCGTAGCTTTTGGTTCCTGTCCCGGAACTAGCTCTTGTAGACCAGGCTGGCCTCGAACTCCCAGAGATCTGCCTGCCTCTGCCTTCCGAGTGCTGGGATTAAAGGCGTGCGCCACTACTGCCTGGCTTCATGGCTTATTTTTTGAGACAAAAGTCTCTCACTGAGCCAGGAGCTTATTGATTTGGCCAGCTCCGTTGTTAGGGGTATAGAGGTGCCTGCTACATCAGGCTCACCTGAACTCATGTCCTCACGCCTGTGTGGCAACCATTTTACTGACTGAGACGCTGCACTAAGAAATTTGCAAGAATATCCTCCTTCCGTCTCCATGGGTTCCTTATGTGCTGGGAGCTAGGCCATCTCTGTTCCACAGGGGAGCAACCTCAGCTTTCCAGGGCTGAGTGGGGTGGGGATTGGCCTGGGCTCACTGGGGTGGGTGACTGGGTCTCCAGGGTCTTCCACTTTCCCTCCACATCAGATGGAGGACTTGGGAGCAGATGAAGAACAGGTGGGCCCACCCGCCTCTGCCCTGGAGGAGGAGCATGCTGCTGCTCCAGGGCTTCTGCTCTCTCTCTCTCTCTCTCTCTCTCTCTCTCTCTCTCTCTCTCTCTCTCTTTCCTTATACATTGCTGTTCTCATAAACTTTGCCAGTTGACTGTCCCCATCACAAAAACCCTGGTTCTGAAACTTGTTGAGTGTTCTTAAACTAGGGATGGCTAAGGTGCTTATTGACATATCAAAGTGGATGCTGGCCACCACTCTCTCTACTCTCTCTGCATCTCCACTACCTCCCCTTTCTCCTCACACGGCCCAGCTTAGTCTGGCCATGTTCACTCTGAACTTTCCCAAGATGCCTCTGCCTCCATCACTGGCCAATTTCTCCCTTTTATCTACGATAAACTTCCCTTCCACCATACCTAGGAGAAGTCACATCCTTCTCTTTCTTTTTTTCATTCATCGAGTATGATGGCGTGCTTGGTCTGCATCGACACCATTGGATGGACAGGAAACCAAGTCTGAGAGCTCTGACAGTTTGCCCAGGATCGCCAGCCCATTTGTATCCCAGCCAGGACTTCCACATGTGCTTGTCTGCAGTGCCTTGGCCCTTGCCCAGGTTTCTCACCTCTCCCCCCTGTTGTGTGGGCTGGGTTGTGGGCATATTAGTCTACCGAGTAGCCTCCCTGACCCATGCCTGTGCCATCTCCCTGACTATGATGTCTCCAGGCCCCCGTGGAAGCCTTGCCCCTGCTACTAGGACTCCAGCGCTCAGGCTGAAGACATAGCTGACAATGACTGCGGCGGGGCTCAGGGACAAAGGCAGAGCTGAAAGAACCGAAGGGCAACTTCAGAGAGTTTTGGCTCTGTGACCCTAAGATTGGGACCCCAACACAGAAGGCTGAGTCAGCTTGCTGAGGTGAGCCCAAGATGAGTTCAGGGTCTTTGATCTCAGAAATAACCGGTGTTTTATGGGTTGGTGTGCTATGAACCTAGCTCTTAACGGATCCAATGACCTGAGACAGATGTATGAAGTCTGTGGAACAACAAAAAAAATCTGACCACCTGTTTCAAAAAAATAAATAAAATAAAAACCGGCCCTGGATGGCCTAAGGCATTTTTATTTATATGGTTTCGATAGTTTGCATGAACAGTTTTACAATCGTATTTGTTTCCTTAAGTTTCTAATAATAATTACAATAATTGCCAGTTTGTTCTCCCATCTCCTCCCCCTTTCGTCCCTCAACTTTCCCACTGGTAATCATTACCTACTTGGCTCGCAGCCTTAATATTGGGAGCACAAGCAGCATAGCCAGCAACAGAGGCAGTTTTCTAACGAGGCACACCTACAGGTGGGACAGGGTGCCCAGTTGGCAGCATTTGCGGTTACAGCATCATGCAAGTGATAGGAAGATGTGCTTCTGATGGTTAATGTTTATCTCTGGTCAAATCTAAACTCTCGCAGTCCACTCCTCAGCCACGGCTGAATCAATCCATCATTCTACACACTCTCTCTCTTATGGGGGATAAACCAGGTTTCCCCCTATCATCCTATAAACCACGTAACTTAAAAGCTTAGTCTTAATAGTTGGCGCTGCTTATTCCTCGTTCCCACATCCCCGTCCTCTCATCTTCTTACAGCATTGACCTCTACGGTAACGGCACAGCTACAGAGATGAGGACATTGTGGGTTTCTGTGATTCTTCTTCATTCCCCGTTCCTAGACTGTGCCCATTAACTCTTGATATCATCTCTTCATTTGCATGACTCTTAGATTCCTGTGGTTAGACTCATTATCTCCAGGACAATTATCCAACTACGCAATGTCTTGAACTACTGTGACTCTTTTGGCCCAGTCACGAGGTGCGTTGGAAAGGCAGCATCCTCTTCTTGAGAATCCTGACTTTGTGGTCACACTTGAAACATCAAAAGCTTTAGGAGCTGAGTCAGAATCACTGTGTGTTTTAAACGACATTCCCTTTGCCTCACCCAGAGGAGAATCACCAGGGGAAAGTTTTCCTAATACAATAACCATTTATTTCATCTATGGCTCTGAAAAAGGTGGGGAAAGCCAGGAGAGCAGGTAGCGCCCATGCTCCTGGGGTCACGCCCAGAATCAGACAGCAAATTACCCCTCGGCCTTGCCAGAAATGGGTTAGATTCTCCTAGGCCTTGCCGAAAGGGGAACTTGTTTGTGCTATTCTCAGGCCTTGACCCCCAAAGAAGTCACATGGCTCCCGGCACTGGGGAAAGAGAGAACACTGTTGCCCCACCCCGGCTGTCTCAGTGTCTCCTGCCTGGGACAGATTTGTCTGGTGGCCATTAGGGAGCTGTCTGATGGTTATCTCCCAGACAGCTTGGTTCTCTCTGTCTGTGATTCTAAACGGGGCTAATGGCCACTTGAGATTCAGATTCCGCTGCTGCCTAGAGCCGTCCTGTGCAAGAGAAGGAGCAATTTCTCAGCCCTGCTTATACGCCCACCTCAGACACATGCTAGAGCCCTGGGCGTGGATGCCAATGCCCCCATCTGCCATGTCCCAGATCAAGCTTCCAAATGCCTTCTAATTCTCCCCAGTCCCAGGCAACCTGAGCAGGGGCTACAGTAGCCCACCCCAGTAGGTCTCCACCTCCTTCACTACCAGTCCTTCAAAATGTTCCTTTAGACAGGTCTGGTGTCATAGGCCTGTGATCCCAGCTCCTGGGGAGGCTGAGGCAGGAGGGTCACGAGTTCTAAGTCATCCTGGATAATTTAGTGAGACCCTGTGTCAAAGTATGCAAGTGAAAAAGAGGGCTGGGGTGTAGCTCAGGAGTGAAGTGCTTGCTTAGCATGGGAGAGGCATTGGATTTGATTGTCAGCACTACAAAGGAAAAAAAGAGTTCATTTGACCCTTCCTCCCCAGCCCCCTGCACCGTTCTTATCAGCAAGGCTGCCTACTGCAGTCTGTCCAGTCATTGTCTTCTTCACCATCATCATCATCATCATCACTATCACCACCACCACCACCACCATCATCATCATCATCATCACCACCACCACCACCACCACCACCATCATCATCATCACCATCACCACCACCACCACCACCACCACCACCACCACCACCACCACCACCACCATCATCATCATCACTATCACCACCACCACCACCACCACCACCATCATCATCACTATCACCACCACCACCACCACCACCACCACCACCACCACCACCACCACCAGCAGCAGCAGCATCACCATCAATTCTTCCTTTTTTTTTTTTTCCAAAACAGGGTTTCTCTGAGTAGCTCTGGCTGTTCTGGAACTCACTCTGTAGACCAGGCTGGCCTCAAACTCACAGAGATCCACCTGCCTCTGCCTCCCAAGTGCTGGGATTAAAGGCCTGTGATACCACCATCCTGTTCCTCCTCCTCTTCTTATATTTTTGGTTGTGAGTCTAGCCTTTAATGGCTGAGCTATCTCTCCAGCCCTTCTTCTTAAGGTCTCACTGTGTCTCTTCTGGGTTTGCTATGCAGACCAGGCTGGCCTCGAACTCACAGAGATCCACCTGCCTCTGTTTCCTGAGTGCTGGGATTCAGGGAGTGTGCCAACGTACCTAGTTGTTTTACTCTTCTTCTTTGCAGTGCTTGGCCCGTGGTCTTTTCCTGCTCCGATAGCCTATGGCAGCTGTTGTTACAGCCTTACAAGATGGCAAGCAGTTGACTTTGAATACCATCGAGGGTTCTGGACCCTACCCATCGGAATTTACTTCCTCCCTTGTCCCCTTCTAGTAGTGTAACACCAGCCCAATCCCTGACCACTCTGTGCTGTTACTTCTTTTGCAAATTGTGCATAAAAATGCCTGTCCCAGGAGCGCAGTTAGTTTTAAAATTACATCTATTTATTTTTAATTTTTGAGACAGGGTTTCTCTGTGTAGCAGTCCTGGATATCCTGGAGTTCGCTTTGTAGACTAGCCTGGCCTTGAACTCAAAGAGATCACCTGCCTCTGCCTCCCAAGTGCTTGGATTAAAGCTGCGCACCACCACTACTTGACTTATTTATTTATTTGTGTTATAATGTCTGTGCATGTGCACGTGCGTGTATGTGCCTCTGTGATGTGTGCGGACCATTTGTAGGAATTAGTTCTTTCCTTTTACTATGTGGACCTAGCTCAGGCCCTTACACTTGGCGGCAGGCTCTTGCCCTCTGAGCCATCTTGCTTGCCCTCAGAGGTGGTTTTCGTGACCCAATAATTTAATTTCTCCAGCATGCTGTTTTGCTCGTTAAAAGACGCAGTTTGTAGCCCTTGAACTTGTGACAATCTTCTTGCCTCAGGCTTTCAAAGGCTGGACTCTAGGCTTGTACCACCACACCTGGCTTCTCCAATGTGTGTTGCAAAGATCCAGTCCCTCTCCCCCGAGTGTGTGTTGCATGGGAACACACAGTCCATATCACATATGAAGAGATCAGAAGTAGGCTTTCAAAAGTCAGTTCCCTCTTTCCATTATGTGGGTCCCAGGGATCAAACTCAAATCATCAGGATCAGCAGTTAGCACTTCACCCACTAAGTCATCTCACCAGCCCTCGGTGGACATAGGCTTAAAATAACATCTGCAAATTATTCCTTGAGTGGCTTTGGATATATCACAGTGCAAAGCCTCAGTTTGTTTCCTTCCTTCCTTCCTTCCTTCCTTCCTTCCTTTCTTCCTTTCTTCCTTTCTTTCTTCTTTTCTTTTTCTTTTTTGTTGATTTTTTGGGGTTTCTCTGTAGCTTTGGAGCTTTCCTGGGAACTAGCTCTTATAGACCAGGTTGACCTCAAACTCACAGAGATCATCCTGTCTCTGCCTCCAGGGTGCTGGGATTAAAGGCGTGTGCCACCACCACCCAGCAGAACCTCAATTTTCTTATCTGTGAAGTTGGCATCTGAGTGGCAGGAAGATGTTCACTTGGTAGACTGCACAAGGCTTGAGTTTGATCCTCAGCATCTTTTTAAAAAGCTAGGCGTAGTGGCTGCTCATGCCAGCACCATGGAAGCAGAGAAAAGCGGGTCCCAGGGACCTGTCCATCAAACAGAGCTGATTCAGTGAGCCCCAGGTCCTAGTGAGAGACTTTGTCTCAAAATCCGAGGTGGACCTTTGACCACACAGTGCATACACACATATGTAAACCTGTACACATACATGAACCTGCACACATATGAATACCCCTCACCCCACTACCACATACACATATAAAAGATGGCATCTGGGGCCCATTGTAGAGAGAGCTGCATTCCGGCTGGACAGGATGAAAATGAAACACGTGGCCCAGGCTGCTGGTACTTGGTCGCTTCCTCACAGGTTCATTCCTTCTGCCTTGCCTTTCAGAAAAGAATCCCCTTGAAGGGAAGCTTTGTGTCCTACTCTGGGTTGAATCCTCAATCCTTCTGGCCTTGGCACATAGTAGGTGTTCAATATAGTACCTCACTGGACGAGTAAGTCAGTACCAACAGAGACCACGCTCAGCTCATCCTGGTGCCGGAAACCAGATTTGTGTGACATCTACCCGCCAGTGTGAGTGAGCGTTTGTGCACAGAACAGCTTTGTAGAAAAGCTGCTGGGCTGTGGTTTCAGCCCAGCTGAGAAAGACGCTCTGATGCATAACCATCTGTGACAGTTGGCTGGGCTGGGAGATGCTAGATAGCGGGAAGACACCATCCCTGAGACATCTGGGAGGCCATCGCCAGGAGGGAAGGTATGAACACATGGACTGAGAGACGGTCTAGCCTCAGCTACACAGGAGCTATCACTAACCCACGCTGGGCTTCCACAGAGCTAGAGGGCCAGATAAATACCAAGGGAAGTTCTGAGGATGAGCTGAGATATCCATTTTCTGCTCTGGGACGTTGGGGCTTTCAGTTCCGGGGTCTTCAGGCTCAGATGAAGGCCTACCTATACGATTGTCCCCCCTTTCCGGGGCTCAGTGCTTCTGGCTCGGACTGGAGTTGTAGCATGGTTTGCAATCATTAGCGATGGACTCCAGCCTCCACACTCACGTGAGTCAACCTCTCAGCATAAAGCTGTCTTCCTCTTGGTTCTGGCTTCCTGGAGAACTTTGACTAAGACAAAGACTTATTCACTTATCTCAGATCTCTCCAAGTCTTTTGTGAAATGACGCTATTAATAACACTCACTGTCTAAGATTGTTCTGAAGAGTAAATGAAGAAGTTCCTAGAAAATGTGCACCTGTGTCCCTCCTTGGGCCTCATGTTCCTCGTCTGTAAATGGGTATTTATTTACTCATCCACCGACTCACCCAGCAGACACGGTGTTCAAGGGCACGCACGGCATCGGGTTGAGAGTCAGGGAAGCCACCGAGGCATACAGGTTCCAGTTCTTTAGTGAGGGTCTTTGTAGATGCTGGACTACAGAACATTGTGAGAGATACGGCTGCTGGGAGAAGAGCCGCAATATGTGTGGGTGTCCAGGGGCCAGAGGTATGGATGGTGCCTCGGAGAGCTGACTAGCAGGAGTGTAAAGGTTATGGGACCACAAGCTTGTGTGTGTTTGAATCGCCCACATTCCAGCAGTCTGCAATGGACTAGCCCTCTGTGGGTTCTGTACCTTACTTAAGTGCCTCTGTGGCCCTACTTAGCCCCTGGCTCACAGAACACGGCCAGGGCCTTTTTGGGAAGTCCTCTCACAGTGAGCACCCTGTTCAGACATCTTGCTCTCCATCTCCTTCAGTGAACCCCCGTCACCACCACGTACCCGCGCAGTGCAGACTGATGTTAGAGAAGCAGAAACTAAGGCCCCCTGCCTTATTCCCCGAATACATGCCAGCAGTTTCCTGTGGGATCCAGTGAGAAGTTAGGGCAAGGGAGATGTGGGGGAAGCCAGATAGGCCTCGGAGCTCCAAGGATCACATGCTTACTTATCTCAGTGACGCGCCAACTCCTGGGAACTGACTCCTGCCAACCGAACTCGCAAGAGACTGAAGCATTTGAAGCAGAAATTTACATTTAAGCTAGGTGTATTGCAAAGGATTATTCATCTTCAGCAGCCAGAGTATTTGCACCTGTTACCCACAGAAGTCTTTTTTCTTCTGTTCTCAGCAGAGAGAAATTTATATGCCAGGGGTATTTAAATATCAGGCGTGGGCGTGTCGGCAATGGCCTGGCCAGGGTTAGAAGTCTCAGTGGCCCATCTGCAGTAGGCCTCAGGGGAAAACCAAGCTTTATGAGGTGAGAGCTTGTCTGGGCCGCCTCCCTGCAGTATTTTCTGTCTTGGCAATGCCGCGTTTTGTTTTAAATTGCAGCTGAAACAGATATTTTCCCCTTCGCCTATTACACCTCTTAAATTGTCTCTCCCTCTGCTGTTGTCTCTAGAAAGTGTTTTTGCCTGAAACCCACACAGCAGTGTTGTTTTGCCCACGGTGAGGTTTAACAGCAAAGGAAGGTGCAGACTAACTCCACGGATGACAGTGCTTTGAGTCTGGGTCACACGTGTCTTACAACACATGCCTGTGTATGCGTGGGCTTGTGGAGGTGTCTATGGCTACGCCTGTGCACATGTCAATGTTTGCTAATATAGACGTGTCTAGGTACACTTCGGTATAATTGCTCGGTGTCCGTGCTGAAATTAAGTGTATGTTTGCATGCAAGCACACACCCACCCGGCAGCCTCTGTATGCATAAAAATGCAAATGTGCACCTACATGCATGTCATATGTAAGACCCATGCCTATGTCCAGTATCCCGCGTCTCTCTGTTCCTCTCTCTCTCTTCTTGTTTCTCAGGTTAGCATCTCCAGCTAACCCCACCCAAGAGCCTTGGCTACGTTTTTGGTGGCGGTTTGTAAGGACCACTGAAAATACTGATTTAGCCAGAACTAACCACGGCTACAGCTCTCCGGTTTGGTCCAGCCATCCCCATCCCCCAGCGCGAATCAGCGGTACCACCGCGGCTGGTCTGAGCTCTGAGCATCCCCGGCCGGTGCTGAGAAGTGGCAGGGTCGCCTATGAATGGGCAAAGCCTTCCAGACCAACCTGGTCTCCTGGCCCTTCCGGGGGAGACCGAAACACAGAGCGGCTCAAGGAAGAGGTGGGCGGTAGAGGGGGCGTCTCGGTCGTTTGGAGTCCAGCGAATGCTGGGCAGAAACCAATGGGTGACTGTGGCCCAACGGGGATCCCTCGGAAGCAGCCAATGACCTCGCTTTGCTCTGCACCCCGCCCTTGCCACAGCGCGCAGCTGGACCATTGGAGCCACAGGATGGGGGAGCGCAGCACCAGTACTGGGGAAAGGGGCGTGGCCCAGACTAGACCCGCCCATTCCTTCCGACTAGGCTCCTCATTGGCCAGACTGCGGCGCCGCGGCGGGCGGGGAGGCGGGGCGCGGGGCGCGCATGTGGGCGTGGCCTGAGGGCGTGGCCGGCGGGGGGCGGGGCGGCGGCGCTGTCGCAGTGAGAGCTGGAGCGGCGGCGGCCCGTCTGGAGCTGCGGCGGGGGAGGCTGCGCGGCGAGTGGAGCCGCGGGGCCGGGAACAGGTGATCGCAGCGGGAGACCCGCGCCCTCACGAGTTGCGGCTCCCGAGCCCGCGCTCTTGGGCGCAGCGGCAGCCGCCCAGTCCCGGGCTGATCGAGGCCAGCTGCAGGCTTCGCACGCGCTTCCCGGGCATCCCTCTGCTTGCGCGAGTGTCAGAAGCCCCCGGGTCCCGCGAAGCCTCAGGAGCCGCAGCTGCGCGCGGCACAGCAAAGTTGTGGACGTGCGGGGACCACCGGGCCCCGCGCTGTCACCACTAGCCGGGCGCGCGCTCTAGGAGCGGTGTTTGCGCTGCAGCCCCGGGGGCTCCCGTTGCAAACTGCTCCAGAGGCTGAAACTTCGGGTGTGGGAGGGTTGGGGCCTGCGTGCGCCCCTGCGCACCCTGCTAGGGCGTCGCGGACGGCATGTGACGGCTCCGGCGCGGGAGGGCTCGGGTTCCGCGGACCAGGCAGAGGGCAGGCTGCTGCGCACGGCGGGCCCGGGCTCCAGCCGAGCAGCCCCCCTCGCCCGGGCCCCGCCGAGGCCGCCGCACTCCCGCCCTCGCGCGGGAGGACTCGCTCCAAACTCCCTGAACTTCGGGCGGGTCCCAGAGCGGCGGCCTCGGGGTGCGCAGTCCTGCCTGGTGACACCAGCCCCTGCTGCGCTCTTGCTCCCCACCCTCGGGGACTCCGGGAGCCCCGGCGGAGCTGACAGCCCCCTGCTGCTGGCCGCGCCGCTATGATCGTGAGGAAAGTGCCGGGCTTCGTCCCGGCCTCGTCGTGGGGGCTGCGGCTGCCGCAGAAGTTCCTTTTCCTGCTCTTCCTCTCGGGCCTCGTCACCCTGTGCTTCGGCGCCCTGTTCCTGCTGCCCCACTCCTCTCGCCTCAAGCGTCTCTTCTCGACCTCGCGGACCCAGCAGCCCGGCCTGGAGGTGATGGCCGAAATCACTGACCACCACCCGGTGCCCGAGCAAGAGCCGCCTCCCAACCCTGTCCCCGCGGCTCCGGCCCCGGGCGAGGACAATCCTGGCCGCCGAGTTGGTATCCTCCGTAGGAAAGGCTGGCTGCGGCGCACCCGCCTCACCGGACCCCGGGAGGAGGAAGGGAGCGTCCGGTTCAGTTTCGACTACAATGCTTTCCGTAGCCGCCTTCGACACCCGGTCTTGGGGACAAGGACTGATGAGAGTAAGGAGTCCCAGAGTCTAGTGCGAGCTCAGCGGGAGAAAATCAAAGAGGTAAGCGCCCCCCCACCCCGACCCCAACACACCCTCTGCCAAGACTTCCCGCTACCAGTGGTTCCCTTTTCTTGACCCCTCCTGGCTCCTGCTCTGCCTGAGACCTTTCAGGCACACTGCAGCACCGCCGCTCTCTCCAAAGTTACTCACTCTTCGGTGCATACTTTAGGGTAACTAGGACTTTAGCTTATGGCCCCTACCTAACCTCCAGGCTGATCCCCAGCCCTGGTGGGCTCCGCGCTTTCCCCTGCTGGCCTGCCACTGCGGAGAGGACTCTAGGTCCTTAGTTTGCCTTTGTGCAGCAGAGAGCCACTAGAAATATTCTTGCTCACTTGTGTGTCTTTAAGTCTTGACTTTCCCTAAGCCCCAACAGGATATGGTATTTGGTGTTCTGTTTTTGTAATCTCTCAGCATCTTGCCAACCAGAGATGTCTAGCATTCCTGCTAACTGCTTCTATCGAGCCTTGCAACAATTGTACATAATTGCATGTGAGAAGGGAAGGCATGATCAATAAAGCAGTGGTAATGTTACAGAACTCTGGGGTTATTGACTTAATGAGGTGGGTCTTGGACCGGTTCCCTGTAAGGACTGGACCACAGAGCGATTTAGAAGAATCACTTTGAGTCAGAGTCTTAGTTTAAGACATCAAAAACGAACACAGCCTAGACATAGCTTGCAGACAGCTGCCCAGATGCCATTGGTACCTGAATCTTCAGCCCCACCCCAGCTAAGAGTAGTCTGTGTGGCCAGCATAGCAGAGGGGCCTGCAGTGACACCCCCGGGCCACAAGGGGGACATGAGCAAGCAATGGGCCAGGGTCTCCTCCCTGGAAAGAAGAGGATGCTTTCCCTTTCCTGGGGACCCAGAAGGAAAGCTCTGCTTCAGTCTGGACCTCTGAGTTTACTGCAGGAAGCCAGCAGGCCTGCTACCATTTCTAGAGATAACCGGCAGCACCCTTAGGCTCTCCCCTGCTGAGATCTACTCGGGCCACTGGAGGGTTTGGCTACCCTCTTCCCGTGTGGGAGCTGCCCTTCCTCCCAACACCATTTATGCCTGCTTGGACTGTGCAGAGCCCTGTTGGAAGCTCTCAAGAAGCAATCACAGAACACGTGAAGTCACGCAGAACCTAAGTCCTTGATGTGTGCATGCTCACGTGTGCGCATGAGCACCTCGCAGTTCCCCAGTTCTCACTCAACTTTCAAAGACTAGAGTTTGCAATAGTTAAGCAGGAGATGTCATTACTCCTGTTTCAGTTAAGGGGCTGTCTTAAGACCTAGTTTACCTGGGCCACTCGCCTCTCCCTTTCCCAAAGCTGCTTCCCAATATAGGCCCTCTTTACACTCTTCTGAACCTCCTTGGTGGGCTGCAACCCCCGGTGAAATCAATCACACATATGTCGCATGCATGCATGCTGTTTCTCCTGGGATGTCTAGAGCTGCCAAGAAACTGTCAAAAAGATCTCCAAAAGGATTGAGAATTCACTAGTGTGGAAGAGGTACAGCAACCCTTCTTGCAAGGCTGGGTTGAAGCCTCCCTGATGGGGTGGGTGGGTGGCGGCGGTGGTTAGCGAGTGGAGATGGTGAGCCCGACGGCTAGGGAGGAACTTGGCTCTGTCCATGCAGAGTCAGCCTCTGTTACTAGCAGAGGCTGGGGTTCCCACTCTCCGCAGTGACTGGGGCTGGTAGGAGGTGCGAGCACTCTATGCTTTACAGGTGGGTGTGAAGTAACACAGTGGGAGGAGGCCCACGTTGTTGCCAGGTACCCTCATCTGGGATGTGTCATCTCCTACACCCTGGCTGTCGCTCCTGCTCGTGGGTCCTTGCAGCTGCTCTTCCACAGCCTTCTCATTCCGACTTGAAGATTGCAAGCTCCTCAAAGTGGTGGGCACTGAGCTATAGTCACAGTCGTGGTTAGAGACCTGTGGTCTTCTCGGGGTGCTTGACTTTGAACCCTGCCCCATTATCTCCCTTCTGAACATGGTGGGTGGAGTCCTTTAGAAGTTAACAGATGGTGACTGTCCCTGCCGTCCCGCCGGAGGAGGCATGCACAGGACTACCACTGGAGCTATCTGTGCGTGGTTCTCCTTCAGTCTCTCTCTGTGTCATGCCTAGGACTGAATCATTTTCAAGGTGCCTGTTTTCCAAAAAGGGACCATGGCATTTGTCTCTGGTTTGTTTATTTCCAGACACGGATTGATTAGACCCAAGGAGAAGGAGAGCTAGCATCAGATAAAAAGAGCCCTGTTCTTATGAGATGAGATTTTTTTAAAGCGAAAATAATCATGGGGACAGAATCAGAGAGGGTGATAGATGGGAATGGAAGGTAACTGGACGCTCTGGCTCCCGATCGAGTAAGTGTATCTGTGAAGATTCTGGTTTGAGAGATGGATGTGGGTGCGAAGCCTGTGCTGATAAGATGGGTTGAAGTTGCAAGTTCTGGCTATCCACGCGTCAGGGAATACTTCATCACCTCCCAGTTTTGGAACCTTGGAGAAGGCAATGTGTTGGAGTGTGTGGAGGGGGGACCCAAGAGAACAAGGGTCGGTGTCTTAGCTCAGCTGCCTGCTGTCTGTCTTTGGGCAAGCTACATCCCTTCCTGCCTGGACCTTCCTATAGGATTGGATGAAAGAGAGGTGGTAGGCTGTTGGTGGACACTGGTCTAGCTCTGGCCCCTCTGTAGACTTCTATGATAGTCAGGGACACCTTAGTAATTGGACTTTCTCCATTCCTGTACCTCTTAGTCCCATGAGGTCAAGTGTAATCGTGTGGTGATGGTTTTGGTGGCAGTGATTGATACTGTTGTGTCCCTAGCTTGTACCCATTAATAACTATCTAAATGTTGATGAATTTAGATATTCCCAGCACTCTTCTTGAACTTGGGAGATGGGGATGATTGGCTCTACAGCTTGTGCTCGTGAAGGGCAAAGGTGCTGGCTGGAATGCAAAGGGGACAGGCTTGTTAACGGCGTCTTTTCCAGCTCTGAGGAACGTGTGGACCCACAGGGATGCCTTTTAGCTCTGTGGTATGGTAGCATCTCCATATGCGCTGGGATGAATCCGTAGCTGTCCTCTGACATGTGCAGCCGAGGGCTGCAGGTCCGACATGTTTGGTAGGGAATGGCAGTCCTGTCCATTGGCGGGTGGTCTGTGGATTCAAGCCCAGGCTTTATTACATATGGTAAGAGTTGGGGATGGGCTCCCCATTAGCATCACATTCCAGAGAAATAATTTACACTGTTCTGAGTTCGTGATGGTAGGGAGGTCGCTGATCTGAAAAACCTTATGGGTCCCTCCCAACGAAGGGGGCTTTAGTCAAACGGAATGGTCATCCTAGGGTCACAATACTGGTCTCTGGTTTTGGGTGTCCTTCTAGCTCATATGTTACTTTTGGACAAAATATAGGAAGGAACCATTCCTTCTGGTTCCTCTTCCTGAAGTGCTTGTCTGGGCAAAGAGAACCTGGATTGAATTTCTGCTTTATTGTCCAGTTGGCCCTGGACTCTCCTGTGTCACCTCACACAGTCCTGCGAAGAACCCAGCCTGGGCTGACTTCTGACTGTGGTCTGGGACTTGGTCTTGATACAGTAAAACCAAGAGACCAGAATTCAGGGAGCAGTTTTCCCTTCCCCTGCCTCCCTGTTTATTGTTGTGTTCACGGAGCTGCCCTAGTCCTTGGCTCTGGTATGGCGTTTACTTGGCCCACATACTTGAATATTGGTTCAGCTTGTTCAAGATCTGTGAATTGGGCTAGTGTGGTGGTTTGAGTGTAATTGGTCCCCATAAGCTCACAGGGGTGGCACCATTAGGACTGTGGCTTTGTTGGAAGACATGTATCACCGTGGGGGGGGGGCAGACTTTGAGGTATCCTGTGTTCAGAATACCACCCAGTGTTACAGTTAATTCCCTGTTGCCTGTAAGATGTAGGATTCTCAGCTACCTGTCCAGCCCCATGTCTGCCTGCATGCTGCCATGCTCACCATGATGACAATGGACTGGGTCACCACAGTGAGGTGTTGTCCTTTTTTATAAGAGTTGCGTGGTCATGGTGTCTCCTCACAGCAATAGAAACCCTACCTCAGACGTTTGGGAAGATCGGTCAGTTGGCAAAGTGCTTGAGGACCTGAGTTTGAACCTCACAACCCATGTCAAAAAACAGAGCTTGGTGTTGTGTCCTTATCCCAGTCCTGGGATGGTAGAGACAGGTGGATCCTTAGACTTCTTGGCCAGTCAGCCTAATGGAAAAAAAAAAGGCCATGTTAAGGCACCTGCTGCCAGGCCCGACAGTTTCACTTTGATCTCTGAGATAACATGATGGATTGAGGGAACTGTTCTCCAGAATTGTCCCTTGGCCATCACTGAGGAGCTGTGGTGCTGTGGCGTGTGTTGCACCTCTCCCCACAGGCTAAATAAACGTGGAAAGAATTGCCTTTCTTAGAGGAAAAGCAAAGCAGGATGAAAACGCCAAAAACATGAGGTCGACCTCTGACCTCCATATGCATGCATATTTGTACGTGTGCACCCTCCCCAACATGTATATACATGCTCACACACACACATACACACACACACACACACACACACACACACACAGAGAGAGAGAGAGAGAGAGAGAGAGAGAGAGAGAGAGAGAGAGAGAGAGAGAGAGATGAACAGTTAAGACTGCTGCTAGCTGAGGCTGGATCTTTGCCCCAAGAACACCTGTGATTTCCAAGGAGGCTGACAGGGACCTCCAGCCAGGTTTAAGGGCTTAATGGCTCAGCCACCCAAGAGGTTGACTAGAAGTATCAGTAATTTTCCAAGGCTAATTTGAAGGGGGCGGAGGCGAATGAACCCTTTCCTGCCTGGATAGCAGGCGCCTGGAGGATGCTTTTAATGGTCCCAAAGTGCCTTTGGCTTGGCAAGACGTGTCCCTGGCTCTACCCTTGGGGCCTGCCACCCCAAGCCTCCAGGATATTGCTGGCTGTGACAGGTGATGTTGTCATCTTGGCGAGTGATCTTTGCTTCTCATTAGCAGGCTGGTTCATTAGTGATGTGTGGTTTCTCTGTGTCTCTGATTTATCATCACTGGGACCAGGGACAGGTAAGAAAATGAAAAGGCGCTGTGTTCTCTGTAGCATGTGAATTGGAGTCTGGGAGATGCGCAGGATGATTCATATTAGGGATGGCTCAGACCGAGATGGCTTCGCCTCGAAGAGCTGGTTTGCAGTTCCATCGGAGATACTTTGTGCCTTCTCTGCTCCTCCGCTTCCTTCTTGCCTTGCTGTGTAGTTCATTTGACTTTGTGGAGACAAGCTGTAATAACTGGACACATCCCTTGGGAGGCTCTTGTATCTTGAGCCAAGCCACACCCTCCCAACTCCTCCGTAGAACTTCGTGCCTCAGCGGCCAGCCGCTGTTAACACCTGCAGATCGATGTCTCTCTACCTTCTCTCTGGGTTGCCAGTCTTTTGGGAGACTGGGCATTAGAGAAGCAATTGCTTCCTGGGCCGCACATCCTTAACTCTGTCTTTAGTGTTAGACAAGAAACAAATAAAAAGATCCCTGTAAAGAAGTCAGTGGTTTATTTCACAGTAGAGTTGGGGGGGGGGTGTGAGAATATAGATTCCCTGAGGTGTTCAGAGTGACTGATTTACATCCATGTTCACAAGATGCCTTTTCCCTAGCTTTCCCGCAAGACCGATCTATTCCTCCACCAAAAATAAATATTGTGATGTATATTAGGCATCCTTTGCTCAGAAGGTCTTATATCTTTTCTCTTATTGGAAAAAATAAATCAGGCTTGAAGATGGCAAAGCCTGGCACAGGGAAGCTTTTTGGAAATCTTGGTGGGCACCAGACCTTGAGAGTACTGGCGCCCAAGCTTGGGGACATCACCAGTTGGCAGCGGGGGTAGGGTATGTCAGGAGTTTTAGGAAACTCTTTCCTGTCATGTGTCCATTGGCAACATGGGCATCCACTTAGCTGTGGACTGAGGAACTCAGGATTCAGGACAGTTGCCCTGAGTGAAATCACGGCTGTTTATCACATGTCTTGAGGACAAGAACTCCATACAGAGCATATCCGAGTGTCACAAGCCAGGAATGACTGTTATTACAGCTTGTTGTACCTGCATTTCAGAAACACCAGGCTCAGTCAGAGAGTAATGGCTTCTGCTTCCCTGCCTACCTCTGCTTCTGCTGGGATTAAAGGCGTGCGCCACCAGCGCCAGGTCTCTTTCTCCTAACACAGTCTGTGCAGGTGAGAGTGTGCTCATCAGCCTTATTTTGTCATCCAAGCCTTTCAAAAGAGACACAGCCGCAGGCCTCAGTGTCATCGCTCAGCTACAGGTCTGGCTGTTCTGGAACTCACTTTGTAAACCAGGCTGGCCTTGAACTCACAGAGATCCACCTGCCACTACCTCCTGAGTGCTGGGATTAAAGGCGTGCGCCACCGCTGCTTAGCAGCAGTGGCTTCTTTAACTGGAACTGAAAGCTGCAGTGGCTGGCCAAGGGATTTAGTACTGTCTATGGAAACTTTTGCAAGTCAAATTTGTGGCTTTTCCCCCTTAAAGATAGTGTGTGTGTGTGTGTGTGTGTGTGCACACGCGCAGGATTTTATATGCATACATGTGTCCTTAGTAGGGCGCTGGATGCCCTGGAACTGAAGTTACAGGTGATTGTGAGCTGTCTGATGTGGGTGCTGGAAACCAAACTTGGGTCCTCTGCAAGAGCAGCCAGTGCTCTTAACCTCTCAGCCATCTCTCCAGCACCAACTTTGGCATTTTGACTAGTGCCCTCCTGGGTAGATGAATAGCAATCGAGCTTTTGTCTGGCACATTCCGGGTCAGCTCCTTTCCTGGTGAGCCTTCACTAATCAGCTGCATTTTTCAGTCAACAACTAATAGGGGGTTGTTTTTCCCCCTCCTCACATTTACCTCGGTCATTTTCTGTAGCATCCCACCAAACTTTCTTGGCAACTCTGTGGTCTTCATACACACTGCTATGCATCACAACCATGTGCCCAAGGGTCTAGGACTGTCACCTGTCCTCGCTGGTCTTGTGTGTTCTCTTCTTTTCCACAGCTTTGTGGTGTAGGCGTTGTTTAGGTAAGTACAGTTACTTAACACAGCTCCTTTTTGGGGGAGAGAGATTGAGACAGGGTTTCTCTGCAGCCCTGGCTGTCCTGGAACTCACTCTGTAGACCAGGTTGGCTTTGAAATCCAAGGTCCTCCTGCCTATGCCCCACAAGTGCTAGGATTAAAGATGAGTGCCGCCAGGGCTGGAGAGAGGCTCAGAGGTTAAGAGCACTGGCTGCTCTTCCAGAGGTCCTGAGTTCAATTCCCAGCACCCACATGGTGGCTCTCAACCATCTGTGATGAGATCTGGTGCCCTCTTCTGGCCTGCAGTTCAGGCATACAGGCAGGCAGAACACTGTCATAATAACTATCTAGATCTTGCCCACTGTGTGTGCTTTTTTGATTTTTTGAGACAGGGTTTTTTTGAGTAGCTTTGGAGCCTGTCCTGGAACTTGCTCTTGTAGACCAAGCTGGCCTCGAACTCACAGAGATCTGGCTGTCTCTGCCTCCTGAGTGCTGGGATTAAAGGTGTGCCACCACTGCCCAGCAATGCCTTATTCTTGTTCTCAAGGAAAAAGAATAAAGAAAAACAACAAAAAAAAGACATCTCATGATGTCAGACATAGGTTTGTTGATTTATTTATTTTATAAGTATAAAGGACTATTTTTTGAAAGATGTATTTATTATGTATACAGCATTCTACCTGCATACCAGCAGAGGGCACAAGATCTCATTACAAATGGTTGTGAGCCACCATGTGGTTGCTGGGAATTGAACTCAGGACCTCTGGCCCCAGTGCTCTTAACCTCTGAGCCATCTCTCCAGCCCCAGACATAGGTTTCTGTTTTATCAGGCCAAAGAAATCCCCACAGTATTCCTAGTGTGCTCAGAGGGTTTTTTACGTCTGTGTGCCTGTGGTGGCCAGAGGTCAACCTTGGGTGTGATCACTTAGGTTCTGTGCTCTGTTCTTTTGAGATAGTCTATCACTGGCCTGGAACTTGCCAAGTAGGCTGTGCCGTCTGGGCACTGAGCCTGGGGGGCCCACCCGAGTCTGCGTCCCTGGAGGTGGGGTTTCAAGTGTGCTCCACTGCGCTGGGCTGTGCATATTTGGCTTCTGGGGATGGACCTAGCCACTGTCCTGGTGCCTTTGGGACCGAATGCTGTCAGCTATTCTTCCTGAATCTGTGGAGATGGTGACACTGCTTTCCTCTTTAATCCTGTCACTGTGGTGAAGCAGGGTGATCTAAAGGGTGTTTTAAGCCAGTGCACTTGATGCCCCCATACTTTGAGGTGTCCGTAGTTTTATGGTAAAAAATCCTTATCTGTTTCTTGGTGTCAACATTGTTGCAGCCTCATAGATGGGTTCTCTCCTCTTTGCATCCAAAAAGAACTGTGTGTTGTGTCTACACTTTTTTTTATGGGTCTTATTTAACCCAGGTTAGTGTTGAACTCACAGGGAGTTGAGGAAGCTGAGGATGACCTTGAACTTCTGATCCTCCTGGCCCCACCTCCCAAGTGGAGGGATTACAGATCACAGGCGTGTAGGAGTGCAACACCACACACACTGTTTTTATCTAATATTTTCTCCTTTCAGTGCTGAACACCAAATCTAGGGCCTTGCCTGTGCTAGACAAGTATTTTAGTATGAGCTGTATTCCTACCCCCGAGAAAATTTGGGTTTTAATGTTGTTCGTATCTTCAGTTTTGATAGAATTCATCGGTAAAGCTGCTGGGATGTCTAGGTTGGCATAACTTCATCAGGAGGGCTGGAGAAATGGCCCAGTGGTTAAGAACACGTTTTGCTCTTCCAGTGGACCCAAGTTCAGTTCCCAGCACCATGTCAGGAGGTTCATCACAGTCTGTAACTCCTGCTCCAGGGGTTCCCCTGCCTCCTGTCGGCTACCCTGGGCACTTGCACTCACCTGCACAGACACACACACACACACACACACACACACACACACACACACACACACCACACGCACGCACGCACACAGAACTAAAATAAGTCTTAAAAATTATGACTTTGGTCATATAGCAGACATAAAGTGATTTGGAATTTCTTCTTGTGACAGCTTTACTGATTTTTCAGAAATTTGTCTAGCACATACAAGTTGTTTGTAGACTCAAATTCTTCACAGGAGTCTCAGTTTCTTCTAATGTTTTGAGGATTCTTCTGTGCTCTTTCTTTCTTTCCTGAAATTGACAGTATTTTTCTGTTGAGTTCTTTTTTTTTTTTGGTTTCTTTTTTCAAGACAGGGTATGTAACAACCTTGACTGTCCTGGAACTCACTCTAGACCAGACTGGACTCAAACTTAAAGAGATCTGTCTGCCTCTGCCTCCCAAGTGCTGGGATTATAGGTGTGAGCCACCACCGCCCGGCAGTTCATTGACTTTATTGGTATTTTCTAAGAATCAGAGTCTAATATCTTCATTGTGTGCATGTGGTATATGCATGTATATAGAGTTGTGTACACAGGTGTGCTCACCTGTGCATGCCTGTGGGGAGGTCAGAGTCAGAGACCCCCACCCGGGGTCTCTAGCCCTGGCTGTCCTGGAACAGACTGACCTCTAACTCAGGGATCTGCCTGTCTCTGCCTCCTGAGTGCTGGGATTAAAGGTGTGCACCAACACGCCCAGTCCTCTCGTGTCACTGAACCTGGAACTCACCAGGTTGTCTAGACTGACTAATTAGAAAGAGCCTGGTCTTCTGCTTCTTCAGATCTGGGGTTACAGGTTTGTATGTGTGTGTTACACCCAGCTTTCCTTTCTACATGGGTGCCAGGGATCCAAACTCAGATCTGGGGTTGCAGGTGTGTATGTGTGTTACACCCAGCTTTCCTTTCTACATGGGTACCAGGGATCCAAACTCAGCTTTTCACACTTGTGCATTGCCCACTGAGATAAATATTTTCTAATATCTACTTGAATTGTTTCTATTTTTGCATCATGTTTTATTTTAGTTATTTGTTGGGTCACTGTTGCTGTGATGAAAGACGATGACCAAAGCAAGTTGGGAGGAAAGACTTTATTTGACTTACACTTCCACATCTAGGGAAGTCAGACGAACTCAAACAGGGCAGGAACCTGAAGGAAGGAGCTAATACAGAGGCCATGGAGGGGTGCTGCTGACCGGTGTACTAGTCAAGGCTTGCTCAGCCTGCCATCTTTTATTTTGTTTTGTTTATTATATATTCCGTGTTTTGTATGCATGCATGCCTGCAGACTGGAAGAGGGCACCAGATCTCATTACAGATGGTTGTGAGCCATCATGTGGTTGCTGGGAATTGAACTCAGGACCTCTGGAAGAGCAGCCAATGCTCTTAACCTCTAAGCCATCTCTCTAGCCCTCAGCCTGGTTTCTTATAGAACCCAGGACCATTAGCTCAGAAATGGCCCCACCCAGAAGAGGTTGGGCCCTCTCCAATCAATGACTAAGAAAACTGCAGGCTTGCCTATTATAGCCTGATCTTATGGAGGCATTTTCTCAGTTGAGACTCCTTCCTCTGATGACTCCAGCTTGTACCAAATTGACATAAAACTAGCCTGTACATATATGTACATTTAATATTGTATCTTGATGTGGGATTCCCCTCTGTATGCTGTGAATATATTTTATTACCATTGGTTAATAAAGAAGTTGTTTGGGGCCTATGGCAGCGCAGAATAGAGCTAAGTGGGAATTCCAAGGAGAGATAGAGGAGAAAAAAGGCAGAGTCAGGGAGATACCATGTAGCTGCCAAAGGAGACAGACGCCCCAGAACCTTACTGGTAAATCAGGAGCCTTGTGGTAAAATATAAAATAATAGGAGTGGGTCAGTTTAAGATGTAAGAGTTAGTTAATTTAGAAGCCTAAGCTATTGGCCAAGCAGTGTTTTTAACTGCTTGTAATAGTGTAATTACTATAGTTTCTGTGTAACTATTTCGGGTCTGGGCAGCTGGGAACAAACAAGCAATCTCTTACCATGGTATCTTTTTGACGAATCAACTGTCCTTTGTTTATTTTGTGTGCATGTATGCCACATGTATGTAGGTCAGAGAACAACTTGTAGTAGTCAGCCCTCTCCTTCCACCGTGTGGCGTCTCAGGTATTAAACTCTGCCGACGACAGCTTCTTCCAGTTTTTGATGATCTAAAAGTGTTTTCATTTCATTTTATTTTGGAATTTTGCTCATTCATTCATTCTAAAAATACATTTATTTCTATGTGGACGAGTGTTTTTGCCTGAATAGATGTCTTATTGTATGTCTCGGCCCCACCTGTGTTCCTGCACCTGCCGAGGCCTGAGGAGGGTGTCAGTCCCCTGGAACTGGAGTTATAGGGGGTTGGGAGTGGATGTGTGGGTGCTGGGACTGAAACCTAGGCTTCTGGCAGGGCAGTCTGCTTCTAACTGCTGGACAGTTTTCCAGACCCTCATTTGTATTTTTCAAGTCAAGGTCTTTGCTAACCAGCCCAGGCTGGCCTGGAACACACAGAACTCGGCCTCCCTCTGCCTCCTGAGCACTCGAATTAAAGATGAGCTTAAGCCTGGCTTTCTTGGGGGGGGTGTTCATCTTATTTCATGGTTTGATATTTTTCTACAAACGTGGAAAAATAAAAAGTTAACATGTCTTGAGATACATTTTTTTCCATCCAATTTGTGTACTTTTCCTTTAGAAGTCTAGTGACATATAACTTAGATTGCTTGACACTGACCTAGAGGTCTGTTTTCAGCCTCTCTCAACTTCAGTGTTTGTCATTTGGCCAAATCTGTTTTCTTTTTCTTTTTTTTTTGATTTATTTATTTATTATGCATACAACATTCTGCCTCCATGTATACCCTCATGCCAGAAGAGGGCGCCAGATCTCATTACAGATGGTTGTGAGCCACCATGTGGGTGCTGGCAATTGAACTCAGGACCTCTGGAAGAGCAACCAGTGCTCTTTAACCAATGAGCCATCTCTCCAGCCCTAAATCTGTTTTCAAGTTCATTGAGCTTTTCTTCTGTTGTGTGTAGCTTGTTGTCCTATTATCTAACAGGTAGGTTTTAAAACTTGGAATAATTTTACTTCTCTAATTTCTATTTGTAAAGGTTTTTGTTTCCCAGGTGTTTTCTCATTGTATATTTTCCTTTAAATACAAAGTATATCTTTATAATAGCTCTTTTTTTAAAAAAAGTTTTTGTGTTTGTTCCTTCTAACCTTTGCAGTTAGAGTTTTCCTGTCCTGACCACCTGCTCTCCGTCCCGGTAGTTGCTTCCAAATTACCACACAGAGGCTTAATATTATTTATAAATGCTCAGCCAATAGCTCAGGTTTATTACTAACTAGCTCTTATATTTTAAGTTAATTCAGTTCCTTATTTACGCTCTGCCACATGGTGGCACCTTTATTAGCACGGCACGTTCATCTCCGGTTCCCTCTGCATCTGGCTGGTGACTTCTAACTCCACCCTTCCCCTTCCCAGCATTCTCAGTTTGGCTTTCCCATCTAACTTTGTCCTGCTCAGCTACTGGCCAGTCAGCTTATTTATTAAACCAATGTCAGCGACAAATCTTCACAGTGTACAAAAGGATTATTTCACAGCACGCCTTCTTGTCCTCACCTACCCTGGCTCTGAATCTCCTGGTTATGGGTCACCCAATGTCCTCCAGCTTCTCTGTCCAGCCATTTGTGATTCTCTATTAAACATTGTGGCTGCTGCTTTCATTGAGATTCTAGCTTCACCTGCTTTTGGTCCCCCCCTCCCCTTTCATGCTAGCATTCCTTCCTGTCTTCTGATGCTATTCCCTACTTCCCAGGTTTGTCATTTTCTAACCTGGGGTTGGCTAGGGAACCATTTAGTCTCGCTAGCTACCCTGATAGATAAGCGCCAGCAGGCAGACCTCTGATGACTCCCGAATCAAGGACAGTTCGTAGCACACTGTGGTATTTAAAGCACCTCACTGATTGATTGATTGATTTTGTGTGTGTGTGTGTGTGTGATATGACTTTTCTGTTGAAACTATGACTGAACAGCAATGGGGTTCTGGGAAGGGTTCCTGGCTTCTGACTGATCACATCTTAAATTATTTGTGCATTTTTATTCATTTCTTCTTTGTGTTTAGAGATAGATGTGTTAGTGTTCCCGCCGACATTACTGTGATTGCCTCTCAGGGTCTCATAAACAGTCAAGTACTTTCTTGGGCTTCTTACTCTAAGCATAATGACGACCTCTGAGACTTGGTTTATAAATCTCACATTAAAAAAGAAAGAGAGGAAGAGAGGGAAGGAGCAAGAGAGGAAAGGAAGGAAGGAAGGAAGGAAGGAAGGAAGGAAGGAAGGAAGAAAAGTTCATATAAGCTCAGTTGCTGAGTTACTGAGGGATTTCCATGGTGTGTTCTCAAAAGTTCCAGCTGAAGTAGATATCATCCATCTTAGGGTTTCTACTGCTACAATAAAACACTGACCAAAGGGGTGGAAAGTGTTCATTATAGCTCACAACTCTCAGGTCACACTCCACCACTGAGGGAAGTCAGGGCAGGAACCTGGAGGCAGGAACTGAAGCAGACAGACCATGGAGGAGTGCAGCTTATTGGCTTGCTCCTCATGGCTGGCTCAGCTGCCTTCCTTATATACGCCTGTGCAGGGGTAGCACTGCCCACAATTCACTGGGCTCTTCCACATCATTAGCCACTTGCCTTCAGAACAGTATTATGGAAACAGTTTCACAATGGTGACTCTAGCTTGTATCAAGTTGATACAAGCACTGTATATCCCACCCAACCTGCCTTTAATTTTATTTGTCTCTTTTGGGGAGGGGAAGGTGTTGTGTCTGAGCCCCAAATCTCTTGTTGAAGATCTCTTTCCTCTGCTACACTCCTGGTATGGGCTTTTTGAAAGCAAAACCCGGACCTTGCTGGTAAGTGCTACTTTCCAGGAAGGCATTCCAGCCCTTGTTATGTTTTTCTGTGTGTGTGTGAGCTCTTGACCTAAATCCCAATCCTCCATCCCTCTGGCTTTCCACGAGCCGTCCCCTATGTTTGTCCCTTGCCTTAGAGACCTTTGGAGTGGCCTTGGGTTTTAATGATAAGAATCAGTGGGAAATGAAGGCTTTCATTCCTTCCTTTCAGAAGTATACCTTTTTAAAAACAGCAAGTAAAATATAATCGATTTTGCTACTTCACTGTGCAAGGAAACCCTTTATAAAAGAGGCACGTTCCTGTTTTGGCAGGAAAACAGCATCTCAGTCTGGAGACTCCAGCAGCTTGCAGCATTGGCGAGACTGCAGTTGGGAATGGGTGGGGCACACAGTGCTCTCTGGGCTTCCAGACTGCAGTTGGGAATGGGTGGGGCACACAGTGCTCTCTGGGCGGCACTGTGTAGGAACCTCCCCATAGTCATGTTTTGTTATTCTTCTAGTAGGCTACCAGAGTGGTATCCACCCAAGCAGAATGGACAGAGGTGTACGTTGTAGGTTTCCTATGTCTTACATTGTGGGGTTCCGGTGCTCAGTGGAAAGTGCTTTTAGGCTTGGTGTCAGGGGAAGGAACAGGAGGTGTAACATGAAGGCCTGCTTGTTGGGGTTTCTGTCCTTCCCAGTTCCCACAGTCGGTAAATCCCAAAGAAAATACACAGAAGTCTACATTAATCATAAACTGATTGGCCCATTAGCTCAGGCTTTGTATTAG
The DNA here is from genome assembly GCF_037038515.1 of Microtus pennsylvanicus. Taxonomy (NCBI): domain Eukaryota; kingdom Metazoa; phylum Chordata; class Mammalia; order Rodentia; family Cricetidae; genus Microtus; species Microtus pennsylvanicus. Next base: position 66,136,640 of record NC_134591.1, on the reverse strand, counting down.
CTTTTAATACTTATATTAACCCACTATTCTTATCTATGTTAATCACATGGCTCGGTATCTTTTTCAGCGGGGCAGGTCACATCCTGCTTTGGTGTCTGGACAGGACTGCAGAAAGAGCTTCCTTCTTCCCAGAATACTTCTGTTCTCATTGGCCCATCTCTACTTCCTGTCTGGTTGTCCTGCCTATACTTCCTGCCTAGCTACTGGCCAATCAGCGTTTATTTAAAACATAATTGACAGAATACAGAATTGCACCATCCCCCCCCCATTTTTTTTTTAAAGAAAATAAGAACATCCATAGTCCATTTTTGGGGAATGTGGGCATAGTTTTCCAGGCTACTTCCTGCTGGTTGGGGGTGCTGATAATCTTATGGGGACCTAAAGAAAATTTAGAATTATAATCTAGTTCTGACTGGAGTATCCTGTGAGTTTTGATCATCTCAGACAGCAGTCTTGAATCTGTTCTGGATGTAGAACTCCGACATCCGGGCCATCTGTTCCTACCAGAGATTTCTCAGGTGGTCTTCCTTGATAACAAACCTGATTTTTCTTAACTCAGAATGAATCCACAGCCTCTCATTTCCTATGGAAACAAAAGCAATATCTCTTCTCCAAAGTAACATACATTTTGACTTCAATTTTGAAGTCAAGGTATTTTCAAAATACCTATCTTGGATTAATTCAGCAGCATTTATAAGCAAGTATCTTTTAGCAGCTGTTGCTCTTTCCTCAGCATTCAAACAATTCAAAGAGAGCATAATAACATAGAGTATCAAGATTCTCTGTGTAATTTTCATCTTTATGTGGCTTTATTTTAACCTCCATTTCTTTATTTTTACTTTCAATTTTTGGCTTTTTGAGACAGATTCTCTGTGTATCTTTGGATGTCCTTGAATTCACTCTGTAGACCAGGCTGTCTTTGAACTCACAGAGGTCTCTCTGCCTCTGCCTCCCAAGTATGGGATTAAAGGCATGTGCCACCATGCCTTGAACTCACAGAGATCTGCCTGCCTCTGTCTACCAAGTGTTGGGATTAAAGGTGTGTACCAACACACCCAACTACTCTCTTTCTTTCTTTTTTATTTTAAGGATTTTAACCTTTAGCCTGCATATATTTTTAACACACTGTAAACCATTTAGAGGTTTTCTTAGTCTTTGAATCTCTCTTTACTGGATCTCTCTCTCTTTTTCTGACTACACGAGTCTTTAATTTGCTAAGCAATATGGGTAGGATTAAAGCCATGGCTTTGCGTTCTGAAATTCTAGGCTCATGGTGGAGGTACCAGCCAGAGCCATGTTTATTGCCACAACTCTATGGTATTTCTAGGTCCTTGCCAGCAAGCAAGCTGTAACAGTGTGTCCACAAATAACACTCAAATACTCTCTCTGTAGCCCAACCTCCTGCCTCAAAGAGTCAGGTTTTTCACTGGCAAGACAGCTCAGACAGCCAGCATTTTAAAACGACATAGCTTTTGTCCTGCTATCGCTGAAAACCAAAAAGCATGCAGTCAGCTTTTATCAACACCGTTTAAGTGTTTCGTGGCCGGACCTCTTAAAGAGCTGCAAGGTTTTGCAGCTAAAGCTGAGTCAGGAAGCCTCTCTTCAATGAGACACATTTGCCTCTAGCAAACAGAGCCCGACTGAGAAAACGTTGCTATCAATAAGCCATGATTCACTCTATTCTTTTCTCTCTATAATTACTTCCCAAGCTCCTCAGACTTTGTGTGGATGCTGTTGTTCACACGTTGGGCACCATTTGTATAGTCCTCTTCTGGGAACACGAGGTCTACATGAATGCAAGACAAAGAAGGATGCTGAGAGCTGGTGAGTTGGCTAAGTGGGTAAAAGCTGTTCCTCTCTCTACAGAAGCCCGATCCCACTGCAGGAGAGATTGTTGTCTTCTGACCTCCACGTGTGCACCTCTGTGCTTGTGAACATGTGCGTGCACACACACATATGCAGAGATATGATAATAATACATTTTAAATTTATTATACAATAATAATAAATTTTAAATAATAAATTTTAAGAAGAGACCTTTGACTTAGTGCCACCCATACATGTAGGAATCCTCAGGGCGTGGGTGGAGCTGTTAAGAGCGCTGACTGCTCTTCCAGGGGACCTGGGTTGAATTCCCAGTACCCACATGGCAACTCACAACAGTCTGTAACTTCAGTTCCAGGGGATCTGACACCCTCATATGGCCTCTGAGAGCATTTCACGCATGTGGTACTTATACATGCAGGCAAAACACCAATACACATAAAAATAAAAATAAACTGAGCCGTGGTGGCGCATGCCTTTGATCCTAGCACTTGGGAGGCAGAAGCAGGTGGATCTTTGAGTACAAGGTCAGCCTGGTCTACAGAGTGAGTTCCAGGACAGCCAGGGCTACACAGAGAAACCCTGTTTGTAAAAACAAAACAACAACAACAAAAATAATTAAAAATTTAATTAAATTAGGAATAAAAATAGTCTTTCGGTGGTCTGCAGACTGAATGATGCTAATCCTAGAACAATCAGGTCATATATCCCCTGTCTGTGTGTTTGTAGCAGAGCCCAGGCATCCCATTAGGGTTGAGCTGATCCATCCAACAGACTGTGATATTTAGAGCAAGGACTATAATCCTGGCTCACCCTTGACAGAACCCCAAGAGGAAAGTGACCAGCAGGCCACAGGCCAATAGGTTTTCGTTGTGTTCTGTGGATTCAGACGTTGCCTTCTGGCTTCAAGGTTGACATTCTCATGACATCATCCGAAAGCCACGGTGCTCATTTCTGCTTTGGGATGGGACATGGTACAAATGTCATATTCTTAGGTATTCAAAAGAATTAGTCATCTGTGGCTTCTGGCTTTTATTGCCTTCTAGAATCTCATGTAGGCTTTTAGTAAATGCTACTGCGCCTTCCTTTTATGAAATCAGAGAGGCAGACTTAATTGGTCTGGGTGTAGCATGAGCCGCTGGACCTCTAGACACTTCTTAGGTGGGTCTGAGGTATACCAGGCATCCCTGTTCTGGGGTTGTTTGTAGTCCAGGCTCTCTCTCCTTTTGAAGTAGAGTTCTCTTTTCCTTATTTAAGGGAGTTGCTGGAAATTGTCTAATATGTAAAACTCGCACCGAGATTGGATGAGGGAAAAGCTGGGGCAAAGACTCCGTTAAAGCCAAATTTTCCTGAGCCGAGAGTACATGCTGTTCCCTTGATCTCTCGGATTCATTAAAACTTTAAGAAAAAGGTTGAAAATACAGACACTTCATGGAGTCTCGTTTGCACAGTGGGCTTAAAGGAAGGGCAGAGGCGATCCCCTGGCTTCACAGAGCTTTATAGAATAATATTATCACAGGCGCAGGTCACTTCCTCGCACAAACAGATGCCCAGAGGCAGAGCAGCATTGCTTAGCTGTCTAAATATTTGCCTGTCCCACCTAAATCTTTGTGTGTGGGGGAGCGGACAGGATAAACCGCCGAGAGGAAAATATTTGCTTGTCCAGGAGTAGTGCTCACAGCGGGGCCATTGCCTGCCTTCCTGCTGTGGCCTCGGATGCTTTCTGACTGGCAAGAACGGTCTTTGCACACTGCGTCTTGGCTTCTGGATAGCCTGTGGTCGGCAGGACAGCTTGCTAGCTATAAAATTCAGTAACTGGTGGAATGCAGGAGAAAGGGACACTTAAGGGGGGAAGCCACCTCTGGTCCTGCTGTTACCTCATTTTTGCCATGCTGGGTGTGACCCAGGCTGTTGAGGCTACCTGTGGTGTAAGCCACCAGGGACTGATTGAGAATATTCTACCACTGGGCTGGGGAGTGGTGCTTGCTGCTATGCCTGACAACCTGAGTTCGATCCCAGGGGCCCAAATGGAGTCAGGAGAGACCCCAGCTCCCACGAATTGTCATGGCATGAAGGACTCCATCTACTTCTTTTCAAATAAACTTGGTGAGAAATAATTTCAAACAGAGAATGTACTATTGCTTTCTGGAAGCATTCTCTCCAGGGCATCAGGATGGCAGCTTACAGATCTCCATGTCTGTGTAAGAAATCTGTGAATTCTCAACTTCCAGCCAACTTGCAATCTTTCTTCATTCTGTCCCTACTATTTATTTCTAGCAAATTCCTTGGCGGATGCTGCATATAAAAACACATCTCATTTGTCCCTCCCTGATTTCCTTCCAGCTTGGAGGGGTGGACATTCAGCTAAGAAGCAGCAGTGGAGAGTCAGGCTTCAGAGGAGAAGTCTCTGTTGTTAAAGCTCGCATTAAGCCCTTGCTTACTCAGGGGCTGCTGGCTGCAGGAAGCGGTGATGGGCGTCTTGGCAGATGGCCGTGCCTGTGGTTTCCTGGAGGCCTATGTGGGAGGCGATTGTTTGTATATTGGTTTTCATTTATGTGTTGGTCTTATTTTCATCTTCCCGAGGTACCCAGATGCTATAGTGATAGATAGATTGGAAACGACTCATTTGTCAGGGTTCCGTGGGGGACGCAGGCTCCTTGCTCATGTGCAGTGGAGTCTGAAATGTTTAATTAGATGCCGAAGCTTTTCTGCCTGGGTCCATCGCCGCCAGTTCTCCCAGGTGGGTGCCATTCCTTAAGTGGGAGAGGGACTGGGGGGCCCTCTAGGCTCAGGCTGCTCTCCCCTCACCCCTTCATTCTGTCTCGGGGTTGCAGTCCTTTGAAATGCCGCTGTTTGTGCGTTTCCCCCTCTATCACAGTTACCCTAAGAACTGCCCTCCTGTGGCTGCTGGGATTTGCAGAGCTGTTCTGTGTTGCCAAGCAGGTCAGCCCCAGACCTTTTCTGGATGGATGTGCTTGAGCTGAAGGTGAAAGGGATGTTAGCTGCCTCCGTTCCTTCCCTTCTGCTTCAACTTTTCCTGGGGACTGACCTCATTCAGCCCCAGGCGTGAAGCCGGGAAGGTATGGTTTCACCTCCACCGCGTGGAACAGGGGTGGCCCCCCGTGGAGGTTCCTTGTGTGCTTATGCAGAGGACGGGCAAGCTGAGGGCTGAGGGAGAGAGTGACATTTGGGGCAGTTTGAGTGGCGCTGGAATGTGGGCTGGAAGAGTTGAGGCTGGGGTTGGCAGATTGTGGAGAGGTTGGTAGGTGTGACTGTGGGGTGATATTTGGTATGACCAAAGTGTCTGCCTGCTGAAGAGCCGTGAGGCTAGTTCTAGACACACTAAATGCGAGAGGCTTGTGAAATGGAAGCAGCCATTTCTGCGGGGTGGCTGGAGGCAGGGGTTTGGTTTCTGGAGTCATTGTCAGGGGTTAAAGGCTCCCTGAAAAGACCTTGGAGGAGTGCCTGAACAGAACGGCAGGGGCCAACGCTTTTGGGAGCACCAAGATTTAGAAGAAGAGTCAGTGGCTGGAGAAATGGCTTAGAAGGTGAGATCCCTGGCTGCTCATCTGAGGTTGGAGTTCCGTTCCCAGTACCCATGTTGTGGGGCTCAAACATGTCACTCCAGCTCAGGAGATTTAAGGCCTTCTCCTGACCTCCACAGCTATCTGCACACATATGGCACACACACATACGGTACACACATATGACACACACATACGGCACACACATACGGCACACACATATGACACACACATACGGCACACACACATATGGCACTCACACATACGGCACACACACATATGGTATTCACACATACGGCAACACACATATGGCACTCACACATACAGTACACACATATGGCACTCACATACGGCACACACACATATGGCACTCACACATACGGCACACACACACATATGGTATTCACACATACGGCAACACACACACATATGGTATTCACACATACGGCACACACATATGGCACTCACACATACGGCACACACACACATATGGCATTCACACATACGGCACACACACACATATGGTATTCACACATACGGCACACACATATGGCACTCACACATACGGCACACACACACATATGGCATTCACACATACGGCACACACACACATATGGTATTCACACATACGGCACACACATATGGCACTCACACATACGGCACACACACACATATGGCATTCACACATACGGCACACACACATATGGCACTCACATACGGCACACACATATGGCACTCACATACGGCACACACATATGACACTCACATACGGCACACACATATGACACTCACATACGGCACACACATATGACACTCACATACGGCACACACATATGACACTCACATACGGCACACACATATGACACTCACATACGGCACACACATATGACACACACATACGGCACACACATATGACACACACATACGGCACACACATATGACACACACATATGGCACTCACACATACGGCACACACACATACGGCACACACACATATGGCACACACACACACGGCACACACATATGACACACACATACGGCACACACATATGACACACACATATGGCACTCACACATACGGCACACACACATACAGCACACACACATATGGCACACACACACACGGCACACACATATGACACACACATACAGTACACACATATGGCACTCACACATACGGCACACACATATGACACACACATACGGCACACACATATGACACTCACATACGGCACACACATATGACACTCACATACGGCACACACATATGGCACACACACATACGGTACACACATATGGCACACACATACGGCACTCACACATACGGTACACACACATACGGCACACACACATATGGGACACGCATATGGCACACACATACGGCACACACACATATGGCACTCACATACGGTACACACTTATGGCACTCACACATACGGTACACACATACGGCACACACACATATGGCACTCACACATACGGTACACACATATGGCACACACTTATGGCACTCACACATACGGTACACACATACGGCACACACACATATGGCACTCACACATACGGTACACACATACGGCACACACACATATGGCACTCACACATACGGTACACACATACGGCACACACACATATGGTACACACATACGGCACACACACATATGGGACACGCATACGGCACACACATATGGCACTCACACATACGGTACACACATATGGCACACACACATATGGCACTCACACATACGGTACACACATACGGCACACACACATATGGCACTCACACATACAGCACACACACATACGGTACACACATATGGCACACACACTTATGGCACTCACACATACGGTACACACATATGGCACACACACTTATGGCACTCACACATACGGTACACACATACGGCACACACACATATGGTACACACATACGGCACACACACATATGGGACACGCATATGGCACACACATATGGCACTCACACATACGGTACACACATATGGCACACACTTATGGCACTCACACATACGGTACACACATATGGCACACACTTATGGCACTCACACATACGGTACACACATACGGCACACACACATATGGCACTCACACATACGGTACACACATACGGCACACACACATATGGCACTCACACATACGGTACACACATACGGCACACACACATATGGTACACACATACGGCACACACACATATGGGACACGCATACGGCACACACATATGGCACTCACACATACGGTACACACATATGGCACACACACATATGGCACTCACACATACGGTACACACATACGGCACACACACATATGGCACTCACACATACAGCACACACACATACGGTACACACATATGGCACACACACTTATGGCACTCACACATACGGTACACACATATGGCACACACACTTATGGCACTCACACATACGGTACACACATACGGCACACACACATATGGTACACACATACGGCACACACACATATGGGACACGCATATGGCACACACATATGGCACTCACACATACGGTACACACATATGGCACACACTTATGGCACTCACACATACGGTACACACATACGGCACACACACATATGGTACACACATACGGCACACACACATATGGGACACGCATATGGCACACACATATGGCACTCACACATACGGTACACACATATGGCACACACTTATGGCACTCACACATACGGTACACACATATGGCACACACTTATGGCACTCACACATACGGTACACACATATGGCACACACACTTATGGCACTCACACATACGGTACACACATACGGCACACACATATGGCACTCACACATACAGCACACACACATACGGTACACACATATGGCACACACACTTATGGCACTCACACATACGGTACACACATATGGCACACACACTTATGGCACTCACACATACGGTACACACATACGGCACACACATATGGCACTCACACATACAGCACACACATACGGCACTCACACATATGGTACACACATATGGCACACACATACGGCACACACACATATGGCACTCACACATATGGTACACACGGCACACACACATACGGCACACACACATACGGCACTCACACATATGGTACACACATATGGCACACACATACGGCACACACACATATGGCACTCACACATACGGTACACACGTACGGTACACACATACGGCACACACACATGACACACATACATATGGCACACACACACACAACATACACACACACACACATGCAGACACTCTCATAAATAAAAGTTTAAAAATCGTACAAGAGAGTGGAGCCATGGGTTTTCCTCAGTTCAGCCTTGGTTTTCCTTGGTCCCTCCATCTCACCTCTCTCCTGGCTAACTGAAGATAGGCCTCTAGTGATATTTTGTTTGCATTTTAACAAATAAAGTTTGCCCGAAGATCAGAGTGAAGAGCTAAGCCACTAGAGGCCAGGGAGTGGTGGCACATACCTTAAATCCCAGGACTCAGAAGGCAGAGGCAGAAGGATCTCTGGGACTTCACGGCCACCCTGTGCTACACAAGATTGAATCTGTCTAAAAGAGAAACAGAGCTCACATGAAGGTGTTTCCAGCGTTTGAGATCCCATGCCTTTAATCCCAGCACTAGGGAGGTAGAGACAGGAATGATGTGGCTGAGCAGAGAGGAATATAAGGTGGGAGGAGGCAGGAGCTCAGGGCAGTCTGAGGATGCAGTCTGAGGGCAGGATCGCCCCTTTGGTAGAGGTAAAAGGTCTCTCTAGTTGCTGGCCGCACTGCTTCAGTCATCTCTCAGCTTTTACCCCCTAATATCTGACTCCGGGTTTTTATTAAGAGCAATTAGAATTCGTGCTACAGTCTTCTGTTGTCATCGAACCATTCTTCCTTCCTTGCTCTCAAGGACTGAAAGAAACCATTTGCTGGCATGATGTCAGCTGAGAAGAGCTTGGAAGAGCTGGGTGCCTGAGTTCTCCGTTTTGCGGCCTCCCACTGAGCACAGCCATGTGACCATTCTGCTGGGCTGCCACTGAGCCAACCACCACAGACTGCTCCTTGTTTCTTTGTTTGATTTGGTTTTCTTGAGACAAGGTCTCCTCCAACCCAACCTGACTTTGAACTAGCTATATAGACAAAGCTGGCCTTGAACTCCTGATCCTCCTTGTAAGTGCTGGGGTTCCAAGCAACCATCACCACACTTGGTCATGTGTATATGTCTGTCTGTCTATCTATCTATCTATCTATCTATCTATCTATCTATCTATCTATCTATCTATCTATCTATCTATCTATCAATCTATCTGAGATAGGGTCTTGCTATGTAACTATATTGGCCTAGGATTCATGAGCTACCTGCCTTCTCTTCCATGTGTTGAGATTCCAGGTCTGTGTCATTATGCTTGCTTTCTGTGACTGAAAGTGCAGAGCCAGGCCTCCCCCTTTTTTGGAAATGGGGCGTACATATCTCTGACCTGGTGATGCACAGGAGAAGGGAGGAAGCCATGTGTTGTAGGGGTGTGTAGCTTCATCTTCATTTTGGTCCAGGAGAAGAGACCGTAAAAGAGCAAAGGCGAATCTCACAAGCTGGCGGTAGCCAAGGAGATTCCTTCCCACTCTTCCCCGTCAGTGTCCAGAGCTCCCCACTCACACGGTGTGTGCTCTTAGACCTAGTGCCCCATCACCGAAGAGGCTTGCTTCCTGGACGCAAAGGAGGTCTTCTTCCTTAGGCAGTTCACTGTCACAGGCTCCCCACTGCCGTAGAGGTTGCCGGGCTTCCTGAGTCTGACCTGGGTGTGAAGATAGGTTCCTGGGTTGGGGGATGGCTGGGAAACACAACACCTCGGCTGCCACATACCTGCCTGGGTACGACATTCAGGAAGTGTGCTTTTTCCATCTTGCCCAGATTCTGTCTTTAGCGGTTTAGACATCTTGAAGTCTGAATGCTAGCACTAACCCTGCTGGCTCCCCTGGGTGCAGGGTGAGACCAGGCCAGCGTTAGTCAATTCTAGTTTATTACCACAAAATGAGGCGGTAATGTGTTCTGATGGCCGTGTGTTCCCCTCTGCTGGTGCTGGCTTGCTCAGGTCCCTCAGAAAGGCGTCCTCTTAAGAGTCCGAGCTGTCGAGGATCCTGGAGCCGTTTCACCAGCCAAGATGAAAAGCCCATGGCTTTTGACTCTATCCCTTGTTATTTCCATAGCTGCTAGATCTGGTCCCAAACACTCAGTCAATGCCTACCACACAGTCCCAGGCTGCTTGGAACCAACATGCCCTCCTCGTGGTCCCGGGCTTTGTAGACTCCAGACTTGCTTTAGTTGAAGCTGCACATGTGTCTGGATAGCACCAGGGGACTGCAGGCTGCTGAGTGAGTGCCTCGCGTGTGTATATCTGCATGTGTATATGCGCTTGCCCGTGTAGGGGGGCATCTGCACACGTGTGTGTGGATTCTTGTGTGTGAGTCAGAGGACAAACTTAGATGTCTGTCTTCGTCTTCTAACTTTTAAAGACAGGGTTTTCTTATTGTTTTTTTTTAGGCTATCTATGCCTGAAGTTTCTGCATAATCCTCAAGTTTCTGGAGATTGTCTGGTCTCTGCCTGCTATTCTCTGGTGGGAGTGTTGGGGTTACAGACCTTGGTGCCGTGTGTCCGGCTTTTCTATAGCATTTAGGGGTTCAAACTCAGTTCTTTGTGCTTGCATAGCAAGCACTTTTACCCACTAAGTCATCTCCTCACGCCATCCCTGTAGCAAATTAGCTCGATATGGGAAATAACCAGGCCAGCTTAAGGATAACAATTATATTTTTAATGGTTATAATGGGAAACTCATGCCACATGAATGGGGAGTCTGACTTCCTCTGTGTCTGCAGAGAGTGCACACACCTGATCCCTCTCAGTTTTTCTTGCTCCGGTCCAGGTAGCCATTGCCTTAACTGGGTGTGATTGGTTAACAGAGCTTCCCCATCACATCCCCCCCCCTTTTTTTGATTTGTTTGGTGACTCCTTTGGGACAGTAAAAACCAAGGTCTAGTTTGAGTGAGGAGAAAGTAAAGATTGAAGAGGCTAGGAGGAGCTGGCAGGCACCTACACAAATCAGGACAAGGGAAGGACCCGGAAGTCTGAGACCAGGACCTGTGAGGCCGAGGAAGGTGCTGCGTGGGGCTGTCTTCTTAGCTTTCAGTTGACCAACAACTCCTAGGGAGACCTGGGATCATCAGGCCATCAGCAGTAGCCCTGGTTCAGTACAACAGTGCTAGCTTAGGAGTCTGTTGGTGTTCCCAGGCCCGAGACACCAGGGGGCACCTGATGGAGACCTCCTTTGGGGCCCATGAGCCCGGGCAACACCGTCCTAGAAACAGGGTTGGAATTCAGCCATGTGTGGGTTTTCAGACAATCCTCTGTTCTCTGCCTCAGCTTCATGTGGCTGTCAGGAAGCAGGTCCCCACTGTACAAATGGAGGCTTAGGAAGAACATGGGGTTGGTCACAGTGCCACCACGAGGGAGACAGAACCAGGGCACGGACCTGGGCTTCCTGGCTCCTGCAATTCTTTCTGTTATGCTCCTTCCCTGAGGTGCCTCACAGGTCTGAGACCTGTGGTCATCTCTGCCTGCGCTCTCTCTGTCAGAACAGAGGAAGGTCTTGGGCTCATGAGGAATCAGGAGCCGGGCCATGTCGGGTGCCGGAGCTGCCAACTCTCTCTCTCCCCAGGCTCTGGTCAGATGGGAGGTGAATCTGCTTTCCCTGGTCTGCTGAAGCCATCTTGATCCCTGGCTGTGCCCCCATCTGTCCTCCCAGAGAGATGAGCCCTGCTCTGAACTCTGCCCAAGATTTTCGAGTCCCGTTCGGAGTCTGGTGAGGCATATCTAGCATCCCTGACTTGGAGCAAATGGTAAACCCTACTTGAGGGCAGCATTCAATTATGAAATCTATTTCTCTTGCCACATTAAAAAAAAAAAGTCCCCTAATGTGCCTCTGTGCATACACAAATCCAGTGACACATCACTAAATGTGTATGCGGTTGCCATGGAGACGTCTCTCTTCTAACATGGCATGCTAAGAGCACGGCGAAGGGGAAGTTTTCTTTATAAAGAGAAGCGGAGCAGAACTTGGTTAATTGTCATCACACTAATCCCCAAACTGTCAATCTTCCCTGACTACCTGTCTCCTCCCCGGCAGCAACTTTGCTGTAGAATCCAAATCAGCACACAGGGCTGGGTCCCCTCCTCCACTTCCCCCGAAATTTCACTAGTATCTGCTCCCCCCAACTCCCTGTGCCAAGCACATACTTGGAAGGAACCCAGATCTTGACTTGAGGTTTTACCTGGAGGCTCAGGAAGTGCACCCCCAGGCACCTTCTAGCACTGGCCACTCAGGCCCTTGAGGCTCTAAAGGACCCTTGGCACCATTTCTTTGTAGGAAGTGCGGGCTGAGTAGGTAGGTCTCCTGCAGGCTCCTGGGATCGCCACTGGGGACTCTAGGCTTCAGTCTTTGGCATCACAACAAGCCCATAGTATGGTGGCACAAGATGTGCCGATTTTACGGTATCTCTTGAATATCAGAAGTCTCAAGTTTTTTTTTTCAAGTAGTGTGTGAATCCACAGAATGTAGGGAAAGAGGAGAAGGCCCGCAGAGACCTAAGTAGGTCTCTGGTCTTCCTGGCTTTCCTAGGATCTAACTCTGTGTTTTTACCTGTCTTTATTGGCTTCACTGATCCACTTTGTGTGCAAAGACATCCTTAAAGTTTGGGGCTTTACCAGTAACTTCTGTGGTTTGTACTGGTTGGTCTGTTGATTGGGACAGTGAGTGACACTGTCCCCTATCTGGGTTTAGGGTGGAGTAGCTCTCATTACTGGTATGGAAGTTCAAGTTCGAGAGTCTTATTATTGGGTCTACAATCAAGAGCTCGTCTTAGGACTTGAGACCACTTCACCGTGTTTTCTCTTCCTGGCATCCAGCCTGGAGGATCTCGTGGCTGAGAATGACTGCTTGTTGCTTTCTGTAACATGAAACTCTTCCACAGGCTCAGGGCAGCCAGGAAGCAACTTCAAGAGGTCGCCTGCCCATGCGGAGGCCAGGGGACAGTCTTGGTTGTCTTTCTCCTCTCAGAGAACAGACCTGGAGCTCACCAAGTAGCTTAGGCTGACGAGCCAGGGAGCCCCCTCCATCTGTCAATTCACCTTCCAAATTCTAGGATTACAAGTGCGAGTCATGGGATTGTTTCCTGCTAGGAAATCTTTAGCTACTGCTGGTCCAGTTCTGAGTTTGTAAAAGGGCTCATGACTGTAGTGTGCTTTCTTGTCGGGACTGCCAGCCCTCAAATAACGACATGGAGACTTATTAATTATGAAAGCTTGGCCTATAGCTTAGTCTTGTCCCTAACTAGCTCTTATAGCTTAAATTAATCCATTTCTATTAATCCACGTTCTATCACGTGGCGTTACCTCTCTTCCATCTTGTACCTCCTGTTTCCTTTTCCTCTCTCCTGGCTTCTCCCCTGGGCCTTGATTATCATCGCTTACTTCCTCTCTCTGCCTGGAAGTCCTGCCTCTACCTCCTGCCTAGCTATTGGCCATTCAGCTCCCAGTTAGATCAATCACAGAATATAGCTTCACACAGTGTACAAATATCCCACAACACGTGACCTCAGAGAAACCAAGACAAGAGACTTTGACTCTGGGCTCTCCAGCCCTAACAGAATCGACCCTCTGGCAAGAAACTGGTCTCTAACAATGGTGTGCACTCATGTGGTGTGATACAATACGGAACTTGCCTCTCACACGCCACTGTCTTCCTGCCAATTTTGGCTGATAACTCTTCCTGGCGTGGATGTTTGAATGGCTGTTAGGAGAGCCACTGCCTCCCTTTCGCTCTTGGCTTGTACTAGTAAATATCAATTTAGTCCTTATAGAAGGAAAATAAAGGAGACTTGCTTGTCTCCTTAATCCACAAACCCTGTAATTCTCACCTGGAAAATCTGACTCTCCTATTTCAAATCGCTTTTAATGGCAAAGGCTGAAGGGGGCTTTATTGTTCTTACCCGAGCTTATATTTAAACTCCCTTTTTTCTCACCAGTGTGTTCAGTAAATAAGAAAAATTTCCCCGGAACACCAGAGGGACCCGCTCAGGGGCGGTGGTGGGTGAGAAGAACTTGAAGCTGGGTATGGGAACGAGTCCCACCCTGTGGGGGCCCAGGAGGGGTCCGCCAACTGCCCAGCAGGCGGTCTAGGAGAATTGGGCTCAGCTGCTGCTGGATTCAGAGATCCTTCCCACCATCACTTCTGTCCCTGAGGGGAAGTGGACAGATGAGCCCTTGCTAGAGACTCTAGACAGGGACCAACTGAGGTGTGCAGAAGGACAGACACCCAGTGAGATGTGGGGTGTTCTCAGCTCCATGATGCCCCATCCCTGAGCTCACCTGCTTCTTGGGTTGGACTCAAAGCCTGACTTTGAGCTCCCTGCCTCGTCCCTAGGGTCTGGGCAGTTGATCTTAGCCGCTTGTTGCTCGGCAAAGATTATGAGCCAGATGGATTCCTGCCCCCACATCTGCCCTTCTCGTTCTTGAGCAACCTCCTCCTTCCCAACAGATGGGAGAGGGTAGCCCAGTGTTACCGACTGCAGTGCCTCTGAGAAGTCCTTAAGTCACAGATGGACTGTCATGATAGCCCTGACTCCTACCAGAGGCCGCATGTCCAAAGAGAAATAAGATGCTCCCCGTGGGGGATGGCTACACTTTGGAGTTAGATGGGTTTCAGAACTTTCACTAGAATTCGTGGGTTGTGCATTTAGACGTGCAGCTAAGTCCTGCTCTGAGTCGGCTAGCCACACAGTGCTACCCTATCGGCTAGCCACACGGTGTTACCCTAGCATATCGCTGCATCACAACCTGGTGACCCTGCTTCCCCCCTGGGCTAAGAGGCAGCCTGAGCAGGGACTCCTGAAGGGCTTGGGAACCAGCAGGCCACACTGCCATATAGCAGACCCACTGGAGGCCACATGCTCGCTTCCTGATTGGCCCTGCCCGTAGTCACTCGGGCCTCCTAAGGTCTGATATTTCACCTGGTCAGAGCTGCAGGCCCTTCTCAAGGATGTTTGCAGGTGTGTGGTGGATCTAGCGGAAGCTCCTTGGCTCTGTGGGTCAGGGTGCTCAGTCTTCAAAGCCTGACTGGAGGCCTGGGCACGGAGGGACTCAGCAGGACAGCTGCCGCCTTCCTGGTTGCTGTTGGCAAACAGCAGGCCCGTCTTAGGGACTGAGATTCCGGCAAGTGCCGCCTGCTGCCAAAGGAGGCTGCTCCATGTGGCAGAGCCACGCTCTCCTGAGAAGTGAGACTCTGCTAATGTGTTCTCAAGAGCTGTTCCAGCTGGCGGCCCCCATTCTTGCTCCCGTGGCTGGAAGGTCCCCAGCACCCACTTGGGCATGAGACTGGCTCACTGGCAGCACTCGGACCTTGGCCATTCAGCTAAGACCGGAGCCTTCTGCCACCTTCCTCCTGCCTTAGTGGGTCCTGGCACTGTGACGGAGTGGCTTCCTCCTGAAGCCGACCTTGTGAATGGGGGGAACCACAGATTCACAGGATAAACCTTGGGTCCCAAGCAAAGCTAACTTAATTATAGCCTTAGTTTCCTTTTTGTACAGTGGTGACCTTGGGAACTTCCTTGTTTGTAGGATACCTATAGTGTTTGGCAGAGTGCCTGGGACACAGTAGTTGTTTAATTGAGATTAGCCTTTACTTTGTCACTGATAGAACCCTGGCAGTGTCCAGGGGTTGCAGCTGACTGTAGATGGACAGGAAAGCCTGGTTTTCTGTTTCTGTGGGATTGCTGTGCTCCTCTAACTTGAATTCCTCCTAAATGTGTGTCCTCTTAGCCCCTGGCTTCTCAGATGGCGTAATCCTGATAGCTCTCCTCGTCCTGGCCAGGGGACCATGTTGGAGAACAAACCTTAGATCTCATCTCTCTAGAATTCGCTGATGTGCTTTGCCTAGCCCTCCTTTGTCCCTCTAGAGTGGCCCGGCTCTCCCCAGACAGGAGCAGAGGAACCGCTGGGGCATGCGAAACTTGCCTTCTAACTATTCCAGCTGTGAATCTCTCCCCTGCATTTGTCAGCATCTGGGGACAGTTTGGGGGCGTGGCAGTGGGGGGTGGGCTCTGTATCCTGTGGGCCAAAGCTAGTCAAAATGAGACTGTGCACAGGATGGCCCCGTAAAGAAAGAATTATCCAGCTGAGAATGTTGGCAGTGCTCCCCCTACTCCCCCCCACTTCTCCCCCCACTGCCAGCTCTCTGGCTAGGCAATGAGGTGACTTTGGGGACCTTCAGGGTACTAGAAGTGGCATTACCCAGCTGGATCATCTTTTCATGTCTCCTAGTCCAAGGGGCCACAGTCTCTTCTTTCTTATTGATGAGCTGTGTGCAGCTGTGGGCAGACCCATCATGGGTGGTGGCCTTTACAGGTGAGGTTCCTTCAACGGACTGCTGTCTCGGGGACCCTGGGCCATTCCACCGATTCACGAGGTGCCTGATTTGTACAGGACAAGGCTTTGTGAAAAGGAACCTGTGCTGGCCTTGTTTTGGCTTAAATGATGGGCCGTTATGATCAGGATCCAGGCCGGGAGCTGAGAGGACTCTCCCACGGCTGGGTGGGTTGCTCACCAAATAAATAGCAATCCACAAGATTTTGCTTCCGATGTAGGTGGCTGTACCGGGGCAGCGGACTTGATGAGGATGTCAGAGAATGTAATCTCCTCACGGTTTGGCGGTAAGCTTTCCATGGCCCCAAATGTCAGGTGGAGTTCCCACGCGCTAACCTCGTGTCTGTTACCCTTGAAGTGAAGCAACACCTTCTCAGGTTGCAGTAAAACCAGGCCCATTTAAAACATACACAAAGCCGAGGTCATAGCTCCAATGAACACTCCAGGCCACGCCATCCCCTAAGACCCCAGGTGAAGAATTGTGTGGCTTTACTTTTGGGCTCCCGCCATCCCCTTCCAAGTCTCTGTTTCATTTCTACATCCCGTCGTGTGGCCTTCAAGGGTTCTGTAGAACTTAGGGTGTGGACCAGCTGCTAGGAGTTAAAATCCACCGTTCTCCTCAGAGGCCTGGGCGGGCTGAGGCCAGCGGCCTCCCTCCTTGCCCACCTCTGTCATTGCTGCCTCTGGTGATTTAGCGACTCCAAACAACTGGGAACCGCTGACACTTGTGGGTCAGCCTCTTTTCCTGGCTTCCCAGGAGCGAGTGGAGTTGACAGATACAAATGGAACCCTGTTGTCTGGTTCTTTGCTCGGGCCCAGGGGATAGGGGATGATCGATGGGGACTGGGGTGGGGGCTAGTGCTGCTGGGTAGAAGGCAGCCTCTTTCCTGTGTGGCTCTGCTCTGGTCTCTCTTCTGCTGCCTTCTCAGCCTCCGGTCAGGAGGAATGACTTCCAAGTCTATTGGAGAAAATCTTTATTTCAAACAAACAAACAAACAAACAAAGAAACAAAAACAACACTTCAGAAAATGCCGATTTTCCCTCAGAATGTGTTCTCGGGTTAAAGGGGGACAGTGTGAAGAAATGTACTTTTGTCTCCAAACCTCTGTTTCTCTTGTATTGTAGTTTGATTTAAGGAAGGGAAATCTTGCCCTTGAACCTGACGGTATAGAGCGGCATCCCCAGAGTTGCCGACAGGACAGGGGACAAACTGTAAGTGCAGCATCCTCAGCAGCAGCTGCCTCTCTGGGGGACAAAGGTGGACACAGCACCCTGAAGCGGACACAGGGGGTGGAGTGAAGTCGCTGTGTCTCTTCGGTATTCCCTCAGGACAGTCTTGGCGGGGCCTGAGAGATGGCTCAGTGGTCAAGAGCACTTGCTTCTCTTCACACGTGTCTGTAGCTCTCATCCTAGGGGATCCTACACCCTCTTCTGACCTCTGCTGTCACGGCTTGCACATGGCGTGCTTACACACGTGCAGACAAAGCAGTCATACAAATAAAGTAAAAATAAATGAAATAATAAAAACAAGTTGTTTGTGTGTACGTGTGGAGGTGCACGTGTGTGCACATGGATGTGTAGGCCAGAGGTGGGTTTGTTGTATTCTTGCTTTTCTTTCCTGAAAAGGGCCTCTGTTGGTTTGGGATTCTCTGACTAGGGCAGGCTGATTGGCCAGTGGTTCTCAGGGATCAGCCTGTCTCCACTTCTCAGTACCGTGATTACAAGTTCATGCCGCCGCAGGTGGCTTCCTCCATGGCTTCTGGGAATCAAACTCAGACCTTCAAGCTTGTGTGGCAGGTGTTTCACACTCCAACTTTAAGAAAAAATTTAATTGACACATACGTTGTGCAAAATTTATGAGACACAGTATAATCTCTTGACACGTACATATAGTATGTAATTATATATAATATATACAATGGCCAAGTCAAGTCCTTTATAAGATGCCATTTTAGTAAAATAAACATTCTACCAGCAATATTGCCAGTCAGATGCCACTCTGTGATGTGGCTTCAGGTACCTTAGCCCCGACCCTGGGCCACCAAGTCTTAGTAACGCTTTGTTGGCGTGTTGGCTGACATCTGGCTTCAACCTTTCGGGGTCAGCTTTGTGTTCTCGCTGCCTCAGTCTGCACGATGCACTGTGGTCTCCACCCTCTACAGCGTGCTCTGTGTCCCCATGCCCGCAGTTGGCTGTGCCGGGGCCTGCTTAATTGCAGTGGTTAATTTGAGAGTGCCCTTAGATGTAAACTTGAAAAAGGCACGCGTTCCGTCATGCCCACGCTGGCATCTTACTGTCTAAGTTTGCTGGGCTCAGGGAGCCGGGGAGCAGCGAGGGAGGTAGCTGAGATGAAAGGTCACCTGTCTGGGCCCTGCCCTATGGGGCCTGCAGCCTGGCATCGTGGCGCCTTCCTTTCTTAGCCCGAGGCACGTTATTCTAGTGACTCATCCGAGCAGCAATTTATGTTCTTGTTCTCCTTTACCAAGAAATAATTTCCTCTCCATCTGCCACTTTAAGACTCAAGGCCTGCGTTTCCTGTGCTGAGAACATAGTGGCCTGTTGTCCCTCAGTTCTGTTTATGTCCTTTGGGGCTGGGGGTGGGGGGGGCTTCCGTCTGATGGATGCACAGAAACCAGATTGACATAGCCAGAGCCACGGAGAGGCAGGAACGTGGGACTGCGTGTGTCGGAACCACGTGTTGTATCCTGCCACTTTGCTGTCGGTTGTCCCCTCTGTCAGTCATGACAGCTCCCTCGGCCTCCTGTCCCTCACCTTCTCTGGAGTGGAAACATTGCCACTTATCACCATCCAGGGTGACATCTGGGGACGTGAGCTCCGGGCAGAAGCAGCGTGCTGCGAGCGGAGGTGGATGACCACCGCACAGCTTGCCCTGCAGGCTGGATGGCTGTCAATTTCAGGGTCCAGTCTCAGGGCGGGGAGGAGGGAGGAGGAGCGGGGCGTTGACAGCCAGATATCTGTGAGTTCAACACTCTTCACTCACTGCCCTGTCTCCTGGGGCCTTGGCAGTTCTGAAAATGAGTTCTGCACCTTAGGGGCTGCTGCTTACACTCTGGGCAGCCTAGCAAACATTAAGTCACTGACACTCCGCGGTAGGATGGGTGGTCCTTCCTGTAAGTTATCGTCTTCTTGGTGGCTCCTGGGGCAAGAGTCTGGAGAGGGGACTGAGGCTTCATGGGAGCAGCTTCCTGCTCACCCAGATTGCCCCCTAGAATTCTGTCTCTTTCTGGAGCGTCCTCTCAGCTGCTAAGCCTCTGAACTCTCCGGGAATCATTTTTTTTTTTATTCTCTCCTTTGGTCTTTACAACAGTCTCGGAATTTATCTTCTTTGCAGATGAGAACACTGAGGCAGGAAGGGGTACTTTGTCCGAGGTGGTGTGGTAAACGGTGAAGTCCCAGGGATCATGGGTCTGGAGTGTGTTGTTTTTTATACTACACCGCCCGTCCTCCATGTCAGGTTTTCTGTGTCTCTTAAATCTCAGTCTCAGCTCTGTTGGGAGATGGGCACTGGGTTATGGCCTGCAGTGCCCAAGGCTCCTTCCACATCGTCTCTGCTTTGTATGTCCCTCGTGGCCTCTCCGGGCCCACTGCACACCACAGCGCCTCTCATTACTCCTGCAGTTGCTTCGGCTTTGAATCTCCTGCTCAGTGAGAAGCCAAGAGGTTGTTTGCGTTCTCAAGTTATCTGCAGCCAACATCTCTCAAGGCTGGCCAGCAGTGTAATCAGAAGCGTGGCCTGAGCCTGAGCAGGGAAAGGTTAGGAGGAACCGGGGCTGTCGTACACCGGGTTCCCTCTTCCCCATCACCCGACTGAAAGACTTGGGTAGTGTGTCACAACTTGCCTTGGCTGTTCATTAACTACATCTGCATCCGCTGGGACATGGAAGGGATACAGGATGAGGATAGGCGCATGGGTGGGGAGGTGAGGATGGGTAGGAACGGCTCTTCTTGCTGTTGAGCCAGTGGCCGGGGCACCCAGGGCAGCCTTCAAAGTCATGACTCTTTTGTGTCTGCTGCTGGTCTCCAAGGCCATCTCTCAGTGCCTGCCAGAGTCACTCTGGCTCATGGATCCGCTTCTGCACCCTGGCTCTGTCCCACCCTGATCTCAGATCTCAAAACATATCAGTTCACTGGTACCCAACTCTGACAGTGATGGGAGTGAGGCTGGTACCCCGCTCTGACAGTGATGGGAGTGAGGCTGGTACCCTGCTCTGACAGTGATGGGAGTGAGGCTGGTACCCCACTCTCACAGTGATGGGAGTGAGGCTGGTACCCCGCTCTGACAGTGATGGGAGGGAGGCTGGTACCCCACTCTCACAGTGATGGGAGTGAGGCTGGTACCCCGCTCTGACAGTGATGGGAGTGAGGCTGGTACCCCGCTCTGACAGTGATGGGAGTGAGGCTGGTACCCCACTCTCACAGTGATGGGAGTGAGGCTGGTACCCCACTCTCACAGTGATGGGAGTGAGGCTGGCCTACCTGGCCGGCCAGTGTACCTGTGGATGTACACGAGCTGACTGGAGAGAACTTTTTTTAAAAAATAAAATACAATTATGGGGACTGGAGAGATGGCTCAGCTGTTAAGAGCACTGGCTGCACTTCAGAGGATTCTGGTTTGATTCCTAGCACCCAGATGTTACACCAATTGTTTGTAAGTCCAGTTCCAGGGGGATCTGACACCTTCTTGTAGCCTCTCTGGGCACCGTATGTACAAGTGGTGCATAGACACATATACAGGCAAGTTATCCATGCACAAAAAAAAATGTAGTATTACACCATTTCCCTTTAATTCCTTCCCTGTTATCCTCTGCCTTCCTGGCTCCTTCTCAAATTCCTGGACTCTTTTTCAATAATTGTTATTGCTACACACACACACACACACACACACACACACTCACCTATGAATATGTAAATATAACCCACTGAGTCCATTTAAATTGCTCATGTGTATATGTTTCAGGACTGACCACTGGGCATTGGATAACCAATTAAGACCTTCATCCCTTGGGGGAAGACCACTTCTCCCAAGAGCAAGAAATGTAATGGGCTGATTGTTAATAGCAACCATTGTTTAAAAACTGCAGTTTTGATACAAATTTACCATTAGATGCATTGAAAACAAGGACAGAGCTTCTCTCTCCTTAATTATTTTGCTGCTTTTAGATAATTTGTGCAGCACTCTTGTGTCTGTGTACAGTGGTGTGTGTTATTCACACCTGCCCTGCCCAGTGATGTCATTGGTAGCCCCAGGATGAGCAGGGGCAGGAAGAGTTGCACCACAGAAACAGGCAAACACTGTCAATCAAAATGTGAGTTTTCATCATGGGCTGGACTTAAGAAAAATGATGGGGAAAAGGTAATAGAGATTCAACTTGAAAATCATTGTAGATGTTACAAAATAACTGAAGAAAACTAAAAAGTTTCCAAGTGCTTGGGTGTAGCTTAGTGGTGGAGGGCTTGCCTAGCACATGCGATGCTGTGTGTTCACTGCCTGGTACTCTGAGAAAAAAGTCACCTACAGGTGTGAGAGGTCCTTTTGTATATGTGTTGATTTTATTAGTTAATGAATAAAGAAGCTGGCTTGGCCTGTGATAAGGCAGAGTAGAGCTAGGTGGGGAAAATTAAACTGGATGCTGGGAGAAAGAAGGCGGAGTCAGGGAGAAGCCATGTAGCCCCACCAGAGATAGACACCAAACAAAACTTTACCTGGCAAGCCACAGCCATGTGGCGATGCACAATTTAGTGGAGAATGGGTTAGTTTAGAATATAAGAGTTAGCCAGAAATAAGCTTAAGTGATTGGCCAAACAGTGATTTAATTAATACAGTTTCTGTGTGCTTATTTTAGGGCTGAGCAGCCGGGAACAAACAAGCAACCTCACCCAACAATTAGTCAGAACTTTAGGATGATTTAGGTGTGTGTGTGTGCGTGTGTGTGTGTGCATGTGTGTGTGTGTTAAGGGGGTTTATTAGAATGACTTCCAGGCTGTGATCCACCTAATCCAACAATGGCTGCCTATGAACCGAATGTCCAAGAATCCAGTGATTGTTCAGTTTACAGGCTGAATATCTCAGCTGGTCTCCAGTAGATGCTGGAATCCCGAAGAAGTAGGCTCTACTGCCAGTGAAGGAATGAACTTGCTAGTGAGGGCCAGAGGGAGCAGGCAAAAAGAGAGCCCCCTTCTTCCTTTTCTTCTAACAGTAGGCCTGACCCGGATTAGAGGTGTGTCTTCTCACCCCAAAGATCCAGATTAGAAGTGGATTTTCCCACTTCTAGTTAAGAAGTGTGCACCTCTATTTTGGGGTTTTAGTTCACTGCAGATGTAGCCAAGTTGACAGCCAAGAATAGCCACCACACCTACCGTGCAGTTCATCAAATAAGTCGACGGTTTATTGACAAACAAATGGAATTCTGGCTTGGGTGGAGGTGGCTGGAGGTCAACTTTGAGTATCCTTTTATTGTTGGTTGGTTGCTTGCTTTTTGTGAGACTGGATCTCTTAATGTAATCCTGACTTTCCAGAACTCTCTATGCAGATTAGGCTGGCCTCGAACTCTCAGAGGTCCTCCTGCATTCAGCGGTCCGGGATTAAAGGCACGCAGACCACTCCCAGCTCAACACGGGGCATCTTTGGAAATGGCTTTCCACCTGATTTTCTGAGGCAGCATCTCTCCCTGACCCTGGGGCTCGTCTGCTCATCCAGCCTCTCTGGCCAGCTGTCTCAGGGCATTCGTTGGTCTTTGCCCCTCCCAGCTCTTGCCTTTTGTCATTTCGTTCTCTTTGTTCCTGTAGCTGCTCTCTCCACAGCTGGTTGTTGATCAGAGGTCATGGCTGGTACAGGTTGACCACGCGATCTTCTAACTTTTGTTTCTGGCTGTTGTTTCCTTAAACTGTTAGAGATCCCTTTCATTGTGTACTGTGGGACATGCCCTAGGGACACAGAATGAATAAAACAGCCACACATATAGATCCTTTCAGTGGCAGAGAGGGTCCGAAAACAAAAGAGATGTGAGATCCCTGTAGTGGCTTTGCAAACTTTTGCCCCTTTTAGCGGATCCCTCTGCTTCAGTCTCCCTGACGAGAATAAGTAGTCCATATTTCCGCCTGACGCTGGTGGGGATGCAGCTCAGTGCAGGGTCTGAGGTTGGTGGCGTGCGAGCGGCCAGGAATCTGAAGTGAACAAAGGTTCAAGTGAACATGGGAGGGTTTGGAGGGGAGACACCAACAAGGAAAGTAGACCCAGTTGCACTAGTCAGGCAAGCGGGGTGCCTGCCTGCTACCTCACTCCTATCCTGCTGGTGTTTCTCTACTGTGCGTAGGTTGAACATCTGAAACAGACCTCTGCTCCAAAACTGGGCTAAAAATAATTAATCTAAGAAATATCACAGGGTAGCCAGCTCGTCCACAGGTCTGTTTGTTCAGCAAATACAAATACCTGCCCAGCACTGGGTGCCTCAAACTCCCTGAGCTGCACAGTCACGTGATCTGTCCTCTCCCCAGAGGAGCATTCAGACCTGTGGGGAAAGCACCTGGGTGGAATGCTCTGGAAGCTTCCCCTGTTGTGGAATCATTAACCATTTTTCCACCTCTGGTTTTGTTCTTTGCACAGATTTTAGTTTGTAATTATATGTGTGTGTGTGTATATATATATATATATATATATATATATATATATATATATATATGGTGGATGTTTGCGTCTCGCAGGATAGCAGGACCCAGGCCTTAAGCACAGAGCCTGAATGAGCAGACAGAAACAATGTGTGATCAGCAATGAACCAGGAGGCATGAAACAGGTCTCAGAGGCATCCAGGAGTGAGGGGCTTGAGCTGGGAAGACAAAGCCTTGGGGGCGGGGAGACGGCTAACAGTAAAATGCTTGTCTTGCACGTGTGGGAAGCTAAGTGCAGTCCCCAGGACCCTGGTGAAAGCTGGGTGTGATAGTGCACACTTGTGATCCAGCGCTGGGGAGGCAGGGCCCAGTGACTAGCTAGTGACAGCCTAGGGTTGATGGATGAGTTCCAGGCCTAATGAGAGACCCTGTCTCAGAAACAAGGTGTACATATCTGAAGAAGAATCTAACTTTGATCTCTGGCTTCCATGTGCACACCCAGACTCAGACACGCACACATACACAGAGAGATAGATAAATACATGCGTGTGTCTGTGAGTGCATGCGTACACACACACACACACACACGCACACACCGACTTGGAAGTCCTGCCCTTTGACATTAGGTAGGGAACCCAAAGTCCTTTACCTCCATTGTTTCTGGCAGATGAGAACACTCTGCTTACATGCAACGGTTTTTTAACATTTTCTTGGGCCAGAGACTCCTGTGTGAATCCGATGAAACTGGAAGCCGTTCTCTTCTAGAACAATGCTCACAGCACACAAACACATCCTACCTGCTTTTACATTTCCAAGGGTTCCCATCCTCCCTGAAGCCCACCCATCAACACCCAACCAAGAAGCTCACTGTAAAGAACACACGTGAGCCTGGTAGTCGTAGCCCCGAGCTCTGGCCTAGTTCTTGGCAGCTCGGCTGTGTGTCGTTGGGTGAATCTGATGATCAGGTGAGGTGACTCGTGAAGTAGAGCCCTGGTTTGCCGTGACCTATACAGAGATGAGCTCACGGCGGAAGAGAGGGGGAGGGCCAGCTGGAGCAGAGAATGAGCGAGCATTAGTCTTGGTCTGGTCTGGCCCTGGGGTGGTGGTCCTGTCTACGTCTAGGAAGCCTACTTAGCCTTAAAGGTTCTTTTCCAAATGGATCTTAGAACACCCGGGGAAATGATTCAGCGGATAATAGCACATGCTATGCAAGCATGAGGATCTGAGTTCAAATCTCAAGCATCCGTCTTAAACTGTCAGACATAACTGTGTGTGTCTATAACCCTAATTCTGGGGGAGTAGAGAAAGGTGGATTCTGAGAGTTCACTGTCCAGCTGGCCAGCCTGGATGGAATGGTAGGATTCCAGTTCAGTGAGAGACCCTGTCTTCAGGCAGTGATGCAGACACAGCTGGAGGAAGACAACCAACGTCCTCCCCTGGTCTCTGCATGCGTGCATGTGATTACGTACACACACACACACACACACACACACACACACACACACACACTCCTTAGGGCGTGCTGTGACAATAGGAAGCATTAATTGATATTAGGCCGGTTGTAGAGAGTCAGAAACTGTTTGATCTCATTTCTGGGCCTCGTTGGGGTTCTTTGAACCCTGAAACTCCCACAAGGGAGCCTTGGGGGCTGTGCACTCCACAGAAACTAAGGTATGCCTCCAGTTCTGGGTAGGGAGGCTCGGCATGGCAGCCATCTTCCTTCCACTCTTCCCATGGTCCTCTGTCTTGAACGTCAGCCTTAGAAGCCCCTCTCGGTGATACCCATGTCTTGTTCGGTTCTGCCCATCCTCCCCTCCTCCCGAAAGTGGCTTATGGCTTTGTTTTTCAACTCTGACCTTATTTTCCTTTTCCTTCTTGTTTTGGAAGTTAGAACTTTGGGGCTGTTGTTGATACCAGAACCGTTCAAACCTCTGGAGTGAGGCAGTACAGTACTAGAATTTGCTTGGAGAACTGTTAACGTGGAGATAGATTTTTGTAAAACATTTCCTCCTGGGAGAGCCCCCCTTCCAGGTCTCCCCACATTGAACATCATTCTCCTGTGCGTCCGTGGTAGGCAGAGGTATCATTGGCAGGTGATTTGTCTAGCCAACGTCTAATTATGAATTAAAGTTCTCACTGGCATCTTTACAGCCTGGTGGGCAATAGCAGTCGAATTTTAAGTCCAGCGTGTGGTGTCTGAATTGTTCCTGGACACAGGAGTGACACGGGGTTGCTTGGCTCTGAGCTAGCCTGTGGGATGCTGTGTTAGTGGGCAATGAATGCACCTCGTAGATGGGGCTGAAACTGCAGGGGGCAGGTGGAGGCTCCTGAGGTAGGGGCAGGGTCCTCGTGTGTGGTGATCTTTATCTCATGGTTAAATCTGCTGGCTGCTAGACACCAGCCACTGTGGCGGGAAGGATCTGCCTCCGCTAGACATGCCACAGAGTCTGTGGCCCTCTCAGCTGTGAGTAGACCTCAGAAGCGAGGCTGGCAGCTGTAATTACCACCTGTGAGGACTCTAAGCACACAGAGCTGGCCCGGTTAGACTCACAGCCCCTGGCCACCGTGGGCCTTGGCGGGTGGTTAATCCCAGGCCTCTCCACTCCTGTGGAGGAGCGTGGCCTGCGTGCAAACGGTAGAAGAATTGCTGAGAAAGGCAGAGGCGGCCCGTCTCTTCGCCCTCCTGTTTGGGCTGGGATCTATTGTATTTGCGGTAATCTTTAATTATAAAAGCCATTACTATGGAGTGGATTATCAGTGTGATTCATTTCTGTCATGTTGCCTGGTAACATCCCGTTGTGTCCAAGACACACTTGCTGAAGACGGGAAGCCTGCCTTCTCTCTCAGCCATCTCATCATTGTGGTAGCTTAGAAAACTGGAGGGCCAGTGAGATGGCTCAGCGGGCAAAGGCGCTTGCCACCAAGCCCTGACAACCTGACTTCCATCCCCAGGTGGCTTACCAGGCAGCGTTTCAGGACCCACATGGTGGAAGGAGAGAACCACCTTCTGCAAGCTGTCTCCTGATTTCTGCATGTGTGTGTGCAGGTGCAAGGACATGAACACACTTAAATAAACAGATGTTCTAAACTTTTTTCCCCCAAAGCGCTGGACGTCTGGTTCAGCAGCAGAGTGTAGGCTTAGTATGAATGAAGTCCTAGGTTCGATTTCCAGTACTGTTCTGGAGAAATGGGTGGGGAAGGTCCATTCAGTGTGGTGGAACCTGAGTCCAGGAAAGGGTCTGCTTTCAAAACGATGGGCAGACACAGTGTCGCACCTTAGGGGCACTGTTTCCCAGCAGCAAGGCAGAAGCCTCTATACAGTTAACCACAGGTCGCTCTCCCTCTGGGATAGCACCCTGTTGTGTTCTTCATGGTACTCGCGAGCCCGCTCTGCACACTCAAATGGACTGCAGACATTGTGAGTTTTTAGGGTTTTGACTTCCCGCTGAAGAAATGATCACTGATGGAGAAGACGGGGTGTTCTTAGCTCTCGGGGAGAATCTATTGGCTCCCCCGTGAAACCTCCTGCTGCTGATCTTTGAAAAGGCCCCATTAATGGAAGAAATGGTGGAAGTTCTAACGGGAACACTGGGAATCATTTCCTCTAAAGGTCACACTGGTGGGATTTTTCAGACACTGCCGGCAATGGCTGTTTTTTTTAAGTTGAAGAACAGCTGCTCAGACCACTTGGAGAGGCCATCTGTGGGGCGTCAGAGCCCCAGCCATGGCTGTGACCCCACAAAAGTGGTTATCACTTAAAGATAATCACATTGTGCATTGTGCGGCTAGACTCTGGAGACGGACTGATTGGCATATTTAAATCTCATCTCCCAGGCTTGTGCTAATTACCACAGCCTAGTTGGGGAGAAGAAACACTCTAATCAAATAGCTGTTTAGAGAGGTTTCGCATTTTCAAATCTTGCTGCATCTGTCCACAGGAAGAAGAGGGTTCTGTCCCTGACCTCAAGAGGGTTTAAACCTTCTGTGGTTTAAGAGATCATGGCTAATCACACAGGGACTATTTTTTGCATCTAAATCCTCTGTTTATTTTTGCTGCCTTTCCATGCAGGGTCCCTCTTTCGGTTAGGAACTTTCCATCCAGGAGGGAGGAAGAGGAATCCAGCTACCGACGCCCCCTGTCTTGTTGTCCGTGGCACAGCTAGGCCTGGAGTCAGACCTGAGTATGAGCCACTCTCTCATTTTTATCAGGTTCACACATGGACTGTCCACTGTGGAAGTGAGAGGGACACTCCCACAACCTCACTCCACCCAGCCCCAACTTTCACCCCCACACCTGCCTTCCTGTCCCCACCACACTCTACCTCACCTTCATCCTACACCTGACCCACCCCTTCCTCTAGCCCATCGCTTCAGCCCAGATGATAGGGTTGTTTTTTTTTCTAAAAACCATTTATTTGTGTATCTGTGTGTGTGTGCTTGCACACACACATACTCAGAAGGCAAAAAACAATTTAAGGTACTCAGGTAGGTTCTTGCCTTTACCACATGGTGCCTGGGATGGAACTCAGGTCATCAGCCTTGGCAGCAGGTGCCTTCCCCGCTGAGCCATCTCACTGGCCAGCCGACAGTGTGTTAAGCAACAGTGCCTGTCAGCCACTGTGCTCCAAACGGAGCAAACAAGATGGTTTCTGCCTTTATACAAAATATACGGCTGTCAGGGACAGGGATCTCAGCGCAGCCTTTCCTTTGTAAGAGGTGTCAGAAAGAGCCTGTTTCCGAAATTTATGGAGGAGCCCCAGTGAGCCACTGTCACCCACAGCGGTGCCTCCGGAACCAGTGAGGGAAAGGAATTTTGTGCCGGCTTTGTCCAATCACCTGTCATGGCTGTCCGCTCGTTTGTCTCCTGTCTGTGGAAGGGGTCTGGTTTGCCCACACAGCGGTAGCTGCCATCTCCTGTGGCAGGTTTATGGGCCCCAGCAGGAAAGCTCCAGATGTGGAGGCAGCTTAGGAAGGAGAAAAGCCTGGTGCCATCCGAGAGCATATCCAGAGAAGCCTGTCAGGAGCGGGACCATGGATTCCAGGGAGGCTGAATGAGGCCTCTGGAAATCCAGCAAGTCCGAGGCCTGTGTGTGCTTTGATTGCAATCACTGAAGCGGTTCAAAAGATCTGAGTTTTCTCTCTCTCTCCTGGTCGGTCCCACTAGTTTATCAAGAGGAGGCCTTTTGGTTTTTGTAGTTAATTGTTCTTTGGTGTCTCTTTCAAGGGTTTGAGATCAAATTGCCCGGTGTTCTGCTGGCTCCTGTGTGATTAGACCCTCTTTTCAGAGGACGGCTGCAGGGATTCTTTGAAGAATACACGCTTCTGCTCAGACTGTCGCAGGGAAACGTATCCTAAGTGTGTCCTGAGTAATTCAGTCTTGCGGGAGTGAGAGAGCCAGCGCCACTGGTCCTTATTAGGAACCTAGAAGGCCTGCCACGTGTCATCCATCACCGCAGACCTAGGAAAGTGAACAGCAAGCTGCCTGAGCAGCCTGATGAATGCAGACACCAGGAGGGCTTATGGGGTGGGAACTCGCAGCCTCGGGATGAATGAGTCCGGGACCCAGTCGTTTTATATGACATTTGTAAGGCTGATTCATGCTATTTGCTGCTGTCGAACACCCCCCCCCCCCCCCCCCAGTGTGAGCAGGTAACCTTCTCGGTAGGCTCGGCAAGCCTTTCTAGCCGAGATCAGCAAGCTACACTGGAGATGGTGCTGCGGGGGATGGGGCGGGGGGATTGGGGTTGTAGAGAGACTTCTTAGGCTGCAGCTGAAGAAACAGGCTTGTCTCTTTAGTGGCCACTGGGGGCTCAGCCCAGCTGCCATCTTAGAGGCCACTCAGGGCCACCTCACCTCTCAGCTGCCTCTGCCCCCTTTCCCTGCCCCAGTTGAGTTGTTCATGCTGGTTGCTGTCTGTCTGCTCACACGGGAATGGATGTGGGAGCCGTGAGTCACAGGGTGCCATGCAGTCTGCTGGTGCTCAGGGCATGCTCTCTGAGTAGATGAGGTTGAAATAGGGACAGGAAGAGGCAGAGGTTGCAGTCAGGCTAACCCGGCCTCAAACCTTCCATGTCGGCTGTGTGTCTCAGGTTCCTGTCCCTTGTCTTTAGGATGGGCTCTATACCTGCTTCCTGCAGTAGCCATGGCGATGAAGTGTGTGGTCTCACTTGGCCCAGGGCCTGATTTCCTTCCTCATTCTCCATCTTTGACTAGAACCTTTTTATTTGGACTAGAATCCTTAGATCCTTAGACCTTCTTCTTCTTCTTCTTCTTCTTCTTCTTCTTCTTCTTCTTCTTCTTCTTCTTCTTCTTCTTCTTCTTCTTCCTTCTTCTTTTTCTTCTTCTTCTTCTTCCTCCTCCTCCTCCTCCTTCCTTCCTTCTTCTTCTTCTTCTTCTTCTTCTTCTTCTTCTTCTTCTTCTTCTTCTTCTTCTTCTTCTTCTTCTTCTTCCTCCTCCTCCTCCTCCTCCTCTTCCTCCTCCTCCTCCTCCTCCTCCTCCTCCTCCTCCTCCTCCTCCTCCTCCTCCTCCTTCTTCTTCTTCTTCTTCTTCTTCTTCTTCTTCTTCTTCTTCTTCTCCTTCTTCCTCCTCCTCCTCTTCTTCCTCCTCCTCCTTCTCTTTTGGCTCACTCTGGTCCTGGCTGACTCAGAAAACTGTGTGGACCAGTCTGCTTTAGAACTCACTGAGATCCACCTGCCTCTGCTCTCTGGGTGCTGGGTTAAAGGTACATGTCATCATGTCCTATTCAGTCCTCTGCTAGCTAGTTCAGGGGCAGGGCCTCTTAGAAGAACCCTCACTGAAACCGTCTTGGTCTAAGGCAAAGCTCCAGGAATGCACAGATGCTCCCGTGTGACTCCCATACCCAAAATCAGCTTCTTGGCAGTGACAACTAAGAAGCAACACTTCTGTCCTCCTGAAGCCTCTGTTCCCACCGGTGGCCTGGGGCTTCCTATAAAGTCCACAGGCTCTGGCACAGGTCACCGGGTGAGGCAGTCTGAAACCTAGCTCTTTGTGCTCAGGGCCCATCCACTACTGGCTCTGGTTTTTTCCCCTGGTTTTCACTCAAACTGGCTTCTCCATTATTTATGTGTGTGTTATATATACATGTTCTCACGATATAGATAGACCTGTGCACGTGCACTTGCATGCAGCTAGACCTGTATGTGTGCGCTTGCATGCAGAGGCCGTAAGTTGATACTGCATGTTATCAATCATTTTCCATCTTATTTTTGGGACAGGGTCTCTCACTGAGCCTGGAGCTCACTGATTTAGGGAGATTAGACTAGCTGGTCAGTGAGCTACAGGGACCATCTTGTCTCTGTCTCCCCAGCTCTGGAGTTATAGATGTGCACCGTCTCCCCAGCTCTGGAGTTACAGATGTGCACAGTCTCCCCAGCTCTGGAGTTACAGATGTGCACCGTCTCCTCAGCTTCTTGATGTAGATGCTGGGATCTGAACTCCAGTCTTCGTGCTTCATGCCAAGTGCGTTACTGGCTGAGCCATCTCCACAGCCTGGTTTTAGGCTCTTACAGTTTAGATAGAAAATCAGTTTCTTCCATGTCTTCGAGTACTCCAGGTTCTGCTGTGCAAAAGTAGGCTGTCCCTGCCTTAAACAGGAATGGCAACATCTTGCCTTCACAGCAAACATACATCAGGATGGGCCACTAGGCCCAGCCCCGGGCAGGAGCTGGCCCTCATCCTGACACTCTGTGTTGCCACATGCTGTCCAGAGGTGCCGGGCTGATGTGTTGTTGGCTCACTCATTAGCCAGTTGGAGCATCCCGGTGAGATGAAGGGACACGGCCTTTCAGATCAGTCAGACCCAGGCTTCACACTGCTTCTGCCACCTGCCAAACACACAGCCCCTGATGTCACTGGGGAGAGGGGACTCCAATCATATCTCTGCAGGTAGCCGGATGGGAAGCAGTTTGCTCTCGTGGGTAAGAGTGTGAGCTCCATAGCTCTCCTCTTACACCACTGCCTGGTCCAGCCACTGTCTGCTCTGTGGCCGTGAGCATGTGATCTCACCCTCTGGGACTCTGCTGCTTCATCTGCTAAGGGTGGAGGGGCTGGGGGATGGCTCAGTTGGAAAATGCTTGCTGTGCAACCACAAGGATCTGAGGTAGCTATCCAGAACCCACGGCAAACGCCAGGCATAGCGGGTGTGGGGTCTGAGGTGGCTATCCAGAACCCACGGCAAACGCCAGGCATAGCGGGTGTGGGGTCTGAGGTGGCTATCCAGAACCCACGGCAAATGCCAGGCATAGCGGGTGTGGGGTCTGAGGTGGATATCCAGAACCCACGGTAAACGCCAGGCATAGCCTTGTGTGGGGTCTGAGGTAGCTATCCAGAACCCATGGCAAACGCCAGGTATAGCGGGCATGGGGAACTCACCTTTTTTTCCAGCACTCAGGAGGCAGAAGAAGGCAGACCTCTGTGAGTCCAAGGCCAGCCCAGCCCAATCTACATAACGGGTTCCAGTACAGCCAGGCTGTGTAGAAAGACCCTACCTAAAAAAGAAAAAAAAAAGATAGAAAAAGGCACCCACACTGAGAGACGTGTGGAAATGATACAGCCGCTGGCAGGGGTGGCATTGGATTAGATGTTCATGAAGGGCCCGGCCCACTGTCATGTTTAAATGCATCCATTGCTGGGTGACCTAGTCGCGGATGAGCCATCAGGACTGGCGTGCTGTGTTGACTCCCTGTCTCTGGGAGGTTGTGCCAGGTGTTGAAAACATGGAGGTGATCAGGTCACACATTCAAGGGAAGCATAGACACAAGCGGAATTTCTATCTAGTAGAGAAATTAACAGCGGCCAGGATGGCTTGCGATGGCTGGGGCTCCTGAGTCAGAATATTAGACACCCTGGCAGAAAGTGCCACCATGGAGGGGAAGTGGGAGGCAATACCAGGCTTGATTTGCTCATTCGGATGCAAAGGTCTGAAGCGAGTGTGTAAGTGTCCTGATCCCTGTATGACAGGTCTCACCGAGTCGGTGACTTTTGTTCTCTACAGTTCTGGAAGTCTGAAGTCTCAGTTGGGTCTCACTGGGCTAAGAATCACGGCGTTGGCCAGACTGCGTTCATTCTGCTCTGGGAGAGTGAGTCAGGCAGGGTTCTCCAGGCAGCAGAGCACAGAGAAATGAGCCGGGTTCTGTCGTGTACGCCCATGGCGCAGATGCAGCTGGCACACCTGTACTTTAGTGCCCAGCTGGTCAGGAGGATTGTGTGAGCCGCCTAGAAAACAGCAGTACCCTATTCCAAAAACCAAATGGGAGATAAAAAGCAAAAATGAAAGGAGAAAATAAGACTACATGAAGTGTAGATGGATGGATGGATGATGGATGGATGATGGATGGATGATGGATGGATGGATGATGGATGGATGGGTGGGTGGATGGATGGATGGTTGAAGGGATGGATGGATGGATGGATGGATGGATGGATGGAAGGATGTGAGGTTTATCTGGAGAACCCATCACTCATGGAGGCTGACAAGTTCCACAACAACCCCCTGAGAACCAAGGAAGAACTGGGCTGTGACTGGGTACCCGGCCTCGGCTCGAGAACTGGGGAGGGGTCTTTAGCTATGTGAGGGGACAGATGTGAGTCTCGTAGGCCAAAGGCCAGAGCACTCAGAACTCTGATGTCCAAAGACAGACAAGGGTCTCTTCTGCAGCCCAGAAGAGAGAGAGCATGCCCTGCCCTCCCCTTCCTTCGTTGGTACCCTCAGTGCTTGGCTGGCTCTCATGAACACTGAGCAGGGCCTTCTGAAGCAGGCGTTGACTCAAATCAGCCTCTCCATCCATCCTCTCCCGTAAGCATCCTTAGACACTCACTCGGAAGCCATGCTGCAGCAGCCTCTGGAGCTTCCCTCAGCCCCATCAGCTTGGCGTCTAAAGTCAGCAGTCCTGGGAAGAAGCCCTTCTTCTGGAGCGGGTCTGCGTTCCTTTGCTCTGGCCCCTTCCTCCTCCTCAGCTGCACCATGGCCTGCAGAGCCCTTTCGTGCCCACCACTGTGTCTCTGACACCCCGGTCCAGATCCTAGCAACCTCGGTGGCTTGTTCAAATAGTCAGGCTCATCTCCCAGGCTCAAGGTCAGCTGATTAACAGTCTAGATCCACCCGAAACATTAATGCCATCTTGACCTGTGACCTCATGAACTCACACTTTCGTGCCACTTTGGGACTTCTGTGCTCCTTGGGCTCGGGTGTGTCTGAGGCCAGCTCTAAGGTTCTTGAGACCGAAGCATGGTGAGCAGAGACAGAGTTTAAGGAAAAGTCAGAGAGGCCGGTGTTTGCCACAGGGGGCTTGTGAGTCAGGGGAAAGCAACTGGGGTGCAGGGAGGGTAGGGAACAGGTGAGCGAGTCCTCGGACTTGAGGTGTGAGGTTCTGGCAAAGCTACCTGCAGGATGGTGTCCAGTGCTGTTTCCCGCGGAAGGGAGGGCCTGGCTCTGCGGTCCAGGATGTGGCAGCTTTGGATGACACCTTCTGGGGTTGTTGAGTGTTTGATGGGGTAACTGTGAACGGTGCAGGCTGCTGAGAGTGACAGGTGAGTGTCTTGGGCTTGAAGCTTGCTGGGATCCTCAAGGGTAGTGCCTCAGTTTCCTTCTCTGATAGTGAGCGTGACAGTGGGCTAATCTCACAAGATCTGCAAGAAGGAGGAAGGAGGAAGGAAGGACCATGCATGTGTGTGCGTGCAAGCATGCGTGTGTGCAAGCATGCATGTGTGCGGCACTGGGGAATTGTGGACCGATGAAGGAAATGGAATAACAGTGGATGGGAAACACTGGAAACAGCCGAGTCTCATGTTCAAAGACACAGAGCTGTGTGGAGCTGGGATCTGGTGCTGGCCCCTCCCCTCCTGAGAGCACCTTCCAGAGGCCTGGGGAGCACCAAGTGAGCTATGCTTGTAGCATGCTCTGCCAGGGCCGTAAATGTCAGCCTGTGAAAGTGGTAACTTTGTTTCCTGGAAAATAGGGTGCCCCCCATACACAACTAGGAAGTTAGAAAAACAGGAAGGTGGAACACTCTAGAAGCTGGCTAGTCTGCTGACTCCTGGGAAACTTCGTGCTAAGAGTCTCCACAGGGCTGTGGTTTCACTTGTCCCTGCCTTTACCCAAATGCCCCCCCCCCGTCACACCTAGCCAGTGCCACAGGAAGGGGCAGGAAGGCCTCCCCTCTGCAGGCAGCACAGCAAGGTTTCCTCCTGGCCTCCACCCTCTGTGTAGCAGCTGGGGCAGCTGCCTTCAGAGGTGTAGCAGACACGCACCTCAAGAGCCATTGATTTCCCAAGAGCCATTACAGTGCTGGGCCTCCGAGGCAATCTTACTGGGTACATTAAATCCCAGCACTGGGGGTTTCTGTTCCAGGCAGTTCTCTCTCTCTGGGGTCCTCTGACCTGAGACCCAGGGTCTCCTGTGTCGTTACTCACCTTAGACATTGAATGAACATGTATTCATGCAGAACCTGTGCACAGTCATTGTGACGTTTCTATTCTAATCCATCTACACAGTAGGGAGGTTGGGCCTGATGCAGAATGCCAGCAAGGATTCAGTAACAGGTGGCAACCACAGCAGGTGCGGTGGTGCACACCTGAAATCCCAGCATTTGGGAAGGAGGAGAAGGAAGTCTGGCATGGTCATCCTCAACTACACGGTGACATCATGAGGTCCAGACCACCCTGACTAACACGAAACCATGCTCCCCATCAGTTGCAAACGTGCCAAGCTGAGAGCCACCAAACAGTGGAATTCACAAGGCAGAAAAGAGGGAGGGACGGTTCCTAGGGAGTGTAGATCACATGCAAAGGTACTGTGGCAGCGGGGGAAGGATGTTTGAGGACTGGAGCTGACAGAATCAGGGAGGAACTGACAGGAGTCTTGAGTGGGCGGGACTTGGGCTTGATGGCTTCATTAAGGAGTTTGCTTTTTCTGTCTGATGAAAGTGTTTTAAGTGTGTTGGGGTAACTTGGAGCTAGGCATAAATTTGCATTTCAAATAACCGCTTCAGCTCCAGTGTGGAGAATGGCTTTGGAGGCCTGTGAAGGGGCTCATTGGGGATTCTGATGCGGCTTGTGGGTGGGGAGATGCTCAGTGGATAATTAACAGGATGTAATCTCCTGCCACGGCTTCTTATTGGGCACGTAGACAAGCCACCACATGCTAAGCACTTCACCTGCGTTGTTGTCTCTTCCCCCCTGCAGTGCACACTTTCCCCTCCAGCAAGAGCACACAGCCAATAGCGGTAGAGCTCGAGAGTAGCCTGGTAGATCTCTGCAGGTCTGGGGTGGTGTCCAGGGTGTCCCAGCTCGTGATGTGTCCAGTTGCAGGCGCCAGACCATACTTGGGGTGGCAAGGAGTTCTCTTCTCTAAGACTACACTCAGCCATGCTGCTTGGGTGAGTTGGGTGAGCTCCAGCGGCCCGGGTCCAGGTCCCCGGTGGACCTTGATTGGCCACAGGCAGGTCCATCACAGCCACTACTTGCCATTTCCTGTCTCCGCCCCTGAGCAGCCAAAGCAAACCTGACTGTGAGAAGCGGTCATGTGTTGGTTCCCATGCTGCACCCACAGCCTGGCTAGGTCAACAGGTGCCAGCCAGGCATGGTGGCTCATGCCTATGATCTCAGGGCTTGGGAGGATGAGGCAGGAGGATAGGTGCAAGAATGGGACCAGTCTGAGTGAGTAACAGCCTTGGCTGTTCTGGAACTCGCTCTTTAGACCAGATTGGTCTTGAACTCACAGAGATCCTCCTGTCTCTGCTTCTCCCTGAGTGCTGGGACTAAAGGTATGTGCCACCATTGCCTGGCTGATGTAGTGAGTTTTAAGTAAGCTTGGGCTACAGAATAAAGCCCTGTCTGAAAAAAAAGAAAAAAAGAAAGAAAAGAAAAAGAGGGCTGGAGAGATGGCCAAGTGGGTAGAGAGGCTTGCTGCCAGGTGTGACGATTTAAGTTCAATGCCTGAGACCCACATCGTGGAAGGAGAAAACCGACTCCTGCAAGTTTTCTTTGATCTCCACATGTGTGCCAGGACATGTGTGCCTCTACCTGTGTGCACTTACATACATAGAAATATAATGTAAAAGTAAATAATTATTTAAAAGAAAACGAGCCAGCAGGAATGGCTCCTGGGCGTCTAGCCGGCAGCTGGTTTTTTAAGCTGCACAAAAGTGGGGAGAAGCCACCACCGCCCACAGCTCCAAACTGTGCCTGCAGTCATTGGATCCCCATGTCATCAGAGACCAAACCCTTTCCCCCTGGCCCTACAGATGGGGCTGGAGTCACTGCTGCGTGCCAGTAAGGCATGCAGTCAGGATGCCCATTGTGGTCTTGAATGACTGGGAAACCCAATCCCCTTCTTAGCTTGGGAGGGAGCAGCTATGAGCCACTGCTATGAGCCAGTGTGCATGCGAGTCTGCGTGCATGCGTGTGTGCAGGTGCCGGTAGTACATGTGTGTGCCACCCCGTCCTCCCTCCTCGTTCCCTCCCTCCCTTTCCTGGGACAAGTCTGCTGACCCGTGAGCTCCCAGACTCCATTTCTCTCTGTCCCTAGCACTTCACTGTCCCTGCCCAGCCTTTTTATGAGTTCTGGGAGACAGAACGTAGATCCTTACACTTTCAGGGCAAGCCCTTTATAAGCTGAGCCGTCCATCTCATCTTAGAACAGATATGCCACCATGCTCGCCTGTCCTTCCCAAATGGCCCCCGGAACTTCTGTCCCAAACATGGTGTCCTTTCCTCCTCAGAAGCCGTCGCTGGGTGTGTCTCCTCTTGCTCACAGGCTTCTTTTCTCTGGTGAGGGTTGTTCCAAGCTCCTCGGTGGTGTGGGCATCCATGCCCGCTGAGACAGTAGAGCTGCTTTTCCGCAGGAGAAAGTCTTAAAAACTTGTATCACAGTGATGTGTGAGCCGGCTCCCCAGCAGTGTCATTCACGTGGCCTTGAGTCGTGGCTGTGTGCTCAGGGGAACAGGAACTTGTGTCGCTGGACAAAGAGCTAGAGACATCTTGGAGTCTGACGCTTTTGCTCTGCCATGACTATGCTGGCGCTTCGCTCGTGGGCTCAGGTGGAGAGAAGGCTCCGGTCTGTTGATAGGTGGTCTCTGAGTGGAAACAAGGCTTCTGGAGGCTCGCAGAAGCCATGCTCTGTTGTGTGTGTGTGTGTGACTGCACACACATGCACAAATGGTGATTGCCTATGCTTGGGTCTGATATGAACATCTGCTGTATCCCAGGCTGCCTCAACCCCAGCCATTTGTCTCACCTTAACCTTCATGTCCTGGCTGGGCAGGTCACTTCTCCGGGTCGCACATAGTTCGTATAAAATGTGACTGCAGGGATAGATTGTGTCTTGGGCCATGTGTTAGTTACAGTTTCTATAGCTGGCATGAAGCACCATGACCAAAGCAAGTCAGGGAGGAATGGGCTTATTTCAGCTTACAGCTCTCAGATGCCACTGGGTCACGGAGGGAAGTCACGATGGGAACCTGGAGAAGGAGCTGATGCAGAGGCCATGGAGGGCTGCTGCCTGCTGCTTACTGTCTTGTTCCCCATGCCTTGCTCAGCCTGCTTTCTTGAAGCATGCAGGGCCACCAGCCAGGGGTAGCCCCACCCACAACGGACAGGACCTTGGTCTCATCCTATAGCCCAGGGCCTCCCATGACCCTGCTGGCATCCCTACATTTGAATTGGTCTGATGTGTTACTAGCCTTGAATTACAGGGTTACCTGCCTCCACCTCATGAGTGCTGGTATTACGGGTGTGAACCACCACATCTGGCTCAGGCAAGTTTTATATACTATTGAGCAAATAAGCTATTTGCTTTAGTCTTTTGTGTGTGTGCGTGCGCGCATGCGCATGTGTGCATGTGTGTGCACACGTGTTATGTATGTGTGTGCATGTGCCTGTCCATGCAAATGTGGAGGCCTGAGAGCGATGTCAAGCATCCTCCTTATGCTCTCCATCTAATTTGAAGTTTTTTATTTTCTTTTTAAGTGTGTGTGTGTGTGTGTGTGTGTGTGTGTGTACTGATACCCGCTGAGGTCAGAGATGTCAGATCCTCTGGAGCCACAATTACAGGCAGTTGTGAGCTGCCCGACTTGGGGTCTGGAAGCTGAACTTGGCTTCTCTCCACCAGCAGCAAGCACTCTGAACTGCTAAGCCATCTCTCTAGCCCCTCCATCTAATCTTTAGAGACAGGGTCTCTCACTGACCCTGGAGCCTGCTGTTTTGGCCAGCTTGGCTGGTCAGTGAGGCCCAGGGGCTCTGCCTAGTGCTGGGGTTGTAGGCACGCACCACTGGGCTCAGCTTTCCCCATGGATGCCAGAGTGATGAACTTAAATCCTTATGCTTGTTCAGTAGGCTCTTCACCCGACAGAGCCATCGCCCCAGCCTCCCCGATTGTCACTTTTCACACCCCCTACACATGCTGATAATCTCTCATTTGTTCCCTAGATAATGAGGCTCTGGATGAAGGAAAGTGTCTGAAATATTTTGTGTATAAACATGTACGCCGTAACATCACCTTTCAGACTAGAAGTCACAGACATGTCTACGGTTGGGCAGGAAGATGAAGTAAGAGTTGGTGGCTCTGTTCTGGCTGTTACATAGTTATTAAGAATTGTGTTTAGGAAGCGTCTGTCATAACACAGTGTGTTCATGTCATATTCATAGGGAACAACAAGATACAGATTAGGAGTGTAGTCAGATGGAATGATGGGTAATTGTTTTCCTTCTGTCTTCTTTTCTATGTTAAGTCTGTGTTAACTCCCCCTCCGCCTCTGTCTTGATCTGCTTTTTGTTTTGGTGTATGTGTGGCTTGTTTGTTTGTTTGTTTGTTTTTGAGACAGAGTTCTTCTGTGTAGCCCTGGCTGTACCTCCAACTCAGGGATCCACCTGCCTCTGCCTCCCGAGTGCTGACCACTTGGCATGTGTACTTCTCCTGTATTGAATAGAAACAGGTGCGTAGATAAGCATCAACCTTATTTTTTTTTAATTATCTATAAAAATGCCATTGCCTTCTCTGTGCTGCTATAACAAGATGTCTGCAGTGGATGCTTTAAAGAGAAAAAACAATCGATTTGGCTCCCAGTGTGGAGTGCAAGACTGATGTGTTACAGTCCACACTGTGGACACACACCATGGTGGAGGTGCAAGAGTGATGTGTTACAGTCCACACTGTGGACACACACCATGGTGGAG
The DNA here is from genome assembly GCF_037038515.1 of Microtus pennsylvanicus. Taxonomy (NCBI): domain Eukaryota; kingdom Metazoa; phylum Chordata; class Mammalia; order Rodentia; family Cricetidae; genus Microtus; species Microtus pennsylvanicus. The sequence continues at coordinate 66,095,994 of NC_134591.1, read as the reverse complement.
GTGCAAGAGTGATGTGTTACAGTCCACACTGCGGACACATACCATGGTGGAGGAGCGGGAAGGGGAAGTGTGGATGTGGAATGAGACAAGAATCTGAAGTAATCTGACAAGAATCTAAAGCAATCCTCTTTCTTTTTCTTTCTTTTTTTCCTTTTCTTTCATTCTTTTTTGGGGGGTTGTTTTTTTGTTTTGTTTTTGTTTGCTTGTTTATTTTGAGACAGGGTTTCTCTGTGTAGCCCTGGCTGTCTTTGAACTCCCTCTGTAAACCAGGCTGGCCTCAAACTCACAGAGATCCTCCTGCCTCTGCCTTCCGAGTGCTGGGAATAAAAGTGTGATCCTCCTTCTTAGCAGCCAGTACCATCCAGTGTGACCCATCCTCCTCCAGCAAGACCTTCATTAATCCTTTCCCAGTGTTGTGCCCCAGATCTGGTCACCTCTATTCGGCCCTCATGGCTCAGGGGTGCCATGCCTCACAATTCTGTTACACTGGGGACCAACCATATCCAAACCATAGCAAGAGATGTGTGCTGAAGGGGAGGTTGAGGGCACAGAACTAAGCCCAGAGGAAGGTGCAGCCTATAAGTGGGAGGAGAGAAGGGATGAAGCTGGCACCCAGGGACCGTCTGGAAAGTGTTCTGAACTGTAAAAGGAGCCTCTGGTTAAAATGAAAACGAAGAGGGATGGACAGTCCCTTTGAACATGGCACTCTTTGGTTCCCACTTGGGTACTGGACTCTGTCTTCTCTAGGACAGGCTGTGTTTGGTGAAAAGTCAGCCAGGCTGGGGAGGCCCTGGGGTGGGAAGATCTGCAGGGTGGCCGGCAAGGGGAGTTTTCTACCATGAATTCTCCTGTGTTGGGAAATAGAATTCCACACGACAAGACATTTAGTAGTGATGGCATTGACCTTTGGCAAGATTCCCTAGTGCATGCATCCTCTGGCTTTCTTCTTCCCTTCCTCCTTCTCTCCCTCCCTCCCTCCCTCCCTCTCTTCCCCCTCCTATAAATTGTTAAAAGCTTTATTAAGACATAATTCTCACATAACAAAGACCACCTTTTAAAAAGTATATCGTGGGGCTGGGGAGGGCTCATGGGTAAAGTGCTTATGTTGCAAGTGTGGGGACCTGAAGGCAGATTGTTAGCGGTGACATGTGTCTGTAGTCAGCGCTCGGTAGGAGGGAGGCAGAAGGATCCCTGGGGCCTGTTGGCCATCCATCCCAGCTAAACTGGTGAGCCCAGTTAAGAGACCTTGTCTCAGAGAACCCTGCGGGAAGACGCTCAGTGTTGACTTCTGACCTCCATTGGCAGTCCTCTCTCCTCCCCCTCCCTCATCCTCAGGAACCAGTATTCCGCTTTGTTACTAGGTTTCCTTCTGGACATCACTCTTAATTAGAATCATAGACTAAGCGGCACTTTTGTGCCTGGTTCTTTTCCTTAATGTAGGGGTCAAGCCTCGTCCATATTGCTGCATTTCTTCCTTTTTATAACCACTCAAGTTTTTTGTTTGTTTTGTTTTTCGAGACAGAGTTTCTCTGTAGCTTTGGAACCTGTCCTGGAGCTTGCTCTTGTAGACCAGGCTGGCCTCAGACTCACAGAAATCCACCTGCCTCTGCCTCCCAAGTGCTGGGATTAATGGCATGTGCCATCACCGCCCGGCTCCATATTCTTTTGAATGGACAGACCACATTCTTGTGGATCGTCCACCGCTCCGTTAGCATTCGGTTTATTTCCACCTTTTGGCTGTTGGAAATAGTGCTGCCCTGAGCATTTGCACCCGAGCTTCTGTGTGGATCTACGTGTTCTAGTTTTCTTCTGTTGCATGATAACCACGGCAACTTGGGGAGGAAAGGGTTTATCTGGCTTACACTTCCAGGTCACAGCCCGTCAATGAGGGAAATCAGGGCAGGAACTGAAGCAGAAGCCATGGAGGAAGGCTGCTCACTGGCTCACTCCTTGGCATCGAGCTCAGCTAGCTTCATTGTACAGCCCAGGACCACCAATCTAGGGGTGGTGCTGCCCACCGTGGGCTGGGCTTTCCCACATCCTTGAAGATCATTCTGACAGACGTGGCCACAGCCCAGTCTGATCTGGGCAGTCTGTCAATTGAGACTCCCTCGGTAGACTTTAGTTAGAGCTGTGTCAAGTTGACAGCTTACTCTAACTAGGACATTGTGTTTAAATTCTGTTTGTGTGTCGGGGCCCTCAAGACGACTCCTGGCTTCAGTGGTTCAGTAGGTGGTCTCGTGGTTGGACTGGGTGCATGGTCTTGCTCACAACCGTGATTTATTAAAGCAAGGGACACGCAACAAAGTGAACTGAGAAGCAAATGCAGCGGCAGCAGTCTGGGGAGAACCAGGTGCAGGTGTGTAGGGTCCCCTCCCAGCGAAGCTGCATAGGATGCACCTGCAGCATGAGATTGTGACTGAGGAAGGGACTGTCACATGCACACTCCTTAGAGACTGGTCACGTCGGTACCTCTGCCTAACATAGACTGAAATCCAGGGCCCCCAGCAGAAAAGCTGGTGCTCGGTGTGTGTTTGTCTAGTCTCGGTTCAGCGGGTCTCCTTATCAATCAGTCGGTGGTGGAACACTCTAGAAATCCACCTTCCCAGAGACTGGCTGAAGTCCAACCTTGAAAGTAGACCTTTCTGATGAGGACCTTTTTGAATAGCCATCTTACTGTGATCAGAGTCTCCGGGTCAAATGCTAACTCTCTTCTCTTCTCCACGAGTTGCCTAGCAAGAGTGTCTCAGTGGTGGACTTGCCTACATCACTGTGGCCTGTCTCTGTGGATTTCTTGTGTCTGTTGATTGATGTGGGAGGGCCCAGCCCACTGTGGGCAGCACCGTTCCTAGACAAGGGTGGTTCTGGGTTGTATAAGAAAGCTGGCTGAACTGGGACCAGAGTGAGTGAGAACCCACAGCATGTCTCATGGGTTCTGCTCCAGGCTCCTGCCTCAACTTCCCTCCACAATAGACTGTGATGTGCACTGTAAGACAAACAACCCTTTTCCTCCCCAGGCTGCGTTCAGTCATAGTGTGTATCACAACAGAAAAAGAAGCTAGAATATTCCTCGTGGAAACTTTCCCTGCTGAACCCTCCAGAGCTGCTGTGCCGTCTCCAGAACCACCCGGCACTGCTGAGGCCTTCCGTTCCCCCGCATCCTTGCCAGTGATTATACTGTCATCTTTCTGCATATAGCCTTCCTGATGGGACTAACGGGGCCTGCAGTTGGCGATTTGTAAGCATTTAGGATGAAGAGGAATGATCAGAGGCAGCCAAAATGAGTTCTCCAAGAAGAGTCCTGCCAGCCCAAACCCCTTATTTTCTTAAAAAAAAAGAAAGCATTTGCTATACTGGGGCCAATGTCTGCATTTTAGCCTTTCACAGGCTTCTCAGGGAAAATGGGTTTTTGCTGACAGCCTCGTGAGCTCTTGGCTAGTAGTGGTCAGTGCGTGGTGCCAGACCCAAGAGTAAGGCTCTGGTGATTCCTGCCCCCAGCCATTTATACTTACACCCCAAAGCTGGGTTGCACACAGACGTCAGCCCACCTAATCCAAGTTCGCCCATTGCTCAGAGAAGACAGACATGGAGCTGCCTTGTCAGAGCAGGTCCCACAAAGATCTGGACAGTGTGGGATGGCAGACAGAGCCCAGTGACCTGGGAGTCACCAGGGACAAGGGGCAGATCCACAGCTGCAGGATGGCCGGGGCAGGTGATACTGCTTCTGCTCTTTACACAAATGGGGTGATTAAGTCACGGGTACCCCAGGAGCATGTAGTGTGGGAAGGTGTGTGGTCACAGACGGTGCCGTGGCTCACCGTGGGGGATTAAGAGGTTAGTGATGCGCCTCCTGTTGACAGAGCAGGGCCGTTCAGCCAGGGTCCCCAAAGTGAGCGTGTGTGGTGTGGAAGCTGATGCTTAACTCTGGGTACTAGGGGACGACAGAATTGATGGATTCAGGAAGGACTTGTGACATTCTGCAGTTGATGGGGCTGCCCAGTAAGGTGAGCCCTCCATTGCTGCGGGCATCCGTATCCAAGGAGAGATGTTCTGCTGGGGAACACGAGTGAGACAGGAGGGAGCCTGAGTGAGCTCCGAGGTCTTTGGGACCTGGGGATCACATGGCTACAGTTTATGCCTTTGAACAAGTCTCTTCGTGTGCCCTTTGTGTTCCTACGTGTCTGTCTAAGCAATTTGGGGCCCAGTAAGCTCCTCTGAAGACTGCTGGGAGCAGCCCTTACTCAGTGGCTGGGTCCCATCTGTGTTGTGGGGTCCTCATAAGGCCTCCTTGTAGAAGGAACAGCGGGCCTGCTTTTCATCCCACCTGGCTCCCGCATGGCTAGCTTTACACCTGAAATAACAACACACAAATTGTATTATTTTAAACACTGCCTGGCCCATTTTATCTGGCTTCTTCTTGGCTAACTCTCATATCTTGCTTAATCCATTTCTAACAATCTGTGTAGCACCACAAGGTGGTAGCTTACCGGGAAAGATTTTAGCCTACGTCTGTCTAGGGTTGGAGAATCATGGCGACTGACTGCATCTGCTTCTTTCTCCCAGCATTCTGTTCTGTCTACTCTGCCTATCTAAGCTGCTGTCCTGTCAAAGGGCCAAGGCTGTTTCTTTATTAACCAATGAAAGTAACACATAGACAGATGACCCTCCTCCATCACCTCCTGGCCCTGGGCTAAGCTGTAAGGCTAGTTTTCCTATTTGCTCTTTCATTCATTGATTAACTAAGTAATTAACAAGTCTCTCCCATGTGCCAGTGTTTAGGCAGTGGGGGTGTGCAGCACAAATAGGAGGTGAGGGGCTAAATCGAAAGCAGAAGGGAAAAAAGCTTGACCCCGGACACCCAGGGACCTGTTTGCTTGGTTGGTTTTTGAGTCAGGGTCTCATGCAGCCCAGGCTGGCCTTGAACACTGATCCTGTCTGGGATGTGGGCTGATTCAGGCGGGGCTGGAACAGCAGAACCCTGCACACACATCCTTCAGCTGGGACGTGGAGGGAGACAGTAGCAGCAGGGGGAGAGGGCGAGGCTGGGAGAACATTGCCTCCACAGCACGGCTCACACTGCAGCCCACGCCCAGGCCTAGCAGACACGTGCTAGGTGTGTGCATGTGCATCGGGTACCCGAGCCTCTGGGCCTGAGGGGCAACGCCTACGTGTTTGAGGGTTTGCACGTAGAGGCCCAGATGACACAGGGATCACTTGTGCCTTTGGCCACCTCTGTTGTCCTCCACCAATGTGGCTGGCTGTGAGGACAAACAGGCCACTGCCCAGAGGGGACAGCTCTGGTGAGACGGTAGACACCTGTGATCCCCATAACTCCTGTACAATGGTACACTGGCCGCTTTCTAAGTATGAGTGGGTTCGGGGCAGGGTGTGGCAGCCCTCACACCTCGGCTCCAGCCTTTCCATGGTTTGTGTTCTGAGATCCTGTTTCTGCCTTCTACCCCACTGCCAATTGCAATGGCGGGGGCGGGGGGGGGGAGTTCACAGGAGAGAGGGAGGGAGGACTCTATTCTCCCTCCACACACACACCCAGCAATTATTCTCCGCTATTGCCAATTCGAGATAAGTAGAAAATAACAGAGGAATGGAGGCAGGCCGAGTTCTTGCCATGTACCACCATGACATTGGCATAGGCCATGGGAGCTGGAGGCCCCACAGTGACTGTGCCTGATGGGGCCCGCTGCTCTGGGGAGACCAAAGGGTTCCAGTCTGGCTAGCTGTGCATCCCCCATCACTTCCCACCTCGGAGCCTCAATTTTACCATTTGTGACATGGGGACATGGCACTAGAGCATCCTGCGTTGAATCCAGGCCACACTTCGGTGAGGCCACTCCCCTGTGGATTTTGGTCACAGCAGCAACGATTAACAGAGGAACTCACTTCTAAGTCTGGGGACCAGGAAGATGGTTGAGCATGGGGAATACGGCACAGCTTGCTGCAGAGACAGGCACTGCAGCAGGGAACCCAGGCAGAGTAAAGCAAGGCCCAGCAGTGTTTGGAAACACTGAGAAATAGAAACCAACAAGCCCTGGATGAAGGGTTTCAGATGTGACCCAACTGGTAGAGCCCTCACCTAACACACAGGAGGTCCCGGTTCCATCCCCTGAACCACATGAGAGGTGGAGACAAGAGGATCAGAATTTAAGATTCTCTTTGGAGATGTAGTGGGCTAGAGGCCAGCCCGGGCTACATGAGACCCTGCCTCAAGAAACAAGCAAACATACACATACACTATGGATCAAATACCTTTAATTTTAAAAAGTCCAAAAGGATCCAGGTGGTGGCACACATCTTTAATCTCAGCACTCGGGAGGCAGAGACAGGCGGATCTCTGTGAGTTTGACGAGGCCAGTCTGGTCATCAGAGCGAGTGCCAGGGCAGCCAGGGCTGTTACACAGAGAAACCCTGTCTTGAAAAAAGAAAAAGAAAGTCCTAAACAAAAGCCGGATGTGGTGGTGCACACCTTTAATTCCAGCATTTGGGAGGCAGAGGCAGAGGCAGAGGCAGAGGCAGAGGCAGAGGCAGAGGCAGAGGCAGAGGCAGAGGCAGAGGCAGAGGCAGAGGCAGGTGGATCTCTGTGAATTTAAGGACATTGTGGTCTATGTAGCAAATTTGAGGTCAGACAGAGCCATAGGGTAAGGCTGTGTCTCAAAATAAGTAAGTAAATAAGTAAATACCAAAAGACAAAGTCCCCAAGTGAGGGACTGGAGAGGTGGCTCAGTGGTTAAGAGCATTTGTTGCTCTTCCGGAGGACCTGGGTTCGGTTCCCAATCCCTACATGGCAGCAGTAACTCATTCCAGGGAATCTGCCACCCTTTGTAGCCTCTGCAGGCCCCAGGATGTACTTGTTACATGTATATAGATGCAGGGAAAACACCCATAACATAAATTAAAATAAATAGACTTTTAAAGAAATCCGAAAGTGATCCATACTCTGAAATTTTGGGGAAGACAGCATGACTTCACAGATGGAAACCTCCACACCTGGCTCCATGAGATACAGATGCAGTAAAGGTGCTGTGTAAAATTACCTTCTGGCCACGTGCCTAAGGTATACAGGAGGAATGCAAATTTCCCATTTCGACGTGGGTCCCTCTTCAAGATCGTTCATAATGTATATGCAGATATTTGAAATACTGAGAAAAAAATCTGAACTCCAGAATGCTCTGGTTCCAAGCATTTTGGATAGAGGAAGTTCACCTGTGTGATACAGGGGGCATCCTCTGTATCACCACAGAGGACAGCTGGTGTCTGTCAATCTCTGCCATTGGCCGCAGGTATTTCCACTTCTTTCTTGTCGCTGAACCCTTCTGGATCGTGGCTGAACGGGTATCACCCTGCATTGTTAAAGCAGACTCCACACAGGGAGTGGTATGCCCGGCAGGGGGATGGTGACAGAGGCGGGGTTAGAACTCAAGCCCCGAGCTCTGTCTACTCCCCCATTGCTTTCCCAGCTACTTGTGCCTCCTGCCAGTCCTGATCCGTGCCCCATTCCACTGTCACCGCCCTTCTGCACCCTGCCAGGCACAGGGTAAGAGGGAGACTGGAGAGGAGGAAGCAGGGTGGGCACCGACTGCCGCTGTGTGTCCCTCAGCCTCCAGGGCTAAGGGCAGCTAGGGAGCAAACGCCCACCCTCCTGGGGGACTGGCAAAGCTCTCATCTATCTAGAGACTCTTGCGCATAGTGGTAGTTCTCAGGCACTCTGATAGTGTATACTGTCCTGGGCTGGGTTCTGTGGGGGAAACTGAGGCCAGGCAGGCATGGTGTCTGGTTTCACGGAGCTCCTGGTCCACGGCCATAAAAATCACAAACAACAGTGACCAATTGGGTCCAGGGGAGCCCATGATGCCTAGGGTAGGTCATCACCGTCCATAGAGACTCTCATGTCTTCAAGGGACAGACCCGAAACTCCTGAACCAGAGTGTGGATTCCATTCCCAGCCCTGTCAATAAACCACTGGCGCAGTTTGGCCAGGTCACCCCACTTCTGACCCAGCTCCTTATGTATAGAGAGTGATTCACAGTACTTTTGTCAGGAGGAAGGGGAGGGAGGATATCTTTCTGTTCAACTGAGACAGGCACGCGCCCTGAGTCAGTGTGTCCTTTCTCTTCCCTTGAGAGGATTACCTCAAGCCAGGGCAGAGCAGGGAAGGCTACATGAAAGAGGTGCCCTTTATTTTTTTCCTCCTCAGTACTGGGGATCAAAAGGAGGATCTCAGACACAATGGGCAGGGCTCTACCAGTGAACCACACTTAACGCCTAGGAGGTGGTCCGGGTTCTTTCTGGGAAACCTCTGGATGATCTTTGGTGTGTGGAGTGACTTGAGGGGAACGGCTTTCCAGGCAGCTCTGGTTGGGAATGAAATCAGGCTGAGACCTTGGCAGAGGGTATGGAGGGCACCACTGGCCGCCAGCTCACCGGGGTCTGGTCCCCTGCTCTTTCCCGCAGATGATGCGGTTTGCGTGGCAGAATTACCGCCGTTATGCGATGGGCAAGAACGAACTCCGGCCACTCACAAAGGACGGCTACGAGGGCAGCATGTTCGGTGAGTTGACACAGACCCCGGGGGCACTGAGTGCAGCTCCACTTTGGTCTGCCCTTCTCTGGGGCTTTCCAAGCTTTTCTGGACTCGGAGGACCCAAGTGTGTCTGCCCGCTCATACAGCCTTGCGTCGGAGCTTGGGATGATGGTGAGGATCGTGAGGATCGTGAGGGGATAGGGTTTGGTGATGTGAACGCAGAAGACTGGGTAAATTCACTTTACTGGGTGGTGGTGAGATGGCATTGCCCCACAGAGTAAATGTGTATAAAGAGTTTGTGTTCAGGCTGCCTTTAGATTAAATTCCGGGGTGTCGTTCATGTTGCCTGGTGACAGCAGATCGGACACATGTCCCTTGTGTTTCTCCGGCAGCCCTCTGGCTGTGCCACCTCCCTGCTATAGTGTTCTCTGGACCCAGAACCCATTGGTACATCTCCTAAAGGCTGCAAGCCCAGCCTCCTTGTCCAAATGTCGTTCCAGAGAGAAGATGCTCTGGACAGCCTAGCCATCTCCTTCCTTTAGGGAAGGATGCTATGCTGGACCAGATAAAGGCGGCACCATACCCACTGGTCCTCCCTCCCGAGGAATACAGGTTGCTGGAGTTGGATCTAGAGAAGCAGGCCTGAGCTGGAAATCCCCAGGGAAACCTGAAGGGTGGTTGGATACCCGAGACCGGGGCCTGTGTGTGGAGCTCCCAGTGTCAGGGTTGGTGTTTAGGAGACACGCCCCAGATGCACATTCTCCTCCTGCAGTCAGTGCTGGAGGCTCTTAGCCTGTCCAGATGAGTCACCTCTGTCACAGGAGAAAAGGACATGGATTTGAACAGCCTTAGGCCTTTGTAAATGTGGGAGGAGAAGGGATCCAAAAATTACAAAAGTGGGCAAAGTAAGTGAAGAGATTAAAGTTGATCTGTCTTGTAAATGTAGCCACTGTTGACATCTTTGACCATGTCCTTCCAGTTTTCCCTCCTGTGCGTTTATCCTGTCTACAAAGTTTTGACTCTGTGGGAGGGGCTTAGGGTAAATTGTAAGTATTTCTGTAAATGACAAATAATGTGTGTTGTCTGCTTTTCTCCTTTCTGCGGCCAAATATCTGACAAAATCAACTTAAGGAAGAGAGAGTTTGTTTGGCTCACAGTTTTAGGGCACACAGTCCATTGTGGTGGAGAAGGCACGGGGCAGGCATGTGAGGTGGCTGTTGTCATGGTTTTCATAGCAAGGAAGCAGAGAGAAGTGAATTTGGTGCTCAGCTTTTTGATTCAGTCTGTGTCCCGAGTCACATCCAGAGGTGTGTCTTTTTGTGATTTTTAAATCCAGCCAAGTTGACGGGGAAGATTAACTGTCACAGAATATTTGTATTAATTTTTTTAAATATTTGAGCCAGGCGTGGTGGTGTATACTTTTAATCCTAGCACTTAGGAGGCATAGGCAGGCACATCTCTATGAGTTTGGGACCAGTCTTGCCTACATAGTGAGTTCTAGCACAACCAGGGTTACATAGAAAGACCCTGTCTCAAAAAACAGAACAATAATAATGATAGTAATACATATTTGAGATGGTTCTCAATATGTTGAACTCCTGAGCCTAAACAGTTCTCTTGCCTCAGCTTCCCAAGTGGCTGGATGACAGTCTGCTCAGCTCATAGGAAAGGACGCTAGTGGTTTAAATCGTCTCCCTTTCTTTTCCATAAAGGGGAACTGGTGTTGACCGTGGGGCTTGAAACTGCTCAGTGTAGACCCAGCTATTGCTCAGGTTTTGCAGGAAGCACTTCTAGGAGGGACTGGGCTAAGTCTGGCCCAAAGTGACAGATTTATTTATTTATTCAGTCACTCATTTATTTGTTTGTTTCTTGCGACAGGGTTTCTCCATGTAGCCCTGGTTTTCTTGGAACTTGCGCTGTAGACCACGCTGGCCTCAAACTCATAGAGATCCATGCATGTTGGGATTAAAGGTGTGTGCCATCACCATCTGGCTCAGAGCCTAGGATTTAAATCACAGCCCTTCAGGACTTTATCTAGTAAGGGAGAGCCCTGGGCTCCCGAAAGGATAGAAAGAACAAATCCCTCAAGAAGACCTGGGTGCGAATCCTTCCTCCGTCCTTAGCTGTGGCTGTGCCCAAGTCACTTAACCTCTCTGGGCTCCAGGTGGTGCAGCTTTTGTCCTGGGCCTCTGTGAGGACATCCGTGGGAGCGTGTCTGAGTACCCGAAGGACCACGTGTTGGGAGTGCGGCATGATTTCTACTGCAATCAATGAGAGTGGCAGTTGACCCAGGAAGCCTGCAATGAGTTCTGAGGTTGCTTGGACATCCTGATCCTAGGTGGAGGCCCGAGGAACCCATTGCCCGGTCCCCATGGCACTCCTGGCAGTAAACATGCCCTCCCCCCAGGGTGCCCTGGTGGCCGGGGAAAGGGAGAGGACAGCAGACAGGAGGCTGCTTTGATCCATTTACTCTTTCACTCTCCACACTGTTGGGTGCTGGGCCTGGGGTCAGCTGCCTAGAACTCAAGGGGCTCCCCTTTCCTGGCCCTCTCCTGGGGCCTGTCCAGGGTCTTCAGAAAGGGACAGGTAGAGGGGACCATTAGACAGTACTGTAAATCACACTTATTGGTCTGAAATCCTGGAGTCAGACAGACCTAGGTTCACACTCAGGCGTCCCTGCTTCCTGGTTGAGCGCTCCTTGGCTAGTATGTTTCCTGTAATCTGTTTCTGGGAGTTGGGGTCACAGGTGGCTCTGAACACAGCCTGGGCCTGCCTGTCTCAGAGCCCCGGCAATGGTGACAGATTTCAGAATTCAGAGTCCATGAGAGCACACCTAGAAGATAAGACTCCATTCCTGGGTCCAGGGAGAGGGTCCCAGAGGTAGGAGCAGCTGCCCTGTTCTGCCTACACTCCTGTTTCTTTCCTGGCCCAGGGAGGAGTGGGGAGTGGCTGTTGGGTGGCCTCTGCCATAACCAGTGACCTCAAGTAGGCTGGGCCCTATAGACACAAGATGCCCCGGGGTAGGCAGGAATAGACAGACTCACCCTGCCCTGTCTGACTGAATGAGACTTACATGGGGACCCTGCCCAGCACCCATGTGGGCGGTGCTCAGATGGGATGGGCTCCCACAGCCCGTTCCTGGGGACCACACTGTGTGCCTGCATATGGGGAGGGTCCTGAGACCACACCAGTGCCTCCCTTTGCCAAGATATGTAGGAGCTATGGTGACAGTGGTCACTGTTTTGAGCCTGGTCTCTCCGGTCTCCCTGTGTGGCCCCTCACCACGCCAACAGCCCCATGCTGTCCCGTCCTTCATCAAAGCTGTTTTTGCCCCGAGGGCGGATCCTCTTGCTGAGGACAGTTTTTGTGAACTGGGCATTCCACTGTCCCAGTAGCTTGTAGCTTGTCCTCATCCACATCCGGCTCCATCGGAAGACACGCCCAAGGCCACCAGAGAAGACAGCCCGCTCTTGGCCTGTCGTTCAGGCCTTTCCCTTCCTCTGTAAGTTCTCCATGTGGGACCCCTACTGTGCGGCTGGATGGTAGAGGCGCATGGACTGTAGGTCCAGCTAAGCTTGTGTGGCTCTCCACGGAGTGGGCATGGGCTCAGTTTCCTGAGCCTGTGGGGATTATAATTATTTTGTGTATTTTATGTGTGTAAGAGTTGGAGGTCAAAGGAGTCTCCTACGTGTGGGTCCTGAGGCTTGAACACCCATTGACAGGCTTGCTGATGGGTACCTTTGCCCAGTGAGTCATCTTGCTGGCCCTGTCCCTGGTAATTAATAAGGAGATACGCCCAGGATCCAGCCCCAAGCACTGAGGAGGCTCTTGGGTAGTAGGTCTTTCTGTTCTTGCCACAGAGGTCAGTCCTCAGACTGGGGCAGTGCATGGTACAGGGGCAGAAGAGCCAGCACAGGTTGGCAGTCACCATATCGTAAAGTAAGTGGCTTGGCTCACAGAGGCCCAGTCTCTCTGTCTGTAGAAGAGGCCAGCCACTAATACCTACGGCTAGAACCTGGGGACAGAGAAGTTCCCTGGGGGCCCTGGACTCCATAGCCAGTGGGCCGGGATTTAATGTCACTCTGCTATTGCTAGCTGTGTAATCTTGGGCAAGTCTCTTAACTTCACTGGGCCTGTTTGGCCAGCTGCAAGGTGAGGCAGCAACAGAATTGTTTTCAGAAGAAGTAGTTAATGCACACAAACTGATGCACATGCACAGCACACAGGCAGCACGCTGCGGATGTTCAGGGCTGTGAGCATGGCGCATGCACAGCATACAGGCAGCGTGCTGCAGATGTCCAGTGCTTCGAGCATGGCGCATGCACAGCACACAGGCGGCGCGCTGCAGATATGCAGTGCTTCGAGCATGGTGCATGTTCAGCACACAGGCAGCACGCTGCGGATGTTCAGGGCTGTGAGCATGGCGCATGCACAGCACACAGGCAGCATGCTGCAGATGTCCAGTGCAGTGATCATGGCACAGGAAGAGCCCTGAGGTCAAACTGCTGCTTCCATGTCCTAGGGGCATGTCCAAGTTCCCTGGACCCAGAAACCCACATAAGTACCAAAGGGCTGTCCCCTGCCCCATCCCCATTGCCCTGGTAGGAATGCAGTGGGCATTGCACCTCTTGGCCCCTCATCTGAGCAGCAACCTAGAATTTCATGACAGGAAAACAGCAGAAAGTAAATCAGCCTCTTGCCAGCAGAAGGGTTTGGGGTGCCCAGGGCATGTGATCAGCAAGCCCCCTTCTTTGCAGTCCGCGTCAGCTGGCTGTGACGACACTCAATGAGTGCTCATCTTTCTGTCTGCACAGTGAGAGCTTGGCCCTTCTGAAAGAAATGCATGGGACAGAGTCGTCTGCCTTGATAGTGTGGCTGTTCATTTCCGTTTTTGTTTTGTTTAATTTTTACTTTTCAAGACAGGGTTTCTTTGTGTGGCTTTGGAGTCTGTCCTGGAACTCACTCTGTAGACCAAGCTGGCCTCCCAAGTGCTGGGATTAAAGGCGTGTGCTACCACCACCTGGTTTATTCCTTTGTTTTAGAGTTGGGGAAGCTAATGCTCAGAGAGGGGAAAAGGGATTTGGTGGAGACAACAGCACACATTAACTCTAGTGGCTGGAATCCCGGGCCACTGCACTTGGCTACACCCATCCAGAGATTAGCCAGATTGTCCCCTGTGACCTGACACTGTGGCCGGGTCACCACCACCAGTGATAGATACTCTCAGAGTTTCAGAACTGCCTTTCAAGAGTGTGGGATTTGGGATCCAGAGGCCACCACACCCTGTGTACACATCACTCCCAACACCATAGCTGTGTTTTCTAGTGTACCCCTCAATCCCCTGTAAGGTGTCACTTACCCATGGTCGCCCCATTTCACAGGTGAGAGAACAGAACTAGAAATCTCCAGGACTTGCAATAGCTGAATCCCAGGTGTAGTGTGGGCCCTGAAGCCCGAGCAGTGAGCTACCACGCTGCCCTGTCCCGCAGCGAACACAGTGTAGGGAATGGAACAGAAAGCCATCTCAGGGCTGGAGCGATGTGTCTTCCAGTCCTCGTTCCCCTATACACCACAGCTAGGGTCCGCGTCACCTGTCTCTCGGCGTCATTACTGGATACGAACTGAGCTTTTAGGGCTCAAAGGACTTGTCTTCCACATAGAAAGTCTGCCCAGCAACTTCAGGAACACCTGCTTGCAGCCTGGCTGAGCTGAGCTGCAAGGGGCAGAGATCTGACATCCAGGCCAGCCTGGGTTTGAAATTTGGGTCTGCCACTTCCTCATCCTCTGTCGCAGAGCTGCTCCCTTGACCTCTCTGCACTCAGTTTCTCCATCTGCACAATGGCGACAGCAGCAGCTTCTCCCACTGAGGATTCAATGCAGCTGCTGCGTGTGAGAACCACCTGGTGCAACACCTGCCCACGTGCACTCATCGCATGGCAGCCGCTGTCAGCGTTCTACTAGCTAATTAATAATAATGACTCTAATTCTAACCCAGGAAAGAGCAGTGTCTGGCACGCAGCAGGCTCTTGATGTATTGTAGAAAGAATGAGCAGTCTGCCATGGTCTCTGCCTGGATCATTTCCCCTTTGTTCCCAGCCTGGCTGGGCCTTGCTCATGGCCTTGCTCACTCCGTGGCTCCGTCCCGTTCAGTGGTGGTGGTCTTGACCTCCTGCCGTGAAGTGCGCTCAGAATCAGCAGAGAGGCCTGGAAAAGTAGCTGTCCCGCTTGCTCAGCAAATTTGATTCCCCGAATCTTCACTGTGGAGGATGGAGGTGTTTGTGTGGCCCAAAGCGATATTTCCCCAGCTCCAAGCCAAGCCCCAGGGTGATTGTGGAAGCCCCAAATTGGATTCTGTCTCTGCCCATGGATTCCCTGATAGAACTGCCAGCCCAGTCCCCATCACGGGGATGATATATAGCCGTGAGTCGAGAGGCAAAACGAACACAGTGCGATTTTCAGATCAGCGGCTGGCGGTGCTCGGCCTTGGCAGAGAGAACAATCATCTTTGCCTTGTAAACGGAGCAAATAGGATGTTGAGGAGTGAACAAATCCAGGCCCCGTGGTGCCATTTCTACAATTGCTGTAGGGAGTGGGCCTTAGTAGTATCACCTGCTTGCCCCTCACACTCTCCTACACACCTGCGCACACTGGGTACACACGCCATTCTTCCTGGTCTGTTCCACACGTGAGAGCTTCTCCCCATGGGGCTCCCTTTCGAGAAGCCAGCTTTGCGAGCTAGCTAGTTTGTGAAGCAGACCCGGCTTCCCCACATCTCATGTCTCCCTGGGTCTCTACCCTGCCTCTCAAGAGTTTGTTTGTGGACACTCACCTAGGTTCGAATCCCATGCCTGGCATTCATCAGCCGAAGTCGCAGGCCTCTGGGGGCACTCGGTTTTCACGCTGTATGAGGCTGGGGGGTTTGAGACACGGAGAGTGGCACCAAACATTAAGATTTTCTTCCTGGTCTGGGGAGATGGCTCGGTCAGCAAAGTATATAATGACCCAAGTTTGATTCCCAGATGTGATGTAAAAACGCGGGCATGGTGGTGCATGCTTGTAACCCCAGCACCGAGGATATAGAGCCGGGCGGATCGGGGGAGGGAGTGTCACTGGACAGCCAGCCTAGTCTACTTGGCTAGATCCAGGCCAGTGAGACCCTGTCTCAGAAAACAAGGTGGACAGTGCCTGGAGACCCGGAGACACCTGAGGGTTGTCCTCTGACCCTCACACACATGTGCACACACCTGCATGCTAACACATACAAGAAGTTTTCTTTGCACACATGCATTCTGTTCCTGATGCTTTGTTTTTTAAGGATTACATTTATTTACGCACGCGTGTGGTTGGTTGTATGTGGGTGCACACACGCCCTGGCACATATATGGAGGTCGGAGAGCAAATTTCAGGAATTTGTTCTCTTCCTCCGTCCTGTGGGTTCCAGGGATCGAACTCAGATCATCAGGCTTGGTGGCAAACACCTTTACCTGCCCTCTGAGCATCTCACTGCCCCCCGTCCAGTATCTTTTTCATCTCTTTGGTTAAGTAATAGCACTTCAAGTTGTCTGGTGAAAATACAGTTTCTGTTTTACGAGCTGTTTTTTTTTTCCCCTGGAGTTTTTCTTCTGGGGAAAAAAAACCATCTATAGTTCCTGGAACCTCAGTGTGGGGCTGGGCAGCTGGCTGATTCTGGCAAGCTGAGCACACATTCCTGACTGGGGCTGGAGTTTGCTTTGAGAAATGACTGTCATCAGCTTCGCAAGTGGCCACACTGCAGTTCCTTGAACAGAACAGGTCAGGCTCTGGGGCAACCAGCACCCTCCCAGGAAGTCACATGCTTTGGAAGCCCTGCATGCTCCATCCGGAGGCCAGAGGGTGGAAAAGCACGGAGGAAATGAACCAGAAACTCAGGCTACTGGCAGATGTGCCATTGGCCCGAGGAGGGTAATTGGATGAAAAGCCAGCCCGTGTTGAAGGACAGGCTGGGCCTGCGGTCAGTGGACAGATGCTGCGGGTCCCATGAGGTCTCCCTGGGACCTTGAATGACAATCCCCTCGCCACCTTCTGATGACCAGAATGCCCCTTGGGTCACCCTTGGTGATTTCAGAGTAAATATTCCTCTGCAGCATGGTGCGCTGGGTCTTTGGGCTCTGGGGCAGCTGGCTGGCCACTGGCCGGATTCTGCTTGCTCCCTCTGAGGCCTCTCCCTCTCCTCCAAGCAGTTTCTAATTAAGATGCTTCATGGCCCCTTTCTTTTTCTTTAAAAGCATTAGCACAGAGGAGAATTTATTTCCTTAGAAAATATAGTAGCAGGTTGTTGTAAAAAGAATTCTCAGGCAAGAGGCTTGGGTTGGTGTCCCAGCACTGGCGCCGGCTGTCACCAGAGCTCACAATGTCCTCTGGGCCTTGTCAGTGTCCGCACAAAGGGTCTGTGCACAGGGCCTCTGCCTCTGGACTCCTGGCATTTACTGGGGATATCTCTCTCTCCTCGCTCTCTCTTCTCTCTCTCCTCTCTCTCTCCCCCAACTATTGCTGATTCTCTTGGCATCTGAAATGTTAGCAACAAGCCACGCTCTTGTGGGAGCTGAGTGAGTCAGGGTATCTATTCCCAGAGTGAGTTACTGCCATGCGTGAAATGATTCATATTGAAATTGACATTCCCTCCCCGTGGCAGCGTGTTCCACCCACTCTCCAAAGACCTTTCTTTCCTTGGAAACAAGGTTGAGCCGACAGCAACCAGCCCCCTCTCTTCTCACAACGCTGATGGCACGCACTCGCCAAATTTCCCAGCAAACTCTGTGACTCATAGGAATGTGGATTCGCACCGTGGCAGATCAGCAATGCCAGTAGAATTCTCTACAGCCATCTGGTCTAGTGCCTGAGGATGGGGAAGATAGTACCTAGGGCAGGGACTCCCCGGAGGCTTGACAACCTAGATCTGAACCCTGCTTTTGGAACGTGCAAGTGTTTCTTCTATGCACAGAGCTCTGTCCTCAGAGAGAAAGTGTTTGCTGTTGAAAGGAGACTTGGTAAATAAGACCCAGGAA
This sequence comes from Microtus pennsylvanicus, assembly GCF_037038515.1. NCBI lineage: Eukaryota > Metazoa > Chordata > Mammalia > Rodentia > Cricetidae > Microtus > Microtus pennsylvanicus. The sequence goes on along the minus strand of NC_134591.1, from coordinate 66,078,414 downwards.
GTAAAGGAAACACACAAACCATAGGAAGTTCCTGAAACTTAAAAGGTTTGCAAAGCCCCACCCCCATGATTATGAGTAGTGACAATGGCTGTGAAAGGGAAACTGGCCAGCTGGTGCCCCCTGCCAGTCCCACAGGGAGCTCTAGGGATGCCACTTTCATGAGTTGTCACCTTATTAGGGTAATGCAACTGCTTTCAAGTTGCCCATGCTCATTTAAGTTACCCCAATAAACTCAGTGATTCACTCAGCTAGACTTATGGGATCCTTTTTCTCCCTTTCTTTGGTTTGCCATAGTGTACCTCCAGGAAAAGCCACAAAATTTTTGCTTGAGGAAAAAAAAAAAGACCCAAGCTCCAAGGCATTGCTTGCAACATCTGCAAGGTAAAATCGTAAGGCACACAGTCCTGCAAGTTCTACACAGATGCAGCTGTGGCTGGCCTTGCAGACCTGCATGGAGAGGGTCCTGCTCCATTCGAAGGTTCTTTCTGGTCAGTAGGTTCCCAGGGGTGGCTGCTCTTTGGATTCCTCACACCATGGATTCATTTTGTGTGCATTAAGCTTTAATTATGTCCTGTGCCTTCCGGACTTGGTTCTTATCTCCTTATTCTGTTGTGGGCGGTAGCTGATTCTTTGTCGGGTCTGCTTGTCTGTTCTGCTGTTGCTGGCCACTTTAGTTTCTGGTATTTGGTGACTCCTGTAAAATGCTTTTTGGTTACCGTGAAATGATTTTTGATATGTTGATGGAAGTTTTAGCCACCGCCAGAATTCATTTTACAACATTTGCATTATCTGTCGTAGAAACCCCACACTCACAGGCAGGTGGTCCCGACTCGGCTCCAATTTCCCGGTCCCCCCAACCCAGTGTAACTGGCTAATTCTGAGTGCTTTATCTAAATGATTATGACTCTAAACTGGCCCTCACAGGCTTATGGTCCCCAACTTGTGGTGCTATTTAGAAGGCTGTGGAGCCTTTGGGAGGTGAGCCCTGATTGGTAGAAGTACCACGAAGGGTGGACTTTGGAGATTACACCTGCCCTGTGTTGGAGAACTCACCGTAAGCTCCTCCAGTATGACCGAGTCACTCCCTCCATGCCTCCTCAGCCACGGTGGACTGAGACCCTTGGAGACCATGAGCCCAAGTCAGGTTTCCCTCTGTCCAGACGTTTCTCATGGCAGCGCCAGAGGAACCCATGTGTGGTTCTTTTAACACCTGGTCTTTGTCACTGGCTTCTTCCTCTGAGTGTGCGCAGTGGTTTAGGCAAATGGCAGCCTGTATCAGTCTTTCGCTCTTCTTTATTGTTGAATACTAGTCCATCGTATGGATATACCACGATATGGGCTCAGTCACTGACAGACATTTTAAGTTTTCATTTTTTTTTTCTGTAATGAACAACGCTGCCGTGATCATTAACGTGTGGACGTAGGCTTTCGTTTCTCTTGGGTATATGCGTAGGAGAGGATTGTTGGGTTGTATGGTAATCAAATGTCTAAACTTTGACTGTTTCTCTTCATGCTACACCAGTTTGCTTTTCCACCAGGGGTCCGTCTGAGGGCGAAGAGTACTTGGGTATTATTTTCTCTGGTGGGGATAGCAGGTAGTCATATGAGACACACCCCATATTTGGATCATACTGCTTAGCATCCCCAGCTTTCCTGGGACAGTATTCGTTTTGCAAGTTGGTTAAGCCAATTAGAGCTCCAAGCTGTGAGGGTTCTAGTTACTCTGTTATGCTTGTCAACACTTGCTGTTGTCGGCACCAACCTTAGCCTCCTGCTGCATGCTGCCTTCTTCTTAGTGCCCTGCACTGCCTGCTCAGCCCCGGTCTGCAGGGGTCCTGATCGTCCTGCCTCCTCTTAGGGGTGAGCTGGGACACCCACAAATGTTTCTCACGTTAAATCCCTCCTCCTTCAACCACCCCTCCCTGCTGTCCCCCCAATGCTATGGAATGGTCTCTCTGCTTACCAGTCAACCCCAGGGCTATGTGTCCAGCTAAGATGGAGGCAAACGGGACTTCTCCAGTCTGGGGACTGCGAGACACAGGCATTGGCCTGGGAGTCAGGCGCCATGGGTTCCTCAGATTCTGACTCCATCGCTTGTTCACTGGACAGGAGCATGCTCCCTTCCCAGGACCCTGCTTTCTCCCTTGTGTAATGGGGATGGTGACAGTCTCCTTGTGACCGTTGTTGGGATCACAGGAGCCTGTCCCTTTCATCTGACACCCGTGGTGTCTCCGGTGTGCTAGATGCTGTCCACACAGTGCTGTGGGGTGTCTCCCGTGAGCCAGGCACTGTCTCCACTGTGCAGCCCTCCCCAGCTTGTGTAGACACGGGTCAGCATAAAGCGTATGGGTCATGTCTGCAAACCTAAGTTTCACATCCCCTTAGCTTGCTCTTGAGGGGATGGTTTCCCAGAGCAGAGAAACACGAACGGAAGAGTGTGAGTGGGGGGGGGGTGGCACAGAAATATCCAGAGGCGAGCATGAGCTAGCTCGTGGTCCCTTTGGGGCTGCTGGAGTCTCAGCGTGGCACAGGTGGGGCATATCTGTGGGAAGAGAACTTTGGTGAGCATAAACACCAGGTCCGCAGATGTGGCTCAAAATACCTCCTCCTGCCCCAGGCTCAACAGCCAGGACCCCTGGCTCCTCGGGTCTCAGCTGCTCAGGGCTGCTGGTTCCACCTCATGCTACACGGGTGCCTAGGGCATGGTCTCCTGGGTTACTTCAAGGTCCAAAAATCGTGGGCGGCTGTGTCCCCCTGGGGTGTACTTCTCTCCAGCTGATGAGAGCCCCTGCAGCCAAGTGGACAGTGGGGTCAGCGATGGGGGTTGCAGGGACGGATCACTGACCACTGCAGAGAGCGGCATCCAGCCACAGCCTCTCCCCTCCTGGCCAGGGGCCTCTGGCACAAGCTGATCCCTTTCCGCACGCCGCAGGAGGCGGTCCTCCCGAGCATAACTAGAATCAATAGGCACCATGACATTTTCTCAAAGAGCCCCACGGAGACAAAGAGCCCTGGAAGTGATCTGTCAGCACAGTTTGGTGCTAATATTCAAGTTTGTTTTCTCTTTTCATCAAGTCTGAGAGACAACTTGCAATTCTCTGCCCGTGGCTTTTGTTTTGTGTTTTAATGATGGGATAACACACAATCACATTTTCTCCCCCAGTAACTGTGAAGTCCGGGACTAGTCCGTTCGAGGTCATTGCTGTTGTGGTACCCATATCCCCAAGGCCTTGAGGAGGGAAGGATGGAGGAAGGGAGCCATCTGCTTCAAACCCCCTGTCCTTGTCACTTCCTGTAGGCGGGTATGGTTCTGCTGAGGACCCTGATCCTGACATAACCATGTCCTAGAAGTGCAGCTGGACATTGTTTTGCATCCGGCAGCAGATGGGGGTGGCGGCATGTGTTCTTGCTTAAGTTGGAGTTTAGTTTGGCATCTGTTGTCCTGAGGCCTCACTGTGTACCTTGCTGGGAGCTGAATGTGAGGCAGGGAAGAAGGCCGGAAATGAGCCAGGCCCAGTGGGCCCATGAGAGGGTCCACGAAAGTGATGTTCACTTTTGCCACCAGTCAGAATGTGTGCTAAGGGCCACTCCTACCGTCGACGCTCGGAGCGTCTGAGGAGGGGCACACCTCCCATTCCTGGAGCTATTATCGCCTTCCCAGTGTGGGGAGCCACAGAGGTGGTGGACTTGGGAGGGGTGGTGTGGGAGGGGGGGGGTCTGTGTTCTTGGGTGCTGGGTTTCTGGAACGGCACAGGCCACACCCGGGAGGATGCTCCATGTAGTGGGGGTGCAGGCCTGGAAGGCAGAGATCTCTGCGCGCTCAGCCATAGCTCACTCCCCATGGCCTTGCACAGTCTGACTTCTTCATTAAGCCTAACACTCAGGGCCCATGGGCTCGCGGAATGTTTTAATTTCAATTTCCTTCTGATCAGAAGAATAAAAACACATATAATAATGTACCCAGCGGAGATCAGATGTGTCTTCCTACTGATACAGCTGTAAAGGATGATTTTCTTTTTTTCTTTTTAAAAGAGCAAGGGAAGCTGGGTATAGTCATGCAGGCTTACAGTCCCAGCTTTCAAGGGTTAGGAGTTCAAGTCTAACCTGAGCTACAAAGTGAGAGTGTGTCTCAAAAGAGCAAGAAAAAAAAACGCTGAGAAAGAACCCCAAGAAAGGGGCCCAAAGACAACCTTGCCGAGGCCCAGGAAGTTAGACCCCCTGCTGCCTGGACCCCACCTTCACCTGATGGGGGTGGGGGCTGAAACCTGGGCCTGCTCAGATCTCATGGGAAGGACCTGGGTCCCTGTTGCCCTCAGAGCTGGCAGGCGAGCCCAGAAACAGCTTGTTTCCTTGTCTCTTTTCATGTCAGGTGTGGACATGGGCTCCCACCTCCAGATGCCTCCTCTTGAACATCCGCCATCGCATCTTAAAGGTGAAACACTCAGAGAGAAGGAGAGAGGTGACCTCCCCAGCTACATAGGTGGTCATACCCAGGCTGCCTTGGTTCCAAGTGGAGACCCCTTTCTCTTCTGGGTGGGGGCTGGAACCACACAGGCGTCAGGGCAGTCTGCAGCGTCAGGCCTAGAGGTGCCTGGAGGAGGCAGGGGTGTGTTCTGATGACTGGAGGGGGTGCTGCTCTGTTGACACTGCTTGCCCTGATACCTGGTGTCCCTCCTCCCTGTGTTAGGTTCTAAAAATAAAGTCAGAATAGCCTCCCTCATGCGGAGGATGAGAAAATCTTGAACATCCCAGACTAAGCTGTCACTTGACACTTGCTGCCACCTAGGAGGGCACGGCTGCCGGCTAATGACGAAGACTTCTGTGGGAAAAGGCCGAAGCTTGCTTTCTTGCCTGGAGCAAACCCTGGAGTGGCTTCATTTGAAGGGCTTGAAATCCCAGACATCAAACTCCCTCAGACCCAGAAGAGTGCTCTGTAGCCATGGAGAGATGTATTCTCCAGGCTCTGCCAGGTTCTGGGGGCTGCACATGTCTCTCCTCCAGGGAGCAGGGAGTGGGAGCAAAGCTGGCTTGTCTCCAGGGACCAGCCCCCCCCCCCCCCCCCCCCCCCCGCTCCTCCCCGCACAGACGCATGCTGGAGTCCATAGCTCAACCCACTGACTGGGGAAGAGAGAACCCCTGGGGCTGGGCAGTTAAGCCAACTAGATGGAAGTATAGCTTGCAGTACCAGCAGGCCGGGTGCGCCATACTCTGGCTGTATTAACCTTGGGCGTGTGAGTTAATCTTCCTATGCCTCAATTTCCTTTCCTGAAAATGTAGGAATTGCGGTGGTTATGAGAACAGGCTTAGTTAATGCATTATAGAAGACTTTTCCTACCATTGCTGTCTTTATTTATTTTGGTTTTCGAGACCGGGTTTCTCTGTGTAGTTCTGACTGTCCTGGAACTCACTTTGTAGACCAAGCTGGCCTTGAACTCACAGAGATCTGCCTGCCTCTGTCTCCTGAGTGCTGGGGTTAAAGGCAAGTGCCATCACCACCTGGAAGCTATCTTTATTTGTAATTTTGGAGTTTTGAGTTTTTGAGAGAGTGCCCTATAGCTCATGATGGCCTTGAACTCCTGATTCTCCTGTCTTCATTTCCTCAGTGCTGAGATTACAGGCAAGATTGCTTATGCTCAGCCCCCATCATCATCACCATCATCTTTATTATGACTGTATTTTGATCTGCCCACTGAGGGGCCCCACCCCTGAGGTACCAGCTACTGCTTATGACTCCCTTTTTCCACCCTCCCTTGAGTGCAACTTCACCAACTATAAAATATATAAACATTATTTTTGTGTTTATTTGATGAATCTGTGTCTCTATTTAAAAATACTTTTATTGTCTTTTTTTTTTTTTACTATTTTTTAAAATCCATGTCTCTTGTGTGTTTGTGCACATGAGTGCAGTGCCTGCAGAGGCCAGAAGAGGACATCAGATCCTCTCCAACCAAAGTTACAGACAGGCAGTTGGGAGCTGCCTGATGTGGGCGTTAGGAACTAAACCTGGGTCCTCTGAAAGAACAATGCATGCTCCTAACCACTGAGCTGCCTCTCTAGCCCAAACTGTGCCTCTTAACCAGAGTTCCCCCTGGCACCCACAGCTCCCAGAGGGGCTTTTGGTAATGTAGACTTCAGTTCCATCACAGCAGATACAATGGGGAGGGTCTGGAGCTGGCCTGAGAATCTGCATCTCTGTGCTGATTCTGATGCCCAGAACCCGTTTAGGGACCTGAAGTGACCAGCCCCTGCTATTTGACAGAGATAGGGTTTTAGCATCTCCCTCCCTGTAGGTGCAGAGTCGGCCTTGGAGCTGGTTTCCTTCTATGCTGGCAACAGGAGGGGTGACTGGGAAAACAGCCATGTTGTGTGTGTGTGTGTGTGTGTGTGTGTGTGTGTGTGTGTGTGCGCGCGCGCACGCGCAGTGGCTTTCACTCAGCTGGTGTTTGCTGACTGTGGAACCTGCGCATGGCAGGCAGAGCAGTTCTAAGAAGATGTCGTCCAGCTGGCTAAGGACTCGAGACTATCGCCCCAGTGGAGAACGTCTCCCACCAACCTCCACTCTGCGTTGCCAAGAAGGGGTTGGGACTGTGGGTGGACGTCAACTCCTTATTAGGACTTATAAGAAAAGCCTCGAAAGGCTGGCAAGATGGCTCAGTGGGTAAAGGTTTTAGCGGCCAAGCCTACAACCTGAGCTGGATCCTGGGATGCACATAAAGATGGAAGGAGAGAACCAGCGCCACAGAGAAGGAAGTGGAGACTCTGTCCTTCAGTGTTCTCCATGGTATCCACATATCCCCCCCCACACCATACATATAGACAACAATAATAATAAACAATATACTGGTAGCTCCAGCTTTTCAAGAGACTGAGGCAGGAGGATGGCTTGAGCCCAGAACTTGAGGACTAACCTAGGTTACATAATAAGACCTTATCTAAAAGTGAGGGGAAAGGAGGCCTTGAAGTTTTATTGCAACAAACAGCCCATCCCCATGGTGGGACCGGGTCCTGCTGCCCTGGCCCAAGCTGGCTCCTCCCACAGACACGGCTGCTGTGCAGTTCTGCCTCATCAGGTTCGTCTCTCCTCTGATCAATGTCCGGGAAAGCAGGTCTGTGGCCTTGGGGTTCCCAGCAAGTACTTTATCTCTTTCAAGGCTGAGTGGCTCTCCATCCATCCCCCTTATCTCCCTTCCGGCCTCCAGCTGCTGCTGGCTGTGTGAGGTCCCCAGGATTTACACCTCTCTCTAAAGATCGGCACTGCAGCCCACGGTGTTTTCCGAAAGCAGGTGCAACCTCCCCCTGGCCTCCAAACTGCACCCTGTCCTTGGCCAGATGACTGAAAAACCGAACCCGGCTTTTGCCCCAGACCCATCATCCAGAGCTGCACGGCCCCCAGTGTGGGGAGAAGAGGGAAGCAGGCCCCCTGAGCAACACCAGGCAGGCTGTGGTAGCGCAACGTGGCCTGCTCAACACAGGCTTCCGGCAGAACCCCGGAGGGCGGTTGTTATGGCTTACACATCTAACCAGTTCAGTTTGGCACAGGTCTCAAGGCGCTGGGTAAGCATCTTGTCAGCATCAACACAGCTGACAGAGTTACGACACCAGGAATACTTAGAGTCTGCAGTTTTCCCGGCCTCCAGCTGATCCTGTGAAAATGTCGTTTTTGCTTCCAGAGAGCTGATTTGTGTCCCAAATTTTCTCATCTCTGTAGGAAGGGCCTCTCTGCTAGGTGGAGCAGAACTGTCTTGTCACCTGAGGCTCTGGTGTTAAGGGATCTGGAGACAGGCACGCTTCATGTCTGGTTTGTCACTGGTTTTCAAGGCTGAGTTCTCCCGCGAAGGAATAGTGAAGCCTTGCTGGAGACTGTCATCTCTTATTAATATATATTAACTTATTAATGTGTTTGTGTAGTGTGTGTATGTATATGTGTGTGTTGTGTATGTATATGCGCGTATACGTGTATGTGTTTATGTATGTATGTATGTATATGTGTGTATGTCTGTGTATATGTATGTGTGTGTGTGTGTACACTAATACACAGGTATGTGCAAAGGCCAGAGGAGGGTGTTGGGTGCCTCCTATTCCTCTCTGTTTTCCTCTGAGGCAGGGTCTCTCACTAGCCTGTAAACCCTAGCAATCCTGCTGTCTGTCCTCCTCCGTGCTGGGACGACCCTGGCTTGTCCGTGGGTGCTGAGATCTGATCTTAGTCCTCCTGCTTATGCAGCAGGTGCTGTTAACTGCTGGGTCATCACTCCAGCCTGATGCCGTCATTTCCAAGCCACTTTCATGGATGCAAAGCCTTTCACTGGGTGGGGTGTCCTTTCTCTGCTGTTTCTCGCCTATCTTCTCAGTCTGGTGAAGTTTGAGAAAACTCGTTTATCTGTGTTGGCACCCCTGGCTGTCCTGGAACTTACTAAGTAGACCAGACTGGTTTCGAACTCACAGAGATCCACCTGCCTTCGCCTCAAGTGCTGGGATTAAAGATGTGTGCCACTACACTAGGCTTGGAAGTCTTTTCAACTCTTAAAATTACTTCTATCTCCCTCCCTCTCTCCTTCCTTCCCTCCCTCCCTCCCTCCCTCCCTCCCTCCCTCCCTCCCTCCCTCACTCCCTCACTCACTCTCTCCCCCTCCCTCCTTCCCTCACTGTCTCCCTCCCTCCTTCCCTTGCTCTCTCCCTTCCTCACTCTCTCTCTCCTTCCCTCCCTCCCTCCCTCCCTCTCTCTTTCTGCATGCATGCACATATACACTTGCACACATGCTCAGCTGTGCAGCCTTGCTGAAGGAAGTATGTCACTGGGGTGGGCTTTGAGAGTTCATAGCCTCTTCCTGCTTCCAGTTCACTGTCAGCTTCGTGCTTGAGGTTAAAGATGTGATCTCTCACTCCCTGCTCCTGCCACCATGCCTGCTGCTTTCTTCCCTGCCTGTCTGCCATGGTGAACTCTTTTTTGGTTTTTTTGTTTGTTTCTTTTGAGACAGGGTTTCTCTGGATAGCCCTGGCTGACCTGGAACTCACTCTATAGACCAGACAGGCCTCAAACACAGAGATCTGCTTGCCTCTGTCTCTTAAGTGCTGGGATTAAAGGTGTGCACCACCACTGCCCAGCTGCCATGGTGGACTCTGGAACAATATGCCAGAATAAACTATCTCTTCCTTAACTCGATTTTGGTAGTAGTCGCAGCATCGGAAAAGCAGCTATACAATATTATTTCCCATGCTAAGCAATGGTGTGAGGAATTTCATAATTCCATACATTAAACTTTTTAACAACTTTGTGTATGTGCATTCCATGTGTGTGTTTATGTGTAGGTGTGTAGGTGTGCAGGTGTGCAGGTGTGTAGGTGTGTAGGTGTGCAGGTGTGTAGGTGTGCAGGTGTGTGTGTGCAGGTGTGTAGGTGTGCAGGTGTGTAGGTGTGTGTGCAGGTGTGTAGGTGTGCAGGTGTGCAGGTGTGCAGGTGTGTGTGTGCAGGTGTGTAGATGTGCAGGTGTGTGTGTGCAGGTGTGTGTGTGCAGGTGTGTGTGTGCAGGTGTGCAGGTGTGCAGGTGTGCAGTTGTGCAGGTGTGTGTGCAGGTGTGTAGGTGTGCAGGTGTGTAGGTGTGCAGGTGTGTGTGTGCAGGTGTGCAGGTGTGTAGGTGTGTGTGCGCAGGTGTGTAGGTGTGCAGGTGTGCAGTTGTGCAGGTGTGTAGGTGTGCAGGTGTGTAGGTGTGCAGGTGTGTAGGTGTGCAGGTGTGTAGGTGTGTGTGTGTGCAGGCGTGCAGGTGTGCAGGTGTGTGTGTGCAGGTGTGTAGGTGTGTGTGTGCAGGCGCACATATCATGGTGTGACATGGAGGTCAGAGGACAACCTTGGGTATCAGCCCTGCCTTCCCTCTTGTCTGCAGCTGTGTATGCCAGGCTGGGTGGCTCACAAATTTCCGGGAATTCTTGTGTCTCCACCTCCATTTTGTTCTTTGAGGACCAGGGTTGCAGACAGGTGCTGCCATATCCACTTCCCTTGGTTCTAAGGATCCAAACTTAGGTTCTTGTGCTTGTCTTCCTGGATCTGTCTCCCCAGCCATGGTTCATTCATCTTTACCCTGTTGTCTTAACGTTTCCTAAAGACTAGTTAATGTGTCCATGTGTCTGCCATTGCTACTGTGCTGAGCACGTTAGCCATATCACTTATGGAACCCTACAAAGATACAGGAATAGTCCCATGTTACAGATGAGGAGGCTGGGCACAGAGAGGTTAGGTACCTCCATCAGGGTTGCACAGCTAGCAAATTGCAGAGCCAGGATTGGAACCGAAGTTCTTTGGTCCTAGAGGCTTTGGGTGTAAAGAATTAATTGGTTTCCCATGGGAATAGGGTTCTTGTCCACTTCTCCACCAGCTCTTGAGTCTGTGACTGACCGCTCTGAAACCTGGTCTCCGGGAGTCCTCCCACCCCACCCCACAGCAGGAAGAAGGGTGGGCGGGGTTTGTGCTGTGCCTCTGCACTGTCTCTCAGGGCCCTGTGTTCTAGTCCCCAGGGGCTCTTTCTCTAAAACCACGAGGGCAGGAAGACAAGGCCCCTGGAGTCTCGCCTTAGGGAGCCTGAGCGTGTCTACGGACTGAGATGCAGCCAAGGCTGGGAGCCATGGTCAGATATCCGATGGGAAGAACCCTTGCAGAGAGCCTGCTGCACACAGGAGTCAGCTCTGGTGAAGAGGAAAGGAGATACCAAATGGGGACTTGAGGCAATTAGCTCAGTGAAACTGTCCCTAGATTGGGCACACCCAAGGCCAGAGCCCCAAAGTAGGCTGGCTGTTTTGCAAGGACTAGGGGTACAGGTACCCAAACAGGCTTATGCCCTTGAGATGAACAGGACTCATCTCATGATCCTTCCTGGGCCTCACTCCGTGTCAGCAACTCTGCCCTTTAGAGATAACTGGAGGCTCAGCCGCCTCTCCCTTGGGCCTGCAATGCCAAGACAGAGTCTAGGATTCCCATGCCGGGCTACTTCCTGGTCCACAAGAAGAGACAGCACGGGGAGGGCTTGCCCTGTGCCGGGCCCAGTCATCTCCCCGATTTAGCTATAGATTGCGCTTGATGATACAGGCTCCGAATATTCATCCAACTAATCACGCGAGTTATTTCTGCAATTTAGGTCTTCGAATAAGTGCACTTGGTGGCTGAATATGTGATCAGCCACAGATTTCTCATTCTTTAAAAACCCGGGGAGCGGAAATGCCAACTCGAAGTCGTCAGCACACAGCAGCGAAATCAGGCCACGCAGAATGCTGGCCCCTGGGCCTCCCCACTGGCTGCCACTTGGTCCATCAGGGCCGCATGCAGAGCCCAGGTGGGGGAGCTTTCTCTGGCAAACTGGGATGGTGCCAATCAAGAAGACAACCTTTTCCCTTTCTTTTTTTTTTTTTTTTTTTTTTTTTTTTGGTTTTTCGAGACAGGGTTTCTCTGTGGCTTTGGAGCCTGTCCTGGAACTAGCTCTGTAGACCAGGCTGGTCTCGAACTCACAGAGATCCGCCTGCCTCTGCCTCCCGAGTGCTGGGATTAAAGGCGTGCGCCACCATCGCCCGGCTTTCCCTTTCTTTTACTTAACTCAGAGATTTGGTTTCGCAGCTGTGGAAGCGACTGCATCTGGAGGAGAGGATGCACTGGAGGGTCAGAAAGAGGGACTGGAGGCCGGAAAAGGCTGCAAGCTTTGAGGTGGTCCTGAACGACTACCCCTCAAGCTCCTTTTTGTCACTAACTGTCTTTACAGACATTGCCACCTGCTGGGTCTCTCGACAGAGCTTTACGGGATCACTGTTGGATTCCATCCGTGGTCCTGGGTTTGCCTTCAGCACTAGGGATCTCGGAGAGGAAGCAGGCCCCGCTCTGCCCTTACCTGGCTTGAAGTCCTGCAGAGTGGGGGCAGCCGCAGGTGTAGAAAGCAGGCAGGGGATGTACAAGGGAGTCCACCTGTTGCGGCCTCTGTGTGGAGACTTGCCCGAGAGCAAAGGCCTTGCCTCTGTTTTCTGTTCCTAGCCGCCAGGCTGGGTCCTCTGAGCAGTCCTGTAGGACTCTGGGGCGCAGCCTAGATCCTGCAGACTAGGTGGCCTGCGTGTGGCAGCAGGCAGGGACGTTTGGGGAGCAGATGGTAGATAACGTGGTGCACTGCAATGGGGTACAGTCTGTGTCACAGACGTGGTGGCATCAACTCCCAGTCCCCAAACCCGGGAGTGAAGGTCTCAGATAAAGTATTTTTCCCACAGGATCTAAGAGCTTGGTCTGAAGTAACTCATCAAACTGGGGTCCTCATTCAGGGCTGGCAGCCTTGGCTCCTCTGCCTCAAAACTCACGTGTTTTTAAGAAAAAATCCTACTGGAATCTGAGGAGTGATGGGCCCCTCACTCAAAGTGACCCTCCTATTCCATAACGCTGCCAGCTTCAGGACAGACCCAGCCTCCTGCCTGGGTCTGACAGCTAGAAAGGGGTGGGGCAGGGATTGTGTTTCACCGTGTCCTCCACACTTCCCTAACCACAGCATTTCCACTTAATAAACTAGGTCTGGTGTCTCAAGACTCGTGTAAAGAGGCTGGCCTCGGTGAGCTGTGGTGGGCATTGCTCATTCACCTGGCCTGCTGGCTGATGAATGGTGACAGGTACCCGAGGCATCAGAATAACGTGGGAGAACACAATAATGGCAATCGCTAACGTTTATTGAACGCTCAGTGTGCGCCAAACGCAGCTCTGCGTGCCTCTTAAAGATCGCTGCTAATATTAAAATCCTATCGGCTTCTACAAGTTTTCTCAGGTTGGGGAAAGGCCACTGTGGTTTGGTTTTTGGGTCAGAGAACGAGATGATTTGAGACAACCTAATGGCTTCTTCAGAGCCGATCTCTAATCTCCGAGGTAACCAGCTGGGAAATGGCCAGATCGAGTTGACCTCGTTACAGCTGCTCAGCCGCCTTCACGCACCTGCTTCTGCCCTTTGTTCGGACCCCCGGGGCTGGCGGCTTAGCTAAGATGAGAAACATGGCTTCTCGAGGAAGGAGCAGGAATTGGTGTCGTTGGACAGGCCCCGGGTGACTGGTTCCCACCAATGGGCGTGACTTTCGAAAAGGCCTTGTTCCTCCTGGGGCCTCAGATTCCTCCTCGACTTTCTGGACTGCTGAACTCAGTGTATCAGTTAGCTATTGCTATGTAACAGACCACCCCGAATCTCAGTGTTATCAAACGAAAGCCTGTGTTATTTCTGAGTGGCTGTGGGCTTTGCTTGGCTGGGCTAGCTCATGTGACTTTGGTCAGCATCAGGTCATCTGGGAGCTGCTCGGTCTGGGGTGGCCCTGAATTACTCAGCTTCACTTCGTCTGAAACCGAACTTCTTCCCAAGACAGAGGCAGAGTCCGAGAAAATAGGGTGAGGCACGCATAGCCTTTAGAAGACCCGGGCTCAGAATAGCTACCACATGCCCTGTGCCCACTGATGGTCCAGGAGAATGAAAACCCAGTCCAGATGCAAAGGGTGAACGTGTTGACTCCTCCTGTTGACATGAGTGGCTACTAAGTCACAGGCCCCAGGCCATGGCCACCGGGAGGGAGGGCAGAGAACCAGGGATGTTGCAGGGTAGCAGCCACCTCCCCACTGGAACATCTCTATGGCCAGAGATTTAGCCGGGGCTCGGAGGGCCTCCGTCGCTATCAGGGTTGCTGTATAAGTGTAAAGATACGAGTTCAGATCACCAGCACACACATAAAAACCTGGATGTGGTGGTATGTGTCTGTAATTCTTGTGGGGGAGGAGCCCTGGGGCTCGCTGACCAACCAGCGTAGATGAACCCCTGAGCTCTAAGTTCAGTGAGAGATTCTGCCTCAAAAACAATGAAGTGGACAGGGCAGAGGGCAGAGACACTTGATGCCAACTCTGATTACCTTAGTTCAGTGCCTGGACCCCCCCGTAGGAGAGAACCAACCCCAAGTTATCCCCTGACCTCCACACACACAAGTGGTACCTGTGCTCACACATGCACGTCTACACACACAAGTATCACGTGTGCTCACACATGCACGTCTACACACACAAGTATCACGTGTGCTCACACATGCACGTCTACACACACAAGGATCACGTGTGCTCACACATGCACGTCTACACACACACAAGTATCACGTGTGCTCACACATGCACGTCTACACACACACAAGTATCACGTGTGCTCACACATGCACGTCTACACACACAAGAATCACGTGTGATCACACATGCACGTCTACACACACAAGCGGCACCTGTGCTCACACATGTGCCCCCCAACAGTAAACTCGTGTAGTTCACAGACCAGTAAGAGAGGCTCTCCGTTTGTTGAAATGGATGGACCCAGAAGCCGAGTTTTTCACCTCACCGTCCCTTCTGCATTTCTCAAGAACATCCATATGCCAGGCCCGAGCTGAGCCAGCCGGCTAAATCACTGCATTGCAGCCTGCCTGGGACCATTCTGGATGTGTGGCTGGGCCTCTTTTGGACGCAGCTCCAGAACCCTTCCTTCAGTGTGGGCTTTCGCTCAGCCCCACGCTGGGCAGACCTGGAAGCCTTATGGCCGGATGGTCCCACACAAAGCCCTCCATCACTGGGCAGCAGGAGACAAACTCAGAAGCAGGTGACCAGAGCCAGCAGATCCACGTGACTGTGGCCCCAGGCGCCAGGCCTCTCGTGCACTCCCAAGCAACTGGCTTCCAGAGGCAGTTAAATCAGCCTCAAGGCTCCCACAGCCCCTCCTCAAATAGACACCCAGCTGGCATTTTTCTTAAATACCACTCATTTTTAAAAGGGGAAGAGATGTTGGTGGCACCGAAAGAGATCACACTTTAGAATGCAGAATAGCAGCGAGTCAGCTCAAATTAGTCTCTTAATAGAGTTCTTGGGAGTGGGGAAGTGACGAGGGAACATAATTGCTTCTTTTGTCATTTGGGCAAAAATCTAAGGCCTGCAATCCATCCATTTGTCTGCAAAAGTACTCGCGCAAATTGCGTCAAGCTGTCCTCGGTCAGGGTGAGTGGGTTTTAGTTAAAGTCAGTTGTCTTTGGTGCTTGAGGGAGGTAAGGGGCTTGGAGCCCAAGCTAATTTGATTTCTTTTCCTCTTTAAAAATGGAAGACAAGGGGGTTGAGGAGGTGGCGAGTGGGTACAGTGCTTTCTGTGCCAGTATGAGAGCCTAAGTTCAGATTCCCCATCCATGTAAAATTCACATCAGCGCGGGGGAAGCAGAGACAGGGAGTCCAAGTCAGTCTAGTGAACCAAGTGGCCGGTCAGTCTAGTGGACAAGGTGAACTCCAGGTACAGTGAGAGACGGTGCCTCAAACAAACAAGTGGAAAAGCAATTGAAGAAGACACCTTACGTGAGCCTGTGCACATGTGTGCGCGCGCACACACACACATATACTGAAAAACTATAGTCAGATGCAATGGTTCATGACAGTAATCCTAGCACCCAGGAGGTAGAGGCAGGAGAGTCCAGAGTTCAAAGCTAACCTGAGCTACATAGCCCGGGCTTCCTAAGACTCTCACAGAAACAGAACATATGTACATTACTGAAATTTACATTTCCTAGCCTTGGTAATTAGGGAAAAGCCTTGTTTATTAGTTAAACTTTCCTAGCGTCTGCTGTGTTTAGAAGTGTTTGCAGTCGGCTTCGGAGAGGCCAGGAGAGGATTTCCATAGCAATCCCTGTAAAGATGCGCCCTCGCAGCATCGATTTTTGTAGCTCAAGTGCATTATGTGTTTTGCATGAGCTTTTGAAAGCCCAGATAAACGAGATGGCTCAGAAAGCAGATAAAAAAATATTAACAAGAGGAAATTATACCGATCCACAAAAAGACAAATGCCCACTAATTCTAGGATTAACATTTTCGACTCCTGTGGTTTTTTTATAGGAGGGTTTTTGCCACGTCTATAACGTGAGATTGGTTCACAGTGCTGCAGAGCAGGTGAGATAAATGAGCCTTGTTTGAGTTCTCAGATGGGTGGAGTCAATGCCCCGCCTGGTGCTACAACCCCGCTCGCCCCCCCACGCATACATACACGTGCGCACACCCACACCCCCCCCCACACACACACACGGCACTAGCTGTACCTACCCCCAGTGGTTCTCAACCTTCCTAATGCTGCAACCCTTTAATATGGTTCCTCAGGTAGTGGTGTCTCCAACCATAAAATTATTTTTGTTGCTACTTCTTAACTGTAGTTTTGCTACTGTTACGAATCTTAAGGTAAATATCTCTCATGACCCACAGGTTGAGAACCACTGCCCTAGGGCGACATTGGCACTGTACTCTGGAGTGAAGTAACTTACAATGGATCAGAGGCCCTTTAAGTTCAAAAGGAGTTCTCCAGATTATTTGATTGGAAGTCATTAGCACTGGACTTCAGGCTCAGCTTGATCCAGGGAGCAAGCCTCGGCTGTGTTCGCTGCTGGTTTTCTGTGTCTCATATTGGCCTTTCTTTCTTCCATTGTGCGAGCAGGTGTTGACAGCTGGGCCTCCATCTACATATACAGTCGGCACGCGCTTGTCTTTGTGTTCTGTGAGGACGCACCATAACCAAAGCAGCTCTGATAAAAGAAAGCATTTCGTTGGGGGCTCCGCTTACAGTTTCAGAGGGTTGGTCCGCGACCGTCCTGGTGGAACATGGTGTCAGGTAGGCAGGCATGGTGCGGGAGTGGCAGCTGGGAGCTCTACATCCTGATCTGCAGGCAGGAGAGAGAGAGAGAGAGAGAGACAGAGACAGAGACAGAGAGACAGAGACAGACAGAGAGAGAGACAGAGAGAGAGACAGAGAGAGAGACAGAGAGAGAGAGACAGAGAGAGACAGAGAGAGAGAGAGAGAGAGACAGAGAGAAAGACAGAGAGAGAGAGAGACAGAGACAGAGAGACAGAGACAGACAGAGAGAGACAGAGAGAGAGAGAGACAGAGAGAGAGAGACAGAGAGAGACAGAGAGAGAGAGAGAGACAGAGACAGAGAGAAAGACAGAGAGAGAGAGAGAGAGAGAGAGAGAGAGAGAGAGAGAGAGAGAGAGAGAGAACCAGAGACAGACTGGGCCTGGATTGGGCTTTTGAAACCCCCAAGTCCACCCCCCACATCTCCTCCAATAAGGCCTCACCTCCTAATCCTCCAGACAGTTTTGCTCACTGGGCACCAAGCATTCAAACACATGAGCCTATGGGGGCCCTTCTCATTCAAGACCATTTACTGGTGTGTGTGAGTTTTGCTTTTCCGATTGTCTCTCTCGAGTGCCAAGGTCAACTCTGGTCACCTGTGCATGTGCCTGTGGTTCCATCTGTCCCTAACTGATCTTGTTTTACAGAGGAATGGGAGGTGTGTGGACCCTCTCAGGCCAAGACAGCATGGTCACTCACAGCTCTGCCCCAGATCAGCGCAGGGAAAAAGAGCAGGGCTGCAGAGGAGGGGCCTGTATTGGTGGCTTTACCTGTAGCTGTGACAAAATGGACAGAAGCAACTTAAGGAAAAAGAGGGCTGTTTGGATTCATGGTTGGAAGATTTACCGTCCGTCATGGTGGGGAGACCATGGCAGCTGGGCTCAGGGCAAAGACCTTGGGCCTGAAGCAGAGGCTGCATTTACGTCCCTGGAGGCCAGTGGTTCTCAACCTTCCTGATGCTGCGACCCTTTACCACAGTTCCTCATGTTGTGGTGAACCTCCAACCATAAAAATTATTTTCATTGCTACTTCATACCTGTAACTTTGCTACTGTTATGAGTCATAATGTAAATATCTGATATGCAGGCTATCTGATAGGCAACCCCTGTGAAAGGGTCGTTTGACCCCAAAGGGGCTGCGACCGACAGGTTGAGACCATTGCTCTGGGCTAATTTCCCCAGTGACCCAGCGTTTAGACACATGAGCCTGTGAGCGACTTTTCCCACCGGAAGCACGGTCATGTTCTAGAGGGCGACTCAGGCTGTCAGCCCCTCAGCCTGAGGCCACCGTGCGGATCTTCGCATCTTCGGTGGCAGCTGCATCCAGTTGTCTCCTTCAGCAAGCAGCTGAGGCCTTGCGAGAAGCATCTCGAAGGGATACAGGGGCAACTACGGTGCCGTCAGGACTCGAGCATCTCAGAGGAGCTTGTCTGTCTCAGCTGAGACGGGGACTGTACATGAGTTATTTTTACTGAGTCCTAAGGTGCCAAAGCCTCTCTGTAGATGGACGAGGAAAGCCAGGGCGCCACCCTCAAGCAGCGTAGAGTGAAATGGTTGTGGCGCTGTCCTGGAGCGCCTGAGGCCCTGGGGACATTAGCTTGTCACCTTCACCTCTGCCTTTCTTCACTGTATCAGTTAGAATTACGTTTTGGTGGAACTGATGGAAAGCCCAAAATAGCAATGACTTAAGCAAAGTAGAATTTAACCCCCCCCCTCAAGTCAGAGTAGACTGGGATTACAGTACTTATTGACTCTAGGTCACAGGGGACTCGGGCGTCTACCTTGTGATCCAAGATAGCTGTTATGGCTCCAGTCATCATGACTGTATTCCATCCGGACCATACTCCAGAAACAGAGCAAAGGACAAGACTGTCCCTTCCCTTTCAACGTGTTTCCTAGAAATCACACACACCACTTTAGCTGAGAGCATATTGGCCAGAACTTGGTCCCATGCCTGTACATGGCTGATAGGTGACTTAGTCCTTATTCTCATGGCCATGTGCTCAGCTAAAGACACGGTAGCTCTGTAGAATCAAGGCAGAATGATCACCGGGGGAGGCGCCATTCAAATCCGTTCATATTTATTCTGACTATCCCCCTCCCCTCCCTCCCTAACTTTCTTCCTTCCTCCAACCTTGTGGTATAGACCGTGACAGTTAGCTTTCATTAACAACCCGACAGTTTCTTCCCCTGGGAAGAAAGTCTCAGTGCGGGACTGTCTACATTAGCTTGGCCGGTGGCCAAGTCTATAGGGGATTGTCTTGATAAGTTGACTGGAGTGGGATGATTCAGCCCACTGCGGGTGGTACTATTCTCTAGTCAGGCCGTGCTGGACTGTGGAAGGTAGAGAGGCTGAGCAAATGAGGGAGCATGCCTGCATTCCTTTCCATCTGTTCTGGCCTATGGGTGTGGTGTGCCCAGCTGTCTCAAGTCCTGTAACTTGCCCACGGTGATGTCTGTAAGCCTGGAATCATGGACATGAATGTCACAGGACAGGTGAGTTTCCTCCTTGCTCTTTTGAGGCATGTGGCTGCTCCTCTGTTCTGTCCATTTCTGTATAAATTTAGTATCAGTCTGCTAACTTCTGCAGAAAAATAAAGAAAGAAAGAAAATCCAGTTGGGTTTTGAATAGGATTGCGTTTAATGTATAGACCAGTTTGGGGACTTAATTTTGACTTCCAAACCACAAATATGAAATATTTATTTATTTAGAAATATATTTATTTATTTTATTTAACAATAAAATAAGCCAGGTGTAGTGGCACACACATTTAGTCCCAGCACTTGGGAGGCAGATTTTTATGAGTTTGAGGTCTACATAGGGAGTTCCAGGCCCACTAATGATACCTAGTATGACCCGTCTTAAAAAGGACAAAGCGAATAATTATTTTAATTAAATAGTTGAGTTCGACAATGTTTTCTGCTTAATGTTTAAGTCTTGCAGATTTTTGTTAAATCTGTACATATTTTATTCTTTTTTTAAATGACTTTTCCAAGCAAAATTCTTTCCTTTCCTTTCCTTTCCTTTCCTTTTGGAATGTCCATCGCCGGTGCAGCCTCCACCCTGCTAAACTCTTTGCTCAGCTGTGCTTTAATAGCGCAAGTGTTTGCTTTGCGAGCTGTGCCTCCTGCAGAGATATTGCTTCTCCTGCCTGCCTGGTCGCAGTCTAAACTCTGCCCTAGTTAGACATGGACAGCTGTACTAGTTAACTGGCCTTCCTGTTGCTGACAGTGCCCGGTGGGTGAGACAGTGCCCGGTGGGCGTGACAGTGCCCGGTGGGTGTGACAGTGTCTGTGTGTGACAGTGCCCGGTGGGCGTGACAGTGCCCGGTGGGCGTGACAGTGCCTGTGTGTGACAGTGCCCGGTGGCTGTGACAGTGCCCGGTGGGCGTGACAGTGCCCGGTGGGCGTGACAGTGCCCGGTGGGCGTGACAGTGCCTGTGGGCGTGACAGTGCCTGTGTGTGACAGTGCCCGGTGGGCGTGACAGTGCCCGGTGGGCGTGACAGTGCCTGTGTGTGACAGTGCCCGGTGGCTGTGACAGTGCCCGGTGGGCGTGACAGTGCCCGGTGGGCGTGACAGTGCCTGTGGGCGTGACAGTGCCCGGTGGGCGTGACAGTGCCTGTGGGCGTGACAGTGCCCGGTGGGCGTGACAGTGCCCGGTGGGTGTGACAGTGTCTGTGTGTGACAGTGCCCGGTGGGCGTGACAGTGCCCGGTGGAAGCAACTTAGAGAGAAAGGTTGACTCCAGCCCACAGTTAGGATCCATCCTGGGGAGAACTGCACAGGGGCAGGTGGACCTCACGGGGGCAGGTAGACCACACGGGGGCAGGTGGACCTCACGGGGGCAGGTAGACCACACGGGGGCAGGTGGACCTCACGGGGGCAGGTAGACCACACGGGGGCAGGTAGACCTCATGAGGGCAGGTGGACCTCACGGGGGCAGGTGGACCTCATGAGGGCAGGTGGACCTCACGGGGGCAGGTAGACCACACGGGGGCAGGTGGACCTCATGAGGGCAGGTGGACCTCACGGGGGCAGGTGGACCTCACGGGGGCAGGTAGACCACACGGGGGCAGGTAGACCTCATGAGGGCAGGTGGACCTCACGGGGGCAGGTGGACCTCACGGGGGCAGGTAGACCACACGGGGGCAGGTAGATCTCATGAGGGCAGGTGGACCTCACGGGGGCAGGTGGACCTCACGGGGGCAGGTGGACCTCATGGGGGCAGGTGGACCTCATGGGGGCAGGTGGACCTCACGGGGGCAGGTGGACCTCATGGGAGCAGGTGGACCTCACGGGGGCAGGTAGACCACACGGGGGCAGGTAGACCTCATGAGGGCAGGTGGACCTCACGGGGGCAGGTGGACCGCATGGGGGCAGGTGGACCTCACATCTTGATGAAACAGGACATGACCCAGGCTAGACCTCTTAAGGAACACCCCTAGAGACCCACTTCCTCCAGCCAGGCCTTACCTCTGAAGAGCCCACAGCCTCTCAGAACAGCGCCACCATCTGGGGATAAAATGCTCAAACCCTTGGGCCTGTGGGGAGCATTTCCCATCTTAACCAGGGCAGCATCTTCATTTATTATTGGCCCTGGAGGAAAGCGTTGGCCCTACCCATCCAGTGTGACAGCTCTGGTGGCCTTCTGGTGTTGTCATTCCCAACACACACACCTGCTGCCTTTCACGCTCTAATATGCTCCATCCAGCAGATGGAAAGGTGGGGGCGGGAGAAAGAAATGGTTGGAACGTTTGAAATCTGAACTCAATTCTGTTCTCAGGTCATGAGTAGCCTGAGGTGTGATCATAAGTTGTTTTCCCTCGGGGTTTTGAAGTGGACTCAGTTTTTAGATTCTGGCGTCCCCAAAGAGAAGCCTGATGCTGTTCCTCACCCAATCGCTCAGGGAAGTGACTAGTGTGCTTTTCTCTAGAAGCTCATAAGACTTCCACTGTGGTCTGTTTCCTGAACCGTCACAGTGGTAAGTGTCTGTGTCCACTCTGTCCACGGTCCTGACTCAGGCCTCTAGCTGCCATCTTCTGTATTCCTGGAGCTGCTAAGTTGGGATCAGAGAGCTACCGGTGCCTGCCTTGTCCTCCTGGTGTCCATGTCTGTGCCGTGGGTCCTGTGCCTCGTCCTCCTGGTGTCCGTGTCTGTGCCGTGGGTCCTGTGTCTCATCCTCCTGGTGTCCGTGTCTGTGCCGTGGGTCCTGTGCCTCATCCTCCTGGTGTCCATGTCTGTGCTGTGGTGTGTGGGTTCTGTGTCAAGATGTTTTCCTCGACTCGATCTTCAACTCTCTGGTTGGGTTTTCGGTAGCTGCTAGGTTGGTTCTCGTCACTCTGTCTCTGGCTGTTTGTGAATGGAACATCCTTGTGGTTGATCAACGGATCAAATATTCTCTAAATAGTCATCTTGGTTCCTGGGAGTTAAGGGCTAGGGCATTCCTCCGTTTCAGCATCTTTAGCAATCTCTAGCTCTTTTTGTTTTTGTTTGTTTTATATTCATGGATGTTTTGCCTGCCTGTATGTCTGTGCATTACGTGTGTTCAGAGGCCAGAAGAAGGTGTTGGGTTTCCTGGAACTGGAGTTACCATTTTTAGCTGCCATGTGGGTGCTGGGAATTGAACTCAGGTCCTCAGAAGGAGCCAGTGTTCTTTACTGCTGAGCCATCTCTCCAGCTCTCCCCAGTCCCTAGCTCATAATTGATAAATTCCCTGCATATATGAAGGTCTCTAAAAATGAGCCCCAACCTGGCACATGCCCAGCAGCCTTTGTGAGGGTCAGATGAGCCTGACTGTGCCGTTGGAAGCAAGGGAACCTTCTAGAGACTAGGACTGCAGGGAATTTATTAATTATTTATTAATAAATTATTAATTTATTCTGGCTGCTCAGCCATCATCATCCAACCCAGGGCCCCCCAGAGTCCAGCTGGCCCAGGCAAACCTTTAGATCATGGCTGTCGGCTGGCTGTTGTCTGGAATATTAGGATCAACTCTGCCGTGCCCAACATGGAGGTGGCTGGAGGTAGGGCAAGAAAGCAAGTGGAATATGCCAGTGCCTTTGGTAGGGTTGGTTGTGCCTGGAGAATGTGTGTGTTCTTACGTGCACATGTGTCTCAGTGAGCATGCATGGGTCACGGCACACGTAGGGGTCAGGGGTCAGGGGTCAGCCTTGGGAGACAATCCTCAGGTATCATCGGCCCAGCTGTTGGAGTCAAAGTCAAAGTATCTTCCTGGAACCTGGATCACCTCTTTGGGTAGCGCTAGCTGGATCTCCCTGCCTTTGATCAGCGCTGAGATTACAGGTGTATGCCACCGGGCCCAGCTTTTTACCTGCGTACTGGGGGGTTGAACTCAGGTCCTCCTGGGCCAACTGGACCATCTCCTCGGCTCCTAGGAGTTCCTTTCGAAACCATTTGCAGTCATTGACTAAAGGCGTACAGAGGAGACAACTTACCGTGGCACACAGGGCGTGGGTGCAGGACAAGGTGAAGAACTGGACCCACGTATCCCTCTACCGTGGGGGTCCCACATTGCTCTGGAACAGAGCCTCACCCTCACCCTCTGTTTTCCTTCTGCTGACCCCAAAATATTTTGTTGAGTGAAGTAGCCCACTGCCCTCATTTGCATCACTGTCTCCCTCACCTCAGCTGGGAGCCACAGTGCCAGCCTGGAAACCTATCAGAAATGATCTCTCCGTCGGCATCGACCTCCAGGCCCCTGCTTGGGCTGTTGATCACAGGAGGTCGACTTAATCTGCTTAATTATTTGATTCAATCAGAAGGTGGCTTAATTACTTTCTTACTTCTCACCTCCTTTGAATCCATTCTGGAAACTGATTATGTCTTTAACACCAGCCCGGAGATAAGCGTGGCAATTGGGGAGTGTAATTAGCCAAGGAAGACGGATGTGGGAGCTGCCTTTTGTCTAAGCGCCATTAAAACCCTGCTCCGGTCAATACCAAGGTGGAGGGGACAGCAAAGGCTCTTTATTCCCCTGTGATCGGGAGGGAAGGGCCAGCCGGAGATGAAGTGAGAGGAACCTCTGAGCCCAGGCGAGGCTCATTCATTCTGCAGGCAGCATAGGCCAGGATGCAGAGATGAACTGGCCGTGGCCTTGCCCTGAGCATCAGTCAATGTGGTGGGAACCTGGAGAAGCAGTTATGGATGTCACTCCTGGGGACTTCACAGAATTGGCAACACTCAGCTGAGCTTCCAGGAATGGACAGAGGATGGCAAAGCTTTAGGGAGACCCTGAAGTCCCACAGGAGGGACTTGGGAAAAATGCCCAGGCCCTCAGAGACCACAGCAAGCCTTCCAGAACATACCATCTGTCTTGACCCTCTTCCCCCTGACTTTGTCCCCCTTGACACTTTTCGAGGAATCTCTCAAAATGCTTGTTTAATAGAAGTTTAAGTTGAGTGGCTTTTGAGGAGACTCTGAGCCATCTGAGACAGGGGACAGATCCAGGGTCATCGGAAAGAGTCAGTGTGACCATCTGAGCTGGAGAATCAGAGTTCAGGAGAGAATCTGGGCAAACTAAAGCAGCTGTCCACGATAGAAGGGGTGGAGTGCTGACCTGCTAGGCAGGGTGAACCACAAAGGCCCTTTCGGAGGCCACTGAGAGCAGTCTCTAGGTTGTGACCTCTACGATGGGGCCGTGGCCTAGCCCTCATCACAGCTGGAGTTCCAGTGACTGGGGCAGCCCCAGCCGGCCAGTCTTGGAGAGCACTGGGCCTCAGATACGTGAATCGCAGCCAACACAGAAGCTTGGCTGGGCTCCCGTGGGCTGGAGAGGATACTAGCCAGGTGGCTCCTACACCTGCTGGAGGACAGGGCTCCCCTCTCCCCAGGTCAAGGAAAGGTTGAGTATCACTCCTGTACCCCCAGATCCTGTTCACCTTAACCATTTAGCCACCCGAACCTTCAGCCAAGGATGACTGAACCCACAGAGGAGGCAGTCCTGTCAGTGGTTCTCAACCTGTGGGTCACAGCCCCATCAGTGGGCTCATCCCTGGAGAGGATTGGTTCTCCCTCTCTCTGCCGCCATTGCTTCCCCGCAGCTCCTCATCTAGGGGTTGGGCTGTGTTTCACGTTGGCGTGTCAGCTGGTGCTGTCTTGTGTAGGTCTCCATCAGGCAGCCATGTTGTCGATATTCCATGGGTCCAGCTCTCCTGTCATATAGAAGACTCTCGCTCTGCTGATGTCCAGTGACTCTTATGATTTGTTTGATCCCTCTGTCAAAAGTGTTCCCTGAGTATCAGGTGCAGGGGTGGTGTTGTAGATATGCCACCTGGGGCTGGACACCCCTGGTCAGCTCTTCTCTGTATTTTGACCAGTTGTGGCCTTCTGTGATGGTCTCTGTACACCGCAGAAAGAGGCTCGTTGGAAACGGGTGAGAGCTACGCTTACTGTGGGTATCCGGGGATTTAGAGTCGAGTTAGGTAGTTAGGTTGGCTTAAGGATCTGGCAGTGGTAGTGGAGAGGTCACTGACCCTGGAGGAGACCCTTGTATTGTCATTAAGTCGACAGCAGCCCCAGGTTTTCTGTGCAGTGTTGGACGAGTTGCTAAGCCTCTCTGAACCTGCCGTCTGGACGTGGAGGCACCGTAACAATCCATGTTGTAAATTGCTGAGGACTGAGAGAAACCATTTTCCGTGTCCTGTGTCTGGGTAGGGGTCATTACACAGATGGTGGCAACCATTGTGGAAGTTGCTAGACCTGGGCCAGATGACCACTGAGTAAACTGGCTGTCGTTTAACTTCCACAAGTCTCAATTTCCTCCTCTGTAAATTAGGGATCATAATAATTACGCTAATTAATTACTGTGTGAAACCCTTGCTGTGGTCCAGGATCCCAATGACTTTCATTCCCATGAGCAGAACGAGGACCCCTTAAATGTCACCAGATAGAGCCAGTGAGTGGGACTGAGGGAAAGGAGAGCAAGTGGGTGGAGGCGGGCGTCTGCCCTGCTGATGAGTGGGTCAGGGGGTGCCCTTGTGTGTGATGAGGTGGCCTGGTTCCCAACCCCGGGCTCGAGGGGCAAAGTGAAGCATTCTCAACTCTGCTCCAAGCTGGAGCATCAAAATGACAAGGGGTGGCCCTGGGTCCTGCAGAACTCTCCTGCAGTAGGAGGCAGTTGTCACCTGTCTGCAGGGCCATAGCACTCCTGAGCTGGAGTGGGATGCTCCAGATCCGAGGTCAGGCTGAGCTGAGCCTCAGCCACCATGTAGGCAGATTTTATCCAGCCTCCCGTGCTGGCTCAGCGCTGATTCGTGCAGGCGGCGTGCTTGTGTGGATCAGAGCCTGGCAGAGGGTGCAGCGGAGTGTTTGGGGGCCTCAAGAAGACATGACAGGTTTAGATAACACAGTCTGCCCGACATGCCTAAAAATCAGCCGAGCATCTTCCTGGCAGGGAGGCTGATTTCCTGCTCATGAGCGGTGAGAGGCTGAGAAGCTATCCAGGGGAACTGGGCCCTCTCCTTCCCAGGGGAGCAACCTGCAGTGGAAGTCTGCCCAGCCTTCCCATCACAGTCCGCCCCGCCCCCTGCCACCCCCTCCACCCTGGGAGCCTTAGCTTCCTCTCAGGTCTGATGAGAGATAGGACTGATGCCTGGAGTGAGTCTCCCTCTGGGTCAGGACCAGCAGGGCCTGGACTCCTCTTCCCTCTCTTCCAGAGCTACCTCAGCCGTGGCTAAACCCTGCTTTCAGGGAGCATGCTCAGTCCCGTTCAGCAGCCTAAGGTTCACAGAGACCCAGGCCAAAAATCTCAGTGACAGGCATGGGCAGGCCTCTAGTCTTGCCCTCCCCACAAGGTACCTCTTGTACACGGAGCCCCATGGAGCCTTCACAGAGGTCGGGCAGGGCAAAACTGAGAGGTGCAGGCAGGTGTCTGAGGCCAGGCCATTAGTGGGCACATGTGTTTAAGATCAGGCTAGCTGCTATAACAGGTCAAACCAGAACCCACAGGACATGAAGACAATAGCCATTTATTGACTCTCCCTCAAGTGAAGGCTAGTCAATGGAGGAGGGGGTGTCTGTGCTGCTGCTCACAGGCTCTTAGGGACTCGGGGTGTTGGAAGTACCCTGGTGATTCCCGTGGTCACCCTGGCTTTGGAGGATTTTCTGGACCAGGGCTCCTGGTGACATATGGAACTCATGCCCACATTCACTTGAGCAGAACAGACCCAGGTCCCGCTGAACCGCAGACTGAAGCGCGGGTCCCGTCCATGTCACGGCATCTCCCCTCTGCTCTACCCCAGGGACGAGTTCCTGAGAGGGCCTTTTTCAGCAACATCTAGGAACGCTGGAATGTTCTTAGTACCTATGAGCAGCACACAGTACGGTTGAGAGCTGGGAGGGGACAATGCCGTGTGGTTCTGGATCCTGCAAAGAGCCCGAAGTCACCGTGCCTGCTGTCTCTGCACCCCCTCCCAGTGCCCCTAGTCCTCCCCTAGTCCACCCTGCAGCCAGACCTCACATTCCAACCTTGTCTTTACCTCCGAGTCTGAGAGAGACCCTCAGCCTGCATCCATGTCCAGGGATCTCCAGCCCCCTCCCAAACACACTCTCTTAAGTGATCACCTCAGGACCTTTGCATATGCTGGGGTCTGCCTGGGATGGCCGTCCTCCAACTTGCCACTCTGCAGTTGTCTGCTCTTTCTTCTTCATCCATGTCCAAGGTCGTCCCAGGCTTCCTGTTTCGGGCGGCTGCTCAGCCAGGCGTATGTCAAGGGCTGCCTGAGGAGCTGGTGCTGTGGTAGCTGTTCCGAGGTAGTAAACTCCTTTGCTGTCCAGCCCACTTCATAGATGGAGAACTAGAGCCGCCTCCCCCCCCCGCCCCCCGGGGAATGCAGGAAGTCATATAAGTACCTAGAACAGGGGCAAAGTCCCAGACCAGGGCAGAGCCCTGACCGTGGAGTAAGTGTCCCACCTCTTCCCACCACCTGTCACTGGGGGCGCCCACTATGCCTTTCCTAGACGTTAGCGTCTTACCTGAGAAAGCAGCTGTGGGAAGGGGTCAGGCGCAAGCCATCGTGGACACCATCCCTCAGGGGCTCACCGTCTCTGCCACCTCAGTCTGGGTGGTGATTATCTCTCAAATCCTTCACCCCCTGAGACAGACCAGGCCCAGAAACTCCACAGATCACATCTGCCATAATCCTCTCCTGGCTCGTTGATGGTTTTTGCAAGTTACCCTGGAGCATCTGAAGATGATCTGGGGGGCAGCGCCCTGCTTCTCTGTGCTTGATTATTTCCGATGGTGTCTTAATGACTTGAGCTAAGCCTCTCGTTGACTGGCAAAAACAGATTACCATATATTTCTAAAACTCTGTGCTGCCAAATCAGATCTGTGTCATTTCCTCCACCGTTCCCACCTCCAGTGCCAAGCGTGACAAATACTCATGGCTTTGACTGTTGAGAATCGCTCTATCTAGGGTAGCCGAGACACCCGAGACACCCTCCCTCCATTAGGTCGCTCTGTGCACACCGGGAAGCAGAGCAGGCTCCCAGGCTCTTGCTGCATCTGTGACCGCCCCCCTCCCCCAGCCTAAAGCCCTTTGGCATCCAGAAAGCTGTTCAGGCACCAGCATGAGCTTGGGTTTGCTGTGAGAGGGTGAGCTGGACTTACAGGAGGGGCCTGCCCAGCTTCCTCTTCTGAAGAGTCTGCAGGTAGCCCCCCCCCCCCCCCGCCCCGCACATCCCAAGTGGATACTGCTGGTCCTCCGATGGAGTCAGGCTCACTACTGCTGCCTCAGGGGGTTAAGTCATTTGATCTGGCCACACAGCTGCTAAACCCTAGAGCCAAGGCTTAATTTTGTTTTACTAGAAATACACACACACACACAGAGAGGCATATATAGAGAAACATAGAGAGACAAACATATATAGAGAGAAACACACGCGTTTGTGTATATATGTGTGTATATATATGTGTGTACATATATATATATGGAGAGAGAGAGAGAGAGAGAGAGAGAGAGAGAGAGAGAGAGAGAGAGATTTAACCCATTATTGCTGGCATTTCTAAGGAACCCAAGGTGACTGGCAGGCACCCTCTACGCACCACATGCTGTCCCCACCTGGGATGACCATTTGCTGCGGTAATGAACCAGAGTTCTATTTCACAGGATGAATCAGGTGACGGGAGACACATGGCTGGTAATGAGGAGAATATTTACTGACCTCCCTGTCTGTATCAACTATCCTAGGTCTGTCCTGCAGTGAGGGTCAGTTTGGTGGTGGACACTGTGTTAAAGAGTCTTTCATCCCAGAGGCAGGTCAATCTCTGAGTTCAAAGCCAGCCAGGGGATACATAGTGAGACCCTGTCTCAGAAGGGAGAAATGGAGAAGGAGAGGGTGCGTTTTACTTCAAGGCTCTGCGATCCAAGAAAGGCAAAGCCCAGGGCTGTCCACTGGGTCTCTCTCTGCCTCTTCTCTCAGTGCTGGGGCCAACTGCTCCAGATGCTGGTCACGCTTGCTTCTTGGTCTGTTCTGTGGGCTTACTCTGTACTCTTGACTCAGAACCTACTGTGGAGCCAGCATTCTCCTGGGTCTTTGATGGTTTGGAGATATGTAACAGGGCTTCAAGACCTCTGCCTCCCCAGATCCCACATCAGGGAAACAGCGCCTCCTGCAAGCCCATCTGGGTCAGACAGTGCACTATAGGACATAGGGAAGCGTGGGGAGACATCAGCCTGAAGGAGCCTATAGAAAGTCGTGCAAGCTGGGGTCTCCGTACTGTGATGAGGGGCCCCATGCCTCCAGGAAGAGAGACAGCAGGTTCCTTACACACAGACAGTGCCAGCCAAGGGACAGCGCTGGAGCTCCGGATAGGAAAAAAACACCAGGTTGCAGAGAAGCGCCCTTGACCCTCTGTACCAAGGACCGTCTGCACAGTGGTGACAAGAGGTGTCTGGGGCAGACCCTGGCTCCCGCTCACCGCTCTGGGACATTTAGCTGACTCTAAGTCTCTTTTCCTTATCTGTAACCACGGCCTCTTACCAGCTTGTCAGGAAGCTTGCGGCTGTGCTGTCAAGGCTCGGGGTGCCCCTCAGGGGTAGGGTGCCAGCGTGCGAGAGGACCTGCGTTCTGTCCCCAGCACTGCATACAGGAGTGACTGTAGCGCCCAGTAGGAAGTGCTCCTGGGTTCCAGGATAGCTACTACAGCCCTCCTTTTGTGAGTTCTCCAGCCCCCAGGGCAGCCTTAACAGGTGTAATTGCTCCTATTATACAGACAAGGAAACTGAGGAAGACTTGCTTGGCGTCTCCAGAGTTCTGCCCCTTTTCTGTGGCTGGAAGGACCATTCATCCCAGGGACGCAGCTCCGAGCCAGGCTCCCACCCACTTAACCCCGCACTGCTCTGCCATTCCCATGTGTGTCTTGGGGGTGAATGAGGCCTCTCTGTGATCTAATAAATATTCATCTGGTTATCAGAGCCACACATCTGTATCTCCTGGCTCTGGCCCATCAAGTAAGAGGATGCATAGAGATAGTGATCAGTGCTTAGCTCTGTGTGGCCACAATGTATACCAGGCAGGGGCTATAACTGCCCTGGGATGGGGAGACGTTGCTGTTACAGACAGATGGAGGCTCTCTTAGCAGGGCAGAGAGGGGCAGTTGGCTAACTCCACCTAGATCTGTAGGAGGGTGGGGGTCCTTAAAGCTTAAGTTCTTCCTGCCAGTACACACACACACACACACACACGCACGCACGCACGCGTACACACACACACACACACGCACATGCACGCACGCGTACACACACACACACACACACACACACACACACACGCACGCGCGCATCCCTAAGTGACTATTGGGTACACCTCAGACTCAGATCATAGCTTTCCCTAAGATGATCTCTGGGCCCCCTCCAGACCACTCTTCACACAGCAGCTCATCAGATATGGTCCTAAGCTAGCCAGACCCCCATCCCTTAGTCCCACGGCCCTGTATAGCCCGAGCCTGACCCCCTCTCCACCTGCTGCTCCCCACCCCACCCACCCCGCCTCGCCCTCGGTGCCGGCTACCTCCCCCTGTTCCATGAACCTGCTAAGATTTACTCTCTCCCAGCTATGCAGTGTACATTCCTCCTACCACACCCCCCTCTCTGCCCTGTGTGTGCCTGCCAGCTCTGATCAGAGCGACACAGCTCTTCCTGACCAAAGTCCCCCCCCCACCCCGCCACTTTCAAATGCATCCATCACTCAGCTACCCTCTTCCCCTGTGCTGTGGAGCTCCGCCCCTGCTCCTGGTGGCCTGTAACCCTGCCTCAGTACGGTATGTGTGGTCCGAAAGCACTACTCGTATAAAGGGAGATTAGGTGGGGTGGGGCTTTTATGTGATGCAGCAGTTTTGGGGTCACACTCCAGTGAGTAAGCACCATTCATTACTGGTTAATCAAGCCAGGCTGCATGTCTTGCTGTGGCGTGTCGTTGGTGCCCTGCCTGGGCTGAGGAAGTGTGTGCCCCCGCAAAGTCACCCAACCTTTTCCCAGGACCTTGATGCCTGGACCTCAGTCCCTCTCTCCCCACAGCACTCCTGTGCCAGGCCCCTGCACCCAGAAAACAGACTTGGGCTGGATGGATGAATCTTGAGCAAGTGACTTAATCCGCTAAGCCCTGATCCTCATCTGTGAGAGGATAGCATTACGAGAACTGTCACGAGGCTTAAGAGAGCCCTGTGTAGCGCTGCGGTGCCTGGCTCGAAGTGAGCACAGAGAGGGCCAGCTTCGGTGAGGTCATGCCGGCCATGGGTGTCTGTCAGGTTTCACGCTTCATGGACAGCATTTTCTGGGGCGTCAACCCCAGACCAGGATCTGAGGGCATCGCGCAGCCCTCATGTCACCCCATAGTGGGAGGCAGAAGAGCAGCAGAGAGGAAGGAGGCCAAGCTCATCCGCTGACCAAGACCCCTGCCTGTGATACCCAGCCCACTCCTCTGATAACAGTATCCTTTTGCCCTGTGAACAGAGCCCCGGGGAACTCTGTGTCTCCTAGGTCCCATCTGCAACACTGTTGCATTTAAATTTATGTTCCTAAGATGTGGGGACACCTTGGGACCCTAGCAAAAGGCATCCCAAGCACAGAGACCTGTGCTAGTGACTGCCCGTGGGGGACCCAGGGCACAGCTGGTGCTCTGTGGTGGGGCAGGGCATCACTTGCAGAGGGGGTAACAGGCACTGGGCAGGGTCCGTGAGGCCTGGACTGCATCTTGCTCAGTGCATCAGGCGTTTGACCGTAGGGAGCAGGAGGAATGGAGCTTTTAAGTAGGTCAGCGGCGTGGGCAGGTCAGACTGAGTAAAGAGCCTTGTGTTACTCAGCTTCTAGCGAGCATTCTGGATTCCGGGAATAGCTCCTAATAATGCTTTTCCTCAGAGAGGCCCCAAGAAGCCTTTGCCTGGAAACAGACTCTGAGTGCAATTCGAGTGACCCAGGAAACGGCATCATAAACATTCCAGGATGGGGAAAAAAACCTAGGCCACATAGGGATGGAAAGGCTCCTGGGTGGCTGGCTTGTTCCTGTGCTCTCAACCCCCAGGAAGCCACAGCAGGAGGGCCAGGGGCCTGCGTGCAGCCGGTTGGCCTCGTCCTGCAGGACAGTGGTTTTCAACAGTGTACAGTATGTTTGTGGAGAGGTCGGGGTGGGGGTGGGGCATGTGCGGCTTTCACAGATCTTCCTAGAAGGGCGTGGGGTGGGCTTTCTAGGCGCCTGGGCTGCTCCCGGGTTTAGTGCTCTGAGCAGGTATTTGCTGAGGCTCTACGATTAGACAGGTCGGGCATTCTCAGTGGGCTCCACAGGCTTGACTCTTCTGTAGCTGTGTGCAGGCACTCAGTGGGGGAGGCTTGGACGTGGAGCTTTCTATTGGTGCGTCTGGAGTCCACGGCAGTTGTTAGCGGGTCTCTGATGAGACTGTCAGTCTGTGAGACTGTCGGGACGAATGTGCGTGGCCTCCTGGCGAATGTCTTGGGCTCCCCCGTGATATGGCACCGTCCCCCACAGATGCAGGGGAGAGAGGTGCCAGTCGGCTTCTGCCTGGAGACCAGCATATCCTGCCCTCCTTTATTACACTGGTCCAGGTCATTACCTGTCCTGCCCAGGCGTTGGTGTAGAGCCACGGACGGAGTGTCAGTATCCCTCAATATCCCGGAGAGCCTCATTCCCGTGGGTGGGCAGCGCCTTTGCCTCAATCTATAAAATTACAGCCTGGCGCACACAGCCACCCGGCTCTCCGTGGCAGCCAAGAAAAGGCGCACGTGTTGTTTCACTTGAGATCAAGAGACGTCTCTGCGGATTGTATCATTAAATTAAACGCAGCCATTAGTGTGTGGCTCTGGGGAGACGCCGTAATAGGCTAGGCCTTGGGTCATTTTTTTCCCTACTAAATGTTCTTCCCGGAGCTAGAGTTGCCCACCCTGGCCCATTTCTCTCTGTTAATATAACATCACATAAAAAAGTCATTATTGTATGGCAGAGTCGGTAGAGACACAGGCTGGGCGAGAGGCTCTGGGGAGGCAGCCCTGGGAGGGGGTGTTGGAGCCTGAGGTTCTCACCGTGCCTTCTCTCAGGAGGAAGCTGTGCAAGGCGGAGTGTGCATACCTATGGAGGCCAGGGTGACCCTGAGTGTCCATCCTCTTCAGGTGCTGTCCGCCTTGGTTCCTGAGACCTGGTCTCTCATTGGCCTGGAGTTCATTGATTAGCGTAGACTGACTCTCCATTGAGCCTTAAGGGTCCTCCTGTCTCCATTGTTCCACAGGAATGTCAAGGGTTTTTTGTGTTGTGTTTTTTTTTAAATAAGACCTCACTATGTATCCCTGGAACTCATGTAGACCAGGCTGGTCTTGAATTCACAGAGATTCATCTTCATCTCCCTTCCAAATGCTTGGGACAAAAGCTATATGCTACACATCTAGCAAGAGTAAAGGTTAACCCTAAGTCTCCCCAGCACAGGGATTGTAAAGACATGCCACCTGAGGCTTTTTTATTATTACATTTATTTATTTTGTGTGCATATATTTGGGGGGGTTTCAAAGGACAAGTTGCAGGAGTGGTGTGGGAGGACCTTCTGTATATGTATTGCTTTTATTGGTTAATGGATAAAGAAGCTGGTTTGAGCCTATAGCAGGGCAGAACAGAGGTAGGTGGGGAAAACTAAACTGAATGCTGGGAGAAAGAAGGTAGAGTGAGGAGAAGCCATGTATCCCTGTCAGAGACAGAAGCTGGAACTTTACCCAGTAAGCCGCAGCCTCATGGCAATACCCAGATTAATGGGGATGGTTTAATTTAAGATATCAGTTAGCCAGAAATACACTTAAGCTATTGGCCAAATAACATTGCAAATAATATGGTTTCTGTGTGATTATTTTGGGGCTGAGCAGTAGAGAACAAACGAACAGCCCTCCTACAACACAGGAGTCACTTCTCTCGGCTACCAGGTAGGTCCTGAAGACCAAACTCAGTCATCGGGCCTGCTGGGAAGCACCTTTACCCACAGGGCCATCTGGCCAGTCCCATACCCTGCTTTTTTCTTGAGTTCTGAGGATGTAAATCAGGTTATCCTGGAATCGAGATATGATTCCAGGAATAAGATATGCCCTCGTTCATGCTTGTGTGCTAAATACTTTAGAGCCTGAGCCACCCTCCGGTCAGTGTCTTGGCTCCCTCTGGCCTCGTAGAGGACAGACAGGCAGGGAAGAGGGATGGACAGGAGAAGAAGCCTAGGGGCTTGTAGCTTGGGTTATGCTGCAGAATAGGGCTGCCCCGGAGAGAGCAGGGGTTGGCTATGGGGGAGCGAGCACAGAGGCTGAGGGTCCTTTTGGAAGGAGGAGCAGGAAGCTTCCAGAGTGTTCATAGGAGATAGTGCCTGCAATCTCCAGAAACATGAGGGACAAGGTCCTGGCAGGAAATCTAAACCTGGGGTCCCAAACATGTGGACAGGAACAGGTCCAGACTGAATCTCAGACAACCCAGGGTATGGAGCTGGAAGGCAGTGAGGAGTCAGTAAAGGTGACTAGGAATCAGCCATCATAGGGAGAGAAGCAAGAGGGAGAGTTGTACCCCATGTCATCCATGCCCCTTCCCCCTTCCCCCGTCTAAGCCCAGGATGGAGTCAGGAAAAGGCCATAGGAACATCTGTGGCTTCCTGTCTCCTGCCTTCTCACCGTCCCCCAGCAGCTGATTTTTGGGGACATGTTGGGAGCTGTGAACCCCCAGATCCTGAATTTCTTGTAAACAACATGTTATGCTTGCAGCTGCTCTGAGCACGAGACCCTCAGGAGTTCCTGATGGCAGGGGAATGGTTTCTGGTGGGTTTGGCTGGGGCGTGGCTATCAGTTAAGGATCCCTATATAAGCTGCCCCTGGATACAATAAAGGGGGCATTCTTGGGGCATTCCTGTTTCAAGGATGACCTGTGTCTCTGCCTGTGTGTCTTTGTGTGTTTAAATCTCCAGGCCCTTGCCCAGCTCGCAAATGGTCCTGTAGTACAGGCGCCACAATAGAGGAGTAGTACCGTACTGTCATGTAGTACAGGCGGGCGGTACAGGGACAACTCCCTGAAGACTAGGGTTCCAACTATTGTGGAAGAACAGACGTGGATGGTTCCCTCAGAACTAACAGGGATGAGAGCCCTTGTGCCAGGCATGCCAGGGAAGGCTTCTCAGAGGACATAGCAGAAGGCATGATTTCATACCAGGGGATGGGCATCAGAGCGATGCCAAGGAGGGCCTGCAAGGTGGGCACTAGACTGCCACAGGGGGACGGGAACAAGAGTTGGTAGAGAGGCTACGAACTCAGAGGCGTATGAGGAGGCCACAGGAAAGACTGGTGACCCTTTGTATGGGATTCTTGCCCCCTTAGGGCTGCTGGGAAGCAAAACTACAAGGTTCAGTGGAAGAGGGACAAGAGAGACAGAGGAACCTTTGACCTTCGACATTCATCAGATGTTCAGAGGGAAAACTAAAGCCCTCCAGTGTGTGGAGGGAGCATGGCCCACGAGAATGCTGTGAGCGTGCTCTGAGTGGGAACAGGTTCGCAAGTAGAATCAGGGAAGACTGTGTGGGAAGCAGGCCTTAAAGAATGTGCAAGCTAGCTGGCCGGTGGTGGTGCCTGCCTTTAATCCCTGCACTCCAGGGCAGAGGTAGGCGGATTTCTGTGAGTTCGAGACCAGCCTGGTCTACAAGAGCTAGTTCCAGGACAGGCCCCAAAGCCACTGAGAAACCCTGTCTTGAAAAACAAAATAAAAAACAAAAAAAAATGAAAGAAAGAAAAAAGAATGTGCAAGCTATAATCCTTCCACAACACGGGGAGAATCATTCAACGCTGTGAAGGCAGGGTGAACATGCCTTACTGTTTGGGTACTGGGGAGCCATAGCAGGTTCCTGAACCCGGGGAGAGACACCACTGGCTCTGGTCTTAGAAAGACACATATGAGAACGGAAGCCGTGCTGGAGGCTGCTACATAGAGGTCAGGGGTCATGATGATCTAAGCAGGAGATACCCAAGACCGTCTGAAACACTGTAGAGGGGCTTCCAGCACAGTCAGGTGAGGACCCAGATGCTGGTATATGGTCTCCCATTGCAGCTGGCAGTACCACAAGGCAGATCCCCTACATAGTGTCCCATGTCAAAGGGGAGAATGAGGCTCAGAACGCCCAGCTAGCTTGCGCCGTCCGCAGGCTAGTGGAGACAGAGACGGAGCAGGGCAGCAGGCCAGCGTCTTAGCCCATGGAGGCTTCTGGAGAAGGTTTCTTTCCAGGGACAAACATCAGAACAGTGAGATGGCAATGTCCCCTTCCTCCTCTGGAGGGAGGACCAGGAGAGTCTCCCACACTTCACAACCCTAGACAGGCTGTCGTTTCAAGGGAGACAAAGGGACCCCAGGAAAAAGTAGTGAACTGATTTATCAAGCACTTAGTGCTCCCTAAGCAAGGACGGACGAATTTATGGCAGGTGGCTCATGCCCAGGGACCCGAGATGGCTCCCCAGGGACCCGCTCAGAGGTCTTCCCTTCATTCACAGATAAGTTTGATGCTCACAGGTGTGCTGGTGGCTCATGCTGGTTTGAGTCAGTTCTTCTATTTCCCGGGGCCTTTGTTCTTTCTGAGGCATTTTTTGCTGTCTCCTGCTCTGAGAGGTTATCCTGTGTGAAGGTAGAGCTCAGAGAGCTGGGAGAGGAAGCCAGGCAGAGCCCGCCATGGCTGCAGCCTCAGAAAAGGTCCTGGCTGCTGTTTTGAGCCCTGCTGTATCTTTAGGAATACATAGATCGTGGCCTCTTTACTGGGTGTCCTCTGTTCCCTTTGAAAGCTGTCCAGGTGCCATATAGGGTTGGACTGGGGATAGGGCCTTGTCTTCATGCGGCCTGGGCTATGGAGGGCCTTTCTGGACCCCAGCCCAGCCAGGTGCAGGGTGGGTGCGGGGGAGAGATCAACCAAACCAAGAAGCCAGAGCTTCAAACCAACAAACTCAGGTGTCCACATCAGGTGTCTTGAGGTGACATGGGGACAGCTGGTCATAAGGAGACCTGACTGATTGCTCTCCCTGCAGGGCCCCAAGAGACAGAGGGCTATTGAGGTGAAAACAGGTGACCCAGGGCAGGGTTCTGAAAGGAGAGACTGCTGTGCCCAGGAGGGAGGGACTCAGCTTCCACCTGGCTCCGGCTTGTAGCTGGCTGCCAGATGGGTGAGCGCTTAGGTCCCTTTGTCCAGAGTTGAGAGGCCACACTGGTGGCGGAAGCTCATCTCCCCTGAGCTGACTTAGTATCTGTGAGATGAAAGGGTGATCCACCAGGACCTCAGAGTCACTCCAGGCCTTAAAGCACCAGCTTTGCAACCTGCATGGGATACACTAGACAGGGCCCCAGGTCACCAGTCCCTGCAGAGTGGGGGCTGGGCTCCAGACCAGCAGTCCAAGGAGCCTGAGCATCTCCAGGGGAGAAAGTCTTCACCGTAGCCTTGCTGGACCCAGAGAGGAGGCAGCTAGAGGGGACACCTAGAGAGGACACCCAGAGGGGGACACCCAGAGGGGATACCCAGAGGGGAGGCAGCTAGGAAAGGCATGCTGGCCTGACTTTGTGGTTGTGGGAGGGGCCGACACTCCACAAGTTCGCTTCAGTCCAGTTTAAGCACCCAGACATGTGACATCCCGTCCTCTGTGGCCAGCCCTCCCTTCTGGTGATAGCTATGTCCTTCACTTCTGGCTCTGTCTTTGTCCCAGCTCTCCCTCACCATTCCTCTCTGGTTCTTTCTTGGCCTGTGCCTTTTATCACACCATGCCTGCCCGTGGTTCAGTCCAGGATCCTCCATGTGCGTTACAGACACCAGTGAGCAATTAGGGACACACAGGCCGCAGAACGCTGAACGTGCAGGCCCCGAAGCCAGGCCAGACTCAGTGGGTTCTGCTCAGGAGGGCAGAGCCTGTGACTCCTGACCCCCCAGCTTCTGCAGCGGCAGAGTGGAGACAGCCATTCTCCTGAAGGTTGTGCTATGAGCTCTCTGCCTCCCTTGGTTTCACATGATTGGGTTCAGTCAGCCACAAATGGAAAATATTTGGAGGGAAAGTGTATACCAAACATGATCTTATTTTTATCTCTAGCCTCTCATAATATGGTGTGACAGGGACTTACCTGAGACTAAGTTTTGTGACTCGTCTGGGATGAAATAGAGTACACAGGAGAATTGCCTAGGTCATACCCAAATCAATACCATTTCTAGATGGTACCTGAGTGTCTGCAAATTGAGACATCTGAGAAGAATCTGGGTACCAGTCTCTCTAGAGGAATTTAGGGATGAAAGTACTCTGGGCCCTAAAGGACTTTGCTGCTGGCTGTAACTCTAGCTGTAAGATATTGACGAAAGTCTGCCTCTTCCTCCTCCTCCTTCTCTTCTTACTCCCCCCCCCCCCCCCCCGCTCCAGGAAGCTCTCCAGGTGTCACCATGCTCACCCTTCCCTCTCTCTCCCCCCAGTCCTTCCCATTCCGGGCTCTGACAGTACCCAACCATCTGAGTCTTTCCCTAGTCCTCTCCTGCCTTGCTGAACAGTGATGAAGGCGGGGACAAGTTATCTCAGTTTTCATGCCCAGGACCAGCGTCAGGGTGGCGGGACAAGTGGTGATTGTTCTTTGTGGACTCATTGAACTGGAACAGGCAAGAACTGGAGGACTTTTGGGTTGCACATGTGTCTGGTTTCTTTGTCTAAACTGTTTCCCATTTTTCTTTTTAATGGAAATAAATCTCTAGCAATAAAATAACCCAGAAGAAATAAACATTTCTGCCCCAGCACCTAGAGATAAGCTCCGAGCCCCTGCAGTCTCCAGCGTGGAGACGGTTCACTTTTCTCTTTACAGTGAAGTGGATCCGCCCTGCTGCTTTTGGAGTTTTGTCTAGTTGTCGTTGGCTTTGTGCGAGAGAGAGGATATGTGCACACATGTACACATGTATGTAGAACCCAGAGCACAGCCTCAACTGCCACTCCTCAAGGGCTGTCTTAGATTGTATGACGCAGGGTCTCACAAGCCTGGGGCTCGCTGACAAGGCTAGGCTGGCTGGCCATAGGGCTCCAGGGATCCGCCTGCGTCCGCTTTCCCAGCGCTGGAAGTACAGGCATAGCCACCTCTTCGCCCACCGAACCGTCTCTACCACCCATTCTGTTTTCACTTTTTAATCTTCTTTTATCATTGTTTGAGAATTTCCTACCTGCCTATAATGTTTGATCAAACCCATCCCTTTCCTGTCCCCTCCAGTTCCTCCCCCATCTTCTCCACCACTCTTCTTCCCAACTTTGTGTACTCTTAAGAAACCCTCTCAGTCCACTTGGCACTGTCTGTCCTTACTGGGGTGCAGGCATCTCCTGGCTTTCTTTTTTTTTAAAAAAAAAAAAAGAAAGGAGATAACCCATACCTGCCTCTTTATTTGATAGACAATGTCTGGCCTTAGGACCTCTGAGGTTTTTTTGTTTGTGTTTGTTTTTTAACTGAAGAGAACCCCGGGTTTTCTTCCAAGCTCATCAACGCAAGTCCACCTCACCAGTGTGTGGGGATGTCCCTGTGCTATATTCCAGTCTGTGGCACAGGTTTGGAGTTTGCCTACATCCTCCCTGGGTTCACAGTCCTGCAGTGTCTTTCTCTGCATAACCATACATGAGCACCTGCATTTTTCCACAGGATAAAGCAGAAATCGGATGAATGAGCCCCAGGAATGGCTGCGCCTTGGGAGCTGTGTGTGCCACATGGGTCAGAGCAGGTGTTACCTGGAACTGAGTCACTCAGAGACCAAGGAGTGACCGTGGTCCTGGAAGGCCCAACCTGGCCTCCATCTTTCCTCCCACAACAGAGAGGGTGATGGATCCATCCTGGCCCTCACCGGTGCTACTGGAGTCCCTGTGGCTGGGGCCTTGGAGTTCTCCAAGTATCTGGGGACCCTGGAGGAAGGGTGACTTTTCTAGCTGAAAATGAGAAGGATGAAAATGGCCCCAGCTCACACATGCAATTCTCTGTGCCTACAGGTGGCCTCGGTGGGGCAACCATCATCGATTCCCTCGACACCCTCTACCTCATGGAGCTGAAGGAGGAGTTCCAAGAGGCCAAGACCTGGGTGCAAGACAGCTTCCACTTGAACGTGGTGAGTTGGCGGCCATGGGGAGACCGGCCAGTCTCCAGCTCTACAGACAGCATACTTGTGCCTGCGGCTATGCAATAGAGCAGCCTTGGGGGGGGTGCTCTCCCAGCTGGTGTCCTCTGGTGTGAGGGGAGACAGCCAGGGCCATCCCTCCCCTCCCCACGTTTCTCACCTTGGGCGTGTTGCTCAGCAAGAAGTAGGAAGGGAAGTGGCTTTTTTAGAGGCAAGAGACCTGGGGGACCTGAGAACTGGACCGGAGAACTGCGGAAGGCTTCCCGCCCCCATGAACCTCAGTCTCCTCACCGAGACAGGAAGGATGACCCTGACAGAGGGCTGTAGCAAGGATTTTATGGTCCCACAAAGTCAACACAAATGCAAAGTCACCTCCCCTCCATTTTTATAATTATTAGACTCACTCTGAGGCCTTTGCAGCTTCTGATGTCTGTGAGGCCAGGGGAGTATAGCGCCCTTGCTCCTTTTCTGTGATGGGAGAGAGGCAGACGGGCATCTTTCAGGACTCACCTGGTCCCCCTGGGTGGCCTCCAGGTCCTCCAGGCAGAGGATGGGCCTGCCCAGGGGACCAGGGAGCTGTGGACACTCAGACAGGCTGGGGCAAGTTAGAGTGTTTCCAGAAAAAAAGAAAGGTGGGGGTCACCTCTTTAAGCCTTATCTTTTTCATCTGGAGAATGGGGTGGCGTCATAGAGTGCTATGAAGCGGAAAGGAACTGAACTGAGTTTTGCCCACCTTTGCTGGTGGAAAAATCCTCCAGATTAACAGATACCGATGGCTTCTGTCAGTCACAAAAGCTTGAGTCAGGCTTGGTAGTGCAGGCCTGGAATCCCAGCTACTCTAGCGGCTGAGGCAGCTGAGCACAAGTTCAAGGCTAGCCTGGACCACTTAGTGAGACCCTGCCTAAAAGTATAGAAAAAAGAAAGCTGGGGATATAAAGCAATCGCCTAAGCCTTCAATCGAATCCCCAGAATTACAAATAAAAATTTAAAATACGATGCAGAAAACTGGTGAAGTGAGCACCTGGGGCAAAGGAGGTGGCAACAGGGCCTTTGTGAGACCCTGCCACAGCTTCTGTAACAAGCCCTGCCTGGAAGGTAGTGACAGACCTGTTCTGTGTAGCAGGAAACCCCAGGGGGAAAGAGACGCCTGTTTCAAGTCACAGAGCCGTATACATGGCTCACGTGGGGAATTTAGCAAGGCCCTGTCCTTGGCATGAAGCCTCCACACCTGTTTGGCACGCCCAGGGAATAGGGCCGAGTGAAGGAGCCCAGAGACTGGCGGCTCTCACACAGACGTCTGCCCACAGCCTCCTGCTCAGCCCTGCTCAGCTCTGCGGCCCCAGGGAAGGACCTCCCTCGGTTCACTCCGGCTCTGCCTCTCTTCCGGCTAAGTTTCTCCTGCAGCTCAGCACAGGTCCTGGAGCGCCTTGGAGCAGGGCCAGGTGTAACTGCTCCAATGGCCTCTGGCGAGGCTGGGGAAGGGAGCCAAAGGTGGTGTTTATTTGGAACACTTAAATGCACAGTAACCACTGCCAGGCAGGTGCTGGCCCCTCTCGGCCTCTACTGTGAAAACCGAGCTGTGGCCTGGCCAGCTGGGGTCCCCAGAGCAGGACACAGGTGTGTGTTAAAGGGAGCAATGTGGCCTGTGTCCAGGGCCTGGAGAGCTCTGGGAGCTCACCCGGATCTTTGCCGTCTCCTCCGTGCCTTCTTGCAGAGTGGAGAAGCATCTTTGTTTGAAGTGAACATCCGCTACATCGGAGGACTGCTCTCTGCCTACTACCTGACAGGAGAAGAGGTGAGTTGGTTCTTGGAGACCCCAGGACTGTCCAGGCTGGGCGGGTCTTAGAGAAACCATAGTCCCGCCTCTTCTTTCACAGTGGTTGGGGGGGGCGGTGTGGTCTGCAGAGACTAGCCAGGAGTCCCCGTGAGGATTCCACATTGCTCAGATCTATTGGCTCCCAGAGCAGCTGAGGAGTTCTCTGAGACTAGAACCATGTCCATGAGAACCGGCACGCTCGCCCCGCATGCCCGCCCCGCACACTTGTCTGCCCTGCCCCAGCAAACTGCTAGGCAGCTCACAAGTGAACTCTCAAGACCCACAAAGCTAAAGGCCACTGCTTCTCACTCCCAGGGCCTTCCGGTTTTTTATTTTTCTTAGTGTGTGTGAGTGTTTCACCTGCATGGCTGTCTGGGTACCACATAGGTATCCAGTGCCCACAAAAGTCAGAAGGCATTGGATTCCCTGAAACCGTGGTTGTACCTGTGAGCCTCCGTGTGGGTGTAAGGAATTGAAACTGGGTCCTCTGGAAGAGCAACCGGTAGTCTTAAATGCCGAGCTGCAGAATTATTGATTTCAATGTCCCTCACTGCCAGCACTTTCCTTCCCTCCAGTCCTGGCAGACTGTAGCCAGACACTGACCTGCGCCCATTATCAAGGGAGCAGTGTGGCAATGGGGCCGCCCTGCTGGCCGTAGCCTGTAATTGCAAGGCTGTGTGGGGCAGGAAGTGCCCGGGGTCACCTGGTGGTGGCCTTAAACACCCTTCTTATCACTTTCTCCCCAGTCACTTGATGGTCATGACACCTCTTTAGATCAAAGAGCCCTTGTGACAGGGGACAGGAGGGAGGAGTTTGGCCCAGGGCTGTCACCTCCAAAGGATGCATTCTCTCTGCCAGGGAATTCTGAGTTGTACTGAGATTGGGAGAAACTGGAACCTTCTATCTCCCCTCGTGAGCATTCATCACTGCACAGTCTCAGTATCAGGTGGCCAGGTTGGCAGTGTCCCCAGAATACAGGTCATCAGTCAGGCTGCTTCCCAGGATCCAGAGACCACTCTGCCCAGCTCGGCTGCCACTTGGAACTAGGAGCCGGGCAGGTAAAGCAGGCAAGCGCCAGAGAAATCCTGCCTCCCTCCATCACTGTGGTCCAAGAACATCTTCCTCCCTTAGCTGTCATGGCTGAAGTCTCTGCCTCCTGAGTCGCTGCAGGCCGCTCTCCACCAACATAATCTCCTCAGTAGAGATTACTGCTTGTACCAATTTGTTGTCCCCGCCCCGCCCAAAAAAAAATTGTCCATGGGAGCCATCGGCGTCCAGCGACCCACGCTTAGATTTCATTCGAAAACCTCAGGACAGGAAAATGACGGAGGGAGAGGAAAAACCAAAGGCAAAGTCAATCATGTGCTTGCGGGCACCTGCCCAAGCTCCCCTGCTGGTGCGGTTGGAGGGATGGATGCAGAGAAGGAGGAGGGGAGGTGTCTGAGGACTAGCCACTCAGGAAGGAGCTAGTGGCTCCTCGGTGACAGCCACCCAGTCCTCTTTGACCCTTCTCTGAAGAGTCCATAGTTCTGAGCCCTCAGCCCCCTGCCTTGTTTGTTTTGTCTTCTCAGCATCTGGCCAGGGGTTGTGGACCAGGGTATGAGAGGCTCAAAGGGAAGCCCAAGTAGGCCTCCCTGAGTCTGTCTGTACCCCCTGCCCAGAGGTGCAGCACACCTCCACGGTCCCTGCTACCCCCAGGCAGGTTACTTTTCTAAATACCAGGTTGTGAGTTCTGTGAACAGCTCTGTAGGAACCACAGATGCCCCATCAGTGCGGGGAGGGCATCACCCACTAGCAGGTGACGAAACAGACTTACGAATCCATGAGACACTGAGGGCTGTACTAGGCCCTACTCCAGCCCTTTGGCCTTCTTGCCTCTGTCTCCATTGTCACTGCTTGCTACCACGGCTCAGTCACACGAAGCTCACAGACACCCAGTGGGTGCCTGATGGGGGCTTTCCATTTCTTCACTTCCCACTAGAGAGGTAACTTAGTGGCTAAGAGCACTGGATACTCTAGCAGAGGACCCAGGTTCAATTCCCAGCACCCACAAGCTCACAAACCTCTGTAACTCCAGTCCCAGGGGATTTGATGCCCTCTTCTGGCTCTCTTGATCACTACACACATATGGTGCACAGACATACATGTGCACTGCGCACAAATGGTGCACAGACATACATGTGC
Source organism: Microtus pennsylvanicus (assembly GCF_037038515.1). Lineage (NCBI taxonomy): Eukaryota > Metazoa > Chordata > Mammalia > Rodentia > Cricetidae > Microtus > Microtus pennsylvanicus. Next base: position 66,034,124 of record NC_134591.1, on the reverse strand, counting down.
ACTGCACACAAATGGTGCACAGACATACATGTGCACCGTACACATATGGTGCACAGACATACATGCGCATGACCAAACTACCTGCACACATAAAATAATAAAATATTTTTTAAAAAGGTGACAGAGCTGGTCCTGGGGGTGTTGGGACAGCATCTCACAGTTTAGAAGCATGTCACATATAAGCTTCTTCTTTCCTGAAAACTCTGCAATGGACACACCCCATCATTCTACTGTGAAGAGGGGGTAAATTGAAGCTCAGACAGTGCGGGGCTCAATGAAGGTCACACAGTGACATGGGAGGCTGTGTGCTGGGCCCTTGGCTCCCTGTGTTTTCTGCCCTACAGAATCAAACTCCTGTTCCTCTCCGATCAGAACTGTGACCACTGAACCCACATCCCTATGTGGACAGACACCGGGTGTCCTAGAGAAAGTCCCCAGCAGCCGCTCTGAAGCTCAGCTATCTCCGCCTTAGTAGGGCCCTTCCCTGGAAGCTGTTACAGATGTTAGAGGGCTGCAGCCACAGCCCCTCCCCCACTCCCTCTCAAGACGGCAGAGTGGACCCATGTTTCACTCGAGAACATACATGCTTGCCCAGTCCCTCCCCAGCACCACTGGGACCGTCTGTGACAGCCACAGCAAGGCCTCCTAAGGGCCGTGCACAGGAGAGACACGAAGATCCTAGCTCAGCCTCCTTAGGGTCTCAGGAAGCCATGCAGCTGCCTGGGCCGCACCTCTGGGTGGGTTCCGTTCACCACCAGCAATCTTCTGGATGGGTAAAGAGATCCAAAGCCTGCATGAGATCAAGTCCTTTCTGTCACTAAGCCGGTGGCTTCCAACCTGGAGCACTGCAGCAGACACACAAGGCAGAGCCTGCAGCTCCAGGTGACAGGTGCCCTTGGTTTCTAGACCAGCTCCCAACGTCTATACTTCCAGGACTCACCGACAGGCCCTGGACAGTGTCCTTAGCTCAGCCACTCCCTCTCCTCTTCCTTGGCAAGGCTGTGTACCCTCAGAGGCCTCAAACCCATTTACCGCTCAGAGTTGGGAAGCCTCTAGCAGCAGCCTCCTGGAACTTTTGTTGTTTGCGTTCTATTCTGTGGAATGGGAGACCCATGGCCTCGAGTCCTAACTCCACAAACTCCTTCTCCCAGCCCCTCATTCAGTAGACTTGTGTTGCTGGCGCGTTGTTAGGAAGGTCAGGAAACTGAGTCAGCAGAGCTGCAGACTGGGGACTTGCATCCCATCTCTTAAATGGCATTTATGATCCTCTCTAGGTATCCATGGTGACTAGGCCCATGACCCCTTATGGATCTCGAATTCCAGGAATGCTCCAGCCCTTCCCTGAAATAGCATGCTATTTGCAGAGAGCCTCCGTTCATCCTCTCCAAGTCCTTAGGATGCCCAGCAGCAGAGGCTGTGTTCTGCTCCCTCCCTCCTCTAGGAATAAGAATCCTGTGACACAGATATGCCTTCTACCCCTCCCTCCAAGGAGTAGCCCACACTGGCCTCAAATCCCCGGCTTCAAATGTTTCTCTTGCCTTGGTGCCAGGATTACAGGTGTTCCCCATCACGGCCAGTTTTGTTTTCTTTTTTCCGGTCTGCAGTTCTGCAGTTTGTTGACTATGGAGTCCAACTGTGTTCTAGGTCTGTTGTGTGCATGTGCGTGTGTGTGTGTGTGTGTGTGTGTGATGTTTGTCATGCATGTGGGTGGGTGCCCGCACACACAAACTGGGAGACCAGAGCCAGATGTCTCTTACTGAACCTTAAGTTTGCCGTTTAGACTAGGCTGCCTGGCCAGGGAGCACCACCTCCCTCTGCCATGCCCGGTGCTGAGGTTCCAGGAGCCACAACCACAGCCAACTTTTTTTTGTGGGTGCAGGGGATCCGAACTCAGGTCCTCATGCTTGCAGGATGAGTGCCCTTACCCACCAAGCTATCTCCCCAGTCCTATCGTAAAATTACATAGGCTGAGCATGGTCATGAATACCTGTAATCCAAACTGCTCAGGAGGCTGAGACAGGAGGATTACTAGAGCATAGACATTCAAAACCAGCCTGGGCAACACAGCAAAACCTTCCTTTCAAAATAAAAATGATTACATAAAAAGCACCGATAAATCAAAAGAAGGAAATACATGGGTTAACCCTTCTGAGAGGACACTGCTAACATTTTGGTGTGTTTCCTTTTTCCACGCGTCCACATGTAAACACATTTTAAACTGAGTTATACTGTTTTGGCGTGTTTTTCTATGTCATAGGTGACATTACACTGCGTGGAAGCCAGAGCTGAACCTCTTCTCAGTCACTCGGTGCACCGCAGTCTATTTTAGGCAATGCTGGTATAAGCAACCGTAATATAAAATCCTTCAAAACACTCTCAATTATTTATCTCCTAAGAATAAATGGGATTTATTACATTTTTTCTTTTGTTTTGTGGATGTGCGCACACACGTGTGTCACTGTGCACATGTGGAGGTCTTAGGGATCGAACTCAGGTCCTCAAGCAGCAAGTGCCTTTACACACTGAGTCAGCATGCTGGTCCTTTAGGAGGCAATGGTTACTAGCAACGCTGCTAGTCATACCGTCACACATCCTTCTGCGTCAGTCTGGCATTTCAAAGGAACAGTTTGTGGAACTTGGAACCTTGCTTGGGGACCCTGAGCTGGGATCTCATTATGGCTCCTTAGCCATCACGTGGAGGGTTTAGAACAACCCATTCACCCTCGCCCTCCATTCCCTGTCTGTAAAATGGAAACAACTGAGTGGCCTCAGAGTACCAAAGAAAGGCCCTTGCCCTGCCATCTCATGGGGAAGCTGTCATCCAGAAGGTAGAAGCTTCTGGAATCTGGAGAATAGTTTGGTCTGGGCTCCTAGTCCAGTGCTGTATTTGCCCTGTCCAAATAGACTGTTTCCCTCTTGTTGTATTAATTAGCTCTCCTCATGGAATAAAATGCCTGAGATAGTCAACTTACAAAAAGAAAGTTCACAGTTCAGTGGTCTCTACTGGCCTCACATTTACAGTGGTCTCAGACCATACTTCTTTGGTTCCGTAGTGGTCCAGAACATCATGGCAGGATCATGAGATGGAAGCAAGACCAGGAAGCAACAGAGAGCGAAGGGGGAGCCCAATGTCCCCACCTCCCCCCACCAGTGACTTACCTCCTCTCCCTAGGTTCTAGCTTTTAAAGGTTCTACCATCTTCCAGTAGTAACAAGCCTGGTGATCAAGCCTTCAACACACAGACCTCTAGGGTCGCTCCAGGTCCAGGCCGCACCATTCAGCATGCATCATCCCACAGCTCCTTGAAGGGTGGTGCTGATGCTGATAGCGTCCTCCTCAGTGGGGTCTGACTCTGGACCTGAAGGTGATGCTGACTGCTTTCTCCTCCTCTTCCCAGGGTCCCCCTACCATCTGAGGGGCGACACTGGCATGTTAATAACATAGACATTGACAGAGAGAAATGCCTGGTCTGTGGCTATAAAGCCAGCAATCTGGGAGCCTGACCTTCCATCCAGGCTGTCTGGCTGTAGAACCTGACACCGGGCCTCTTCCCAATCCTGTACTCTAGTGTTGACTCCCCCCAAAACAAACTCAGTGCCCTTTGACCTTTCTCGGCAGGTGTTCCGAGTAAAGGCCATCAAGTTGGGTGAGAAACTGCTGCCTGCCTTCAATACACCCACAGGCATCCCCAAGGGCGTCGTGAACTTCAAAAGGTGAGGTGCTCCTTGTAAACCGGTGGCATCTGTGGGTCCCGAGGGTGAACAGAATGGAGTCCTCGGGAGTCACTTTTGTCTGACTTACATTTTTACAGACGTTGGGGCTGAGGTATGAGAAAAGCACAGTTCCTATTTTGTGCATAGTGAGAACTGGTCTTTGCTAAGTACTGTTCTGGACGGTTATTGGTTACCAAGTCTAGGGTTTGGGCCACCCAGGCCTGACCTTCCTGGGGGAGGGGACATTTATTCCTCTGCATATAGCCCCCCTCACTGTTGACTCAGAGTCTCCAGAGTTAGCCCAGCTCCCCCCCCTCAGAGGCAGGGCTCAGCGCCTCCAGGTAGATCATTCTCCTTGTGAGATCAGAGCCCTGACTCTGAGCTAGGTGAAGCAGACACAGAGGTATAGGGCCATGTCCCCAGACACCTGCAGCTCCGTGGGCCATGTGTGGCATACCTGAGCTGGGAGAAAGGCGGGGGAAATTCATGCTCCCTGACCACGTGGGGTATCTCACTCAGAGTGCTGGCCAGACCCCTGGGAGGGGAGCCAACCCAGCTTCTGCTCGTCTCCACCCTCCCTCTTGTCTTGTGGCCTTGGTAGCTTTGCCCTCCACGTCCCCCAAGCCAGTGCTCCTTTCACCTGCCTCCTGGTGGGAAACTGTCCCAGTGTCCTCACTGAAGCTCCACAGAAGCCAGGGCAGCCATGAGGGCTGACGGAAGTCCTCCTCCACCCCAGATTCAATGCCTCAGAGGTCTGCACATAGACCTGTACCCTCCACAAACACCGATCCTGAGAACCAATACAGAAGTGACCTACACCCTCACGCCGGGTCTGGGCGCACCCCTCAGGGTCCATTCCTCTGCTGCAGCCCTAGCCTGCTGTCTCACCTGTGGCCCCATGGAGCTGGTGCCACAGACTCTAGGATCCTGGCTCAGGCATGGATATTTTTAGGCTGCGTGCTCGCCATCGAGATACACAGCACGCGCATATTTTTCCTGGCATCGCTTGCTTTCATATTCTGGGAAAGAAGTGACTGCTAAAAGCGGGAGGGTAGAGAGGACACGGGTGGCCACGTGCTACTGCGAACGCGCCGCAGAGATGACCTGGTAGAGAGCGGGAGATATCTGCTGCTGCTCTAGTGTTCAGCAGGCCTGGTTCTGGGCAGCTAGGGGGCGAGGTGCGCCACACTGCCCAGTGTGGGGGTGCGCGACACTGCCCAGTGTGGAGGTGCGCGACACTGCCCAGTGTGGGGGTGCGCGACACACGCGGTGCGCGACACTGCCCAGTGTGGGGGTGTGCGACACACGCGGTGCGCGACACTGCCCAGTGTGGGGGTGCGCCACACTGCCCAGTGTGGGGGTGTGCGACACACGCGGTGCGCTACACTGCCCAGTGTGGAGGTGCACGACACTGCCCAGTGTGGGGGTGCGCGACACTGTCCAGTGTGGGGGTGCGCGACAATGCCCAGTGTGGGGGTGCGCGACACTGCCCAGTGTGGAGGTGCGCGACACTGCCCAGTGTGGAGGTGTGCGACACACGCGGTGCGCGACACTGCCCAGTGTGGATGTGCGCGACACTGCCCAGTGTGGGGGTGCGCGACACTGCCCAGTGTGGGGGTGCGCGACACTGCCCAGTGTGGGGGTGTGCGACACTGCCCAGTGTGGGGGTGCGCGACACTGCCCAGTGTGGGGGTGCGCGACACTGCCCAGTGTGGGGGTGCGCGACACTGCCCAGTGTGGGGGTGCGCCACACTGCCCAGTGTGGAGGTGCGCGGCACTGCCCAGTGTGGGGGTGTGCGACACACGCAGTGCGCGACACTGTCCAGTGTGGGGGTGCGCCATACTGCCCAGTGTGGGGGTGCGCGGCACTGCCCAGTGTGGGGGTGTGCGACACACGCGGTGCGCCACACTGCCCAGTGTGGGGGTGCGCGACACTGCCCAGTGTGGAGGTGCGCGACACTGCCCAGTGTGGGGGTGCGCGACACTGCCCAGTGTGGGGGTGTGCGACACTGCCCAGTGTGGGGGTGCGCGACACTGCCCAGTGTGGGGGTGTGCGACACACGCGGTGCGCCACACTGCCCAGTGTGGGGGTGCGCGACACTGCCCAGTGTGGAGGTGCGCGACACTGCCCAGTGTGGGGGTGCGCGACACTGCCCAGTGTGGAGGTGAGCGACACTGCCCAGTGTGGGGGTGGGCGACATTGCCCAGTGTGGAGGTGCGCGACACTGCCCAGTGTGGGGGTGCGCGACACTGCCCAGTGTGGAGGTGCGCGACACTGCCCAGTGTGGGGGTGCGCGACACTGCCCAGTGTGGAGGTGAGCGACACTGCCCAGTGTGGGGGTGAGCGACACTGCCCAGTGTGGAGGTGGGCGCTCAACTCTGTACAGAGAGCATCATAGAAGGGGCAGGGCCAACTGGGGCCTGCAGTGACCACTGGGCTATCTGAGGCAGTGATTGTGGCCAATCCAGGGACCTCAGACTGAATCAGTCTGTCACTGGTGTGCACACGTGCATTAAGTGTGCGCATACACGTACACACCTGACCAAAACACTCCTTCTTCTGCCCATGCCACTAGTAAGGTCTCAGACACTCAAGTTGGCCACTGACAGGCTATTCTCAAATCCACGCATGGACTCGTGCAAATGTATGTTGGTGCGGATGTGCTCCCTCTGAACATGCCTATACACACCTACACAATGCCTATACACACCTACACAATGCCTATACACACCTACACAATGCCTATACACACCTACACAATGCCTATACACACCTACACAATGCCTATACACACCTACGCAATGCCTATACACACCTACACAATGCCTATACACACCTACAGCTTTGGAGCACACAGTGGGCCAGGCACCATTTCGCCAAGGAAGAAAATGAGGCTCAGAGAAGTGCAATAACATCCCCGAGGTCACACAGCAACCAAATAAAGGTAGGCTTTGAGCTCTGCTGTAACAATGGCCCCGTACACAGGAGGTTTAGCCAGGTAGCAAGGGGTGCTGTGGAGCAGCACCCCTAGGTAGGGGAGAGGAGAGCAGGGCAGCTCTTACTGCTGTCCATTGGCTCACAGAGCTGGTGGAAGGACCCCCTCCTTCCAGGATGCCGCTCAGCACGCATGCTGTGGGTGCATCTAGTACCTAGGATTTGGATTCAGTTCTACCACTGGCTGTGTGACCTTGAGAAAGTGTCTACCCCTCTCTGAGCCCAAGTATTCCCACCTATGAAAGGAAGATCACAGTATCTGCTATAGAGCTGGAGGTGGCGGTGAAGGAAGCCACCAAAGCCACCTGGCTCCTGTTAGAAGTTTATTGTCACTTTACATATGCATAATTACATGCTGATAAAAATGACAGTCACGTGCGTGATGAATGCCTCACAATAGCTCTGTGAAGCTGAGTGTCTGGGTTTAAGTGAAGGAGGAAGCTGATCAAAGGGGGAGGTGGGGCTCTCCTGAGGACGCATGGTCAGAGGGACACAGAGGAAGCCAGGCGGAGACCGCCAGAACACCCCACGCTTCCCTACTATCTGAAGTGACTGTGAGGGGCAGGAGAGGGGACAGAGAGGCCCACATGGTGGACAATGAGGACAAAACCTATCGGGAAGATGGGGGAGTGGTGGTGCACGCCTTTCATCCCAGGGGAGGCAGAGGCAGGAGGAACTCTGTGAGTTCAAGGCCAGTCTAGTCTACACAGTGAGTCCCAGAACATCCAGGGTTGCATAGTGAGATGTTGTCTAGAAAGAAGAAAAAAAGCAAACTGGGGGGGCTGGGGCTTTTTTATTTTTAACTTATGAAACATCAGTCGGTATCACCCAGGAAGACCTCTGAGCTCCCCAGCTGGAGGAAGAAAGCCCAGGCTGGAGTTCCACCTCCTGCGGGCTCTGGTTATAAGCACACACATCATTCCCTTGACAAGCTCGGTTTCCTCCTTTGGGTGCTGGGGTTAACCACGCCTGTGAGCTCCAGGTAGAAGATGAAACCACTCCCTGGACAGGACGAGGGGTGTGGCAGTCTCTGCAGGGATGGAAGTCACCGCCCTATCGCCCCTATCGCCTTCCGGGAGCTGGCTCTTCCCTCAGTTCCCCGGCTTTTCAGGGAGACCCATGCTGAGCAAGAGCAGAGCTCAGAGTAGACAGTGAGGCCTCCGGCCTGCACCAGCGGAAGTGTGGTCCCCAGGCACCTCCCCGCCCCCCACTGCCTTCCCAACTGCTGGAGACGGAGGAACAGCAGCCGCTTCCTAGGCAGTAGGAGGGCGGGGGGGGGGCTCCAAAAGGCAACACAGCCACCCCACAACCTGCACCTGGCCCATCCTCACCCCGTCTTACTCTAACTCTCTACAGAATGTCTGTCCCCCTGGAGTCCTAAGTGGCCCCTGGGAAAGTAACTGGGATATGTGTATGGAATCTGAGACACATGGAGAGGGAGCCTCTTGCCTACCGCCCTCCTTATTCAGTCCCGAGTCCCCGCAGAAGCGCCAGGCGGGGAGGCAAGGGCAGTTGTCCTCATTCCCTTATGCAGAGATGTGAACTGCAGCATACAGGGACCTGCCTGAGGGTGCCAGCCGAGCGGTGCTGGGCCCTACATCTTCTAGTTCCAGGGCGCAGCAGGTGGGAGGTCTGGAAAGCGCCCCCTCTCGGGCCAGAGTGATGCAGGTGGTGGCTTCCCCCAGGGCTGGCTCAGTTCAGCTTCCTTTGGGCCCAACTGCTGCCCAGACTGGTGACTCCCGGCAGGAGGTACCTGACTGTGGGCCAGAGTCTTTGTCTCTAGATGGGAAAGTGGGGGGCTAACATGTGTGCTGGCTCTGAGCTTTAATCTTAGAGCACTGCTCCCCGAAGTGGCTACCTGTGCAAGCACAGAGAAGAAAATGTAACTGATGCACCCATGAGAGGCACAGTCTCGTGAGGCACTAGCCCAAGCTCTGGGGGCCCCACTTCTTCTACTTCTAAGCCCCAGCTTCCTTGGGTCCAGCAGTTGTAGGGCCGTGGTCACACCTTGTAGGTCCCAGGAAACTCCAGTCTGGGGCAATTCTATGACCTTAGATAGGGAGAAAGGCAAAAGTGTATGTGTGTGCCTTGGGGAGGGGGATCCCTGCTTGGAACTGCCCTCTGCAAGCCTACAGATGACCACTGTGTGTCCTGTGGGGCCTTTGTGGCTCCTGACCACACTGTCAGCATCACCTGCAGATTTCACTGTGTCATGCCTTGAGTCCCAAACGTTATAGAGGCCGCTTAGTAGGGACGAAGACTGGCACAGCCTCAGACCCCCTTCAGTAAGTTCTGTCCCCTCACCTGCCCCAGTGCCATCCACATAGTGGGGCCCAGGAGGATAAACTGAGGTGTCTGGCACCCAGCAGGCATCACCCCCTACCATAGCCACTGCTCCTCTCAGCCAAGAAGCCAGCAGGGTGACGCAGCTGATGTCTTTTCAGTGGTAACTGGGGCTGGGCCACCGCGGGCAGCAGCAGCATCCTGGCTGAGTTCGGATCCCTGCACTTGGAATTTTTGCACCTCACTGAACTCTCTGGCAACCGGGTCTTTGCAGAAAAGGTAAGCTCTCCCCTGTTCTCTCCCCAGACAGGCATCCCATACCCCAGCAGGGAGGCAGAGGGCAAGTATCCCACACCTCAGCAGAGGGGCAGAGGGGCAGAGGGCGAGCATCCTGCACCCCAGCAGGGGAGCAGAGGGCGAGCATCCCACACTCCAGCAGGGGGCCAGAGGGCGAGCATCCCGCACCCCAGCAGGGGGGCAGAGGGGCGGAGGGTGAGTGTCTGCAGTCAGGGTGTGCAGGACCCCCAGTCACCACTCTCATAGTGGTTGCTGGTAGAGGAACCAACTGTGCTCAAGGCAGGTGGCAGGGGGGAGGGACAGAAGCCCCCAGGTCTGCCAGGGAGGTGTGTGCTGGCTCATTGACTGGTGCAGAGCTGTGAACTGTGAAATCTGGAGACTGCCACTGAGCCAGGCTCCTCGTACTGGCAGGAACAGGCGGTGTTGTGTACACGTACCCTTTCCAGGGACATTTTGCTTTTCTGTGTGTGTGAGATCTGCCTCCCTTTCCCTCCCAGGTGCCTGTCTGGCTCAGGCTGGCAGCAGGCTGGCAGAATGGTTCCTTATCTCTCTTCTCGGCTGCCCAAGGCTACATGGGTGCTGAGAAGTAACATCCAGATCACTGCCCAGTTCTGACAACTGTCCATCCTGGGCCCTGGGAAGCTCTCTGAAAGGGCTATGGCCAAGGAAATGTCTGGGTTCAGATCTAATCCTGGATCCAAAGAAGGCAGTGTAGCCCCCTGAGAACAGCATTTGGGGTCCTGCTGTCTCTGAGATGACTTCACACCTCTACCTGGTGGCTCTGTGCCTTGTCACCAACTGTCCTCAGACCATATTCCCTACCACCACCCACACAGCTGGAAGGAAATGGGTTCCTGGCCTTTACCTGCCCCGGCCCTGGAGTTAGCACGTTCACAGGAAGCCCCGTGCTCCTTAACATCAGGTTCAGCATCACTGTCCTCGCGTGGGCCGCCACCAGGACAAGCTTCCCACCTTCTCAGCTGGTGCCTCTGACCTCCTCTCCCTCCCACCCTTACCTGTCCAGGGCTGTGGTTCCCACCACCCAATGCCATGCATGCGCTCTGACCCTTTACCCAGCCCAGGCTTTCTGTTCTCTTGACCTTCCAGCTGGGCTCCCCTGGGAAGCTCTGGTCAGCTCAGGAAAGGGTCCCATGAGTGCACACTGACCCTTGCCATGTCCTGGGCATATTTTATTTAAGCTTCAGCAGGCCTGGGGTGCGGGTGGCGAGTTCTGCCAGGCCTGTCTAACGGAGAGGTAGAAGGTGGAATAATCCAGAGAGGCTGAGTGACCTGCTAAGGACAGCCAGCCATGATACAGCCAAGAACTGGGCCAGGAACTTTCCAGCCTATTCTTCCCTGGGCAGATCAGCATAGCTAGCTGCAGGGTGCACCTCCAGTCTCCCCCGTCCCTCTGCACACTCCATTTGCATACTTGAGCTATTTTCAGCCCCTCCTCATGCTTCCCACTGAGGAGATTATTAGCAGTCAACAAATTGGCCCAAATTCTTACAGCGCCCTGCATCCTCTCAGGGTCGCTAATACAGCCGCTTCTCTGGGCCCCACCAGGACAGGGAAGCCTAAGTCAGGCCCCAGAATCTTCCTGGCCCTCTCATGGTCTCTCTCACCTTAAAGGGACATGAGGGCCAGTGAGGCGAAACCAAGTACCTCTGAGGAATAGGAAGGCTGACAGCTCCACCTCCCAGCGGCCCTGCCATGCCAGTTCATCCATGAGCAGGCAGCAGTATGGTCCTGGAGGCTTGCTCTCCCTGAGGGTTCAGTTCTAGTAGATGGCTAGACAAAGTTCTCAATTGCATCTCTCACCGTGTGCAGTCTCCAAGGCTGCAAGCCCAGCCGCAGGTCTATGTCGCTATGTGCTCATCTTCTGGGTCATCCTCAATGGCTGTTCCATGCAGGGTAAGGAAAACAGCTCCAAGGGATCAGAGAAACCTGAGTATTATGCCCTAGCTCCCCACAGCCACACCACTGGGTCTGGGGATAGAGCTCCAACAGCGGTGTTTGCCAAAGACGCACGAGGCTCGGGTTTGCTCCGAAGCACTCAAAAATAGGGTGCGGTTGGCATGCCTGTAACCCTAGCACTCAGAGTGGAAGCAGGAAGATTAAGAGTTCAAGGGCAGCCTGAGCGACGCGTTTTTCTTAAAGAGGGAAATTTAGTGATTTCCACTAGATAGCCACTGCAACTCATCTAACTCCTCACCCAGAGTGGTCCACGGGGTGGTATCCTAGGTATCCCAGGTATCCTAGGCAGGCAGCCTAGGATAGGACTGTCCCGGGCAGAGCAGTCAACAGGAGGGGTGGTGGACCCACCCCCCCCACTTGGCCACACCCCATCATGCTCTGAGTATGGGCACAGAACCTGTGGTTCTTTCATGGCCTCCCCACAGGCACCGGAAAGCTTTAACACACACACAACCTGTGTACCTCTGAACCATTTGCTCCCTCCTTGAGAGTGGGGAATGAGTGGCTTCTTCCAGAAAGTGACTTCTCCTGGTGTTTCTCACAGGTCAGAAAAATCCGCAAGGTCCTCAGGGAGATTGACAAGCCCTTCGGCCTCTACCCCAACTTCCTCAGCCCAGTGAGCGGGAACTGGGTGCAGCGTGAGTACCGGTATCCTTGCCCTCATCCCACGGGTTCCTATTCAGGTTTCCTGAGCCCAAGCAGGCACTGACGGAGATCACTGGCTCTTGAATTCACCGGTCTGGACAAGCCAGTATCTGCGTATCCGATTCCTCCCAGCCTTCTTAGCATCTGTCTCAGGGTTTCTATCACTGTGAAGAGACGCCATGACTACAGCAGCTCTTACAAAGGAAAACATTGAATTGGGGCTGTCTTACAGCTTCAGAGATTTAGTTCATTATCATCACAGTGAAAACATGGCAGCGTGCAGACAGACACGGTGCTGGAGAAGATGAGAGTTCTACCTCTGGATCTGCAGGCAGCAGAAAGAGACTGGGTGCCACACTGGGCATAGCCTGAGCATGGATGGGACTTTAAAGCCTGTGTCTACAGTGACACCTCCTATAAACCACTATTTATGGATCAAGCATTCAACACACGAGTCTATAGGGCCATTCCTATTCTTTTTTTAAAAAATTTTATTTATTTGGTGTGTATGGATATTTTGCCTACATACATATATCTATGCACCATGTGCATGCCTGGGGCCATGGATTCCTTGGAACTAGAGTTACAGACAGTTGTAAGCTGCCATGTGGTTGCTGGGAATTGAACTCGGGGCCCTCTAGAGGATCACCCAAAGCTTTTCACTGCTGAGCCATTTCTTCAGCCCCTGAGCTATTTCTCCAGACCCAGCCATTCAAACCGCCACTGCGTCCATCTCTCACAGAACCTCCGCACCCTCCTCTGTGATCCCCAGACTCGCAGGAATGCCCCACTTAGGGCTGTCACTCAGAAATGATTACAGGATAGACCCTGTGACATCCCCCAACCCCTTTGATCTGGCTTTCCACTTTCAGCTTTGATTTAGGCAAAATTTAAGGCAGGGCCAAACTAGGTGGTGATGTAAAAATGTCTCACTCACCACTGTATCTTAAACTTACCCGAATCAGTACTGGGTTTTTTTTAGCTTTTTTTGTTTTGTTTTGTTTAAAGAATTAACCCTGAGTGTCCCAGAACTTGCTTGTAAATCAGGCTGGTCTCGAACTCAGAGATCTGCCTAACTCTGCCTCTAGAGTGCTGGAATTAAAGGCATGTCCCACCATGCCCATCTGTTTAAAGACTTTTTATTTGAGAAAGGGTCTTCATGTAGCCCAGGTTGGCCTCAAACTTGTTAGGTAACCAAGACTGGCCTTGAACTCTTGATCCTCCTGCCTCCACATCCCAAGGGCTGAGATGACAGAGTGCAACACCACACCTAGCAACTTTTCGTCCACAGAGCTGTCAGTCCTGTGAGCATCATTCCCGCCCACTGACACAGACTGGGATGCAGAGTTGACCAGTCTCCCTGCTGTGCTCTGGCTGGAGGGGCCAGGCTCTGGGAGAGGCAAGCTTTTCTCTGGCCTTGTCTCTAAGGCTCAGCCATATGGTCAACTGGTGTGTGTGTGTGTGTGTGTGTGTGTGTGTGTGTGTGTGTGTGTCTGTCTGTCTGTCTGTCTGTCTTCCAGTGCTCCCTCTCTCTCTGTACTTATGTGTGTGTGTCTTCTAATGCTCTCTCTCTCTCTCTCTCTCTCTCTCTCTCTCTCTGTCTCTCTGTCTCTCTCTCTCTCTCTCTCTCTCTCTGTATACATATATATCTGTCTGTGTCTCTTTCTTCCAGTTGTGCTACATCCTCGTGCCTCTGTGTGTGTGCCTGTCTGTCTGTCTTCCAATTGTGCTACATCCTCGTGTGTGTATGTGTGTGTGTGTGTCTTTCATTTGTACTATATCCTCTCATGTGTGTGTGTGTGTGTGTGTGTATGTGAGTATGTGTGGTCTGTCTGTGTCTTCCAGTTGTACTACATTCTTACGTGTGTGGTGTCTGTCTGTCTGTCTGCCTGTGTCTCTCTCTTGCAATTGTGCAACATCTTTGCACATGTATATGTGTATCTTTCAATTGTACTACATTCATCCATGTGTATGTGTGTCTGTCTGTATCTATCTTCCAGTTGAGCTGTATCCTTGTGTGTCCATCTGTCTGTCTGTCTTCCGGTTGAAGTACATTGTCATCCTTCTCAGTCTCTCTGAGTCTTGGTTTCCAAAGAAGAAGAGAGTGAACTGAATTCATAATCTACAACCAGGAAGGTGCTTAGGAAGAGCAGTTAAGGCTCTAGGTGTCCTCCAAAGGTGACCTAGGTCATCCCAAACGAAAGTGATCCAGGCAGGGCCTGACTGGCCAACAGACTCCACACAGCTTCTGCCAAGGGCTTTCCTCCCCAGCAGAGCCTCTGCCAGGAACCTCTCTCTACCTCAGCAGACCCAGAGGCCCAGGAAATTCCACCCAAGAAGTTTGCCATGATGCCCTTGCCACACACAGCCTCTTCTTAAAAATCACAGAAACGTGGAATTCTCAACCAAAATACTTGTCAGAATGAGGAAACTGAGGCTCCAATACAGGTTATGAGCATGGAAGGCAAGGGCTTCAGAACTATTCCATCCCTGGCAGCCTAGGATGGCGCAGCAAGCAGAAGAGAGCCATGGAGTGACTTCCCGCTACACAGGGGATCGTTTTCTTTCCAGGCTGCTCCTGGGGTCACGTGTATGAGACTATTTCATGCTAATAGCAGATGAATCGTTGGCCTGCTGGAGAGCAGAGGGAAGGCTGGGCCTGCTGGATCTGTCAGGGCTGCCTCCTCCTGGCTTCTGCCCCAGGTCATCTCAGGGTCTCTGGTCTTTGTTGGGTTCTTTCAGTGTGACTATCTTTTCAGCAGTACGCCACTTCCACCTTGCATAAACTGAGTGCCTTCACACTCTTCCCTCCCCTTGGATTCTCCAAGCGCCCCCCCCCCCAGGCAGCGCACTCAGGAGGCTGCTTGCATCATTTGCTACCGCAGAAATGGCAGGGGAAGGGGGGAGTGTTAGGGCCACAGCTTAAGTCACCCAGCCTCTGCTCCTGTCTCTTTCCTAGTCTCCTCACACCTGGCTTCAGCCTCTCAGGATGCTTAGCCCCACCTGCAGTGTAAACTATGCCCAGGATAACCCACTGGGCTCCAAACACACACGCCACACACAGACACTCACACACAGACATATGCCATAGAGACCCATGCATATGCACAAACACATCACACACATAGACACACAGACATATGCTACATGGACCCACAAATATATACAAACACACCAAATGCACATCAGACACAAAGACATAACACAACACAGATCTGCATAAACATACATAGCACACACATAAATATGGACATATGCCACACAGACCCACACATACCACACAGATCCACGCATATATACAAACACCACACACGCATACCACTTAGTCACACTCTATACACAAATACACCAAACGCAGATACCCACACCAGATGACATACACATATATACAGACATATACCACACAGACATACACAAATACACCCTACACACAGATATACACCACAGACTCACACATATACACCACACAGATCTACATAAACACACATACACCACATAGACCCATACTTAAACCCAGCCAAAACACACACCACACACAAAAATGTCACACAGACCTACACAAACATCACACCACACACATACACACAACAGACATTGACCACCCAGATCCATGCATACACACAAACACTGCACAAGACGACACATACACTATATATACACATACATGCAAACCATGTACGTACCATACAAACACAGCACACCACTACAGCGCTGGCCCACCGTCCCCAGACAGAGAGGGATCCCAACCCTCCCTCCCTTCCAGCACCCATCATCTTGATCTGCACAGACCAACTCAGTTTCCCCAGGGTGCTCTGCAGCTGGGGTCTGACCCAGGACTCACTCTTACTCCCCTTTCCTAGCCTTTTCTGAAGGGTCAGCATTCACTGCGAACGGCCGGGGAAGAGATACACATATGCACACACACACATGCGCATTCACATAGACACAGATATATGTATATTCATTCATATATATTTCCTAGTATTAATTTGTAATAAAAAAGAAAAACACAGACTATGAGAAACTCCAAACTTCATGCATGGGCCTGCAAAGCCGCTGGGAAGCAGCCCTGCGCACAGCTGCTCTCTTTTGGTCTGCATTCCCATAACTTTACTGCAGAATAGTTGCTCTGTGTCCATTTTTAAATCTCAAGGGATTTTAAAGAGAAAATCCGCCCTTTGCAGTAACCAGGGTCCTTGTCATCATCCTGCTAAGGCCAGATGGACTATGGCCCCGAGGACCTTGGGGATACAGGACACCTGGCTCAAGATGTCCTGGTTCCCACTGGGTCCCTTCAGCCCACCCAAGTTGGGCTGGGTGGCAGCTGACCAGATGCTGGCTCCACTCCAAGCCCAGCTCAGACCACGAAGGCTGCCATTTGAACCCAACCGATAATAAATGCGCTAATCCTTCCTGTCATCTTTTCCTGCAGACCACGTCTCGGTTGGAGGACTTGGGGACAGTTTTTATGAATATTTGATTAAGTCCTGGTTGATGTCCGCCAAAACAGACATGGAGGCTAAAAATATGTACGACGAAGCATTGGAGGTAAGAGAAGTTTCCCGTTGCCTGCCCAGTGGGCAGCCACCAGTCCTCAGGGCCCTGCGTGCTGGGAGGGGCCACAGAATGGGCAGGGGGTGACAGGCGAGGCCTCCCCAGCCACACTGCACGCTGACACCTCCCCAGATTCAGGAGACATCTGCGTGTTCCTCCCTCGTGCTCAGAACCCCGGGCTCAGGCAGGTCAGCCCATTTGTCCGAGGTCTCATAGGAAGTGACAGTCTGATTTAGGAAGCTTAGTTAAGCCCTCCCCCAACAGTCTCTGGGCTTCAGCTCATGTGTCAAAGCCCACATGGCAGCCAGGAGCCTTTGGGATCTTCAGCTGTCATTCTGTAAAGGAGAGGTGACACTTCAGCAGAGAGAGAGGGGCATCCAGGATGTGTGGAGCGTGTGCTTCTGCTCATTTTCCCATGAGGATGCCAGCCGAGATCCAGAGAGAGGAGGACACTTGCCCAAGGCCACACAGCACTGCGCTAGCAGAGTTAGGGCCGCTGCTGGTCTCTTCGTGGGCTGTGGAGGGAAGAGGGGTGGAGGCTGGAGTGAGGCCCTCTGAAGAGGAACATTGAGAACAGACCAGGAGTTGACTGGCTGGAGCTGTGGATGCCTTTGAACCTAACAGGTGGAAAGCTCAGGGCAGGGCTGGAGAGATGGCTCAGTCGTTAAGAGCACTGGCTGCTCTTACAGAGGATCTGGGTTCATGTCGCAGCACCCACCTGGTGACTCACAACTGTCTGGGGATCCAGTGCCATCCCCTGACCTCCCTGGGCACCAGGCATACACATGGTGCACAGACATACACGCAGGCAAAAAGTAAAAATAATAAATCTAGCTGTGTGGTGGTGGGACACCCCTTTAATCCCAGCACTCAGGAGGTAGAGGCAGGTGAATCTCTGTGAGTTCAAGGCCAGTCTTGTTTACAAAGTGATTTCCAGAATAGTCAGAGCTGTTGCACAGAGAAACCCTGTTTTGAAAAACAAAATTATCATCACCATCTAAAGAGAATTTTTTTTTAAAGAAAAAGCATGGAGAAGACTTGGGCTTCGATTTCCCATGAAGTTAGTTGGATTCCTTGTCCCATTGCCTTGCTCTAGAACACCACCTCATGTCCTTTAGTGTGAGCTCCTTGTTCCCCTCTGCCCTGCTTCTAAATCAGTTCTGCACACAGCAGTCGTGGGGCTGGAGATGCTTGCTTGTCTCCTCGCCATCTCCCCTTTACTCCTGGAGTTGATTGTGACCCACCCCCTCCACCCACTGGGTCCTACCTGATTGGGACCTGTCAATCACCAGGACCGCACCACTCCCCCCTCGCCCCTCTGCTTCCTCAGGTGCACCAGGCTGTTCCCACCTCAGCACCTTTGTACATGCCAAACGCTCTACCCAGAATGCCATTCAAAAGCCAGGTCCTTTAGAGCGGCCAACCCTTGGCACATATGCTGCCAAAATGACCTGCCCAGCCTGTCCGTCACATGTCCAGGCTTATTCTCTTCTTCACTTGTGACAGAATCCAAAATGATTGCTTACAAACACCTAATCCTTGCTGATCTTCCCCAAATACGCTGTGAGTTCTCCAACCGACAGTCCTGTCTCCTTGTTTACCCCATAAGGCTCACTCCTGAAATAGACTGGCAATGGCCGGCACACAATAACTGTTACATGAAAAAGTAGGTGCTGGGTGGTGGATAAGAAGAATGAATGGGGGGCTGGAGAGATGGCTCAGTGGTTAAGAGCATTGCCTGCTCTTCCAAAGGTTCTGAGTTCAATTCCCAGCAACCACATGGTGGCTCACAACCATCTGTAATGAGGTCTGGTGCCCTCTTCTGGCCTGCAGACATACACACAGACAGAATATTGTATACATAATAAATAAATAAATAAAAGAAGAATGAATGGTGTTTGGATGGATGGGTGGGTGGGTGTATGAGTGGATAGGTGTGGATCGAGTGATTGAGGGATGGATATAAACAGTTCAATAGCTAGATGGATGGACAGATGGATAGATAAGTGGGTATGTGGATGTGTGGACCGTTGTGAACAGTTGGGTGGGTGGATGGATGGGTGGATGGATGGATGGACGGACGGACGGACAGACGATGGACATGTGAGTGGATGGGTAGATTGGTATGGGCAGCCAGATGGATAGATGAAAGGATGGACAAATGGATGGTTGGCCTGATAGATTTATGAGTGGGTGGATGTATGAGTGAACTGATATGAACACTTCAGACAGCTGGGCAGATGCATGAATGTGTTAGTGGGTGGATGGGTGGACAGATAGGTGGACCAGTGAACAGAGGAGTAGATGGGTGGATGGGTTGGTGGATGGATGGTGGATAGAGAGACAGACGGATGGATAGCTGAGTAGATGGGTGGACGGCCGGCAGATTGATGCGACCACTTGAATGGATGGATCAATGCATGGATTAGTTGATGGGTAGATGGGTGGATTGGATATGAATGGGTGGATGGGTTGATGAAGAAATGCATGGGAGATGGGTGAACTAATGTGAGCAGATAGATAGATCTATTGGGGGAGGGGGAGATTGATGTGAACAGTTGGGTGGATGCACGGATGGGTGGATAGGTGCTCTCTAGGCGCTGTTTGATGGCATAAGTCGGCCTGGTAATGGGAGTGCTTACAGGAGCACACTGAAGCAGACTGCTCGAGCCGTGGGCCTCTTAAACTGTGGACTAAGGAGTGAGAGGTCCCTGCCTGGCCCCCTGGTGCCACGCCCTGGCATGAAGCAGTACAGCTCAGCTCATTCCATCTTAGCCCTGACTGCCCTTGGCTTTGGCCAGCGTCCCCTACAGGAGGATTGCTTTCTTTTCTTCCTGCAACTCTCTGCAGAGTAGACATTAACTTAACGAGTACACTGCCTCGCGGCCCTTAGGGCACACTGTGGCTGCAGCTTCAAGGGGAGAGATGGCTATGAATTATTAAGCAGTCTGGAAGCCTCAGAAAGCATGGCTGAGCAGAGAAAACTCGGCTCCCACATTTGATCTTCTGTTAGGAGCCTGGGGGCGCAGACCCTGAGTGAAGGGCAGGCCTCTGGCAGGTCTGGGGCTTTGAAGAATATTCTAGTGATTCCTCAGCCTTGCTGGCATGTTGGAATCACTTAGGAGACTCAGACCCCTTCTCAGGCTGGACCTCAGCAATAGCGCCAGACCCTCTGGACTGGCTCAGGGATGCCTCTGTGGAGCTTCCCAGGGATGCCTGTGTGAGCAAGGGCTGGGAACCTGCAGGCTCAACCTGGGTCCAGTTGGGGTGGCTAGGAAGATCTAAGACACCCCACAGACACACCCTTGAGGCCCATAAGAGGAGGACACTTAAGGAAGCCAAGGAGGGTCTTGTCGCTGTGGCCTCCCAGGGAGTCCCTGTATTCATGCCATCTTAAAGGTAAAGAAACCAGAAGGTCTGGCCACACTACAGCAAGAGCCAGGGCAGGAGCAGGGGCCTGCCTGATGCTAACCCTACTGTCCGTGCCTGCACTGGCTGGCTGCAAGTCACTTGGGTCCCTGTAAGAAGACTCAGGTGAGCTTCCCAATAGGCATAGAAAGGAACTGGGCTAGGCACCGAGCCAGGTCACAATACTCTTTCCTTCGGGCCTCACCATGACCTACGTGTGAGCTTGCATCCCCATTCTACAGTAGAGCAAAGTGAGCCTTCAGAAAAGTGGGAAGTGGCCCAGAGGTGTCCAGACCCCATCCCCTGACCAAACTCAGCCCCTCCGTGCCACACCCCCATGCCATGTCTTGTGGCTTTTTAGGCTTTAGTTTGGGCTAAGGAGATGGTTCACTCTATAAAGTGACCAGAGTTACTCCCCAGAACCTACCCAGAGCCCAGCGTGGTGGCCTACGTTTATAATCTCAGAGCTGGGGAGGCAGAGATGAGGGTCCCGAGGGGTCTCACTGGCCAGCTAGTCTAACCAACAAGCCCAGGATCCCAGTAAGAAACCTTGTCCCCCCAAAAAACCAAGCTGGACAGCGCTTGAGGAACACCTATGGCTGCCCTCTGGCCTCCACACATGTGCACACATTACAAACATAACCACGCATGCACAGTGCACACATGAACACACACATATGAACACAAACAGAATGTGGCCTGGCTTCTATCTCCACCTCTGCTTGTCTCTGTCTCAGTCAGAGACACAGATCTGTGGTTTCCTCAGAGAGGCCGTTACGCAGCCTGGGATTCACCCAGCCTGTGGGAGGGGGCCTAGAAGGTGTTGTTTCCCAGCCGTGTGGCATGGCATCCTGGCATCATGATATCCCAATACATCTTCTTTATCACATCCAACACATAGGTAGGTTCTGGGGCCCTGGATTCACCCTGATGGCCACCCCCTGCAGTTGCCCAGATGCCCACCCCCTGCAGTGACCCTTAACGGACCAGCTGCTGGGACCCCACTCTACCCAGGAGCCAGTGCTGAACCTAGAGCAGCCCCGCCTAGCAGCTGCTCGCACTCCAGGCCTCAGCACACTCCCCACATGGAGCTGGTGCCCCAGCAAGGCACCTCATCAGCCCCTTTCCCATCTGCCACTCAGCGAAGGTTCCACAGCCAGACTCCCAGCCCTGGCCCGGACAGGAGAGGAGAAAGAAAAACAGATCCAGAAGCCAAGGCTGTCTTCGTGTGCCAGGTCCTGGTTGGTGGCTGGCAGCTGTGTCAGGCGACACTCGGAGGTGGGGATAAGGCACTGGGCGCAATCATGCTCCAAGTGGAGAGTCAGGGGGTAGGCATAAGAGGGCTGGCTGACCCTCCAAGAACCCCAGTGTGCTGGAGGAGGCCTTCCAGGGCTCCGAATGCAGAGTGGGCACACACAGCCAGAGACAAGAGACCTCTCTGACCTCATTCTACAAAGTAGAATGTCCATATTTCATCTCGAACCCTCATTTATTTTCTTCCTGACTGCTGGTCACAGACAGTCATTCCTGCAGGCATTTGACAGAGACCGCTGCACCCAGGGCTAATCCACAGTGCTACTGTGTCCCTAGCCTTGGCCTCCCCCAAAGACCCCGGCCCTCTTGGGATATCCAAACGGGGGCAGGCATGAATGGGAAAAGGCCGATGAGGCTGGGGAGGCTGTGGGTAGAGGGCAGGAGACGGCTGTGAGGACTTACGGGCAGTGTCTCTTAGGGACTCTGGTGCAAAGAGACAAAGCTGACGTGGCACAGAGAAAGTGTGTAGCCTGCCCAGTGTCACACCGCAGAACTGGTAGAAAAGAGATTTGCGCTCACAGACTGTGTGCCCAGGAACCAGTCTTGAAAACCAGTGACTCCTTGGGGTCCATCCAAGTCAGGGTACTTTTGAGGCCGAGTGGGGCCTTCTTTCAATGGTGCCGAGAATCTGTTGAGGTTGCATAAGGGCCTATGATGTGACCCATTCATTTAAGAGTAGATTGGAGGGCTGAAGAGATGGCTCAGAGGTTAAGAACTCTGGCTGCTCTTCCAGAGGTTCCGAGTTCAATTCCCAGGAACCACATGGTGGCTCACAACTATTTGTAATGAGATCTGGTGCCCTCTTGTGGCCTGCAGGCATACACGCTGACAGAGGACCAGTAATGTTCCCATGGGTCTTCAGCTAAAGCCAGGACTCATGGGCCTATGGAGGCCAGCTCAGAGTTCCTAGAACTATTGGCAGACGGTACCCCAACATCATGAGTCATTTCTCAGGGGCCCCTTTGTACTAAAAGGAGTCTACAGAGTTAGCAGAAGGAGCGGAGCTCCGGTGGGTGACGAGGGGAAGCCGATCCTCCCATGGCCAGCACGGAGGGAGAAAGCACTGCTGAAGCCCTGGACAGAGGCAGAGGTTCATTTTCTTTATATTTTTTTTTTCCTTTTGCTTTTTTGTATGTTTGCTTGCTTGCTTGTTTTCGAGACAGGGTTTCTCTGTAGCTTTAGTGCCTGTTCTGGAACTAGCTCTTGTAGACCAGGCTGGCCTCAAATTCACAGAGATCTGCCCGCCTCTGCCTCCCAAGTGCTGGGATTAAAGGCGTGCGCCACCACTGCCCAGCGAGGTTCATTTTCTAATGAGACACAGGGGCCTCCCTCCCACAAAGGCCGGTAGCCACAGGAAAGCTGGGAACTCCAGAGCCTTCTGGATGCTGGAGCCCAGACAGGCCAGCAGCCTTCAGGCCAAGGCCTTCTTAGCAGACACTGCAGTGGAAAGGAAGGAAGCCTCGTTGATTTTTATTTTACTCATTGTGATTACTGTTGGATCTGGGAATCTGACTCGGACAAGTTTGCACATCAGGCATTTTTACCTGCGGAGCCATCTCCCGGGTCCCATTGTAAAGATTTTTAAATATTCTTTAAAACTCTATTGTTTTTGTTGTTGTTTGTTTTGTTTTGTTTTTCAGCCTTTAGAGATTTACTTGTTATTTTTATTTTATGGGTTGGGTGTGTCTGTGTACCATGTGCATGCAGTGCCTGTAGAGGCCAGGAGAGGGCGTCAGATCCTCTGGAACTAAAGTTACAGAGTATTGAGCTGTTATATGGGTGCTGGGAACAAACTTGGGTCCTCTGGAAGAGCAGCCAGTGCTCTTAACCACTGAACCATCTCTCCAGCCTCAAAATGTAGATTTAAAAGGCCTGTGTTACATCCTAGCTTCCAGAAGGACAACCTGCCCCCCGTTTCCCTGTGGCTCACTTGTGTCTCTCCTTCTCTCCTTCCCCCCACTGCGGTGCTCCCCCCCTTCAGGCCATAGATACCTATTTGGTGAATGTCTCTCCTGGGGGTCTGACCTACATTGCCGAGTGGCGAGGGGGAGTTCTGGATCACAAGATGGGACACCTGGCCTGCTTCTCAGGGGGCATGATCGCCCTTGGTGCTGAGGACGCTAGGGAAGACAAGAAGGCATACTACCGGGACCTCGCAGCCCAGATCACCAGAACATGCCACGAGTCCTATGCCCGCTCAGGTAACCCTGCAGGGGGTTAAAGCAGCAGCTGATACCCGGGTTAGATACCAGGAAGCACTGGCCAGAGCAGCAGAGCAGTGGGGGGCAGGGGGAGCTCTTAGTATCATCTGCCCTGGGAAGTTACCAGAATCTGAGTGAGAGGCAGTCCTGGCACTGACTGTGTCCAGCACTGATAGGTGTCACTACTGAGCCCCGCCCTCGGACCCCCAGTCCCCAGCCCCCCTCCAACACCCATGGCAGATTGACAACTAACCCTGAAAATCCCCTGCCTGCACGGGTCCCTCTACCTGTCCTCTGCACCCATGTGGCTCTCACCCCGTGTCTAGCCACTCTTTGATTCAAGACCACCACCCAGTTGCCATTTACACACACCTAGCAAATGGTCAGTCTAGGGGTGTGAGCCCCAAGCCTCATTTTATACTTGGTGAAACAGTCAGCCCAGAGAAGGGGAACTGACTTAGTTAGGGAAAGTCCCCTGGTTGAGAACCAGGCCCTGACAGCCAGTCACACACACCCCACATTGTCCCCCTCTGAAAGCGTACTGCCCAGCCTCTCTTAGGCAATAGAGCTGCCTCTCTGAGCACTGTCCTGACCTTGGGTGGATGGGAGGCTTCATGCTGCACTGAGTCTCCGTTTTCTCCTCTGTCCAATGGGAGAACAGCATGCAGCTGCCTCAGCCATGTCAGATTCCATGAGCCAGCGTCCAAGCCGCCCTGCAGAACGAGGCTTTGACGTGTCTGGGGCTGGAGCTGATTCCAAGTGGGACCTAGGAAGTCATATTTGTGCTAGGCCTGGCTGGGCTGGGGCCATAAACAAATGGGAAATCTCAGGAATAATAAAGAGCTGTTTGTCTGGACAATCATCCAGGGCTGTAAAAGACAGGAGCTTAATTGAGCAGCTTGTCCCAGCCAGCCTGGCTCACCCACAGCCGGCTGGCCTCCTCCTCCCTCACCCCATTAGGAACTTGGCAAAAGCACTGTTTCCCAGTGGCAGAGCCTCGGGGCCACCTAAGACTGCGTGGGGTCCCAGCTGACTCTTCTTTTGAGAAGATAAGCCTCCAAAGTGCCAACAGGCTCTAGAGGAAACCCCACACCCTGGGGCCTTGTGGGTGCCAAGGCCAGGCAGGAATGGGGAGAACACGTAGAGCCCAACTCAGCCACGCCTCGCTGTGTGGCCTTTAATAAAATGCTTAGCCTCTCTGATCCTGTTTCAATATCTGTTAGAGAAGACTTGCCCTTAGCAAAGGAGAAAGGAAAATGGAGGATTGGGATGGTGTAAAGCGCCCGGTGGAGCCCTTGAGACCACAGGGGCGGCTGTGCTGTTCTGTACACATTGGGTCCTGCAGAAAACCAACTGGCAGTAGACTCCTGCCGAACAAAACCTGGGCCCCATCAAGGCAAGCGCCCTCTGCTTGGGCAGGGGCTTTCCTGGGCTCCTGTCATGGTTAGGGTTTCCACTGCTGTGATAAAATACCATGAGCAGGAACGACCTGAGGAGGAATCCATTTCATCCTACATCTCTCGGGTCACGCCCCATCACTGAGGGGAGTCAGGGCAGGACCCTGGAGGCAGGAACTGAAGCACAGTCCGTGGAGAAGCATCACCTACTGGCTTCTTTCCAGGGTTTGCTCAGCTTGCTTATCTGCCCCAGGACCTCCTGTCCAGGGGTGACACAGCCCCCACCTTGGGCTGGGCCCCCCCACATCAATCATCAATACAGTACCCCACAGACTTGCCTCCAGGCCAACCGCAGAGACACAGTTTCTCAGTTAAGATCCCCCCCGCCCAGATATGTCTAGACCATAACCAGCCCACCAACCCTGATGCTCCGGGAGCTCCTGTTCAGTGTTCTCTTGGGTGGTGGTGGCTGTGTGGAAGGCAGGGAGCTGGCAGAAGGACTGGTGGACAATAAAGATCTGATAAGTCCTTTTTTTGTTGGTTTGAGAGGATTGAGTCAGGTTCTAAAATGTAGCCCTAGTTTGCCTATAACTCATTATGTAGCCCAGGCTAGCCTCAAAATCAGAGAGATCTGCTTGCTTCTTCCTTCTGCGTGCTGGGATTATAGGTGTGCGCCACCACACCCAGCTAAACTGCTAAATTCTTCAAGCTTCAGGGAACTTGCTGTGGAGGCTCTGCACGGTTTGACGCAGCCCCAAGAGGCATCCAGGTTTATCCTAGACAGCGGCCACAGAAGCAAGAAGCGGGGTTCTGACAGTTTTTGCGGATCTGTTCCCACAGACACCAAGCTGGGGCCTGAGGCCTTCTGGTTCAACTCCGGTCGAGAGGCGGTGGCCACACAGCTAAGTGAGAGCTACTACATCCTGCGACCTGAAGTGGTGGAGAGCTACATGTACCTGTGGCGGCAGACACATGACCCCATCTACAGGGAGTGGGGCTGGGAGGTGGTGATGGTGAGTGTGGGGGTGGCGGGTGTCCCTGGGAAGCCACAGTCGTGGGGTCTTAAAGCCTCTGGCTCGGCAACCAGGCCGTCCTCTGGCCAAGGGATAGGATTGTTCAGGAGGCTGCAGAGCCAAGAGTGCAGCTCTGGCAAAACCTCCCTGAGGTGAGGCTGAAATTACTAAGAGAGTCCAAGTGTCTGTGACCTTGGGGACATGGCTGGTGGCCATAGCTAGTACCATCTAGTTTTATGCTCTGGCCCTGGAGCCTGCATGAGTTGTTTGAGATGCCTCCTTTGAAACAGGACCAGCTGCCAGCCAGCAGCTCACCCTGCCCCATGGTCTTCCCTCCATCCCAAGCACTAGGTAGAATCCTGGCCCTCCCAGAGGGTCTTAGTCACTGTGCTGTTGCTGTGAAGGGACACCATGACCAAGGCAGCTCTTAGAGAGAAAGCCTTGACTTTGGGCTTTGAAGCCCTGGATCTTGACCTTCAAAGGTTTTTGTTTAAGATTTATGTTCATGTTCTGTCTACATGTACACCTGCATGCCAGAAGAGTGCACCAGACCTCATTACAGATGGTTGTGAGCCGCCATGTGGTTGTTGGGAATTGAACTCAGGACCTTTGGAAGAGCAGGCAGTGCTCTTAACCACTGAGCTATCTCTCCAGGCCCCCAGAGGGGCCAAATGTTTTGTGCTCATGTGCATCACTAGAGCAGATGTGGAGAAGAGCGGAAGAGCCCCCAAAAGGCTTCTCAGCAATGGCTCTGTCTGAGGGCACCCCAAAAGGCAATGTGCTTCAGCAGTGCCTCCCTCTCTCTGAAACACAGCACCATATAGAAGGTTGGGATCAAGAGGTCACTGAGGCAAGCTGTAACGAAGATTCGTTAGTTGTAGGAATGCCAGGGTTCTGACGAGAGTTTAGCCCCACAGATGTGGGGGTTTCCCTGTTGGAGGATTCAAGAAAGGGGAAGGCCCCACACCACGTAGTTTCTAAGTAGACTGTAATGCGCTCTTGCAGTCAGATTTCCATGTTGCCCTTTGTGACGGTAGCCACCGCAAGTGGCCTGTCATTCCCAGCAGGATGCTTGGCCCACAGACCCTACTATGCACAAAACTGTTTCTGTGTGGAACAGGAAGCCCACATCCCCCCTGATGCAGAGGCCTCCCTCCAGTCTCCTGAGTCTGCTCTCAATCCCAGTGGCCCCTGCAGATTGCCAGCAAAAGTCCTTGACCTTTCACCTCTGTGGTGAAAGTGTCAGTCACCTGGTCACCCGGGCCCCTGGAAGGTGGAGAAGCCTGGGCTAGATTCAGACAGCGAATTGCTCAGTTCCTCGGGGAAGCATAGGGGCCGAGTTCCCAGAGTGGGCGAGGGCAGTGTGGGCAGGCTGAACCTGGGAGAAGGACCTGGCCTGGACTCCCCTGTGGCCAGCCAAGGGTTGGCATCTGTGTGTTGTTGAGCTCTGGCCACCGGGCATCTCCTCCTCACACCAAGGCTGCTCCCTTCCTCCAGGCCCTGGAGAAACACTGCCGGACGGAAGCTGGCTTCTCGGGGATCCAGGATGTGTACAGTAGCAACCCCAACCACGACAACAGGCAGCAAAGTTTCTTCTTGGCTGAGACGCTAAAGTGAGTGCAGCTGTTCCTGGATCAGGCCAGCGACTCAGGAGTCACAGGGAGGGAGCCCATGTGGGCTGGAGGCTTAGGGCTACCCAGTAGGCCAAGCTCCGGCCAGGCCCCAGTACTGACCACAGAGGTGATTTTGCAAACCCCTTCACCACTCAGCCACCTTCCAGGTGACATTGATACTGAGCACCATTGGGGGTGTCCCCCTGTGACCTCTGCAGCCCAGCGGGGAGTGCATGGCAGTCTCCTGCCTGCTTCCGGGTATAGTCCACTGTCCTGCTTACCCCTCTACGCTTCTTACACTCATGGTCCCTTCCAGTAAGCACTCCCACCAGAGTCTGGGGTCCCTAAAACCTGGCTGTATCACTGCTGTAGGAATTTAACTGTTTCTTGGGAACTGGGCCAGAGTTTGGGCAGGTGCAGACCCCAGTGCCGCCTGACACCCAAGTCCGCAGGGCCCACAACAGGGCAGTCAGGCGAATGAAGCAAGGATGTGGGCCAGGATTATCAGGTCCTCTGACCCCAGAGCTCCGAATCCCTGTGCTTTCCCAGGGCCAACCCCAGCAGGTGTGGGTGTCCCCTCCCGTGGCTCTCCTCCCCCTGGGCACTAACCACTCTCTCACTCCCGCCCCACCACACAGATACCTCTATCTTCTGTTCTCTGAAGATAACGTGCTATCGCCAGAGGACTGGGTGTTCAACACCGAGGCCCACCCGCTGCCCATCAGTCACTGGGACAGCTCCACCATGGCCGGGCACCACCACTAACCCACTGTCTCCACGCCCGTGTCTCAGGGATGCCTCTACTCTCTTGGGATCCGGGACCGTTCTCAGAGGCACTGGGGACGGAAGGCCCATCGTGGGCCAACCCTGGACGGATGTGTCGGACAGGCGACTACTTTTCCTCTGTGAGGAGACAGGAGCTGGTGGCTGCACCAGCATCGGGCCCAGGCTGTGGTCCCCGGAGCCCATACGTTCCTTTCTATGGGGGGATTTCTGCACCCCCCCCACTTGCTGTCACAGGGCCAAAGGACTGGAGGTTTGCATAGCCACACCATGGATTTGATTTGCTTCCTTTTTGGTTTTGGGAATTGGTTTTGCTTGATTTTGCATTTTTTTCCCACTTGAGTTTTATGACGATTACAAATACAGTTTTCAGAATCGTAATCATGCACCTTCTGAAACGGCGTCCCCTAACTCGAGGAGACCTTGAGTGTCTCACACTCGCTCGCGCTCTTGACCCGTCTGTTTTCAACACCTCTCACCCCAGCACCGACCTGTTCTACCACGTGTCTCCTGCTTTATCAGTTGAGGAGGTGCTCCCCTTTGAGTTGGTCCCAAATGTTACCAGTCACTAATGCTATTTTCATTACTGTCATGGAAAAATATGTGAAGTAGAATAAAGGAGTTTATTGAATAAGAGATAAGATTGGACTCATTGCCCACCAGTGGCTCCTGGGAAAAGCGTTCAAACAACGTCATCAGAAACTGAGGTGTGATTTAGCCAACGATTCCTGCCTCTGTAACCTCCCTTCAATTGGCCCTAGTAGATCCAGGAAGTGTGAGGCCCACCCTTTGGATAGAGTTGGGTATACACGCTCAGATGGAGGATTGGAAGAAGCCCAGAGAAGTGAAGCTGTCTGCCCGAGGTCACACAGCCAGGAAAAAGGCAGAAGTGCATCTTCCTCTGGGATCTCCTGGCCACCCCAGCCCTTTGTTTATCTTCTGCCATTCAGTGATGCTTGGGGAGCAATTGTCATGACCAGGTGCTGCACTTCAGACCGAGGGCAAGGCTGGCAGTGAGACAGTCAGTGTCCTATGGTCAGGGACTCAGATCAGACGGTGCCCCTAGGTCAACGGAATAACTTCAAATCATTGGAAGTACCAACAAGACATGAGGTTGAGCCAACAATAGCCAGGACCTGGCTCAGGGGTTAAGGACAATAAGGCGACTTTTGAGCCAAGAGAAGTAGGAAGTTATAGGAAAGGACATAGTGGGGTGAGGTCTGCCAATCCAGACCCCCCTTCCCACCCTCCCTATGCCAACCTCCGCTGCCCTGTGAACCCAGAGGCCATCTGCATGGCAAGGAGTCCACGTCACTACACTGAGGTGCCAGGGTTTCCTTTCCAAGCCGGTCCCGCTTGCAGCCTGGCCACAGCTGAGGTGCTTTCCCAGCCCTTTCACTGGGCTGTGCCTGTCAGCTGGCCATCGAGGTACTGGAGCTCTGAATCTGGTGACCCCCTCTTCCACCATGGGTGCCCAGGCAAGTCACCTCACCTCTCTTACTCACCAGCACAGATTCAACCGATGAGATGCTCCTGGTACCCTGTGGTCCGGGATCTACGGCTTCCTTGTTCTGCAGGCTCAGACACTGCAGCTCTTCCTGAGCAGGGCTGTGCATGTGCAGTCCCCGGAGCAGGAGCCCCTGGCCCTCAGAGCATCGGTCACACTTTAATCAGGGGTCGCAGAACGGGGTCTCCTGCAGCCCACAGCACACACGTCAAAAGAAAAGGGAAACTCACCACACAAACTCCCTGCACAAACACTGTAGGAGAATTTAAAAAAAAAAACCAACAAGATAATTAGGAGGAGAACACGATCATCATCCCACTCTCCGGAATGAATAACTCATATTTTCTTCTAGACCCTTTTCTATGAATATATAGAATATATATTTTACAAAGATGGTATCAGCCTGATGCATACTGTTTTCTTATAACCTGCTTTTGCACTTAACTATATATTGTGAACCTCTTTCCATGTCCACAAATATACACGTATTTCAGCACTCATCCTGGCTGTGTGGTTTTCCACTGTGTGCCGTCTCACGCTGTGCATCCGACGCCCTGATGCTGGGCATCTGGGTCTGTGTCTCTGGGGCCTCTTAGTTAAACAGCAACAAAAGCATGGGTCCATGTCTCTGGGGGCTCTTAGTTAAACAGCAATGAGAGCATGTATGAATTGCCAGTGGGACGGACGCTCCCAGAATCTTGGGAACGAGGGAACGGCTAGATCTCAAGAAGGACAAGCGGTCTGGAGAGATGGCTCAGTGGTTAGGGACACTTACTGCGCTTCCAGAGGACTCGACTTTGACCCCTAGCACCCATGTCAGACAGCTCCGGCAGATCTATCACCGCCTTCTGGCTTCCACAGGCACCCACACACGTATGGTAGACTCTCACACACATACACACACATTATTTAAGAAGACAAGAAAGAGGAGTTGATGGCCAGGGTCCTTCATGACCAGGGGTGGCCTTCCGGGTCCTCAACAGGATGGCTGAGCCCAAAGCACCCAGGTCCTTCTCTGTCTTCATCCCACTGAGCCTGGCCTGAGTGCCAGCTGGCCCATAGTCAAGGTGATTGGCACATCCACCAAGGCCTGAGCATCAGGTGTTCGTGGAGGACGTAAATGAGGTCACTACCTACGTAAGGGGCCTTGAACAGAGTGGTAAGGAGAGCAGGTGGTTCCATTTGCCTGCCTTTTTCCAGAAAGGTAGAGAGCTGTGAAGAGTCCCCTGGCCTCTTCTCCTCCCACCTGCCCAATCATCCCTGGGCTATGTCAACTAGAATGTCTCTCCCTCCAAAGCCCCCAAGCTCGCCGCTGGGTCCATGTCACAGGCTTGTCCTTTGCCTTTCTGCTGGGAGCAGCGTGTAAAACTGGCTGCTTTAGCCTCCTTCCTCCAGGAGTGAGTGCTCTTGCAGGCGGTGAGCCACCACCCTGTCAGCATAGACCATCGTACCAGGGATAAAACATAAGGAAAGCCCCAGGCTGCTAGAAAGAGACAGGTGCTGGGGATGACTCAGACCCAAGAGGCAGGAGAGGGCCTGCAGCAAGCCCCAGGCTACCCTTCCCTACAGCAGCCTGCACCCCCTGCAGCAGCCTGCACCCCCTGAGCAGCCTGCACCTCCTACAGCAGCCTGCACCTCCTGCAGCTCAGCAACAGCTCTGTGCCAGCCTCTCACCCCCTACTCAGGTCCTGAGCCCTGGGGCATCATGGTAAGCAAAGGGCACAGTCTGGCCGGGCACCTCCGTCAAACTGTGCATGTGGTCAGATAGCCAGCCACGCTGGGCATCGGGAAGGTAAAACCGGTGGCTGGAGAGATGGTTGAGTTGGCGAAGCACTTGCCATACAAGCATGAGGACCTGAGTTCAGATCCGAGAACCCACGTGAGGGCCACACTGGGTTGCACCTGTCTGTAATCCCAGAGGTGGGGAGGCGGACTGAGGGCTCCCTAGTCCTACTTTGACCCCTAGCACCCATGTCAGACAGCTCCGGCAGAGCTCCCTGGCCAGCGAGTCTAACCAAACTAGTGACGTTCAGGGAGAGACCCTGCCTCAAAACTGCAGTGGAGTGGAGGCTGGAGAAGTGATGGGGGTTAAGAGCATGGACTGCTCTTTCACAGGACCCAGGTTTGCTCACCAGAACCTGTGCTGGCACTCCACACCTGCCTGTAACTCTCACTCCACCTAATCCGGTGGCCTCCTCTGGACTCCCTGGGCACCTACACACACAGACACACAGAAAAATAAATCTTTTTTTCTTTTCTTTTTTTTTTTTTTGATGGTGGAGTAATAGAGAAAAATATTCAGCGTTAACCTTTGACACCACATGTGGTATACATACATACATACACACACACACACACACAAAGCAAATGGAGATCCTCGGGGAACACCCTAAGGCTAAGATGAGTCTCACGCTACGGGCACAGAGCAGTGGCAGAACACTGTCCAAGCTGTGCCAGGCCCTGGGTTCCGTCCACAGCATCCACAAAGAAATGGGTTTCCTCGTGCTTTTCTTTGGGAGGTGGCAGTCGCTGTGACATGGGGCTGCAGCTGTCTCTACACCTGTCTGTGGGGTCACACGGCACAGGGCTGAGTGGGCCTGTGGGAGTACCTGCTTCACAGGTGTCTGCTGGCGGAACACTCGGGTTGCTCGGCTAGAAGCACGCTTGGCTTCCTAGGTTTGAAAAATGTTTACACCTGCTCAGCCTGGCTCCTAAATCAGACCTTCTCGAGCTAAATGTTCCCATGACGCACCTGGGGACCTCATTAAAGAGCAAGATGGGGAGCTAGCTCAGGGGATCGAGTGCCTGCCTCCCAAGCGTGAGTACCTAAGTTCAGATCCCCAGAACCCATGTAAAGAGCCTTTCTCAGAAGGTAAGGTTGAGCACAACTCAGGGAGATGCCTTATGTTGACCTCTGGTCTCTGTGTGTGTGCATACACACACACACACACACACACACAAGAGCAGGATAGTGCATGTCCTGATCTCCTGCAGATATGACTGGACCAGGACTCCGAGCAGCCAGCCTGCTCTGGGGCTACCCCTTGATTAGCTGGCTTCCCTTTGCACCCCTGAAGCTTTAGTGGCACTAGGATGGAGTCCAGGGACCATTATTGGGGTGACATCTATAGGTGCCTGAGCTGTACGCAGGACCTACATCAAAACAGAAGTGACCCACGATGTCGTCACCTCTGAACAGACAGAAGGGCAAGGAGACAGGAGCGGGCAGCTGGTGCCTGAGCAGAGCCGGCCAGAGGGATCTCCTGAGGTTCTGTGGCCCAGGATCAGCCACGTGCCTCGGAGATGAAAGGCTGAAGTTCTGGCAGGTGCAACCGAAGTACAGGTTTAATTTTCTTCATTTCGTTTAAACAGCCACATGTGATTCCAAGCTGCCATTTAGCCAGCATGGAATTAGAACTTGGATGGCGAATGTCCTCCTTAGACCCTGCCCGGCCCTCAGCTTCGGCTCCGTAGCAAAAATGATCTGAGCACAAAACGTTCTGTTTGGGATCTCAAGCATCCCCCGGTACACAAGTGGTATTTTTATACTGTTTTCTCCTTTGGCTGTTTGCCAAGGACACCCCTGGGTTTTGTCCCATTTTGGCTTTTCTTGCTTGCAGTTTATCTGCAGATGGCTGAGATAGGTCAGGGTAAGCTGAGAGAGGAAGGCGTCAGAGGGCCAACCCGGTCTCTGAAGCCAGTGGCCCCTGCCCTGGCCTGTGTGGCCCTGGGCAAACCCCTTAACCTCTCTGAGCAAAGCTGCTCGGTTGGTAGAGACACTGGGATTACTGAGTAGACCCTTGCAGAAATGCCGTTCGCAGCAGTGACAGTTGTTATTGTTACTATGCCAACGTCTTTGTAAACTGTAGAGCCCCGCTTAAACGTGAGACAAAACACTGCCATCGGAAGTTCTCCTCTTTTAAACACAATGCTTCGAAACTTAGAGAAAACAGCACGAAGCAGGCCCAGGAGACGGAACAAACTCTCCAAGCAATGAATCCAAATGCTTTTCCGCTTTTCTCCTCGAGCAAGCCTTTGCCATTAGCCCAAGTCCGTCGACACTGGGAAACGGAGATGAAGATTTGCTAGCTGCCCAGGGGCTCCAGCTGAAGTCAGGTGGAGGAGAGAAAGTGCTGACCCGGAGGCCCCTCCACCTGGGGGGTGTTGGAGGCCCAATGCACTCTGGTTCTAGATCCTTCCTGCTGCTTGGGAATGGGGAGAGGCAGGGAAAGCTATCACCTCACCTGCAAAGGGGCAGATGGCACAGCCAGTCAGCTGTCCCCCAGAGGCGGCTGTGCCCTAAAGGCTCTGCCCAGCACCCCAAGTCTACACAACTCATATTCCACTCACTGGCTCAGGACAGTTGGGTTTCACTGATTTTTGAAACAGGGTCTCTCTCATGTATCCTAGGCTGGCCTTAAACTTCCTGTGTAGTTGTGACCTTTGATTCAACGGGACCATGATGACCACAGTATGATGTGGAGCAGAACCTGGGACGGTGAGTCTCTTGCCAGCTGCCCATCTGACTTTAACTTGTGGAAGGCCCCAGACTTCAAACCGATGTTGGGGGCCTGTGTGGGAGTCTCGGCTATCTCCATTTTCCTCCCTACTCTAGTCCTAGATGGCACCAGGGTGTGTGTTTGTGTATGTGTGTATGTGATGGGCGGGGGGAGTATGTAAAGGAAAACTCAGATCGGACATTCAATGACCAGCACCCCAAAGCTCCCGCCAGGGAAGTCAGCTGGTTCTCAGCCCTGCCCAGTGATACCCACAATCTGGGGGTGTGGTCAGCTCACTGTTTCTTTGTTTTTTCAAAGGCCCCAGGAATCTAGTGGGTAGTGAGGTTAGCCAAGACAAGGCCTCTGTTCCCACTGGTCTAGAATCGACGTCCATTTGGGTATCTTTGGGCATCTGCCTCCTTCCTTTGGAGAACCACACAGGAGCCTCAGGAAA
Source organism: Microtus pennsylvanicus (assembly GCF_037038515.1). Lineage (NCBI taxonomy): Eukaryota > Metazoa > Chordata > Mammalia > Rodentia > Cricetidae > Microtus > Microtus pennsylvanicus. Next base: position 65,999,471 of record NC_134591.1, on the reverse strand, counting down.
CAAATCTCTCCCTGTCTCTGGACACCACAGGAGCCATGCCACGCTCATCCAGGTCCCCAATACAGACCTTCTTTCTTTTTTTTTTTTTTTTTTTTTTTTTTTGGTTTTTCGAGACAGGGTTTCTCTGTGGCTTTGGAGCCTGTCCTGGAACTAGCTCTTGTAGAGCAGGCTGGTCTCGAACTCACAGAGATCCTCCTGCCTCTGCCTCCCGAGTGCTGGGATTAAAGGCGTGCGCCACCACCGCCCGGCTCAGACCTTCTTTCTAGCTAAGCAGTCCTGGCCCCACCTGTGCCTGTGAATCTCGCCAAAGCCGCTTGGCACCCCCGGGTACAGTGATCTGTAGCCACACCAGCCAAAGGCCCACTTCTCCTCAGCCTCCTCCGATGACCTCACTGGATCTCGGGGTTTTAGATGCCATTCACAGGCACCTCTGGAATTAGTAGCCCACGGCCTTCTTCCCTGTGGCCCACAGTCACACGGAAAGGTGACCTCCAACACTAGCAGTGTGAACCAGCGTGGCAGACTGGACCAAGCAGGCTTCTCCCACAGGATGGCACCTGCAGCCGGTGAGCTAGAGGCCAGAGTCAGAACTCAGAGCCACACTGCTTCCTCTCTCCCTCCAACCCACCAGCAAGTGCCAGTTCTGGCTCTAGAGCCTTCTTTACACCAGCCTCTCTCCTGTACCTGTACCGGCTCAGCCCAGGTGCTGTCGCTCTCAAAAAGACAGCTCCAGCCTTTCTTTTCCCCCTTTCCCTTCTCATTAGAACAGAGTGATGCATGCTGGTAACCTCAACACTCAGAAACGGAAGCAGGAGGATCATAAGTTCAAGGTCATCCTCAGCTACCTAGTGAGATCCAGGTCATACAGAGGTACAAGAGATCTCTCTCTCTCAAAAAAAAATCCCCAGTAGCTGTGCTGATATCATTTACATGCCACAAAATCCATCCATTTGCGGTGCATAATTAATATTTTTAGCATATTTATAGTCACTCTGTCATCACCCTCATCTAATTTTAGAATACAAAACAAAACAAAAACAAAAACTGTCCCCATTAGGAGTCGCACACATCCTCCCACCCCAGGATGCAGCACCCCCCCTTCTCCACTCTGTCTTCATGGGTCTGCCCACTCTGGACATTTCCTGTTAATGGCCTCTGCATCTGGCTACATTCCCTAAGGCTTAGCTACGCTGTCATTTGCATTCAACCGCGAAAACCGGGTTGTTTCTTCTCTTTTGGCTAGTGCAAGGGTTGTTGTGTTGAGCTTTCCTGAGTTTGTGCATTTGGTTTGGTTTTCAAGACAGCGCTTCTCTATGTAGCCTTAACTATCCTGCAACTCGCTCTGTAGATCAGGCTGGTCTCGAACTCACAGAGTTCTACCTGCCTCTGGTTCCCAAGTGCTGGGATTAAAGGTGAGTGCCGCCGCCGTCTGATTTTGTTTCTTTTCGTTTTTGTTTTTTTCTGTAAGTCACAACAGACCATCATAGAACATGCTTTGCCATCCAATTCTCAGGACACTGAGTCACAGCAGAAGGCCAGCGCGGTCTGCATAAGGAGACTCATTTCAAGAAGTAACAACAAGTTCATCCGACACGATGATGCACACTTGTAATCCCAGCACTCAGGAGCCAGAGTCAAGAGGACCAGGAGTGAGTTCAAGGTCATCCTAGGTCACATGGCAAGTTAGAAGCCAGTTTGGATATATGACACCCTGTCTTGGGGGATGTTGTGGGGGAGAGTATGTCGTGCTTGGAAGGAAACTTGTAGCCATAGCCTTGATGTCCCCAGGTCCTCTGCTGCTGCTACTCTCCCCACCAGTCAACGCTGCCTTCTTTGATCTTTTGTTTGTATTTATTTTGAGATGTACTTTTATTTTATGTGTATAGGTGTTTTACCTGCATGTATATTTGTGCACTATGGGCGTGTAGTGCCCACAGAGGCCAGAAGGCGTCATCAGATCCCCAGAAACTGAAGTTACAGATGGTTGTGAGCTGCCATGTGGGTGCTGGGAATCGAACCCAGATCCTCTGCAGGAGCAGTCAATTGCTCTTCACCTCTGAGCCATCTCTCCAGCTCTGTAGTTCTCGAACACGCCACACAATCTCCACCTCGGGGCCTCCACATTTGCTTGAATGTTCTTCCCAAAGCGGACAGCTTTGTCCCATCCAGGCTGCCATGTAACTGTCGCCTCTCTGTCCAGGCTGTCCACCCTGCCCGCGTCATTGTACCCAGGTCTTATTTTACTTGCTCCCCCAGGACAAACATTATCTAACCTTAGCTCGATATGTCAGTTCCCAGCTCCGGCAGGACAGTCTCCTCTGACAGAGGAACACCTTGTCTTCCTCCCCTCTGTGTTCTGGGGTACAGCAGAGGTGCCCCTGCTCCAGGGATGCTCGCGCTCTTCCTGCCTCAGCCCCCGAAGCCCCGGTTTCCCAGGGCGGCACTGTTCTCTCATATGCCGCTCTTCCCACTGCTGCCAAGGTGACAGAGGTAGAGTTTGGGTAAAAACTTGCTTTCCAGGGCCCCAGATGACAGAAAGGAAACAAATGGCCCTCCCTGGCTTGCTGCCATAGAACTAGGGGAAAGCGGGAGTGAGCAGCAGCGCCCCCTGCCAGAGGAGTGTGTGTGTGTGTGTGTGTGTGTGTGTGTGTGTGTGTGTGTGAGAGAGAGAGAGAGAGAGAGAGAGAGAGAGAGAGAGAGAGAGAGAAAGAGAGAGAGAGAGAGAGAGAAATGAAGTATCACAGAAAGGCAGGCCAGGGCCAGGGCACAGGAACCCCCCAATCCCTGCTTAAAGTACTGCAGCCTGGCCAGGCCCCACCCCACCTTTATATCCCTCCTGAGCTTTAAGAAACCGGTACCCCTTATTCCCAACCCCCACCCCTGCACGGGCAGCAGGAGACCTATGCCTTTAACAAAAAACCCGGTGAGATAAATAAAGGGAACCTGGCAAATTCATCTCCCCTCCTTTGTTTCCCGGGTACCTTGCCTCATCAATCTTCCCTCCTAACCTGCTCTGCCCTCTGTTAGCTGTGCTTCCGCAGAGAACAGAATTTGGTTTTCTAATGGCATCTGTTTTATGTGGGGTGTCCCCAAACATTAGCTGTAATGAGTTGGAAGCGGCACAGTTAGGAGCTTGGGACATCAACACCAGATGTCAGGCCCTCCGCCTCCTCTGAGGATGTGCAGTCAGAGCACAGGACAAGGCTAGGCCAGGCCCACAGCCCTGGAACACTGCAGGAAGCCACCTCTGCAATGGACACTGTGGAGTGCCCACCTCTGGAAGGCAAGGCCCTGCCTTCATGGCACTGTGGCAACTAGAGACCAAAGTGCTACAGAATAGCAGCAAAGTCGGGTTGTGTTCACCTCATTCACTGAATCTGGGGGCTGACTGTTATCTAGGGTTGCTGGCTGGTGAGCTCGGGCGGGGTTCACCCACCACCCTCCCAGCGCCTGTGTGACCAGCACTGGGATTACAGGTAGGTCCTAAGCTGACTTTTACACGAGTGCTGGGCATCTGAACTCAGGTCCCCACGGCTGTGCAGGCCACCAAGGGCCCACTGAGTCATCTCCTCGGCCCCCAGGCAAGTTCAATAAATAGCCCAGGAACAAAAGAAGACAACATCATGAACCAGCCCAGCCGATCCGTCTAGCACACCATGGCCTGGACTCCATTAGTGCATGCAGCCCGGGGGGTCGCTGGCGCATGGGAGTTGGGGGTGGTCTCCAAAGGCTGCGCCTCTTTCCTGTAGACTGAGTGGTGTCTAGAAATCCAGGCACGATGCTCTCTGGGAAAGAATAGTCACCTTGGGCCCTTGGAGCCTGATATCATTAAAGGAAGCCTGACAGGAAGTAGGGGCTGGACCAATAGGGAACCATTTCCTTCAGTTGGATCCCTTCTTTTCCTAAAGCCCTGCCCTGAGCATGCCCAGTGTTCTCCCGTGTCAGCCAGATCCAGTTGGTAACTCAGACACTACACCACCTGCCGAGCTTGCAGTCCCAGCAGCCTTTGCCTCCCTCTCTCCACGAAGCCCAGAAGGGCCTCCACACACAGGAGTAAACCTTGACCCTGGGCTGTGAAGGTCCCGGCTCATCACCTGTAGGTGATAAAGAGCAATCTGAAGAAAGGCCCTTCAGCTGGACCAGGAAGGGGAGGTGCGGGCTTCATCATTGGCCGTTTATTCCCGAAGACGCTGCAGAGAACAGGATCATCACTGGAGACCACTGAGCTTCAGCCTCGTTTTTATGTATGGCTAAAACCTGCTCAGCTATATTCTGTTCTGGTATTATTGTGGATCGTGGAAACCTGGTTCTGTGAGTGTGTGTGTTGCACACGCGTGTGCACACATAGGCCAGAGGTCGATGTCACAAGTCTTTCTCTATCACTCCACCATATTTTTTGAGACAGGGTCTTTCATTGAAGCGGGAGCCCGCCTGTTTCACTAGGCTGACTGGCCAGCAAGTCCCAGGGATCTTCCCGTCTCTGCCTTCCTTTGTTACAGGTAGAAGTGTGCGGACGCATCTGGCTTTTTCACATGGGTGCCAGGGATCCGAACTCACAACCTTAAGCTTGTGCCATCTCCCCAGTCCCCGTGAGTCCTCTTGAGCCCCAACAGGTATTTTAGATCATGATTTCAACAGCAGTCTTCAAAAATGGCATCCACGTTTTGTAAAAGTAACGGAAACCTAGATGGAAGGGAGGAAGGAAGGGAAAGACGACCGGGTGTTTGTGCAGGGGTGAGGGTGATCATATTGAAGGCTCGGGAGACAGAGACAGGAGGACCATTGCAAGTTTACGGCCAGCTTGAACAGCGCAGCAAGTTCCAGGCTAGGCTGAGCTACAGAGTGGAAAGGATATCTAAAATATTTTAATTATATTTTAATTGTTTTTCCTTTTTTTTTTCTTCCTTTTTTTTTTTTTTTTTTTTAATGAGAGGTGAGGTAAGGACAGAGGGCCCGTGGGCCGGCTAAAACGGCGCCGCGCCCTCCCTCGGGGCCTCCCTCTTCCCCTGGGCAGAGCCCAGCCGGCAGAGTGGGCCCGGCTGACGCCCTCCCTCCCGGCTCCGCCCCGCGCCGTCCGCGCCGCGCGTTCCCCGGTCCCCGCAGCCGCCGAGAGCCCGGGAGCCGCCGCCATGGGCCGGGCCCGCCCCGCGGCGCAGCGCTCGCACAACCCGGACCCCGCCGCGCAGCCCGCGCCTCCCCGCAGCCGCGCCCGCACCCTGGCGCTGCTCGGAGCCCTGGTGGCTGCTGTGGCCGCCGCCGCCGCTGCCCGGGCCTGCGCGCTCCTAGCCGACGCCCAGGCGGCCGCGCGGCAGGTCGGTGGGGACCGGAGGGGGACGGTGCACGGGGCTGCCTGGGACAGTGGCTGCAGACTGAGGCTGAGAGTGAAGCTCTGCCCCGGACCCGGGAAGGGGGACTGGGAAGGCTGGAGGGGACAGTGGCCGGGACAGGGTAAAGTAGGACCGGGCCTTTGGAAGGGGAGCGAGGGCACCCAGAGTAGACAATGGATGAAGGCGTGGATGTGAGGCAGGGGCCAGCCAGCAGCGACTGGAAAGGGGACAAGGAACTCTGGGGCTGTTGAGCTGGTATTTGGACAAATGGGCTGGCAAGTACGGAGGGGGCTCTGGAAGAGGATGGCAGGAGTTCAGGAAGCAGCTGCCTGCTGGGGACTGGGATGGGGAGATTGGGGCCTGTCATCTCAGCCCTTTCCTCCCAAATAGGAATCGGCACTGAAGGTTCTGGGGACAGATGGCCTCTTTCTCTTTTCCTCGCTGGACACGGACCAGGATATGTACATCAGCCCAGAGGAGTTCAAACCCATTGCAGAGAAACTGACAGGTACCAGAAATGCTGGGCACTCACAGGACGCATACCAGGTCGGGTCCCCCTACAACCCTCCCCACACACACTACTTTGGGTGCACGGGCTGCTTTGGCACCCAAGCCCATTTCGGTCATGATTGTGAATGGTAACACTGGCATTCCTCCACCACTTCCCCACCACATCATTGGCTTGAAGCACTCTGTGGAGGTTCAGCCTTTACCCCTGGCACAGGCCTGGGGAGATGGACACTGTCCCTGCTGGCTCTACTTCAGAAGATGGAGACACCCGCTTGCCGGACTAGAAGGCAGAGAACCAGGTTAGACCTGGCCATCTGATTGTGGGGCCCTGCCCTGGCTCCCGGGGTTGAAGATTCAGAGGGGCTGTGAGCAATGGCCAACGTGCAGATAGTCACAGACAGGACCCACAGCTGTGTCTGCTGCGCTCTTGACTCCCAGGTGCCGTGTGATTCCCAGCACCTGCTAGCCAGGGCTGCCCAGGTGCAACTGTTAATTTTCGTAAAATTAGAGCAGAATAACCTGGATCTCAAATAAATATAAAGCGCTTGGCCCCTCCCACCCAGGCTGGGGTCAGAGGATAACCTCGGTGCTCCGGCACCTCCCACCTTTTGTTTGAGGCAGACTCTCCTCCGCTTATGCTAGGCTGGTGGCCAGGGGTCCTCTTGTTTCCACCTCCCCTCTCATAGTGCTGGGATTGCAGGCACTCATGACTCTGCCTGACTTTGCTTGTGAGTCAAGTGCTCTAGTGAGCCCTCTCCCCAGCTCACACCGACACTCGCCCTCCTTCCCCCAGCTTTTGGAGACAGTGGACAGTGAACACACAGCTCTGTTTATATTACTCAATGTTTTACCACTGAACTAAGCAGTATACCCCAGGCAGGCCTCTGGCTTGCAGGCCTCCTGCCTCAGTGTCCCCAGTGCCCTCTTCTATTCTCAAACCTACGATCTTAGGCACCCTTTTGGGCACCAGCTGGTTGTGGAAGCCTGTCAGTGGGCGAGAGTCGGGGAGGGAGAAACCAATTATTCTCAGGGTCGGGTACCATAATGCCATCAGGGGCCAGCTTTGGGGAATGGGTATGAAGGATGGTCACTTGCTGGTCCAGGGCCCTATGGTCACTACTAGAGGAGGACAGTCAGGTGAAAATAAAAATTTAAAAAAAAATTATGTGTTTGCATGTATGTCTGCATGTATGTGCACCATTAGAGTGAAGTACCCTCAGAGGCCAGAAGAGGGCCATCAGATCCCCAGGAGCTGGAGTTATAGCTGTGAGCCACCATGTGGGTGCTGGGGTTGAACCCAGGTCTTCTGGAAGAGCAGCCAGTGTTCCTAACCACCAAATCATCTCTCCAGCCCCATCTTTTAATTTTGAAATATAATCTCACGAAATTGCCCAGGCTAGTCTTGAACTCTGGATTCTTCTGCCTTAGCTTTCAGGTAGCTGGGATTATAGGTCTGCACCACCATGTCTGGTTATTTTTGTTGTTTTGAGACAGGATCTCTATAACAGCAACAACAAAGGCTTGGGGTACCAAAGCCCAGTTATTCTTAATAATTACCACTGAAATCGTTGAGTTTGCAAGGCTAATAATAACCCTACATAGTCCTCCCTTCCTTTCTCTGATGTTCAGAATGCTGTTCTAAATTTCTGCTGGCCAGAAGTGATGGTACACACCCAAAATCCCTGCATTCAGGAGGCAGAGAGGTAACAATATCACAAATTTAAGGCCAGCCTGATCTACATAGCAAGGTCCAGGTCAGCCTAAGACTTTGTCTCAAATTAAAAAAAAAGTAAATAAATAAAGGTTTTTCCTGCATTGACTTGCTGATAGAGAAATATCAACAATCATATAAAAAATGTTTATTATTAGTGTGTATATGCACAATCACATGTTTGCCACAATACACACCTGGAGGCCAGAGGACAAGTTTTGGATGTCAGTTCTCTTCCCTCCACCTGATTGAGGCAGAGCCTCTTTTTTTCCTTTTTTTTGTTTTTTGTTTGTTTGTTTGTTTTTAGAGACAGAGTTTCCCTGTGTAGCCCTGGCTGTCCTGGAACTCACTCTGTAGACCAGGCTGGCCTCGAACTCCCAGAACTCCACCTGCCTCTGCCTCCTGCATGCTGGGATTAAAGGTGTGTGTTACCGCTGCCTGACTGAGACCCAGCCTCTCTAGTTTCTGTTGTTGTACAGCACATGTTGCAGGGATAGAGCTCAGGTCAGGCTTATGTGGCCATCTCGCCAGCCCAAAAGCCATCTTCTGAACAAGGCTGCTGTGGACTGGGCAGTTTTTTGAGTAACCCCTGGAGGGTCCACTTGGTAGGCAGAGGTGGGCCCTGAGCAGCTGCAATGTGAAGAGGGAGTCTGGATACTTCTGATGACCGTGGTTGCGAGGTACCTAGGCTGTGCCCCATTCAGCCCGGCTAGTCACCAGTGCCACCACTAAGTGCCAGGTGTGGTCTCTGTGCCTTCATCCATCCTGGGAGCCTGGAGGATAGAGCTAGCATGCTCCATTCTGTCATAGACAACCATTCTGTCACTGCTTTGGAAGTCGCTTCCTCCCCTAAACCCTGCATTGTGGCTCCATCCACGTGGGGAATATGAGGAGCTTTGCATCTCCTTATGGGAGAGCTGTTCCTCATACAGGGAGGCCAAGCCAGCCAGAAGAGCAGGGAGAGACAGGTCAAGCCTCTGCCCACGGGTTCTCATCCAATGATGTCATACGTCATAGTCTATAGCCTGATGGCTTGCTTTTCCTTTGCTAAGATTCCCTTGAATGAGTCCCTCACAGTCCCCTAAGATCCAGAAGAGGGTCATAACTAATCATGAATTCGGAGTGACACAGGCCTGGCTTTGAGTCCTGACTCCCTCCGAAGTGGCGTCATCTCCACGTGCTTGTGAAATGGAATTGCTAAAGATACTATCTGCTCCCGGGCTATGCTGGAAGCAGGATCCCTGCATGGTGTTTGTCACTTCGGTGACTGTTAGTTCTTAGCCCTGTCCCAAGCCTAGCTCCCTCATCACAGGCATCCTGGGAGAAGTGAGGCCTGGAGCCCTGGGCAAGGTCTCTCCAGTCACCTCTGTCCCATAGGATCAGTTCCTGTGGCCAGCTATGAGGAGGAGGAGCTGCACCATGATCCCAGCGAGGAGACTCTCACTATAGAAGCCCGATTCCAGCCTCTGCTCACAGAGACCATGACGAAGAGCAAAGATGGCTTCCTAGGGGTGAGTGGGGGCAAGGGAGGGACCCCGGATGTCAAAACTGCCCGTGTGCACTTGCTCCCGAGGACAGGCCTGTGCCCTCTTCCTCACCCTTTCCAGTGTCCCTCAGGGTGCCCACGGCATCCAAGAAGCTGAGCTTGCTTCCCAGCTAGGTCTGGTGGGAGAGCGAGAGGAAGCTGCAGGGGCCCCTATGTACACAGGGAAGTCTGGGAGAGCTTCCTGGCAAGAATGACATCTGACAGGCTGTGCCCAGGGACAAATGGGTGGGCTGGAACAAAGAGTTAGTCACAGAGCCCTGATGATGGGCGCTTTCTGTCTGTTCCAACTCCTGGCATGTGGCAGGTTCTCTGTCAATGGTGACCTGGATGCACAGTGCAGCATCTGGCGGGGACTGTGGTGAGGACGAGCCCCTGGGGGAGAGAAGGGAGGAGACAGGCACCAGCTCCTTCCCAGCTCCAGGCCCTGAGGACACAGTGAGCCTATTGCAGGGCCCTGCCCCGTCCCCACCCCTGCTGGCTGTCACCTGTCTCCTACCAGATCCTCTAGGTTTCCTTCTTAATCATGAGGTGTGTGGGGGGGCGGTTTGCTTCCCATCTCCCTGTCTGCTGCTCCCTCTGCCAGGAGCAAAGCAACCACCCTCTGTGCCCAGCCCATACCCGCTCAGCAAAGCCCCACTTCTGCATGAGCAAGAGCCTGTGGCAAAAGGTGGCAGGCAGGCCAGAGGGCAGGTGCGGCTGACCCAGGGCCAGTGAGAGGCATGCTCGCTAGTGGGGCAGCAAGAGAAGAAGCTAGATTGCTGAGGGTCTCTGTTTGACCTTTAACCTTTGTTCTGCAGAAGCAAAAAACGCTTCAGTGAGTTGGTTGTGAAATCAGGCTGAGGGTGGGGGTGCCAGCAGACCAGTTCCTGGAGTTGGTAGAGGCAGGGGGATGGATGGGGGGGTACAGCCTGGAGGGTACAGAAGAGGAAAGGGCATGGTGTGGCTGCTGATGGAAAGTGGGGGGCAGAGCAGATGACGGAAACTCCTGGCTGGGGACCAGTGCTCGCTGTGCTCTTTGCCCAAATGGGGGCTGTAAGAAGAGGGAGAATATCACCTCGCGGGACACAGCACACTGAGGTGGCTGGGGCACATCAGGGGGAGTTCTGTTGGTGGAAACATGGATTCAGCTTTGCCTGGGAGAATGGGAGTGGAGGAGGGATCGGCAGTGATGGCGCTGCTCAGCCGATAGCTCCCAGAGAATGCTGGGAATGGTGGTGGGATAAGAACCAGGGAGACCTCAATACTCAGGGAAGCAGGGCAGTGCCCAACCCTACCACAGCACAGGATCTTTCCTCTGTCAGTGCCCTGCAGGGTTGGGCAGCCGTGAGCAGGACCAGCGGGCAGGCAACTCAACGCTGGCCCTCCTTTGAGAACCGGCCTGTTAGATTCCAAGCCTGGCTCTTAACACTGGAGGTAGAGAGGGAGGGAGGGAGGGGCCTGCTGCCCAGCAAGGATTGGCAATTTCCCAGTGGTCCAGATCCCTTCTGCGAGGAGGTGTGGTGGTCCTCCTGCCCTGGTAATGGTGCCACAAGGGCCCAACACCCATAAGACCGTAGACAAGGGGCCACAGACCTCCAGGTCCTGCCTCTGAACTCCGGGCCATGTGTAGATAGCCCTCTGACTGCTGGCTAACCGATTCTGCCCACACACACTCCTCAAGGGGAGGAAACCGGTGAGGAAAGACCTTGCTCAGGCTCCGAACATGATGGGTAGGTGACTTGAGGCAGGGCCTTTTTGGGGGGACCCTCCTACTTTCCCAGGGTTCTGCTCTTTAACTCTGGAGTTTTCTGGCTTTTTCTTCACTTCCCTCCATCATCAGACTCAACAGCAAACCCAACCTCTTGTAAGATGTGGTTTGGGGCAAAGCAGCACTGCCTGTGGGAGCCAGGCAGCCTGGGGCAGGGCCTGGCACCCGGGACTGGTTGAAGGCTTATGCAGGGGATCGGGGTCAGACCTGTGTGTGAAGCCAGAGCTCAACCACCTTGGTCAAGGCCAGGTGGCCCCTCCAGCACTCAGTGGCCCGGCCTGAGTAAGCTGCCCTGGTGTGGCTGGACCTGGAAAACCACTGAAGCCCGGGCAGGGTATGTGTGAGACTGGCAAGACAGTGCTAAGATTGTGGCGATGGCTAAGGTGTGACCTTCCCCATGCTCCCTCTGCTGCCCCAGCCTGTAGTCTGACTGGGCTTGAGGGACATAGACAGGGCATCCCAGAACGCTGCTCTCCCTGTCCCAGGTCTCCCGCCTCGCTCTGTCCGGCCTCCGCAACTGGACGACTGCAGCCTCACCAACGGCAGTGTTTGCTGCCCGCCACTTCCGGCCCTTTCTGCCCCCTCCGGGTCAGGAGCTGGGCCAGCCCTGGTGGATTATCCCTGGCGAGCTGAGTGTCTTCACCGGCTATTTGTCCAACAACCGCTTTTACCCACCACCGCCCAAGGACAAGGAGGTAAGGGTAGTACCAGGAGAGGCAGGCCCTGCCAGCCCAGCTCAGGGGTGGCCCTTCCTCTCTGAACCTGGACCCAAGTACCAGGCATCCCACTCCTTCAGTGCCCCGCCCTCTGGGCGTCAGCTTACAGACCCAGGCGCTAGGGTCCGACAAGCCAGCCAGGGTCTCACTGCCGCCCCCAGGTCATCATCCATCGGCTGTTGAGCATGTTTCACCCACGCCCCTTCGTGAAGACCCGCTTTGCCCCTCAGGGCACCGTGGCCTGCCTAACTGCCATCAGCGACTCCTACTACACGGTGATGTTCCGGTGAGTGTCTGTCACAAAGCTCGGGAGGGTAGGGGAAGGCCTATCCATTGACTACCCTCCAACTTTACTGCCTCCCTCCTTTGTGGACTCAGACTCTCTGAACCTCAGTTTCCTCCTCGGTGGGTCAGGGGAGTAATGACTTTCTCAGAGGGCACACGATTTTGGTGAGAGGTGTCTGGAACTGGACCTGGGTGGTGGCCAGGATGGTATCATCCACACAGAGGGACACATACACATGCATGCATGCGCACACCTTGGATAAGGAGGAGGAGGGGGAGATGGGGCAAGGCTTCCAGGGAAGGCAGCACAGAGATTGCGTCTTCAAGAACAGCTCCATTTGAAGTGTCTCCCGGTGTCTCCCTATCCCGACCCCACAGGAGTCTGGGCAAGGCTCCCTAGGTTCCGGGGGAGATTGGGGAGGAGTCCAGGCTTAGTAAACCCATTCCCACAGGATCCATGCTGAGTTCCAGCTTAGTGAGCCTCCTGATTTCCCCTTCTGGTTCTCGCCGGGCCAGTTCACCGGCCATATCATCCTGTCCAAAGATGCGACACACATCCGTGACTTCCGGCTGTTCGTGCCCAATCACAGGTAGGAGCTACCCCCAGCACAGCCTCAGCACCCTGCTACTACATTCTACCACTGCTCCCGTTACCCTGTCCCCTGAGTCCAGACATCAGGGGGCCCAGGGACCCTTGAGTCTCGGCCCTTTCCCCTGTCCCCCAGTGCCATCGCTTGGGGGACCTGGTTGCTGACTAAGAGGAGGCGGCATGAGGTAGTGAAGTGGCCTTCCTGTCTACTCACAGACATCTCCAGGCATTCCCTCCACCTCTGTGGGAAGCCAGCAGTTTACAAAGCAAGGTCCTAGAGCCCAACAAGACACCTCAAGCCTTCACTGCTGCCCCATAGCCACCAGCAGGCCCTCCCCAGAGCTGGTACTCTCCTAAGACAGCCCAGCCAGCCTATGTATGCCACTGAGGGGAATGCCAGCAGCTGCACAGGGCCCATGGGAGTCTAGGAAGGCTTCCCAGAGAGGTGACATCTAGTTCAGCCCTATGCCAGCTATTTGCCTGTTCGGGTCAGCCCCATCAGCAGATCAGGGGACTGAGGGGGTGTGTGGAGGGTGGGGGTGGCTTCCAAAGAGTCTTCCCTGATAGCGGGTAGACTATTAACAGGCTCATGAGGACCTGTGCCAGGCTGGGACCTGAGCTGGGAGCCCTGAGGCCCTGATTCAAAACTTGCTTTTGGTAGCAATGGGCTGTGTGGCTGTGAGCAAGGCCCTGGCCCTTTCTGGGCCCATTTCCTCGCCTTCCAGGTAGAAGACTGACTTCTGCCCTGTTTCACCCATGGGGCAGGGGTAACCATGGTTGGGAGAGCCTGAACCCACTGAGAGAAAGAGACAGGACAGAGACACAGTTGTACACCTGCCCTTATGAGTTTTGCCAGGTGGGGCGGAGGCTGGCCTCAGTGTGCCCGTTTTGAGGTCCTGAATAACACAGGGGGTAGATGACCAGGCAGATCCTATTGCTTCTGGGCCTGTGTCTAAGAACCTGGCCACAGGGACTATTGCGTGGCAGTCCTGGGGCTCCCCCATGTGGCCGATCTTCAGAATGCATGGACCAAGCCAAACTTCTGATGTCTTCTTGCAGGCAAGAGCCAGCCTGGAAGGTTCTTCCAGGGGCCTCTGCACCAACAGGGTTCTTGACCTGCGGCCTCATCCTGGGTCCTGCAGCGAGACACTGGCCACCTCTCTGCCGCAGATGGGTCATGTGATGAGAATCCTTTAAACTGTCGAGGCCTGGCTCAGGCTCTGCTGTCAAAATCCCAGTGACAGCTCTGGAGTCTCAATATCTCCATCTGTTAATTGGACAACTGCGTGCATTAAATTAGATGGCACCAGCCGCACGGTGGTGGCTCAGGCTTTTAATTCCAGCACTCAGGAAGCAGAGACAGGGAATCTCTGTGAGTTCGAGGCCAGCCTGGTCTACTGAGCAAGTTCCAGGACAGGCTCCAAAGTTACACAGAGAAACCTTGTCTCAATAAAAGTAGATGGCACCTGATGTGTGACTAACTGGCTTTGGCGGTGATGTTGTTTTACCCTGGCTATCCTCAGGTCCCTGAATGTTGACATGGAGTGGCTGTATGGGGCCAGTGAGACCAGCAACATGGAGGTGGACATCGGCTACATACCCCAGGTGAACACTCAGGTGCCCCTACCCAGATGTGTCCAGCTGCAAGGCTTTGCCCTGAGCCCCGTCTCCCCGCCTCTGCAGAGTAGACCATCCCTGAAGGTTTCTCAGGGCCCCTCTCTGAGACACCCCTCACCACTGACTTCTGGCCCAGATGGAGCTGGAAGCCACGGGCCCCTCGGTGCCCTCTGTGATCCTGGATGAGGATGGCAAGATGATTGACAGCCGCCTGCCCTCGGGAGAACCCCTCCAGTTCGTGTTCGAGGAAATCAAGTGGCACCAGGAGCTGAGCTGGGAGGAAGCTGCCCGGCGCCTAGAGGTGGCCATGTACCCTTTCAAGAAGGTGAGACTGGGCGTAAAGGCCAGGGTAAGGCTCCGTGCGGCCAAGGCTGGGAGCTGTAGTCTGGTTATGGGCACTGTGCTGGAACTGGGGCTCAGGGCCAGCTTGGACCTGGGATTCCTGGGATTCCTGTCTGCTTCTCTAAACTTGAAGAAGGGGTCATGTGACTTGGCCACGCCCCTTCACACACGCGCGCTCGCACACACACGCACGCGCGCACACACACACACACTCTCCATGTACTCCCCCCCCCACATGAAAAAATACCTACTACACAATCACAACCCCAAACAGGACCCCAGCCACTCAGTTTCTCTCTTGGTTTGACCACAGGTCAACTACCTGCCATTCACGGAGGCCTTTGACAGGGCCAAGGCTGAGAACAAACTTGTGCATTCCATCTTGCTGTGGGGAGCCCTGGACGACCAGTCCTGCTGAGGTGAGGTAACACCCTGGTCAGCTCTAAGAGAAAGTGGGGGGACCTTCGTACCCTGTGGATGGGGCACAAGAAGCTCTGGGACAAACAGATCTTGAAGCCATAAGGACCTGGGCCACCTAGGAACTGACTCCCAGGGGAGGTTTGCTGTGCTCGGGCTGAGCCTAGAACATGACGCCAAGTGTAGAAGAAAAGGCCAGACAGACGTGTTCATATTCAGCCATTTTAGTTTGGTGACCTTGACCAAGCAACTTCCCCTCCGAGCCCGTTTTTGTCATTGGGTGTTAATGTATCTTATACTCTGTAAAGTCAAGTCTCCAAGTGAGAGAAAAACAGTGCCAGAAACTGGGCTTGGGTTTCTTTTCTTTCTTTTTTTTTAAGATTTTATTTATTTATTATGGGCTTTTTTTGTTTTTTGGTTTTTTTTGGCTTTTCAAGACAGGGTTTCTCTGTAGCTTTGGTGCCTGTCCCGGAACTAGCTCTTGTAGACCAGGCTGGCCTCGAACTCCCAGAGATCCACCTGTCTCTGCCTCCCGAGTGCTGGGATTAAAGGCGTGTGCCACCACCGCCCGGCCTTATTATGTTTTTTAAAAAATATTTATTTATTTATTTATTTATTTATTTATTATGTATACAATATTCTGTCTGTGTGTATGCCTGCAGGCCAGAAGAGGGCACCAGACCTCATTACAGATGGTTGTGAGCCACCATGTGGTTGCTGGGAATTGAACTCAGGACCTCTGGATGAGTAGCCAGTTTTCTCAAATACTGAGCCATCTCTCCAGCTTGGGTTTCTTATCCAGAATGTTCACCAAAGACCTTCTGGAAAGTTCTCTGGGTGTCCAACAGTGAGTTCAAAGTGGATTAACTAAAGCGAAGCTGGCGGGGATGGGGAGTGGTGGTCAGAAGGTTTCCTGGAGAAAGTAACTTTTAAAGTCAGAGACTAGAGGTTTGTCACCTGACAGGAGGAAGAGGGTTTGGGGTAGAAAGTGTCTGTGTAAAGGCCCTAGAGACAGAACTAAGTGGATTGAGAGGCTGTAGCTGCTAAGAAGATCCCGGCCACCCCAGCCTCACCCTGGGATACCAGTCTGTTCATGTTAATCCCACCGTCCCTTCACTCAGCAACTACTCCTTGGGGGTCTGCTGTTGGCTTTTTATCATTTCTTGAGACAGTAGCCCAAGCTAGCCTATAACTCACTCCTCATGTAGCATAGGCTGGCCTTTAATTCATAGCAATCCTCCTGCCTCAGCGTGTCCTGTGTGCTAGGCTGCAGATATATGCCACCACTCCTGGATAGTATCTACTCTTCTAACCTGTTATTTCGTCTGGGTGCAGAGACATTCTGCAGCCCACAGGACTTACCCAAACTGAGATCATTGCTGTAGAAATTAGAGCTGCTCACCCTTGGCCTTGTCCCGAACAGGTTCGGGGCGGACTCTCCGGGAGACTGTCCTGGAAAGCCCGCCCATCCTCACACTCCTCAACGAGAGCTTCATCAGTACCTGGTCCCTGGTAAAGGAACTGGAAGACCTGCAGGTGAACACGGGGTCAGGGGGAGCAGCCTGTGGCGTCCCCGAGACAGCATGAGGCCCAGGTACCAGGAAATAACATTGTTCCCCACAGGTCCAGCAGGAGAACGCACTCCACAGGCAGCTGGCAGGCTTGCACCTGGAGAAGTACAGCTTCCCTGTGGAGATGATGATCTGCCTGCCCAACGGCACTGTGGTGGGTCCCAGGGGACGGAGCAGGGGACAGCGAGCATGGGGGTGGTCTCTTCCTGAGCTCGTCTCAGCTGGTCTGAGGCGATCATCTCCATCACTGGCGTAGGGATCCTGGGGCGGGGGTGGGCACGTACACAAGGCATTTAATATAGCAATAGAGTCAAGATGTCCCCAAGGGAACCTCGCTGGAGCCAGGGAGGGAGGGTAGAGAGGAATAGAGGAAGAGCTGGCCTGAGCCGACATTCCAGGTCCCCCTCTCCTGACGGGCTGCTTAGAGGGCCTGGAGTCAGGTCACAGCAGCATTGAAAACTTGTCCATTTTCAGAATAGTAGAGCAAGGCTCCAGCTCTGAGAGCTGCTGTGTTCAGTCTCAGTGCGGCCAGAGTGGAAAGACAGGGCTATGGGAGGGTGGTGAGCTGGCCAGCCTCTAGGGAGGGTCGTCAGGAGCAGGAGCTGGCTGGATGAAGGGGAAGGACAGTGTGCTTGAGGCTTCTGCTGGTCCAGGCTCAGGTGAGAGGCCCCTGGCAGTGTTGGGGAGCCAGGGAGGAAAGGCCCAGAGGGACAGTCGGGAGGCTCGTGTGTTACTGGCTCCTACCCCATGGAGCCTACCCTGGGGTCCTGAAGACAAGGAGACAGGATTTTGGGAGACTCTTGACTGGCATGCATCTCACACCTCCACTGCTTCGTTTCCTCGTGGCTCACCCGTCTGCTCATTCACTGCACACTCACCCCACCAAGCTCCTCAAAAAGGCATAGACACTGTGGTTGAGGCAGAGAGAATCTAGGGAGGCACACTGAGCACGGGGCACACTGAGCACCAGGCACACTAACCACGGGCACACTGAGCACTGAGCACTTGGATAGGTGTTCGGGGTCATGAGGACAGAAGAGAGGCCATTTGTGAGGCATAGTAGAGGAAAGGTGGTATTGGAAGGTGGGTTTTCTGCTTAGTGGGTGAGGTAGGGGGGCACTCCCTCAGTAGAGGGCTACATGGGAGCTGAGGAAAAGGGGAGCAGCCTGGCCTGGGCAGCTCTAGCCAGTGTGATCACCCTCAGTGTGCTAGCCTGTCTGATCTCACCCCAGCGTAAAGCTGGCAGAGGCTGCGATGGCCTGGGCAGATGTGGCCTCGGCCTCTCCAGTCCTCACCCAGCCCTTCCCCCAGGTCCACCACATCAATGCCAACTACTTCCTGGACATCACCTCCATGAAGCCGGAAGACATGGAAAACAACGTCTTCAGCTTCTCCTCGACCTTTGAGGACCCATCCACAGCCACCTACATGCAGTTCCTGAGGGAGGGACTCCGGCGTGGCCTGCCCCTCCTCCAGCCCTAGGGAGCCTAGAGTCCTAGAGAAACTGGACCTGGTGAGAACCTGGCGGACAGATTCCACACACCCCGGAGCCACAATGCCCTCTATCCACTTCACACTGGAAATGGCCTCCGTCACTCCCAGGCTGCCTAGCGAGGTCAAAGGCCAACTGAGGCTGCTCCCTTCACTCAGCCTGAATGAAGGTGGATAGGCAAAGGGCCTGGCTGAGTGTGTAAATGAGCCAAAGGCCTGCTACCACTACCAGTTCTTCCGTTCTCATCGGGATCCCAAAGCTTCAAGTCCCCCAAAACAGGGTCTGGGGTGATCTCCGTGGCCCTTCCACACAGCGATGTAGGTCAGGGCCTTGGTGCTGGGAAGACAGACTGCCCGTTCTTTCTTGGCTCCCCTCTCAAGTCGAAGGAATTCAAGAGGTTGGCCCTGGGTGCCAGGCTGCCAGCCCCATGCCTGTTTGGCGCCTTCTCTCTTGGCCATCCCCCAGGCAACTTTCTGTGCCCAGTGCCCCCAGCTTGGAGTCGTTGTCAGCCGGAGACAGCTGTGGAAGCCTATGTGCAGGGCCCTTCTACAGAAGCGGAGACCATATTGTCACACTGATCCCCTTCAGAGCGCTTCATGGACCCAATGGCCCGAGCCCAGTCCTCTTTGGGGAGTTGAAGTTCACTGTGAAGTAGGTTGTACGTCATCAATGGCTTCTGGGGTGTGGGGTCCTACTGCCTGCTCCTAGCACGGGTTCATGACAGGACCGTTGGAGTCCCCATGACATCTCCCACCCTGACCCCCCTACTCCGTAGAAGTGTAGCCCAGCCAAAGACCACAGCCTTCCCCACAGCCAGCACTGTCTAGGCCCTCAGGGTCCTGCGGACAGACTCATTTGCCACTGGGTGATCACCAGTTCCCCCCGGCTACTCTTAGGGACTCGGTCCACATCCTGAACCACTGACCATGGCCAGTCTTTTTTATACACACAGAAAAGTGTTTTTATATGAATGGTCTCATTTTATATGAACTTTCTCATAGTTTATATTTTTTAAAAATCTGAATGCTGAGGAGAAAGAAAGGGGGCAGTGGCTTCCCCCAGCAGCAGCCGCATGATGGCTGGGTCTGAAATCCCGGATGGGTCCAGCCTGATGTCCTCGCAGTTGCACGTGGGGGTGGGAATACGCCTGTCTTCCTTCTCTTCTACCGTTTTTATCAGTAGTCCTCCCGAGGGTCAGCCTTTCACCAGCTCTGTCCTGCACTGCACACTTGATCTTAATTCCCTGTGTGCCCAGTTCTTTCCCCTGCCCCACCAGGGGCTCAGCCTTCAGCTTGGCAGAGGAGGGAGGCTGGTAGCCGTTCCCTGAGACCAGATCCCCTGTTTGCTGCTGGAGTCACCCAGGCACCCACCTCAGAGTCTCTGGGATGCCCTGCAGCAACCGTCCCCACTTTCTCATTTAGTTCTCACAACAGAACAGTGAATTAGAAAATCACCCCCATTTTCAGACCAATGTGCTCGCATCTTGGGGAAGCCAAGTGGCTTCTCAGGGTCACTCAGAGCTCTGGAGTTGTGATTTAAATCCATGTGACTCCAGTGGCTGTGTGTTGGTTTGGGGGTGCTTTGTTTGATACCCCTACTCACTTCCCCCCGTGGTGGGAAGGAACTCCTCTAAAATCATGACTCCTGCAGGCGATGGTGGCGCACGCCTTTAATCCCAGTACTCGGGAGGCAGAGGTAGGCAGTTCTCTGAGTTCGAGGCTAGCCTGGTGTACAGAGTGAGTTCCAGGACAGGCTCCAAAGCTACACAGAGAAACCTTGTCTCAAAGAAACAAAATCATGATTCGTGATAGGACTGAACAGGGCAGGTGCCAATAGCTCTGCCAGGTTCTCTGTGTGGGGGGAGGGGAGTAGGTTCCTCCATGAACCCTCCAGAGAAGGAGGGCACCTGAGTGCTTCACAGTGCCTCTGCCATCTTGTGGGCATGGTGCATGTGTGCCACCCAGCCTCAGAAGGGGCCAGAGTGGATTCCATCCACACTGACTGCTGGGGCTTTCTGGGTCTTCAGCTGATGCCACTGCACATGCCCAGCTGCCTGCGTGTCACCCCTCTGTCTCTCTCTTGCCCCATCCCTAGCATGTCCTGTAATAAAATTGCAGAGTTGAAGGGATCTTGGTGCTTTTCCTTTGAGCAGGATGTTTGCTTTCGACCTTGTGCCGTCTGACTGTTGCCTCTGTCGGGAGACGGGCAAGGATGGGCACATTTGAGCTGGTCTGACTTTGGAGTTCTGTCTGTCAACAGAGGTCTTGAGCAACTTGCCTAAGGTAAGTCTGTAATAGACAGAATGATCTAAAATATACCAAAGAATCTGGAACTTCGTGTAGAGAGTGGTCCTGAGGTTGAACCCATTGTCTAGAAGCTGAGCCTACGGCAGGCATTAGGTAATTATGGGAGAAAGCGTGCCAGGAGGGGTGATGGGATAGCTCACTGGGTAAAGGTGCTTGCTACCAAAGCAACCTGAGTTCAGTCTCTGAATCCCACGTGGTGGAAAGAATCAGTTCCTAGTTGTCTTTTGACATCCACATGGGCACCATAGTGCACACACATGGTGGGGAGGGTGTCAGGAGGGGGAGACCTGTAAGAAGGGTTGAGTCAGAAGAGGGCAAGGAAAAAACACAGAACCAGAGAGTGTCAACACCTAGCCGTCCACAGAGGAGGGCTCTGGGGCAAACCACACTGCAGAGCCAAAGCCGCCTTTTGTGCTTCTGTCACTGACTAGTGCGGCGAAGCAAAGTCAGTTTCCAGATTAGGGTTCGAAAACAGCCACTGACATCTTATGGGGACCAGTGCAAAATGAAGTGCAAGGAAAATGCTAGAAGCATTTAGTTAGATGCTATGCAGTGGTGGCTTTGTCACTAAGAGGCTGTGTGACAGTGATATCTTACAATCAAAGGAACTGAGGAATTCCTGTTACCTGGGACTTGAGTGGTGCCCCATCTGTGTGGTTTTTTTTAATTGATATTTATTGAGCTCTACATTTTTCTCTGCTCCCCTCCCTGCTTCTCCCCTCTCCCCTTCAATTCTCCCCCAAGGGCCCCATGCTCCCAATTTACTCAGGAGATCTTGTCTTTTTCTACTTTTTACTTCCCATGTAAATTATATATATGTAAGTCTCTCTTTGTGTCCATATTTTTGTCTAAATTCTCTGGGATTGTGGTTTGTATGCTGGCTTTCTTTGCTTTATGTTTAAAAACCACCTATGAGTGAATACATGTGATAATTGTCTTTCTGTGTCTGGGTTACCTCATTCAAAATGTTTTCTAGTTCCATCCATTTTCTTGCAAAATTCAAGCTATTATTTTTTTCTGCTGTGTAGTACTCCATTGTGTAAATGTACTACATTTTTCTAATCTATTCTTTGATCGAGGGACATTTAGGTTGTTTCCAGGTTCTGGCTATGACAAACAAAGCTGCTGTGAACATGGTTGAGCACATGTCCTTGTGGCACGATTGAGCATCCTTTGGTTATATACCCAAAAGTGTTATTACTGGGTCTTGAGAAAGGTTGTTTCCTAATTTTCTGAGAAATCGCCACACTGACATCCAAAGGTGTTGTACCAGCTTGCATTCCCACCAGCAATGCAGAAGTGTTCCCTTTTCCCCACAACCTCTCCAGCGTTAAGTTGTCATCAGTGTTTTTGATTTTGGCCATTCTTTCAGGTGTAAGATGGAATCTCAGAGTTGTTTTGATTTGCATTTCTCTGCTGACTAAGGATGTTGAACATTTCCTTAAGAGTCTTTCAGCCATTTTAAATTCTTCTGTTGAGAGTTCTCTGTTTAGGTCTGTACTCCATTTTTATATTGGATTATGTGATCTTTTGGTGTCCAATTTTTTGAGTTCTTTGTATATTTTGGAGATCAGACTTTTGTCTGATGTGGGTTTAGTGAAGATCTTTTCCCATTCTGTAGGCTGTCATTTTGTCTTGTTGACTGTGTCCTTTGCTTTACAGAAGCTTTTCAGTTTCAGGAGGACCCATTTATTGTTTCTCTCAGTGTCTGTGCTGCTGGGGTTCTATTTAGGAAGTGGTTCCCTGTGTCAATGTGTTCAAGTGTGGCTTCCCACTTTCTCTTCTATAAGGTTCAGTGTGGCTGGCTTTTTGTTGAGGTCTTTGATCCATTTGGACTTGAGTTTTGTGCATGGTGATAGATATGGGTCTATTTTCATTTTTCTACATATTGATATCCAGTTATGCCAGCACCACTTGTTTAAATATGCTTTCTTTTTTCCATTTGATATTTTTTTTGCTTCTTTATCAAAGATCAGGTGTTCGAAGATGTGTGGATTGATATCCGGGTCTTCTATTGGGTTCCATTGGTCCTCTTGTCTGTTCTTATGCCAGTACCAGGCTGTTTTCTGTACTGTAGCTCTGTAGTAGAGTTTGAAGTCAGGGATTGTAATGCCTCCAGAAGTTCTTTTATTGCCCAGGATTGTTTTGGCTATCCTGGGTTTTTTGCTTTTCCAAATGAAGTTGAGTACCGTTCTTTTGAGGTCTTTGAAGAATTTTGCTGGGATTTTGCTGGGCCCCATCTGTGTTTCGATGTAAATGTTTACAGTTGTGCTACAGCTGCCCTGGGATTCGGCACCGCAGCCGAACAGGCGTGCAGCCTGGAGCAATAGGGCTACACCAGTTCCCTTAGGTGTCACACACTACATTACTTAGGTGTGTGAGTACACGCAATAACTCAGTCACCTAAGGACACGTTGCTTGGAGAGTACCCTTTCTTCGGCAACCCATAACTAATTTCAAGAGGACAATAGAGAAACCATGCACGGGCATAGTCAGGCAGGTCTGGGCGTAGTGCCCATTGTGACTGCATCGGACTGTCCGCCCACGAAGCCAACAGATTTGTCCCTGGCAGATGGGGATGGCAGGCTTTGGGACCAAGGGAATGCAACTGGTGAGTCAGGCAAAGCCTTGTACCAACGGCAGAAACTGCAATGTGTCCCGTTAACTGGATGCCATGGAGACCAGAGGAATAAGCTTGTGAGCTTGGAAGAGTCTCCTGATGTCATCAATCCACTCATCTAACCCACAAACTGAATCATGCTGCACGCGTGTTTATGTGTATGCATATGTGTGAGATGCCGAGCTTTTAAACAGAAGAAAGCTACTCCGGAGTCCTGGAGGGCTTGCGTCAAGGGAGAAAGCCATTTTTGCTGGGAGCCTGTGTCAGGCAACTACAGAACGGGACGAAGAGCCCAGACTAGACAGGAATGCCGGAAATGCCAAGACGAGACTTGCAGCAGGAGTAAGCGCGCCAACTATTTTAAGTGTTGAGCTGCTACACAGACAGACTACGGCTGTCCAGCAGTTGAGACTAAATGTGGGGAGCAACAAGAAAGCAAAGCCCCGCCTCGCGGCTAAAGCTCAGGCTCCGAGCCCTCGGAGCAACCCGCACATGGGGGCGGGGCCTGCAGAGGGGCGTGGCTTCCCGGGTTGCTGTCCACTCAAGAGACTGCGTCCGCTCCGGCCCCTTGTTAAGCCCGCCTCTCCAGAGCGTGCGGCATTCTGCGTGGCTGCAAACGATTGCTTCCGGAGGCGGGTCAGCGGAAGTGACGTCTGAGGCTCGGCCGCCTGCTGTAGTAGGAGGGGCTGAGGTGAGTCCGGAGCCTGAGTCTGAGGTGAGCCCAACGTGGGACAGCGCCGAAGGGAGGTGGGCGCGGTGGGCGCCGGGGGTCCGCTGCCAGCGCCTCCGTCCCGGTTCAGGGGCAGCGCGTGATTCCTAGTCCGGTGCGCGTTCTCGCGGGAGGCGCCGCTGTCTGCCCCTCCTTGGCGGGGACACTGGTCCCGAGGCGTAGTTGCCGGCCAAGTCCCCCAGCCGTGGGGGTCGACCCCGCCGTTAGCGTGCGACACCAGGCTTCGTGCCCAGGCCGCGTGGCGTTTCTGGAATCCACACCGGCCTGGAGGCTCCGGCCCGTGGGTCCAAGGGCCACCGGGACGCGCAGTGAGGACTTGGCCGACCTTGGCCTGGGCCGGGCTGCCTTTGCGGGGGGCGGGGGGCGCGTGGCTGAGGGCGTGAGGCCTTCCCTCCGGCTGGCGTGACACCCTCGCGCACTTGGCCCTGGCGTCCGCCGGGCACCGCTGGACAAAGTTTCTGTCTGACCCGGGAGTACCGGGCCAAGGCCCTCCGTGGAGCAGAGCGGGTCTGCCGAGAGAGGCCGCGCGCCGGGGCGCGTAGACTGCCCCCGCGGAAGGGGCTGCGGTGGCGCCGAGGTGCGAAGACCCGGGGCTGTGGAGCGGGCGAGCGGCTAGCGGGCACGCGGGGGGCGGGGCCTCGGAGCTAAGTTGGTGTCGCCGACAACGGTTTCCTAAAGCTGAGCGCTTATGGTGCCTGGCAGAGGCCGCGGCGGGGGCCGATTGGTTACTTCATTTCTGGTTTGAGCGGCCACGGCGTGCCCTGAGGACCCGCGTGATGCATGAGCACAGCGCTGAGGGACTGGGATGACCTGGATAAGGGTTCTGCCGGGTCCCACGGAGGCAATGGTATGGACCAGGGCTCAGAGAGGGCGTGTTGGGAGCTGATGGCTCAAGAGCAGAGAACTAGGAAGGAAGGGTGGCCGCAAAGCGTGCACTGGCCAGTGTCAGAGCTTGGTTTGGGGAGCTGGAAGATGGGGTCTGGCTGTTTGGTAGGCCCTGCTGGCAGGAGGGCTGTAGAGTCCAGGAGAGTCAATTTAAACACCAGAGCAATAGAATGAGCAGTTTATTAAAATCTGCCTTCACCTAAGGATTAGATTCAGCTGGAGTCTTTGGAGATGGAGCAAGACAGGAGTAGCACATTTAGATGACATTAGCAAGAAGTCTGGCACACAGGGACTTTGTGAGCGTCAACAGGGCTGCACATACCAGAACTTAGACCAGAGACTTTGGGCACTGTCTACTGTACAGCCACTGACTGGCCAGACAAGTCCTTCCCTTTCTCTGTGTATATCATGACAGCTGTCCTGGTAGAAGAGGAACTCCAGATCTCCCTTAAGAGATACTTCCCGTCAAGTTCAGCTCATCCCAGTTCAGCACCAGACCTCGTTCCCCAGTGACTCCTCACCCAGGCATTGCAAACCCTCATGACAAGACCCCTGTCTGCCTTCTGCAGTGTCTTAGGCTACTCTGTTGACTTTTACAAGTTCCTCTCTTTCCTACTCTCTCCAAACTCAACATGGGGTCTTGGGCTGTAGTCAACTCAGATGCCCATCTGCCTGATGCCCAGCCTTCTTTAGAAAAATGTATATTCTTGGTGTTGGATAGACATAAAGCTCACTGAACCTCCATGCCAAGGTAGCTGTGAAGAATGCAGTCAGGAGTATTGCTTTGTTCCTTAGAAATGAGTTTTTACAATAAAACTCAGGAGTAGCGGTCTTGTTTTAAATTTCATTAAGCTCTTCACCCACCTACCCCAATTTCACTGACCTTTAGGGTAGCCTAGAATGGCAGTTTCTCTCTCTCTCTCTTTTTTTTTTGAGACACACTTTCTCTGTAACACCTCTGTCTGTGTTGGAACTCAATCTGTAGACCAGGCTGGCCTTGAACTCAGATCCTCTGTCTCCAGTGCTGGGATTAAAGACGTGAGCCACTACTGCCCAGCAAGTGGCAGATTTTCTTTTCCCCATTTTACAGATGAAGAAACCAGCGTTAAGAGACAGAACCATAGAAGACTAAGCCAAAATTTAAAAAAAAAAAAAAAAGGCTTGTGAGGCTGGAGGTGTGGTTCTGTGATAGAATGTTTGCAGCTGGGGATAGGGTACAGCCTTACGGCCACTTTCATCTTCCCCCACAGCCCAGTAGACTGAAATTAGCCTGAGTTGGCTGTTGACTCTTTCTTTCCCACTTGCGTTTTCAGGAATAAATTCCTGGGCTTGGATCATACCCAGCTTCTGCTTTCCTTTGAGCTATGTAACTACCGAAGGGTTCTATCTGCTTCAGTTAACATTAGAGCCTGGAAATTTCCCTGGGTTGGCCAAGCTTTCTCAGCAAACCTGAAACATAACCTGTAAGGATCCGGGTTTAGAAAAGCCAGTGACAAGGCCGAGTGATGGTGGCGCTTGGCTTTAATCCCAGCACTTGGGAGGCAGAGGCAGGCGGATCTCTGTGAGTTCGAGACCAGCCTGGTCTACAGAGCTAGTTCCAGGACAGGCTCCAAAGCTACAGAGACACCCTGTCTTGAAAAACCAAAAAAAGAAAAGAAAAGCCAGTGACGAGTAAGGGTAGCCTCTTGGGCTAGTTTTCTTCCTTTAAACATTGAAGGTGGTTTTAGCAGTGACTTTGTAGAGGCTTATTTTGTGACTACCAAGTCCCTACTCTGGGTTTGTTTCACAGGAAAGATCTCATGCTCCCAGGAATGGCCTGATATGAAGGAGTCATACCTCCAGCTTTCCCAAGCTGCCCTGTGGGTGCCTTGTCCTTCAAGTGCAGGAGCTGGCTGAGCTGTCAGGAATGGAAGCCAATGTGGTAAGGAGTCTCAAGGCAGGGGCTAGAGAGCTGAGTACTGAACTTGCTGAAGAACTATACAAGGCCCTGAGAGACCAGTTCATTTTTGCTTTTCACTGAGGACCTAGATTTTGAGGAAGCTGCAGTCCTACTTCCTTTTTGGTACATTTCATGAATCCATGTTTTTACTTTTTGTGCAGAGGAAGGAACATGAGGGAACCAGAACAGTCCATACCCAGAGCTAATTCTGGTTCCTTCTTTGGACCCTCCCAACCACTGACTAACAGCACCAGGTGTAGAAACTGGCCCTTATAATTGACTTGACTCACTTCCAGAAGAGAAAGGAAGGCAAGAACAGTAGTTACTTACTCTGAGGCCTTTGGGTTGTCCGTCTCTCTTCTCTAGACTATCCCAATCTGGCAAAACAAGCCACATGGGGCTGCTCGGAGTGTGGTAAGAAGAATTGGGACCAATCTACCCCTGAAACCTTGTCCCCGGGCATCCTTTGAGGTAAGTGTACTGGAAGGTGAGGAAAGTAAAGTCTCAAGAGTATGGGAGGTGGATGCTACTTCTGTGCTGCAGCCACCTTGTCAGTTGCCAAGGCTTTTGTCCACTCTCTCATTTCCTAAGTACGCATATAATAGACCCTGGTCATTGTGCCTTTCTGATTGCATACAGACATGTGACCACAACAGTCAGACTTCGTTTGCTCATAAATTGATAATCTTTCATCTTATCTTTGTTGCTGCTGCTCAATGACTCAGATTTTATAAGCTTCCAGCGATGCATTTTATCAAAGCAGGCCAGAAAGCTTTTGCTAAACCAAGCCTCCAGATGACTTACATCAGAGCTCTGAGGCATTTGTGCCCTGGCAGGTCTCTATTCTCTCTACATGAGTGCTGTGACTCTTGCTTTTCTCACCAGCCCTGTGAGTGGGCCACTTAGCTTCTATTTTTAGTGTTTCTCTGTGGCCTCAAATCCCCATCCTTCTCTTTCTGTCCAAATATGGCCACTGTATTACTGGGCTGTGTTACAGGCTAACCTCTGTGTCTATGGAGGCTTTAGCATCCACTCTACAGCAGAGATCCCTGTCTGCACTAGGTCTCTGAGACCTGCTTCTGTAGTAGAAAGTGATATTCATTAAAGCCAGAAGCCTCCATTAAGAACTCCTGGTGATGCTGGGTGATGTGGCACACACCTTTAATTCCAGCACTTGTAAGGTAGAGGCAAGCCCTGTCTACAGAGTGAGTTCCAGGACAGCCAGGGCTGCACAGAAACCTAGTTTCGGAAGGAAAAGAACTGGTAAGCCACCAGCTCTGTTAGATGGTTAGGGTGGTGAGTGTGGGAAATGGACATGAAAGCATTATGGGCACACAGAGGAGGTAGAAACACGCATGAAAAAACATGGGCCTAGGGAGAAAGAGCAAGCATATATATATGTATGTATATATTATGTATATATATGATGATGATAGCTGCAATCTGTGTAGGAACTGAATCCAGGGTTGGTGTTAGGAGGCAGGATTGGGATCAGAAGTGTATAGTTAGAGGACTAGTGTCTCATTACTGAACACTGTCCAGAACTGTCAAAAGAACATGGGAAGGATCTGGATACTCAGAAGCATCAGAAACAAGGGGAAATAAAGTTGTGGAATGTAACACCGTGGAAGTTTTCCCACATTTGACTATACCCATTGTCCAGATGCTGCTGAGCAAAGATAGTTAAGGACACAGGTTCTTCAAAGAAGGACTATATAAGTACTATTAACATTTAGTATACGGGGCTGGGGAGATGGCTTAGCAGCTGCTCTTCCAGAAAACTTAGGTCTGGTTTCCAGCACCTACATCACAGCTCACAACTATCTATAAATCCAGTTCTAGAAGATCTGACACTTTCTTCTGGCATCTGGTATCCAAGCATGCACACAGCACACGGCCATACATGCAGGCAAGACATCCAAACACATTGGGGGTGGAGAGGTTCAGGCCAGTCCCATTAAATAGCCTGATTTGTAACCAAGAAACTTTCTCCTTACTCTAGGAAGCCTTCCTCACTTAGTACTGGATTAGGTGTCCCATTTTGCATTAATCCAATTAGCTGTCATCATGTTGAATAAATGTTGTGTTTTGCTTTCCTACAGACTCTGCCCAACATTTCTGACCTGTGTTTGAGAGATGTACCTCCAGTCCCTACTTTGGCTGACATTGCCTGGATTGCTGCAGATGAAGAGGAGACATATGCTCGGGTCAGGTAGTCGAGGCAGTAGCTGCTTTTCTGGTGGTGGGGAGCTTTTTCTACCAGAAATGGCGATCAGCAAGGAGGGTGTTTTTTGAGGCTGAGGCCAACAGGAATGAGAGCTATGGTCTTAGAGGGAAGTGGTAGACCCTGTGGGGTGAAGGAATTTAATCGAGTATAGTGGTCAGCTGTCTGTAGTAAGACTTTTTCCCTCTGGTTCAGGAGTGATACGCGCCCCCTAAGACACACTTGGAAGCCCAGCCCTCTGATTGTCATGCAGCGGAATGCTTCGGTGCCCAATCTGCGTGGGTCTGAGGAGAGGCTCCTGGCCCTGAAGAAGCCAGGCCTACCTGCCCTAAGCCGCACCACTGAGCTGCAGGATGAACTAAGCCACTTGCGCAGCCAGATTGCTAAAATAGTGGCAGCAGATGCAGGTAGGAGCCCCACTGAGGATGTAGCATAGCAGGTTGTCCTTTCCCCTGCCCCTGGTTATTGAGCAAGACAAGGATGAGAAAAATTATAGTCTCTGATTCAGAAAGACTTAGGCCTAGGGCTCTAGAGTTGACCTGAGGCCCAGATATCCTGTAATATTTTTTAGAAGATGTCTTACTAGTCATTTATTGATTGGTTTGATTAGGAACAAAATTTTAAGTTAACCAGTGACACTGAGGAAATTTCTTCTCAAAGCCAAAAACTTAATACCCCTTTTCTAATTGTCATTAATATCACATATCCCATGAACCCAAAGAGCTCACTTTTCAATATAAGCATTCCTTACCAGCACCATGAGATATAGCCCCTTAATTACCTATCTCCCTCTAATTGTCTTTTCTACCAGAGAATACTTCTCTATGCAGCTTTCTGCATACAATTAAGGCAGAGGCTTAAACAGAAGGAGAGGAGCCTGCCTTAACCAGAGGCATAGACAATCAATCTCCCCCAAGTGACTCAAAGACATAACTCCTAAACACTATCAGCTAGTGGAGCACATACATAAAAGTTGTAGTGTGAGGGACAGTAAGATGGCTCAGCAGGTAAAGACACTTGCCACCAAGTCTAATTACCTGAGTTCCATCCGTAGGACCCACATGGTAGAGCAAAGAACAGACTCCTGAAAGTTGTCCTCTGACCTACTCTATGGTAAACCTATACCCACCCACATACAATAAATAAATGCAGTATTTTTTTTTAAAAAAAAATTGAGCCATAGAATATGAAAAACTGGTATCATTTCTTAGGAACACTAAAGACAGTTGTCTCAATTAAAACTGGGGAGTTTTGTCTAGAACACTTGAAGCTCATAGCAGAATTCAAACTATCAACTTGAAACACTGTCACAATCAAGAAAATGACAAATGTAGGAACTGCAGGCCTTACTTGGCTTCAGTTTAGAACAGGGCTGCCAACCTGTAGTTCACTGTGCATTGGGAGCATTTAGGACTCATGACTGTGTGTGTGGGACAGGGTTTTCTGTCTTGAACACGACAAGAGCCAGTGCTTCTCTGCCTACTGGAGCCCTCAGTGGGAAGTAGAGTGGGGAAGGCTCCCTTGGGGACACCCTCCCTTAGCACTCTAGGAATGTCATGATGTGGGTTCAGGAAATGAGTGTGCTCTGTGGGTGGTGTTTGTGAGAAGCTTGATGGCAGCCCAGTGTCCATTACATCTATTGTTTTCTCTTTCAGCTTCGTCTTCATTAACGCCAGATTTCTTATCTCCAGGAAGTTCAAATGTCTCTTCTCCTTTACCTTGCTTTGGATCCTCATTCCACTCTACAACTTCCTTTGTCATTAGTGACATCACTGAGGAGACTGAGGGGGAGGTCTCTGAGCTTCCAACAATCCCCCTGCTTTGTTCTGCCAGCCCTGAATGTTGCAAACCAGAACACAAAGCTACCTGCAGCTCATCTGAAGAGGATGACTGCATCTCCCTGTCTAAGGCCAGCAGCTTTGCAGACATGATGGGCATCCTGAAGGATTTTCACCGGATCAAACAGAGCCAAGACCTGTGAGTATCTGATGAGAGCTCAGGTGAGCTTGAGTCAGTTGTGGCTGACGAGGAGTAATTGTTACTACATTCACAAAGCTTGCTGACTGACTAGGGCCTAGTCTGAGGAAAAAGCAAGAGCCTCCAATTGTTCTGTTAAGACTCAGCAGCTAAAGGGCTGTAGAGAGCAAGCAGTTAAAGAGACTGCTCTTCCAGAGGACCTAGGTTCAATTCCCAGCTCACAACTGTCTAACTCCAGTTCCAGGGGATCTGGCAGCCTCACACAAACATACACAGGCAAAATACCAATGCGCATTTAAAACAAAAAAAAAACCCACCTTAGTAGCTTTTTAATTTGCATACTGCTAGCTACCATATTTCAACATGCTCTGCCCTTCAAAGTTGGGAAACTAGCAGACTTTTTGGTGGAAGAATTTCATAAAGATTTTATTTTTAAATAAAATAGCTTGAGGCTGGGACGATGGCTTGGTGGTTAAGAGCAAGACTGCTCTTGTAGAGGACCCAAATTTGATTCTCAATACCCATAGCACAGCCGTCTGTAATCCAGCTCCAGGGGATCTAACACCCCCGGCTTCTGCAGGCACCTGCACTCATACGATACTCTGTAAGATAAAACCTTCAAGTTCTGGTACTTGAGAACCCAGCGGGTTTTTTTTTTTTTTTTTTTTTTTGAGACAGGGTTTCTTTTTCTGTGTAGCCCTGGCTATCCTTGAACTTGCTACATAGACCAGGCTGGCCTAGAACTCCACCTGACTCCAGAAGTGCTGGGACTCAAGGCATGTGCCCTCACACCCAGCTTGAGAGCAAGGTTTTAAGATTCATAATTAGTTCTTAAGTCTGGCTGCACATTAAACTGCTCAGATTTGGGCCTTTGGTTGGTCTTTTCAGTCAAGGTCTTACTGTGAAGCCCTGGCTGGTCTGGTACTCGCTTTGGAGAGTCCTGCCTGTCTCTGCATCCCAAGTACTGGGATCAAAGGCAAGGGTCACTACACCCGGCCCAAATTTGTACACAGCAAACTTACCAAATCAGAATGCCCAGAGAATGGAGCTGTGGTTGCCTTATGCTCAAGTCTAAGGGAATTTGGACAGGCCAAGTTGGAAGCAAGGTCATTTTCTTGAGCTCCTCGAGAAGCTTCCTGGTAGAAAAGCTCTAGAACTGCCTGAGGGAGCCTGCAGTTCTCCAAATGTACTCTGAGCCACTCTACAGGAGCTTGTTTTGGGGGCCTTAGTTGGAGATTGGCCTTGATAGGTAGCCAGTATAGCTGTCCTTGTTAGTGCTGGCCAAGAAACTATCCTAGTCACTGTTCTTCCTATCTGCCCCATAGGGGCTCCTCAATCTCTCGTTTCCCCAAATCCAGCTACTGCCTCACCTCATTTTCGGTTGGCTTTGTACCCTTCCTCTTGTAGTCAGTGTTGTAAAACATGCCCCTTGTCTGTCTCTCTGTAACTCAAGCTGGTCTTGAACTTAGAATCCTTCTGCCTCTGCTCCCTGAGTGCTGGAAATGCAGGTGTTTGTCACTAGGTCACCTTCTGTTACTTGGCTTCTTTATCTTTTTTCCTTAAGACAGGGTTTCTCTGTAAAAGTCCTGGCTGTCCTAGAACTTGCTTTGTAGACCAGGCTAGCCTTGAACTCAGTGAGATCCACCTGCCTGCCTCTCAAGTGCTGGGATTAAAGGTGTGCACCACAACCTCCCAGCCTGTTACTTGACTTCTTAGACCAAATCATATCCAAAATTTTTACTAAATCTCTCCCGTGTGTGTACTGGCCTCTAACAGAAGTAACTGACTAAGACTGTCTCAGCCAGGTCAGCTAAAGTTCAGACATGTGAGTCAGAGTCAGTCTTGGTCTTTGTGTATCGCTTCCAAGACCTGTAAAACACCTGCATGAAATGTGTAGAAGTTAGTAGCTTCAGACAACTAATTTTTAGAGCATTCAGGACCCTCTTGTGTGATAAAGGTATGCCTACACTAGAGTTGATTTGGTTCCAACAGTTCCTTATAATGTAAATGTTTTGCTATTTTTATCTATTAAGGAAAGATGGTGGTAGATTGTCTTGTCTCCAGAACTAGTAAGGATCAGAATGGCGAAGCCATCAGTCACTTACTGCAGACCCTCTTGAAAATAGATCAGAACTCCAAAAAATTGATGGGCCTTCATTTTACCCTTTTTTTGTAGCCATGTAAGAAACAGGCATTCTGGGCTGGAGAGGGTTCTGTAGTTAAGAGCACTGACTTCTCTTCCAGAGAACCCAGGTTCAATTCCCAGCACCCACGTGGCAGCTCTCCAATTCCAGGGGATCCAACGCCCACATACAAATATGCTCATAAAATAAAATATTAAAAGGAAAACAAGAAACAAGTATTATAGGTGCTAAAGGGATGGCTCTGTGGTTAAGAGTACTGGCTGCTCTTCCAGAGGTCCTGAGTTCAATTCTCAGCAACCACATGACAGCTCACAACCATGTATAATGGGGTCTGATGCCCTCTTCTGGCATACAGTCTTATGTACATGCAGACAGAGCACTCATACATAAAATACAGTAAAAAAAAAAATGTGTATATATATATATATATATACACATTCTAGTTAAGAGAAGATGGGGTACAGAAACAGCTGGTTTTAAAGGCCAGAGGTTGACTGTGACTCCATGTCTTTTGTGTGCTGAATCTTCCCATAGGTGTGGGAACATACACTGGCAACTGCTTCACAGAATAGCTGTGAAGATTCAGGAGGTAAAAGGTGCACAGAGAAGTCAGGCGTGGTGGCGCACGCCTTTAATCCCAGCACTTGGGAGGCAGAGGCAGGTGGATCTCTGAGTTTGAGGCCAGCCTGGTCTACAGAGAGAGTTCCAAGACAACTAGGGCTGTTACACAGAGAAACCCCGTCTCAAAAAAAAAAAATGCACATAGAGCACAACCCAGAACAGAGCAATTACTTCCTAAATAGAAGCTCTTGTTGTGTCTCCAGAAGCCGGAGTTTACTGAAGGAAGAAGACCCCGCTGTGCTTATCTCCGAGGTCCTTAGGAGGAAGTTTGCTCTGAAGGAAGAAGACATTAGTAGAAAAGGAAACTGACAGCACTGACTGCAACCTCAGTCTCATGCTCCTGACTCCTTCAATAGCTGCCTTCCTCGCTGCAGATGTCTCTGCCTCCGTTAGAAGTCTGCAAGTGTCTTGCCAACGAGCTAGGGCTTGGGCTGGAAGAGAAGAGCTGGATTATGTGTTACTTGCACTTAAACCTTGACTGAAGCTAAGGTTTGTGGTTTGAGTTTAGGCATTTGTTACAGGTAATCAATCGGGTAGGGTGGAATGTCTGTTTAAGAGGTGAAGTTTCTTGTTTTTCCTAGTCTCTGCGTGAAAATAGGCCCTAAATGAATGACTCAGTTCACTGCATTAGACTCCATAATTGGTCTACTGGACACTTTTGTGCACAGCTGTCACTCTCAGCAGCAGCTTCCTTTCAGCACTACAAGGTTAAGGGGGAGTGGCTGTTTATGTTCACGTTCACAGGGACGATCTTATGCTGCTCCATCAGAACCCACACCAGTGCCCAGCAGTCACCTTTTCCTCTAGCTATGGCAGTCAGGCCACTGAACCAGCCAATACTTGGCTGCTGCAGGGAGGCCTGGGCTATTTTTTTCTTAAACATTTTATAAAACTACAACCAGATCTACCCTCCAGGGCCTCAGCAGTTCTACTGAGTGAAATTATTTTCTTCCATGGACTTAAGTCTGGGAAGGAGAATTGGGGAGAGAAAAGAGCATACTATCCTTCTAGGACAATAACCGATTTCTCTGGGTTGGGCCAAGATTTTATTTTCTGCATCGTGCATGACTCAGGTGCCCTCAGGGCCCTTTTCTCTAAGAATACTGCGTGTCTGAGTTGAAGTACTACCTGACATTAAATGAAGGATTTGGAGAAATGGTGCATTTTCTTTGTCACTGAGTTTTGACCACAGTGGCCTTTGGGGAGGACTCCTGTTAATTGTAAGGTATGTGAGCTTAAACAGGCTCCTTACTTTCTTGCCTTTAGGACAGTGTTTCTCAACCTTCCTAATGCTGTGTCCCTTTAATACAGTTCTTCATGTTGTGGTGACCCCACCACCATAAAATTATTCTGTTGCTATTCTATACTGTAAGTTTGCTACTGTTATGAATCATAATGTAAATATCTGATATGCAGGACACCTAATACACAATCCCAAAGGGATCGTGACCCACATCGAGAACCACTGCTGTAGGAGGAAGTTTCCTGGGGCTGAAGAAATGACCCAGAGGTCAAGACCATTGGTTGCTCTTCCAAGAACCAGGTTGAATTCCCAGCACCACATGGCTGTTCAGTCATTTGTTCTTCTGGTCTCATAGGTATCAGGCTCACATGAGGTAAACAGACATACATTCAGAGAAAACACCCAGACATTTTATTCTAAAAGGTTTTGTTCTCCTTTCCATAGAAAATTTCCAAAATCTCCTAAGAGTAGTTCCATTATTTAGCATTCTGTGTTTGCACATCCTAGAGGCTATTTACGCCTCGGGTGTCATACCTGTGACACAACGGCTATCCGAACAGTGGTGCTCGGGGTAGACTGAACACAGGACAGTTGGCACCAGTTACTAAAACGCTGACTTGGGGCCAGATGGTGATGGCACACACCTTTAATCCCAGCACTCAGAAGGCAAATGCCGTTGGAGCTCTGAGTTCGAGGCCCGCATGGTCTACAAGTGAGTTCCAGGATACCTTGGCTATATTGGGCTGGCAAAATGACTCAGAAAAAGAAAGTCTTGCCACTCAAGCCTGATGATCTGAGCTTGAAATCCATGTAAACGAGATAGGACTCTTGGAAGCTGGTCTCTGTTGTGGCACATGTAATTAATTGCACGTCAGTGTTCCCTTTTCTTTTTGAGCAGAATATGTGGGAGTTTTGCTTTTGTTTTTTGAGATAAGAGTTTCTCTGTATTTTTTTAAAGACCCCCCTCTTTTTTTTTCAATTTATTATTTATATAGTGTTCTGGGCACCAGATATTATAGATGGGTGTGAGCCATTATGTGGTTGCTGGAAATTGAACTCAGGACCTCTGGAACAACAGTCAGTTCTCTTAACCTCTGAGCCAACTCTCCAGACCTTCTCTGTAGCTTTGGAGCCTCTCCTGGAACTCATTCTGTAGACCAGGCTGACCTCGAACTCACAGAGATCTGCCTGTCTCTGCCTCCCAAGTACTGGGATTAAAGGCATGCACCACCACTGCCCAGCCAGGATGTCTGTTTTAGTTAGATTTCTTTTTTTATTATTATTTATTTATTATGTGTACAATATTCTGTCTGCATGTATGCCTGAAGGCCAGAAGACCTCATTACAGATGGTTGTGAGCCACCATGTGGTTGCTGGGAATTGAACTCAGGACCTTTGGAAGGGCAGGCGATGCTCTTAACCGCTGAGCCATCTCTCCAGCCCCCTAGTTAGGTTTCTTATTGCTGTGAAGAGACACCATGAACATGGCAACTTTTAAAAATAAAAACATTTAATTGAGGTGGCTTACTTACAGTTTCAGAGGTTCAATCCATTATGATCATGAAGGGGAACGTGGCAGCGTGCAGGCAGCTGGAACTGAGAGTTACATCTTGAAACATAAAGTGGTCTGACCACCACTCCAAGGAAAGTTTGAAAACAAGAAACCTCATAGCCCACCCCCACAGTGACACACTTCTTCCAATAAGACCATACCTACCCCCAACAAGGCCACACCTCCTAATATTGTCACTCCCTTTGTCGCCATTTTCTTTCAAACCACAGTGTCATTCTAGCTCAGGCTGGTTGAGTATTCCCTAAGTGGCTGTGAGTTGGCCTTGAACTCATGGAAATCCTGTCTCCTAAGTTGTCATACCCAGCTAAAAGTTACTTTTTGAATTATCACTAGATCCAGCTTCACAGTTTTCCAAAAGGAACCTCCCTCTTCTGGGGGGACGGGGCAGGGAGTAATAAAAAAAACCTAGGTTATTACACAGCTCAGATTTGAGAATGGGTAGATAGAGCAAACAACTTGTTTTTAACTGATTTCATTTTATGTCTGTGTACCACATATATGCTCGGTGCCTGCAGAGGTCATGTGGATGCTGGGAACTGAACCTGGGTCTTTACAGAGGTAGCAAATGCTCAACTGCTGAGCCATCTCTCCAGTTCCAGGTCAACAATGTATATAGTTACCATTAAAAAGAAAAAGGATCATGTGCCCTCCCACCAGCTAGCTCCACACACCTGGGTTGGGGAGGGATACATCTCTTAAAATGCAGTTGGGAATAATGGTCCCAAGCTCATGCTTGTGTGGTCCAGCCAGAGGTGAAAAGAGAACATATCTGTAGGAAGCAAAAACAGCCAGGCCTCTGGAAGAACAGAGTAGCAACTCTGAACTAAGAAGTGATTTCAGTCAACAGTTCTGTCCTACTGTCTCAGGTGGCATCCATCCAATGGAATGCACCAGTCACCTTCCTGAGAGAAAAGCATGTCTACCGCACACTGCTTGCTTTATTTACATGAGCATAATGTTCCATAATAACTGCTTCAGCCCACATGGCCTCTCACCTAAACCCTCCTCTCTACCCAGCTCCACTCTTCTTCCCTCCATCTCTGCCACTTCAAGATACACCCACACAAACATTTAAAAGTAGTGTCTGATAACCCGATTACCTTCAGAGTCCTGGGTAAAGAGCAGGTTTGGCTGCAGCTGTAACAGAGTAGGCTCTTGTTGGCACTGAGCCTGAGGGCTGTCAGGAAACGGCCCTGAGCCTTGATTCCTATCATTGGTTATATCTTGCAAAGGCATTTTAGTGTTGTGGGCAATGACCTGCTGGCCTTGGGAATCCTCAGTGAAAAGCTGACTCCATGAGTCCCTCTCATTCCTTTCACTATCCCAGGAAAACACAGAAAGAGGGCTTTTTGCCACCAACAGCGGTTTTTTCCTACTCCAGGATTCTAACCTGTAGGTTTGAAGATGCACAGAGGCCTGCCTATTTTCCTTGGCAGTCCCTTTTTCTCCCAGTTCAGCTTTGTCCAAGGGCTGATAGCATTTACCCGCAGACGGTCTAATGTGGCTTCCCATGCCTGGACAGTTTGTCTTAGATTCATGAAGCCATTCCCTTTTCTTTCTGGCCTCTCTTCGGTCCAGCAAACAATAACCGTCCATGTCCTGGGTAAAGGAAGAAGTCAGGGAGGCTTCACTTGGTCCAGCGTCCATCAGGATGTCAGGCTGGGGCGAAGATGTTGTAGTAAAAGACGGTGTTTCCAAAATGTGGCAGCTAGGGAACTGGGAAGATGGAGGAGAATGTCCAGCTTCCTGGATGTCTGCAGGAGCTGATGTGGTCAAAGGTAATACCAAACAATCCCCCAATCCCTGGGTTCTCTTGCATTCTTTGTTGATCTGATTTTCTTTGAGAGATAAAATGCTCTT
Organism: Microtus pennsylvanicus; assembly: GCF_037038515.1. Lineage (NCBI taxonomy): Eukaryota > Metazoa > Chordata > Mammalia > Rodentia > Cricetidae > Microtus > Microtus pennsylvanicus. The sequence goes on along the minus strand of NC_134591.1, from coordinate 65,961,479 downwards.
CTGGTTCCCCTCATTTGCCATTCCTAATGAAACGAAAGATAATTCCACTAAAAAAAATGCCCTGAGCAGGATTTTGTTGTTTTCTGAGAACAGTATCAGCTGCTATTACTGCTGGGCACAGGAGTCCTAGACTCTTGAAATAACTTCATGGCTAATAGTCCTGTTTTCAATCTTGCTTTTCCATGCTGAATGCTCTAAAACTTCCGTCATATATTCCCCTACTCAAACACGTGGATGCTCCCAGTAACCTACATCTACCTAATATGTCAAGTGTGGTTTACAGTTAGACCATGGCCAACTTCTCCAACTCAGTTTTTGTTACATGCTTTTTAACACAGGGCAAAATAGTTTTTCTTCTTAAACTTTTTATTTACTATGGTTCCTACTGAACATTGATCCTGCCACTAGCTAACACAAATCCAAATATTACCCTTAAGGAAATATTCTCGGCAGATGTTTTGTAAGGTCATAAAATCATTATCAATCTCTATAAAATTTCCTGGTAATATTAGGATGCTAAATCAACCAGTTACAAACTTAACAACTAGCGTCTAGCTAGTCCATTTCATTAAGTGTAGGATGGATCCTGTTCTCCCTTAAGGATGAATGAAACAGATTCTCATTCTACTCAAATTATATCAAGATACAGTTTTAAAAAGCAGAATGGTAGGTTTATTTTTGTCCTCTCCTAATAAGTTACACTGCAGAAACTTCTGTGAGAACACTCGCTTTTTCTTATAATTCAACAGTATGTAAAATAAATACACAAGATTTTGTGCCTGGAGAAAGTTGATTTTGGGGGTACAGAGGAAGCTTTCCTTGTTATGTAAATTAAAAGTGTAAGTTTTATGTGGAGGAGAAATAGTGCACACACATTCTGTTTATACAGAACAATCCTGAGTGACACCCAAGAGTGGGCCCACCCCCTCCACCTGGCTCTGTATGCTCATGCCTCTGAGCTCTCATGTATGCCCCTTCTCACTGCTCTGGACAAATAAGTTAAAATTAGACGGAGTAGAACAGAACCAGCAAAGCACACATATAAAAAGCATGTATAATATATTCCTTTTCCAGAGCAACATCTACAGTTCATAAATGTTTCTACATGGAGAAATGAACACACTTATTCTGCTCCTCAGATAATGTAATATTCCCAGGCGGGTCACCATACCTGGTTGCAAGGTGACAAAGGATGCAATACTGGTCTGCCGAGTGCTTCTTCTTTGAATAAAAGAAATATCACATTTTCTCTCTCCAGGAAGCAATGTCAGCATTTTGGTGCCTGGTTTGATTAAATGTGTCTGAGGGAGAAAAATAATTGAACCTATTACTATACCAGTGACTCATATTAGTTCACCCTGTACTCTAGGTAGTTTGTACTGGACATCACCTCCCACTACTTCCTGCCATCTTGAGTGAGGATCCTGACCTCAGGAATCACATATTCCAAGTAGCCCAGTCTTTCCAATTTCCAATACTTATCAATAAGGCTAACCAAAGAGAATTTATCAAAGTATCCAAAAATGAGGCACTCTTCTTTAGATTTAGAATAATTCTGTACTGGCAGTTGATACATTTTCAGTGGTTTTCAAATATTCACTCAATGGTTCAGAACATGGCCACGGAACCAGTCTAACCCTTCATGGTCAAAAGTCCTAAAAAAACTCAGAAGAAACAAACATAAAGGTGACATGACAAACCTATAGCCATCATTGGAGTACTTAAGGAAAAATTCAAAGCATCCACTAAAATCAGGAGAAAGTCAAAGGCGTCTGTCTACTTTTTCTACTCTGAACCAGTGTTAGCAGTCTTAGCTAGAGAATTAAAAAAGCAAATGGAAGGGGCACACATAGGAAACACCAAAGATCCCTTCTCGTAAATGATAATCTGTACATAGAGGCTCTACACACTACCAGAAAACCTTAAGAACTGATAAATACTTTCAGCAAGGCGTCAAGATACATTAGCATACATCCATCTGTAGCCTTCCTATATACCAATAACAAGTATGCCAAGGAAGAAAGCATATCCAAAATTACCTCAGGAAAGAATACCTTGGCATAAACTTAACCAAATAATTGAAAAATCTCTATAATTATAATGGAAACTTTAATAAAACACTCAGAGAAAAGATCTTCCATGCTCATAACTTCCAAGAACTGATACTGTGAAAATGGCTACCTTTACCTTGGTCATTAATACTGTCCATTTGACAAGAGTTAAAACAGCTTAGGAGGCAAGCTTCTGGGGCGCACTGGGAAGGAATTATTTAGATTAGGTTCGCTCCTGGCCATGCGGGATTATTTTAAATTAACTGAGGTGGGAGGACTCACTCTTAAACAGGCAGCGCCATGCAGAAAAAGGAGAAAGCTGGCTGAGCCTCCAGCAGTCATTCTCTGCTACCAACTGCAGGTGCAAGGCGACCAAATGACCACCACAGGTACTGTCCCCTCCAACGTGAGCCAAAATTAACCCACAGGAAACTTACCAATCTACAAATCCCATGCCACCCCCATCAAAACACCAACATCATTCTTCACAGAATAGGAGAAAACCTTAAAATTCATTTGGAATCACTAAAGAAAGACTCTGGATAGCCAAAGCAATCCTGAGTAAAAAGAATGCAGGAGATCTTGCCACACTCGATTCCAAGTTATGCTTCAGAGCTATAGTAATAAAGAGCATGGTACTTGGACAAAAACACCTCCATCTTATGGAGGCAGTTTTTCAGTTGAGGCTCCTTCCTCTCTGTTGACTGTAGCTTGTGTCAAGTTGACATAAACCAGCCAGTACAGGGCTGGAGAGATGGCTCTAGCGACTAAGAGCATTGGCTACTACTCTTCCAGAGGACCCAGGTCCAATTCCCAGCACCAATATTCCTGGCAGCTAACTGGTCTAGAAGCCCAGTTCCAGGAGATCTCAGACAAGAACTCTTCTTGTCTGAGGGCCCCAGGCATGCACCCAGTACACAGTCACATGTGTAGGCAAAACACCCATACTCATAAAACTTAAAGGGAAAAAATGACAACAAATGTGGGTAAAAAGGAATCCTTATTCACTGTTGGTGGGTGTGTAACGCAATGCAGCCACCGTGGAAATCAGTGTGGACCTTTCTCAAAAAAATCCAGAACCAGAACTAGCATGTGACTCACCTCTTCCACTCCTGAGCATATGCCCCGAGGTTAGAACCTATTGCAGTCATACTTGCTCATCCATGTTTATTGCTGTTCAATTCCCAACACCAAGGAGACGTTATCAACCCAGAGGTTCATCAGCAGGTGAGAACGGTTAATGAAAATGTGGTATACATACATAATAGAATTATTCAACTTTAAAAAAAATGAAATTATGCAATTTTCAAGAAAATGAATAGAACTGGGAAACTTACATTGTGAGGCAACAAAGCCTCAGAAATACAAATACAGCCTGTGCTCTCATGAAGGCAGACTTAAATTCTAATTTGTACAAATTCACACCGGTGTGGGGGCTGAGAGAGTATAAATTCCAGGAAACTTAGAAAAGGGCCTATGGAAGGAGAAAACACAAACTAAGAAGCAGTGAGGGTGATAAAATGTGTATGGTAGTGAAAATACCGAGGGCAGGAAAGAGATGTAGTAATGAAGGTGGTACCAGGAAATGGAACCAAAAAAAAAAAAAAAACACCTGCTGCTTTGCATGCTAAAAAAAAAAGTAGTAAAATACAAGCCATGAAACAGCACCAACGCTGCACGGCAGACTTCCCTAGCTTTCTGTTTGGAAGCACTTTCCAGGTCAATGTGTACCTATGCTGAGCACTGCGGTCTTCGTGAGCTAAGTCAACATGAGATTGGGACTTGGGGAAGCTGAGGTAAGATCTGCAGTTCAGAGATGACTTCCAGACATCTACAGAGATCCCTTCAGTCTCTGCTCAGGCTACACTTGTATTTGAGAAACAGCCAGCTCAAACTGCAGGCTGAATGATTCCCAGAGCTCACACAAGACCAAGACACTGGAGTTCCCACAACCCAGGGAAAACAGTCACGAGTTTCCATGTCATATGTTCTATGCTAACATGACCATCCTATTTTTACGTGAAAGAGGTCCTTATTGTTTCACCTTGAATATGGGGGAAATCCTGTGACTATCCTGAACCTCCAAACAAGAATGCACACACTTCTGCCTTGCTCCCTGGAGATGCTCACTCTTGGAACCTAGCCAACACATTTGAAGACGCCCACACTGGCATATGGGTCTTCAGTTTTATAGAAACACACACATCTTAAATATGTGAAATATTGTGAATGATATCTGAGTGTCTACATGCAAGATGCTGAAATGAAAACAAAACAGACTCTGCCCTGGACAAGTTTGGAGCTTTGAAGAGAAAACAAGCTATTAATAAATAGTTACTACATATATGCTAAATCCTATAAAGAAAACTACAGGTCAGAAAATTGTAAGCCTTCAATTGACAAGACATCTGAGAATAAAGCTTTTTACAGCCAGGCTCGGTAGTGCAAGCCTTCAAGTTCAGCACTCAGCAGGCAGAAGCAGGCAAGGCCAGCCTAGTCTACATAGTGAGTTCCAGGCCAGCCAGGGCTACACAGTGTAATAAATGGCTACATATAAACAAAGTGTTTTGCTAGGGTGGTCATTAGTTACTTTTCTCATGCTGTGCTAAAACATCATGCCAAGGCAGGTTATAGGAATTTTATTTACAATTCCAGAGGGTTAAGGGTCTGTCATGGCCAAGTGTGGCAGCTGGAATGATCCCTTCCTAGCTGAGGGATCACATCTTGAACTGCAAGCATGAGGCAGAGAGCACAAGTTAGAAATGACACCCGTCCTTAAATTCTCAAAGCTTGCCTCCACTGACACACTTCCTCTAAAATAAGGCCACAGCTCCTAAGCCTCCCAAAACAGTACCAACCTAGGACCAAGTATTCAAATGGCCAAGACTATGGGAATATCTCGTCTAAACCGCGGGTCCTCTTTGGTAGGCACTAAAGGAAATTCAAAGTGCTGGCAGACAATGACACTGTCAGCTCTAGCTGTCTGAGAATACCTATGGACTTGGGGAGCGACTGAGCACTCTCAGAACAGAGAGCGACTCAGGTACAAAGTCCTTGGCTGATTCTCGTATCTGAACATAAAGACAGATACTATGTCTATGTGTACTCTGTACTGCTGAAGAAAGCCTGCCTATGAGCCAGGCTTGGTGGTACGTGCCTGTAATTCCAGAACTTGGGAGGTAGAGACAGAAGGATCATTAGTTCAAGATCATTCTCTTCAATACAGCAGTTGGAGGTCTGTCAGCATGGGATGTGTGTGTGTTGATTTTATTCTTTGATGAGTATGGGTGTGCATGACCATAATCCCAAGGCAGGACAGAGGACTCATGCCTTTTACACAGTCCAGGACATTATTCAAACAAGTTTTACTTGGAGAGTTTCAATTGGTGCGCATAAAGCAAGCAGGTGTGAGTTCTAGAAGGTGGTATGGTTAGTACCAGTCAGTGTCAGGTAGGGGAGATCAGCAAAGCCCGTCAGACAGACCACATCTAGCTGTCCCTCAGGGAACTGATCACCAGCAAAGAGCTGTATAGGGCAGGAAACGGGATCTACCACACGGAGGAACTCCGAGGTCCTAGGTTAGAGTACGAGCTTGAGACCTGTTATAGTCAATGGCCTCTGCTGCCGGCATGAGAATATTAACTTCTAATTAAAATGGGTGCCAGAATGACATAGAGCATGAGCTCCCACAAGCGCTGCCATCTTGGACTCTGCCACCATTAAGCCTTTCCATTCAATGAGATAAGCTTTGCCTCTCTATCAGGAAGAAATGAGGCAGTGTCAGAAAGGGGAGCGTTAACCACTCCCACAGCCACGCTCCTGGAGCTCTCCAGATGATTTCTATCCCCAAAAGCTCAGTCCTCCCACTCATTCCGCAGAGTGAAAGAGTAAGACACTAGAACAGGAGCAGAGAACACAAAGCTGGACCGATGTGTTCACTCAGCAGACAACTGTTTACTGAGCAGAACTGCTTGGCAGACCACCTGCTGGACATCCGTGCGGATGGAGAGAGATGCACCAGAGGACGGGTTAAATACACAGCATGTTGTGTGTCTGATGAGCAGTGCTGCGGTGAAAAGTAAAGACAGTGAGGGAGTGTGTGGTTTCGGCACCAAGGCTCCTACTTTATGGTGGCTAAGAAGAACTCACTGATCTGAGCACACACAGAATAGAGCAATGGAACCTTCTAATCCCTCCACACAGGCAGAGAAGTGCAAAAGCACCAGGCAGAGGTACCCGGAGAACAGCAAGGTCAGTACGGCTGAAGCGGACAGAATGAGGCAGAGAAATGGACCAGGTGAAAGCTGAATGGCGTGAGAGCACACACACTGAAACGGCGCTCGAGGGACTGAAAGGAGCGTCTGGTTGTTATGGGGGATGGAGTAAATTAAACTGAACGAATGGTCATTCCGGAGCATGTGAGAGACAGGGTAAGAAACCTGACTATAAACTTGGCATTGGGGCATCCTCTCATAATCCCACTATGTGGGAAGCTGAGGCTGGAAGATTTTGAGTTTGGGAACATAGTGGGTCCTTGTCTGAAGAGAGGAGGGGGACAGAAATGAGGATATAGTAGGTGGTAGAGAGAGGCTCAGACACAGTGAGGCCCTATGTTCAATCCAAGGACAAAATGACAGGATGGGAGGAGGACCGGAGGGAAGAACTCTAACTCCATCTGACAGCCCAGCAGAGAATGTGCTGACTGGAGAGATCAGGGTGGCAGTCAGTGCTCCACCGCGCTGGCCTAGAAACCGATGGCGACTCAGCCGAAATGGTATGCTCACAATTCCATTTCTCCTGATCATGTCCTTTAATTATGACATTTAAACGTAACAAAATGGAGCTGGCAAATATATTAATCATCTTAAATTTGTGTTATCTCTAACATGTAGGAAAAACCCTTTTCCCTAAGGCTCACTAGGGTGTGTTCACATGTACACAGTGGATCATACACACACACATGCATACAAACGACAAAAAAGGCTGGGAAAGCAGCTTAGTGGCAGAGCACTTGCCTGGCATGTGCGAGGCCCTAGATTCAATCCCTAGTGCTGCAAGGAGGCAGTGAATATTTTCCAGTGTTTTTACATAGAAGAAGCACAGTTAAATATAAAACTTAGAAGTTACATCAATTAGCCTTTTGAGGTATCATACTGTCATAACTTGTAGGGCTATGTGGAAAGCTCTCTGTATCTAGCAGGAGGTGGGCAGCTGTGACCGTGTGAGGAAATCCCTCACACTCGAGGTTTTGCTTTCTGTGTCTCAGTATCTACAGCAACTCAAGCCTAACATATTAATGGAAGTCACAGAAATAAACAGTTTTAATTTGAATTATTCTCAGCATGGTGGTAAATTTCTACACCATCCTACTGCAGCAGGATGTGGAACATCTTTCTCCACTGTATTTACACCATATATTCTACTCTCCCCATGAGAACCGAGAGACCGCGTTTGCGCACCTCTTATAACAGCATTTGTTAGAGCTACTTCTTTTCTATTATTGTTCTGCAGAAGGTTAAAACTTGAGGGCTAGGGATGGATTTCAGTGGGTAGAGTGGTTATCTAGCATACATAAAGCACCGAATTTGATCCCTAGCACCCTATAAAATTGGGCATAACAGCACAGGCTTAAAATTCAGCACCCAGGAGACAGAGATGGGTGATCAAAAGTTTAGGTCATCCTTGACCTTGTATGAGCTCAAGGCCAACCTGTACTATGTGAAACCCTTTCTTCATAAGGGCTGTAGAGTCAACAGTGCTTGCTGGTCCAAAGGATCCAAGTTTGGTTCTAGTACTTACAATCAGGCAGTTCACAATTGCTTTTGACTCCATTTCCAGGGGACCTCTGGCCTCCACAGGCACGTGCATCCGCGTACACATACCCCAACACAGGCACGCACACCTACACATAACTAGAGAACAAGAAATCTCGCCCTTCATAGTGACACACACTTTTAATTCCAGGACTTGGGAGAGACCAGCCTCATCTATATAGTGAGTTCCAGGGCAGTCAGGGCTACAGCGAAACTCTCTCTCAAAATAATAACCCAGCATTCACTCAGGAGACAGAGGCAGGTGGAGTTCTATGAATTTGAGGGCATATAGCATATATAGGGTTCAGTACAGAGGTTTCAAACACCCACTAGATTAGGGGGACATATATACACATGTCTTAAAGGATACCAACCTGTTAACTGTAGCTACCACCAATGAGGCCTTTTGTTTTTAAAACAATTCAGTATTATTTGTCTGGTTTTATTTTAATAAGTATGTATGGGTGTCTGTCAAGTAGCCCAGTGGCCTTGAACTCTTTTGAATTTGCCTATCCCCATTTCCTACATGCTGGGGTTACAGGCCTGTGCTACCATGCCTGACTAAATACTTTTTAAATTTAAAAAGAAAAAAAAAAAAGAAACAAAGAAAACAACTATCTGCTGTACCAAAACCTAGGTGGAGAGGCCAACACTGCATGTCTGTGGTGGTGAGAACAGATAAGACACAAACCCACTCTAAACATAGGCTGAAGGGTGTGCTTCCCTCATTCGCTCCAAAATGAAAGTCAGCTTTGTTCAGAGACCAAGAGGGGTGAGGCAGGTTTTCCAAAGCATTGGCCAGTAGCTTTGCTCTGTGACCTCCCTGCTCTAGAAAAGGCAGGTTTCTGTCTTCTGTTAGAGATGCCGTGGTGCTCTTCTCTGCTATCTGCAGTGTTTTATGAGAATGCAGAAGGAAGAAAACATTCCCAACACTAAGTGTGTGGCTTTTTCCTCACAGCCTAGAAAACAATCCAGCAGCAGACACCAGCCAAGTGTCCTCTACCGCAATTCTCATCCTGACACCATCCCACAGATGATGTCAGATCCCACAGGCTGAGTCAGGCCCCAAAAAAGCTACCCCATTTAGATGCCAATCCCAAGCCCAGGGTTGTTTACCTGTGCTATGCATTGCACAAACCACAGTCATTTGCTCTGGAGAAGCTCACAGAGCCTAGAGAAATACTAGCATTTCCTGTTTTCTTTAAATATTACCAAGGGCTCCATGTGATAGCATAAACTGTCATCTCAGCAGGAGGGAGGCAGGAGGACCAAGGAAAGTTAAAGGCCAGTCTGGTCTACATGGGGAGCTCCAGGACAATCTGGGCTACATAAAAAGAAAACAAACAAAAATAGTAATAATTCCACAGGATACCAAAGAAAACATATATATATGGTGTAGATGGTGAGGGAAAAGGATGTATAACATCTCGTCACAGAAATGGCTTTTAGGTTTGATGTGGGATGTCCTTCTGTATATGTGTTGCTTTTATTGGTTGATGGTAAAGCTATTTCAGCCAATGGCTTGGCACAGTAAAGCCAGGTGGGAAATCCCAGCACAGATGTAGAGAGTAGGCAGAGTCAAGGAGATGCCATGTAGCTGTTGAAGGAGAAGTACACCGCCGGAACCTTACTGGTAAGCCACAGCCTCATGGCGATACACAGATTAATAGAAATGGGTTAATTTAAGATATAAGAGTTAGCTAGGAATACACTTGAGCTATTGTCCAAACAGTGTTTAATTAATATAGTTTCTGTGATTATTCGGGTCTGGGAAGCCGGGAAACAAATACGCAGTCTCTGTTTCCATGGGTTTTATGTTTTGTTATTTCCCAAGATAGTTTCACTGAATAGTCCAAGCTGACCTGGAAATCACCCATTCAAAGATGGCCTCAACACGCAATCCTCTTGCCTCCAGCTTCTGGGTCACATGCCATCAAACCTAGCTCATAAGCTGTTTGAAATAGCAAAAGATGGAAGACAACTTTTCATCAATTAGGGACTACTGAAAAGATACAGGAAGACACATTAGACACAGACACACACGCGTACACAGTGCTATGGACACTGGCCACATGGAGTTCATACACTGAAGCATTAACTCCCAATGAGATGGTACCTTTGGGAAGTAATCAGTATTGGATGAGGCCAAGTGGGTCTCTCAGGACACTAGAGAGCCTGCTGTTTCTCTCTCCATGCATGTCCCCACACTGGCATGCACCACACTGTCACCTCAGCACACTGCAGGAATCCTCACCAGAGGAGTATGATGGCACCCTGCTCTCAAGACTCGCAATCCTTAGAACTGAGAAAACCAATTCTGCTGTTTAAACCATCTAGACTATGCTATTTTCTTATGGCATCCTGGGCTTACTAAAGTAATGTCACTGCATACAATGAATGGCATTTGATATCTGTAATATTACAAAGGCACAAGGCAGCTCATGAAGCAAAAAGTAAAGACAAAGTTACATGCTGCAGACATGGCTCAGTGGTTAAGAGAGCTTGATGCTCTTCCACAGGCCCCAAGTTCAGTTCCCAGCACCCACAAAACTCCAGCTCACTTCCAAGGTCATCCATTCAGGCATTTATGCATAAACGAAAAGTTTTTAAAATCTTAACACACACACAGGCTAGAGAGATGGCTCAGTGGTTAAGAGCACTGGCTGCTCTTCCAAAGGACCCAGGTTCAATTCCCAGCACCCACACGGCAGCTCACAACTGTCTTCTAACTCCAGTTCCAGGGCACCTGAATCCTTCAAACCAATGCACATAAAATGAGTTTAAATAAACTATTTTATAAAAAAGATGCATTTGCTTGTTGCAGACACAGAAATCCCTGGAAAACTACAGTAATTCCAGAGCAAGGCAATACCAGGCCTCATTGTGCGTACCGCACCTTTAACTTGCAGAGTGCATCAATAGATTACCTGTCACTGTACACGCTACACCTTTACATTTCAGAGCGCATCAATAGAGTACCTATCACTGTACACGCTACGCCTTTAAATTTCAGAGCGCGTCAATAGAATACCGATTCCAAAAATGTTCTTAAGAGGGGAAAAATAGCCTTTAACAAGTCAGCAGTAATCTTTCTGATTCCACGTCCTGCCTGGTTATATGGACCAGCTGTATCACAAAAAGTAACATTACCTGAAACCTGGCATAATGACCAGCAGGAAATACTAAACAACTATCTCACACGTGTTGGTAATGACCTAATCAGGCGAACCTGGAGGAAAAGATCAATGACACCGGCAACGCATATTAAATGCCCACTACAGTCGCCAGCACCCCAGGGATGCCCGTTTAATCTTGAGCCAGATCCTCGCCCTGCATTTTCGATGTTCTGGCAGGCTGGGGAGAACACACCCGGTGGGTGACCCTAGTTGAGCCTCTCCCAGGATGCCATAGGACGACTTAGGCGCCGGCTTAGGCCGCGCGCAGCCCGTAGCCCCGAAGTTGTCCTCCCTCCAGGCCGGCCCCCTCCCGTCGGGCGTCCCCAAAGCCCGCGTGCCGCTTCAACCACTGCGGCCCACCTGCACCTTCCGCCTCTTCAGCGCCGCCGCGTCCAGCCACACGCCACACGCCTCCTCCTTCTTCTCCTCGGGCCCTCTGCGTCCCATGGCGGCCACAAACGCGCGCCCCTGCAGCCGCCGTTTGCGCCGACGCGCGTTTGGATCTCGCGCCGCTGCGGGAGGCGGGGCCCCTCCGCGGCCGCCAAGACGTAGGCCCCGCCCCCGACCACGCCCAGTGCCCGAGAGAGACTCCTTTTCCCGCCTTATTATCCACGCCTGTGTGGACCCTGGAGCACAGAGAGGTCTAGAAAGCCCTCTGCGTGCGTGGGTCGCCACCGCGTTTGTTTTGGCAGCACTGCGCATTTTTCATATATTTTTTCATATATATGTATGTATATGTATATATAAACTATATATATTTCATATATTTGTATGTACACCTATTACACATATGTGTGTATATATATATTTTAATTATATATAGGTGTGTGTGTGTCTACGGGGGCAGAACAGTCAGATCTCTTTAGCTGCCATATGGGTACTGGGAATCAAACCCTGGTCCTCTGGGAGAGCATCCAGTTCTCTTAACCGCTGAGCCATCTCTCCAGCCCCAAACTGCACTGTTTGCCTACTCAGAGCCTCCTCTCCCACAAAGGAAGCCGTGGAACCAGGCTCTGGACCCCACTCCAAACCTTCCGGCCCCAGCGCTGACCTAACTACCTGACACTCAAGGTTGCCACTAACTGGCATGTAAGAGTCACTGAGCTACTACACGGAAGATTTTTGAAAGCATGAAATAAAAATTGAAATCAAGGAGTAAGGATATGGCTCATTTGATAGGGTGCTTGTCACGCATGGTGGAAGGGTGTTAATGCCAGCGCTTGGGAAGCAGAGGCAGGTTTCTGTGAGTTCAAAGCAAAACTAAGTATAAGTTTGTTACAATTATGTGTAATTATATGTAGGGGGGTGTACAAGTGAGTGACGGTTCCTTCAGAGGCATCGTACCCTTGGGGCTGGAGGTCCCGGAGATTGTGAGCCACCCAACGTGTGTGGGAAATCTAACTCAGATCTTCTGGAAGGGCAGTCCACACTCTTAACCACCGAGCATCTCTCCAGCCTCAGGTGTATATCTCTTATAAATTTTATACATGTCATTTCATATACATTTTCACATGTGTAAGTTTCCTGTGTCGTCTATGAAGAGCCCCGGAATGTGTTGTCGGTGGAAGGATATGTCCTAGCCGATTATTCATTTGCCACGCTGGGGATTGAGCTACAATCAGCTCGATCACCAGTCCTCTCTGATACAGGGTCTTTCCGCTTCCCAGGCTGCCATTCTACCACTGAGCCTTGTCCTCAGCCCTTAGATTTTAAACACAGTTTAACTAGCTCTAAAATTTAGTTAATTTTAAAACTGCTCTTTAATCCCTCAAAATGACAAATATGTATATACTTCATCACACACACACACACACATTCTCCACATCAATTTTATCCTCAGATAAACATAAAACTCCCTGCTCCACAACAACCCCTCAGCACCCTGCTGCTTCAAAAGAAAAAAAAAACTCCTTTAGGTGCTGGACAGATTGCTCAGCAGTTAAGAGTGCTCTTCCAGAGGATAGGGGTTCAGTTCCCAGCACCTACATGGCAGCTCACAACTGTCTGTAACTCCAAGAGCTGACGCCCTCCCACAAGACCTTTTTTTTTTTTTTTTGGTGGAGACAGGGTTTCACTGTAGCTATTGAGCCTGTCCTGGAACTAGCTCTGTAGACCAGGCTGGCCTCGAACTCACAGAGATCTGCCTGCCTCTGCCTCCCGAGTGCTGGAAATAAAGGTGTGTGCAACCACTGCCCGGCACAAGAATTTTTTTAAAAAGAGGCATAAGATGTGTTCACTGAAAACAACTCTAAAAACAAACAAAATAAAACAAAAAATCTCCTTGTGAATGGGGCCCCTCCCTGGAGCAGGAGTCAAAAACAGAGGAAGCTGTTGTCGTAGTCGTTTTATTGAATCTAGAACATATCAGGGACCAGACTCCAGCCTTACCTCCAGCCCCACTGAACCCCTGCTCTGCGTCTCTGGGTCTGGGCCCAGGTGTCCGCTTCTGCCTGGAATGCCCGTCTAAGCTCGGGGAGCAGACTCCCCACTCTCCCCAGCCCAGGATTCTGAATGCCCCAGGCAGTACTATGGTTAGCCTGGCTTCGGAGCTTCCTTAGACAGCTCCTTAAGGCGCTAGAGCCTGGAGTCCTGGGAAACAGAGCTAAGGAGACAACTCGGAATCCCATCTGAGAACTGTGGGAGAGAAGCTGGAAAGAGCATACAGGACCCACAGGCCAATGCTGGATGCGAGGCTTAAGGCTGGGGCTGTGATGAACCGATGTGGGCAGCGGAGGGGATCTTTTGTCTTTGGAGACTCTCTGGAGCCCAGGGATCCAGGCTCGGATGCAGAGGACAGGAAGATTAAAATGCTACCCATCTTTTGGCCTGTTTCTTTCCCCTCCACCAACGAAATATGGTAGAAGGTGCCCCCCCCCCTTTAGGTTCAAATCTGACACTGGCCAAAATCTCATCTCCCACCCAACAACCTGGAAACCCCAAACCAGGGTGCTGACCAAAGCTGAACCCCAACCGTTATCCGTGAGCGGAGGCAAGGAAGAGACAGTCAGGAAGATCTTCTCCCTTTTCTCTTCCACTCCCAGGGCAGGGAACTGGCCAGGGACTCTATACCAGTCAATCTCTGGATCCAAGGACTGGCTAGCGCCACCTTCGCCATTGAGCTTGTAGGCAGGGAGTCATGGCCTGCCAGATAGGAAAAACTTTACCAGACCTTGTCCCCATCTGGAGCCAAGTCCAGGCCCTTGTCCCAAGCGCCCTCTCTCGCCCTGCCAGCTCCTGCCCACGCCGCTTTTCACTTAGTCTTCTGATGGAGTTTGCGCCGCACCAGCTGGCTGAGGAGCAGGGCTGTGAGAACGCTGCTCCCCGCGGTGAGCAGGAAGAGGCCCGAGAAGTTGTGGGGCCAACGGGCATGCAGAGGCTCATAGATGGGCCTCCGGGCCTGATAGTCCAGCGTCACCGCCTCTAGCTGGGCCAGTGTGCACAGCACCAAAAAGACATGGAAAACTTGGTGTCCCTGCCCAAAGATGTGGCAGCTGCCGGGGAACCAACTCTCGGGCATGACAGTGGAGAAAAACGCAGCGGCCAGAAGAAAGAAAACCACCTGGCACTTGTGATAGAGAAGTGCGGGGTCCTCCTCGGCAGGGAGAGGGGACACTATGATGCGGTGCACCACGGGGCTGATGTCCAGCGCATACGCCAGCGCTGAGGGCACCTCCTGGAAAATGCGGCCCAGCAGGCCTGGTTTCTGGCTGTACTTGTTGTAGCAGGAGCCCGCACAGGAAAGCCAGGCCAAGAAGGCAGCCATGGGCAGGAAGATGGCCTGTACCTGGGCATGCCAGGTGGGCTCGATGGCATAGTAGAAGTGAACCAGGGCACTGCCAAACTGGTACACGGCTACGCCCACGTAGTCCAGGAAGAAGAAGCTGTAGTGCCAAAACTCCGACTTGGCCTGCAGGAGGTGTGCCAGGGCGCTGAAGGAGAGGTAAGTGAAGGAGGCCAGGACGATGATGAAGAGGGGCCGGGCGTGCGGGTCTTCCCGGAAGTCCGTACTCCGCACCAGCACGACCAGGCGCAGCAGCAGCGCCAGCGCCGCCAGCAGGTGGGTCCACACGTTCACAGCCTCGTTGTGCCGCTGGAAGAGTGTGCGGAAGTAGAAACACCAGGTCTGATGCAGCGGCCGGTAGCCAGCGTAGATGTACGGCTTCCAGAAGAGAGGCGGCACCTCAGCCCGGTCCACCGTGAACACGGGCTCTGGCTGCAGGGGCTTCTGGCCCATGTGCCACAGGCTGGACAGCAGGTGGTTGAACTTCTGGGCTACTGCCATCGCCATGCCTGCGTCCTAGGCAGGGAACTTAGAGAGGGCAATGCGAAGTCAGAGTTCCTGTGTCTCCACCTGGGGCTCTGATGCCCCAGACTTCCTCCCTTCTCCCATACCCTGTCTTTAGGCTGAGTCTGAGACCAAAGAGACCCTTAAAAAAGGCAAGCTGTCGCCAGGCGGTTGTGGCACATGCCTTTAATCCTAGCACTCGGGAGGCAGAGGCAGGCAGATCTCTGTGAATTCGAGGTCAGCCTGGTCTACAGAACTAGTACCAGGACAGGCTCCAAAGCCACAGAGTAACCCTGTCTCGAAAAACCAAAAGAAAAGGCAAGCTCTCTCCCCTGGCATTCAGAACAGGGCCTGACATAAGTGCCCAGTTGAACCAATCTAGCAGGGCCACTCTATCTAGGGCAAATCATGAGCGTGAACAGCTGTCTTCTAGAAGGACATCGACCTTGAAGAACCGTTGTGGAAGGCAGTGATTGTCTTCCATGATTTACAGAATCGTTTTTCTGAAGGGGACACTACAGCCTTTGCATGACTTTGGTCACAAGACGCTTCTGGCACACAAAGCTCTTGGATGACTGTGTGCTGCAAATGGTACCCAATAAAGAGCTAAAGCATCAGGGAAATGCTCTCCTTCAGAAAAGCATATGAATTAGACTAGGGACCTGGGTATGAGGAAATACTTTACCCAAAAAACAACCTTGTGTGACAATCAGTAAATACGCTTTTGTACGGCTGTCTGGGGCTCAGCTCATCGGAGGCTGCACCTTCCTGCTGAGTTCTTTCCTCTACCGACTCAGGCATCACAGGACCCCCGACACTCAGGACTCATGGAAGGGCCTCCTTCCATTGCATCACTCATAAGGCTCCCTGCCGCAGTCACTTGCCTTTCAGCCCAGTTGCCACACAGCAGCCCAGCTGTTTTCTCTGCTTGAGCAAAGAGGAGAAGGGACAGGCTCTCTTGGTCTGTGAGTTTGTGCCACCGTCCATGTTCACTCCGGGTGACAATGACCATATTATCAGACCCAACTACCTCTTCCCACTACCAGGGACACCACTGACCACTCCCACCCCACGTGATCTGCCCTTACTTCCTCCCCCAGCCTCACTACCTAGCCACACCAGACTCCGGCAGCAACAACTTTGCACAAGCTGTTACCTCTCCCAAGTCTCCTCCCCATCTCCATCTGGCCTACTAGGCAAACTCCTATTCACTCCTCAAAACCTATTTCTTAGCCAGGCAGTGGTGGTGTACGAATTTAATCCCAGCACTTGGGAGGCAGAGGCAGGTGGATCTCTGTGAGTTTGAGGCCAGCCTGGTCTACAAGAGTTAGTTCCAGGACAGGTTCCAAAGCTACAGTGAAACCCTGTCTTGAAAAACAAACGAAAGAAAGAAAGAAAGAAAGAAAGAAAGAAAGAAAGAAAGAAAGAAAAGGAGAAAACACACTAATACCAGCACTCCTTTCTTTCTGTTTCTTGACTGCAGCTACAATGTGGCCAGCTCTAGAGAATCACCCCTGAAGCCCCTGCCGCCATGCCTTCTGGACCATGATGGACTGTAATCCCCTCAGACTGTGAGCCAAAATAAACCCTTCCTCACTTTGGGTGCTTTTGTTAAGTATTCTGTCACAGAGAAGAAAAAGTAACTAATATCTAAGACATGGTGACAGGGGATGTTTTCCAGTCTTTTCATAAGCACAGCATATTTGCCTGGCACCTGCTGCTTCATGCAGGCTTAACATTTGTGCTGGCTGGTTTTATGTCAACTTGATACAAGCTAGAATCACGAGAGAAGAGGGAGGGAGCCTCGGCTAGGGAAATGCCTCTATAAGATTGGAATGTAGGCAAGCCTATAGGGCATTTTCTTAAGTAGCGATCAGTGGGGGAGGAACCAGTCCATGAGGGTGGTGCCACCCCTGAGCTGGTGGTCCTGGGGTCTATAAAAATGCAGGCTGAGCAAGCCATGTGGAGCAAGCCAGTAGGCAGTACTCCTCCGAGGCCTCTGTATCAGCTCCTGCCTTCAGGTTCCTGTCCTGCTTGAGTTCCTGTTCTGACTTCCTTCGATGATGAACTACAATGTGTGATGTGGAAGCATAAGCCAAATAAACCCTTTCCTCCCCATTTGCTTTGGCCATGGTGTTCACCACAGCATGGTAACTCTAAGACGTCATCATTGATTAACTCAAGCGTCTCTTGGTATCTGCCAGACAACTCCCTCAACAAGCTTTCTAGACTCAGCATGCAGGAGTTCTGTCCACGGATTATCAGATGTCTGGCAAGGCCACCTTTGTCCCAGCCATCGTATATGCAGGCGCTTATGTTCTCATAGCCTCTCTGCCACTGCTCCCCCTGACCGCCCAAAGGACACTTGCACAACTCAAGAGCTTGTATAGGTGACATCAGAACCTGCCCCAAGCCTGCTCTCCCTCCCTAAACCCCACTCTCTACGCTTCTTCTAGAGTTTGATGATCAGGAGGCAGAAACAGGTGGATCTCTGTAAGTTCAAGGCTAGCCTGGTCTACAGAGAGAGTTCCAGACAGCCAGGGCTACACAGAGAAACCCTGTCTTGAAAAACAAAACAACAACAAAAATTTCGATCAGTCACCCACCACTACACAAGGTGGCTCCTCAGCCACGGAGAGCACGGAGCCTCTTGGGCTCCTTCGTCCCAGAGAGCCTGACTCGGGGCGGACTCAGGAAGCAGGTCCTTTAGATGGGCTATTAACAGGAACTATTAACAGTATCCACCCAAGGCTTCTTCCTTATCCCAAGAGACTGGACTTCAGCCAAAACAATTTGGCCTCTGTTCATGTCCACGATTTTGTCTGCAGGGGCAGACTGGCCTCAGAATACATCTTGGGTGGCTCACAAGGAAACTAGACCTTGGCGTTCCCTTCTAGACACAGCCAGCACAGCAAGGCTTCTGTTCTACCAGGGGAACAGTGAAGCCATAGGGAGCCCATGTGATCACTGTGATCTTTTAAGTCCACTCCCAGGCTCCATCTCCCACTCCTGGGACTTCTCAAGGCGCAAGAACATAGCAGAGGCTCTGGGAAGTTCTATGGCAAAGTGTCCTTAGCTTTGTTGAACCTATGTGTGCCAAGTTTACATGACTTAGGCTTCCGCCCCCAGTCATGAGTACATGAAAAAGACGGCTGAAGACAAATGTTTATTGTGACCAATTTTTTTTTCCTGTTTTTCAAGACAGAGTTTCACTGTGTAGCCCTGGCTGTCCTGGAACTCGCTCAGTAGATAAGGCTAGCCTCAAACTCACTGAGATCTTGCCTACCTCTTGAGTGCCGCCCTGCATAGTCAATTCTGGTAATGTTTCTTGGACCTAGTACGCCCATTTGGTGCTCAGATGGTGCAATCTAAGGGATAAAGAGATTCTTACTCAAGGGAGGGTGGGGAGGGAAGATGCATGCCTGTGGGACCCAGTGCTCTGCCTGCAAACCTGGACACTTATCAGCTCCTCTGCTGCTGGCCTGCCTCCCGTGACACCCGCCTGCACCTCCAGAACAACACTGCTATGTACGGACTTGAATCAGACATTCGGGGCTTGTGTAAATAATGTTCTTAGGCTTCTAGTCTCCCTCAGTCCTACCCTCTCGATCTGCACCAGGGAAGCTATTCCTCAGGAGAGGGACAATACCAACGCACAACCCCCATGTGCCTAGACACGGCAGGCCCTGAACACAGAACCCAGAGGCAACATTCTAGGGGGATAGAGGCCCCATGGCTTGATTTCCCTTAGGACCCTGGCAGGCACTACTCCTTATAAATAGATCTGTTTTCAGAATTAGGCCCTGTCCTCTTTAATCTATAGATAGAGACCTCAGGGGGCTGGAGAGATGGCTCAGAGGTTAAGAGCATTGCCTGCTCTTGGGTCCTGAGTTCAATTCCCAGCAACCACATGGTGGCTCACAACCATCTGTAATGGGGTCTGGTGCCCTCTTCTGGCCTGCAGGCATACACATAGACAGAATATTGTATACATAATAAATAAATAAATATTTAAAAAAAAATAGATAGAGACCTCAGATCCAGAAGAAAGGAGGGAGCAAGGGCAGAGCCACATGGGAAGCGGTGATGGGGAGAGATCCTATAGCATCCAGAGTGATCTGCCAATCAGGCAGCCAGGCCGTGCCTATCCTGGACAGCCAGCCCAGCAAACTGCAACCCCAACCCCCACTCACTAGGCCCCTCAAATTGCACTGGGTACCTGGGGGTGTTTCTCTGGAGCCTGAGGCCAATGACATCTCTGTGGAACTGCACGAGATCACCAGATGCCCAGTGCTAAATGGTACTTGCACAGGTGAGGGACACTAGGGGTGGAGCCTGGAAGTGTCCTGTGTGATGTCTTGGGAGGGTTGGACTGACTCTCTCCTCTCTCTCTCTCTCCTCCCTTTCTTTCTGACCCCCACATTAGTAAAATCCAGGCTCGGTCACAAACAACACCTCGGTGGCAGAAGTGTACTGCTGTCTGGAAAGCTGTGACGTACCCAGATCATATCTAAAAGGAAGAGCCAAGCCAGCTGGTACCAAGTGGCTGGGGTCTGGAGATGGATATCAGGTGCACCTGGTGGGTTCCTACCCCACATTCATAGGAATCAAAAGAAAAGATAAGAATAAGAGAGTAAGCGAGCCCTGAAGGGAGGCGCACGCCTTTGGTCCCAGCACTCAGGGGGCAGAGGCAGGTGGATTTTTGAGTTCCAGGCCAGCCTGGTCTACAGAGAAAGTTCAGGACAGCCAGGGCTACACAGAGAAACCTTGCCTTGTGGTAAGGTGGGGGGACGAGGGGGAAGTAAGCGGTCATTTTCTTAGAAAGACTTGTTAGGAGATGAACTTTAGGGATATCAAATCTGATGCTAGACCCCATAAAACACAAGCTCCATGACCTTGGGCCAATGACTGACCCTCTGGTTCTTAGCTCCCCTGTGGGAATGGCAAAATCACACACCTTGCAGATTGCTGCAGAAATTTAAAGAACGGGAACTAAATTTGAATACCGTTTAGGGACTGGGTAAACCACAACCGCTGTTTTTATAAATACCAGTAGAATGGTTAGAGAAATTCCAGCCTCAGATTAGCCTGATGGGTTCTTCAAAAATCTGTCCCTGGAATGAAGTGTGGCCTGGCGGGTGGCGTGAGGCCCAAGGTCCCACCCCAGCACAACAAAAACAAAAACCTTCCATCCAAGCCAACAGATCTGGGTGGAGTTGGGGATGGGATAGGGGGGTTGAGGGGGCTGGGGGTTGGAGGGAACACAGATGGACGGACAGAAATCTGGTGTGGTGGCATCCACCCATAATCTCAGCACTTGGGAGGAGGAGGCAGGAGGATCAGAAGTTGAAGGTCATCCTTGGCTATGTCACAAGAACAAAGCCAACCTGGGCTGCATGAGATCGTCTTGGGGAGGGGTAGATAACTGTCCCCTGAAACATTTACCTGATCCTTGGGGGCATATTCAAGGACTAGGCCCACCTCCTTGGCACGCAAAGGTCCACTGTTACTTTGTGGACCCTGACGACTCAGCACATTCTCTTAAAGTCAATTTTATCTTGCCATGAAGAGCAAAGTTTAACCTCATTAGATAAAGAGAATAAAGAAAGCCAGGATCCAGAAATGACACCGTGAACAAACGTCATCTCTCTCCCTTCCTCCACTCTTTCTTTTCCCCGATTCCCTCCTTTCGTCTTTTTGTGTGGCTTTGTACACGCGTGTGCATGTCTATGTGTTACAGGCTTGTACACGTTTGTGCATGTCTATGTGTTACAGGCTTGCACACATGTGTGCATGCCCATGTTTTACAGGCTTGTACATGTGTGTGCATGCCCCTGTGTTACAGGCTTCCATATGGGTGCTGGAGATCCGAACTCAGGCCCTCAGGCTTACCCAGCAACCACTCTACTGGCTCCGCCCTCTTTGTCCTTTCAGACAGGATCTCACCACATTGCTCAGACTGGCCTTCATGACTCCCCTGCCTCTGCCTCCTGAGTGCTAGGATTACAGGTCTGCACCACCATGCCCACCTATTTTTCCATGTTTCTATGAACTTGTTAAAAATAAATAAATAGGGGCTGGAGAGATGGCTCAGAGGTCAAGAGCACTGGCTACTTCCAGAGGTCCTGAGTTCAACTCCCAGCAACCACATGGTGGCTCACAGCCATCTGTAATGAGATCTGGTGCCCTCTTCTGGTCCGCAGTCATATATGAAGACAGAACACTGTATTCATAATAAATAAATAAATATTTTTTTAAAAAAACTTTGTCTTGATGGGCCTTCCATTTAAAAGCTTTAAAAAAATAATTTAACACCTACTTGGGGGCAGAAGGTGCATGTGGTAGCCACCAAAGATAAAGACTAGCAATCAGAAGTCTAGCCAGAGTTAACACTGGGAGTGTGGGAGACAAAGCCCCCAGAGGGGTCCTGAGGGGAAGACTAGCCATGGAGGACCCCAAATGCTTGTCCTTAGGTGTTCTATCAGTTAGCTACAGTAGCCAGCTTCCCATATGGTTCTGCACAACTTCAACCCCCAGGTCCACCTGGTGTTCCAGGCCCAGAGGCAAGACAGCACCATGCTTGTCTAACACCAATGCTAACTCCAGAAGCAGAGCTCCGGGCAACTCCTGGGCACCCAGTGGATGGATGTAGATGGGACAAGCGCTGGCAGGCCTTCAGGTCTCTCAGCAACCAAGTCACCTCCCTCTCTGCAAACCGATTCTCCAATTCAGCTCAACCAGTTTAAAGAAAAAGTCCCCCACCCCCCACCCCGTGGCTTCCAGGGTGAAACAAAAACCGTCTGTGTTTGTAACTGCTGTGGGCCTCTATTTGTACTCAGAAATGTGACCAGAATGGAATGAGTAATTTTTAAGAAAATTCTTACCCGGAGCTCAGACACCCCACTGCTCCAAGGAGAGTAACCTGAAAAGGGGAGACAGCCCAGAGAGGTTGGGCCAGCTAGCTGCAGTACAGGACACAGGACAGGATCCTGAACTGCACCACTGACCAGCAAGGGTTATCTGTGACAGGGGTGGAGGCTGGAAAGGGAACTCTTTCACCAGGGGCGGGGACCTGAGGTACACAGTCCTCCTGACAGGAGCTTCTACATGGGGCTCCTGATATCCAACAAGCACAGACCAGCCTGGAGAATCCACCAAACCTCACAGCATATGGCCTGAGGCAGACTCGGAGTCTGCAGGGATTGCTAAGGGAAAACCTCCCAGGGTAGTGCTGTGGATGATGGGTTCTTGTCCCTGTCCTTCTCTAGGGCAATCTGGCTTTCCAGACATTCAGGGAGGGGTCCAATACTGTGACCTGGTGGCCCTCCCACCTCCCTAGAACTTTCCTCAGGGTTCCCCACAGGATCTGCACCCCCCCCACACACACACACACCACACACACACACACACACACACACACACACACACACACACACACACTCATGTCCCTTCCTGGCCCATTATCTCCTTCCTTCTAGAGTGAGGCTGTGATCCTGCAGACCCCTCCCCTTGCCTATCTTCCCGCAGACCCCTCCCCTTGCCTATCTTCCCGTAGACCCCTCCCCTTGCCTACCTTCCCGCAGACTATATTGAAATATTCCCTCCATCCTGCCTGCTCACAGACCATGCTCGGGTCCTGGTCCTCCTTCCCCCCTCGACACGCTGCCTCTGGTCCCCCCCCCCATACTTCTGCTTTCCGCCCCAAGCTACAATGTTCCCCACTATTCCTCTGTCCCTCCCGGAGGATGACCTCGGACTCTGCTTCTTCCTGTCCCCTCCTTGCTGCTGATTCCCCTGGTGGCCTCTCCCGACCCTGCGAGGTGCTCCTCTACTTGACTGTCAGGGTCCAGTTGTTCTCGACCTCGACCCCCCTTCCTCCACTTCCGCCACTGAGCACCGCTCACATGTAGAGCTAGGTGCACACCCCCAACCCCCATGCCCGCAGGAGGACCTCTCTACTCCCATCCCAGCCCCGGGATCTCCAGGCACAGCCTTACCTGTGGCCTGAGAAGAGGAGAGAGCTGTCTGCTGCGTCCCCGGCGTTGGAGTCGCAGATAAGGGGGCGGCCACACCCCAAGCGCGGAGGGCGGCGCTGGGCACCAGGGATTTAGCCGCCTCCGCCACCCTGCAGCCTCCCGCCTGGCGTTATGCAAGCTCGGGCTGCAGGAGGAGTCACTCCCGGCTGCATCCCAGGACTTCCTGTGGACACAGTACAGTCTGAAATAGGAGGTCCTGAGATCCTAGGCTCGGCAATGGGGCTACAAACTCCTGCTGAAGTTGGTCCACTTCCGCAAAGTGCAGGCTTCAGTCTGGTAGTAGTTGCAAGAGCTTGACATGAGATGAGTGTCCCAGCCAGGGCTCTGAGCTCAACCCACATCGCTCATTTCTCCCGGGGCTACTATAGTCCAGATCTACCTAGGGAGCTGCTCTCTGGTTTATCGAGGTCTCATCCCATGACCTCGGATAATTCCCCTGTCCTGGTTTGTCTAGACCTCTAGTGTCAAAACAGCCACTCCCTATTGTCACCTCTCCCTCCAGGTGTGGGCACATCCCTGAGCATTTTTTATTTATTTATTTTTTTTTTATTTATTCATTTATTATGTATACAATATTCTGTGTGTATGCCTGAAGGCCAGAAGAGGGCGCCAGACCTCTTTACAGATGGTTGTGAGCCACCATGTGGTTGCTGGGAATTGAACTCAGGACCTTTGGAAGAGCAGGCAATGCTCTTAACTACTGAGCCATCTCTCCAGCCCCCTGAGCATTTTTTAAAGGCAGGGTAAATACTGGCTCACGGTGCCTCACGTGCCACCTCCTGTGATGTGCAGAGACCCCGTAGTACCGAACAAAAATGGAGACCCAGACTGGATTTTGAAGACTGGGTCTCTGCTCTTAGCAAGCTCCGGAGTCTGGTGCCCAGGGGCACACTAACAGGCTTGGAGCCTGGTGCTACCCAGCTAACCACGTGACCTTGGACAACCTTGCTCTCTGGTCTCAGTATTAGGGGAGACACAGTACTACCTAGCAAGACTGTTAGGGTTAGGTCAAAGGGCATGCTGCGGTCCTGGGAAACTGCAGAATGCGTATTCACTCTGTGCCGTGACGAAGCATATGACCTTAATGGAATAGTGTGAAACCGGCCTCTCCTTCAACAAGTTCAGACAAAACCCCCCAATTTCCTAAATCCATGTGACAAGGTGCCAGGCCTTCCAGCCCAGCTACTCAGAAGGCTGAGGCAGTAGGATTGTTTGAGCCCAGGAGTTCAAAGCCAGCCTGAGGAGCACAAAGCAACCCTGTCTCCAAAAGATGAATAAAAACTAAAGACATGCTGGGCATCGTGATGCATGACTTTAGTCCCAGCACTTGGGAGGCAGAGGTGTTGGGGGGGTCTCTGAATTCAAGGCCAGCCGGGTTTACGTAGTACGTTCTAGGATAGCCAGGGCTACTCAGAGAAACCCTGTCTTGAAAAACCAACCAACCAACCAACCAAGCAAACAACAAAAACAACAAAAACGCATGAATTCAGCTTCCATTTTTGGAAGGAAGGCCAAGCTCCGCTTGCTTTTATTTTTTTGTTATGTTTGGGTTTAGGTTTTGTTGTTGTGTTTCTTTGCTCATTTGTATGTTTTTAAAGACAGAATGTCATGCAGTTCCTGCCTGGAACTCACTATGTAGCAAAGGCTGGCCTTAAATTCCTGATCCCCCTGACTCCACCTCCCAAGTGCTGAGCCTGCGGGTGCCACCACATCCCCCCCCCCCCAGCTTGTTTTCAAATCCACAGTTTACACTTAATGTGCTTGGCACATGACAAGCAATGAGCCAAACAGTTGCTATGGGGACCTCTCTTGCTCCAAACAATCCTGCGAAACAGGTACTATGTTTAACCCATGCACACAGGGAAGTGAGCTCGGAGGGGTGACAAGGGCCTTTTCGATGATCCGTTTAAACCTCGAGCATTCCTTTGAGGTGAATGTGGCAACCACTACTCTATGGATAGGAAAATTGAGGCCTCGAGCCTGGAAAGATGTGTCCTAGCTCAGGCAGCTTAGATGTGTCTGGCCCAGGCTCTGGGAAACGGCCCGGAGAAGTCATTCAGGCACTACCCACCCCTCCACTGTGGATATCTGAGAGCCCAGTGATTCCGTAAGGACAGTGGTGGTCAGCCACGGACCCCCATTGCCTGCCGACCCCATGCAGAGTCCGTTACATATGTTGTTCATCTGTAGCAGGTTCTGTCATCGGATTTGTCTGCGGCTAAGGAAATAGCTTCCAGTGTGCTACCGGCCAAGGCCACCCAGGCGCCTAGCACTGGGCCCGAATCCAGGTCAGCTCTTATCTGTGGCACAGGGCTGGTATGAAGGAGTAACCCTGGGTGCTTCCTTCACGTGTCCTGCTATGCAGCAACTCCTGTCCCCAGCCCAGGCAGCAGGAAAACAGCACTGGGGACACCACCTCCCACAGTTCAGGCCACGGAGCGAGACAAGGACTCAATGTTCCAGAGACACAGACGGAACCCCCAGAATCCTTTGATGTTGTCCAATTGTCTCAGAAGGTCTTCAGTGAGGTTGGACTCCTGGGCCAGTGTCTCTTAAGCCTCTGGCAGAAGTCAAGAGGCCTCAGAAGCCAGGCTGTGAACCGGAAGTTATTAGGAAAGGCCTTCAAGGTCTCATGGTAAGAAAAAGGGTGAACAGGGGACACCAGCAAGGTCGCGCATTCATGATCTCTGCAAGGCACCAGCTGGTCACATGCCCTCTCTGGATACTTCTCCGAGAGAGAGAGAGAGAGACAGAGAGACACAGAGAGAGAGAGAGAGAGAGAGAGAGAGAGAGAGAGAGAGAGAGAGAAGTTGTGGATGTCAGAGCACAAAGTATGATCCATTCCCTTCTCCCATCAGGCTAAGCAACAGGTGCCTCTGCCCACCGAGCCTCCCTGCCGCGGGTGCCTCGGCCCACCGGATCTTCCTGCCGCGGGTGCCTCTGCCCACTGAGCCTCCCTGCCGCGGGTGCCTCGGCCCACCGGACCTTCCTGCCGCGGGTGTCTCTGCCCACTGAGCCTCCCTGCCGCGGGTGTCTCTGCCCACTGAACCTCCCTGCCACGGGTGCCTCGGCCCACCGGACCTTCCTGCCTGCCCAAATGTCTATTATCTCACACTTCACTTCCCCACCAACTTTTGCTCAAAATGAGAAACAAAAAAGTAGCCCTGGAAGGTCGAGGTTGGGCTCCATTGAAGGCTTCCTGGCCTCACATACAGCAAAGCTAGTATTGAAACCCTGGGGTCTAGATGAAGACTTCGGTTGCAGCCAGGCTTGGGGTAGAATGACTTTCCAGGTTGTGGGTCCTCCTGGGACCAGTACCCCAGGATGAAGACCCTCAGGCCCTCAGGAGCAAAGAGGACTTCCAGCAGAAGAAAGAGGAAGTCCAAAGGCCAACAAGACTGAGGACGGTGACTGATGGACCATGGCCTGGGAGCTGGGAGCAAGGTGGGGCTTCTAGGGCACTGAAGGGAGAGACATAACAGAATTCTGGAGAGTGGGAAAGGACGGGGCCAGGGCTTCAACAAGCCAGGTGTCCCCTGTGGCAACATGGCTTGGCATCTTGCCTGAGAATTCCAAAGAAAAATGGCCCAGCAAAGACCTCAAAGTGGAGGGTGCTGCATCTCTATGGAGATGGGCTGGGTGTGTGTGCATCTCTATGGAGACGGGCCGGGTGTGTGTGCATCTCTATGGAGACGGGCCAGGTGTGTGTGCATCTCTATGGAGACGGGCCGGGTGTGTGTGCATCTCTATGGAGATGGGCCGGGTGTGTGTGCATCTCTATGGAGACGGGCCGGGTGTGTTTGCTTCCTGAGCCACTGGACAGAGCCAGCTGCAGGAACATCTCCCCAGGTACCCTGAGCCTGGGCTGGGCCCCTCAGGATGGCTGGGAAAGGGAGTGGCCTCAGACAACCCGCTGGCAGAGATTCTCCTTGGCAGGGATCTTCACGTGGCGAGTCTACAGTGAGTCTCCAGTGTGGCAGATACAGGCCAGACCCATCTCTGCTTCAGCCTCAGCAGTGGAGGACTCTACCACGCCCACTGACTCCTCCACTTTCCTGCCTTGGGGACTGTTGGCTAGCGCAGACATTTGGCACCCTGGGGACACATTGCTGTCTGGGAGCTTTTGTACAAGCCCTGCCTCCTGTCCAAATGGAGCTGTGGGCTGAGAGCAAGGTGGGGCTTCTGGGGGACTGAGGGGAGAGACGTGACAGGACTCTGGAGAGAGTAGGATAGGATGGGACAGGGGCTTCAGCATCTTGCCTGTTTTAGAGAACCTGGGTCAATTCTCAGCACCCACAGAGCAGCTGTACAGTCTGTTAACTTCAGTTTCAGGGAGATCTGACGCCCTCTTGTGGCCTTCTTGGGTACTGCATGCAAATGATTTACAAACGGATGCAAACAAAACACACACATAAATTTTAGTTCCAGGCTAGCCAGGGTTACATAGTGAGATCTTGTCTCAGAAATAAAATCAATAGTTTTTTTCATGATAAAGTAATTGGGAGCATTTTTCTTAAAAATCTGAGTGTCAAGTTACAGGAAGTGTGAATGATTTTGGCTGTGAAACCAGAACCAGTCCACAAGAAGTATCCCTTAAAGGTACTGGGGTCCTGAAGGCATAGGAAATCATTTTCTCTAGAACTAGGGGTCCCACCTTGTTGGGTGTGCTGGCCCTTTATATATATTCGTCCCTAATCCCTTTATTTACACCAATGACTAAATCCCCTTTAGTGTTTGGAGCTCTCTCTGTCCCTCACACTCTGTAGTTTGCACACCACACACTCATGCCCACTCTGAGTGATCCCCTCCACCCCCGGGTTTAATCCCTGCCTCATTTCCCAGACATCTCCCTGCCTCTGATCTTTGGTTACAAACAGCACTACACTGGCTGACCTTTCACCTACATCATTTTTTGCTTAGACAGGATGTCTGTGGGGCAAAGTCCTAGACACAGAAGTGTTGAGTCCAAGAGAAATGGTTTGGGGAGCCACGGTGCAGAGCAGAGAACCTGGTCTCAAAACTTGCAAAGGGGCCGTCTGGTTCTGTTAGTGCACCACCTCCTCTCCCCTTTAGCTTGTGCAACTGGGTCTGCATCAAACTCCATGGGAAGGGTCTGGAAAGATGGCACAGCAGTTAAGGCTTGGTGCCCACGAGGACAGAAGAAAGCACCAAATCCCTGGGGAACAGAGTTACAGACGTACAGACGGATGTGAGCCACCGAGTGGGTGCAGAGAATCAACCAGAATTTCCTGCAAGAGCAGCAAATTCTTTTTAACCCAGACCCATCTTTCCTTCTCTCTCTCTCTCTCTCTCTCTCTCTCTCTCTCTCCCTC
Source organism: Microtus pennsylvanicus (assembly GCF_037038515.1). Taxonomy (NCBI): domain Eukaryota; kingdom Metazoa; phylum Chordata; class Mammalia; order Rodentia; family Cricetidae; genus Microtus; species Microtus pennsylvanicus. The sequence goes on along the minus strand of NC_134591.1, from coordinate 65,932,785 downwards.
CCTCCCTCCCTGCCTCTCTCTCTCTTGAAACAGGATCTAGCTTGAAACTCACTCTATAGACCAGGCTGGCCTGAGTTCACAAAGGTCCGCCTGCCTCTGCCTCCTAAGTGCTGGGACTAAAAGTGTGTGTCACCATGTCCTGCTGAAGATTTCTCATTTTTCAGTGTGTGTGTGTGTGTGTGTGTGTGTGTGTGTGTGTGTGTGTAAATGCACACGCAGATATCCTAGAAGGCCAGCCTCTTCTAATCTAATCTAATCTAGAGCTGGAATTACGAGGAATCATGAGCCCCTTAGCCACCAACATGGGGGCTAAATCAGGTCCTCTGGAGGAGCAGCAAAGGTGCTAACCCTTGAGCCACCTCTCTGGCCCCCAAGGACAAGCTGGGTTGTAAAGCAGCAACCCCCAACTGCAGAGTCTGTGTGCTGTGGGCCTTGTATTCTCTTTCCATGTCTCCCCTCTGAGCCCAGGGAAGACTAAATAGCAAAACCATATAAATGTATTAACATGAAAACAGGGGAATAGCAGCGGTGGTGCACGCCTTTAATCCCAGCACTCAGGAGGCAGAGGCAGGCGGATCTCTGTGAGTTCGAGGCCAGCCTGGTCTACAGAGCGAGTTCCAGGAGAGCCAGGGCCACACAGAGAAACCCTGTCTCGAAAAAACTAAAAAATAAATAAATAATCAAACAAATAAGTAAATGAGGACAGAAATGAATTTCCACAATAATTCTTGAGCTCTGAATGACCCAAGAGAATGTTTGCTCACAAGTAAAACCCACCTGGGTGTGGCTCCTGGCTTTGGTTTTGTTTTCTGGATAGGCGAGAGGATCTTAGGGTGTGGATGGAAGTTGACTTCAGCAATCTGGTCTACGTGTGGTCCAGGGAATCCCCTCACCGTTTGTGTGAGGAGCAAGGGAAGTCAGGAAGACCGGATGGTAAGGTGGTTTTAAAGGCCTTCCATCACCTTTAGATGGATTTCTAAAGCAGCTATATTTGGGAAAGCCCTGCTCTCTTTGCTGTGACATCATCCATCAGATGTCCCAGAGAGCTGGTCAAACCGAGTTGCACAGTCTCATTAACTTCTGCAGGAGAAGAAGGACGCACAGTGGGCGGAGAAATACATAGGAGCAACCGCGACTTAGTGACTAGCACTCAGGGACAGCGGGACTCGGTCAGGCTCCCTCTCCTACCTGGAAAAGGCCTTCTGACGTACATGGTCAGGCAAGCACCCTGCCTCTCAACTACAAACCCAACCCTAAACAAACAGAATACTTCCCAGCCTCAATGCCTGGTTTCCTGAGGCCTCTCAGAGTTTATATCAGGCCCTGGGCTCTGAATTCACTGCTTTCCTGTTTGGAACTAAAAGTCCCAGGATCTTTCTTTCATAGACTAGCAAAGACTGGGCAGGCCCTTTGACCAGAGGTGGCTTCCAGCTGAAGAAACAGGGCCCAGAATACAGAGGGCTGGGCCAGCACCCAGGTACCTTGGTGGCAGTCTCACCAGTATGCAGTAAAGAGTGGCTTTCTTTGGGGACTACCAAGGAACCCACTGAATGAAAACAATCTGGCTTGGTGCAGGCAGTCCCTTGCTTGGTTCCTAGAGCCCCTGGGACTCTCCTAGAACCCTTTGGCCTGGGGGTAGGATGGTCCTGAACCTGTCTATAGTCCAAGACTTCTAGGCATGGAAGGTGGGTCCTCTTCACTGTTTTCCTCTCTCTCAAGCTTTGCCTGTTTTGCTCTGGAATAGCTGGGGCAGAAGGGAATATATCAACTCCCCCCTCCCTTCCTCCTCCTAGCTTTATCGGAACAGGGTCTCCCTCTGTAGGAGCACTGGTAGCTTAATACTGCTTCTGTTGACCAGGATAGTTGTGAACTTACCACAAGCCTCCTGCCTCTGTCTCCTGAGTACTAAATTTTTTTTTGGGGGGGGGGGATTTCGAGACAGGGTTTCTCTGTGGTTTTGGAGCCTGTCCTGAAACTAGCTCTTGTAGACCAGGCTGGTCTCAAACTCACAGAGATCCGCCTGCCTCTGCCTCCCAAGTGCTGGGATTAAAGGCATGCGCCACCACCGCCTGGCCTGAGTACTAAATTTACAGTTGTGGGTCCCCCCCCCCCCCCAGCACCAGTGACTGCCTTCACTCTACTGATAGAGCAACATCACCCAGTTCCTCAGCTTCTTCTGTTACTAAGCAGGGTCAAATGTAGCCCAGGCTGGCCTGGGATGCTCTAAGCAGCTAAGAACAACTGTGCACATCTGGTCCCCCTGATGCCAACCCCCAAGTCCCAGGATTACCAACGTGAGCCACTGTCTCATCCTGCCATCATTTCCACACCTTGCTTGCCAAGGCAGTTTTGTAAGAGGAAAAGGAAAGATGTAGGAAAGGCTTCCTTGACCTGTAAGTGGGCCTCGCTGTCTCTGGATCAAACTGACCCCAGGGCTGCTCCTGTGTGCTCTTTACCCCTGAGCGTCTGCATTTATATCCAGCTGCCGCAGGAGAACCTTGCTTGGGCATGGTGCTTCAGACGATAAAAAGCCTCAGACATAATCACTTTTCTTCTGAAGGTTCTGCTGGCTAGCAGCGGAAGCTGAAGACAAGAGTCAAGGGAGTCAAGAGTCAAGTTCCTCCTCGGGAACTTGTCGCTTCAGGTCAAGCTGACATGGCCCGAAGCCCAGGCACCTTCTTCCCATAGATACTGATGGAGAACCCTGCCCCTCCTTACTGTTCCAGGGACACAGGTCCTCACAGGAGAGACTGTCCCCACCCTCCTGGTACACACACTATAATTTGTGGGTTGGGACACACACCGGGGTCTACATAAATACCATGAATTTTAAAATTCAGTATAGGGAATAGGGAGAAGCCAGGCAGTACGCCTTTAATCCCAGCAGTCCAGAGGCAGGCAGATCTCTGAGTTCAAGGCCAGCCTAGTCTACAGAGTGAGTTCCAAGACAGCCAGGGCTACCCTCGATGAAGACAGCGGGGAGAGATAGAGATGCTGGGCAGGAGTGGCTGTTTTTGAAGGCTCTCACCTCTCTCTACCAAGAGGGACAGAATGCACGGTCCCCACCACAGCTCAGAACTGCCTGTGCCCTTTGCACATGCTCGGTGGGATTGCTGGTCCTCCTCGGGAACCCTCCATCAGCCCCCACCCCACCCACAGATGGGTAACTGAGGCACAGCCAGCAGAACTGGTTGGTACTCAAACTCAAGTATGCCTGTCCTCAAGGTCCTTCTTGTCTTTCATCTTTGACATTCAGGATCCTCTGGCCCAGGCTCTTCTTTAGCCCCGAGGTCACTGGCATCATCACCAGTAAACATTTAAGCACCTAGTGCCAGAGATACAGGTCACCTCAGGTCACCCAGATGACCTGGAGGGCTGGGCAAAGGGCACAAACAGAGATGGGATGTTTCAGGTAAGGTCTGAACGGAGGCCAGGCCAGAATGTAAAGGTCCAGAAAATAACCCTGGGAACAAATGAACCCTCAGGTCATCTCCTCCTGGAGGCCAAGAATGAGGAGCCACTAATTCGGGCTCTGACTGTAGAGTGGAACCACCTCAGGCCAGCTCTAGATGTTTCAAGTCTAATCACAATGAGAATCTGGGCACCCCACTCTGTGGGCACCCCACTCTGTTTGTGTTTTAGCAATGGGGTCTCATGTAGCCCAGGATGGCCGTGAACTATGTACCAAAGGGTGATGATCTTGAACTTCTAGTTCTTTCTGAGTACTTGGATTACAGGCATGCATTTTTGGTTTTTTGAGACAGGGTTTCTCTGTAGTTTTGGAGCCTGTCCTGGAACTAGCTCTTGTAAACCAGGCTGGCCTCGAACTCACAGAGATCTGCCCAGACATGCATATTTTTTTTGCTTTTTTTTTCTTTCGAGACAAGGTTTCTCTGTAGTTTTGGTGCCTGTTCTGGAACTAGCTCTTGTAGACCAGGCTGGCCTCAAACTCACAGAGATCTGCCTGCCTCTGCCTCCCGAGTGCTGGCATTAAAGGAATGTACCACCACTACCTGGCTACTTTTTAAATATTTATTTCAAGAGTTTTGCCTTCTCGGGCAGTGACACATGCCTTTAATGCCGGCACTTGATAGGCAGAGGCAGGCGGATCTCAGTGAGTTTGAAGCCAGCCTGGTCTGCAAAGCGAGTTCTAGGACAGCCAGGGCTGTTACACAGAGAAACCCTGCCTGAGGGGGGAGTTTTGACTGCATGTATGTATGTGTACTATATGATGCTTGGGCATTGATCCACTGAAACGGGAGTTACGAGTTACAGACGATTGCAAACCATCATCTGTACCATATGATGGGTACCAGAGCACCCAGGTCCTCTGCAAACGCAGTTAATCTGCAAGTGCTCTTAATCACAGAACTATTACACACACACATGCACACACACACACACACACACGCTCCTCAAGTTTTTAAGCATAGCAGTTCGTGGAAGGGACAGGGTATAGAGAGGAGGGACAAGCAGCTTTTGATGTCTAAGGAGCAACGGTGTAGCCCTGGGGAACCTGAGGTTCTAAGGCAGAGAGAGCTTGAGTTCAGACTAGGGACTGGCGTATATAGTAGGTGTATGGGGAAAGATAAGCTGAGCGCAGGACAAAGGGAGACAAGGATAGTAAAGCAAAACCCTGCCTGGACCATGATGTAGAGTCTGTCTGTATTCATTTTTGTTGTTAGTGTGGGCGACTTGCCATTTCTCTGGACCTCAGTTTCTTACGAGGAGCCAGCTTCTAATCATTCATGCTTGAACCCACGGGTCAGCACTGGCCTCGACCTTGGCCAGGGAAGCTCTTCTCTGCAGTGGGCAGCAGAGACTCACAACCTGCCAGTGTTGAGTGTAGGACCCTCACCCCTTATTCTCAAAGGGGCGAGAAGAAATTTCCTAGCAGAATGTTTTCCCAGGAAGATAGTGGCCTTCCCCTCTCCCACCAGGGAGATTCCGAGCAGAAGGTCACTTAGCCCAGCCAGCCAGTCACCTGGTAATAACAAAAAAACAAGAAGAAAGCTGACTTAGCAGAATGGGAGGGAGCAAAAGTCCTTGCGCCTGTGCCAAAGCAGCTTCAAAAAGCCTCTTTGTAGTTATGCCTTTAAAAGCTTACCCCAAGCCGGGCGGTGGTGGCACACGCCTTTAATCCCAGCACTCGGGAGGCAGAGGCAGGTGGATCTCTGTGAGTTCGAGACCAGCCTGGTCTACAAGAGCTAGTTCCAGGACAAGCTCCAAAGCCACAGAGAAACGCTGTCTCAAAAAACCAAAATAAAGCCGGGCGGTGGTGGCGCACGCCTTTAATCCCAGCACTCGGGAGGCAGAGGTAGGCGGATCTCTGTGAGTTCGAGACCAGCCTGGTCTACAGAGCTAGTTCCAGGACAGGCTCCAAAGCCACAGAGAAACCCTGTCTCGAAAAACCAAAAAAAAAAAAAAAATGTAGAAAAAAAAAAAAACCAAAATAAATAAATAAATAAATAAATAAATAAAAGCTTACCCCACAGAGGAGATACAACTCCTCTCTACCTCACTGCAGCGGGGTCAGAATTGGGTTCCAAACATGTTTGTATTATGCTGATTAAACCTTGCTTATTGCAGTCTGGGCTTCTCTGGTCGTCTCTCTCTGGGGGTCGTAATCTGGGCACAACATTGAGTAAGTGACAGTTGATCATTCAGTCACACATGGGACATTTGTATCACCACCACTGCCTCCACTAAGGCTCAGGGGACATCTCAGGGTCAGACGGGGTGGAAAGAGACAGAAGCTGGGAGGGTGCTGTGACGAGCTGTCTACTGGACGTGGTCTGGCCGCTGTCATCAGGGGGGCTGTGACAAGCTGTCTTCTGGACGTGGTCTGGCTGCTGTGCTCAGCAGCCCCCTGCAGCTGTGGTTATCCGTACAATGTCAGGGTTTGGTGGCTGGCCTAGACCCTCAATTATTTCTCTACCAGATCCCAACATAAACTATCTCTCTCTGGACCGGCGTGGAGGAGACGGGAATAAAGACACGACTCACATGGTTTCCTCAGGAGGGAGATTTTCAGTGGTCTGTAGTAATATGGAGCGGCGGCGGGGCTGCGTCCCCAAACACCCCAGCCGCCTGCCCTGCCCGGCTAGCTTATGCCCCGAAATAATTACACGGACACTGTATTCATTTAAACACTGCTCTGGCCCATTCCTATCTAGCCTATTCTAGGCTAATTCTCACATATTAATTTAGCCCATTTCTAATCATCTGTGTAGCACCCCTAGGTGCGCTTACCGGGAAGATTCTAGCCTAAGTCCATCCTGGGTTGGAGCTTCATAGCGTGCGTCTTCCCTGGAGCGGGTAGCATGGTGTCTCTCCTACGTCTGCTCCGGAGAGGAGAGCTGTGGAGTCTGAGCTCACTTCCTCTTCCTCCCAGCGTTCTGTTCTGTTTACTCCACCCACCTAAGGGTGGGCCTATCCAATGGGCCTAGCAGTTTCTTTATTGCTTAACCAATGAAATCAACAGATTGATATGACACTCCCCCATCACTTCCCCTTTTTCTGTTTAAACAAAAAAGAAAGGCTTTAACTTTAACATAGCAAAATTACATATAACAAAACAGTTATCAAGTAAAAGTTACATCAGAAACATTTATACATATAACAAAATTGACCGTAAATCTCTATCAATAAAGCAAAATCTATACTAATGCAAATTATTCATGTCTATATCATATCTCCCTTTAAATGTAAAAGAACGTTTTATAAACCATATTTGGGAACATGGGCGCAGTTTTTTCTCTCCAAACTGCTTCCTGCTGAATGGGGGCGTCGTTAATTAGGTCTTTCCATGGTATAACCTGTGTGCTAGTTTCATCTCAGTTGGCAGTTGAGCAAAGCAATTTTCTGAAGATGTTCACAGCAACCCTTCAGGAGGACGTGGTCCATCATACCAAATCGGAATTGAAGAAATCCATAGAGTCTCATCCTCTGTGAAAACAAAAGAAGAATCTCTTTTCCAAAGTATCATATCCTTAGATCCAAATTCTGAAATCATACCCTCATGATATCCGTTCTGGTTCCACTGGGCAGCCCATATAATGAAATGTCTCTCTGTACTTAGCTCCTTCACAGTCAAAAATTTTAAAGAAAACACAATGTACATAATCCAGACTCTCTGTGAATTTTCCATCTTTACGCGGCTTATTTTTATTTATATCTATAACTATCTGTACTCTGTCTCTTTAAAGACTTTACTTTTACTTTTTTATTTTTAAACCATTAACTTTATTCTCTATATTCTTTTTCTTCTTTCTCCCAAGCCTACGTACATTCATCCAACAGTGTGACTCATATAGTGGTCTGAATCTGTCCTATTGTGAATCTGCAATTTTTTACTATCCAGGAGCACTTTTGATTTGCGCCTTTAAATCAGTAGGCGCTTAAGAATCTAAGCTGTGACATTCCTAGGTTAACTTTTTGCTTTTTGAGTGTACATCTTTGAACTCTCAGAGATCCGCCTGTTTCTGCCTCCCAGGCATTGGGATTAAAGGTGTTTGCTACTACACCTTGAACTCACAGAGATCTGTTTGTCTCTGCCTTTTAGGCACTGGGATTAAAGGCGTGTGCTACCACACCTTGAAGTCACAGAGGTTTACTTTAAGAATTTTAACTTTTAGTCTGCATATATTCTAACACTGTAAATCATTTAAAATTTTTCTTTGTCTTTGACATTCTCTTTACTGTATCTCTCTCTGTTTTTCTGACCACAAGAGCCTTTAATTTACCAAGCAATATCAGTAGGACTAAAGGCGTGGCTTTGCCGGCTAGATGTAGCCCATTCCTTAGTTTTTCAGCCTCATGGCTGAGGTACTGGCTGTAGCCATGTTTACTGCCATAACTGGCATTTCAAGGTCCCTGCCAGCCAGCGAGCTACACAACAGACAACACTCAAGTCCTCTCTCGGTAGCCGGCCCTCCTGCCTCAAACAGTCAGAGTTTGCCCTGGCAGGATGGCCCAGAAAGCCGGCATTTTTAAACAGTACAGCTTTTTTCCTGCTATGGCTGAAAACCGAAAAGCATGCGTTCAGCTTTTCGTCAACACCGTTTAAGTGTTTCGTGGCAGGACCTCTTAATGAGCTGCTGGGTTTTGCAGCTAAAGCTGAGTCAGGAAGCCTCTCTTAGATGAGGCGCTTGCTTGCCTCTAGCAAGCAGAGTAGACCCGAGAAATTGCCATAAGAAACATGGTTTACTCTATTCTTTTTCAAGCTTTCTCAGGCTTTCTGTGGACTCAGTTAGCCCCACGTCTGGGCGTCATTTGTAGTAATATGGAGCGGCGGCGGGGCTGCGTCCCCAAACACCCCAGCCGCTTGCCCTGCCTGGCTAGCTCAGTCAGTAGAGCATGGGACTCTTAATCCCAGGGTCGTGGGTTCGAGCCCCACGTTGGGCGCCAAAATGAAGGCGTAAGTCACAAACAATGCCACACCAATTTGGGATTATGATTAATAGGGTGATATTTATTTAAAGGGGAAAAAACTTACAGATCACTGTCCCAGGCAACGGCCCTCTACGCAACGCAACCAGGAGTCTAGTCGCCGGCGGAGCAGGAAGTGAAGAGAGAGAGGAGAGGGAAGTGGCCGCTTTTTTAAAGGGAGAGAGACCACGCCCCAAGGGGCTGGTATCTCAGCGGCGATAGGCTGGAGGAGTGGGAGGACCTCCCGCAACAGTGGTCCCTCATGAAGTCCTGAGTTTACATCCTGAAGAATTTCCTCTCATTTATTCTCCAAACAGCCTCTATACCAAAACTTAATTGAGGGTAAAATACATTAGCATTCTGTCTCCTAGGTAACCAGGTGAATGGCCTTTTGTCATGTCCACAACTACCTGTCTGCTCTGTATGCTATTACAAAGAAAGGAGCAAAACATCCTGACCTTTTGTTAGGTTAGCGAGAGCCTGCCTGACAGGATACATGACCCGTCTCAGGTGTGGCCTATGGCTTGATGGCTTGGCTGCCACGCCATATAGAAATATGGGCCTACAGTACAAGGTTAACTCAACGTGGTCAACAGTCTAGCAGGACCAAGAGGACTCAGTGGGCTACTGTATCTTTAAGGGGGTGGGGTGGGCAGAGGCAGGTAGATCTCTGGGAGTTCTAGACCGGATCCTATCTGGGGGGAGAAAGAGAGAACAAGAAGGCAGAAGATGTGATGGAGAGGGTAAGAGAGCAGGGCTGGCGTGGATATAATCAAAATACATTACTTATAGACATGGAATTGCCAAAGAATAGATGAAAGATGCCTGCTTTGTCTTAATGGAACAGACTGAATTAGACCCCTTCGATCCTAACTAGATAGGCTGGACCCTCCAGTGCAATAAGCCCAGTTGGAGGACCACAGGCGGCGGACTCCACCCACTCTCCAAGCCTGGCCGAGGTACACAGGCATCAGTGAGCATCCCCACATGACCCTGCCAGACTACTCACTCTACAGCAGGACACAGTGTGGCTGTGGAAATTTCCACTCGGTCCCTCTAGCCCAGCAGGGAAATGAGGCTGTCCTTTTAGCTTCTGAGTGGAAATTTCCACACACAGAGACACAAATATGCACATACAGAGAGGGGAGGGGTGGGAAGAGAGAGAGAGGGAGAGAGGAAGGGAGGAAAGGAGAGAGTGCGAGCTGGCAGGAGATTCAGTGACAAGGAGCTAAAGACAGACAGTGATGCTCACAGCGGGAGGAGATGTGGGACAGCTTCCGGTTCCTGCTACATGGAAGATAGTCAGGGGTCCAGGTATCTATCTTCCTTCTAGAAACACTGAGGACGCTACCTGATACATATTAGAGCTTACTCCAGTTACCAGGGACACAGTTGCTAACAGGATAGACATCTCTACCTTCCTGAAGGATATCACAGGGGAGGGGGGTACTTAAGTTTCTCATTGCTGCAACAAGAATCCTGACCAAAAAAAAAAAAAAGGCTGCTTATGGGAGGAACATCTATTCTGCTTACGGTTACAGGGACACAGCACAGCGTGGCAGCCAAGGCTCAGAGGCAGGAGCAGCTGACTGTGTTGCTCCAGTCAAGAAGCAGAAAGTAGCTGGGCTTGGTTGTGCACCCAGCACTTGGGAGGCAGAGACAAGTGGGTCGATGAGTTTGAGGCCAGGCTGCTCTACAGAGCCAGTTCCAGGACAGCCAGGGCTACACAGACAAATCCTTGCCTCAAAAAAGTCAAAAAAGAAGAAGGAGGAGGAAGAGGAAGAGGAGGAGAAAAAAGAAGGAGGAGGAGGAGGAAGAAACATGAAGCAACGGCTGTGCTTGGCTCTCTGTCTTCTACAGTCTGGGTCTGGGTCAGCAGTCCGTAGGATGGTACAGTTCATATTTCTTTTTTTGAGTCCCACCCCGCAGTCTACACTTAAATGGAACTTCCCACCTCAATTCACCCAGTCTAAATAATTCCTTGTAGCTATGCTTAATGGGTATTCACCCAGCCCATGACCTTGGGCTATCAGGCCTGGTAGAGGCAGAGTTTCTTGTTTGCTGACTTGACGCCTTTAAAAAACAGAGACAGGCACTCGCTCGCAGGTCAGGTCTGCTGGTTCCATTCACGTTAGAGCGGAAAACCTCAGCGGCTCTCTACCTTGTTGTTATTCATGAGTGTTCCCTACTAAATCTTTGATATCCTTTATCAGGCTCTCGTGGATCACATACCTCTGCCTACAGCTATGTCTAGAGATTTCTCTGTTCAGCAAATCTGGATCCTGTCAAGTGACAGTCAGTATTAACTGTGGAGCAGCGGGGATCCACATAAATACTGTGAACGAAAGCACTGTAAGGTAGGGGACAAAGATGGATGCTGGGGTCGGCAGTGGCTGTGTTAGAGAAAGTCATGTGTGTAATAGCAAGGGAATAGCAGGTGCAAAGGCCCTGAGGCAGGGGAGGGCAGCAGAGGAAGAGCTTGGGATGCTGAGAACCCGCAGGCCTTGTTATGGACGGGATTTCCCGCTTGGTGCCATGGAGACCCCAGGGGAGGTGTTTTTCGCAGAGGAGTGGCAGTGATCTTGGGAGGCTTCTGAAAGGCTTCTTCCCTTCCTGTGAGGCCACCGTGAGTGTGTCAGTCAGTTGGGAAGGGATTCCTGGGAGATCTTTCGACCAGCACACTTAGAGATGTGAGCTGCCAGCGCAGGTCCCTGCTCACCCTCCTCTCTCTATGACTCAGTTTCTGACGGGATGGGAGAAAGCAGCATTGACTGGCCAACTCAGGGCCCTCGGCCCCGGAGAGCAGCCCTCATCCTTGTCACAGCCCTGGGCCTTCTAAGGTGGGAGCCTGGCAAGATCATGTTGGCAGATGACGAGTCTCAGGTGACAATATCGCACTGCAGGACCAAGCTGGGCATGACTCTGAGACAAGCCACATGGCTGCTCGCCTCCTTGGCCCTTCTTGATGCAGCTGTGGGAGAGCTGAATGTTCTTTCTTTGTGGAACCCAGGTCCTCCCACACCCTAGGGAAGCACTCAGCCACACCCCAACCTGGAAGCTCTTCCTAGCAGAACCTTCCTGAGCTGCTTCTCATGCCAAGTCAGCAAAGTCCAGAGGCCAACGGGGGACGTGACCCTCAGGCATGGGCACCAGGTACCCACCCCCTCAGAGCCGCCAGCCATGCCGGCGGTATGGGCAGATGCAGCAGGGACGGGTGCCACCCTGGCATGGTGCATGCAGGGTTTGGCACCTGCAGGCCCTGGGTCAGCCTCTGAGGGCTGGATTCTGGCAGAGCTTTAGGAAGCAGATGTCAGTTCCTCGAGGCAGCATGACACCTGGGTGTCCGGTGACGTAAGGTGCTGTGAGCCAGCCAGGAACCCTGATCAACAGAATCCCAACGTCTCTCCTGCCCTACGCTAACCACCTGTATACTTACTTGTGTTACCATGTCCCATAGCCAGCTTTGTCTACATCACGGCAGAGACAAGCCTGGCAATTTATTTGATTTCAATGGAACCTTGGGGTGGGGAACTTGGCTTTATAGGATCTCAAGACTACCCATGGGGCATACTCTGTACAGCGCAAGGGCAGAACCAGCGGGCTAGTGTGGAGGCTGCTGCAGCAACCCTGGTAACAACAGTGGGGGTCAGGCAGGGCATGGAGAAGAGGCAGGCGGTGCTGGTTTGTGTCCAAGCACACGGATGGCTTGTCCTTCCACTGCCAGCTCACTTATTTGTCTCCTCTGCCCTGCAGGGCACATGACAGGCACTCCATAGTCACCACTGCTGTCGGACATTCTTTGTGAGTATCCAGACGGCTCCAACCAGGCCACACTGCTCCTGTCCACCACGGTTCTCAGAGCCTACCTAACCGTGGCATAGGTGCGGCTTGTGACCTCCCCAGCCCCCCCTACACACACACACACTGCCACGTCTCCAGCTGGGCCTTCTACATGCAACCTTGGGTGCAACTTCTCGGGTATTATCCACTTAAACAGATCTCTTAAAGTTTGGGGCTGGAGAGATGGCTCAGAGGTTAAGAGAACTGACTGCTGTTCTGGAGGTCCTGAGTTCAATTCCCTGCAACCACATGATGGCTCACACCCATCTATAATGAGATCTGGTGCCCAGAACCCTATATACATAATAAATAAATTAAAAAAAAGTTTGTGCGTGTATGTGCAGTCATGCACGGATGTACACCACGTGTGTGCAGGTGCCATGGAGAACAGACGGCTTATGTGTAGGATCCCTTGGAATTGGAGTTGAGGGCAGATGAGCCACTGTGTTAGGTGCTGGGAACTGAACCTGGTTCCTCCCCAAGAGCAGCAAGAGATGGTAACTGCTGAGCCACCTTTCCAGCCCTGGGCGCCTTCTATTTTTTTTTTCCTTGAATAGCCCCTCATTGACCTGGAACTCACTAAGTAGGCCACATTAGCTGACACTGAGCATCCGGGACCCTCCTGCCTTCGCCTCACCAGCTCTAGAATTATCCACACACCACCACACTGTCTTCACATGGGTTCTGAGAATAGAATTCGTGTTTGCATGGCATGCACTTGGCTGTAAATTCTCCGTTACACTTTTTCTGCTAGCTGTACTCAATCCCCTCTTCTCTTGCGGGACTCAGCTGCTCCCTTCTTCAGGAAGCTCGCCTGCTAGTTGCACATTTCTGGGCTGGTATCAGTCCCACCAATGACCCCACCAGCCCCTGTCATACCATGAGGCTCGTCCGCGGTCTGCACCCGGACGGATCATGTGTGCTGTCCTGGGGCTCGTCCTCCATTCCTAGCACCCAGCACACAGTAATCGTCTTTAAAAGCACATACATGAGTGAAGGGTGCAAGACCCTTTCGGGTGCCTGATCACCAAGGGCGGGTGACAAGAGACGACGTGTTCCCTGGGAACAGAAGAGGCCCAGAAAAAGGTGGCAGGTAGATGGAGTGCAGCTTCTGGAATCAAAAGCTCTGGGTTTGAATCCAGCACAGTCGTTATTAGCCACATGACTGACCTTCTCCGTCTTCTTATGAAATGGGGACAAGGACACCGCCCTCAGAGAGAACGTGGTGCGGTAATTGGCTCACGCAGAACGTTGGGAGAAATGCTGGTGATTCAGATTGCCTCAGGTCGTGTGTGGGTAAGGACTGTAAGAGCAGGTGTGCCCCACCCCACTCCAGCAACCAAGGAACGTCGAAGTTCAGTGGTGCCGAAATCTGGTCTGTCTTCCAGATTCCACCAGAGGGCGCACTTCTTAAGGCTGGAGTTCTGTCTACTGCATCATTGCTAATTCTCAGCCTCAGGGATAGTGTCTGCTACATAGTTCTGCAAATATTATTTTTCTTTTGGATTTGGGGATTGAACCAAGGCCTATGCATTCTAAGCACATACTCAAACACCACCCCAGCCCTTAATATTTTTTGAATGACTGAGTAGATAATTTGATACAAGTAGGGAGCCCCTATGCTGCTGCTTCCTTCTTCTTCTTCTTCTTCTTCTTCTTCTTCTTCTTCTTCTTCTTCTTCTTCTTCTTCTTCTTCTTCTTCCTCTTCCTCTTCCTCTTCCTTTTCTTCTTCCTCCTCCACCTCCTCCTTCTTCTTGTATATGTGGTACGCTATGTGCTCATGTGGATACAGACATGCGTGTGTTTGGGTATACATGCATGTGTGTACACATTCAAGTGGAGGCTAGAAGGACAGGAGGACTGGGTGTCTTCAATTGATCTCCATATTATTATATTTATTTTTATTAGAGATAAAGAGTCTCACTATGTAGCCCTGGCTGGCCTAGAACTCACTATGTAAACCAGGTTGGACTTGAACACACAAAGATTCTCCTGCCTCTACCTCCTAAGTGCTTAAAGACTTGCACCACCATGGCCATCCCACCTAACTTTTTTGATACAAGTTCTTTCGTTAAACTCAGCTCATTAGCTGGGCAGCAGTGGTGCACGCCTTTAGTCCAGCCCTTGGGAGGCAGAGGCGGGCAATCCTTGAGTTCGAGGCCAGCCTGGTCTATAGAGTGAGTTCCAAGGTAGCCAGGGCTAGGGCTATATAGAAACCCTGTCTCAAAAAACTAAAAACCAAAAGAAAAGCAAAAAACAACAACAAACAAAAACCCAGCTCATCTATTGACTATACCGACCAGCCAGGGAGCTCTAGGGAGTCGGTCTCCCCCTCCCCTTTAACCTCGCAGCACTGGGGTCACAGATGTGCCCCATGCCTGACTTTCAGTGTGGGTGCTGGGACTTGCTACCATGCCACCCCAGCTCCAGATCCAATGACGCTCTCATCCACATCACACTCAGCCTGAATCTACTAACACTGACTTCGTTCAACAACGACGACCAGTCAACCAGGAGCCTAAATAGGCAACTGGATTAATTTGCCTCCTGCCACAGAACCCGGCTGGTGAGTCCTAGATAACGAGGCAGCTAAATGATGTCACCAAGACCTTAGGTCTTTCTGTCCCCTGATTCAGTCACTTTATCATGGAACTTTACCTTCTTGGTCACAAGACGATTGTTGCACTCCAAGCATTATGTCTTGGTTCCAGGTAGGGCGTGAGGACGGCAGAAAGGGGGGGGGGGGGGGATGGGGGAGGGGGAGGGGCTAGACCAGGCTTGGGAAAGGCCATGCTCATTGTCAGAAAAGAATGTATCCCGGGGAAGCAGCTGGCAAGCCCGCTGCAATGGCCAGATGGAGCCCCAGCTTCTCTCCCCAGCATGCTCCCCACTGGCTCCTGGTTGGATTTTGTTTGTGGGTTTTTTGCAGCAGGGTCTCCTGTAACGCAGCCTGACCATCGCTGTAACTCTTTGATCTTCAGACGCTCCCTTCTGCACACATGCACACCCCTGTGCTGCGCCGCTGCCAGCTTATACAACACTGGGGATCCAACCCAGGGCCTTCGCGCTAGAAAAACACTCTACCAAGCTGTATCGCCAACTCTTACTGGCTTTTTCATGACAGCAACAGCGCCTCCCTCCAGTCCCTCCTGTCCCCAGGTGTAAGGCCAGGACCATCTCCAGGCCTATGGCTATGATAATCTTGGCATCCGGTCAGTTCAGCCTAGATCTGCCCTGTGTTGTCCAGGCTGCCCTCCCTTTTTCCCTTCCCTCTCCCCCCTCTACCGTCTGTTTCCCTCACAGTGGCAAGATCTTATGCACAAAGTACGGTCACATCATTCACCGTTGAAGCTCCCAAAGGCTCTCTTCACTCAGACTGTCCCAGATCCCCTCGCCCAGGACTGCAGGCTGCTGACTGGCCGCCCTCCCTCAGAGTCCCCTCTTTCACTTTGCCCAGTCACCTGGCTCCCTCCTCACACCTGCTGGTTTCTGCTGGGGGGGGCTTTGCACTCACTGGCTCCTCTCCCCACCACCAGGAAGGCTCTTCCCTCCAGGAAGGCTCCCCCCTCCAGGAAGGCTCCCCCCTTCAGGGAGGGGTCCGGGCCCTTCTCTCCTGCCTTCTTCCTCCTCATTCTCCCCACTGCACTCACCGAAAGCACTTCTGTCAGCCTTCCTCACCTGAGCAGAAACCAGGAGGCCTCGTTCTCCCACAACTATAATGCCAGGGCCTAGAGTAATAAGGTGCCCCCATCGCCACCCAACCCCTGCCTGCCCTGCCCAGGTGGTCCTGCAACAGGGGCAGAATCAGGGATATTTGAGAAAAGAAGACTGCAGCGGTAATTGGCCGGGGAGGGGGGGGCAGGAGCAGAGGAGACGGTAAACACGGGTACCAACCACATCTGACATACTGAATCTGAACCAGAAAGGGACCCGGGAAACAAACTCAGAGCCTGAGCATGTGACTCCAACCTTCAATGCCCTATAAACCATGAGATGGGGTGAGAGAGGATTCACATCACAAGGCCGTTTCAAGCATTAAGACGGCATGTGTTGGCTGAGCATGGTAGCACATGCACGCCTTGGATCCCAGCACTTGTAAGGCAGGAGGATCACTGTGAGTTTGAGGCCAGCCTGATCTACAGACTGAGTTCCAGGACAGTTAGGAATGTCTCAAAAAAAGAAACAAAACAAAACAAAAACCCAAAAAAAACCCCAAACCTTAAATATTATGAATATGTAAATCAGTAAGAGCTCAGAGAACCTGATGTCATAAAAAGAAAGAAGAGAAAGAAAAACAAACACGCATATAGCCCAGGCTCACAGGGACAGTGGGGTCAGGTGGACTGGAGCTCATCCTCTCAGAGGAGACATGGAGCGCTCAAGGGTCAACCCCTCCCTCCAAACTGGCTTTGAGTACTCCTAACTCACTCTGTAGACCAGGCTGGCCTTGAACTCACAGAGACCGGTCTGCCTCTGCTTCCTGAATGCTGGGATGAAAGGGTGTGCACCACAAAACCAGCCTTACAAATATTTTAAGTCTCAGGGAGAGCAGAGACTCCCAGAGGCTAGACAGAGGTTCAGATGAGTCCAGAAAGCCTGATGCAGAGAGATGAGCCTCTGGGCCAGTGCAGTGGGCTGTGAGCCTGTTCTCCGTGAGGAAGGCAAGGGCCTTCCCATCATGGGCAGGCCAAGAAGACCCATGAAGCTGTGGATCAGTCACTGGTGGGGGGGGCAGGCAGGTCCTGGGTGTCACCTCCTTAAACGTCCACCCAGCTCCTCCCACCCAGCTGAGGGGGATTATGATGCCCGAAGCCCATACAGCTGTTAGACCAGACCTTGAATCTCACTGTCTGTGACTCAAAGACAATTTGTTTGGCTGTTGTATGGAAATTGAAAGATCTCTGAGAGACGTTTGCTAACTGGCTAAGATGAGAAGTCCTTTCTGTAGCCCAAGGTTTCTCTAAGAGGGCAAACTCCACCAAACCCCGGGAGTTTACCAGCAGAGGCCAAGGTGGGGACTGAAGGAAAATGCGCGCCACCTGAGGCAGAAGGAAATCCTGCAGCCGCAAAAGCCTCAAGACAGGTGTCTCCCCAGTCCAAGATGAGCCAAGACAGCCTGCAGCCTTAGACGGAACACCCCAATGGCCGCTCATCCACACTTGTGCCCCAGGAGTACAGCGCAGGACTTAGGAGTCCCCACTTTGGGTTTTGAGACAGGGTCTCTCAGACCAGCGGCCGCAGGCCTCCTGCAGGTGAGGGCTTGTGCGGGCCAGTAGGTACACCTGGAGGAGGGGGCTGTGGTGCGCGATTCCTGCCGCCAGGGGGCAGCAGCCACCAGGAGCTGGCTGTGGGTGGGGCTGTAAGCCAAAGCTAACCGTTTTTTTCAAGAAGCCTAAATCAGATTCTTCTGTGGAAATGTCGGTTAATTCAATCATTTAAGACACAGTATGGGCCAGGAACATGCCTGCGGACCGTTGCTGGCAGCAGGCCACCAACCTGTCAGCTTTTGCCTTTGGGGGTAGGAGGATTCCAATTACTAGTTGGGCACCTTTGCACCTAGTTGGCAGAGCTGAGGCAGAGGCAGCTTTTTGCCTCCAGAAAATTCAACCGACTCTCCATGGGGTCCACAGGACAAAGCGGGTGAGCTGAGGTGGACTGTGGGAATCATTAATTCAGCAATTTTTTATTTTTACATTTATTTCCTTGGTGTATTTGTGGATACGTGTAGGTGCAGGCTGGGGGTTCTGGGGACTGAACTCAAATAAAAAAAAATAATTTTAAAAAAACGTTTATTTACCTAGCTCGCTGGCCCCTTCAGCACTTCTTAAACTAACATCTCACTTGAATAAGCCAGGTTTGAAGACTCAGTGGGACTCGGGAGGAAGGCCCTTGCTTGTGTCCCAGCTGGATGCATGAAGGGGACAGGTACACTTGTTAGGCGCAGGGTCACAGAGGCTGTTAGATCCGACCCTACCACTTTGGACAAGTGACCTCATCTGAGGGTTATGAGCTCACGCAAATGATTATTTACTGTAAAGTACAAAAATCTATGAGAGCTTCGGGAGGCGCCAAGCTCAGCAAGGAGAGCCCTCCAGCCCCCAAGCACAGTGACTACCTGGGCTTTTTGTCAGTGGGGGAGAGTAAGGGGACGGCAGGGGCTGAAGTTCTGACCCAGAAGCCCCTTTATCCCCTGAAGTCAGTCATTCTCTCGTTTGCCATCTGCAGAGATGACAGTCACAAGGCATCTGGCTCTTTCCAGATTGTGTGTGCGTGCGTGTGTGTGCGTGTGTGTGTGTGTGTGTGTGCTCGTGTGTAGGGCCAAGGTCAGTCTTGGGTGTTCCTCCTCAGGAGCCGTCCACCTTGGGATTTGAGACAGGGTCTCCCACTGAACCTGGAGCTCTTTGATTAGGACAGACCTAGCTTGTGTCTTCCCTTGTAACCATCTTGTCTCTTGGATTTAGGGGTCAAAGACGTGGGTATAACCCAGTCATGTTGGCAAGGGCCTGCCCAAAGTGCTACCTTTTGAAGCCCATCAAACCCTACAAGTAAGCTTTTAAAATCTACATGTGTGTCTGAGTCTAAAACTCCTTCCTGTGCCTTTTTAAATATTTTTTTTTTCTGAGATAGGGTGTCATGTATCTCAGGCTGGCTTCAACCTCATTATACAGCAAAAGATGCCCTTGAACTTCTGATCCTCCTGCCTCTACCTCCCCGGTACTAAGATTACATGTGCGGACTACCACACTGATTGCTATGGTCCTGGGGGCGGAACCCAGGGTTTCAAGCGTCCGAGGCCAGCGTTCTGCCAACTAACCCCACCCACAAGCTCTGCTACCTCTAACGTGCAGAACTCCGGCTTCCACTGAGAGTGGGCCCAGTCACAAGGATGCCAAGGCCTCGGTGGGCACGTGAGCAGAAGCAGCTGTCAGGAGACCCCTCTACCAGCAGCTTCTGGGACTCAGGTCCAGCTACTGGAGGGGTCACACTCTCTGGTCACAGCAAGCTGGCAGTTTGCCAGCCAGAAAGCCAGTCTTGGACCCGGCAGGTAACTTCCAGGGCACCTATCCTAACCTGCACCCAAACAGGAAAGCACCTCCGTGCAGACAGGGCTTGTCTTCTGATTATTCTGAATTTGAGTTGTGAAGGCAGCTACGCTGCAGGAGACTTACCTGGAAAGGTCAGCCAGCACTGGGGACCACAGCTCCGCACTGTGAGAACTCGCAGAAGGCAGGGGGCGCTGTCTGAGGTGCAGGGATTAACAGAACCTCTTTCCGCACACGCCAGAGTAACAAGAGGGTTGGGAATTGCCTTTAGGGGTGTGGCCCTGGCTGCTTTTAGAGCTTTCTCCTGGTGGAGTCTGGACGCCAAGGGTAGGATAGTGGGCCATCCCAGGCTAGAGGACACTGGGCCGCCAGGTTCCCCACCCCCACCCCCCTTCAGGCAGCCCAGGGCCTGAGGCGGACTCTTACAGGTTCAGGTGGGACCTGTGACCTGCTTCTGACCTTTCAATCCTCCCCCAGTCATTTACAGGACAATGTAATGATGGTGTAGCGCTGGTGGAGGCTCTGGAGACCCTCCACAGGCTCCAACAGTTGCTGTCCTTTCCCGCGTTAGCTACGGAGTGCTTTTTCTCTTCCGTTTCCCGGGTTCAGCTGCACAGTCCAGTTGGCTCCTCACTGTAAGGCTCAGGAACCCATTTCTCATTTATCTGTCTATTTTGGTTTTTCCAAGACAGGGTTTCACCACCTATTGGTCATCTATCTATCTATCTATCTATCTATCTATCTATCTATCTATCTATCTATCTATCTATCTATCATCTTTGTTTTTCATTGTGTAGCTTTGGCTGGCCTTGAGCTCACAGAGATCTGCCTGCCTCTGCCTCCCAAGTGCAGGGATTAAAGGGATGTGCCACCACCGCCCTACTACATGGACCCCTTTAGAGCCCTCCAGCGCCCCCAACCATGGGCTCATCTCAATCTAGTCACTCCCCTGTATTTTCTTTCTTAAAGATCCATGCCTTTAATTCCAGCACTTGGAGATGGAGGCAGGTGGGTCTCCAGGGAGAGCCAGGCGGTGGTGGCACACGTCTTTTAATCCTAGCACTCTCAAGGCAGAAGCAGGCTAACCTCTTGAGTTCGAGGCCAGCTTTGTCTACAGAGCGAGTTCCACAGTAGCCAGAGCTACACGCAGAAACCCGGTCTTGAACTCCACCCCCTAAAGCAAACAATTCTTAGGGAGGGACAGGTCTCGTTTCCACTCAGGATGAAAGGAATGCTCCGTGGTGGAGGCACTGGCACCTGGCCCTTTGGGTGAGAGGCAGGCTCCTGAGGCAGCTAAGCACCCAGGCCTAGGAAAAAGCCCTGACCCCTCTGTGTGGCATCCTGTGACCCCCTTGCACAGCTTTTTAAAAAGCACATTAACAAGATCATGACCCCCATGACACTTTTTTCCACAGGGATACTGGCAGTCACAGCCAACAGTCTTGTCCCATGCCTGAGAAACGGGCCCAGGAGTAAATGCTTCCCCTAAGGTCAGGGCTCCTGGTTTTCTGTTTAGATGCATCCCTGCAGCTCCCTGGAACAATGCTGTCATGCTGAGTGCGCACTGTGGTCCTGGGGCCACTGGCTTGCTGTTAACTGGGGTACGTCCTTCAGACCCACATAACCCCTTTGCTTTTTCCAGACTACTCCCTTTTCTGCTATCTTTCCAACAAAAGTGGTAGCATCTGTAGGTCACAGACATTCCTGCTAATTCCTCCCTCCAGGCTGCCTCTAAATTCCACCTGCTCAGTCCTGACCAGCTTGTCTAGGCCAGCCTTCAGAACCTCTCTGTGGGGTACCTCGGCACTTATGCAGCCACACCCGACTTTGTTTCTCAGAACTATGATGGTCTGCCTTCTGCACAATTTGAAAGTCAACTTGAGGCACACCAACACCGCATAACCACGCCCAGCTCAAGAGCAGAAATGGATCACTCATTGCTGGAAACAATAGTCATGATTATAAATCAGTGTGCCAAATATACAGCTGTTCTAACCATCTCGCCACAGTCAAACCCCATCCCCCAACCGACTCTAAGACAGGAGGCCCTGTGGCTCTTGCTCATATTTGGGGAAACACGGTGAAGTCGGGGTTGCTGAGGCACAGTGCAGTCTCGGGGAGCTCCACTTCTTTGTTTAGAGTGGGGGCTTGCTTTGTAGCCTAGACTGGCCTTCAGTTCCACAATACCCTCTCGTCTCTGCTTCCCAAGTGTTGAAATTATAGGCATAAGCCATTAAGCCTGGTCCCAAGGCACTGTTAGCCCTCCTGCAGGCAGGCTTACTGTGGATGCTTCACTTCTAAGAGCTTTTATGCCATGAGGCAGCTAGAGTGTATGTAATTAAAGCTATTTCCCAAAGGGGATGGGAAAACTGCCCAGGCTTTCCCTGACCTGAGGGGCGGTGTGGTGTGCTGACAGTAGCGACTAGTACAGCCTCTGGACACACAAGTTGTCTGCCTCGATGGTCCTTTCCACTCTATAGAGGTCACAACACAGCTCGCAGGTTTCATGAGTATTCGGAATTTCAAGACCTCACTGAGAAGGAAGGAGCATTAGCTGATACACCTCTACCCCCAACTGTCCTGTTAAGCAGAGAAACCATCAAACACCCTAAGACCTTAAGGTCACCGCGAAACTGTGCTCTAGAACACACCATTTGTGCCTGTACTCTTCCTTTTTAAGGGGAACAAAACACTGCTTGTTTGCACATAAACATCTGAAAGAAAAAACAGCTGATTCGGGTGAGGCACCACACAAAGCCGTGATTGTGGAAGGACAATTCAGAGACGGGGAGCAGAGAAGCCGCTGTCTGCAGCAGCCGCCGTGTGCAGCAGTCACAACGGGTCACTACCTGGAGAGAAAGGAGTCACCGCCACCAACAGCACTGTGCAGTTTATTAACCATTCAAGTACAGTAGCATCTGATAAGATTGGGACAGAATTGGGATCGCAGGTGTGAACAGATATCAGCATCTAACAGGTCGGAAGAAGCCACTACACTCCTCACAAACGTCTTCCACAGAGGCAATACAGTACTAGCCATTAACCCAGCACACCGAGTGTGCTCAAGTGGAAAAGATGCAACGAGAAAAATAGCTACGTTAGAAAGACCAACACTTTAAAAAAGAGTAAAACACTTTCAGTTTCTCCCCTTGAGCCCCTAAAACATCTCACGGTCTGGATCTACCTATACGGTCCTACATCAGCTTCTAGAATATTTGTCAGGAGGGAAAAGTAAAATGACACTGGCCAGTACAGTCTTTGGATATTTAGGAAGGGGTCGGGGAGAAAGTCAGTTCTCAAAACAAATTAGTCAGCCTCGGTCTCATCCGCAGGGTCTTTGGATTCTTTGTTCTTCCGCACCTCTTCAACGTGCTTGTCCTAGAAGAAACTGTGTGTAAGTGTCGTCTGTCAAACAAGTCATTTGCTGAGCCCTGTCCTGCCCACCCGGAGGTGCAACACAGCCTCAGTCACTAACAGGCCCTGAGAATCCCACAGCATCATCATCTTCAAACCTGCTGGGCCTCTTGGGATGACAACAGCTAAACCTCTAACTGTTCTTCCAAGGAATACAAAATCATGCTGAGAAGTCTAGAACATTCTATCTTAAGATGAACTTCCTTCTTACTGAATGTGATGACAAAAAGGAACCAGTTTTATTTTATCAAGACAGTTCAAGCACCTAACTCCTCTATAAAGGCAACACCAACCTTCTCTCGCAAACGCTCCAGCTTGGCAGCCATCTGCGCCTCCCGGTTCTCTTTGTTAGCTTCCATCTTGTGGGTCAGCTTCTCCTCTGCCATCTTGCTGAAGTTGTTGTTCTCCTCGATGGCTTTCTGCAGCACCTCCTTCTCGTGCTCCCGCTTCTCGGCGAGCTGCTTCAAGACTTCCGCCTCATGAGACTGCAAAAGAGTTCAACAGCCCTCAGAAGTGCCTCGGCATTAGCTAGAACTGCAACAGAGACTATCCTCAGGGGACAGGAAGAAGGAAGGGACCCTAGAACTAATGCAAGTGAGGAGCTGAAGTATCTTCTGAAAAATTGCCTTTGTTTTCTAACCAATGTTTGTATTTACTTTGGAAAGCTGTTCAGGTTTTTGTTTTTGAGACAAGCTCTCATGTAGCCTAGGTTAGCCTGGAACACTCTATGTAGCAAGGGCTCACAGGAACCTATGATCCTCCTGCGTTTACTTCCTGGCGTTGGGATTATAGCCATATACCGCACCAACCTAACTTGTCTAGATTTTATAAGGAAATCCTTCTACGATGCGAAGTACTTAGAAGACTTGAGCAATCTACTTAGGAATGGCACTTTAATGAATTTCTGCAATTTAACTCCAAAGGTTATGGAAAGAAAAGGGCATTGTCAGCTGGCCGTGGTGGTACACACCTTTAATCCCAGCTCTCACAGACAAGAGGCAGGTGGATCTCTGAATCTGAGGCCAGCTTCATCTACAGAGCGAGTTCCAAGATAGCCGTGGCTACACACAGAATCCCTGTCAAACTTTTAGCAGCGGCCAATGAACAGAGTCAGACATATTTTGAAGAATAAACTTGCAGGGTCTGAGCACAGGGCATTCGCCAATGGTTTTGCCCATTGTCTTCCACAGCACCTTTGTCCGGATGGGAGGTGCGCCACTTAGGCCGTCACTTAGTACGGGGCTACTGCGCACAAAGCCCAGCTTTCCTGTCTAGTCTCTGGTTATACTGCTTCCTCCTACTCCTACTCCAACCTACATAAAGAGCAGGCAGATGGCACAGCAGGGTAAATGCTTGTCAGCTTTTCATTTGCTTTTTGGAACAAGGTCTCAGACTTTAGGCTGGCCTTGAACTCACAACCTCCCACCTCTGCCTCCCAAGTGCCAAGATGACTTCATGCATGCCACGTAAGCACTCTACCAGATGAGCCCACCCCACAGCCAGGCTGAATTCCACCTGGGTAGGTAGCAAAGGATGATCTTTAACTTCTGGCCCTCCTGCCCATACTTCCCAAGTACTAGGACTGTAGCTACACCCAGCTAACACCCCATTCTCCCTGCAGACAGTAAGTGCTGACAGCAGGGCTCAAGAACTGAAAAGGACATGTGCTCTGGCAGATAAACGTTTATGTACACGTTAGACCACGTTAACCTGGGGTGCTCATGTGGGACTGGCTATTACTTTACACTTTACCTTTTTGTGCCTTAGTTTCCCCAACTTAAAATTTTATCCACTCACCTAAATCATAGCTGCTGGGGAGATTTAATGAGAATTTATGTAAAATTCCTTACTGCAGCAGGCCTGGTGCCTGTGGCCAGAAGAGGGCACTGGTCTCCTAGAACTTGAGTTAGGACTGCTGTATGCTCCAGGCAGCTGTACTGGTAATGAAACCTGTAAGGGTTTTAACTGCTGAGCCATCTCTCTAGCTCCTATCTAAAGTCCTTAATAAGAATCCTGCTGAGTGGATATTTCTGGAAAATGAATCGATCACCTTAAATTTCCAGTTATAATTTCATTTCTCAACTCTTTTATAATCATATTAACAACTGTTAAATTTTCTCATTATGTTATGTGTATGGTCTGTGTGAATATATGCACATGTGCATGTCAGGCCTTCAGAGGCCAGAAGGCAGCATCAGATCCCTTAGAACTAGAGTTCCAGGCAGTTGTGAGCCACCCAACCTGGGTGTTAGGAGTCACGTTCTGGTCCTCTTCAAGAACAAGCACTATCCACAGCTGGGCCACGACCAGCCTCTCATTGGGTCTTATTTACTTCATGTGCATGGTTGTTTGGTTTGCACATCTATGCGTGCACTACTTGTATGTGTGGTGGCCATGAAGACCAGAAGGCACTGGATGCCCTGGAAATGGAGCTATGAATGTGGGTGCTGGGAACCACACACACGGAAGGACAGCTGTGCTCCTAACTGCTGAGCTACTCCTCCAGGCCTCACTGGGATTCAAAGATGGTCCTTGATAGTGGAATTGTTTAGAATGAGAAAGAGTTACAATGCCACATCCCTGGAAGTTTGAAGTTTTTATTGCATAGCTCCTAAAAAGCAAAACTAAGGAAACAAAGGATTACCTGCCAACAAATGTCCTGCATTTTAAAGAGGAAAAGCATGAGCTTCCCACAACACAGTCTTAGGTGGAATTCTGCTTCCAGCACTCAGGAATAGGACTTTAGGAAAATGACTTAATACCACCATTTTCCAGTATGTTAGCTGAGACAGTTCCCACCAAGGAGGCTCCATTTGCTAGAGAAAGCTCTAGTCAAGGAGCTGGCTCCTGATAGGAGCTCGTTAAGCGATGGCTGCTGCTTTCTTCCAACCATCGCTGGCACAGGACCTTCCCTACTTACGATCACAGGATAGCTACAATTCTTTCTTCCTTTCTCTGAAAATTAAGTCAGCTTGCCTCGTTACACTAATAAGTACACTGTCTCCTGTAAGTCGTCCGGTTTACCTTGCGCCGTTCTTCTGCAGCTTCTAATTTCTTCTGGATTTCCTCCAGGGAAAGATCCTTCTTCTTTGGGGGGGAAAGGGGGAAATCGGGGACGGATTCTTTTGACCGAGGGCTGAGAATCAGCTCAAAAGCCTGGCCAGAAGCACGCTTCTCCAGTTCTTTCACCTGAATATCTGGAGTTGATCAGATTTATGATAAATGAGGAAAACCCAGTTTGCTTATTAAAATAAAGAATTCTATAATTTTCTAAAAATCAACAATTTAATAAACAGTATTAAGGCTAGGCTGTAGGTAAGAAATCAAATAACATCTCAAAAAAAAAAAGCTCAACATTTGGACTAACAAATACCATTGAGGAGGAATTAGTATTTGATAACCATTTTATTAAACAAAGAATGAAGTAAACCTCACAATTTGCTTTGGACCAAGTCAATTTATCTAATTATAAATGATGATGAGCTTTCCATATATTTATCCAAATAATAAAATTCTTTAATTGCCTTTTTTATTGTAAATTCAGTTTTGAAAAGAACACAAATGCCCAATAAAAAGCCTAAGACCTGCACCACTTCCAATTCCAAAGCAGTAAGCCCGTCCGTTTCAGCTTTTCTCAATCAATTACCTACCAGACGATGCCATGTCGAACAGAAGACAAGAGACTGGCCGTGCACCCTCTACAATCCACTGGTAAAGAGAGCCCTGAAAATTATTTTCAAAGCACGCAATCAATTTCTCTGTATTTCTCTATGTGAGCAGCACAAAGGAGCCTCAAATCACACCCATGACAATGTCAGGAAAATCGTTAGGTGGAATCAAGTGACATCATAAAAAAAATCATCTAGAAACACCGAAACATATCGGAAAATTTAAACTGAATAATATTGGCAGCAGAAAATTAAATGATGTTCTTAAAAGAAAAAAAAACCTGTAATCTTAAAATCGAGGTTCAGTCACAGGGTTGAAGGATTCCTTCCCATAACCTCAATTTTTTTCCATCCAACGTAAGATTCAACCCAACAATGAGATCGGAGCCATCTTAATTCTGTGTACAACTCATTGTGCAATTGAAATACCCACCCTTGCTTTGTCTGTGTCTGCCATGGTGGAGAACACCCAAGCTAGCAGCCAATGGTATTCAAGTCCCATTGTTCCTAGGGTTTAAGCTACTCGCCTAACAGTGGGAAAATGAAGTTTTATGAGCCTCTAGGCTTCTTTTGACAGCAGGGTCTAGCTATCTAGCCCAGGCTGGCCTTGAAATTGCAATCCTCTTGCCTCAGCCTCCCCAGTGTAGAAGGGTGGGGTTTAGCCCAGTGGGTTAGCAGTGGCTTAACATTTGCAAAGCCCTGGGTTCGAGGACCACGTGAAGGGGATTGGGGACGTTATTCTGAGTGTTGAATTAGATATACGCCACCACACCCGTCTTAGGTTTGTCTCCTTTGCTGTCCTATGTCGCAAAAAAAAAATTTCGATTTGTCGATTATTTTCTAAAGAGATTTCCACTCTTTTAGGCTCGAAGCGTATGATTAAAGGTTCCAAATGCTAGACATTGAATTCCAAGGCACCGAAAAAAAAAAACGTCTAGCTGTAACACAGCACCCAACGCAGCACCTACCCAGCATGGGCGTGGTCCTAGCCCGGGCGGGCAGGCTTGAGGCCCGGGCCAATCAGAACCCGCCCCACGCTCCGGCCCCTGGCCCCGCCCCTCTGCTCCCCGCGCCTTTTCGAATCTCCGCGAACCTCTCCACACTCGGGAGCCCGCGCGCGTGGGCAGCGACAGGATGGGCGGGGCTAACGGTTCTCCGGGGGTGGCCCCGCCCCTCTCAGGCTGGCAGCGCGCGGCCGTCTCCCTCCCCACCAACTCCCGCCAAAAATACCTCGCGGCTACGCAGCCCTGGGATGGCTGCAGCGGGATCGGTCGCACCACCTCCACCCCACCCCCCCTAGCTCGAGTCCCCAGAGCTGCCCGCGACCTCCACCACCGAGCCCCAGGAGCCCGGGCGGGCGCCGCCCCTCAAGAGCACGGGCGCCCGCAGCCTTGCTCTCCATCAGACAATGGGGACCCCTGAAGAGCCGCGCCCACCAGGCGGTAGAAGCAGGGACGGCCCGCGCCCTTATTGTCTCCACGCTCGCACCCGGGGCTGAACCCCACAGCTGGCCGCGCCCCCTCCCCACCAAGCTGCGTCTCCAGGGACCAGGGACAAAAGCCGAGACTCCGCCAGAGCCTCACACAAAAGACGAACGCCCCCCGCCCGCCAGGTCTCGGGGCCCCCGCCTCTCCAAGCGTCCCCCATTGGCGGCCCGCCGCCTTTCTGGATGGTCCCTATTCAGCTATCTCCGCTGCCTAAGCCAAGCCAGCACCCACCTGCTCGCTCCGAGCCGCCTGGCCACACTCTGAGCACCAACAGACCTGGGCGCGCACAAAAGCGCCAAACAGCGGCACGTGATCTAGCCGCGGGGCTCCGCATTGGCTGAGTCTGACGGCACGTGCCGGTCCCACGCCCAAGCCTGGAGTGCCCCGCCCCTCTGGAGCGGCGCATCTTGGGAAGTGTAGTCCAGGCCAGTGGGGCAGGAGGACAATGCAAGGGGTGGGGTACTCCGGAGGGGGCTTCCCCCAGGTGTGAACCCCGGCTGGACCCCGGGTCTCTGCGCGGAAAAGCACTTGGCTGTGGCCGCAGGACTAAATCGGCTACGGGACTACATCTCTAGGAAAAGAGCAGGGCGAGGCACGGCGCAAGGGAGGGGTCGGTCCTAACCTACTTTGGTCTTCTAGACCTTGACCGTCAGCACTCCTTCTGCTGACCCGCACGAGTCAGGTTCGCTTCTTAGGCAGTGTCCCTTTTGATGCCACACCCCGCCCAAGACAGTGTGCCTCTCCGCCCTCCTGCATGGTCCTCTGCCCTTGGCGTCCTACCACGGACACACGCCAGATTGTCACCTGTGATGCAACATCGCAGTCGCTAACCCATTTCGTGCTGACAGGTCACGGGCGTGGTCCTTTCCTCGTCTATTTGCATTCTCCCCCTTCCTCAGCTTCCCGAGCTGGGAACAGTGGGATCTACGCAGGGCTGCGTGAGACTCTGGAATCTGATCTTGGGTCGAACAAAGCCACTAAGCTTTAAAGGCAGACTCCATCTGCCCTGCCAAAGCCTTGCGGTGACAGGAAAGGGAAGAGCGATGGCAGTTCGAGATACACCGTCTGCAGTAAAGGGCTGCTTTTGTTCTGAAAGCACGTGCTCCCCGAAGCGGGGCTGGGCTCTCTTTTGAGAATGTAAACAAAAGGAGCCACAAGGTCACAGTTCCCTCTGGCCTGGATAAAGCGGAACTATAACAGAGACACAAAGGAAATTAGCCTGACCCTGTCTCCCTTAGACCCCTTCTCTCCTCTGACCAAAGCTGTGTCCCCATGCGGTGGTCATTTCCCCAAGGCACCTGCTCAGAAACGCTATACAGAAGGGATACTATTTTATTAATGGGTTTGGTCTCCCGAAAACCAAACCACACATAAAACGACCTCCGTGGAACCACGGTTCTAATTTTAAACAAATCCTACATCTGGCTAACCAATAGGAAAGTACCCGAGATAAAAAAAAAAAAACACACACACACACAATAGGTGCACAGGACAATGAAAACTGTATTACCCAGGCAGCAGACAAGGCACAAAGCAAGCAACTGGCAGAGTACTGTTGCCTGAAATATGCTTATAGAGGCACATTTTCCAACAATTGCTCTTGTGTAGGGTCAGTCTCTCTCTGCCCCCACCCCAGCCGATCTGAATGGTTCTTGCTTAGGGTGTGAGCTGCGGGAGCCGATTCTGCTAGCCGAAAGGCTTCTCTCTTTCACAAACATAGCCTCAGAACAGCCAGGTGCTTCAGTTTTCTGAATGGATCTCAGAAACCATTTAAACACTAGACCGGAACGAGGCTACGTCCTTTCTGAACATTGACCGCAGGGGTAACATGAATGAGCAAAGACCTCCAATGCCAAGAGGTCTGGGACCTCCTGAACCGGCACTTCGTCTTCAAGTCTTTGTACTGGATCTGGAGATGTGCGTGGCAGATCCCACCCATGTGGTGCATTTTCTTCCCCAAATACAAGTAATTGCCACCCCAAAATCTCATATTTCTATTAATGTTGTGACAGGGAAAAATGAATCCTTCAAAACACTTATTATTTTAAAGCATTGATACCATCCCACCTCACCCCACCCCCACACCTTTCTCCCCAGAGCAGATGTCTATTCCTATGGAAACCACAGCAAGGCACGAAGTAGATGTTAAAACTCATGGAGATTTTTCATCCTTTTTAGCGATGCCTCTGGGCTTCTGGATTTGTTGTTGGGTGCCTGCTTGTGTTGGCATGTGTGACAAGACTTGCGATTCTCAGGGCTGCTTAGGAAGATGGGGGTGGGGCTAAGTTTCCTTCTGGAATGACCCTGTGCATAGCAAGGTGCTTGCCTGTGCCGCGGCAAGGTGCTGTTCTTTAGGATGGATTGGGGTTGCTTCTCTGGAAGCCAGTTGTCCCCAGCGTTCACGGCTGGTCTCCAGGACTGGAAAGGGTAGCCAGCGGCTTTGCGGCTCCACTGTGGAAAGGGCCCCAACCTCCCTCTCCCCTAACACGAGCAAGATCTCCGCCCTCTCCAAGAGGCAGCGAGGGGTTAATGTTTCCGTCTCCGAGCTGCCTGTCTTTGCCTTTGAGAATTATTTTTTGCTTCTGCTCAGATGGTTCGGTAGGCTTGTGCTGGGGCCGGCTGTGACTGTGGATTAGCACAAAGTGAAGTCTAGATATGGCAGCTGTCCAGCATATTTGATCTGCGTAGACAGCCAAAGGAGAGTACTTCAGGCTTCAAAGCCCAGAAAGGATGTCTACACTGATGAAAACGTACCGGGCTGTTGTCAGATCTCAGTTACTCCCAGAGAGGCGACAGCCTTTGTTCATTGTTGCTTCTGAGGCCATAGAGGTTGTCTCCCACATAGGCGCCTCTGAGGTCCACCGCTGCTCCTGGGGCCTGTCTTCAGCCAGGGGGTGTCACGGGAGAAGTCAGTTTTATTGTTGAAGCGTCTTTGTTTCCTTTGTTCCCAGGCTCTGATGTGCCTGTTTCTGTTCAAACCCTATCTTTGGGCATAGTTCACACATCTGTCTCCCTTAATGGGTAGAGGCAATGTCATGTCTCGTCTGAGTGTCCAGTACGGGGCTTCATACATGGTGAGGGCCTAGAGGTTTGTAAAGGAGAGGTGGAAGAGCTCTCTCTCACACTCAACTTCCTGCACTGAGCTGTTAGAGCCTCCATCACAGGAGTGGGGTCTGTGAGGATGCACCGACAGCCCTGAGCACAGAGCCGCGTTCAGCCTTGGTGCCGAGCGTGCATTAGCCAACATTCTATAGCGAAGTTCCTTGATTGCGAGAAGTTGTTGAATGAATTAATGAATTAATATTAGACTTTTATCCTTAGGATTGCTATTGTCCTTACTGAATTAAATCTTCCCATGAAATTATTTTATTTCTTTTTTTTAAACTTTATTTTATGTGCATTGGCGTCAGAGCCCCTTGGAACTGGAGTTACAGACGGTTGTGAGCTGCCATGAGGGTGCTGGGAATTGAACCCTGGTCCTCTGGAAGGGCAGCCAGTCTTCTTAACTGTTGAGCCATCTTTCCGGCCCCAGAATTATTTTGTTTCTAAAGCTATTTTTTCTTGTGGTGCTAGGGAACAACCAGGGCCATCCACGCGCATGCTAGGTGTTTCGGTGAGGAAACGAAATGTTCCCCTAAAGGGTCCTGTGTTGACTGCTGAGTGTCCGATTGCAGCAGTGTTCAGAGGTGGGGTCACTGTAAAGCAACTGCGATGAATTCATAGCTTAATGACTTCCTGGAGGCACCAGAAACTTTAGGATGTGGGCTTTGGTTGGAGGGAGTAGGTCTCAGTAGGTATGCCTTTGAAGGGGGTGTTTGTGTTTGCCCCAGCCCCTCCCCACCCACTTCTTGGGGACACTGGAGTATGTGTCTGCCTCCATGAGAGGCACTTTTGTCTCCCACCTCCCCTCTACCCCAGAGTCGATGGAGCCCGTGAGCAGGGAGCAAAACCTCTGACGCTCTGAGACCAATCCACCTTTCTTTCTTCAAGGTGACTTTCTCAGATGTTTTGCCATAGGAATGGAAAACTAAGACATCAAGGGACCATCTATTTGACTTCATCTTGGGAGGTTGAGCACTGGACCAGCCAGCATCTTCAACATACACTGCTAAGCTACAATCTCAGCCTCTCACTAGGGGATTTGATTTAATCAGTCAATCCTTTGCATTGCTGGGAATCAAACCTAGGGCCTTCTGCAAGCTAGGCAAGCAATGAACACCCCTGCCTTCCCATGGGGGGAGAGAGAAAGAGAGAGTGTGTGAACTGTGTATGTGTGCGTGTGTGAGTGTGCATGTGTGTGTGAGTGTGTGAGTGTGTGTGTGTGTGTGTGCACACTCTATTTTTCTCCCCTTTCTTATCTTGGGGCACAGGCTCTCACTGTATATGGGAAATATTAGCTTTTCTGACTGGTCAGTGAGCTGTATAGATCTGTCAATCTCTGTCCATCAGTGCTGGGCTACACACACACACACACACACACACACAGCTCCTTATGTGGGTACTGGGGACTCCTTGTACCCAAGCACTCTTACCCACTAAGCCGTCTATCTGTTCAGCTCCCCATAGAGTATGTTTTTTTAAAAATTCAATTAATTTCACATGTTTCCTAGAAAACATTCATATGATTTAAAAATAAGACAGTCATGCAAGGGCACATAGCTATAATCCCAGCCCTCGGTGCAGAGGCAGGGCTATTGCAAATGGGCTTCATACTGAGACTCTGCTTAAAGAAAAACGGGGTGGCGGGGAGTTGGAGAGATGACTACAGTTAAGAGCACTGGCTGCTTTTCCAAAGGACCTGGGTTCAGTTCCCAGCACCCACATGGCAGCTCACAACCATTTATAATACAGTTCCAGGAGTCATAGGCCCTCTTCTGGCTGCCAAGGCATTAAAAGAAGGTGGTGTACAGATAAACAAGCAGACAAAACAGTCACATATAAAAGAAAGGTTTATGGTGGGGAGCTGCTGAGAGGGCTCAGTAGATAAAGTTACTTGCCCTCAATCAAGTCTGAGTTCAATTCCCAGAACCAACATAATAGAAATAACTGACTCTCAACACTGGGTCCTCGGACACCCACTTATGTGCTGTACGGCATACCCACACACGTACACACATGGACGTGAACACATGCACGTGCTCACAAAATAAATGGCATACATTTTTAAGTATAAAACTCCCTTCTCTTCAAGGACAAGAGAGTTCCAGGACAGCGAGGTCTACATAGAGAGATCCTGTCTCAAAAAAAAAATTAATTAATTAAAATATCCCTCCTACTTTATTGATCTCTATCTGCCAATTTCTCCACCTTCCTCTCTGGCCACAGTGATCATTACTTCAGCGTTCTGTGTGTCACAAGCATCTTTGTAATGACAGAAGCAGATTTGTTGGTACGTGCTCCTGACTGTTTTTACATGTGGCCAGGACTCTTCTGTGTTTAACTGTTTAGTTCTCTCTTAACAACATATGCCAGGGGCTTTCCACTGTTCCTACATCTAGCTTGCCTTTTTCTGCTATCCACAGTACGACTATTCCATGACTGAGTTCAACCGCACTCACTCCATAGCCCCCAGGTCATCCCCCAGCAACTTGCTCTTTCAAACAGTTCTGTGGTAAATGACCATGTAGGTGAGCCTATCTGCAAGCCACACTCCTAGACATGGAATTGCAACATCAAAGAACCAGCCCGTTTGGAATTTGGGTAGTGCCAAATTGCCTGCCACGAGTGTGGTACCAATTCAGCACGTACCATGTGGTGGTTTAATTCATTTTTCTCAGTTCATTCAAGAGCGGTTTGAAGGGCTTTGTCTCTGGAAATCTCAGGCTCTGGGGAAAGCAGGGGGAGGAGAAAAGCCACTGAAGACGTGGCTGTCAGTTCCTCGAGTATATTAATAACCCGTATAAAGGCTCAGAGAGAAGCAGCTGAGCTCAGAACAACTCAGGCTGCACCAGAGTGATTGTCTCAGGTCTTGTGCAAGGGTCTGCAGGTGTCACTCAGAGGGTGGAAGCTCTTTGAAGGCAGGGTGTGTTTCATTGTTATTCTCTGTACCCACCCCCCGCCCCGCCCCATGCACGCATGTCTGGCACAGCTATTACTTGGTTAATTTCAAACTACATCTACCCTGAAATTTTTTCTGATCCTGAAATATTAGGATTATTAACAGTGACTTTTCTTGGTGATAACTTACAAGCATTACTGTCAAGTGTGGAGATGTGTCTACGCTATGTGTGTGCACAGAAAAGTTAGGATAAAGATATCACTGTCCCATGTTCTTCGTTAGATTTGCTTTTTTTTCTTTTTTGGGGGGGCGGGGAGGGTGCTTGAGACAGGTTTCTCTTTGTGTAGCCCTGGCTGTCCTGGAACTTCCTCTGTAGACCAGGCTAGCCTTGAACTCATAGAGATTTGCCTGCCTTTATCTCCCTGGGATTAAATGCATGCACCGTCATGATTGGCTCTTTATTTGTTTTTTGATGTTTTGAGACAGAGGTTTCCTGTGTGGCTCAGGTTGTCTCAAACCCACAGTCCTCCTACTTCAGCCTCCTGAGTGCCGGATTTCCAGTGTGCACCCCCACACCTGACTTCCTCCATGTTCTAAACCTCATCTGTGTTTATGGAAGGTTCTGCCTTCTAATGATTGCTTTTATGGAGTGACTCTCTAATTTTCTCCTGAGCTCACTATCCTGAGGCCAAAGAGAGGAACTCAGTGGCCTGGACACCCTGTTTTTTAGGTCACCTTCCAGAAACCCCCTGCCAAAATGATGGTGTATGTATGCCAGCTCCTTCCTCTCAGGCCCAAGCTTCCTACTTGTGAATACACCCAAACCCATGGAGAATTCTTGCAGCCTATGGTCCAGGGATGCACATGGGGGCTGGGAATGGGAAATGAAGGGTCTGGCTTCACACGTATGCGGTGCTTCAGGGAATCCAAGAATTTTCAACTTGGGGTTGGGGAGATGGTTCAGTCAGCAAAGTGCCTGCTGCACAGGCGTGAGGACCTGGATTTGGATGCCCAGAACCCATGTGAAAAGTCAGTCACAGGGGGGCAGGCCTGTAACGGGACACCAGATTGGCTGTGGGCAGATTCCTAAAGTCCACTGGCCAGCTAATCTCATCAGCTTCCTGAGCCTCAGGGTCACTGAGAGACCCTTTAAAAAATAAAGACTTCGGGCTAGTGAGATGGCTCAGACAGACAGACAGACACAGTCCACACACACACACACACACACACACACACACACACACATACACAGAGAGAGAGAGAGAGAGAGAGAGAGAGAGAGAGAGAGAGAGAGAGAGAGAGAGGGTAAAAATGGAGATATAGCTCAGCAGTATACTTTTCCAGAGGACCCAGGTTTGATTCCCAGCACCCACAAGACAGCTCACAACCATCTATAACTCCAATTCCAGGGAATCTGACGCCTTTTCCTGACTTTCTCAGGCACCAGGCACACAAAAGGTGTACAGCTATACATGCCAACAGCACACACACACACACATAAAATAAATAATTTTTAAAAGTCAAATTAAAAAATAGTCAGCCAGGCAGTGGTGGTGTGCACCTTTTATCCTTGCACTGGGGAGGCAGAGGCAGGCGGCTCTCTGAGTTCAAGGACAGTCTGGTCTACAGAGCGAGTGCCAGGACAGCCAGGGTTTGGAGAGATTGCTCAGTGGTTAGCACATCTACTGCTCTTACAGAAAACCCAGCAGTTCACAGTAACCCCCTCAAACATTTCTCAACAGCTTATAACTCCATCTACAGGAGATCTGGCGCCCTCTTCTGGCCTCCAAGGTACTTGCACTAGTGTGCACATAACCATCCAAAAAAATGTTGAGCATGATCAAGGCGCTGTGCATGGTAGCATATGCGTTTAGACCTGGTACTTGGGAGGCAGAGTTAGGTAGAGAGTGAGTTCAAGGCCAGCCTGGGCTTTTTTTTTGGCGGGGGGGTTTGTTTGTTTGTTTGTTTCGAGACAGGGTTCTTCTGTGTAGCCCTGGCTGTCCTGGAACTCAATCTGTAGACCATGCTGGCCTCGAACTTACAAAGATCTGTTTGCTTCCTGGGTGCTAGGATTGAAGGTGTGTGTCATCACAGCCAAACTGGAGGCTAGCCTGGTTAACAAAGCCAATTTCATGATAGTTGAGGCTACATAGAGAACTCTGTCTCAAAGAACTGAGAGAGAGAGAGAGAGAGAGAGAGAGAGAGAGAGAGAGAGAGAGATTGAGAGATTGAACAAGGTAAGACACCTGACTCTACATACAAGCATTTACATAAGTACATATATCATATACAAATATACAACAAACACACTCTACACATGTACGTGCAATTCAATTTTTTTAAAGAAAGAGTTCTCAACTCAAATATGTATGTCCAGGCTGTATAACAATGGAAGAATAGAGCATGCATTTTTAAAAACTGGTTTGTGGACTTGATCTGTAGCTGAAACACTAGAACATAAGATGTGTGGGCTTCTCTCTTCTACTCCTGGCTCAGCGTCAGATCTGCAGAGCTTACATCACCGGTCCAACTAGGCCACTCGGAAGCAACAGAGCTTCTTCATCTAGTCTGGCTCTGTCTCTGCAATCTGAGCAATCACTCACCCTGCATTCTCTTCACAGCTACTCCTGTTCTTTACAGATGGGGGCTGTGGTCAGAGCACTGAAGACGTCTGCCCAGAGAGACCCAAAGTGTCACAGAGGGACTTCTCATCCTGTGCTCTGTCCATTGGTGCAGGCCCCATTCAACACATCTGTGTGAATTCCAGGTGTGACTCCCCCATCTCAAGAGATCGCACGAAGCCCCTGTACCACTGGGATGGTGTCAGGACCACATGGACTAGTAGACGACACATATCCGAAGTAGGACATTTGCATTAGTGCACAGCTGTTAACAAAACAGCTGGCTAACTGCCTCCTCCATCCTCACACTGGCTTGTTTGCTTGCTTGCTTGGTTAGTTGGTTTGGGTTTGGTTTTTTGAGACAGGGTTTCTCTGTATAGCCCTAGCTGTCCTGGAACTCACTTTGTAGACCAGGCTGGTCTCAATGCACAGAGATCTTCCTGCCTCTGTCTTCCAAGAGCTGGGGTTAAAGGAGTGGCCCAACCACCAGGCCTTTTTTTCTTTCTGTTCCAAGATCTTAGGACTCCAGCTTGCATGGGGAGTCTTGTCTCCTTAGTTGATGTCATTTCTTTATTGAGGTGGCTGGGGTGATTGCTTTCTACTGCTTTCCCAACCCAGTCTTTTCTGGATGGTCAAAATGCAAACGAGAAATAAATAGTGTGAACTGGGTGTGGTGTCTGTGCCTATAATCCCTGCCCTCGGGAAACCCCAGGCAGTACGATTATCCAAGGATAGCCTGGCCTACATAGTGAATTCCAGGCCAATCTGAGGTATAGAGTGAGACCCTGTCTCCAACTCAGAGGGAGAGCAAGAGATCCAGAGAGGGAAGAGACGATACGGGGTAGGGAGATGGAAGATGGATGCCCCTACCTCTGCTGGGCTTCTGCGGCTTCATGGGAATAATTTGACTGGTCCTCCTCATGAGACTGGGAGAATAATTTTATCCTATCCCGTGCCATCAAATTTCATTTGTATGTATGTATGTATTTATTTATTTGAGAGATGGTCTCATGTAGCCTAGGCTGACCTTGAATTTCTAATCCTCCTAACCCTGTATGCCCAACGCTAGGATTATGTGTGTCCCCACACTTGGAAATTTTCCATTTTGGATCTAGTCTATTTATTCTTATTTCTTTGTTTACTTTTGAGACAGGGTCTCCTGGATCACAGTCTGGCCTTGAGTCACTATGTGGCTGCAGATGACTGCTTTTCCAATCCTCCTGCCTCTACCTTCTGAGTGCTAGGATTACAGGCATGTGCATATATTGTCACTCCTGGTTTACGTGGTGCAGGGGATAGAAACCAGGGCTTGGGCACGCTGGGCAAAGTGCTCTCCAAGTGAGCTACACCGCCAGGCCCTTGGCTACTTCCCCAATGAGCTCTTATGGGCAGAGGAGAATCACTAGTTTCTTTGGATTCATTATATTTCAGGGCTATCCCGTAGCCTCCCACAGGAAACATTCCCAGTCCCTACAGGCTTCCTGAACAATCAACATTGTCAGGAGTCAGCAAGTCAAGGGGACTGAGGTTACAGCTGTCCCCAGAAGTTAAAGGAGGCTGCTGAAATCATGCCCTCCAGGCGGAGTGGAAGTCTACACTGAGTGGACTTCAAGCTAGAAAGTTGTGAAGGTGGCTGGAGTCAGGCAGAGAAGCAGAGATGCTGAGTAATAAGAAGAAATAGCAGGTATTTCCTCCAAGGGCCTCTCCTAGGGGATCTCTGGCTTCCATCCGCAGACAACAGTGACTCCCTCAGGCCCATCACTCCACCAGATTAGGGCACTGCGCCAGCTAAGATCCCCACAGAGGGACCGGAACAGAGCAGTCCAGCAGGAGGCCAGGGCAGGTGGAGGACACAGCCTGTGAATGTGATGCCGATGTGGATGGGTTAGCCCCTGTCTGGGCTGCCTTAACAAAGTGTCTCAAATTGGACGGCTTCAGTAAATGTGCTGTCTCAACTTTCTAGGGCTGGCAGCCTGAGGTCACGGTGTCACGGGACTGGCTACTTCCAAGGTGGGATCTATTCCAGACTTCTTTGGGCTTCTGGTACCTCTGCTAGAGGTTGATGGACACACCGAGTTCTCCTTCCGTCGTTGCCTCATTTTCCCACCTGCATTGTCTGCCTCTGAGTCCACAAATGCCCTGCTTATCCCGACACCAGTAGTACTGGATTGGTGCCCAGCTTGATGACCTCATCCTAATTTGGTCATTTACCAAGACTCCACTTCCAAATAAGGTCACGAGGATGGGGGATGGGAGATTCAGGACTTTTACATTTTTTAGGAGGCCAGGATTCAGTTCAGAATGGAATACTCTACTCAGTTTCAATAATGCCTAGCCTAGAACCATGTGAGTCAAGAAATACCTTCTGATATTTAAGTATTGACATCTAGTCAGCTATAAATAAACTTTCCAGTTGAAAATGAGTCAGCCTTCGCCGCTAATGCCCCACGGGTCTTTCTAAACTTTGGTAATCACCTGGTGCCCATGAGATAGATCAAAGCACAAGATACCATCCATAGCCTGTAATGGGTCTTTTCCTGTCCCGCCAGCCAGCTAACAATGATGCAGAGACTTCTTATTAATTATGAAAGCTCAGCCTATAGCTTAGGCTTGCTCCTAACTAGCTCTTATTACTCAAATTAACCCATTTATATTAACCTACATTCTATCACATGGTGTTATCTTTCTTCCATCTTGAACTTCCTGTTATCTGTCCGTGTCTCCTGCATGCCTAGATTCCTCCTCTTCTTCCTTTCTATCACTGGAAATCCTGCCTTTGTCTCCTGCCTAACAATTGGCCGTTCAGCTTTTTATTACACCAATCACAGCAAATACATCTTCACGCAGTGTACAAATATCCTACGGCAATAGTCCAACTGTTGCTCATCTCGAGGGTCCTTCCCTATGGCTCCATTACACCCTCAGCCAGTACAACCCTGCCAGAGTATTTACTGTCTCCCAGCCATGACAGGGTACAAGCTGTACCTTGTACCCCTCTGTGCCTTGGCACGTCTTTCTGCTGGTCTTGCTCTGCCATCTCCAGCCTACGGAGTATTTCCTGGCCATCTTTGAAATGCTTTCTTGTTGTCGTTAGTTTTCTAAAGCCTTCCCCAGCTACCCCATCCCTCAGAGTTAGCCTCTTCCTTCTGTAGGTCTCTACCATTCCCCAAAGATTCTCTGTCACACCACACAGTCTGTTTGCAGTTACTTGATTGTGCTTCTGCCTTCTGCCTGGACCAGGACCAGGCATGTTTGATGGGATAAGAACGATGCCATGGGAAAGTAGAACAGGGGGAGGACTTGCAGGTCATGTGTGTGCTGACAGGCGGGAACCAGAAGCACAGATGAGCCAAGATTGACCCAGTGCAGGTTCCCTGGTCTTCCCCTCCATGCTTTCTCCTCCTCCTTCAACTCAGTACCCTCTCTCAAACTGCTCTCCAGGCCTGCTGCCATGATCTCTTCCTGGACCGAGCACTGCTCTTCCCCTCACCCCTGAGATAAGGGTCCAGGGAGATCCTACTACAGGAAAGATTTTCTTATACATCATTTTAAAATTTTATTTTATGTGTGGGAGCATTTTGTCTGCTCTCCACAGGAACTCACAGACTTGCACACACCAGCACTTCTATGACCACGTACGTGCACACATACACACAAAATGGAAATATCCATATTTAAAAGGCGGTGAATTTTGAATGATGTTCGTATGTCTTTCTTTGTGAAGGATTTCACAAAGGTTTCCGAAGGGAGCTATTTGTTTAGAAATTGCATTTGATTTATTTTGTGGCATAAAAAAAAATAGTGAAAGAGTATGGACTCTGAAACCACAGTCTATAAGTTCAAGTCCTGGTTCGGCTTCTTAACAGGAGCAAATCTCTCTGATGTATCAGATAAGCATTGGAGAACTCATCCCAAAGACTGAGTTTCGAAGCTGCTGATCTCTCTGCCCATTCGACAGATAAGGAACCTGTGAGATGTCGGAGGTGTCTTTGGAAGGCAAATCTCAAGGAGGCCACAGTAGATAAACCATCAGCTCTGAGCACTGAGAACAGCCAGCCTCACCCAAGCAGGGGAGCCCTCTAGGGCAGTGGTTCTCAACCCTCCTAATGCTGCGACCCTTTAACACAGCTCCTCATGTTGTGGTGACCCCCAACCATAAAACTACTTCATAACTGTAATTTTGCTGCTGTTGTGAATAGCAGTATAAACACCTGTGTTTTCTAGTGGTCTTAGGTGACCCCTGTGAAAGGGTTGTTTGACCCCCAAAGGAGTTGTGACCCACAGGTTGAAAATTGCTTGTCTAAGGGAAGGGACATCTGAAAGAGACGGGAAGGAAGTTTGCAGGCAGAGAAAGGGGAGAGGGTGCTGGAAACAGGAAACAGTAAGGCTAGCACGGCTGGGGTAAGCTGGGAGCGTGCCCTGGATGGCAAACCCACAGGGGTCACGTGGAAGGGAGTTGCCACTGGACTTGAGACCAGGGAGGGGTCTGGGGTAACAGAGCAAGCTCTGTGGGTAGAGTGGGGGTACAGGTACTTTAGAGGCGATTGCTTAGACTCACAGGACAACGGACTCTTTGAGCCAAGGGATTTGGGGAGTCAGGCAGTCTTGACTCTTTCCTTCTGCTAGTGTTTAAAAACTAATGTGAGGGCTGGAGAGATGGCTCAGAGGTTAAGAGCATCGCCTGCTCTTCCAAAGGTCCTGAGTTCAATTCCCAGCAACCACATGGTGGCTCACAACCATCTGTAATGAGGTCTGGTGCCCTCTTCTGGCTTTCAGGCATACATGCAGACAGAATATTGTATACATAATAAATAAATATTTTTTTTAAAAAAAACTAATGTGAGGAGTCAGGCAATGGTGGCGCATGCCTTTAATCCCAGCACTCAGGAGGCCAAGGCAGGCAGATCTCTGTGAGTTCGAGGCCAGCCTGTTCTACAAGAGCTAGTTCCAGGACAGGCTCCAAAGCTCCTAAAGGAAACCCTGTCTCGAAAAACCAACCAACCAAACAAACAAAACTAATGTGAGGGCTGGGATGGGGTGTAGCACATTGGTGGAACATGTGCAAAGTCTGTGATTTGACACCCCAACACACACACACACACACTAAAACAAACAAACAAAAAAAGTACAAAGAAGGAAATTTTTTAAAAATTTAATCTACTGCCTGGGATTAGTTGTATTTGTCCTAAGTATTTTCTTTCTAAAATTATTTTTAAAATATTTCTGTACGGGTGGTTGTTTGTTTGTTTAGCTT
Organism: Microtus pennsylvanicus; assembly: GCF_037038515.1. Lineage (NCBI taxonomy): Eukaryota > Metazoa > Chordata > Mammalia > Rodentia > Cricetidae > Microtus > Microtus pennsylvanicus. The sequence continues at coordinate 65,891,030 of NC_134591.1, read as the reverse complement.
TTGAGACAGGGTCTCTGTGCAACCTTGGCTGTTCCAGAACTGGAACTCTGTATGTAGTAGGAAGTGCGGGCTACGTTCCTGGCGCCCAGCCGCCCGCATGGCTACCTTTATATCCGAAATAATTACACGGAAACTGTATTCTTTTAAACAATGCTTGTCCCATTAGCTCTAGCCTCTTACTGGCTAGCTCTCACATCTAGATTAACCCATTTCTAATAATCTGTGTACCACCACAAGGTGGTAGCTTACCGGTAAAATCCTAACCTGCCTCTGTGTCGGGTGGGAGAATCATGGCGACTGACTGACTAGGCTTCTTTCTCCCAACCCTGCCTGCCTTTGCTTCCCAAGGGCTGGGATTTAAGACTTGTGCAGTGCGGCATCACCACCTAGCCCTGTGAGTATGGGGGGGGGGCATCCGGGCCACGGTGCGTGTGTAAGACAACCCACTCAGCCCTCTTTTTCTACTCTGGGAGTCCCAGGGATTGAACTCAAGTCATCAGGCTTGGCAGCAAGCATCTTTAGCCACTGAGCCATCTCAACAGCGGCTGAGTGTTTTCTCACAAATGTACAACTTAGAATGCCTGAAGTGATCTGTGAATGACTTGCCCTTCGAAGATATTTATATGACGTGCAAGAGCTGGAACCCAGGACCTGGCATGCTGGGAAACTCTCTACCACTGAGCTCCACCCCAGCCCCTGAACCCTCCTCTCCACTCACCAACTGCAATCGCTGTCCTCTCCCCAGAGACAGTCACTGTTAGGAGTCCATTTGTCTCTCATCCTTTCTTTTTAAAAATAATATTTATGTGTTTGAATATAATTATAAAAAACTCCAGAGTTTTGTTTACTACGTTGCAAAAATTATATTACATTGTGTGCTTTATTCTGTATTCATTCTTTTACTCTTATTTAATATATTTTAAGCTCTACGTACCTCTTTGCACATAGCTAGCTTACTGCTTCCAGCTTCCTCTAGTAACCCACAACCCTCACAGACTCCCTCTTGCTTACACATTCCGTAATGCTGGCCCTTGAACTATAGCAAAGGTTTGCTTTTAGATACAATCTAAAGAGGACAAACGCCCTTTGCTAGGCTAAAAGGAAAAATAGAATGACAGGCGCGTCCGTGAACATTTTTAGTTTTATTAGGTGAAGACAAATTGGGTTAGTCTATTCTCCTCTCCCCGCTCACTTCACCCGTACCTCCCCTGGTCTAGCTTTAATCCTTCCCTTCCCTTGCGCAGATGAAAAGACTGAGACGTGGGGGCTGAGTCACCCGCTGTCTGGGGCAGAACGTAGACTAAGCCTCAAGGTCAGTGCTCCCCCAACCCCCCCCCCGCGCCCCAAACAGGTGGGGCCACGTGAGGAGCCCGATGCGGTCGGCGTCTGCTTTCCCTGGAAAATCAAGTCGGTAGAGAAAGGAAAGGGAGGGTGGGGGAGGGCACCGCTATGATGCTCCTACATGGTGATGACACCACGAGTGGAAATTTTTTGCAAAACCGCCCAGAAAATGGCTTCGCCCCTTTCGTTGGAGCTGCTCCCAAGCCACCTGCAGCGCGCACAGCTGCACACTGGCGTTGTCCTTGGCTGGTCGCGGGCGGGGCGGGAGGGGGGGGGAGCCGTGGCGTCTCCGCTGCTGACTTGTGGGCGCTGCAGCTGGGTGCTGGGGGCCGGAGCACGAGGCTCAGTGGACTCCGGCGAAGCCCGCAGGGGCGTCCTGAATGCTGGCGCAGGTGCGAGCGCGGCTGCAGCGCCCAGCGCCCAGCACGGGCCAGGGACGCTTTGGCGACCCGGTCAGCCCTGCGGAGTCCCGCCGCAGCTCTCTGGCCCCGGGGCGGGGGTCTGCGCCGTTCACCCCCGGGACTGGGGACCAGCTCTCCGCCCCCTGCAGTGCCGCAAAGGCCAGCGCCAGCCTTTGAAAGAACAAAGCCGCGGCCCCGCCCAGCAGCCTTTTCTCAGCCGGGAACCCTCCTTTCCTCAGGTCTTAGGCTTGACCCCGGCAGCTGCCACCTTTTTGAGACCCTGCGGGGTGGGGTGCGGGGGGGGGGTGCAGCTCGTTACCGAGTGCCTGTCACTCCCCCCGCCGAACAGTTCTAAGGCAGTACGGGCTCACAAGGAGTCCTGTGCCAAGGTCACAGGGAAAAAGTGGTAAAACTGGGGTAAGGGAATTCCCAGATCACGATTTTGAAATGTTTGTTTGCTTTGGGGTTTTGCAGACACGATCTTTATTAGCCGAGGCTGGCTTTGAACTCCTTGTTTCTCTTGCCTCCAATTCCAAGTGCTGGGATTACAAGTCTGTACTTTAAGATTTAAGAACTGACCACTTAAAAAAAAAAGATTTAAAAGATCAATTTCAAAAGACAACTGAGGACAGATATTGTGCAAATAGCCAACCTGTTTCACTTCAAGTGGGAGGCGGGAGGGAGCCAGTGAGAGCAAACAGGTGTCTCCCAGCCGGCTGTTTGTATGAAGAGATGCTAGCCTTGTCCACTGCCTCTGATGATGAAATGGTCACTTATAAAGGAACAAGCAACCGCTACCGAAGGTCTGTAAGAGGCCAATCTCTGGGACACGGTTCCACCTACAGGAATCTATTGTTCAGACGTGTGTGGAATGCTTTATGAACAATGATACTCATTATTACACTGGCCCGATACTTAAAGATGGAAAAAAAAACCTAAACGATGTCAATAGAATTGATTAATTTAATTAGGATACATCCATCCAAATGAAGTCTATGCAATGTTTTTCAGAAAAATCAGGCGGTTTTCATAAAAAGACCAACCAATAATTTATGTGAAAAAATGTAAGATCATGTCTCTGATACGCTTGATCACTTCTGTATGCAAAAGTAGGGTGTGTTTAAAGTTTCCCCATTAAAAACCAAACACAAAGCTGGGTGTGGCGGTACATGCCTGTGAATCACAGGGCTTGGTAGGTTGAGGCAGGAGGATTGCAAGTCGCAGGCCAGCCTGGGCTACACAATGTGACTCTCACAAACAAAAACATACCAAGTAGATATCAATCACCTATAGGGAAGAAACATGCTGAGGGCCAGTAGGAGGAAGAGGTTCTTTTCATTCCTCCGTTCCTTTGGAATTCTGTGTCATGTGCACACATTAGCTATGCAAAATTCAATTTACAAAATAGATTTGCTAAAATCTCTGGTTTTGGAACCGGTACTCCTTTGGAGAGTGTTGCTTAAGAAAATCATTGGCGATACCATGGCTGGCTGATTGATATCCATGGGATGCCTGCCTGTATCTGAAGAGAAACAGTGGAAGATGGGGAAGAAGGTGGGGGAGAGGCTGGAAAACTTCAGTTAGAATGTAAAATCAAGAAAATAAAGGGGAAAAAAAAGAAAATCATTGGAATTAGGACATAGAGTAAAAAAATCATTGAGATCATGTAGTAGGAAAAAAATGTGGGCAACTTAAAGACCAACAATGGAGAAACAGGATTTAAAAACTAAGGTATGTTCATATAATAGCCATTATAATATCATAAAAGATTGTTTTACAAATACTTTAGTGATGCAGGGAAATGCTCAAAAGGTTTAGAACGGCTGATTCAAAAATGATACAGTCTGGTTGACCCGCTGTACCAATAACAACATAAACAATAGGGCAGAGAGGTGGATCAATGGTAAGGTAGGTGCTTGCCCCAGGAGCCTGGGGACCCAAGTTTGATCCCTGGAACCCAGGAAAGGTGTAAGGAGAGAATCAACTCTATACTACCCAGTTGTATGCACACACACACACACACACACACACACACAAGAGAGAGAGAGAGAGAGAGAGAGAGAGAGAGAGAGAGAGAGAGGATAAATAAAAATAAATAATTGGAAGCAAAACATGCCCCAAATTTTGTAAACAGTTGTGACTGCTGGATAAAAAGATTGAGTGATTTTTTCCCCTCCCTGCATGATTTTCAAAAAAAAAAACTTTCCCAATGGACAGCTTTGTCTGGGATAATTAAAAAACAAAACCAAAAAGCTTAAAAATAAGTCCCCATGGTATTTAGGAAAATTAGATACACAGACATGTTACCCCAGCAATTCCACATCTAGAAATAACTTACCCCTCCACACACAAGCAGCTGTATGTGCGCCCAAAGCATTATGATTCGCATTAACAAAAGACTATGAAGAGCGTGCGACTCTTGCGCTGGTGCAAACAAATCGCCCTGCTCTGTAAAGGAGCGTGTGGGGCGGCGGCGGCGGCAGGACGCAACTGTGAGAAAAATTACAGGGACAAAGCGATGTGATGGCTTCATTTATGCTTGAGAAAGAAAAACGGAGATTCTAGGAGGACAAGAAACTGTTACTGTCGGGAGAAAGGAGGGGCTCAACAAAGGCCACTTTATCTCTGGTGTTTGCGTCTTTTATAAAAAGGGGTTCTCGGCCTAGCTGGGCCGACAGCATGACTCAGTACGTTAAGGCAAAGGCACTGGTGACCAAACTTTGATGGCCTGAGTTCTAGCCCTGGGGACCCACATGGTAGAAAGAGAAAACCAATTTCTACAAGTTTTCCTTTGACTTCTGCACACATGCTGTCACACACACACACACACACACACACACACACCACGTATGTAGGCACATGGAGTATTTTTTAATTAAAAAGGTGCTCTGGTATCCTTTGTGTAATTTATAAATAGTAGTATTATGGGATGGGAGTGAGCACACAGCTGGAAGACTGCACAAGAGAATTTATTATGATTTGAAGTGATGGTTCGTTTTCTCATTGCCTTTGTGTTCCTTGGCGCAGGCTTTTTTTCTTACATAACACCCGGCCCTGTCTACACTACCTTCACGATTCAAAACCGCTGCCCGCTGCCCAGGAAGCCCAGGCTCTGTCCTCTCGTGCTCCTCCACTCTCTTCTCTTACATAAGGACCCTGCTCACATGCACAGTGCAGGAGCTTAAAGCCCCAGATAACACCAACCCCGCATCTCTTTTCACCGAAGACGAAAGCTAGATGCTGGGAAAGAGGACCGACGACCTGGATCCCAGGCCCCTCCCATCTTCGGTTTCCCGAGATAACCTGTTGGGGTGGTGGGGAGCTCTGGCCTGCAAGGTCCTAGCCTGAAGGATGCCTGCCAGGCAGCAAATTAATGATATCAGTGTAGCATCAAATGAGGGGACAATAAACCCTGTCTCTTGCCATTTGCCTCAGAGCTTGGCTTCAGCTCGCTCCCTACCCAGACAATGGCTGTTCACAGACTCTCGGACCAGCCAGGGAGAGTGACAGAAAGCTGGGCAAACTGGCCCCTGGTGGCTGACACACTGGGATTCACCTCTAAGGACGTGGTCCCTCCGGGGAAGTGTCTCAGAAACCCTCCCAGGGCCCCAGGCGTCAGCCCTAGAAGGTCTGTTTGCGCCAAAAGCTGAACAGAAGGCAACGGGTATCCTGGGGTGGGTGTTGGCCTAGAGGCAAAAAAAAAAAAAAAAAAAATGGGGTTTATCTTATCTCATGTTTTGTGACTTGGCTACTGTGGATATCCGGGGAGCCTGAGAGCTGGGGACTGACAGGGGCCTCTGCATCCAGGAAGAAAGGGGGGTATGCACCCCTCCCCCACCGCGGTTGTCTTCAGATCCTAGATGTAGAAGCTGCAGTTTCTTCTTCCCTAGCAGCTGCTGCCTGTCTGTCTCCATGGCAACCAGGCCAAAAGACTAATTTGCCAGGGTCCCAGCTCTGGAGCTTACCTTGGAGCTGGGTTTTCAACTTGTCTTTCTAGAAGCCAGGCCATTGCTATTCCCTGGAGTCTCTGTCACCATCGTCCCTGTCCCTGCCACTGTGTGGGAACAGCAGGCTCAGTGCCAGTCAGAAAGACACTCCCTGAATCCCTCCTCAGGAAACACAAAGAATGTGGTACCCACCGGTTCTCTAATCACCAATGATTTGTGTTTCTAAGACCACCAGCCTCCCCCTCGATGCTCTGGGCTACTGAGTGGGATCTGTAAGCACACACGACTTAGGGGACAGGCCATATGCCAGGGACACCCAATGGCACCCTTTCCTTTCCCTCAGACTCCTCTGTGCTCTTCCTGGTCTAGGGATGGATCCGGAAGTCTTGCTGTGGCCTGTCTGGTTTTAGGAAGACGAGACAGAAATAAAAATAGACCTGGGCCACCTGCCCCAGATGTCATCAAAGGACAGGCAGTCGGAGATTTACGAATTTCCTCCTTGGATGCAGGATAACGTCATCCTCTACTGGGGCCATTTTCAGTCACACAGCCATGTTCCTGAGGAACGACTTTGGGCTCCTAGTTTTCCTGCCTTAGCCTCCCAAGCACTGAGATAATGAGCCTATGTGATCATGCCCAGCCCTCCCTGCCTTCTTCTAGGCTTTACAACTTCCTGAACACCGCAAGGAAAATGGAACCTCTTTCTAAAAGGCCTTTCATCAACAGCTGGGTAGCCTGGGCTATACAGCAAGATCCTGTCTCAAAATAGACAGGTTTCTGTTAGGTTGGGAGGGGTCAGGACCTGACCTGCTGGGATTTGAAGTCCAGACCAGGCCTGGGGGCTGGGACCTATGCTCCCAACCTAACAGTTTCATATCTACGAGTCCTAATTATTGTTTAGGTCTGTTCCCTCCTCCCTTTGGGGTCCTGAGAGCCTGTGGGTGTCCTTGGTCCCTGAGAAAGTAACAGTGTCTGGTACAGGGGCAGGATTCTCTCAGTGCTTTTCCAGTCAGGTGGGAATGAATGAGTGGAAAGAGGGAGGAGGTGGTTGGTACCTCCAGCTCCCATTTTGTTGTTTGTTTTTTTTATTTTTTATGTACAATGGTGTTCAGCCATGGGTGTCATATTCCCTGGAATCACAGACAGTTGTGAGCTGCCATGTGGGTGCTGGGAATTGAACCCATGTCCTCTGGAAGAGCAGTCAGTGCTCTTAACCACTGAGCCATCTCCCCAGCCCCTTCCAGCTCCCATTTGAATGAAGATGTTCAGAATTGTGCCTTGAGGTTGTGCAGTGCTTTCAATGTTTCCAAAATGCTTTGGACTTTGCAAGTGTCTTTTGCCTCTCATCACACCCAAGAGGCACACAAAGAAGTATCAGATTCTGCCTATTTCCATAGCTGGAACACAGGGCTGGAACCCAGCTCAGGCTGAGGCTGAGGCACCCGCAGTTCCAGCCTGACTCTCGGACTCTTACCCTTCCTGTCGTCTTCCCAGTTCCCCATGGTGCTCCCGGTGGTGCTCCAGCTGCAGAGTAAGACTCTCAGTCCTGTTCTCGGATGCCTTTCCTTGGCGCCAGTGTTTGCAGTGGCGGGTTTCGGGGGACCTCTGTTCACAGGTGCTAACTGAAAAGGGAAACTCATAATGATTAAAATAATGAGGCAGTTGAAAGTCACCTCCGGCCCGAGCTGTCCTCAGGGAAGCCTGGCATCCTAATCTAGACTTGGCCTGCTGACTCCCTCAGAGTGTGTGTGATGGGCTTCAGGCAGGAGGTGGGGGTGGGGGAGGGTGTGCGGGCGACGGGGTGGGGTGGAGTGGGGTGGGGAAGCTCGTTTACTTCTGAAGTGGTGACATCGAGGCTGACCCTGCTGGGGGGAAGAGAGGACATAGGCCAGGACAGGAGATTGGAAATGAGAAAGCAAGAATTTCAGGCTGACTATAAACATGACATCATTCCTTTCGGGAATCAAGACTCATCTCTCTGCCCTGGCTTGGGGATTGAACACAGGGCCTTGCACTAACCCACCTAGTCTCTCTCTCTCCCTCTCCTTCTCCCTCTCCCTCTCCCTCTCCCTCTCCCTCTCCCTCTCCCTCTCCCTCTCCCTCTCCCTCTCCCTCTCCCTCTCCCTCTCCCTCTCCCTCTCCCTCTCCCTCTCTCTCTCTCTCTCTCTCTCTCTCTCTCTCTCTCTCTCTCTCTCTCTCTCGTGTGTTTCTGTGTGTGTAGGCCAGAACACATCCTCAGGGGTCCCTTGGGCACCTTATTTGTGAGACCGAGTCTGTCACTGGTCTGGAACTGGCCAAGTAGGCTAAGAGACTGGCCAGTGAGCCCTGGGGACCCATCTAGCGGTGTTGCTCCAATATTAGGATGATCAGCACACACCACTTCACCTGGTATCTGGGCATCAAACACAGGGACTCATGGTTGTTAGGAAACAACCTTACCCACAGAGCCATCTTCCCACCCCCAAGAATCTCTCCCCAACCTACCCCTTGTTTTGTTTTTTTTTTGGTACAGAGTCTTACTACATAGCCTTAACTGGCCTCGAATTCAAGGCTGGCCTTGAATTCACAGGGGCCCACCTGCCTCTACCACCGAAGTGCTGGGATTAAAGGTGTGCACCACCACGCCCAACCTAGGAGTCTCTTTTTAACGTGGGAAAATGAGCCTGCCTTCAGAGAGCCGTGTCTTCACTGTTTCCTCGTTTTCCTCTTTCTAAGAGAGGAAGCCTGAAGTCTGGGGAGCGGGATGTCGGAGTTCAGTGGTGAAACCCTGAAGGCCCCACCCCTCACCCAGGAAAGAGGGAAGGGAGAAGGGAAAGAGAAATGCCAGCGGCAGCCCCAGCCCGACAGGCAGCTTCAGCCGCCCGGCTCTGTGGGTGCGAGAATCTTCCCTTGGAAGAAAGACAGTCGTGGGGGGCTGAGGAGGGGTCCTTTATCGCCTCTTCCTTCAGGTTCAGACATGGACTGCTAAAGCAGATGCTATCATCTAAGGATTCATGGGCTGAGCCAAGATAAAAATGGTATTTAGCAGAAGAGAGAAAAATGAATTCAATTCCCAGTCCAGTTATGAGTTAGATGCAGCCGTGGGCAGAATAGCAATGAGCTCTTTATTTTGAGCAAGTGGTAGGAAGATGAAAATAGATCAAGTGTTGAAGCAATCCAGGCTTTTTTTTTTTCAACCAGTGGATTTAAGACCACTCCTTTATTGGGAGGAGAGAGAAATATGGTCTTTGAGAATGAACCCTGGGGACGACAGGGTGGCGTAGAGGTAAAGGGGCTTGCTGCCCAGGTTGACAGCCTGAGTTGGATCCCTGGTGCCCACATGAAGGGAAGAGAGAACTGACTCCCCCAAGTTGTCCCCTGACCTACAAGTGCATGCCATGGCAAATGCATGCCCTCTCATAGACATAAATAAGTAAATAAATAAATAAACTTTTCAACTTTTTTTTAAAATTTTTTATGATTTATTTATCTTTATTTTATGTGCATTGGTGTGAAGGTGTCAGATCCCCTGGAACTGGATTTTCAGACAGTTGTGAGCTGCCATGTGGGTGCTGGGAATTGAACCCGGGTCCTCTAGAAGAGCAGTCAGTGCTCTTAACCGCTGAGCCATTTCTCCAGCCCCATAAATAAATAAACTTAAAAACTTAAACCAAAAAACTATAATCTCCTCTGTGTAGAGAAGAGCTTTCGCAGTCCTTTCTCGAGAAGACTTGGTTTTTTTCTTTCTTTTCCTCCTTCCTTCCTTTCTTATTTTCTTTCTGAGACAGGGTTTCCCTTTGTAACAACCCTTGCTGTCCCGGAACTTGCTCTGTAGACCAGGCTGGCCTTGAACTCACAGAGATCCACCTGCCTCTGCCTCTCCAGTGCTGGGATTAAAGGTGTGCGCAACTATGTCCCGGCAAGACTTAGTTTGCATCTTGGGGGTGACTTCTAGAAGGACAGGAACAAGAATAGGGCACAGGCGACTGGACAGCGGGCCAGGTGGTGAGGCTCAGCGTCGGGGCAGAACTGCTCCACAAAGCCATGTGGCATGGGTTGCCTGCATGTTGCCAGTGCTTCCTCCTGCCCCTTCATCTAGGAAGATAAAAGGCTAAAGAAGGCTTGCTCACAGCACAAACACTGACTAGTCCAGACAAGAGATGTACAAAGTCACTTGAGTGAGATGTTTCTTCAGTTTGCCCAGGCTCAGCCTCAGTGGGAATTAGATAAGATCATACTTGGAAAAGCCTTGCCCATGGCAAAGCTTGGCACGGTGGGGATGAAGGAGGAGAGCGGCTCACACTACCCACTACCAAATAAAAAAATATATCTTTTTAAAACACTACAAACTCTCTGCAAAATACACATTTGACCAGGTAGTGTCTGGCAAGCAGTTCTGAGAGTGTTAAGTCTTTTGGAGTTGGGTACCAGTGCTAGGAGACAGACTGAAAAACTTTATTGCTAAACATTCACATGTCTAGAGGAATGAAGTGTTTATGGAACAGGAGTTAGCAAACCGCAGAAGCCCAGGAATACTAAAGGGGAAATATATGCTGCCCCCGTTCAAGTCCTGCAGAGAGAGTGGTACCCTGGTCCCCAAGCCCCTGTATCTGTCCCTGGCAGCCATGACTTGGGACTACCGTGGACATATACAGTAGAGTCTTTGCCTGGTGTCTCTCCCTTCTCTTCTTGTATGCATATATATTTATGCATGTGTGTGTGTGTGCTGATGCATGTGAACATACGTGCATGTGTGTGTGTGCTGATGCATGCGAACATACGTGCATGTGTCTGCGGAAGCCAGAGGTCAACTTCAGGTGTTTCTCGGATGCCATCCCTCTTGTCTTTTAAGATGGGGGTCTTTCAGGAGGACCAATGGAACCGAATCAAAGACCCAGATATTATACACACCTATGAACACCTGATTTTTGACAAAGAAGCCAAAAAAAAAAATCTACATGGGAAGTAGAAAAAGACAAGATCTCCTGAGTAAACTCAGACAGCGACGAGTTGCCATGTGGTTGTTGGGAATTGAACTCAGGACCTCTAGGAAGAGCAGCCAGTGCTCTTAACCATTGAGCCATTACTCCAGCCCATTTTGCAATTTTCTATACTGAACCTGATGTGTGTGAGTGTCCTCCCGTAAGATCCACATGTGAGGCTAGAGACATAGCTTGGTCAGTGGTGTGGTTGCCTAGCATGCTTGGGCCTCTGGGTTTCATCCCCAGCACTACATAAACTGAGCCCTGTCGTGTGACCCAGTGCTCAGGAAGTGGGAGCAGGAGGGTCAGAACTTCAAAGTCGTTCTTGGCTGCATAGCAAGTTCAAGGCCAGCCAGGGCTGCAGGAGACCCTGTCCTCGCCCACCCCCCCAAAAGCACATATATCTATAACTATATATATATATATATAAACTATAACCTGTGATACAATGATACTGGGGATGGGGGCTTCTGAAGGCAATTTGGGAAGAAGAGATCATGGGAGTGGACGCCATGATTGATTAATGTCTTTGTAGGAAGAGGACGGGACAGGAGGTGAAGATCAGTGGAAAGGAAGAAAAAGCTGCCCTGTCCTTCCACCGCGTGAGAGACAGCAAACGGGAGCACAATGGTGGCCATCCAAAGTGGGAAACCCACTAGGAACCAACCCATCTAGTGTCTTTTTTTGTTTTTTTGTTTTTTTTTTTTTTTGAGATCGGATTTTTCTGTGTAGCTCTGGCTATCCTGGAACTCACTATGTAGACCAGGTTGGCCTTGAACTCAGAGATCTGCCTGCCTCTGCCTCCCGAGTGCTGGGATTAAAGGTGTGTGCCACCATACTTGGCTTCAAGTAGCATTAAACTTGGCCTTCCCAGTCTCGCGGGTAGTGGACCTAAAAGGCTGTTTCTGCCTCCTAGCCTGTTTTATCATTGTCACTGCAGCCTGTGCTGAAGAGACAGCATCTGTTTCTCACAAATGAAGAGGTGGGGTGGGAGGTGTAAAACACAAGGGGGCAAATGAGGCCCAGAGAAATTCAAACCCAAAACAAGTCAAAATAGGGATGTCAGGCAGAGACCCAAAATGAAGAAGGGATGGCTCCCTGGGACTTTTCTGCAGGGACCTGGGGGGCTCTGACCTTTCTCTGGTTTAGAGTGGGGTCTTCCAAGCTCTGCAGCTCCAGGCCGTGACCCGGGTAGAGCAGGTGAAACTATTCCCCTGCCTCAGCTGTTTTTCACACAGGGAGTCTGGAGCACCATGACAGGGCCGGGGGCTGGAAGTCCTTCTCTACCCTCACTGGCCAAACCTGCAACCCAGGGAGGAAAGGAATGGGTGTGTGGGAGACCAGAGAAGGGCGGAGCATTTGCTCAAGGGAGTAGATGAGGGTAGAGTCAGCCTGGAATCCGCCCTGCTCAAGACTGTGCCCTAGCACATAAGAGCCTTGGCCTGGGAGTTACTTCAGGAATCCCAGTCAAACTGTGCCTCACAGAAGGGCAGCTGGGGTGGGGGTGGGACAGGGAAACCAAGGGATACAGGGAACATTTTGATTCCAGAGGTGTTTTTTTTTTTTTTAAAACTCTTTTTTTCTTTTTAAATATTTATTTATTTATTATGTGTACAGCATTCCTTCCATGTGTGCCCGCAAGCCAGAAGGGGACACCAGGTCTCATTATAGATGGCTGTGAGCCACCATGTGGTTGCTGGGAATTGAACTCAGGACCTCTGGAAGAGCAGTCAGTGCTCTTAACCACTGAGCCATCTCTCCAGCCCTCCAGAGGTGTTTTGCTATCAAAGCGTTGAATAGAATAGAAAACCAGGTTGTTTCTGCAAGAGCCGGCCCTTGCTTGCTTTCTAAGGCTCCCCCAGCCTGAGTACCATTTTGTCACCACTGACCTTCCTGACTGTGACCAGGCCTCTGACCCCCAGCCCCCGATGGATCATTCCTGGTTTCCAGAGCTGAAAACTGGGGCAGGCTGAGGTTCAGAGGGGAAGGGGGGATGTTTGCTTTGAGGGTATCATCACTTCAGGGTAAAAGTTAGAGACATATTAGTTCAGGGGCTGGAGAGAAAGAAGGCTTGCTGCTCTTCAGAGGACCTGGGTTCAGTTCCTAGTACCCATGCTGTACCTCCAAATGCAGGAGAATCTGACACCCCTTTTTCTGGCCTCTGAAGGCTCCTGCATGCACACGCAGAGACTCATAAGTAAAAATGATAGAAATAAAATCTTTTAAAAGATGCATGACTATCTGTTCTTCTCAATGAACGCCCTGGTTGGACACAGAGGCATGCCAGTATGTCCATGATTGAATGCCCGCTAGGGAGCATGAGAGGGCATGGAAGGTGAAAGCGCTGGAAGGTTTTCTTTTCTTTTTCTTTTGGTTTTCGAGACAGGGTTTCTCTGTGTAACAGCCCTGGCTGTCCTGGAACTCGCTCTGTAGACGAGGCTGGCCTCAAACTCACTGAGATCCTCCTGCCTCTGCCTCCCAAGTGCTGGGATTAAAAGAGTGTGCCACCACCACCCAGAGAAGGTTTTCTACACCGAGAGATTTAGGAAAGCTCCCAGGTGAAGAGGTCTCTCTCTCTCTCTCTCTCTCTCTCTCTCTCTCTCTCTCTCTCTGTCTGTCTCTCTCTCTCTCTCTCTCTCTCTCTCTGTCTGTCTCTCTCTCTCTCTCTCTGCTTCCAGATTCACCCCAGCGGTGAAGGAGCCATCCTGAAAAGCCCCACTCCCCAGCCGCCATGCCCTCCCTGCCATGATGGATTCGCTGTGTAGCCAAGGACCACCCTGGACTCTGATCTGAGCTCAGAATTGGGTCTTAAGTTAGTTTTCTAAGGATGAACAGCTAGTAGTGGGCGCCCAGGGTGACCGCGTCCCCTGCTCTCCATCGGCTGTCTCATTTGTGCTGGGTGGGTCTCTTTCCACAAAGTGAACACCACTTAATCCACTTCTGTTGCCAAGCACCGCCCTGGTACAGTCTGGGCATCCTGGTTCTCGTCCACCCCTGCACCCATGAGCCTTCATGGCTAAAGCCTCTGATTCTTCTTCTTTTCTCCTCTTTTTCCATTTTTTTCATGTGTACATGGGTGATATGTATGTGTGCACATGCATGTTTTTGCATGTGTCGGGTACACATCTGTGCAAATACAGCGGAGACTTGGGATTGATGGCCAGGGCTTACCTTTGATAAGGCTTCACTGAGGCAGGATCTCTCAATCAAACCCAGAGCTCACTGATTCAGTCTGGCTAGCCAGGTAGTTCCAGAGAGCCCACATCTCTGCCTTCTTAGGCTGGAACTGCAGGTGGCTACCACATCTTCCCAGCATTTACGTGGTTCTCTAGGTCCCTGAATTCCAGCCCTCCTGCTTCTACAGCAAGTGCTTGAGCCTCTGAGCCACCAGCCCAGGCTGGATTCCTTACTATTATTATTATTATTATCATTATCATTATTATTTTAAGATTAGAGAGAGAACACTATATTCCCTTTAAGGTCGACCGTCCTGCCTCAGCGAAGCCAGACAGCCTTGCAGGTAGGGGAGAGGACACAGAAGCCCATGTGACTGCAAACAGCGTCAGCCCACAGAGAGCCAGAGGCGCCGGAGGATGAGGCTGTGGGGTAGTCACTGTCTGCTCCACTTCCCAGGAGACCCCGGTGATCAGGGACTGCAGGATGATGAAAGGGAGAGAGGCGATGTCAGAGGACAAAGTGGGAGATCTGAGTCGCCCAGCCAAGAGAACAGACAGCAAGAAGGGCCAGGTCTCCAGTGAGCAGGGGCTGGGTGTCAGGGTCGGAACATGAATCCAAGGCTCAGGGTGTCTGGGCTCTGGCTCTAGTCCTGGCTGTCAAAGCGAACAGACATAAAGCAGTGTAGTCTTTGACAAGTTGTTTCAATTCTCGAATCCTCAATTTCTACATCTAAAAAAATTAAGATGTGGGGGGCCAACCAGTGTATACAAAGAAATGTACATGATGCTGGCAGTGGGAGCAAGAATTTGTAATCCCAGCACCTGGGAGGTGTAGGCTAGAGGACCAGGAGGTAGCCAACCTCAGCAACACAGTAAGTCTGAGGATAGCCTGGGCTATGTAAGATCTTGTCTACAAACAAACAAACAAACAAACAGGGAGGGACAGCCTGGCCCGAAATAGCTTAAGTGTTTGCCCTTCCAGTATGGGAACCTGAGTTTGATCCCCAGAAACCATGCCATAAACAGGTAAGGCCAGGGGTGGTGGCAGGCTTGTAATCCTTGTGCTGACAGACAGACCCTGGGACTCACTGTCATCCAGTTTCGCCTACTTGAACAGTTCTAGGCCAGTGAGAGGCTCCAGCTAAAACCGAAACCTGACCCAATGTCCTCTGGCTTCACACACACACACACACACACACACACACACACACACACACACACACACGTCCTAAGTAAAATTAAATAAATAACCAGGCATGGTGGTGGCCCTCCTTAGCCCCAGCACTCTGCTCAGAGGCTGTGGCACGCACTCTGTGAGTCCCAGGCCAGCCGGGGCCACACAGTGAGACCACGCATGTAAGTTCCTTTTCTGTGGCTGCCACAAAACACCACGACCCACTCAAGGCAAAGGGAGTTCATCTTGCCCTGAGCTCCAGAGGATAAGAGGCCATCATGGCAGGCAGAGGCATGGCAGCAAGAGGCAGGTGTGGCAGCAGGAACGAGAAGCTAAGAGGTTGCATCTTCTCTTCCTAGCTCTGGGGACGAAGGGACAGGCAGAAGCCAGGGCTCCCTGGCCAGTCTGACTAGCCTACTAGTCAAGTCTCAGGCTGGCAAGGAACCTTGTCTGGAAGGAAAGTGGGGGAGGGGAGGGAGAGAGGGAGGGAGGGAGGGCAGATGATTAGATGGTGACTGTGGAAAAACACCTGACGTGCTTTCTCCTGCTCTCCCTCCTCCTCCTCCCCTCCCCCGATCTGGATCCAGGTAGTGACTGGATCGACGCAGGTACAGGCTGGGCACTGGCCTGTGGGATGAAGGCCTGGCCACAGCACAGTAGACCCTCTCTGGCTTCTTAGGAAGCCTCCACATGCTTCTTCATCCGTGTGGCCCTGGCTGTCTTGGCACTCGCTCTGTAGACCAGGCTGGCCTCGAATTCACAAGAGTTCTGTCTGCCCCTGCAGGAGATTCCGAATGCTGGGATTAAAGGCATGTACCAGCCAGGTAGTGGTGGCACATGCCTTTAATCCCAGCACTAGAGAGGAATATAAGACGGGAGGAGACAGTCTCAGACACAGTCTTATTCTGAGATTCCTGGAGGCAGGATCGCCATTTCAGATTGAGGTAGAGGTAAGAGCCAGTGGCTGTGTGGTTTGCTTTTCTGACCTTCAGGTTGAACCCCAGTTTCTGTCTCTGGGTTTTTATTAATCGTGCTACATGGAGCTGCTTGATTTTACAGACCCTTGGGGCTTGTGCATGCTAATCAAACACTCTACCAACCGAGTCACATACTCATCCTGAGATTCTAACCCGAGTCTGCCAACTACCTGCCAAATATCTGTGACCTCTGGTATCTTCATGGACCACATTAGCCAATTTCCCATCCAGTTCTAAAATGCCATGGTTCTGAGTTCTTAGCTAGGATTTATTTTTATTCCCTAAAACAGGCCAATCTGCCTAAGTCACTTCAAGGGGACCCTGACCTTGGCTGAGTGACTGCATGACATCCCATCCATCCGGACTCCACCTTGGGTCCTCGGGGACCAGCATCTCCAGATCCCTGAATGGATCTGAGGCATCTCCATACATGGTCCCCAAATGAGTCTGATGCACGCGTAGAAATACCAACCGTGGGATCACTAATTTCCACGAGCCTAGGTAGTGTTTCTCTCATTGTGGCTCTGTGAGTTATGGAGACACTCTTTTTACATCAGGCGGATGGAAGGATGGATGCGTGATGGGTGGATGGATGAGAGAAGAACGGATGACGCTTGTCTTTTACGTCTCTCAAAGTTCATGTTTTACTGCTGGGACCAACAGTGTGCTGGTGTTCAGCAGAAACAGGTCTTTATATGAGCAGACTAGGTTCCTCTGCTGGAATGGAGAACAGCAACCATATTCCACAACCAGAAAAGAGGATTGTGATCTGTGAGTCTACCCCTAAATAAATAACCTTTTATTGTACTCAATTCTGAGCTAATGTGGGATTTCTTTTTTAGCGTCCTTCATCTGGCACCCTATGTTGGGTGCTGATTTGTTATGGGGGCTGCAGTACAACCCAGCCACCCAGAACCAAAATAAGCACACAGAAACTATATCATTTAAAACACTGTTTGGCCCATTAGCTCTAGTTTCTTTTTGGCTAACTCTTACATACTAATTTAACCCATTTTTATAACCTGTGTATTGTCACATGGCTGTGGCTTACCGGCTGAAGTTCCATCTGGCTTCAGCAGGGCTCCATGGCTTCTCTCTGACTCCACCCCTTTTCCTCCCAGCATTTAGCTTAGTTTTTCCCACCTAGCCAAGTTCTGCTCTGCTATAGGTTCAAAGCAGTTTCTTTATTAACCAATGATATTCACAGCATACAAAAGGGAATCCCACATCCCTAGGTATCACTAGGTAGTGTGTTTAACAGAAGAGAACTGACAGAGGGTCAGAATGCTTATCTCTCTTTATCTAGCTATGTGTATGGTGTATGTGTGTTTGCATGTGTGCAAATATGTGCATGTCAGTGTGTGTATGCATAAACAAGCCAGAGGTTGACACAGTGTCTTTTCTTTATTGATCTCCACCTGAGTGTTTGAGACAGTGTCTCTCCTTGAGCCTGGAAGCTCACATGGTGGCTAGATCGGCTGGCCAGTGAGCCTGGGATCCACCTGCCTCTGCTTCAGGACTGGGGTTACAGGCATCGTGTGCCACTACAGATGTGCGGCGCTACAGATGTTCACGCACCGCTACAGCACGCCACTACAGACCTGCACAGCTACATTCGGGCGCAGCTACATTTGGCTTTTACGCGGGTGCTGGGGATTCAAACTCAGGACCTCGTGCTCCCACAGAAGATACTTCACTGACACAGCCTAAGAACCTCTTTGTTTTTTGTGAGATGGCAAAGATTAGGAACGAAAGCACTGGCTTTGGAGTCTATATTCTAGGTTCAAATCCTGCTCCCACCACCCAGATGCTGGTGACTTAGCTGTCCAGTAAATCTCCAAGCCTCACCTTCTCAACCCAGGCAATGGGAATAACATGGACTGCCTTATGGGAATGAGGGGAGGATGAGGAGACGCAGAGTGCAGAGAGCACTTAGCACAGTACCTGGCGCAGAAGTGAGGTGCTTACTAAGTAGTAGCGCATCCAGCAAACGCAAAATATGGCACACTTTGGCATTGACAGCCAAGTTAGTGTCTGCCTGTCCGCCTAGTGCTCTGTAGACAACAAAGGCCATTCCACCTTACATTTAGCTATCCAATCCCAGAAAAAGCACCCTGAGGTGGGCAAGACCCGAAAGAGTGACCTTACTTTACTGGAAAAGAAACAAAAGCTCAGGTGGGTCCATTGGCTCAAGATCCAAGAGCAAAAGAAAATGTCTGTGTCTGGATTCAGTCTTGGGCGTGATTCCGTGAAGACGAGTGATTACACACGCACACCGGGCAAGTTGAGTGTCTCGGGGCCATCTGGCTTCGCAGCTCGAGGAGGGCTGTGTTTCCACGCGGCTTTTTTTAGATAAGAGCAAGATGGGAAAGAGGAGCTGGCAAAGCGTCCGTCCCCCCCCCCCTTTTCAAGACTGGTGTGATTTGCGCTCAGCTCTGCCCTCCTTCTCATTCCCAAATGCGCCTTGTCTGTGGCTTCCTGACATCCTCTGAAGCTGCCCTTGGCTGACTGGTCGCTGGCTCTGCCCTGGCCCCACAGCTGCTGGAGACATCAGAGAACTGGGCCAGCACCAGCTGGTCACACGTCTGCTGAGGGAACGAGAAGCTGATGGGGGCAGAGGGCAGGATTCCTGCTTCCCATGTCAGTCAACTAAATGCTCTTTCCATCCAACAGATGGGCCCCGGAACCACGTAATAAAGTATAACATCCAATACGCACAGACCGCAGCTCTCCCGGGAGCAGCCTGCCGAGAGATCAAATGTTAACTGAATGCAATCAAGACACTTCATTGAAGAGGGAGGCTGGCTGGAAGTGGTAGACCAGACTGAAGCATTAGTGGTATCGAGACGTGCAGAAAGGGGGCTGGGAGACCCTTAAAGTCAGCAAAGCACTCTGAGGGAGGCTAGAGAAGGGAAAGATGTGGGAAGAACGGGCAGCTCCTGGGGCAGAGCAGACACGGAGGAAGTTAGATTTGATTTTATGGGGCAGGGAGCATCCTGTGAACTGACAGACGGGACTAACGGGGCCTCAGACGCCGGCCAACTCAACAACTGCTACCCTACATCCCTGTTCACAGAGAGAAACACTGAGGCCAACAGAGAAGCATGCATGCAAGGGAGAGTGGGCCACAAGGGACTGGACAAGAACCCAGGGATCTGGGGAGGGGCTCATGAGAGCCCAGACCCCCACAAAAATCTGGTGAAGACATTTCCTTCAGTAATATAGTCACCGGTAGGTTGTCCATGCTCTTTGAAATGATTCATCCTCACCAATGCTTCCAAGGGATCCTCAGTGAAATCACTGTGACAGGACACACACACGCAGGCACACATGCACACACACACGCAGGCACACATGCACACACACACGCAGGCACACATGCACACACACACGCAGGCACACATGCACACACACACGCAGGCACACATGCACACACACACACACACAGGCACACATGCACACACACACGCAGGCACACATGCACATACAACACACACACGCAGGCACACACGCAGGCACACATGCACACACACACAAGCAGGCACACATGCACACACACACGCACACACAGACGCAGGCACACATGCACACACACACAGGCACACATGCACACACAACACACACACGCAGGCACACATGCAAACACGCACACACACGCAGGCACACATGCACACACGCACACACACACGCAGGCACACATGCACACACACGTAGACACACTTGCACACGCACGTAGACACACATGCACACACACGCAGGCACACATGCACACACACACGCAGGCACACATGCGCATAGACACACATGCACACACATGTAGACACACATGCACACACACATGCAGGCACACATGTACACACACACGCAGGCACACATGCACACACACGTAGACACACATGCACACACACACGTAGACACACACACGCAGGCACACATGCACACACACACGTAGACACACGCACACACACACGTAGACACACATGCACAGACACACGTAGACACACGCACACACACACGTAGACACACATGCACAGACACATGCAGGCACACATGCACACATACACATGCACACACACGCATATCTTTCAGGAAAATAAAGGATTCCAGTTAAGGAATCTGAAGACCACTGGACAAATGAGACATCTGGAAAAAAAAAACAACAAATCATCCAGAAAAAAATGTCACAAGAAATAGAGTAAATTGGCCTATTGGTATACGCATTTCCAACAGGATAAAATTTCATAAATCTTTTTTTTTGTTTTTTTGTTTTGTTTTTTTTTTGGTTTTTCGAGACAGGGTTTCTCTGTGGTTTTGGAACCTGTCCTGGAACTAGCTCTTGTAGACCAGGCTGGTCTCGAACTCACAGAGATCCGCCTGCCTCTGCCTCCCGAGTGCTGGGATTAAAGGCGTGCACCACCACCGCCCGGCTTCATAAATCTTCCCAAATGTTTGTTTCTGCTATTCTTTTCTGTTTTTCTTTTTAAAATTTCAATTATTATATTATATTAATATGTATAATATACATAATTATTAACTTAATAATACAATTATTAACTTAATTATACAATGTTTTATATACCAGAAGAAGATACCAGATCTCATTACAGATGGCTGTGAGCCACCATATTGTTGCTGGGACTTGAACTCAGGACCTCTGGACGAGCAGCCAGTGCTCTTAACCTCTAAGCCATCTAGCCGTCCATTTCTGCTATTCTCTACACACATACACTGCAAATGTTCGCTTTGTCCAGTTAAAGATTAAAGCTGGCTTTGGAGCTGGAGTGTGGCTCTCTCCTTCTCTAAACACAAGCATGCTTATTAAATTAAAATTCAAAATCTCTGTCTCATGTCAGAAGAGTTACCTGATATGGGACAGAAAAAAACCCACATATTTAAGGACTATTTTATTGCCACTAATCTCATAATCTTTTGGTTTTATATTGACTCTTTAAAAGCTTTTCTTAAGGTCTAAATATTACCTCAAAATTTATAAGATTAATATATATATTTAAACTTTTTATCATGCTATTAGTGGTCATATAGAGTACTAACTAATTCTAGGAGAAGGTCTCATCTACCTTCCTGTACATGATGTCAGGTTTGAGTCTCTATCAGTTTTCTGCAGTGAACCATGAGCATGCCTAACAGCGACCTTTGAAGTCTCCAAAAGGAAGATGGGGCCCCACAACAACAATTCCTCCAGGACTATGATGATAACACCACTAAGCTGAAAAACACCACCTAAAGATAGGTTTTGGACTGCAGACTTCTCAGAAAAACTTCAAGGTGGCTAGCTGAGATGATCCAGCCTCACAGACTGGACTTGAGACAAGGCCCGCACCTTCCCATTCTGCAGAGACTGGACAACAGATGATAAAGCTATCTCTCCCAGGACTTGACAATTAACCCAAATCTTTCTTTCCAGGGTCCCCTAAAGACACCTTAGGCCCCAGACAGCAGGAAGTAAACTTAAGAACATAACACCCACATTCCCAAGAGTGGGGTTTTTGGTTGTTCAGTGGGTTATGGATATTTGTCATTGTTGGGGGGTTGGTTACAAGTTGTTATTGGTTACAGTCAGGAGGAAAGTTAAACAAAGATTAGATTTAGAGTTCTTATTTTGAAAAAAAAAGGTGAGGCCATAGATATGATAGGATATAAGGTAAATTATTTTTTTAATTGATTTTATTGAGCTATACATTTTCCTCTGCTTACCTCCCTTCCTCTCCCCTCCCTTTCTACCCTCTCCCATGGTTCCCATGCTCCCAGTTTAGTCAGGGGATTTTGTCTTTTTCTACTTCCCATGTAGATTAGATCCATGTATGTCTCTCTTAGGGTCCTCATTATTATCTAGGTTCTCTGGGATTGTGAATTGTAGGCTGGTTTTCTTTGCTTTATGTCTAAAAGCCACTTATAAGTGAGTACACATGATGTTTGTCTTTCTGGGTCTGAGTTACCTCACTCAATAAGATGCTTTCTAGATCCATCCATTTGCCTGCAAATCTCAAGATGTCATTATTTTTTTCTGTAAATGTACCACATTTTCCTTTAAAAGGTAGATTATTAAGTTTACTTTTAAACCACAAAAGCAACTATTAGTTTTCAATATTTTACATTGGCTTGGATTTTTTTGTATATTGATACGAAGTTGACATTATTTTTGTTAGAACATACTTTACATACATTTCTGATCTTGTTCAATGTATGGTATCTATGCAACTCATTTAACAATGTAATGAAAATGAAAGGTATTATTACCAACTATTTAAGATAATAAAGAAATGCAGGTTAGCAATTAGTCACCTATTAAAATTGAACTGTGAAGGAGAGCATGATGAGGTGACTCAGTTGTCATTTTCAAGCTGGGCCTTTCTCTCAAGGACACAGGGCACTTGACACACTCATCCCAACTTCAAGCCTGCAGACAAAAATTAACCAGCCTCTTTCCCCAGCTCCCTTTAAGATGCCAGGTTCTCCCCTGGGCCAGTCTCTGTGATCCCATTCTTCCATGCAACACTTAAAGATTTGTTTATGGGAGAGGGTTGAAGGGGAGGGGAGAGGCAGAGAGGGGAGCAGAGAAAAATGTAGAACTCAATAAAAAATTTAAAAAAGATTTATTTACTTACTTTAACGTACAGTCATTTGCATGAGTTTTTGTGCATCGGGTGCATGCAGGGATCATCAGAGGTCAGAAGAGGGCTTCAGGTCTTCAGGAACCAGGGCTATCGGCAGCTGTGAGTTGTCATACTGATGCTGGGAACTGAACCCTGGACCTCCTTAAAAGCATTAGATTCTCCTATCCACAGATGCAGCTTTCCTGCCCACCTTTGATGTTTAGGACCTTTGCCTGTATTTACAACCATTGGGTGTGAAATTAAAACCCCAATCAGAATCATTAGTGTGGACTACTAGGTGATCAGAGGCCTGCAGGATCACAACCTTGGTCAGAGGCCTGCAGGGTTGCAACTGTGCTGTGAATTTCGGTTTCTGATGTGAGAATCAAGGAAATCAGAGCAAACATAACGGGAGTATGGTGTGGGAAGTCCTTTTGTCTCTGTGTTGCTTTTATTGGCTAATGAATACAAATATTTCAGCCAGTGGCTTAGCAGAATAGAGGTAGGCGGGGAAAACTAAACTGAATACTGGGAGAGAATAGGCGGAGTCAAGAGAAGCCATGTAGCCCTGCTGGGAGACACCAGATGGAACCTTGCCCATAATCCACAGCCACGTGGCAATACACAGATTAATAGAAATGGGTTAACTAAAGATATAAGAGCTAGCTAGCAACATGCTTAAGTGATTGGCCAAGCAGTGATTTAAACCATATAGTTTCTGAGTGATTATTTCGAGTCTAGGCAGCCAGGAACAAACAAGGGAACTCCTACAACAGGAGTGTCTCTCTTCTCTTAGCTTCACTCTGGCAGAGAACACAATGATTGTGGCAGAGATAAAAAAGGCTTCATGTGAGGGGACGCTAGAATGAAAATGGACCCTTGACCTCCTTTTGGCACTGCTGTGGCTAGAACCCAGGACCTTCTGCACTCTGGCGGGCACTCTGTTTACACCAAGACTGCCCTGGTTGTTCAGTTCATGGAGAAATGATGCCTAGCCTTCCGGCTGTGAAGGCACAGACGGGACAATGGGTAGCGCTAGTGTTTGCTGAGTCCTCCGTGGCCACCAAGTCCTTACTGTGTGAAACGTCATTTAGCGATTTCAATAACTCTGTGAGGCGAACAATACTAGGGTTCTTGTTTTACAAGTGAAAAATAGCCAGGCAGTGGTGGTGCACGCCTTTAATCCCAGCACTCGGGAGACAGAGACAGGCGGATCTCTGTGAGTTTGAGGCCAGCCTGGTCTACCGAGTGAGTTTCAGGACAGGCTCCAAAGCTACAGAGAAAACCAAAAAACAAGTAAAAAATAAAAAAGTCATACACTAAATTAGTATAAAGTGATGATAAATTAAATTTTAAAATAATAAAATACATCTTTTTTTTTTCCTAGACACGATTGACTGCAATGTCACTTATCAGACATGCCAGTTAGTATTAGGGTTATCCTTGTTTTGTTTTGTTTTTGCTTTCGAGATAAGGGTTTCTCTGTGTAGACCTGGAACTTTATAGACCAGGCTGGCTTCAAACTCACAGAGATCTGCCTGCTTCTGCCTACTAGGTGCTGGGATTAAAGGTGTGCGCCACAGGGCCCAACATCCAAGGCCATTTATCCAGCATCCTTTGATCCCTTGATGTTAACCAAAAACTAGAACAAACGGCCAAAGGCCTGCGGAGTCAGAGGAAGAACCACAGTCACAACACCAGGGGCGACAGACATACTTTGCTGTCAGGAGGGTCACTAAAGAAAGCCGCCCCTCAGCACCCCCTTCCTCTTCTC
Source organism: Microtus pennsylvanicus (assembly GCF_037038515.1). Taxonomy (NCBI): domain Eukaryota; kingdom Metazoa; phylum Chordata; class Mammalia; order Rodentia; family Cricetidae; genus Microtus; species Microtus pennsylvanicus. The sequence goes on along the minus strand of NC_134591.1, from coordinate 65,866,665 downwards.
ATAGCTTCAAACAACACAGATGATTTACCCACTGCACACCGGAAGTCACAGATTCGATATGAACAAGTTGCCTCATCAAGGGATCTGAAGAATGGCATCTTGACCACAGTGGAGTCAATACAAACTCCAAAAACGTGACAGCAGAAACTAGAGTCACAGAGCAGGGGTGTCCCCTCTCGCCGCAGGCCTTGGAGCCAACCTCTCTGGCACAGGCACAAGCACTTTGGTTCATTCTGGATGGCACAGGGTATTAAAAGTGCCAGGTGGCAAGCTTTGGCATAAGAAATTAAGACTGGCCGGGCGGTGGTGGTGCACGCCTTTAATCCCAGCACTCGGGAGGCAGAGGCAGGCGGATCTCTGTGAGTTCGAGACCAGCCTGGTCTACAGAGCTAGTTCCAGGACAGGCTCCAAAGCCACAGAGAAACCCTGTCTCGAAAAACCAAAAAAAAAAAAATAAGACTGGAAGTAGATGGTTGCCATGCTCTCACCGTGAGGATAAGCATCACAAGGAGGCAGGGGACGCGGCTCAGTGGAAGAGCACTTACCTAGTGTGTGCAAACCCTCAACCCTTGGGAAAAAGGGGGCGGGGGTAGGATTGAGGTAGGCAAATCTCGGGGAGTCAGAGGCCAGCCCAGACTACATAGCAAGTTCCAGGCCAGCCAGGACTACTTAGAGACCCTGTCTTTAAAATAAATAAAAATGAAATGAGGTTGGTCCTCATTAAAAACTGAGCACTGTTATCCAAAATATTGGTGACTTAAGCTGGGTGGTGGTGGTTCACACCTTTAATCCCAGCACTCAGGAGACAGATGCAGGTGGATCTTGTGAGTTCGAAGCCAGCCTGGTCTACAGTGTGAGTTCCAGGACAGCCAGGGTTACACAGAGAAACCCTAGTGAGAAAAACTAAAAAGACCCTCTCTTATAATCAGCTGATTAACTAATCAACAAATAAACAAACATAAGCATGTAGTTATTTTTTTTAAAAAAAAAAAAACCTTGGTGACTTGAGCCCACCCAGGAATGCCAGCCCTTGGTTTTAGAGTTGGGGAATGGCTCAGTTGCCAAAATGCTTGCCACATAAGCATGAGGATGAGGACTTGAGTTTGATCCCTATATAGACACAGAAATATAGACAGCAGTGGTACCCACGTGAGAACCCAAGTGCCTAGGAGGCTGAGACAGGAGGATCCCAGGGGGTTTGCTCAGAAGCCAGTCTATCCAAATCAGTGAGCTGCAGGCTCGGTGAGTGACTACCTCAGAGACTAAAGTGGAGAGCCACGGAGGATACCTGATGTCAGCCTGCAGCCTCCACATGTGTGCGCACATGCATGCGCACACACATGTAAGTGTGTGGGCTTCTGTGCAGAAAACCTCTTCAAAGAGGACATGGTTTCGTGACTTACTGGACAGTTCTTCTATAGGGACGATCCCCCTGATCCAGAAGATACACGGACTGTTGGCAGATCATTCTGATCGGAGAGGGTCCTTTGTCTCAGATCTAGGTCGCCTTCACAGCTTTGCGCCTGTATTATTTTGGGGTCTCAGGTAAAAGTGCTATGGCTCCCATAGGTGACCCCAAGGTGTCATCTTCTTAGGATGGCCTAGGAATAGTCCTGTGGGTACAGGGGGACTCTGGTCCCCAGGTGGGAGGCTGCAGGATCCCAGTTTAGACCAATATGTTGTGCTCTTTTGGAAAGAAGCCAGCCAGCCAGCGACTTCAGAATAGACAGGCTCTTTAATCACACAGTGAACAATGACAGAGTTGACATCAAGGGGGCCAACAATCACGTTTCAACAAACCTTGAAGGACGGAGATCATGTGGATCATTCTTACTGTAATACCCAGACAATTAGAAAGTGCATGTGATGGAAGTGGGAAATGCACATTTAAAAACCCCATGGGTCATGCGTCCCTTCACTCAGTCATCCCAACAGTTTGTAACACGACCCTCACATGCGGGGACTGAGGTTGGGAAGACAACAGAATCTGCCCTGATTCCTGCAGTGGTGGAGCCAGGGTGAAGTCAGCTGTGTGGCTGTAGAGCCACGCCTCTGAGAGAGAGAGAGAGCTTCCTGACTGACTCGCTTTGGTGGCCCTAACTCTGGACTACTGCGCAGAGATCCACTTCCCTTCTGAACTTGCCCTCCTAGGGTTCCCTCCTTAGACTCGGGTGACATACATGTCTTGTATGGCGGAGATACAGTTCAAGGTGGGCCTTCCCACAGAGCTTGGAACTCTGGGAATACTACCTTTCTTCCCCAAGATTTTCCATGTGGTTCAACACGACTAGCAAACAAAGGGAAACAAAGAGAAGCCACTTCCAGAGCGTTCCCCGGCTTGCTCTAATGCAGATTAAACAGACTGTGTATGACAGCATGTCGTTAGGCAAGCATGAGCACCAATATTCAACAGGACAGGATGCAGAATCTGTCTGTTTCTTAAATTTGGGGTGATGGTCTCAAAAAAAAAATTAAAAAAAAATCCCAGATGACTAAAGTACCCATATTTGGAGCAAGTTGGTGGTTCATGGCACAGGAGGTAAGAGGCAAGACCAAGCTGACCTCAGACCTCCCTAGGAACTTCCCACAGCTGAGCTGACCAACCCAGTACCCTCTGGTCTGCGCAAATTGCAGCCTGTCTCCACCTCCTCAGGGTGTTTCCTGACAAGATACACTAGCAAACCCTCAAAGGCGCTCAGCTTCTGAGGGACTCCTTGGTGTCTGTGTCTTTCTCTGGGTTCTGAGGACAATACTGTTGGCCCCGCATGGGCTCCTAAGAGTAACAGGACGGAGGGCCCATTACTGTTTCTTATACAGCAGGGAGAGTGAAAAGTGAGAAACCAGAGAGCGACCTCATGTTGCACCTCACCAGAGGCTGGTGGGGAACACCCGGAGAACAGGTGTCATCAGGTGGAGAACACTAGGAGAGCAGGAGGCAGGTGGGAAACACAGAACAACAGGTGGCAGGTGGAAAACACCAGGAGAACAGGGGGCAGGTGGAGAACACCTGGCAGGAGAACACCAGGACAACAGGTGACAGGTGGAGAACACCAGGACAACAGGTGGCAGGTGGAGGACACCAGGACAACAGGTGACAGGTGGAGAATAGCAGGACAACAGGTGGCAGGTGGAGAACACCAGGAGATCAGGGGCTTGCATTCAAGAGGCAACGCTAACCCACGATGAGGAAGTGGACTCACCCAGTCAAGTTTTCACATCCAGGCTTCACTGGGTTCAGTCTGGGGCTGGGGGCTCAACCAGTCCCACCCCATGACTTATTCTCTTAGTACAGCCTCAGAAAGTTAACTCACCAAGGGCCGGGGATGTGGCTCAGTTAATATAGTGGCCTAACTTATACAGCAATCTCTGTAAAGTCAGCGCAGAGCAGCAACCACAGATCCACGGGTTTTCCTTGAGGTGAGCACTGGACACCAAAAATACTGGGTGTGGGGCTGTGGGGGCTGTGGTGGGAGTTGGGACTAGCAATAATGGCACCTATTGCTCCTGATTCCACGTGGTAACTATGGCCGGAACAGAAGAAATGCCCCAAGCCGAGAGAGCGAGCTCTGGCAAGCAGCTAGACACTGTTCTTATTTGAAGTGAACAGGCCCTGGGACAGAGGCGGGTATGACTGTCATCAGGGACAGATCCCCAGCACCTAATACTTCACAGTTATTAACTCAGGTCAGGTTTGATTCTCAGCTCTGGATAAAGATCAGGCATAGTGACAATGGGTGTCACTCTGAAGGAGGGTCATCCTCACACAGTAAGTTCAAAGCCAGTCTGGGATACGAGTCTTTGACAAAAAAGAAAAAAAGGAAGGAAGGAAGGAAGGAAGGAAGGAAGGAAGGGAGGGAGGGAGGGAGGAAGGGAGGAAATGTCAGCTTCCCATGAGCCAGTGATTTGTTCCCAAGCTGCTCTGAGCTGTAAGATCAACGATTCCAAGAGCAAAGGGCCCAGCTGCCCAATCAGGAGTCTGATTACACCCTCTCACTCTCTGAGAAAGGATCCTGCCACTAGGTTACAAGTATCCTTGGGCGGCTCCTACGTGGAAACTCGGTTCGAGTGACCTACAAATGGCCAGTTGTGCCTACAAACTGGCCAGATGTGGTGGGCTCCCTCGAATGAGCGCTGGTCCGATGCCTTCCACGAAGCTGTTCCATTGATCGTAGTCCTCCTTCAGGTCTGGGTGGGCACAAACAGGAAGAGGGTTAACAGACCACTGTAGAGTCAGGTCAGCTTCCACAGGGTCACTGGGGCACCCTAGAGAGGAGCACCTGAGATACCGAAAGGACTGGGTCTGGCGGCCTCGTGGGCAGCTGAGGAGGGAGACCCAGCAGTCAGGGCAGCTGGCTCTACTTAGGCAAGCCCAGAGAGGCGGTGGTAGCACGGTGGCTTCCATTTGAGCAAACGGGAGGCAGTGTCGTTCAGCAAGAGACGAGCGAGGGAAGAGGTGCTGGAGGTGTGGGGAGGAAGAGGAGATGTGTCATCTTCCAGGAGGGCAGGTGGGGGCCAGAGAGGAGGAAGAGGAGGCATGGGTAGTTAGCAGGAAGGGAGCAGGATTTCACTGAGAAGGCGGCATCGCTGGGCTCTGGAGGCGTTAGGCGACAGCTGAGAGGCTGCTGGGCCACTTCTGGTTCGTTTTAGTCCCCAGTGACAAGCACCTAGAAGCTTCTTTCCTCCGTAAGGCCAGCTGGTGAAGATACAGTGTCTTTACTCAGACTCTGCTCTCTCTTCTCACCTGGGTCACCATAAGAGCTTCCACGCCACCCACACTCTCGGTTCTCACCTCTCCGCCTCGCCCATCCTCCGCTTGTCGCCATCCTCCTGCCTGGAACCTAGGCTCCTCGTGGACTGGGGGCTCAGATCCATGCCCTTCAGCAAACGTATAGGCTGCTGCTCCTGACTTCTGCCCACTTCACTCCCTTCCCCCATCAAGAACCCCCTGTCCTGAGATCAGGAATTGGGGGAACTTCCCACACTACCAGGCCTTCTGTCTTAGATGACCCCTATCCCTTCCCTCCCGATGGCCTTTCTTCATCAGTCGGGACCAAAGTCAGAATGGTCTTGTCTAGCAGCCCCTTCCCTGGCTTTTCTCCCTTAGTCAGGTCTACCCTCTGGGTGCTCCTAGGCAGTCACTGAGTGCTGTGGTCAGAGACACTGTACACGACACTGTGGCACACAATGAAGGGTGTGGTGATAGACTGTTTGTGATCTAGAAGATAAAACTTGTCTGAAGATCAGAGTGCAGAGCTAAGCCACTAGTTAGCCAGAGGGGTCAGGCAGTGGTGGCTCACACATTTAATCCCAGCACTCGGAGACAGAGGAAGAGGGATCTCTGTGAGCTCAAAGCCACCCTTGGCTACATTACATTGATACAGTGTCAAAGAGAAACAGAGCCAGGCAGTGGTGGCTCACACCTTTAATCCCAGTACTTGGGAGTCCCAAGCCTTTAATCCCAGCAGTAGGGAGGTGGAGACAGGAGTGATGTGGCTGGGCAGAGAGAGGATTATGAAGGTGGGAGGAGATAGGAGCTGGGTCGGATGCAGTCTGAGGATTTGTAGAGACAGGAGCGCCCCTTTGGTCTGAGTATTGGTAGAGGTAAGAACTCTAGTGGCTGCTGCTCTGCTTCTCTGATCCTTCAACTTTCACCCACCAGTATCTGACTCCAGGTTTTTATTATTAAGAACAATTAGAATTCGTGCTACAGAAGGGGCATGGGCTGTGGGGCTACACAGTCAGGCTGCATGCTGGCACTGCCATCAGAACCAGATAACCTGAACAAATGACAGATTAAAGAAAATTTCTAAGCTCTAATATATTCATCTGAAACAATGAAGCTAATAAATAAAGAAACTACTGGAAGGACCATCTCCAGATCAGACACGACAGACAGTGCATCCAGAATACTGAGCATGACAAGTACTGGTGACATCAGAACCCAGCAAGCTTGCTCCAGCCTTGACTCCTGCCACCTCCTCCTCTGCTGGTCTCTCCTTTCAACTCTCTGCTTCAAAGGGAGCTGGTCACACCATCATGGGCTCCCTTGCCACCGTCAGCTTTTTTTTTTTTCTTTTTGAGACAGAGTCTTACTAGGTAGACCAGGCTGGCCTTGAACCCACATAGGATCCACCTGCCTCTGCCACCCAAGTGCTGGGATTTAAGGTGTGCGCCACCACTCGTAGATGCCCTGTGGTCTTTAATCGTGGGCTCCTATAATGACGTGTGCGCAGGGGAACAGGAGGTGTCAGCGGGACCGGGAGCAGCAGCCACTCAAGCCCTGGGAAGTGGGTCCACCCCTTTCTCTCAGGAGCAAAGGCATGTCTCTGAGCCCCCTGCCAATTTCTAAACTCAGGTAGGAACAGTTCTCTGCTCTTAATTTGCAAGGTGAAAAGAGGAAATACAACCAGAATTGCAAATCTGCCTCAAAGCAGCAATGCGCTCTTTAACAGGGCAGGTGTATTTTAAACACAAGCACAACCCAAACCAAATGGGTTGCACACATCGTGGGAAACAGGAATGTATCCAGGCTATTTAGGGGAAGACCCGTGTCCACAGCACAGGGGAGAGCCCCATGTCTAGTACAGCATGTTCCAGTCAGGGCATGTCTCTTTAAAAGAGGCCCTGACAAATTGCTCCCAAAGGAAGGCGGCAACAGACTGCATGGGGAAATTGAACAGGGAACCACTACAGGTCCCCAGGCCATTAGCCTAATGAACAGAGGACATTAGAAGTGACCACAAATAACTAAAGAGCTACCACGTGCTACCTGAAGCTTCTCTGGTCAACTCTGGGGACAACCAGAGCAGCTGTGTGTATGGACGTGCATTTGTGTGTGTGTGTGTGTGTGTGTCAGTAATAAGGTATCAGATCTCGCTGGAAGATTACAGTAGTGTGTATGTGTGCACAGATGTGTGTACGTGCGGGTCTGTGTGTGAATGCGTGTGTATATGTGTGTCGAGTGAGTGAGTGTGTATGTATGGAGTGTGTGAGTGTGTGGGGGATAAGGTATCAGATCTTGCTGTGAGGTTGGTCCAGGCAAGCCGGGCTGCCTCCTGATGAAAGTGGCTTGGGAGGGGTCAGCTTCATGAGGGTCATGGTGCTTCCCCTCTATGCTAACTGCACTGACAGGGACATGTGATCATGAAAGCTCCAGGCTGGGGCTGGACGGTGCCCCACAATGTATTTCGGGAGGCAAAGATGAACGGACACAACCAAGTACCTCTTTTGGGAATCTAGTGTTAATAAATAATCATAGTAAGTGCATAAGCAAATAAAACGAAAGTTTACCCCCCATACAGTTGTGAGCAGTGGAAGCTGAAGAGGAAAGCTGGGAGCCCATAGAGAGAGAACCAGCCGCTGGTGGCCTGAGCTGAGCTGTGACCCACAGGAGAGAGAACCAGCCGCCGGTGGCACAAGCTGAGCCACGTTCTAAGGAAGCAGAAAGTGAGCAGACACTTCAGGACAGAAAAGAAGAGCACAGAAACAATGAAAGAGGCTGAGGAAGACATGAAAAGGAAGACACACACTGAGCCTGAGGGGCAGAGAAAGAAAATCACATCCATCCTTGACTTTGTCACCCACTGGGTCCAGGTGTACCTCAGAAACTAACTTACAGGCTTTCCCCTTCCTTCCTTCCTTCCTTCCTTCCTTCCTTCCTTCCTTCCTTCCTTCCTTCCTTCCTCCCTCCCTCCCTCCCTCCCTCCCTCCTTTCTTTTTTTTGTTTTTTTGTTTTTGTTTGCTTGTTTTTTGAGACAGGGTTTCTCTGTGTAGAGCTCTGGCTGGCCTTGAACTCACAGAGATCTACCTGCCTCTGCTTCCCAAGTGCTGGGAATAAAGGTGTGCACCACCACCGCTCAGCTCACTTTTTTTTTCCCTTGAGGTAAACTAAACTTCTAGTCTTTGTGGCCCAAAAAAGTTTAATTAGACCATTAGCTTCTTTTTACAGTATTTGTGTGTGTGCACGCGCGCGCGTGCGTGTGTGCGTGCTCGTGTGCACATGCCACAGCGAGTGTGTGAGGTCAGAGGTCAGTTCTCTCTTCCACCTTTGTGTGGTTCTGGGGGTTGAACTCAGGTCGGCAGGCTTGAGGCATAAGTACCATTTACCCACAGAATGATCTCACCAGACCCAAGACGATCACCCCAAACATCCAGATCTCCAGTGGAAAAGCCAGCTTGCTTGTCCACCAAAGAAGACACCCTCCCTGGGTAGTCTCTGCTATTTAGCTGCTCTATGACTTACGACATTGGTCATAATCCTTTCATGTTTGGTTTCTTTAAAAAAAATCTTCCATAAATTTTGCCCAATTATTACCATAAAGAGCCCACAATGCATAAAGTGATGGTAAGTTTGGGGACCAAGGTGATGGAGGAAAGAGAGGAAGATGTACTGTCCCAGCTCAGAAAGGTCAGGTGACCAGGCGCGGCTCATTCTCTGGTTAGTCAAGGCCTAGGTGAGCAAAGTTTCAGTCATGTGCCATGACTCTCCTGGGCCCTCGTCGCGTCACGAAAGAACACGGTGCTGCGGGAGACCCAAGGGACCCCACGTGTGCTCCATGAGCCCCAGCTGTCTCCTTACCAAGGTGCTTCTGCAGGAAGGCCAAGATGGCCCGCACCATAACCTCCTGTCCTTCATAAGGGTCCAAGGTCCCACGAGTGTGACTGGATAAGAATTTAGCAAGCAGGTTGCCGTTCACGAAAGCAAAGTCGGTTTGACTCCGATGAACAGCTCCGCTAGAGACAAAGAGAAACGACAGGTAGGAGGGTTGAGATCGGGCACACGTGTGTGCCTACCGTGTGCAACTCTCCCAGAAACCTTGTCGGGAAGTACTTTCCGTGCGACAGAGTCTGAGAAGGAAAGACGTGACACTGGACAGAGCTAGGGTTGGAACCAAGGTGTGCCTGGCTGCACCTGGCTGCACCTGGCTGGACGTCTAGATCGCCATGCCTGACAACACAGGGAAGCAGGGTGACCCCGTAAGAGGGGAGCTGGGAGTGGAAGGTGAGGTTCCCAGCACCTGCTGTTCCTATTACACCACAGCTTTTATCCATGAAACATTTCCCCTAGCTGCCAGAACTGCGCCCAGGTTGGCCTTGAACTTTCCATGCCCCTGCCTCAGCTTCCTATGTGCTGGGATTACAGGTGTGCACCAACAGGATCAGCGTGCTTGAGTGACTTTTAGAGAAGGGTCTATGTTAGGATAACCTCTGTGAACTGGATGATCACGGAGATTCTACAAATCCCCCCAACTGTCAAAGCCTTCTCTAGCCACGGTTTTCAAATCCCCATAGGAGGCTAGAGATGTCTGGAATCCACCCAGACCCAAAACACCCATTTTCCAGAAATTACTAAGTAAATCCTACCATGCAGCTACATAAACTCTGCGGGCGGGCCTAAGCAGAGAAGAGAGACACATGAAACCCTACAGGAATTGTGACATAGGGATTCTAGCAACATTTAAATACTCTTTGAACATATAGAAAGTTCTGAATAACCTAGAAGAAATGAAGGGAGACCCAGCTGATTAAAAAATGAACAGGACGCAGGGGTTGTGCCTTTGGGGCATACTTACAGGACAGTCACAATCCTGGACTGGTCGTCCTGGGCACATATCTTCCTCATCAAGTTGACGCTCTCCACTGTCTGGAATTTCTCAGCGTTGATAAAGAACACAGGGCCCCGGGCCTTGGGGTAAAAGTCACGTTCCAGAGGGAACATCCAAGCATCCAGGGCCACAGCGCACCTGGGATAAAGCAGACATTTGGAGCTGTCACTGAAACCCGGGCAAGCATACTTAGGGTGGAGGAGGATGGAAAGGGACTCTTCTTTCCCTCGGGTGGATGACTCAGGAACCCACACCCTCCTAAGACAATCTTACACAGTCCCCTTTGCTTGTCCCCAAAGAGCCATCTAGAATTTGCACTCCCCCAGAGCATGGGTCAGATTTCCTTCTCTGGATCTACCCTCAGGTGACACACTCCAGCTCTGCGGAAAGTCAGCTCACTCAATCACTGAATTCACTCAATAGTCACTGAGTGGCCACTGTGGCCAGAGCTCTGTGGATGCAGAAATCAGTGAGAAAGGCCGTACATTTCAGGAGCTCCCGGGACACCAGGGGAGAGCGAGACACTATGAAGGTATCAGAACCACAACTCGGAGCTTTGACGCACAGGACGCTACGTGAGCCCAGAGCCTGTGTGGCAGAAAACCCATAACCTTCCTGGTACCAAAAGCAGAACCATGGCACTGAGCCACCTCCATCTCAGCAGGGGACAGCTACTGTCCACCTAATGACAGGTGCAACCGCAAAGCTCCGCCTCCCCTTTCCTTGCTCTCATACATCACCAAGGCTCGACAATTCAAATGAATCTGATTCCATCCGTGCTCCCCAACTCCATCCGTGCTCTCCCACTCCATCCGTGCTCCCCGACTCCATCCGTGTTCCCCCACTCCATCCGTGCTCCCCCACTCCATCCGTGCTCCCCGACTCCATCCGTGCTCCCCGACTCCATCCGTGCTCCCCCACTCCATCCGTGCTCCCCGACTCCATCCGTGCTCCCCGACTCCATCCGTGCTCCCCCACTCCATCCGTGCTCCCCGACTCCATCCGTGCTCCCCGACTCCATCCGTGCTCCCCCACTCCATCCGTGCTCCCCCACTCCATCCGTGCTCCCCCACTCCATCCGTGCTCCCCGACTCCATCCGTGCTCCCCGACTCCATCCATGCTCCCTGACTCCATCCATGCTCCCAGACTCCATCCATTCTCTCGACTTCATCCGTGCTCCCTGACTCCATCAGTGCTCCCCAACTCCATCCATCCTCTCGACTCCATCCATGCTCCCCAACTCCATCCATTCTCTCGACTTCATCCGTGCTCCCCGACTCCATCCGTGCTCCCCGACTCCATCCATTCTCTCAACTTCATCCGTGCTCCCCGACTCCATCCGTGCTCCTGGCTCTATCCGTGCTCCCTGACTCCATCTGTGCTCCCCATTCTCTACCCTCATGTGTATTCATCCTCTCTCCATTTTGCTCTCCCTTGCACCACATCCACCTAGCCCTTTGAGCTGCTCTGCTGCATCACAGTCGCCAGGAGGTTCTTTAAAATCTAAGACTGACTGCTCTGTTTAAAATCCTGTAATGGTGTTCTCATTTTATTTTATTATTTTTTTTAAGATAGGGTCTTCCTTAGGCTTGCCTTGAACTCTGTGATCCTCCTGCCTCAGCCTCTATATAGCACAGAGACATGGGTATGTAGGTCACATCTCTTGGCCTGTTTATTTTCCTTCATTGTACTTAGTGCTATGAAGTTGCTAGTCACTTTCCTCCCCCAACAATGTAATCTCTCGAAGTCAGACCTTGTTCAGCTGGTCAGACAGTCCCCAGAACACAACCCTTGTGTAACATATCCCTGCTGAATGAATGAGTGAATGAATGAACGGTGTGTGACGTGCCCAGAACACAACCCTTGTGCAACACATCCCTGCAGGATGAGCGAATGAATGAATGAATGAACGGTGTGTGACACGCCCAGAACACAACCCTTGTGCAACACATCCCTGCGGGATGAGCGAGTGAATGAATGAACGGTGTGTGCAGCTTGATGGCATCAGCATCACTGGTACTCACCGAAACCGGACCTCCTGGGTCAGAGCAAGAACGGCTGTAGCTCCTCCAAAGGAGTGTCCCATCACGGCCACCCGGCTCATGTCGATGCCGTCCTGAGGAAACCAGGGAACTTAGCCGAGCAGACACTCACAGAGAAGCGGCTGTAAGGGAATGAGGTGAGGCGCGATACCACCGAACCTGCACCATCTGTGCCTCCGGCCAGAGGAGGACGGCACAGCACTGAGGCAGAACTGATGTGGGATTTCCCTCTGTATGCTGTGATTCTGCTTCAAGAGGAAGATGGGCATTGAAGAGGCTCCTTCTGGAGTTTGTCAGTCATTTGGGCAAGAAACTGCTCTTGCCTGGACTGCTTGATAAACTGGACATGTGGGAACCATAATGAAATGACTGCTGAACTTGCCTAAAGGTGAGACCATCCTTCAGGGTTTCTGCTACACAAAAGGGTTTGCCAAATATTCTGCAGGACACAGAAAAATGTGACAGACAAGCTGCCAATATAAGTGGAACTGTCTATGAAATTTCCTGCTTCACAGAAAAGTCTGCTGGATACTATGAGCCTGTGAGCTGAATATGGATGCCCCGATGGTACATAAGAACTTTGGGTGACTGTCCAGGCAGTGAGATGTCTCTGTCAATTCTAGAGTTTTGGAAGTTGCTTACAACGCACTTCCTGTTTACTTAGATAATATTATAACCTTCTGGAGTCTTTGGTGGAATTATAGTTACAGTTTTCCTTAGTTACAATAAAAGATAAAATAGATATAAATATTGTAACTATAATTCTTGTTTTATACTTGTTTTGTCATATGTAATTTTACTATGTTATAGTTCAAACCTTTCTTTTTTTAATTTAAACAGAAAAGGGGAGGTGATGTGGGATTTCCCTCTGTATGCTGTGATTACCATTAATGAATAAAGAAACTGCTTTGGACTTATAGCAGGCAGAATTTAGCTAGGCATGGAAAACTAAACTGAATGCTGGGAGAAAGAAGGGCAGAGTCAGAGAGACACCATGTAGCCCTGTCGAAGACAGACGCCCGAACTTTAGCAGGTAAGCCACAGCCACGTGGCTATACACAGATTAATAGAAATGGGTTAAATTAATATAAGAGTTAGCCAATAAGAAGCTAGAGCTAATGGGCCAAGCAGTGATTTAATTAATACATTTTATGTGTGATTATGTGTATTATTTCTAAGCTAGTTAGGTGGCCAGGAACCAACTAGCGGCCCTCCCTACTACACAGAATGATGGCAAGTTCAGAACCAGCCTGGGCTACACAGTGAGACATTGTCACAATTAAAAAAAAATAAAAAGAGGAATCTCTGGTCTCTGGGGTGTAGCTCAGTGGCAAAAAACACAGAAAAGCCTACAAGTTTGACACCCAGCATGGCAAAGAGAAGAAAAAGAGGACTAGGGGACTTTCTGTCACCTGAAGAGTTCCCTTTCTTTTGATCTTTGGTGTGAGCAACCTTAAGGGGACTATGCTTTTTGGTTTTGTTTTGAGACAGGGTATTTTTTGCCGGTTGTGGTGGCGCATGCCGGTAGGATGTGCTGAAGGAGGCAGAGGCAGGAGTTCGAGACAGGGTATTTTGTTTGTTTGTTTGTTTTGTTTTTTCAAGACAGGGTTTCTCTGTCTAACAGTTCTGACTGCACTGGAACTCGCTGTATAGACCAGGCTGGCCTCAAACTCACAGAGATCTCTCTCCACATGTTGGGATTAAAGGTGTGGCACATGCCTTTAATCCCAGCAGTCAGGAGGCAGAGGCAGGCAGATCTCTGTGAGTTCGGGACCAGACTGCTCTACAGAGTGAGTTCCAGGATAGGCTCCAAAGCCACACAGAGAAACCCTATCTCAAAATACAAATAAACGAAAAGGTGTGTGCCCCCACACCGGCTCAGCTTGACTTCTGTAATCCCCCTGCTAACACTACTATCTGCTGAGGGCAAGCGTTCAAATGTGTGTGGGTACCCAAACAGACAAGTTGCCAGGGTTCCACCAGCTCATCAGAAAACACACTGAGAAGCAGCCCCCTTCATCCTCTACAGCGGTAGTTCTCAACCTGTGTGGCTGACCACTTTGACAAACCTCTACCTCCAAAAAAATTACCATTATGATTCATTATAGTAGCAAAACTAGTTACGAAGTAACAATAAAATAATTTTATGGTTGGGGATCACCATAACATGAGGAGCTGTATTTAAGGGTTGAGAACCACTGGTCCACAGTTCCAGCCTCACAAGCTGGTCCTGGAGGATACCACAGAGCACACAGAGGGGAGCACAGGGAACTCCCGCCCCCCTCCCCACTTAGCTCTGGAGTGAGGCCCGCTTGTGCAGACAGCAAGTCAGGTCCTCTGCACGGCTGTCCTGATTTTTACCCACAGCCCGGGGAGGCTTTGTGCGCTCTCACTGCTGTGTCTATTCCAGGTTGATCCCAGAAGCCTCTGAAGCATGGCTCTATAAAAAGCCACCGCTGACGCCTGCTAAGGGGCTGGGGAAATCTCCCCGGGCTTTGTGTTCAGAAGCCCTGCTCTCCTCAACGTCTAGCCCAGGGAAGGTGTCCATCCTCCCCCTCGGCTGAGAGAAGCACCGGGAGGGAGGGGATCTTTTATTGTTGTTTGTTTTGTTTTGCCAGACAGGTTTTTTTTTTTTTTCTGTGTGACAGCCCTAGCTGTCCTGGAACTAGCACTGTAGACCAGGCTAGCCTTAAACTCACAGAAACTCACCTGCCTCTGCCTCTTGACTGCTGGGATTAAAGGTGTGCGCCAGCACCGTCCGGTGTGAATGGGCTCTTTAGCTTTTAAAACCTAAGTGACTGTTCGCAGGCCTCCAAACTCAGGTTTGTAGAGAAGTCTCCCACCCCCAGTTTCCTTTCCACCAGCTGCCTGCTTCCTGCTCCCAACCAGTGAAGGTTTCTTCAGTGTCCTTGTTGAGCTTGTCACTGGGAAGATGAGCAGACAGGATGGGCACTCCTCCTTCTCCCCACAGGTGCTCCTCCAGTGCATGTTCATGCATAGCAGTATTAGTACAGAGGGGTTGCCTCGTCCTTCCCTATGGCTACGCTTGACATCACTCGGAAACCGACAGCTGGCTGCTCACTAAATCTGTCCCCAGACACACAGCGAGACCATTTCTTTGCAGTTCCATGTGACAGAGTCCTAGCTAACAGCATGAGCAAAAGTCTAACTTTCAAAGCTGAAAGTTTGGTTAAGAGCACTTGCTGCCCTTGCAGAAGACCCGGATCTGACTTCCAGTACCCAAGTCTGGCTTCTCACAACTGCCTGTGACTCCAGCTCCAGGGGAATCCACACCTCTGGCCTCTGTACTTGTACACACCCACATGCAGGTGCACACACTAACACATGACCTCAAATAACAAAAATAAATATATATATTTGAAAGTCTAACTTCCAAGGACATCTATAAAAGCTCTCAGGCGCTTCCCTGCCCAAGCCCTTCTGCAGGCCTAATGCATGTAGTCCATGCCCTTCTGCAGACTTAACGCATGTAGTCCATGCCCTTCTGCAGACCTAATGCACTGTAGCCCATGCCCTTCTGCAGGCCTAATGCATGTAGCCCATGCTCTTCTGCAGGCCTAATGCATGTAGCCCATGCCCTTCTGCAGGCCTAATGCATGTAGCCCATGCCCTTCTGCAGACCTAATGCATGTAGCCCATGCCCTTCTGCAGGCCTAATGCATTGTAGCCCATGCCCTTCTGCAGACCTAATGCATTGTAGCCCATGCCCTTCTGCAGACCTAATGCATTGTAGCCCATGCCCTTCTGCAGACTAATGCATTGTAGCCCATGCCCTTCTGCAGACCTAATGCATGTAGCCCATGCCCTTCTGCAGACCTAATGCATGTAGCCCATGCCTTTCTGCAG
This sequence comes from Microtus pennsylvanicus, assembly GCF_037038515.1. Classification (NCBI taxonomy): domain Eukaryota; kingdom Metazoa; phylum Chordata; class Mammalia; order Rodentia; family Cricetidae; genus Microtus; species Microtus pennsylvanicus. The sequence goes on along the minus strand of NC_134591.1, from coordinate 65,851,150 downwards.
ACTTAACGCATGCAGTCCATGCCCTTCTGCAGGCCCAATGCATGTAGCACAAATGAGTTCAAGAGTGCAGAGGGCAGAAGCCCTCGGATGAAGGAGCCCAGGGCTGGGTGCATTTCAGTGGCAGAGCAGCTTTCTAGCTTGTGCCAAGCTCCAAGTTTAATCCCAGTTCTGAAAGGAGCCTGGAGCCCTGGGCTGCCTCCTGCCCCCCACCCCCCAGCACGCTGTGAACAGTAGACAAGAGAGACGTTTCTATTGGATGAAGACACTGAGAGGGGTCTAGGGGTCCTAGCAATTAGCATTCCCAGGGGCTCTGAGAGGAACAGGTGGCTCCTCCCAACTGTTCGCTCTTAGGAACAATACAGGATAAATTTACAGACTGGAAACTGGTGGATTAAAAAAAAGAGAGCTGAAGGAAGGAAGGGAGGGAGGGAGGGAGGGAGCTGGTTGGTTTCGCATTTCCTCTGAGATCTACCTGGACAGTGGCTGCTGCTGCTCAGTGCCTGGCTCAGATCTCAGGCAGGAGGTCTGGACTTCAGCACTGGGGCACCTGCTTCTCCACTAGGCAGGCAGTCACCGATGCTCACTGGAGTCCAGGCTCTGCCTCACACATGGGCATGTGGGATTTTCAAGAGGTGTTGAGACAAAAAACTTAGGTTTTTGGGAACAAAAGTCCCAGGTTAAAACTGGTGCCATTTTCTTTTCCTTTTTAATTTTAATTGTATTTTATGTGCATGGGTATTTTGTCTGTGTGCCTGGTGCCCATGAGAGCCAGAAAAGCGTGCTGGATCCCCTGGAACTAGAGTGTCAGACAGTTGGGAACTGCCATGTGAGTGCTGGGAATCAAACCTGAGTCCTTAACCACAAGCCATCTCTGCAGCTCCTCCACCATGTTCGTAATAATACTCAGACTCATGAGTGTCTTCACTCAGTGTACGGAAGTATGATGCCGACTTTGTGAGTCTACGTGGGAAGCCCTTCCACAGCAGAATTCTTATCACACAGTGAAATATTACATGAGCATTCAAAATATGCCATAAGCAGTACCTGGCTGTGTATACCTGAAATCCCAGTACTCAAAAGGTAGACGTAGGAGGACCAAGAGTTTGAGGCTAGTCTCACCTACACAGTAAGCTTGGGGCTAGCCAGGGACACACGAGACCCTGTCTCAAAAGAAAAAAGAAGAGAAGGAGGAGGAGAAGACGAAAGAGGAGGAAGAAGAAGAAGAAGAAGAAGAAGAGGAGGAGGAGGAGGAGGAGGAGGAGGAGGAGGAGGAGGAGGAAGATTAAGATTCAGCACTTGGGAGATTGAGGTGGGAAGACTGCCGTGAGTTCAAGGACAGTCTGGGCTGGGCTACATAATGAGCTCTGAACTAGTCTGGGATATGAATCAAGACCCTGCTTAAAATTAGCTAGCATGAAAAAAAAACACTGTTTTACTGTGTGTGTGTGGGGGGGTGGGTGCTACTACATTTTGTTTTGACATTAGAGGGAGAAAAAAGATTAGGGGAGAAAAGGACATTGGAAGGCAGAAACTGTACTTCCCCAGCCACCAAGTCCACAGCCAGGACAGTGTCATGCCTTCTAGGAGGGGTCTTGGGACTCCCTTAGAAGCCTTCTTAGCTACTTGCCTGAAGTAGACAAGTTGCTGTTCCTCAACACCCTGCCCTTGAGAAGGAACTGTCCCCTCTAGCCATGTGGCAGAGTGGGACCCTTAGTCCTGGTGTCCTAGCTCCTCTGACCGGAAAGGCGGCATAGCCCAGGCAGGCCAACCCGAATAACTCTCCCCTGGCACAGTGACTAGGCCATGCAGACTGTCATCCCCACAAGCCACAGCCTAGAAGCTGAGAGAGACTTTTCTTTTGGATTCTGGGGCTGTTTGGGCACAGGCCTGGGTTTTAGCAACTAGCTTTCTTGCTTGGAATCTGGTGAGAACGAAGGACACACATGCACAGGGAAACTGAGCCTACAGAGGGGGCATCAGGGTGCAGAGCTGCCAAGTGTGAGACCCTAGATCCCACTATGCCAACCTGATGTCTCCCGGTGCTCTTGGTGGCTGTGAGCCAGCAAGGCTGTGAGGAAGGTGTAGCTCTGGGCCATCCCAACTGCTGTCATACCTTCAGGGTCATCAGGTCCAATCCACCAGGAAAGACATTGAGGACCGTCTTCCCGCCAGAGGCGTCCTGCAGGATCTGCAGCACCCGCACGCACTCTCTCACCCGCTGGTGAACCTGCAACACAGCCAGTCTGCTGGAGCACCCCATAACCACAACTCAGCCCCCACAGAACTCAGCAGGAGAGGGGGTCTGCCCACTGCATCTCAGCAGACACTGTGGTCCCTTGCAGCTCACACGGATACTGAGATCGTAGAGAGTGGACCCAGGAGTTCGGATTCCACTAGCCTACCCGCAGGCCCACCAGGTCGGCCACATGAGAGGATGTGCATGGGAACATTCTGCCAACAGAAGGAGCTGTCAGAGTTCTTATTCTCAAGCCTTTGTCTGCCACCCCTTCTCCCGTTAACCCCGCCTTTTAAGGACTGACCCCGCCCCGCCCCCAACAACCAGACAATGGGTTTTTTTGGTGGGAATTTTTCTCTTGCCTCTTTCTCTGCAGGCTAGGAATCCTTTACCAGGAATTTGCACACTTGAGCTTGGCTCTGCGATGGAGCACCGGGGAACACCCAGAGCCTGGTCCCTTGCTGATGGCTAACTATCAGCAGGCAGGGTCTGGCAGGAGCTCAGAAAGAAAGTCAGCCTGCAGACGGGAGTTATGCAGAGACAGGGATGGACTGGCCCCCTCTGAGAGCAAGTTCCATGGCTGTGAGGCTGCCCCACAGGTCCTACTCACCTCACCTCCTACCAACGTGAGCCAATCAGCTCTGCTGCCACCTAAGCAGGCTTAAAATGGACTCTGTCAACCTCAGTAGCCCTGTGAGTCATACCTAATCTATTCTCACGGATGTGGGGAGCTCAGGCCACTACACTGAGGCTTTTGAGAAAGAAAAGTGGTTAAAAGTCTTGCTTGTGGTTGACTGAAGGTTAATGTTAATGGCCTGCTCCCCCTGGGGATGCTATTAGAAGGTGGAGTCTTTAGAAGGCAGGACTAGGTGTGAGGTCTTTAAGTCACTGGGGAGGGATTGGGGAGGTCACTACACCCCACCTTCCCTGCCATCTGGGATTTTCACCAGAGGCCCCAAGAAATAGGTCCACCTGACCTTGGGCTGCCATCTCCAGAACTAGGAATTAAAAACGCTGCTCCCTTGTAAGGTGATAGCTTCAGGTATTCGCTGGAGAGACGGAAAGATGGCCAGAACCACGATATGCTGCAGAACCAGCCGGCTTCCATCTTAGGTGTAAAAGCCATCTTACAGTAAAGACAAACTCGGTTCCTCCTGTTTATGATTATACCTGTTTCTCAAGGATTGGGCTAGGCCCTCCTGTAAGCCTCACTGCAATGGTCTGTACTGCCTGTTCCGGAACGGCAGTCATGTCTTTGCTTCAAACAGTTCTTTATAACCATTTCGCAACCCTGTCTTCACTTCAAAAGATTATATGACCGCCTACGACTGCCTTGTTATGACCATGACTACGTTGTTGTGACTGTGACCGCCTTGCTAGGCCCATTTTGCAGCCATGTCTTTGTTCCGGGAGGGACTAACTTGTTACGCTTATTCTCTACTCCCGTAACCCCGACTACTTTGCCCACCAAACCCCCCATTTAGAAACCCACGGGCTGCAAAAGACTTGGCTTCCTCGCATCTAAGGCTAATGTCTTGAAACTTACCTTGGGGAGGCAGCCCGTGTACAGGAGTAAAAAAGCTTACTTTAATTACTGGCTTGCTTTAATTTGGCTGTGATGATTTGGGTCCCATCTTTGGATTAACACCAGAGGGTGTGAATCCACCTCGCCATTCTGATCGTGGTACTGCGACTATGCCACCTGGCATAAGCCTACCTGGGGATTCCTAACGTGGAACTCCTTCTCCCCTTCCTTGATTCGGCGGAAGGGGATCCATTCCTCCTCCAGCGATTCAGTGGGCTGGCTCTCTTGTGGGGTCTGCTTGCAGAAGTAGGTGGTCGAAGCTGACTGGTCCCTGAAGCACACATGCAACCAGAAAGAAGACAGCGGTGAGCTTATTTTTCCTCTTTATCCGCGCCCTCCCCTCCGACCATGATACATGGGCTCTCTGCTTGGCTGGCAGGTAAGGAGATGGGGGCATGCGTAGGGGAGCAGAAGGGCTGGGGACAGACCTGGGTTTGAGCCCATTGTCACTTTCAGCCAGTTACTGAGCATCTTTTAAATGGATATGATAACTGTTTTGTGTGGTCATTAGAAATAATACGCAGGGGTCAGGAATGTGGCTCAGGGACAGAATGTTTGCTATGAGTGTGGGTCTGAGGCCCCAGCACCACAAACAGAACTACAGAAATAACACATTAACAGTGACTAGCCTGTACCCTAGCTCACAGGCATCCACCTGACCGCAGTTCACTGGAATCTGCTAACCTGTGCTCCGGGAGAGCAACCACGAAGCCCCGGGAGGCCAGCTCCATGCTGAAGGCCGAGTACAGCGCCCTAGAGAGCCACGGAGAGAAGAGATCAAAACCACGGCCCAGCTTCACCCACACTCTGCTGGCGGTCACCTCAAAATACTGGCTAGGTAGGTGTCACGGGTGGTCCTCTGAGTACTCTCCCCAGACAATGCAGCCCTCATCCCAGGGCTCCGGGGTCCATCCCGGAAGGCAGGACGTTTGCAAGTCAATTTTCAACCCGAGATGCCTGCTAATGGATTTGTGTGTTCCTATGTGTTAACATGTATGTACACGTGTGTGTCTGCATGTGAAGGCCATGTTGTCGGGTGTCTTTTTTCAATCACTTTCTACCTTATTATTATTATTTTCAGTCAGGGTTTCTCATTAAACCTAGAATACATCGTTTCTGTGAGACTAGCTGGCCAGAGAGTTCCAAGGAGCCTCCTGCCTCATCCACTCCTGAACTGGGGTTGCAGGTGTGTGTGGCCATGGTCAGACTTTACACAGGCTTTGGGGATCAAACTCAAGTCAGTCTCATGCTTGTACAGAAAGTACTAAACCCACTGAGCAGAGTCTTATTGGATAGCCCAGGCTGTTCTGGACCTCCTTATGTATGTAACCCTGGCTGGCCTCGAACTCACAAAGATCTGCCTGCCTCTACCTCCAGAGTGCTAGGATTAAAAACACGTGTCACAGGACTCAGCATAAATACTTTTTAAAACCACATAAGGGGCCAGGTGGGGATGGTGTACACCTTTAACACCCGCACTTGGAAGGCAGAGGCAGGAAGATCTCTGTGAGTTTGAAGCCAGCCTGGTCTACAGAGTGAGTCCTGGACAGCCAGAACTACAGCACAGAGAAGCCTGTCTCAAAAACAAACCACAGACAAACACCACACAAGGACCGGAAAGATGGCTCATCAGGTAGAGGCGTTTGCCTCACCAGCCTAGGACCCTGAACGTGGTCCCCAGGACGCACGTAATAGGAGAGCCCTTACTCCACACAGCTGTTCTTACCTTCCACCAATGAGTCCACAAGTACCAAGTGATGATAATAAATTTTAAACACACAGACAAATCAAAAGCAATTGAAAAATTTCAAGCAGTCATGTTTTTTAACATTAAAAAGGGGCATTGGGATGACTGCAGAGCTGGCTCAGCAGTTAAGAGATGGACTGGTCTGCTGGAGGACCCAGGTTTGACTCCTAGCGCCCACATAGTGGCTCACAACCATCTGTAACTCCAGTTACAAAGGATCTGGGACCCTCTTCTGGCCTCCATAGGCACTGCATGCATGTAGTATACGGATATACATGCAAGCAAAACACCTATACACATTTTTTAAAAAAAGATGGGCTGTAACTCAGCGGTAGCACATTTGCCTAGCATGCACATGGCTCTGGGTTCAATTCCCAGGACTGCAAAAAATACAAAGAAAAAGGTATTTTAGCCAGTTGAGGTAGCATATAACTATAATCCCAGAACTTGGAAGGCAGAGGTAGGAATATCAGGAGTACAAAGTCATCCTTAGTTATATAGTGAGTACAAACTACCTTGTGCTACATGAGTTGCTGTCAAAAAAGGAATGAAGGAAGGGAAGAAGGGAAGGAGGGAGGGAGGGATGGAGGGAGGGAGGGAGGGAAGAAAGGGAGACAGGCAGGCAGGCCAAACATGCTAGTACACACGTGCTATCCTAGCACTTGAGACATGAAGGTGGGGTCAGGAGTTCAGGGCTAGCCTTGTCTATGCATCAAGATCTTGTCTCAAAACAAGTAAGAAGAAACTGAGAGCTGAAGAGACGGCTCAGCTGTTAGAGCACTTGCTGCTCCAACTGCCTATCACTCCAGTTCCAAAGGATCTGGTGCCCTCTTCTGGCCACAGTGGACACTTGCACACAAGTGCATATACACACACGCACAAACAACTAAAAAAATATTTTTAATCTATTTCTTAAGTAAAAAAGAAGAGATGGGCAATGGTGGTGCATGCCTTTACTCCCAGCACTTGGGAGGCAGAGGTAGACGGATCTCCGTGAGTTCAAAGCTAGCCAGGTCTACAAAGTGAGTTCCAGGACAGCCAGGGCTACACAGAGAAACCCTGTCTCAAAAAACTAAAACCAAACCAAAACAAAGAAAACAGAACAAAACAAAAAACAAAAAAAGCAAAAAGAAGCAGTCTAACTTTACTGATCTATTTTATTTAAGCTATAATAGCCTGTTATACTTTTACCTTATTTCACCTGCTGTAATCTGTATAACCCACTCTAATTTCTAAATATAATAAAACTTTTTAAAAAATATTTATTTATTTATTATGTATACAATATTCTGTCTCTGTGTACGTCTGCAGGCCAGAAGAGGGCACCAGACCCCATTACAGATGGTTGTGAGCCACCATGTGGTTGCTGGGAACTGAACTCAGGACCTTTGGAAGAACAGGCAATGCTCTTAACCACTGAGCCATCTCTCCAGCCCCCTATAATAAAACTTTTAATAAATGAAATGTTATTGCAGACTTTTACTCCCATGCAGACTTTGTACTCTGGTGCACATTTTACACCGGAAGCATTTCTCGGCACTGACCAACCATCTTCTAAGCCTTAAAGACTCACACAGAGCTGACAGCTTATAGATCAAACAGTCCTAACAAATGAAGCTGCATCACATAAGAGTATCCCAGAGATTTTCTTTCAAAAATAGAGTGCTCCTTTAGATTGCCTGGGATGCAGACATAGATTGGAACAAAAGCAGCCCCCATAGGGCATGAGATAACATTATAATGGAAGCCATACATAGTAGAGCAAGATTATAAAGTCTGGTTCTCTGATACATTCATGTAACTGTGACGTCAGCCCTAAACGTCTGTCTTTGGTTCCCCTCAGCCACTTCTTTGTGTTTTGATGCAGGGCTTTATGTAGTCCAGGGTGGTCTCAAACTCGCTGTTTGGCAGAAGATGACTTTGAACTCCTGATCCTTCCGTTTCTAGCTTCTAAGTGGTGGGTTATCAGCAGATGCCCCTGTGCCTGCCCTTCTAGCTGCCTTTAACTGAGAGAGAAATAAAGACGTTTTGTTTGTGAGTGGGTGTTGCTTTCTTCTTTTGCAGCCTATGTCTAGTTTACACTTGCGATGCTCTGGGCCTCTCGGGGGGCCGTGAGTATGGGCGTGTACGATGTGCCCGGGGAAGGAATGAATTTGATCATGCTCTAGACCCTCATATCTGGTGTGGTCTGTTAAACATACCTTCACAACCAAGGGAGAGCCGATTTCTAAGGTTTCCTTCCAGCGTCTCCCAGGCTTCCAGAGAGGCAGTGAACTGGATGAATGACTTTGCATCCCTTCCCGGTGTGTACTGTGTGATGTAGACAAGTTGCTGCTCGCTGCTTAGGGTCCAGGCATGCCTATCTGCCTACTTCAGGGGGCCGTGTGGGGACCACGGGGAGCAGTGGCCTTCTGGAAGCCAGCTAGGTGACATTTACAGGCACAGGCTCCTCCCTGGGAGCACGGGGAACAGTGGCATTCTGGAAGCCAGCTAGGCAGTATTTACAGCTCAGGCTCTTCCCTTGCATGGGAAGCTACCCATCCGTGAACAAGGGAAGAATTTCAAGGTGAAATTAACCAGAGACACTAAAAGGAAAATGTTCTTTGACCCCCTCCCTCTTCCTCTTGGAATTTCACTCGGGTTAATGAAGGACGTCTGTACGGGCCCACTTTGGTCTACTGAGGGCTGGACTGTCCCTAGCTTCCTAGTCAAAGGGTCACCTCCAGATCACGTGCTCACTGCTTTCTCCAGCGTAGCCATGAGCGGGGAATGCCTGTTTCCTAGTTTCTTCTCTCTGATAGGCCAACACACACACACGCCCACATACACACATGCACACATGCACACGTACGCACATACACACATGCACCCCGCTCTGAAGGCTGAGTGTGACTCTCATACTCACAAGCAGGCTCGCTATCAGTTTACTACAAAAGAAACCAGCATAGAAAACCACACGCTCGCCTCCCAGCCTTAGCTTCACACCTAATCTCCACTGGGTCCATCTAGTTGCTTTGTCTGTACGCCACTTGCTGCCATTGCTGACTGGCCAGTGACGTTTGTACACCAGCTCCTCTAGCATGAGTGACTTTCTGAATGTGTCTATGTCTGGATTTCCCACCTTCCTTTTGTGCCAAGGGGGCTGCACCCAGCTGGTACTTAAGAGAGGTTGGTGAATGAATGGGATCCAGCAGAACAGCCCTGTGTTCCTTTACGAATGAGTATTCCCTGGGAAACTGACTCCAGACACTGTCATACGCATGGGGGCACAGAAGACAGGCGTGGTGTCTGCTTTCACAGAGGCTACTCTAGCAGGGAGGACAGACACTGGAACACAATCACACAAGTGACAGATGCTCTGTGGGGCTGTCTCAGCAGCCAAGAGGGAGCACGGCTCTTGCAGAGGACCCAAATTCCCAGCACCCACCTCGGGAGGCTCACAACCACCTCTAACTCCAGCTCCAGGGGTCTGATGCTCTACAGTTTCCTCAGGTACCTATGTTCAGGTACACACACACACAAACACACACACACACAAAACACATGAACGCACATGTAATTAAAACTAGAATAAATCATTTTTCAAATACGCTGCAATTGTGTTTAGTACTGAGAAGGACACAGAGTGCCTGGAAACTCAGCCTCACAGAAGAGCCAGGATGGGCACCCTCAGAAAGGGACACACAGACCAGGTGTGCAGTGTGCACCTCCAATCTCAATACTTGAAAATGTAAAAACAGAATTAAGTTTTAAAAAAGTTATTAAAATGCTTCATTTAGGGCCTGGAGAGATGGCTCAGTGGTTAAGATCACTGGCTGCTCTTCCAGAGGACTACGGGTTTGATTCCCAGTGCCCACATGATGACTCACAACCATTTGTAACTCCAGTCCCAGGGGATCTAACACTCTGAAAGAAAGAAAGAAAGAAAGAAAGAGAGAGAGAGAGAGAGAGAGAGAGAGAGAGAGAGAGAGAGAGAGAAGGAGGGAGGGAGGGAAAAAAGAAAGAAAAAAAGGTTTCATTTAGAAGAACACCGATGTACTCAACAAATGTTTACTGAGACCTCAATCTGCCAGGCACTCTTCAAGATACTAGCAAGGTCAGATCCGGGCTTCTTTTGGTGTAAGACAGGGCATCACCACACAGCATCCACTGAACTCAGGACCCTGCAGCTTCTGCCTTCCAGACTGACCAATGTGAGCCACTACACTCCGCCATCTTGAAAACAGATCTCCTTGCCTGTAGTGCAGACAAGAGCTGGAGGGTTGGCAGCATCTGAGACGTGTAGCATTCTGGGATATAAAGCAGCGTGTATATATTACAGATGAACCAACAGAGAGTGCACTAACACACCTAAGGGAGAGCAAGCAGACTGCACCCCATGGTGTGGACAGAAAGAGCCCTGGGAGCCCAATGTCTGGGAGAGAACTGGAGGGCTGTGCACCTAGCAGGAACCAGTCCAATAAAAATCTCATAAACCACCACGTGGGAGACCACGGATCCAGTTGGCAGATGTTGAAACCCAGGCTCAGAGAGTATTAGAACTTTCTCCAGCCCTGTGGTATACAACTGCCAGGGGTAGGGTTTGCAGGTTAGGTAGCACAGGCTAGCATGTCCCCAGACGACCAGAAACTAATTGAAAATCCATGGCATATGAATCCAAGGTGTTTCTGGCACTGCTTTGCCCAAGCTGTATCTGGAAACTTCTCTGCCGCCTTGGGCTCTGCACGCACGTGTACTACACCATGCCATCGTACCTGGCTATGTCAAAAAGGCTACTGGAAACACCTGGGTGCAGATTTGATATTGCTGCGTCCCACGAATGACAGTGTTTTTACCGTACAAAGATCTCTGCTCTTCTGGGCCTAATCACAGGAAACAAAGACCTTTCGTGTTCCCAGCATCATTCCTCCGTGTGTCGGTATCAAGCTAGTCTAGTTTTGGATTGGACTGGATTGGAATGTTGGCTTTTTAAAGACTGGCACCTGGGGGTGGCTGGAGAGATGGCTCAGTGGTTAGGGAGCACTGGCTGCTCTTCCAGAGGACCCAAGTTTGATTCCCAGCGCCCCACATCAGGTGGCTCGCAGCTCTCCGCAACTTCAGCTCCACAGGACCTGACACCTTTGGCCTCCGTGAATACTCGAAATCACACGCACATAGCTACAGGCACATACCCACACGCGGACATGCAATCTACACACATAATTAAAAAGAATAAAAATAAATCTTGAAAAAAAAAGGACTGGTGTTTGGGATGCTAATTTGAGTTTCACACACACACACACAAAAAAGTGTTAAATGAATCTTGGCTTGGGATTAAGATGAAATTTCCAATTTCTGAAATGCCCCTAAGCATGATTCTGTCATTTTGTACTAGGTATTTATGTAAGCGACATTCTCAGCATAAACAAGTCCATCCAGCTCATAGAGGCAAATTTGCAAAAATGATATGCGTGCCAAATCATTTTAAAATCAATTTCCTTTTTTGGGGGGTTAAGACAGGTTTCTCTGCATAGTCCTGGCTGTCCTGGAACTCACTCTGTAGCCCTGGCTATCCTGGAACTAGCTCTTGTAGACCAGGCTGGTCTTGAACTCACAGAGATCCGCCTGCCTCTGCCTCCCGAGTGCTAGGATTAAAGGCGTGTGCCATCACCGCCCGGCTCCTTTATGATTTCTTACCAGCAAATGTTTGACCTGTATTCCTATTTTACACACTTTGACAGTGGGTGGTCATGTAACGATGCCCAGTAAAAGAGAGTCACAAGTGGAAAGCCTTAAGAAGCCCGGGTCTAGCCGGGCGGTGGTGGCGCACGCCTTTAATCCCAGCACTCGGGAGGCAGAGGCAGGCGGATCTCTGGGAGTTCGAGGCCAGCCTGGTCTACAAGAGCTAGTTCTGGGACAGGCTCCAAAGCCACAGAGAAACCCTGTCTCGGGTCTAGGGAGGGAGGGCCCAGCTGTGCCAACGGGAAGATGGGCAGTAAGGTGGCAGCAGGTGAGACACCTGCTACTCGACCCTCTGAGACTGCATTAAGACACGACAACCCTCACGGTGCAAGGGACAAAGCTCTTACCTGAAGCCTCCCAGGCCATGGGACAAGATGATCAAGGGGTATCCAGATTCCTTTGTCTTAAAGGGGCCATTCCAGCTAACAGGCAAGCGACAAGATCCTGGCAGAGACATAGGCTGTAGCATCTCTGGCTGCCCGGAACTACAATCCCAGGGGCAGCCTGAGTACAGGCAGGGGTGGGCATTTGTGGTCCTCCTCTCACCAGGGGAAAAAAATCCACAGAGGCAGTACTGAAGAAGTCTGGGGCAGATGTGCGGGATGCCCGGATCATGGGGACACCTGGGCTGGGGACTTGGGATGAAGGAGGCAGAGTGGCCCAGAGGGCATGCTGCAGGGGTGGCGATGCTCCCTGGGGACCAAGACTGTCTGCTATAGCTGCTGGGGTGGCAGCGGAGCACAGGACTGGTGGGATGTGGGGCAGTGGTAGGGCACGGACCTAGCATGTATGAGGCCCTGTGATCTATAGAGCAGGTAGGAATGCGTGCTAGATTTAGGAATCGCAGCCACGCCCCCACCTGACACTCCAAACGCTGCACTAAAGGCTCTTCCCATACCTGGCCCCACAGCTCTACAAAGCCTGGCAGGTGAGCAGGGTAAGGGACTTGCCTAAGGCCCCCTGCCAGTACATTACAAAGCCTGGATTGGAAGCGATGACCCAAATTCTCACACATTCAAATCTCTCCCATCTCTCCATACCAAGGACTGGACTGTACAAGCTTAAAATGACTGTGTCTGCCTAGGTTTCTCCTGGGGACAGAAACAGGCCACTGGGAAGGGCCCGGGCCAGGCAGCCTTACCGATGCCCAGGTTGAACAGAGACCCCACCCAGCGCTTGTTATACTGCAGATAGTCAGCCAGGCCCAAGCAGTACTCATAGCGGGGAATCCACAGGGGCTGCTCGTACTTCTCTGATGCTTGGCAGGGGTAGAAGAGTCGGAAGAAGCTCCCCTGGGGAAAAGAAGAGAGCAGCTACTGGGCCAAGAAGCCTAGACACTGGGAGTCAGCAGGAGCCAGCACCAGCCAGGCTGGACTGCAACGTAGAGAATCAAAGGCTTCCTCAAACCCAGAGACGATTTGTTGTGAGCATGAAGAACATATAGCCTATGCTCTTCCAGTTATCAGGCTGCATTTTAAATACATCCCGGAACGGCACCGCGCCAAAACATCACGCGCTCGTGGGCCCAGGCTTGGTGCCAACGGCGGAACTGGATTTGCTCTTCGGTTGAACAGGGTGGCACATTAGGTCACCCAGGCCATTCTCCCAGGCTGCCTCTCAGGAGGCAGCAGGATGCTTGGTCAGAAAGGAGCAGGAGAGAGGTTACCAGGAAGTGGGTGTCTACCACAGGCCAGAGGAGAGTCCACCCATCAGGAACAAAAACCTAAGAACCTGTGGGGCCCTGGTGGCACACGCCTGGAGTCCCAGAGATGGGAGGACCAGGGGTTTATTTAGGGCCATCTTTGGCTACATTTCCAGTTGGAGGCCAGCCTGAGTTACATGAGAAACTTGTCTCAAAAAAAAATGTTTAAAAAGGAGGAGGAAGAGGGGGAAACAAAGAGAAAGAAAAGCCTAGAAACTGGCAGGAGGTTCAGAAGGTGGGAAGGAGATGAAAGCAGGAGACACCACCCTCCCACCCAAGGCACAGAATCAGACCAGTATGCAGGGCCCCTGTGCCCCCACCCCTCCACCTACACTCGCCTGAGAAAGAACTGAGTTTCCCCGTCAACTGGGAAGGTTCAAATATTTTGAAAGAAGAGGTTTTTGTTTGTTTGGTTGGTTGATTTGGTTTTTTGGTTTTTCGAGACAGGGTTTTGCTGTGTAGCTTTGGAGTCTGTCCTGGAACTAGCTCTTGTAGACCAGGCTGGCTTCGAACTCACAAAGATCCGCCTGCCTCTGCCTCCCGAGTGCTGGGATTAAAGGTGTGCACCACCACTGCCCAGCTGAAAGAAGAATTTTTGAAAGGCAGGAAGACAGGAAAAGAGGCCTAAGGGCTGATACCCAAGCCCAGCCCACCTGTACCCCAGGCCCCCAGAACTGCGTGCTTGGACCTACAGTGGTGAAGACCCCACATGGGCGGGAATCGTGGGGCAGTGCAGGGACGGAGCTTGGGACACCTACCTCAGGACTCCGACCCTCCATCACATCTGTGCAGCCAACATGGTGGGGTCCTGAGATGGCTGGGAAGCACACAGACTGTCCGGTCCCCATCTCATCACCAGCGGGATCAAAGCCTGCACGTCCTGAACTTGCCGCCTGGAGAGCAGAACACAGAATAGCCTCTTGCTGGTCTCTTCTTCGCTGTTGCTTCTCTAGGTCATGCGCCAACCCTATCTACTTCCTGGCGCCCTTATCACCCCAACCTTCCTGTCGGCCACTCAATGCATCATTTACGCTCACGATTTGCCAGTATTTACAGGCTGGCTTTGTGGCTGCTGTTTTTGTGACGGTGTGTGCACGTGCGAGCAAGTGTCCATGAGCTAATCCTCAGTTCCCTCAAAACCTACAAACACAAGGGCAGGGGGCATGGTTCAGTTGGTAGAGTGCTTGCCCAGCCTTCAAGGACATCTGGTTTCAATTCCTATCACTGCATAACACAGTTGTGGTAATAAACACCTATAACCCCATCATTGGGGAAGTGGTGGCTGGAGGATTAGGTCAGGGGCATCATTGAGCCAATCGTGAGTTCAAGGGCAGCCTGGGACGCACGAGCTCCTGCCTCAGGATTAACACATGCTGACACTACACCTACCACGTGTTCACCCAGCAGTAACTGCTGTAGTGATCACACCCAGACAACATTGTCCTTTTAAGGCTAAAAGCACCCACTGAGACCTCGCGTCTCCTACTGCTTCCTCTGTTAGCACTGTACTGTACCCCTTACAGACACAGCTTCATCTAACCCTCTCAGCACCTCTCTGAGAAAGGAGGTATCAGGACCAAACTTACAGACAGTGAACCAGGGCAGAGAGCGTTACCCCAGCGGGGTGGGGGTGGGGGGTTAACCCATAACCCATCCCGTTTAAAGCAACAAAGTTTAGATTCCTATCCGTGATAGCCAAAACCAACTGCACGGGCAGGGTCCTGAGCCCACGTGGTTTGTTTTGACATTATTCTGATTCCTCTTCTGGGAGGATCAGTGTGCAAGTCGGAGCAAGCCTGGGCAAGAAGAGACCTCAGAGGTGGCTGCCGCTAAGGCTCCTGGCAATCTCCCCTGGCCTCCACCTCTAAAGTCACGCATGCATCACTGAGCAAGCCAAGGTCCTTAGAGACTCAGTGAGCTGCTCAAGGTCCCAGCCTGACCGTCACCACACACAGACCACCTGACTGCCAATCATCTGGTCCAGAAGGAAACCCCAGAGAGCCCCCAAAGAGTCTCTTGTGAAATGATGTTGGGAGGAGATGGTTTTTCTTTCTATTATCTGTTTTCCCCTTTTGGCTTTCCGATGCACACTTGAAGACCCGCACTATCACAAAGAGGAGGGGAGCTAAGTTCTGTGGCGGCAGTGACGGTGCAGCTGCAGGGAAGGAGGAGGAGTCCCGGAAGGTTCCCCCTTTGCCACTGGGGGCACCCACTGGAGAGCTAAGGCTGCAGCTACAGGACACATGTGGATCACATGACAGCGGAGTTGCTGCAGATCCTCTCATAAAGGAGAGACAAAATGCAACTGCAGTTCTGAGGAGAGGGAGAGACTACGTGTGTCCCCTGAGCGTGGGAGCAGAGAGCAGGGGGAGGCAGGAAAGACACGGAAGTGTTAGCCAAAGGCCTGTGAGACACGGGGCAGCCAGTGCTGGCTGCAAGGAGCCGAAGGGGGCTGTGTGTACACCTTCCCATGCATCTGTGTCATGCACGCTGCAGGCATGCAGAGGTCAAAGGCCAACCTCGCGTGCGCTTCCCTTCCCACCCTTTGAGGCAGGGTCTCTCTTGAGCTAGACCTTGGCCACACAGGCTTCCCGGATCTGCCTGGCTGGTTCTCATTTCAGCAACACTGAGGTTGTAGTGAACCATCAAGTCTGGTTTGTTTTTCGTTTCTAAAATTACCTTTATTTACTTAACGTGTGGAAACGCATGCGTAACAGCACATACGTGGGGACAACTGGAGGGGTTGTTTCTTTCCCATTTTGAGGGTCCCAGAGATGTTTAGCAGCAAGTGTCTCCCCACCTCACTGGCCCCTGGCTGCTGCTTCTTTAATGGCAGGGTCTTTCTATGTAGCCCGGATGTCCTGGAACCTGCTGTGTACACAGGCTAACCTCGAACTCAGAGATCCACCTGTCTCTGTCTCCTGAGTGCAGGTGTTATAGCCATGTGCCACCACGACCAGCCTTTTTTTTTTTATGTGAGCCCTAAGGATCTGAACTCAGGTCCTCCCATCTGTGAGACAAGCGCCTTAGCAACTAAGCAGTCCTCCATGAATGACCCAAGCCTGCAATCCAGCTCCTCTGCCATCTAGCTTGGGCATCTTAACCTAATCTTTCTAAACCTCATTCTGTATCTGCATAAGGGGATTTGGCTCAGTCCTGTGGTTGCTATGGAGATAAATGAAACCACGCAATTAAAGTACCTTGCACGGTACCTGGCAGGAGCAAGTATCTAGCTACGTTCGTCGATGGCAAGAAGAGCAGAATCAATAGCGTTTGGCAACTGTGCAGATCTGGGAGCCAGCAGGGAGGCGAAGGTGAGGCGGGGTCAGGGTTTGTGGAAGGGGATTTTGGTCTCAGCTGAGATCAGTCCTAGGGTGAGCATCAGGAAAGAGTCACGGAGGTGGGGGTGTAGAGAGCTCTGGTGATGCTGGCAGGCTTCTGAGAGGGCTAAGTTCTGCTTGGAAATAAAAATAAAAACCAAAGACGACAACTGACCAGGCTGGGGCTAAACGGAAACCAGCCTGAGTTCCCCAAGCTCGTGTCGACTGATGCCCAAGGACAAGATGGGGGCTAAAGGCCAATCTCACTTGCAAACTGCCACGAAGAGACATCCAGCCTTATTCCTCATAAACGGCAAGGGAGTCAGTCAGGGGTGTCCATTGCTCACCTCGGCTCCACAATTCATAGCAGTGCCTAGCTGGGGCCCTCTCCCTCAGCCAGGCCCAGAGAGATCTCCTCCTAGCCTGCTGGGACAAGTTGGCTAAATCTGGCCTTCCCTCCTGTCAGCTCTGAGCACAGCCCCCTCCCCCGGACTCCCCACAGAGGCTGTGAGGTGCAGTGTCTAGCCCAGCAGTCTCAGTGACCTGCTTCCCATGACATCCGTGGGAAATCTATGTCAGAGGTTTATGTACTTACTACCCAACCTCGCTGCAATCCCTAACTGTATTTCCTCCATTTTCAGGGAGAAAAAAGAAAAAAAAGCACTCTACAAGCTACGCTCCCAGCTCCAAGTTAATGTTTTCAAGTCCCAGGTGTTTCCGGTCAACAGGATTTGAGGATCTCTGAGAGAGGGTCTGTCATTCAGACACGCATGGTCACACACACGCAACAAACCCTGAGTGTACCCTGTGGACTTTACCACCATCTCACCGCACAAATCGCCATGGCCACCCAGAAACACACGGGTTAATGTAGGCAAGATGGCTAGGCAGGCAAAGGAGCCTGCCTCCCAGCCCAATGGTCTGTGTTCAGTTTCTAGAATGTACATTGTGAAAGGAGAGGAGACGGACTGCTGGCCCCGCACATTCACCACAGTCCACAGGTGCCCAGTCACGCACGAATAATTAACTGTTAAAAGAATTACTTTCTCCAATAAGTGCTATTTAATTTTTAACACACGTATGCCTTTCCCCTTCGTGAAAACTCCACACTGCAAAGACCAAACTTTAGCAGGTGATGATAGTGCACACCCTTAATCCCAGCGCTCAGGAGGCAGAGGCAGGCGGATCTCTGAGTTTGAGGCCAGCCTGGCCTACAGAGCGAGTTCCAGGACAGTCACAGCTACATAAAGAAACCCTGTCTCAAAAAATAAACAACAAAAAAAAGTCATGCTTTCTCCCTGTAGTTCTTTGCTCCCCAGGGAGCAAGAACTCGCTCTGTTATCTTTAGGCTTTAAAATCTTCCAATTCTTCTCCTCGGTTGTTCTGAGGCAGGGTCTCTCTGGGTAGCCCAAGTTGGCCCCAAATTCAAGATTTCCCTGTTCACCCCTCAAGTGCTAGGATAATAGGCAGGTACCACTATATTCAGTTCAGTTAGTTTTTAATCTGTCATGTTTATCAAAAGAATAAAGTTCTTATGCTACAGAAGGAAAAGAAAAGCTTTGGTGACTTTGAATTCCATCTCTGCTACTTCCCAGTTGGTTGAGAGCTACCTATCTATATGTGTGTGTATACATATACATATTTACTTATTTATTTAAATATTATATATATATTATATAACATTTATTTATCTATTGGAGGGGTGCCATGGCAACCCATGTGGAGATCAGAGGACAACCTGCAGGAGTTGGTTCTCTCCTTCCATGATGTGAATTCCTGGGATAGAACTCGGGTCATCAGGTGTGACCGTGTCTTTATCCACTGAAAAATCCAGCCAGCCACATCTGTGAAATCTTCAACCGATGCCTTAACTCTAAACCTGTTATCTACAGCTACTCACAAGGTCAAAGATTAACGTGTGCAAAGTGCGTGGCACACTGAAGACACAGGGAAGATACTATCGCTTCGTGAGGCAGCTCTAACTATTCTAACTCTATGACTGCTCCAAGTCTAACTTTCCTATATGGAAAACAGGGACACATCACATGTGATCCTTCAAGAAGGAAACTGATACGGCCTAAGACCTGGTACACTGTGATTACTCATGAGACATTAGCAACTAACTAGCAAGGCTGTGGTTCTCTTTTCAAACACCCAGCTGAGGCCTTCCATTTTTCCTGGCATAGGTTCCTTCGGCAAAATGAATCCTTCTCTCCCAGGTTTTCCATGCCTGAGACACACCCACCACTAAAGAGGCCCAGAAGAGCCCAAAGGGAAGGGATGGGGCTTTCATTGCAGCGTTGACCTGCTGGAGTTCTGCTTCCAGCGAGCAGCTCTGTCCCTCTGCCAGCCCCGTGGACTTTACATCACTAACTATTCCAAGAATAAGCACCCCTCTTGGGCTTCCTTTCAGACAAAGCTCTCTAGGGTCATGGGCTCGGGGCCTGTCTGAGCTTTGGTCTCTGGAGGAAGTGAAGAAATAACCCGGTCATAGATGAAGACATCAAGATCTCAAGGGACAGGATTGAGCAACAAGGCGGCAAAACCAGAAAGGCTGTCCTGATAAGAATGTTCTAGGGCACCAACAAATGGCACAAAGAGAACCTCTGTTGTTTGTGGAGGACGTGCAGTTTACAAAGCACTTTCACACACTGGAAAACAGAAGAAGGAAATGAGTCCCAGAGAGCCAGTGCGATTCGCCCAAGGTCGCGGCGGGTGAGAGAGTCCCCTGCTGCACTTCAAGTTCACAGCACCGGGAGGAAGAATTTGGCAATCTTCTTCCACCCGCAAGACAAACAGGACAAAGAGGAGTGGAGCGCAGCGTGGAGGACACAAAGCAGCCGGCGCTCAGGGACGTGAGGGTCAAGGTGGGAATCTCGGGACGTGGGAGTGGCAGTCCGCGGTGACCCTAGGAGGGCTTAGGTGCGGGGTGGATTCTGACGGGACTTGTCTGAATAGGAAACAATGAAGAGCAAAGATTAGCGGGCAGGTTCTGAGACTGAAAGACAAGAAGGCCCCAGGCTGGAATATGGAAAGGTCTTTGAATAGCTCAGTAGAAAATTGGAGCTTTCGTCAATCAAACTTACCCAGTCAAGCTGGTCACTCTGAGGCAATCTTAGAAGGATTGCTCGACGGAAACCCGACACCGCCCTAGAGCCCGTGGCCCTCTGGGAGTAGTAGTTCCATTCATTCAGCATGAGAGTTTCAACCTATGTTCTGCTCCTAAGAGTTAAACTACAAGTCCCGAGGAGCACGCGATAGACCGCCTTGCCATCCCAGGACTACAATTCCCAGAGTTCCTGACTACACCCTGGAATGCATGAAACCTGCCAAGGCCAGAGATACGGTGAGATTGCTCCCCCTGGTGGTCTGCGGAGCAGCAGCAGAGGTGACACGGCTCAAGCGGAGGGTTATAGTACTGGAAAGTAACCCTCCGCCTCACTGGCACTCACATAGTTCCCAGGCGTGCCTGGAAATACACCTGGCTTCACTTTGTTCTCAGGAAGATGTGGAGACGGAGATTTGTTCCTGTAGACAGGTTGTTTCCTGTGAAAATATGAGACTGATTGTTTAACTTGAAGGTATGTCTCTGGCTGTCAAACACCCCTGTTGACACCTGAGATTTTCCATTGTTCTCAGAGGACCCACTTAGCCGAGCACAGGGAGGAGCCCGAGAGATCCGGGAGTCCACATCTCAACCCTCCTTCTTCGATTCACCCCCATTTGCGTGCCCGTGCTGGGTTTTTGGAGACACATGGATGAACAAGATACTGTCCCGAGGATCAACAGAATTTACCATCTAGCAGAATCCAGAGAAGGGTGGGAGAATCAGAGCGAGTGTGGGAACCTTGAAAAACACCCGCCCAAGCTAGGAGAAAGGGAACCGAGTCTCAAGATGCTTAAAGGAAGAGGAGAAAAGGAAGGACTTAGTTCAGGAGTGTGGAGATTTCAGATGAGATGTAACTGAGTTCAGTCTTACAGAGTCCCAGGACGTGAGGGCTGGAATGTCCAGCAATAAATGCGAACAAAAACCGGATCATCCATGAAGCTCAACCATAGGGTACATATCT
Organism: Microtus pennsylvanicus; assembly: GCF_037038515.1. NCBI lineage: Eukaryota > Metazoa > Chordata > Mammalia > Rodentia > Cricetidae > Microtus > Microtus pennsylvanicus. The sequence continues at coordinate 65,830,769 of NC_134591.1, read as the reverse complement.
GTAGCCCCGGTGTTCAGGACACAGAGACCAGGCCTAGATCATATAGTAAGACTGTCAAAGTCCCACCATCGCGACACATACTCAACAGCTCTCTCACACATACCCAACAGTTCTCTACAACCTACTGAATGAGGCCCCAATTTCTTACCTTGGCATTTAAGTGGTCCAAATCCACCACGGTGTTGTTCATTTTATCTTGCTAAGAGTTCCGGTCCCCTACCCTGCCCAACCCCGTCTGTGAGCACCCTGAGATGCCGTGGCACCCTAAGTTGCCTTGAGTCCTCATGGCTCCCTCTGCTCTTTAGCTTGTCCAGGTATTGTTGTATCTTGAAGTGCCCTGCCCTGCCCTGCCTAGTGGGCCTTCCTGTCCTGTTTCTAAGGTTCACTCTCTAAGACACTTTGATGACTCCCACGGTCCCAACCTCTGCTTCTTCTCAGTCAATGGAACAATTACAGACTCCTGGCTGGGTGTCTTTATCTTCACCTTATGACATCAACCAGGATGAAGACTCTTTGTTTGTTTGTTTGAGACAGGGTTTCTCTGTGTAGCCATAGCTGTCCTGGAACATACTCTGTAGACCAGGCTGGTCTTGAACTACCTGCCTCTACCCCCTCCCCACCCAGTGCTGGGATTAAAGACATACACCAACAAACAGCTCCTGGAGGTCAATGGTCCTACATATGTCATCTCCATGTCCCAGCAAGTCACCAGTGTCTCGAATTCTGCTTTACGTTTCTCAAGGTTCATTTCTCCTCCTGAAACATATCACCACCACCATCCCTCCAGGAGCCATGATAAGGTCATTAGAAGAGAGATAACAACACTACATTAAGCCCAAGATTCAATTAGAGCTGTGGTTGGTGGCAGTGGCAGAATATAAACATTTTAGGGTGAGCTGAGCGGTGCTGGAGCTGCTTTTAATCCAGCACTCAGGAGGCAGAGACAGGTGGATCTCCCTATCCCTCCCCTCCCCCCCAAAAAACCCCTGTGGACTAGAGCAGGCTGGTCCAGAACACTTACGACAACACAGGGTCCCCTGGTCATGAGAGGAGGGGCTGGAGAGGTTGTAGTTCCACCGTCTACTCTCCAGTCAGGCATGCTGACCTCCAATACTGTAGGATTTCCTTCGAGGCAGCTACCATGCCGACCTTTCCCCTGTGCCTAAGCCAGGTTGAAGGAGATCTGATTGGGAACATACACAAAGCTGCTCGCTGTCTAACAAGAAAGAAGGCAAACATCAACAGATTGGTAACTTGCCCACTATGTACTTTCTGATGAGCGATGTAACAGAAGAGTGTGGCTAAGAATACAGACCCCGCTCTATGCTTCCTGAATAAGCTGAGAGCCGCTGTTCATTCTGGTGTCCATGGTCTTGTCAGCCCCAATCACTCACACCAGATTTCACTGGTATTTGGATGAACAACTTTGGATTCCCTATTCCTCCTCCCTGCTGAATTAAGACCCTGCTTTCTAAAATCAAGATGAAATTAGTACGTAACAAACAGCATTAATTTTCTTTTGCTTTTTGAGAGGAGGGTTTTACCATGTAGCCCAGGCTAGCTTCAAACATACCTTCCTCTTCCTTCTGTCTCTCAAGGGCTGGGATCACTGACACGTGACACCATGCCCAGCCTAAACACTCTAAGTTTTTAAAATATTTTTGAAAGATTTACTTTTATCTTAATGAGTGTTTTCAGTGTATGTATGTGAACTACATATATATATATATATATATATATATATATATATATATATATATACACATACCTATGGAAGCCAGAAGAGAGTATTAGATCCCCTGGAGCTGGAACTAAAGATGGTTGTGAGCTACCATGTGGGTGCTGGAAGTAGAGCCTAGGTCCTCTGGAAAAACAGTGTATTTAATCTCTGAGCCCTCTCTCCTGTCCACTAAACATCTAATCTTAAATGTACAGTTCAAAACTGTATGTGAGCATGTGTGTGAGTGTGTGTGTGTGTGTGTGAGTGTGTGTGTGTGTGTGTGTGTGTACAGTGCATGTTTGTGAATGTGTGTGCATGCATATGGACACCAGGGCAGAATGTTGGGTGTGTTACTCTGTCACTCCCCACCTGATTGCCTTAGACAAGGTCTCTTACTCACTAGAAGCTCACTCTTTGGGCTAGGCTGACCTGCCAGTGAACGCCTCGGATTCGTCCGTCTCTGTCCACCTATGTTGGGGTTTTAGGAAAATCAACCATGCCCAGCTTTTTACATGGGTGCTGGGGAGTCAGATGCAGGTTCTCATGCTTATATAGCAAGTGGGCTTCCCCTTTGACTCATCTCCCTGGTTCCTCCAATTTTTAAAAAGATTTATTTTATTTTATGTGCACGGGGTGTTTTGGCTGCAGGTATGTAAAGTGCACCACGTGAGTGCTTTGTACCTACAGTGTCCAGAAGAGGGCGTCAGATCCCCTGAAACTGGAGTTACAGGCCTTTGTGATCTGTAGGCTCTGGGAGCCCAACCTGGGGCCACTGAGGGCTCTGAACCGGAGTCATCTTCACGGTGCAGCACCCCAACCCGCATTGTTTGTAGAACAATTCCAATAGCCGGAAAGATTGCCTCTGCAGCTTAAAGCCAGTCCCCTCCGGACCACCAGAGAGAGAACTTCCCTCCCACCATCATCCCAGGGTTTGGGGAGAGCAACATCGTAAATGTTGATCACCAGAGCCCTGGCTGGGAGTAGCAAGGACCACAGAGCCCTGAAGAAGAGCAATCAGAGACCTTTTCTACAAGGCAGAGAGAAGCTGGGCAGGCAGGGCATCCTGCACTTTGCTTCCTGACTCCTTCCAGGCCTTTGAGAGTTTACTTGGCCTCAGCAACATCCTGCTTCCCAGAATCTCTCACCAGAATTGGCTGGTGAAGACAGAGCCAGTTCAGAGATGCCAGAGGCCAAGGCAGGGCCCGATTCCCACTCCTGGCTTCTCTTTCTGGCTCCCAGCCCTGTTATCAAGGATGCCATCAAAAGCCTGGCAGAGGCTTGCCTTCCTGCCAAGCCTAAGGAGGCCTGGAGGCACGAAACTCTCATGTGTTTAGGGATGGGGAGAGATGCCGAACAGGTTGGGAGCAGAGAGATTACCAAGCAAGCCATTAGTCCTTATTTACCCTCTGGGGCCGCTTTGACACAAAGGTAGCAGCCCTTGTCCAAAGCCCTGAACGCTTCCCATGTGTGGACCAATGTCCTCCTGCCAGCGAGGTCCGTTCCTCTTCCACATGCAGCAACTGCTAGTCCCTGGCAGGCACGCACCTGGTCTCCTCTCTGCTTTCTTACAATTTCACACTGCTCTCATCGCTTCGGCACCCTCATCTCTCCTGCCCGCCCCCACGGTGCTCCTCGGTGTTCCCCCACCCCCATGAGAGTGCATGCAGTAGTGAAGTGGCCTCCTCCCCATGTGAGTCATAACAAAGCGTTCCTTCATTAAGTCTCTTTAGTCTGCTATTCTGTCACAGGGATGAGAAGAGTAGCCTAAGACAGCCTTGAGAGAAACCCAGGCTAGCCTTGGACTCATAGTAATTCTCCTGCCTCAGCAACCCGTGTGTGGATCATAGGTGTGTGCCATCATACCCAGTTTGGGTGGATTTTATTCTAAGTCTGATGGAAGCTGCTGGGGGTTGGCTTTAAAATATTGGCTACGGGGGCTGCTGGGGAGATGGCTCCGTGGATGAAGAGCTTGCTACCTAAGTCTGTAAATACCGGCGGGGTGTGGCAGCCCACCTGCAACTCCAGGAAGAGACAGAAAACCGGAGCAAGCTGGATAGCTAGACTAGCCAGACAGGTTAGCTCTGGGTACGATTGAGAGGCCTTGCCTCAGTGAATAAAGTAAAGAGTCGCTGAGGAAGACACCCAGTGTCAACCTTGGGTCTCCACATACATGTGAACACAGGAGTGCCCACACGTAGCTAGGCTTATAACCACATACGCACGGAAAATATAAATAATGGCTACACTATTGCTTAACTTGAGCAAGGCCACAGACCAAGGCATCTTCCACTAAAAGAACTTCTTACAGATCTCCAGAGAAGGGTGAACGTCATGGCCCGGGAGGGCACCCAGAGAACTGCTTCAGCAGTCAGGAGGCAAGATTCTCTAGTGTGGTCTCCTTGGGAACAGGAGGGAGGTGCTGGAGATGGGTAAGGCCTGACCTATTTGCACCGTTTCAAGAGGCACAGGGACTAGAAAGTTGGTAGCTGGTCCTGGTGGTTAGAGCGGAACACTGCCCCTGTGGGTGAGCCAACTGAAGAGGCGGTAGGGGTGGCCTCTGAGCCTTTGGAAAGTCTATGCCACTCCAGGGCCAGCTGCTTACCCTTCCTTAACAAAGAGAGCCTTGGTAAGGAGCCAGGCAAAGCTGGGGTCAGGGCTGCTGCGGAGGGAAGGGAGAACAGAGCCCAGAGCCCAGCACCTGATCTTGCTGTCGAATGGTGGCAGCTGAACTGGGGTAGGGTGGGGAGATGAGAGCTTGGCTTTAGGGCTTGTTTGGAAGTGGCATTGGAAGAGCTATATGAGCAGCCTGAGATGGTGTCACATACATGACAAGTGACGGTGTTATGCACATAACAAGTAACGGTGTCATGTACGTGACAAGAGGCCCATCCTGTCTCAGTCTGGAATAGACACGTGTGTTTCCCCCACACCCCAGACCTGTTGTGTACTGCACAGCCTCACAACCACACGTCTGATGTCGGTGACTTGGTAAAGAGTGTTTGAGGAAAGGGTACCTCCAAGACTCAAGACAGACGAAAAGTATTCAGCACAATACCGGCGATGAAGGGAGCCAGAGGATTGCTGTACCATTTATTATCAAGCAAAATTCGTGCACAGAAATCACAAGAAAGAACGGGGAATCCGAAACGGGTCACCAGCTGCTTTGCCATTGCTCTGCTCACCCTCCTTGTCCCAGAGGGGCAGACCTGGGTTCCGTCTTCTCTTTTGTGTCTTCTATTCCGCCCTTTGGACCAAACTGCTCCTTTTCATTGACTAGCGGACCAGCGACAGGGTTCCCGTAACCGCCTGGCCCATAGCAGGGACTCTGTAAACGCTGCTGCTGTGTCCACTGAGAAAGTAGAAAGTTTGGCAGAGCTCACGCCCTAGGTGCCAGCTTTAGCTCCCCCACAGCTAGGCAACCCTGAAGAGCAATCTTGCTTCTCCTCATCTCCCTCCCCTCATCTGGAAGCCCAGATAGAAGGCCTGGTTCTTCTGGTAGTTATGAGGATTAGATGAGCTTGTACCTGTCTGGGACCAGCCCTTGCACAGTCTGCATCAGTTATAACCGCATCGATCTCTAATATGCTGAGGTGAGCCAAGATTCAGAGAGAAATGAGTCTGAGGCCTCTCTGTCTTCTCCTCAGGGCTCACTTCTGGACCTGCTTCTTCCCCCACCCCCCATCCCAGTTCTCTGTGGGCTTTCTCCTCAAGGCGCCCACAGAAAGCTGGCAGAGTTCACGGTGCCAGGCAGCCATCCCTGGGGACGGAGAGGAGGATAAATAGATCCTCTAGCCACTGCTGTTGATCACCTGGGTTTGAAGCACCCTGCTTGCTTGCTGGGTAACAGCCGGGTGGCTCTGCTGATTAATCCCTAGGTGGTCAGAGCTGACATGGCAGTGTCTGGGTGTGGACTATTCTGAGAAAGTCCACAAACTCCCTTGAGGGAGCCCCAGCTTCAGAAGTCTCCAGAGAGTCTATTTCAGAGGAACAGGCAGGAGAATAAAATAACTTCAGGCTCAAGCTTTGGAATTTATTTACTCAGTTTGGCCAATCCTGCCATTTCAAAGAACTCTGTCCCATGGGACAGGCCAGACCTCAAAACTCATCCTGCAGCCCGAGGTGTGGATGCTGGCTTGTGTGTAATGCCTGTTGTCCTTAATGGCCTCTGGCTTTAAAATTTTTAATTAATAAATTTAGAGACAGGGTCTGTGAATGCCGGGCTGGCTTAGAACTATGTATATTAGCCCAGGCTAGCTTTGGACTCATAGCAACCCTCCCATCTCCTGTTCCTGGGTGTGGAGCTGGGATTACAGTTCTGCTCACCACATCCAGTTTTCTCTGAATAACAGAAGTTCATCTTATGATGTGAGATTCCCCTCTGTATGCTGTAAATATGTTTTATTATCATTGGTTAATAAAGAAGTTGCTTCAGCCTATAGCAGGGCAGAATAAAGCTAGGTGGGAAAACTAGACTGAACTCTGGGAGAAAGAAGGCAGAGTCAGAGAGACGCCATATAGGCACCAGAGGAGAAAGATGTCTGCCAGGACCTTACAGGTAAACTATGAGCCTCGTGGTAAAATATAAAATAATAAGAATAGGTTAATTTAAGATGGAAGAGTTAGTTAATAAGAAGCCTGAGCTAATAGACCAAGCAGTGTTTGAATTAAAATAGTTTCTGTGTTATTATTCAGGTCTGGGTGGCCAGAAAGCAAACAAGCAGCCTCCATTTACAAATTGGAGTACCAATGTGGGCTGACTACATCCACATAAAACCTGAGAAAACTTGAAAAGCAATTCTGAGTTTAGCAGTTTAGCGCAGCTTTTTGGTAGCCGCATTTTGGGGGGGGGATGGACTCTGTTGCTGGCTGCAGGCCAAAGTATGCCTCCTTTGAGAGAGGTCTTCCTGAATCAGGCATGGCAGCAAAGGCTGCAAGGCTTCTTTAGGGGAGGGCTTCCTGGTTTGTGCTAGTTGCATAAGCTCTGGCTCTTTCAAGAGGCCAAGCACTTAAATGGGGTCTGTGAGCAGTGTGTTACAAATTGTTTCATAGCAATATAGATCCTCTATGACCCTGGATCTGGGGCAGTGAGCACGGCTCTCAGAGGCAGTGAACATACCTCTGCCATGTTGGACTGGGCAGAGCCAAAGATAGGGCCATGGAATTGGTCCTAGCCACACCCTCTTAGCATTAAAAAAAAAGTGTACCTGATCAGAAAATGATTACATATACGCAATAAAGACAGATTCAGATAAAAATAAACCTCTAAATGGGTCACAGTGTGTTTAAAAATGTACATAGGCTTGAGAGAGAGAGATAAAAAATAGTTATAAAAATAAAGTAAATGATTTAAAAAAATAAAACAAAGTCTTTAAAGAGACAGTAAAAGTAATATAAAGAATACAGATAGTCATAGATTAAAGGAGTAAAGAAAAATAAACTACATAAACATAAAAAATACACAGAGAGTCTGGATTATGTATATTATTGTGTTTTCTTTGAATTTTTTGACTGTGAATGAGCTAAGTTCAGAGAAACATTTCATTGTATGGGCTCCTAAGCTAAACTAACATATATATTTTAAAGGTATCTTGGCTTCAAAATTTGGGTCTAAGGATACGTTGCTTTGGAAAAGAGGTTCTGTTTTTGTTTCCACAGAGGACATAAAGCTGTGGATTCCTTACGGGCTAATGTGGCTTGATCAAACAAGACCCCCTGAAGCAACAGCCCAGATGGTCCAACATCCATGACAGCTTCAGGACTGCTGGCTGAGATGGACCTACCACACAGGATACACCATAAAAGACCTGATTTAACAGTGCCCCCCAATCAGCAGGAAGTAGTCTAGAGAACAACACCCAAATTCCCTACATGATTGTTTGTGTTTGTTTACATTTAAAGGAAGATATGCTATAGAGATGAATACTTTGCATTGGTATGGATCTTGGTTTATTGATACAAATTTTAGGTCAATTTTGTTATATGTACATTTCTGCTCTTGATTAAGGTATTGTGTTTGTGCAGCACATTTAAAAATGTAATGTATAGTGCATGGGTTTGGATTTATGGCAGGCCCGTTTCCCTGGGTCTGTCATAATGTCCCGTGCTAGAGCAATCTGCAGCCCCGAACCATTGCCTGGCCTCTGCCTGTAGGCTACTGAAGTGGGTCACACAGTAAGAAGGGGGGAAAAAAGAAAAAAGAAAAAAAAATTTAAAAATGTAATGTATAATTAAGAAATAGAGGTTAATAGATAGGCATCTATAATAGTCAAGCTTGTAGTCATGTTAGGTTTTCTAGATATACAGAGCTATATTTCAGATAGATATTCTTGAAATCTTTCAAAGACATACAGAATATGGCATTTAAAATGTTTTAAGAACTTAGGACTTTTCATGATAGTGAGACATATCTGCTTCTGGCAGCACCAATTACTTCAGAGAGGTTGATGGGTATTGAAAAAACTCATTATGGAATTTGCCTTTAATGTGACAAGGCTAGTCATTTGGGCAAGAAACTGCTCTTGCCTGGACTGCTTGACAGTATGCTGTATAAACTGGACAAGCAGAACCCACAGAGAAATGACTGCTATACTTGCCTAACGAAGGTGAGACAGTCCTTCAAGGTTTCTGCTTCATGAAAGAGTCTGCAAGGCATCCTGCAGGACACAGAAAAAAGTGACTAACAAACTGCCAATATAGGCAGAACTGTCTTTGAAATTTCCTACTTCATGGAAAAGTCTGCCAGATACTATGGGTCTGTAGGCTGAAGATGGTTTCTCCAATGTTATAGAAGAACTTTGGACGACTGTCCAGGCAGCAAGATGTCTCTGTTAATTCTAGAGTTTTGGAAGTTGCTTAGAATGCACTTCCTGTTAATTTGGGTAATATTATATCCTTCTAGAATCTTTGAAGAGTTAAAGAAAGATACGTATAGTTTTCCTTAGTTAAGATAAAGGATAAATTAGATATAAAACTTTAGACTCATGAAGATAGGATAAATTATATTTTCCTTAATTTGTCAAGTGGAAATGAACTAAATATTGTAACTATAATTCTTGCTTGGTACCTGTTTTGTTATATGTAATTTTACTATGTTAAAGTTAAAACCTTTCTTTTCATTTAGGACAGAAAAAGGGAGGTGATGTGGGATTTCCCCTCTGTATGCTATGAATATGTTTTATTACCCTTGGTTAATAAAGAATTGGCTTTGGGCCTATGGCAGCGCAGAATAGAGCGAGATGGGAATTCTAAGCAGAGATAGAGGAGAAAAGAAGACAGAGTCAGGGAGACACCATGTAGCTGCCGAAGGAGTAACATGCCGGCACCGGTAAGTCACAGCCTAGTGGTGATACATAGACTAATAGAAACGGGTTAATTCAAGATGTAAGAGTTAGCTAGAAGTATGCTAGAGTCGTTGGCCAAACAGTATTGTAATTAATACAGTTTCTGTGTGATTATTTCCGGTCTAGGCAGCCAGGAAACAAATGAGCAGCCTCCACCTACAATCCCCCAAGAAGCTGATATTTAAATTATGATTAATAACAGTAGAAAAATTACAGTTGTGAAGCGGCAACGAAAACAATTTTATGGTTGGCGGCCACCACAACATATGGAACTGTATTAAAGGGTCGCAGCATTAGAAAGGTTGAGAACCACTGGAGTCCAGCTTGTGTCTGGTGGGGTGGGGTGGGAGGACCTAACCAGTCCTGCTAGAGATCGAACCCATGTCCTTGGGCAAAGGAGGCAAGTGCTCTATCACGGAGCCGCACTCCCAGCCCCTGGGGTGCTATTTGTTTGGCGCCTGACAGGCATGGTTTGCAGACTATTGCATGCTCAATACCTCACCTGCCTCTTTGGGAAGCAGCTATCCTGAGCATTCCCATCATGCAGTAGAGAAAACAGAGGCACAGAAAGGTCACTTGCCCAGGAGGGTGGAGTTTATGGGGAAACTTGGGCTGTACTGTTAACCACAGTGTTCATTCACGTTTGGGGCCTTCCTCTCAGAAGGATGTAGCCAGTCCTTCTGAAGAAACAGAAGAGGAGGGAGGAAGGGAGTAATTCAGACCAAACTCCATGGAGGTGGCCTTAGCTCCCATTCTCTGTGCCGTGTGCCTCAGGCAGGAGGCAACAGCTGTCCCCTGGCTGGGAGGCAGAACCACCAGGGCTGTGAGGCAAAAACCACTCTGCTTAGAGGTCCAGGGGCACTGGATAGTCCTCAAGATCACAGAAAAAAGGAGCCTCACCTCCCCCACGCTGAACCCAGTCCTTGCACGCACCTCACTGTGTCCTCACCTTCCTGTGGCCACGCCACCCTGTAGAACAGCACCCAGCTGCAGGACACGGGTCTTCTAGTGGCTTTGATGAAGTCCCACAGATGCCCCAGGAGCCCTTGGCACAGCCCAGAAGTCTGTTTTCAGGATGAGCTTAGGACAGTCCCTCTTCTCTGCCTCCACCCAAGCCTGCAAGCAAGCGTGGGGAATTGGTTTAGACAAGCCCAGGCCCTGCTGGCCCGAGAAACTCCCCTGCAGGAATGAAGGTGAAGAGGTTGTGTGTGTGTGTGTGTGTGTGTGTGTGTGTGTGTGTGTGTGTGTGCTGCAACGCAAAAGGAACACACTTCCAGCATGACCCAGCCATGAGCCCAGGGACGGGGGTACCGTGGCAGTCAAAGCATGACCAGAGTATTCCTGTTGTGTGACTAAACTTTTCCTGGGGATAGGGAGCCCCCAAACAGACCAAAGTACGGATACAACCAAAGTTCAACTTGATGAACCAATGAGTTTTTATTGAGATTATGTACAGGAATACAGGTGAGGGGTTACTCGGAGTAGAAATGACTCAAAGACAGCTGCCTCACCAAGGCCCACCCCAGTACCTGGCAGCTCTCAGAAGCTGGGAACAGCATGACGCAGGGCCCACAAGCAGCTCAACAGGTTGCGGGTTGGAAGGTGTCCCTTTCAAGGGACACCACTGGTCTAACGCTCTTCCACAGCTTTCTTTCAGGTTGACTTATCTGAGCTTTTTTACTTACTGGGGATGGGGGTGGGGTCAGTTTCACGGACGTCCTGAACCTAGTTTGAGCTGTTTATCTTCCCGCTTACGGGGATTCCCCTCTGGATAGAATGTGTCAATCTCACAGGAAACTGTTGAACAATTTCGGAGTCCTCAAGCCTACGCCTCGGTCACCCATCTTTCTCATTCTGCTTCTCCTTCCCTGTTCAGAGCCTTTGTTGGAATTCACTGCCTCAGAGCTGCAGGGAGGGGGCGCACCAGACCCGACTGCCTTTCTACCCTTACACAACAGCCAGCTTTCCTGACTCCACGGAGGACGCTGGTGCTGCAGCCAAAGGCACACTTAGCTCATCCGTGAGCTTCTTCTCTTCCGTGGCCAAACCACCTCCAGAATGCACAGACTCTGCCCTTTCTAACCTTGTCGCCCAGGTCCAGGCCACCTTTGCGGCTCACCTGCTCTAAGCTTAACCCAGCAGGTCGCCCCATCTAGCCTGAGTCTGTGCGGTGCTGGGAAAACAAGCCACACAGCTACTAGCCTGCCTCTGAACCTGTGCCCTCTCTGTCCCTGTGTCTGGAGCCAAGGGGAGTCCCCTGACATCGCCACTCCTCCCCTTTTCCAACACTTTGGAAGATTTTCATCGAAGTCTTCTGCTTCCGTGCTGCAAAGAAGCCTCCTTGAGGCTAGGACGTTTCCAGCTACCTGCTGCCCTGAGGGGCTGCCTGGCCCACAGGAGGAGGCTCACTAAATAACTGTGGAATGAGGTGACCATTTCCTTACTCCCTCACAGTGACAGGGATTTTTCTCAAAAAACGTATTTGGAAGCTGGAAAGGTGGCTCAGTTGGTAGTGTTATGGCTGAGATTTTTCTCTGAATTTCCAGGTTCCTGGGGTAGGGTGCCTGGGGTGGGGTGCTGCTAGGTTAGACTCTCATAAAGACGGGGCCTGGGTTTAAAATGGCTTTAGTCTTGTCTCTTCAATAGCACACTAGTGTAGCACACACAAAGCCCTGGGTTAGTTGGGACACCATATAAACCTGGTACAGTGGTCCCACACCTGTAATCCCAGCACTGGGGAGGGCAAGGCAAGGTCTTTCTTGACCCCAAAGCGTGTTCAAGGCCAGCCTCCAAACCAAACCAAACCTGCTCTGTAGCTGGGAGGTAACTTCAGTGGGAGAGCAGTTACTTCGCTTAAGGAAGCCCCAAGGTTCCAATCCAGTGCAGCCCAAACAAAGCAAAACAAAACCGCAAACAGTATTGCTTCCTTTCCAGTCTTAAGGTCAATATTACTCCTTAGAGGGTTTCTCTGCCCCTGGGTCCCTGGACCCTAATACTGGTCTCTCCTCTAACAGCAGGGGTGGAATAGGACCCCCCAACTCAGCAGAGAGATTGCCTTGTTTAGTGGTTAAAGGAGCAGATGGTGGAGCTGGGGAGATGGCTCATCAGAAAGGAGCACTTGTTCTTGCCGATGACCCAGGTGTGATGCCCAGAACCCACATGGCGGCTCACAATTATCTGTAACTCACGTTCCAGTGAATCTGCCGTCCTCTTCCGGCCCCAGGCATGAGCATGGTACATGTATATACATGTGGGCAAACACTCAAACACACCAAATAAAAATAAAACATTTTTTAAAAGGCGGGGGGGGGCGGTGGGACTGGGTGGTGGTGGCACGCACCTTTAATCCCAGCACTCCAGAGGCAGAGGCAGGCAGATCTCTGTGAATTCGAGGCCAGCCTGGTCTACAAGCGCTAGTTCCAGGACAGGCTCCAAAGCCAAAAGAACTGGCTAAACCATGGGAATACAAGCAGAGAGTATCAGGGAACTTGAGTTCGGCTTTTACTTCTGTAAAATGGGGATGATGATCCTATCTCTTTTCCCATCATTCCCAACATGCTCAGGTTGTAGTCCCTTACACCGCTACCTTTATTTAGGGCCTCCGGGGGAACATGGTCCAAGTTAGAGCTGCTAAGGATCTGTTAGATGACTGTGAAGAGGGGGGTGGAGAGAAGCAGAGACGGAATGAGGACATGGAGGAGAGTGAGGGCAGCTTCCCGCAGGAAGGAAACCTCCACCAATTCCAGGCAGCCGAGGAAGCCAGCCCGGTAAGACAGCAACAGCACATACCCACACCCATCTTCTGTGTGAAAATGGCATTTGCCTGAGTGGCTGTCTATCCCTGAGCAACCAACCTCTTAGTGCCAGGAGGTCCGTTTCCCTTCGACTCTGTTTTTGGGATGTTCCTAGGCACACAGCTGTGCCCTGTCCTTCACTGAGGATAGAATGGTCACCCAGTGGCTCTCCTATCAAGTCAGCATCCCCCCCAGATCAGGAAGGGTACCTCCTTGTGGATAACCTGCCCCCCCATCAGTGGCTCTACTAGGACCTACCTAGGCAACCCTCCAGGGAGGATGCTGTTCATCCATTCTACAGATGCAGGTAGTCACTGCCGAGCTCCGTCCAGTGATCAGCGGGACAAACAGAAGCCCCATCAGGCCAGGCTCTGGGTTCAAATCTTCCCCCAGACACTTCAAGCTGGGTCACCTTAGGGAGAGCCTGTCCCCTCTCTGAGCTTCACTTTTCTCAACAGGTAAAATAAAAAAATAAAAATAGGGCTGGTGAGCTTGCTCAGTGGTTAAGAGCGCTGACTGCTCCTCCAGAGGGCCCGGGTTCAACTCCCAGCACCCACATGGCAGCTCATGGCTGTCTGTAACTCCAGTTTCAGAGAATCTGACATCGTTATACCAATGCACATGAAATAAAGTTAAATAAAGTTTTAAAAAAATAAATAAAATTAAAATTAAAAAACAACAATTGGGCTGGTGATCTCTCAACAGTTAAAAATAATAATAATAATAAAAACAATTGGGCTGGTGATCTATCTCAGTGGTGGACCGCTGTCTAGTAGGCACGGAGCCCTGGGTTCCAGTCCCAGCCCCACAAAATAAACTTAAAATATAGATAATGATAATAACAATAATCAAGAGGGAAAATGCCAGATAAATGTGACTGTGAATCATCGGTAAAGACCTTGGAGAGAAAAAGGCTGTCAGCACAGGGCCACAGTGAAGTGTGGCGCCCTCCTGGTCATCATTAGTCTTCCAGAGCCAGGTGTGACGACACATAGCTGGAATCCCAGCACTCGGAGGATCAGAAACTCAAGGTCCCTGGCTGCAACGTTGCTTGAAACCAACCTGGGGTACTGGAGACCCTGCCACTAAAGGAAAACAAAATGAAACAGAACAGCACCCCAGGAAAGGAGACCGGAAGGGGTTAAGAGACCCTGCCTCCTAGCCAGGAGCCAATCAGGGCTGGCGGGGCGGAGTCAGGCTGCTGCTAGGAAAGCGATCTGGACGGACCAGATGCTTACTGGCGTGGGACCTGGAGCTGCCGGCAGCGCTTGTGGGGCTGGAGCAGGATCGAAGCGTAGGTCTTGGACTCTGCCCTGTGACAGCTCCCTTACCCCGCGACAGCTCTCAGCCGGAGGGTGCAGGGGAGCTGCCCGGGTTAGGGGCCATAGCAGAGGGGAAGAACAGAATCCCGAATCCTCTCATTCCCCCGGGCAGCAGGCATGGGCTGCACCCAGACTCTAACTTCAGCTGGCCCCGGTGGCCCACATGGGCATAAGATCTATTTTTAGCTCTGCCACGGAAGGAGAACCACCAAACTACAGGGGTAACCAGGGATTCTCAAAGGCCGTTGGGGCAGAGGCAGGAGTGGGAGAAACCAGCCCTGTTTCCTTCCACATCACCGTTGGCCACCCCCCAGCCGCCCACCCCCATGAGCCCAGACTAGTTCTCCGTAGTCTGGCTACCTGCCTCTGGGTCAAGGGTAAGGTCAGCGAGTGCAGTCACCAGGGCAGATGGCCACGGTCTTGTGGCCTGGACAAGGGTTACATCAGTCCAAGCGGTGGCTCAGGGCAGAGGGGCCCTGATGAGAGGGCAAAGGCTGGCTAGGCTGTGGGAAGGCCTGCTCAGAAAGCCAGGACCTCCCACAGGGGTCATTCCCACAGGTGGCCAATAACGCTGTTTGAACCTAGGCAGGGAGCCTGCCCTCAGTGAGCCTCAGTCTCCCCGTCTGTGCAGTGAGGGTGCTGGACCAGAACGCTGATTCCCAGACCCTCTCTCCTGCCCTGGGGTCCTCACCTTCCCCATTTGCTACAGAAGTTCCTAACTTCCTTCTAGCCCTGACTGTGGATGGCCACATGCCCCTGTGGAGAAGAAAGTCCTTCTGGCTGGCACTGTCAGTCTGGCTCCTCCTCCTCTTCCTGGGACTCTTCCCGCTTCGCCTGGCAGTGCCACCCAGGCCTCTTCCAGGGCGCTCCCAAGGCTGGCCCCGCTGGCTGGATGCTGCCTTCCTCCGGAGTTTCTTCCAGTCTGAAGCACTCCCAGAAGATGGCCCGCAGCTTCGTCAAGCCCCTCGGGGGAGCAGCTGCACCTGGGGAGCTTGCTTCGACACCTCCAAATGTAAGGGAAATCTCCTCAAGATCTTTGTGCACTCTTCAGCTGGACCAACCGCTGAGGCTCATCGCAGGATCCTGGACTCCTTGGAAGGCTCCCGATACTATGCACTTAGCCCAGCAGAAGCTTGCCTCCACCTCTTCCTCCCCAGCCAAGACCATAGAGGAGCGTGCGGGCCCCTGCCTCCGTACTGGAATGGGGGCCGGAACCATCTGGTCCTCAGTCTGTACCCAGCTCCCTGCACCAGGCTGGGACAGGCGATGGTAGCTGAGGCCAGCCCCTCCTCGGACATCTTCCGACCAGGCTTCGATGTAGCGCTCCCATATCTTCCTGAAGCTCACCCATTGCGAGGTGGGGTCCCTGGTCAGCTGCGGCAGCATAGTCCCCAGCCTGGGGCCACTTTACTGGCCGTAGCAGAGGAGAAGGGTGGTTGGCGCACCCATGCCTCGGCCTGCCCTTGGGACAGGCACTGTGAACAAGACCCTGGACCCCAGCAGTAAGTAAACCTGCCCTTGGGGAGCTGAATGGGAGGGGCTGCGAAAGCAGCAAGTCCAGAGGATGAAGCAAAGGACAAGAGTGACATCCTGTCCGAGGGAGCTAGTCCTGACCAGTCTCCGCTGCAGCAGGCGAGATGGGGTTAAGATAGCAGAGTGGACTTCCGCCAAAATGATTTGTCTTAAAGGGATGGAAAGGTGGGTTTTGGAATTCTCCTTTGGAGAGTCTTAGACACCTAACATGGCTTACTCCTCCTCCTCCTCCTCCCCCATTCCTGTTACCCCGTCCCTCCTACTCGTAATGTTTTATGTAACAGACATTTATCTGTCACTCACTTGGTGTAAGTACTTCCTTAAACAATGGTTGCAGACGGGGGAGGGAGACCAGTCATGTGGTTTTTGCCGTACAAATAGACAGGGGTTCATTCCCCACCTACCCCATAAAATGCCCAGTCCTGGGAAGGTAGAGACAGGAAGGTCCCTAGAGCCCCTGACAGTGAGTTTAACTGAGTGAGTGGGTTTCAGGTTCAGTAAGAGATCCTGCATTTAAAGATGTCTTGATGGGCAAAGGCGCTTGCCACCAAGCCTGACCTGAGTTCAGTCCCCAAGCCCACGAGCTAGAAAGCGTGAACAGATGTCTGGGAACTGTCCTCTGATGTCCACACACCACACGCTCCTCTCCAAGGCACGGAGGCGCCCATGCACACAAATAAATAGATACGCGTACAAAAGATAAAGTGGGGAGTGACGGGAAAAGACACCCAGCCTCCATCTCTGGCCTTCACACCTGTGTGTGTACAGACACTCACACACACACACAATTATACGTAATTGCTCTCACTAGAATATGTAAAGATGATACAGGCTCGGTAACTTAACCTGTGGCCATGGGGCCAGAGTGAGCACAGCCAATGTTTGAATCCAGAATTGTCTGTCTCCAGAGCCTTCAGTATGACAGTTCTGTGTTTTAAGCAAGAGTTACGATCACTCACTCCCATCGAAGGCCTCAGGGGAGCCACAGAGACTGGTAACTGGTCCCAGCTGGAATCTGCTCTTGTGTCTAATTTTGGAGATTAATCTCTCAAGGAAATAACAGCCTTTGAGTTTAGAAAGATGACCTAGGTCAGATCGAAAGAACTTCCTACCAGTGAGAATGCCTGCATAGACATAAGGGCCTGGAGAGCTTGTGTAGACAGCCCTCCGCCTGTGCTGGTGGGTGGGGCACACGTCCTAATTACTAAGTGACCTAAGCCTGTCACCCTAATTAGTGAACCTGTAAGTCTCCAGAAAGCCATCAACTCCAACTTCTAAAGTTGCCCAGGCTGTGGGCCCGGGGCTCCCTCTCCATCATCCCAGGGCAGACGTGAGTTACAGTCCTCAGGTGTCTTCCCGTGTCTCTGTTTTGCCTCCTCCTGTGGTCTCCCTCCCTACCCTCCAGTTGGGCTATTCTGAGCTCAGCTTCCCCCAGGACTCCTTCTCCTGGCCAAGCTCCAGTGCTGCCTCTGCCCGAGGCTTTGGGCTCTGAAGGGAAAGGAATCCTGGAGGCACTTGGAAGACCTCCTGGAAGCCTGCCCTGTCATTCCCAGGGCCAGCCCTTCTGGAGATGAGAGAACTTGGGGCTCCTCGGGCCCAGAGCCTCCCGAAAACTCTCCTGTGGTGACAAGGTTCCTGTGTCGGGGTCACCATGCCCTCTCTTTGCCCACTGAGCCCACACTGGCTCTGTTTGTCACCAGAAGGCCCTCTCTGGGCTAACTTTAGTTATGACTGTACTTGCTGAGGGAAAGTGTTCTGGTGTAGGATGGGCCACCTGTAGATATGTGTGTGGTTGTTGCTGTTGTTGTTTTGCCCTGACCTACTTGGAAGGTTCAGGGTAGACCCCGCTGGCCTTGAGCACACGATAATTCTGCTGCCTTTTCCTCCTGAGTGTGGGGACTGGGACTACAGATGCGTGGCCACCCTGCTCCGGGAAGCGTTTCCCACGATGAGTTTATTCCCAAGGTCTGCTGTGTGGTAGTCATTGTCCTCAGTTTCTCAGAAGGACCCGACAGCTGCCTAGGGACAGAGTGAGAGAGGGACACCAGCCCCAGAGGACAACCCGAATAAGCAAGCACTGGCCAGAGAAAGAGGCACTGCAGTCCCTGCCACCATCCCACATCCCCTGGCTGGCAGACAGGTAGTGGTGGTGGCGGCTGCCCAGGGAACTGAGCTATACCCACCTTCCTCCATGACTGCTGATTCTCCCAGCAGCCCCCACAGGAGATAAGAGTCCCCATCTCAGGGCACAGGAAACAGACTCAGAGAGTTGTGTGTGGGGAGTGCCAGGGGCTCTCTGCTCCCCAGATCCCCTCACTTTTCCAATCAAGCACTCTGCAGTGGGGTTGGGATTCAGAACTGTACTTTCGGCCCCCGTGCCAGTGTTTTTCCACCTTGGTTGAATAGTCTCCTGTTGCTTTGGAATAAGGGCCCGCCCACTGAAATTGTAATTTCTTTATTTTTATGAATAGGTGATTCATTCACAGTACGAAGAATTCCAGTGGTACAAAGGGGTACACATTCAAACGTCCCCCTCCCACCTGGCTCGACCACCCAGGTTTCCTTTCTGGAGCCGAGCGCTGGTTCCATCATTTTCTGTGTTTTCCTTTTCTGGGGAGCTCTGTACACCCAGGGTGTGTGTAGGTACTCCCAAGTACCTCTTTTCTGTTTGTTCTCCTGTAGCCCAGGCTGGAGAACTTTCAGCTCACTGCGTGGGTGAAGATGGTCTTGAATGCTTAATCTTCCCTGTCTCCACCACCCATGTACCGAGATGACAGATGTGTGCTACCATGCCCAGTCTCGTCTCCGTTTTTAAAATTCTGCACATGCCTGTGCATACATGCACGCTAGCTCACATGTATGTGGCCACACATGTGTGGGGATCCATGTGCACAAGTGGGCACATGTGTGTGGAGGCCCGAAGTTGATGGCTATCTTCCCAATTATTCTCTACTTTATACACCGAGGCAGAGCCCCTCTCTTGAACCCAGAGCTCACCAGTTCACCAAGTCCAGCTAGCTAGCTTGTTTGTAGGCTCCCGTCTCCATACCTTATGTTGAGATTACAAGTGGACGGCCATGCCTCCTCAGTATTTCGCTGGGTGTTGGGGGATCTAAAGTCTGGTCTCATAAAATTTGTTTATTTATTGTTTTATGTGTATGTGTCCTTGCATGCATTTATTATACCATATGTATGCAAGATACTTTAAGAGATCTAAAGAGGCCAGATGATGGTGGTACACACCTTTAATCACAGCACTCGGGAGGCAGAGGCAGACGCAGACGGATCTCTATGAGTTCCAGGACAGCCAGATCTACAGATTGTGTTCCAGGACAGCCAGAGCCACATAGTGAGACCCTGTCTCAAAAAAAAAAAAGTACAAAAACAAAAAAACAAAACAGAGAGAGAGAGGAGAGGGAGAGAGACAGAGAGCAAAAGAGGGCATTGGATTCCTAGGAGTTGGAGAAACTACTGTTACGGATGTTTGTGAGCTGCCATGTGGGCGCTGGGAACCAAACCCGAGTCCTTTGCAAGAGCAAGAGGTGCCCTTAACTGCTGAGCCAGCTTTCCAGCCTCCAAAGTGAGGTCTCGTGTGCAGTGTTCCACTTGTGGAGCCATGATCCCATCCCCCCTCCCCACTGAAAAAGTTTAGTCTGTCTGTCAGAGGACAAGGTTGTCCATCTTTACATGGGCTCCAGGAGTCAAACTCTTCACCCATCTTCCCGTCGTTAATGTGAATTGAGTGGATGTTTCTGTGCCCTGCTCCGAAAACGCTTTGATATATAAACACTTTGATTATTTTTTTATATATTAACCCAGTACTTAAATATAATTTGAGTATTTTCCTCCAGGGTAGGAGTGACTGCAAAACCCTAGGAACCATGGAAGCCACACTATGGCTCTGTCGTGGACAGGCTCTGGTGAACCCCGTGGCTGAGGGCAGAACCGTGCCATTCACCATGGGCTCTGAAGCCCTAGGCCTACGGCGCATAATGTAAACAGTAGACTAGCCTCAGACTGCTTGGTGGTCAGCACAGAGAGCACAAGTTCCCTCTCTGACTGTCGCTCCCAGCCCCACACAGCTGTTCCTTCAGCCCCTGTGCTCTGCTAACTCAGCCCTGTCAGGGAGGCAGGTGACCAGTGGTACAGTGTTAGGCCGGGGAAGGCTATAGTGCAGTGATTCTCAACCTTTGGGTCGCCCAAGACGATCGGAAAACACAGATACGTACATTATGATTCACAACAGTAACAAAATTACAGTTTTGAAGTAGCAGCGAAAATATTTCTGTGGTGGGGTCACCATGTGAGGGCCCGCATTAAAGGGCCACAGCATAGGAGGGCTGAGCACCATTGCTGTAGTCTGCTCTACTTCAGAACCAAGGGCGTCCTTGGGCCTCAGTTTCCTCGCCTGTCAGATAGGATAGGATGGCGGTCTGTTCCATTTCAGGGAGTGGCTGCAAGAATGATCTGTGTACATGGAAACCGCTTAGAACAGGAATGGTGGCTGGCTGGGCTATCGAGGAGGGCTTCCTGGAGAGGGTGACACTGAGCCAGGTCTTTGCTGTAGAGCAGAAGGAACTTCCTGCGTGGGGCAGAGAGGGCACTCGGGACGAGGGAGAGGGCATAAGATGGAAGGGACCTAGAAACCGAGGGGTACAGTCAATGCAGTGGGCCCCTTTTCTCTCCGTGGGCTCCTTTTAGTTCCGTACAGCTCACTGCGGGAGTGGGGAGCTGGGCTGCCTGGCCAGAGCTATGGTTTAATGTCACAAAGGGGTGAGGTTTGTTTTGTGGTTCCTTCCAAAGGCCCCCGGTGGACCCCGAACCTATCCTGCATGATGGCTGAAATAGCTGGGGATTGGGATTGGCACATCTTCGTTCTCACGGAAGCCCAGTCCCTCTCCTTGAGACCAAGTCTCCTCTACTGGAGCTGCCTGGTTCTGCTGGAGGACTGACTCGGAGCAGAGATCAGCTGAGGAGGTCATGGGTCGCCCCTTCACGCACTTCATTGAGCACTGTGTGCACCCATGGGTCCCTTCTGGCCCTTTCTTCCCCAGCTAGATTGCAGTCCTTGGTTCCCTAAACTGGCAGTTCCAGAGAGGTGGCTCTGAGGAGGCTGTGGCTTCTGGACACTCCCTCAGACTCACTAGCACAACCTGATCATGGCTCTGAGGCTGGGGGAGGAGGAGGGGGGAAACAGAGGAGGCCTGTCCTCCAAGACAGGGTTGTGGGCAAGAGCTTCCTGTACAGTTCCAGGCTGGAGGCCCAGCCCACCTCAGTACAGAGAAGCCTTTCACGGCTAGGCCTCCAGTGCGGGAGGGCTGAGTGTGGAGGTCACTCAGGTGACAGGGTGGGCTGGATGTGGAGGTCACTCGGGTGAGGGGGAGGACTGGATGTGGAAGTCACTCGGGTGATGGGGCGGGCTGGATGCAGAGGTCACTTGGAGTGGGCTGAGTGTGGAGATCACTCGGGTGATGGGGAGGACTGGATGAGGTCACTCGGGTGATGGGGTGGGCTGGATGTGGAGGTCACTCGGGTGACGGGGTGGGCTGGATGTGGAGGCCACTCAGGTGATGGGGTGGGCTGGATGTGGAGGTCACTCAGGTGACAGGGAGGATTGGATGAAGAGGTCTCTTGGGTGATGTGGAGGACCGGATGTGGAGGTCTCTTGGGTGATGTGGAGGACCGGATGTGGAGGTCTCTTGGGTGATGTGGAGGACCGGATGTGGAGGTCTCTTGGGTGATGTGGAGGGCTGAGTGTGGAGGTCACTCGGGTGACGGGGTGGGCTGGATGTGGAGGTCACTCGGGTGACGGGGTGGGCTGGATGTGGGGGTCACTCGGGTGACGGGGTGGGCTGGATGTGGAGTCTCTTGGGTGATGTGGAGGACTGGATGTGGAGGTCACTCGGGTGACGGGGTGGGCTGGATGTGGAGGTCACTCGGGTGACGGGGTGGGCTGGATGTGGGGGTCACTCGGGTGACGGGGTGGGCTGGATGTGGGGGTCACTCGGGTGACGGGGTGGGCTGGATGTGGAGTCTCTTGGGTGATGTGGAGGACTGGATGTGGAGGTCACTCGGGTGACGGGGTGGGCTGGATGTGGAGGTCACTCGGGTGACGGGGTGGGCTGGATGTGGGGGTCACTCGGGTGACGGGGTGGGCTGGATGTGGGGGTCACTCGGGTGACGGGGTGGGCTGGATGTGGAGTCTCTTGGGTGATGGGGAGGACTGGATGTGGGGGTCACTGGGGTGACGTGGAGGACTGAGCCAGAGTGGAAGTGGAAGGAAGGACACGAGACCCATAACCTCCCACTTTGTAAATGAAAGAACTGAGGTACAAGGAAGAGGAGGGAGGTGTCTGAGGCCACCAAGGGCAGGCATTGTTTCTGAGTCCCCAGCAGCAGTGAGCGGAGGAGAGGCCAGGGCCAGGTCTCTGCCCCTGGTTATGTTACTGTCAGTGTGTGGCTGTCTGGCTGTCTGAGGACACATCTTGTGACTGCGGGAAAGTCACTGCAAGGCCACTGGGGCCGCCAAGGACAGTGAGGGGCAGCTGTCTCGGGCTCCCATGCCCAGAGCCCTTCCTGTACCTTCTCAGGATCCACCCAGGAGAAACACTACCCAATGCCACCTTCTGCCTCATTCCTGGCCACCGATCTGCTGCCTCCTGCTTCCTCCAAGCCCTTCAGGTACATCCCAACCTGAATATCCCCCAGCCTCTGCACCTCCACCCTCGAGTGCTGGAATGCTGGGCACATGCACATAGGAAGGGGGTCCCTGTCCCCCCAACCCTCCTTATCCTTTCCCCCAACAGCAGGGACTGCTACTGTGAATTGGGGTGGTGGTGAGTCTGTGCAGGGAGGGGCTGGGCTCCCCAATGACTGCCCTGCCCCCCAGGCCGGCTGTATCCCTGTGCTCCTTAGCCCGCGCTGGGAGCTGCCTTTCTCCGAAGTCATCGACTGGACCAAGGCAGCCATCGTTGCTGATGAGAGGCTCCCGCTGCAGGTAGCTCAGGGGGTACCTTGGTGGGGGGCATGTCAGGGGAGGGATCCCAGGAACCTGGCCCTTCTATCCCCATTGCCTCCCTCAAGGGCTCTCCCATAGATACAGATGAAGGTGGAGACTCTGGGCTTGGTGAGAGCAAGTTTTGAGCCACTTTCAGCCTCAGTTTCCCCATCTCTACAATGGGATAGGTTAGATCAGGTGATCTCTGGAGCTCTGCTGAAAGGAAATGAATTAAGACCCCCGTGTCTTTTCCATCTGATGAAACTGACTTTGCTTGGATCTGAAGAATACATGGGAGCTGCCTTGAGGCGTCTGGGGAGTTAGGTGGAGGCCTGAAAGGCAGCAATGGAGCCTGGTGGCCACACCTACAACCCCAACAGGATACATAACAAGGCAGGGAGATCAGAAATTCAAGGTCCCCTTCAACTACATAGGAAGTTTGAAGCTAGCCTGGGATAGTGTCAGAAAGAAACAGATACATGAACATGCTTGGGCTTACACACACACGCACGCACACAACACTTATATTTATCCATTGAGTCTCCACATGACCTAAACATTAAATGGGCATTTTCTAGTTGAGTCTTTATAACCAACTATGAGGAAGCGTTTAATGTGCCCATTCTACAGATGGGGAAAGTGGGACTGGAGATGTTGTGACAGTCACTGCCTCCCCCTCTCCAATTTGGTATTTTGAATAGGGTCTTGTGTAGCTTATGCTGGCCTCAAATCCTCTATGGAGCCTACAATGATCTTGAACTTCTGATCCTCCTGCCTCCAGCTACTGAATACTAGGATTGCAGGCATGCATCAATGGTGACAGTTTATATGGTGTTGGGGATCAAACCCATGGCTTTGTCCATGCTCTGCGGGTACTTTGTCAACCGAGTCCCCATTTCCCTTCCTCCTCCCCCATCCTCAGCCACTCCTACCCTTTAGTGTTTTGGCTTTCTTTTTTCTTTCTTTTCTTTAAGACAAGGTCTCTTAGTCCAAGCTGACCTTGAATTCAAGGACCTTCTGCCTCCGCCTCTCGGGTGCCAGGATTTACAGGCACATGCCACCTTACCTAACGTTCAATGCCACTTAAAACCAGGTCTGTGTGACCCTAAACACAGGGTGCACATCATGGAAGCTCCGAGTTCCCAGAGCTCTGACATCAGCTTTCTCCTTTCGGGGTCCGTCAGGGCCAGACCCCAGACCCCAGGCCTCCTCTTTCTCTTCCGCTGCTCCTTCAGGTCCTGACTGCCCTCCGTGAAATGCTCCCTTCGCGGATTCTCTCCCTGCGCCAGCAGACCCAGTTTCTGTGGACCGCCTACTTCTCTTCAGTGGAAAAAGTCGTCCACACCACACTAGAGGTGAGAGACTCCTGTGCAGGGGCCCCGGGCTTAGCCTCAGCCCTTCCCTTCTCCATCCTTCTCTTTCATTCTTCGAGGGTTGTGGGTCCTCCCTCGATGCTTCTGGGAAAACCTAGGCACGGATGGCTGTGTGGTCCTGGACGCGCGTTTTCCCCTAGTCGTAGCTTGCCCTTGTCTGTGGCCTGTGCGTTCCAAGCATAGGCTCGCTCTCATGGATGGCAGAAGCAGTCTGGAGTGCTGGAAGAACTTGTGTCTGTGGGAGTGAGGAAAGGAGGGAAAACCATGTCGCCATCTGTCAGCTGTACAATCCCGCTACAGAAGCAGACTCCTCTGGCTTATAGCTTCTCGGGTGTTTGGCACCAGCAAGGGAAAGGGGTGGGGCTAAGTGGTCCTAGTAGAGTATCTCCTCCCATCGCCCCCTCCTCAGGCCCCGCCTCTTTCAGGCTCTGCCCCTTTCTCAGGCCCCACCCATAGCCTGCTGTCTGAACCCCACACACTAGCCAGACTGACAGTCGCCTCCTCTTTCCACAGATCATTCAGGACAGGATCTGGGGTGCATCAGGTCACCCCTCACTGATGTGGAACAGCCCTCCGGGGGCACTCCTGGCTCTCCCTACTTTTTCCACAAGCCTGAAGGACTTCCCCTTTTATCACCTGCAACAGGGTATGTCTGGGGGTGGGACAGCTTGAGGTGACCTCAGCTCCCCCAGGTTTGTTCCAGTTTTGTCTGTAGATACTCTCAAACTCTAATACCTCTCTTGGTTCTTTGGGGCTCCACCTTCTCCCTCCTAACTGCCTGTGTCTCCTTCCCCAGGGTCCAGCCCTGAGAGCAGTTTCAGTGCCCTGATCTGGGTGGGGGTCTCTGGCGAGCCCCTGCTGAAGCTTATCCAGGTGGTGGCAGCTTCCCGGCATTGTGCCCAGGTCTGACCCCCCGCCCCCGACAGCTGGAGCCCTGGGGCCCAGGGTGGACGCAAGGAGCAAAGCAAGGCCCTAGATGACCACACATCTGGGGGAAAGGCAGGCTTTCAGTCTCAGGTTCCTTGTTCTTTCCCTGAACTGCATCAGAATTGGCGAAGCCCTAGAAGAGGTGGTGCTTCTTGGTGGGGCTGGAAGGAAGTATTCACTCACTCATTCATTCATTCATTCATTCATTTTCTCACCTTGAGACCAGGCCTGGGCATCAGTGCTGAGAACCAAAGAAAGAACAGGGGAGGACTCCTCCCCTTGGTCTGTAATGTTAGCGGTTCTTGGTACCGACACTGTCCAGAGAACACAGGTTGCCAAGTGTGGTGGCTCATGCCTATAATTCCAGCACTTGAGCTGGAAGGATGCTGAAAGATGGAGACAGGCTAGCCTGGGCTACACAGTGAGTGTAAGGCCAGCCAAGGCTACGTAATAAGATTCTGCCTCTATGTAACAGACCACTCTAAAAACACCAGATTGCCAGTAGACATAAAAAGCAGAAGTTGCTTTCTAAAATATGGCTACATATGAGTAGTGTTAGTATAAATTCCTTTTTTACATTGAAATCTGTGTACGCTGCTGGTGTGACCACACCTTAGAAGGTAATCGCAGAGGAAGGAGCCTCGGAGCAGATGCTTAGCTGGTAGACAGGGTTTAAGGGAACAAACCCTACGCTAAAGTCACAAACCATCTCAGGTAACACTGTGATCATCTGTTAAAAGTAAACCATTAATGGCCAGAATTCCTTGTTCTGCAACCAATGGAAATATGAAAGTAGACATTGAAGTAGAAGAATGTGAGCCTGCATAGATGACTGACATTCTAAGTCATGCTATTATTTAATATCATTAAAAAATCATAATAGAACCTCTCCATCTTTAAAACTTGTAAAGGAGCTTTACAATAAAATTCTTAAATAAAAAAAAAAGATCCTGTCTCAAAAGCCATATAACAACAACAAAAAAAAAACAGGGCTGGACAAATGGCTCATTGGTTAAGAATGCTTGTCCTTTAAGAGAGCTCAGGTTCAGCTCCCAGCACCCATATGGCTCACGACCATTGGTGACGTTAATTCTAGGGGATCTGGTGACCCTTCTGACCTCTGTAGGCACCAGGCAGGCAGGCACCTGGTGCACAGACGTGCAGGCAGAACCTTCCTGCACATAAAATAATAAAGCCACCTAAGCGAAAACAAAGACCCACCAAAGACTCCACTCGTGACTCTCAGAGGACGGGAGTAGCTCGGCCAGGGTGAAGAGGGAGCCTCTCTCCAGTTGGGGCATTGGGACTGAGCAGACAAGGACGAGGATACAAACCCTAGAGGGAAGACGGGGATGGCATGTGACGTGTGACACACGGCTGTGATCACAGCACTTGGGAGCAGTGGCAGACTGAATTCGAGATCAGCCAGGTCTACGTAGTGAGTTCCAAGACAGCCACAGCTGTATAAAGAGACCCTGTCTAGGGCGACCGCTCAGAGATCTGCTTCCCTCTGCCTCCTAGATGCTGGAATTACAGGCATTCACCACCACCTGTCTCAGCCAGAATTTTTGCCTTCCAGAAGGTGGCAGTGAAGGGACATGCATCCACCAAGTGTGGAAGTAGCTGCTCTCCGTGCTCCGCGCTCCATCCACCCTATGAAAGACCATCCCGAGACTCCCCTTCTAATCCCAATCCCAGACTTCAGATACATCCCCTTTCTTCCTAGATCCTGATCCTCTGGAGCAGTGAGGAGCCACCCCCTGACAGGTGGCCTGAGACAACGGTGCCCTTGGCAGTCATCGAGGGGCACAGGAAGGTGAAGAGGGAGGACTCCCACTGGGGACCAGGGAGGACTGACTCGGGATGTCCTGAGCCTAGCTGGGCTTCTCTATGGGTCTGAAGGAGTCGGGCCATGGGTTCTAGCTGAGGGTCTAATTGGACCGAAGCTCTTACGCTAGGGTGGGTCTTGTTGGTACACAGTTGCCTGCTCTGTGCAGGGTCCTGGGTTCCACTTCTAGCCCTGGAAAATACAGAGTACTGAGGTTCCCAGAATATGTGAGGCAAGAGGCTTCAGGGGTGTCTCAAATAAGGGGTGAGGTCTCAGATGAGGAACGTGGGCTCATGGAGAAATACTGCAGAGAGAAGCACAGTGGGCTGGAAAGGGGGGGGCTGGGAACCTGCACAACGGCACACCACATGCCCCATGCCGTGGTCTTCTAGGCAGACACTCTCATCTCACCAAGTCAGGTTTATTTCAAATAACGCATCTGATGTGATAATAGAGGGAACCCTAGATGCCAACTAAAGGATCCTTAGAGACAAAGGGCAAACTGCCATCTAGGCTTGTGGGCAGGCTTCTACATCTCTGGCTTTCCCTTCTACACCCTATCTGAAGGGCTTCTTCTTACTGAGTGGAGGTTGACGGGTGTTTCTCATGCTGAGACGCCCTCAGCTCCCTCCGCCTCACCACAGGCCAGCGATCGATTCTTCCCGTACGACAACATCAGCACCAATGCCATCCTCAGCCTCGATGTCCACAGCACTCTTTCTACCAGTGAGGTGAGGGCGGGACCCAAGAGACTTCCGGTGTGGTGGGGACACACCAAAGACACGTCAGGTTCCCACGCCCTGAGGTCCAACCCTTTGCTCCTGACTGGGCAAGTTCCCCCGAGTTTCGCAGGAACACTCACGCTAAACTTCCAAGCAATGGCTCCCATCCCCTAAGCTCTGCCCCAACCCCTCAGGCAGGCTGGCCTCCCCTCATTGGCTGTAAGGATTTGGGTCAGAAAGTTCCTCCTCATAGCTCGCTTAAATCCCTCTGCAGGTGGACTTTGCCTTTGCAGTGTGGCAGAGCTTCCCTGAGCGGATGGTCGGCTTTCTGACGTGGAACCACTTCTGGAATGAGGCCCAAGGTGTCTGGGGCTACAGTACTGAGCTGGCCAATGAATTCTCCATGGCCCTTACTACGGCTGCCTTCTACCACAGGTGCAATCTTTGGCCCCAGCACAGGGAGAAAGGGCCAGAGGCTCCAGTCCCAACCCAGGAGTGGGTGGGTGGGTGCCTGCTGTCTGGAGTCAAGGGTCAAGGCCTAGATAAACCCTCTTCCCAGTGACGTGATCTGGGGGCTTCTCCTCTTTGAGCTGGGCTGGGAAGCTAGCTCAGTTGTTCAGAGCACTTGGGTAGCGTGTGCAAAGCCTTGGATTCCATTCCCAATCCTGACTAAAAGTGGGCATGTTGGCACACAGCTGTAATCCCAGCACTGGCTCAGGGGGACCAGGAGTTCAAGGACGCATCAGCTGCGTGGTGAGTTTGAGGTCAGCCTGGGATGTCTGGAAACCCTGACTCAGAGACAGGCTCCCTATGCAGCTGAGGGCTGAGATTACAGACACTGTTCCCCACCAGGCCTGGCTTCAGGGACCTCTTGAAAGTGATTCTTTAATGCACTTAAACCTCATCCATGTATCACGGAACTGGCTCTCAGGATGGAGAAGGATAATCCTCGTGTGCAGAGGGGGCCCAGCTTGTACACAGCCTCCCTGAAGCTGGTCTTTGCGTAGCCATGTTTGACGGCTTTGGAACCATATAATACTCCCCCTGCCACCAAGTCTGACTGAGTTCAGACTTGGGAGCCCAGAAGGTGGGCCCCAAGGAGGTTGTAGCGACGGGATACATCACTGCCCATCTCTTATGCCACAGGGCACTTGGAGAGCCTGGTCATGCCCAGGACAGGAGCTCCCTGTGAGGAGGTGGCGTACAGGTCTTGGAAAACAGCTTTCAGGTCTGGGGCCCAAGGAAGGTAAATGGATCCCGCCTGCAGCCTTTCCCATCCCCCTAAGGCCTACCTCACACCTCACAGGTACTACCACACCCTCTTCACCCACTCCCTGACTAAGGCCCTGAGGACCCTGGTAGACGACACGCCTGCCTGTGTGGACGTCCTGATGAACTTCCTGGTAGCAACTGTCACCAGGCTGCCCCCTATCAAGGTGCCTTATGGCAGGCAGCGCCAGGACGCCGCTCCGCTGGTGAGAGGACCCCGGGGACTGGTCCGTACTAGGAAAGCACGGGCTGGGGGAAAGGAAAGAGGGCGGATTCTCTTTTGCTGTCTAATCCAGCTCTTGCGGCAGCAGGGGTGAGGGCTCAGACAAGCTTCGTGGATACGTTTCCCTTCCACCTCTTAGGTCGCTGAGGGACCTGGGCCCAGACCCGAGCCTCAGCCTTTGGCTCAAGACTGCATCAACCATGTGGCAGCAAGGTTCGGCCACATGCCTCTGGTGTCCTCTCGAGTGCGAATGGACCCGGTGCTGTTCAAGGACCCGGTGTCCGTGCAACGCAAGAAGTACCGCAGTCTAGAGAAACCCTAGGTAAAGCGCTGCACCTGCCTGCTGGACAGGAGACAACCAATCAAAACTTTTACGGATAAAAGTCACGTCTGGGTTGGCCGGGCTCGACAGGGCGCCCAGAGGGGCGGGGTCTCCCCCTGGCTGAGGCAAATCTGCGTTTGGCACAGGCCGGGGCACAAGCCGATCCCGGTCCCAGAAATGCCTTTCTCTGTATCTCTGCCTGATCCATTCCTAACCCGCATGCCCACTCACCTCCTTGGTGGTTCGAAGCCCTAGCACGGTTCACACTGAGTGCTTGTGCACACCGCCGGGCCTCAGGACGGGCCTGGGAGCTCCGGAGGGCGGATCTTGCCCTCCTCTCTTTGGTCTGGCAGGTGCATCGTAAGTTTTTTATTTTTTTTTTTTTGAGACAGGGTTTCAGTTGTAGCCCTGGCTATCCTGAAACTAGCTTTGTAGACCAGGCTGTTCTCGAACTCATAAAGATCTGTCTGCCTCTGCCTTCCGAGTGCTGGGATTAAAAGGTGTGCGCCAACCACCGCCTCGCTCATCGTAAATATTTGACCTATAGTTACAAGAGTATTAACTGGATATCAGCGTTGTGGAAAGTGGGCGGGCAGAGTGTGCACGAGACAAAACTCCATCCCCTGCTCTGGGGTTCTTAGTCCACGAAGAAAGCAGACATCCGTAGACACCAGGGTTGCCAGGCTCAATCAAGAGTGAGCAAAGAAGCCAGGACTCAGGAATAACTGGAGAATTTAGGGTGTTGTGTGCCAGAGATGGCAGATGCTGGTCTCTGGAGCGACCAAACTGGCCGTGCTGCACTACCAACCTTGACCACTAGAGGTCAGCTGCACTACTCTCCCTTCAAAGGAATGGAGTTTGGTGTTTGTTTTTGCTTTCTTGAATTTTTTTCTTTCGTTTTTCATTTTTTTCAAGACAGGGTTTCTCTGTATAGTACTGTCTGTCCTGAACTCATTCAGTAGACAAGGCCAGCCTAGAACTCACAGAGATCCACTTGCCTCTGCTTTCCAGAGAGCTAGAATTAAAAGTGTTCGCCATTACATCCTGGCTTTCAATTTTTTTTTTTGGTGGGGGGAGGGTGGACATGAGAAGTGAGACGAGGTCTGACTCTGTAAACCCAGGCTTACTGCCTCAGCTTCCCAAGTAGAGTTACAGGCGTGAGCCACAGTGCCAGACTATGGAGTTAAAGACTGAGCCAGAGGGCGAATTGAGGGGAAGTCGAGGCACGGGTGTGTGTTAGCCCCCAGTCTGGAAACTCGGGAGGAATATGACAGAAGCTCACTTTGGCCTGCACACTCAGAGCTTGGGCTGTTCGCAACTGCGCTGGTTGCGGGGAGAGGGCTGTTCTCGGTGTCCTGTAGGTAAGAGTGGAGTCTGGGAGGGACTTTTCTTGGGTTCGTCCACCTGGAACTGGAATTATCACTTCCGAAATAAAGCACGTGTCCTTGCCCACTCACGCTCAGGCTATAAATACCCGCGCAGCAGCTGCGTGGTGTGGCGGGCGCTCAGGGTCAAGGGGGAGCGTGGTGGGGGCCTGGGGTGACTCCAGACGGTGGGGGTGGGGTCTAACCCAGGCCCAAGGTATCAGGTGTTCTCCTTCTTTGATGGATTGAGCCACTGTGGAAACTCCCGTGACTGGGTTGCTGGCCGGAACAGTCTGTCCCCTGAGGCCTCTCACCCCCTTTCTCCAGCTTCCCTCCTGGCCCCTGTATGACTCAGGTCCTTCCTGGATCCTATCACAGCCCGGTGTGGAAAGTGGGCCGTTTATTGGAAGCCAGGAGCTGTCAGATGCTTGAGGTGCAAGAGGGGACTAGAGATTAAAGTGGGGGGTGGCGGCCTGGCCCGCTGTCAGGAGCACTTGAGGGTGAGGAATCTGTACAGCTGCTGTCTAGGCAGCCTGCCAAGGATGGAGGGCACCCAGTGCCAGCGCCAGCCCGGGGACAGGAGACACCTTTGCAGGACAATAGGCTGCCTTCCGTTGGCTGTGCCTGTGTGGAAGGCAGCCTTGGATTCAGCAGCTCTCAACCCCTGCGGTAACAGATTACCCAGGGTATGCGGGACGTGTCTCATGCCGGCTGCGTGGCTTAGCCTCTCTGAACCTTGGTTTTAATGAAACCTGTGGGGACTGGAGAGATGGCTCAGTGCTTAAGAGCGTTTTCTACTCTTGCAAAGGACCCTGCCTGGGTTCCCAACCACACTGGGTGGCTCAAACACCGATAACTTCTGTTCCGGGGCATCCAACACTCTCTTCTGGTCTCCAAAGACACCCAATCACATGGTTCATATGCAGATAACTACGCGCACGTGTACACACACACACACACACACAATCAAATACTATTTAAAAGAAAGAGGAAAACAGTCCAGAAGCTCATGTCTATAGTCGCTACAGCACTCAGGAGGCTGAGGCAGGGCAGGAGACTCTCAGAAAGTCCCAGGCTAGTCTAGACCACATGCACAAGATATTTCTCAGAACATTGGCAACCGTGAAAAGGACAGCGATGACCAGCTCTTGAGAGGCACAAAGGTATGGCACACAGATAACCCTAATATCCAGAGTCTTGGGGTTAATGGAGCCTGAGGGGTGGGCGCTCATGGTGCTGAAAGGCAGAGTTTGTTCTTTTGTTCTTAGTTTTGTTTTTAACAGATGGGGAGAGGGTCAAACGAGAGGTCAGGAGGTGAGTGGTTCATGCTCTAATCCTCCTCAGGAGGCTGAGACAGGAGGATGGGAATTACAGGCTAGCGTGGGCTATCTAAAATTAAAAACTGAAAAAGCCAGATGTATCTGCAGTATACCTGTAATCCCAGCCTTTAGGAGGAAGAGGCAAGAGGACCAGAAACCTGGCCAGTGAGACCACTCTAGGTGGAAGTACAAGATTGGTGACCCAGAACCCACAGCGCAAAGAGAAAACAAGTTCCCGAAAGTTGTCCTCTGACCCACATGCACCGTGGAACACAAATGCCTATACTTGTGCACGGATACACAATAATAATCAAATAAAAAAATTAAGGGGCTGAAGAGATGGTTCAGTGGTTAAGAGCACTGGCTGCTTTTCCAGAGGATCCAGGTTCAATTCCCAGCACCCACGTGGCAAGTCACACCTGTCTGTAACTCCAGTTCCGGAGCTGACACCCTCACACAGACATACGTGCAGGCAAAAATTATAAAATAAAAATAAAGTATATAAAAGCTTTAAGATGATCAGGAGTTCTAGGTCATCTTGGGGTACCTGAGTAACCTGTCTTAAAACAAAAACCAAACTAAGGTGCTGGAGAGATGATGGCTCAGGGCTAAGAGGTTCTGGCTTCGGTCCCGGCACCCACATGGTGGCTTACAACCACCTCTAATTTGAGTTCCAGGGGGTCTGATGCCTTCTTCTGGCCTCCAATGTACATGGTGTACATACATGCCCTACAAGGTGAAACACTCATACACATAAAAAATTCAAAAACCCTAAAGACAAGACTCCAAACATATAATAGATGCTTGCCATTTATTTTAAAAGTGGGATGCTGTTGGTGGAGGCGGACACTTAGCCTCTTACCTGCCAGGGCAGTAAAGACAGGAAACCGGGAAGCTGGTCTGGCCTTGACAACAGCTTTAACTGCGGAGTCCCTTTTCCAGGACACTGATCAAAGTGACCCATACACAACCACCAGGTATGTGGCAGGCTTGGCTGTCTTCACAGGCCCGTGGGGGAGGTGTCCCGAAGTTCCAGGTTTCTATGTCAGAAGTGACCTCTGACAGCTTCCTGGGCTGGGGTACCAGGAAGGAAGAAACCAGCCAGGTCCTTCTGTAGTTAAGAGGCCTCCTCCAGGAAGTCACATGGGACCCACAGTCAAAGTGGCCAAGACACGGAGAAGCCTCAGGTGCCCTTTGGCCCCACATCTCAGGGGTGGCCTCAGTAAGTCATTATGGGCAGGGGCCCCCAAGGGCTGCAGGGGGGACCAACTGGGGAAAGACAAGCAAGTGGGGGGCTGGGATCCTTGAGGCCAGTCTCCTAGAAGCAATTCATACTGGTCAGAAGAATGGAAGCTAAGTTCTACCCCTGGCCCAGGGTGAAAGATGGAACATTCTAACCTGCTCCAAAGATCAGAACATTCCATACCACTGTCCCCTCCCTCAAGGGTGGCTCAGGTCTGACAAGCTGTCACTGATTCCAGGAACTCACAATGAAGTGCTGAGAACCCCAAGTTGTCCTCTGACTGCCACACACATTCTCTGTAGAGTTCATTCAGTTGGGCCCGACGGTACCCAGACACGTGCCAAGGAGCGAAAGGCACGATTCTCCCCTAATTAAGGTACTTCCGGCTCTCTGCTAAGAGACCTAACTGCTAAGTTAGCCTGTTTCCCCAAATTCTAATTCAAAAGCATGATTTCTGCTTTCCCCCTTTATCTCTTCTTTCAATCTGTGTGTGTGTGTGTGTGTGTGTGTGTGTGTGTGTGTGTGTGTGTGTGTGTGTGTGTTCGTGTACGCTGCATCCTCCGTTGCTCTCCAACTTCTTTTTTGAGGTACGGTCTCTCACTGAACCTAGATTGCACAGATGTGGTTAGACTAGCTGGTTGGTTCGCCCCAGGGACCCTATTTCCACCTCCCACTAAGTCCAAGGTGCATAGCATCCAAACCCAGGCGCCATTCCTGTCTCTGTGGCAGGCCTTTACCCAGAGTCATCTCCCCAAACTGACCAAAGCCCTAAGTCCGCTCGCCCCCAACACGCCGAGCTTTCTCAGTGTTTTGTTAACACACATGCACACACACACCCCCATTACAGCCATTCAGCTGTTTCCAGAACTCCACTGCTGACCCTAACTCAAAGGCATGGCTTTCTTTCTCCCTTCTCCCTACCTCCTCGCAGCACCTACTGAGATGTACAGCTTGCCTGGCTAGTGTGTGTTTCTTCCCACAATCTAATAAAATGGTCTTCAAAGTATCTTTCTGAGTCTGTTTCAAAATTCTTTTATCAAAGAGACTGACCCCTACAAAAGGGAGCCTGCCTGCCCAGTCAGGTGTCTGGACATGTATAGGACACCCCAGAGTCCCCTTCCATGCCTCCGTGCCTTTCCAGCTGGGGCATTAGGAAGGACGCCAGTTGAAGATCCAACCCAAACACAGTCCTGGAGAAGGACATCCTCATCTGCCTCCGGGGCCTCCTGTGGGCTCATAGGAGGTCAACGAGAGTCCCACTGGCACGGACCAAGGCAGGCTGTGCCTTGAACCTGGGTCCTGGCTGGACACTCAATGCATCGCCATGCGTCCTGGCCATGCCTCTGATGGTGTCTGACCAGATAGTCAGTCTGAGGGGCCCTGGCACTCCTGGCAGTCCTTCATCTCTTCAGAGTAGCTCTCAATCTGGATGGTCATGATGTGGAAGTTGAACCTCCCCTGGAGGCGGTCCCTAGCCACCTTCAGCACAGCCTGGGCGTCAGCATTCTGAGCTGGGAAGAGAGAAAAGTGGGATGCTTGGCCTCACGTCTACCCCTGGGGCACAGATAGGAGACAAGCAATGCCAGGGGCTATCTCGCACCAGACAAGCCCGAGAGCAAGGAAAGCACTGGCCTTACAGCTTGAAGTGTCTCCCCCACCCGCTCACCGATCCCGCCCCCCCTTCCCCCCCCCCCCCCCCCCCCCGCTCCTGCAGAAGTGATCAGACCACCCAAACAAGGCCTCCGTTATCTTTCTCCATAAATGCAGTGGTAAGGCTCAAAGGGCATTTTGATGCTCAGCATGTGGCCAGAGCTTGGCACACCCTCAGGAACAGCCGGGGCCTCTGGCTGCTTCTCTTCACCTTCACTCACCAATAGCTATGTGGACAGACAGCACCGGCTGGGCCACTGTCAGCGCCCAGATATGCAGGCTGTGCAAGGCCTCCACCCCATCCACGGACAGCAGGAGATTCTTCACGGCTGTGAAGTCCACACCTTTGGGAGTCCCTGGGAGAGCAAGCACAGTGGTGAAGGACACTACCCTCCCATTGCGCTCCATTCCTCCAGAGCCGCCTCGGCCAGCAGGTCCCCTGTGGCTCCCACCCCTCAGTCTGTCCTGTTACACCAACTGGAATGACCTCACGGATTTATCAGTTGTATCTAGAATGGAAACTCTGAGCCCATGAATCTGTTCTGCTCACAGGTAAATGGGGTCTATTTGATTTTAGACGAAGTCTTGCTATGTACCCCCAAGCTGGTCTCGGACCCCAATTCTGCTTCACCTTCCTGGGTGCTGGGATTACAGGTGTGGCCCCACCAGGCCCTGTGAGGCCAGACATCTTGATGAAGACAGCTGGAAGCCCCAGACCAGCACCCTACTCTTTTCCAACTGTCCTGACCCCCCAGAAAGCCATGGCTTGGGCCTAAGCCCCAAGGCCAAAAGCGTGGGGCAACCGTGTGGATTAGATGGGAAATTCCAGACACCATTCAGTGCTGTGGCTGAGGAAGGAGTAGGGTTTGGGCGCCCAGAGACCCATGGGACCTATGGCACCCAGGGAAAGGACCGGACTGGTATGGATTCTCTTGGCAACTGTGGTGGTGCACGCCTATATTTTCAACACGGTAGAGGCTGACGCAGTCCAGTCTGAGCTGCATCTAGAGACCCTGTCTCAAAACCAGCAGGGGATTAGAGATGGCTCAGAGGTTAAGAGCACTGGCTGCTCTCCCAGAGGTCCTGAGTTCAATTCCCAGCAACCCCATCTGTAATGAGATCTGGCGCCCTCTTATGGCAACAGGCATGCATGCAGACAGAACACTGTATACATAAGAAATAAATAAATCTTTAAAAGCAAAAACAAAACAAAAAACCTCAGTGTGTTAAAAAAAAAAAAACAACCAGCAACAACAAAAACCAACAGGGGATTAGAGAGGTGGCTCAGTAATGGGGAGCACTTGCCTCTCTCCCAGAGGACCAAGGTTCAGTTCCTAGCACTAGGGAAGGTGGAGGCAGGCAGATCTCTGTGAATTTGATGTTAGTGAGACCATGTTTCAAAAATTAAAAAAAGCTGCTGGGTATGGGTTGCATGCTTTTAGCCCAGCACTTGGGAGGCAGACTTTGAGGCCAACCTGATTTTGAGTTCCAGGCCAGCCAGGGCTACACAGAGAGAGACCTTGTTTCAAACCCTGCCCCCCATCTCCAACAAAAACAACCCCCAAACACCGGAACCAAATCCCAGTCTTCCTGGGAAAAGGCACCTGATGACTGGGGGTGGGGCTCCAGGTGTTACCAAGGCCGCCCAGCCACGTGACCAGCAAGGGCCACGTGACCAGCAAGCCGCCCCCCCCCCCCCACACACACCCGGACGGTCCAAACAAGGGTGGAGGCAGCTCTGGGCCCAGGGGGAGGATAAGCACTGGCCCC
Organism: Microtus pennsylvanicus; assembly: GCF_037038515.1. Taxonomy (NCBI): domain Eukaryota; kingdom Metazoa; phylum Chordata; class Mammalia; order Rodentia; family Cricetidae; genus Microtus; species Microtus pennsylvanicus. Next base: position 65,794,053 of record NC_134591.1, on the reverse strand, counting down.
AACCTATCTAGGAACCTGCGCTCCTGATCAACTCAGAGCTCTGAGGACCTGTGTTAGGTGGCAGGCAGGCTTCCATTCACACTCTAGTGTACGGGTTCTCCAGACAGCCACACTGCCCGAGGGAACCCCAAAGTCAGGCCGGGGAGATACTTGAGCTGCTAACAGCACCTAGAGGTCTGTTTGATCTCCCAGAACTCACGCTAAACACCACACACACATGCATGTGGCACTGTAGTAATCCCAGACAAGCCTTGGGACTGACTGACTGGCCGGCCAGCTTGGTCTAATTAGAGAGTTCCAGAGGGTAAAGTGAGGACCTGAGTTCACGTGCCCAGTACCCACAAGAAAAACAAAAACAAGCCAGGTGTGGCTGTCCTCCCTAGTAACCTTAGAGCTGAGAAGGGGGGTGGAGGACAAGCCGACCCAAGTGGCTTGCTGGTCAGTGAGCTTGGAGAAACGAGACAGCTCTAGGTTCAGTAAGAGACCTTAATAAGCTATGAAATAATTAATTAAGGGCCAGCCAAGTGGTGGGAGCACACGCAGGCCTTTACTCCCAGCAGAGGAAGGTGGATTTCTGAGTTCAAGGCCAGACTGACTGGTCTACAGAAAGTTTTGGGACAGCCAGGATAACAACAAAAACAAAAAAGGAATGGAGAGATGGCTCAGAGGTTAAGATCACCGGCTGCTCTTCCAGAGATCCTGAGTTCAATTCCCAGCAACCACATGGTGGCTCACAACCATCTATAATGAGATCTGATGTCCTCTTCTGCAGTGCAGACATATATTTATAATAAATAAATTTGAAAAGCAAGACAAAACAACAAACAAACAAACAAAAAACACCAACTAAAATAAGGTGAGCCAGGAATGGTACTGCATCCCAGAAGCAGAAGCAAATGAGTCCCTGTGGGTTCAAGGCCAGCTGAGTCTACTCAGCGAGACCCTGGTCTTAAAAATTAGGGTGAGAGCTTGGTATAGTGATGCACGCCTTTAGTCCCAGCACTCGGGAGGCAGAGGCAGGCGGATCTCTGTGAGTTAGAGTCCAGTTTGCTGTACAGTGTGAGTTCTGGGGCAGCAAAGGCTACACAGAGAGACCTTGTCTTGAAACAAAACAACAAAAATCAGGGTGAGGAAGATACCCCACTGTCAACCTCTGGTTTCTACACACAACAGATGAACACAGACATCTGCAGACACCCCACCCCCAAACCCCAAAACTCTAGGTCTGAGGTACCTTCCATGAGAACCAAGATCACATCTCTCAGGATGGTTAACGTTGTCCCCAAGACCAGGATGGAGAAGAGGAAGGTGCAGATGGGGTCCACATACTTGTACTCAGGCTGCAGGAAAAGGAGACAGACATGGGGCTCACCAGCATCCACCTGGGTCTCCCTACCATCTCCCAGCATCCACCTGGGTCTCCCTATCATCTCCCAGCATCCACCCGGGTCTTCCTATCATCTCCCAGCATCCACCCGGGTCTCCCTATCATCTCCCAGCATCCACCTGGGTCTCCCTATCATCTCCCAGCATCCACCTGGGCCTCCCCATCTCCCAGAATCCACCTGGGTCTCCCTATCATCTCCCAGCATCCACCTGGGTCTCCCTACCATCTCCCAGCATCCACCTGGGCCTCCCCATCTCCCAGAATCCACCTGGGTCTCCCTATCATCTCCCAGCATCCACCCGGGTCTCCCCATATCCCAGCATCCACCTGGGTCTTCCTATCATCTCCCAGCATCCACCTGGGTCTCCTTATCATCTCCCAGCATCCGCCTCTCCTTCCTACCAGCACAGTATCAGGAAGGTCTCTCTTTTCAGGGGGAGCATGGGACTCACTCTAGCCTTGTCTTTGAATTTTCTACTCTATTCTGCACCCAGGTGACCTCAGGACACATCTCTTCCTAAAGAGCTAACGCACAGGCAGAGCTAAAGAGGAATGTCAGCATCTGATTCGCCATTCCCATTTTATAGATGGGGAAACTGAGGTCCGATGAGACCTCAGCCACACACACACTACATCTCACTGCCTCTGTGTGATAAGCAATGCCTGGGCTTCAGCAGCCCACAGTCCTGGGCTGGGAAACGGTTCAAGTAACAACCTTTCTGAATGCATAAAGCACAACTGCCTACCTTTTAGGCTTGTTGCAGAGGTAAAAGGAGCCAGCACTCAGTATTAAATATTCCTTCCCTTTCTCTACCTTCTCATCCTAAACTGGAGGGGGCCTAGCACGGGGGAAAAGTCCCTGCACAGAGCTAGGCACTGCCCCACCTCCCTCCCCGTGCCCACTCTGACCTTGAAGTATATAATGTAGGCAGCCACCAGGACACCCACACTCTGCAGAAGGTCCCCAATCACATGGATGAAGGCTGCTCGGACACTGGGGTTCTCCTGCTGCTGTTGGCTGTCTTCATGGCTTTGGTTGCCATGGCTGTGCCCATGTTCATGGCTTTGCCCATGTCCATGGCTGTGCCCATGTCCAGACTGATGAAGGGCCAACCCCATTCTAAGAAAACAGACAAGACTCAATGAGGTAGCAAAGGTTTCAAGCCACCTAGGCACAGTCTACCCATTAGGGCTGGCCTCCCGAGGGTGAAATTCTGAAGGCCCCATCACTCAGTGACCCTGTTAGGCGTAGGAATCTAGTCCTACAGCCTTAGCTCATAGCCACAGGGCAACGTTCTGCCCATAGTGGAAGACTGACTGGGTGCAGCACCCCAAAGCTGAGTTTCAGAGCAAGGGGGCACCAAGGAAGTCATCTAGTTCATCTCCTCATGGTACAGGAGGGGAACCTGAGACAAGAGAGCCAAGGAGACAGAAGGCCCAAACCTGTGATTTACCCACCCTCCCTCTCTTTTACTGAGACCAGTTCTAGCCACGCCAGCCTGACTTGCCCTTTGGTCCAGCATGAACCAGAAGCATCCCCTTTGCTGTGGGTGGCCTCCAAGTTTATTCTCCGACATGGAACATGGGGGAGGGGGTTTGAAATGGCAGAGGTGCAGACCTATATATAACCTCCCATGTCCCTGGCCTAAGGTCTAAAGGAGAGCCGATGTATACCAGGGAACTTCTGTGTTGGGAGGGGAGCATGGACTCCCTCCACTGGGAGCTGCCGGAGGTTTGCACACGGGGATGGGGGAGGGGAGGTTTGCACACGGGGATGGGGGAGGGGAGGTTTGCACACGGGGATGGGGGAGGGGAGGTTTGCACATGGGGATGGGGAACTGGGGCCACACTCACATGATGTTCACAGCCACAGCGCAGGCTGACGTGATTAACATGGTGCCCCCTTTGATCTCATAATCTCCAGAAATCAGGCGCTGCACAGCCAGGTACACCAGCACCCCGGTTACCACCCAGATGGACAGCACAGACAGCAAGGCTCCGAGGATCTCTGGATAAGAGCCCAACCACAGGAACAACCTCAGCCGGGACCCTAAGGGTGGGAAGGCCTACTCCCTCCATGTAAGCCCCTCCCCACTGCGGCCAGGATCTGGGTGTCTTCGGTGTCATCCCGCCAACTCAGATATGAGAACTCATATCTAGAATCATTTAGCTCAACCTTGTTTGCTGAACATAGGAGGAAACATATATATATATATATGCACATATACACACATATATAATATACATATATATTATATTAGAGCGAGCATGGCGGTGTACATCTCTAATTCTAGAATGTGGACTGCCTGAATTTGATATTTATGTTTTTTGTGGGCTCACCACATAGATCAGGCTGGCCTTGAACTCAAGAGATTCCCCTGCCTCTGCCTCCCTTGTGCGGGGATTAAGGGCATCTACCTAATTTTCCCACCCAAATCAAGGTAAGGTCACTCCTAATTTAATTAAAGGTAACAGAAGAGGGCCCAGACTCCCCAGAGCTGGAGTTAAGTTACAGCCAGGAGCAGTGGATGCCAGCGGCTGAGCCACCTCCAGTTCCTTGTTTTGCTCAACTGACAAACGGAGGCTGAGGACACGGGGCCATCTCTCCGGACAGAAGGGAACTAACAGCTTAAGGCGGTGTTTACTGACCTTTCCCTACCCCACAGGGCATCCACAGTGACAGGCAATACCAGTGCTTTTGTCTTTTGTTCTGGGCCACTATTTCCTAAGCAAGAAAGGTGGACTTTGCTTCTCCATTAACTCCCAGATAACTGGCACCAAGTCTGTTCCATCACACTGGGAGTTCCCAGGGGCCAGAGGCCAAAGCAGACACCCCCTTCACCGCAGAAGCTGCTTTTGCGCCCTTACTCCTGGCATTTCTGTCATGGCACAGGCCTCAATTCCAGTTCTTGGGAGGTTGTGACAGTATAGTTACTGCGTTTGACACCAGCCTGGGTTAGACAAGTGAGTTAGAAGCCAGCGTGGACTACCTATCAACATCCTGTTTATAAAAAAAAAAATGAAAACAAAAACAAACTAGCTGGGTGTGGCACATGTCTGGAATTGCAGGACTTGGGAGGTGGGGACTTGAGGAGGATCAGGAATCTCTGCCAGCCTGGGCTACTAGAGGTGCGGTCTCAAAAAACTGAAAATTCCAAACAAAAACTCTATTCTGACCCGGGCTTTCTCTCTTGGATCAACCCTGTCTGTGGCCCACGAGGGTCCTTACCAGCTCGCTGCCAGCCGAAGTTCATGGTCTTGGTGGCCGGTCGGGAAGACACCCAGAGGGAGAAGAGACTAATGAGCATGCTGGCAAAATCCGTGAGCAGGTGGGCGGCATCGGTCATAATGGCCAGGCTGTGTGCTAGGTATCCACCTGCAAAGAGTGAGCCCAAGGAGTTAACTCCCCCAGTTCTGTACGCTGGCTGGTGAGACTCTAAGCCCTGAAAGACACACACTGGGTTCATGGTCTCTGCACCGGTCAGATATACTGTTAATTCACCCCTGGCCTTACCAATGATTTCTCCAATCATGAACACCAGGCAGATGGCAGAGGCCACGTAAAGCTTGCGCCGGGCCATCTGCTTCTTGGAGTCAGGGTGACTACCAGCATCTTTCTGGGCATGGCAATAATGGTTGCTCTGGATCGCCAGCTCAACAGCAGGCAGGTTCACAGGAGGGGCCCTGCCAGCCTCACTCTTCCACAGAGATCCAAAGTATGACCTGGAGGTGAAAAGAAGGAGAGAAACGCTCAGCCAGGGTGGGGGTGGGGGGGGAGAGCACAGAGTCAGTCTCTAGGAGTATTGCTGACCCCCCGTTGTTTCCAGAAAAAGTTAACTACAGTGCCTGCCAGGTGGTCAGAGGTAAGAAGCCAATGATACAGGGGGATGCTGGGGAAGTGAGTCTTGGGACCTTGTTCTAAGTCGTTCCCTCCTCCTCCACCCCTTCTCAGGTCTAGAGGACAGTCTTTACGAACTAGCCAAAGGACAGGCCGTCCAGTCGAGCGCAGAGAAAGAGCAGAGTTTGGCTCAAGACAGTAGCCTGGAATGTAACGCACCGCACCCGAGGGCACAGGGCCTCCCCACCTCAGGGCTGCCTGGGATCAAAGTGCTGGAGTGAAGGCGGGGTTCCAGGCACCCGACTGTGTTCCACTGGGGCGCCCCAGCAGGCAGTGTGCAGGATCTGTATGCTTGGTCAGGTGAGACAGGTGTTCCCCGGGGCTACGAGGCTGTCGCCAATTTCCTCTTTCCCTTGCTTCACCCCATCCCTCTGGCGGGATCCCAGGTTCAAGCCCCTGCCCGGACCAAACACAGCCAGGATGGCCAAAGAGGAGGTGCCTGTGATGCTACCCAGATTCCCGCCCCTTGGGGCTTAAACTTACCGGGCTCCGCTCGTGCTCTCCAGCAGGTTCTGCTTGTCCACGGTCGGCATGCCGCCTCTCCCACAGTGCGCCCTCGAAGTTGCGCGCCGGACGATGGCAGCGTGCACTCACCTTCCGCTCGGGTCCCGCCGCTGCGCCCCGCGCCCGCCCGTTTTATCCCCGGCCCTCACCACCCCGTGTGAAGCCGCCCGCCGCGCGTCGTGTGCAAAAGCCCGCGGGGAGGGGGGAAGGGTGACCGGCTGCAAAGGGAATCGCGACTCTGCCCCCTACACTGATCCCCTGCGTCCCGAGCCTGAAGGAGCCCAGCGGCCGGCGACCAAAAGCTTAAGGGTCTTTGCCCGGAGCAAAAAGCACTTGCTGAGAATTGCCCAGAGTTGTTAAGTTAGGACTGGGTGACCGAAACCCCCCAGTCAGACTTGGGGTCTGAGTTTCTAGAAAATCGACCGGGCGTGGTGACGCACGCCGAAGCAAAGGTAAGCGGATCTCTGTGAGTTCGAGGCCAGCCTGGTCTCCATAGTAAGTTCAGAATAGTTAGGGCTTCTTTACACAGAGACAACCTGTCTCCAAAAAACCAAGAAAGAGAGAGAGGCCTTGGGGCAGGGATGTGACTACTGGCAGGATGACTGGGGACTCTGGAGGCTACGGGTCGGGCTTTCAGCTTCGAAGAGAGACTTCCCGGAAGCTTGATCCATCTTCTTTCTCTGGCTGCGGGCCTGGTCTGCCTCCTTCTGCAGGGCGTGGGGGAGGGTGACTACGTGGGAGGGGTACACGGAGACACGCAGTATCCCAGGGGAGTATCGTTGGGGTCACAGACCCAAGCGTCCCTTGAAAATGCACCAGTTCCTTCTGCCTTGCACTGAGATTAGGATCTGGAATTGCCGGCTTTATCTCCACCTCTACAAAGAACAGTGTCCTGTCTCGTTGTTTAGGAGAAAACATGGTTACCGGTGTGATGCCACACACACCCGTTTAGACCATAGTCCCATTTTCTGGGGCTTGGGCCCTATTCCCCCCTCCCCCCAGTGTTGGCCTCTGATAGGTAGCTTGCCTGTAGTCTGTGGGGGCAGGAGTGAACAGGACAAGACAGGGCAGGACTAGGGCTGTAGCTCAGCAGGTAGGGTGCTTGCCTGGCCTGCAGGAAGCCTGGAGTTCCCTCCACAGCCCACCTCTGTAAAGGTGGAAGGGCAAAAAACAACAACAAAAAAACAAAACAAAACAAAAAAACATCAGAAGTTCAAGGTTATCCTTGGCTATATAGCTAGCCTGAGGCCAGCCTGGGGTACTTCAGAGCTGTAGGCCCTGTCTCAAAAAGCAACAATAAACCCACACCAAATCTTCTCAGAGGACTGGGTAATAGCAAGTATTTCTGGGCATGGTGCATTGGGCATTCAGCTGACCAGGAAGCAGGGACCAGAGGACTCTTCTCCTAGGATCTCCAGTGGTCTACCCAGCTTAGTTGGGTGCCCAAACACCTGTGAAATTAGACTGAAACACGTGACACAGCTGCACACACCTGTAGCCACAGGGATTAAGGAGCCTTAGGCAGAAGGAGCTCGGAGTTTGAGGGTAGCCTGGACAATTTACTGGGACCCTGACTTAGGACAGTCTCCCTACGTAACCTAGGCAGGCTTGGAATTTGTGAACCTCGGGGATCGTGAGCTAGTGCCCCCTCCTCCCCCGCCAACTAATTCCTTCCCGAGGAAGGCAGAAGAAACTAAAATCTTTCTTAGGGCAACTCATAGATAGTTTTGTTATAAGACTGGAGCAAGGTAGCCCAGGCTGCTCTTTAGTCAGCAGAAGGGAAGGTGACCTTGAGCTACGGAGCCTCACGCCTTAAATTCTAATCTTCCCCACCTAGTATCTAGGAGCCAATCATAAAAGAATTCAGGGGCCTGACCAACCAAAGGGCCCTACCTGGTGTCTGGGCTGAGGAAGGTGCCCTAACAGGCTCTCCTGGCAGTCCCCACCCGGGCTGTTAATGTCCTGTTCATCCAATCAAATCCTCAGGGTTGTGATTTAACTGTGTTTACCAGAGGACTTCTCCAATACAAAAAACAAAACAAAACAAAAAAAACAAAGTTCAGAGTTCCCAAAGCTTCCGAAACCAAACGTAGGCTCCTGGAAGTTGGTGTTCCTGGAGAAGGCACAGTGTCTCCACCCCTTCCCAGAAGCCCTGCCCTCTGTCCCTTATCTAGATTCTCTGTGGTGAATTAGTAAGAGTTAGCATTGCCCGGGTTCTTTGGTTAGTGACTGGAGGGTACCCAAGGAGGGCAGCTGTGAGAAGAGGAAACCTGGGGCTCTGCCTGGCGTCAACCAAGCACCACAGGCAGACTGAACTGAGTTTGTGGACAACCTGCGTGGTCCACTGTAAAATCAGTTTCCTGCTGTGTGGGCATCTGGTGTCCAAAGCACAGCCTTGAGACACCAATTTATCAGGAGAAATTACATTTGAAGTCGGCATTTCCTTGTGTCCCCTGAAAGGACTTTAATTTTTTTTTTGTTTTTGTTTGTTTTTTGTTTTTCGAGACAGGGTTTCTCTGTAGTTTTGGAGCCTATCCTAGAACTAGCTCTTGTAGACCAGGTTGGCCTTGAGCTCCTAGACATCCACCCGCCTCTGCCTTTAATTGACTTGCGAGGGTTTGTGCTAAGGATGTTGCTCAGTGATTGAGTGCTTGGCTAGCATTGCTAGAGCCCTGGGTTCAATTCCAAAACATACACACGTGCATACACACACACACACACACACAAACTCACTCACCCAACCAAAAATTTCATTTAAAACTTCAGCAAGGGGGCTGGAGAGATAGTCAGTGGTTAAAAGAACTCACTGCTTTTCCTTATATTATCCAGCCACTTTGGCTACCCACCCTTCTTGTGCCTTTGGTCTCTCCCCGCATGGCCCAGCTCAGTCTGGTCATGTCCACTCTGGACTCTCCCAGATGTCCCTGCTTCTGGCTATGCTCTCCTCTCCGACACAGCACAATAAACCTTCTCCTCCACCACATCTAGAAGCAGTCATGTCCTTCCCTTCCCTTTCCTTTTTCTTTCTTTTTTTCAGACAGAACGTCTCCCAGTGGCAGAGAAGGGAGGCACCTAATACAGCTCACTAAGCCTCTTAAAGGACATGTACGTGGCTTTCCAAGAAGAGCCATACCGCAGACATCAAAGAAACAAGTGTGGGTCAAAGAGGGACGCCCCGGAAGTGTCACCATGGCAAAACTGGCAGAGTCTACACGGTCACCCAGTGCTGTTGTTGGCATTGTGGAAAGTGAGTTGAGGCCCAGCTTCTGAGAGAATCAGTGTGCAGGCTGAGCATGGTCTGAAAAAATGACTTCCTGAAACAGGGAAAGGAAAACACAAACCAAAGAGAGAGGTAGCCGGGTGGTGGTGGCGCACGCCTTTAATCCCAGCACTCGGAGGCAGAGGCAGGCGGATCTCTGTGAGTTCGAGACCAGCCTGGTCTACAAGAGCTAGTTCCAGGACAGGCTCCAAAACCACAGAGAAACCCTGTCTCGAAAAACCAAAAAAAAAAAAAAAAAAAAAAAAAAAAAAAAACCAAAGAGAGAGGTACCTGGGTCCCACTGAAGTACCAGTTGCTCCATCCAGAGAAGCCTGCGCGTGAGAGCTAAGAGGGAGGAGCTCATTCCCTGCCAATACATGGTGTGAGAGATGAAAATAAAATAAAAGGCCTCAGTTTTAAAAGTATTTTTCTTTTCTTTGTTAAAGATTTGTTTATCTTTATTGGGTGTGCAGGTGTGTTCTGCCTGCATGTATGTATATATGTGCACCTGGAGCCTTGGAGTCAGAAGAGGGCTTTTCGGCCCCATTCCCTGGAACTGGAGTTAGGGACAGTTGTGGGCCACTGTGTGGGTGCTGGAAACCAAAGCCAGGTCCTCTGCAATAGCAGCCGGTGCTTCTGAGTCATCTCCCTAACCCCAAAAATGTTTTTCTTAATTAATTTGAACTGTCGTGTCTTCTCCCCACTCAAAAAAAAAAATGCTTAAAAAAGAAAACCAGGTGTGTGACAGCAGAAAGAACGGGGTCATGACCCATGCAAGAGTGAAGAGCTGGGCTGGCATTGGCACAGAAGCTTCCAAGGTACACTGGCTGGTTTTGTGTGTCAACTTGACACAAGCTAGAGTCATCAGGAAAGAACCTCAATTGAGGAAATGCCTCTGTAAGATCTGACCGAAAGCTGGGCAGTAGCGATGCATGCGTTTAATCCCAGCACTCGTGAGGCAGAGGCCAGCCTGGTCTACAGAGTTCCAGGACAGCCAGGGCTACACAGTGAAACCCTGTCTTGTAGAACAAAAACAAGTGATGGCTCTTCACAGCAATAGAAGCCCTAAAACAGATAAATAGATTAATAAATGAGAAAAGTGGGGGCGGAACAAAAACTAACAAACTTAACTGTAGTTCGTACTGGCCTTGAACTCCTGACTCCCCTGCCTCTACTCCAGAAGCGCTGGGATTATAGGCTTGTGTCACCATGCTTGGTTGATGCTGTGCTGGGGATTGAAGTCAAGGAGACTTCACAAAAGGTAGACAGACATTCCATCAGCGAACTCTATACCCTAGGCTTGTTTTTGTTGTTGTTTTGGTTTTTGAGATGGGGTTTCTCTGTGTAAGAGCCCTGGCTGTCTTGTATGCGGCGCCTGCACTAAGGACCATTTGCAAGCCGGGCAAGGGCCTGGAGATTTAAACACACAAAGACACACAGACAGAGACAAGGGCCATCCTTGAAACAGGAATGCCCTCTTTATTGTGTACCAGAGCCGCTTATATATGGATCCTTAACTGATAGCCACGCCCCAGCCAAACCCACCAGAAACCCCTCCCCTGCCATCAAGAACTCCTGAGGGTCTCCTGCTCAGAGCAGCTGCAAACACTGGAAAACAAGTTGTTTTGCTCAGAGCAACTGCAAGCATAACAAATTGTTTACAGGAAATTCAGGGTCTGGGTCCGCAGCCCCCAACAGTCTTGGAATTTGCTGTGTAGACCAAGCTGGCCTTGAACTCATAGAGATCCACCTGCCTCTGCCTCCCTCCCCCCTCAGTGCTGGGATTAAATGCATGTGCCACCACTGCTAGGATTCCCTAGGCTTGTTTCTGTCAAAACCATGCCTAACCATGTATCCCTGGCATGTATCTGACCCTTGACACGTAGCCAAGTGTGGTCTCAAACTCATGGCAGTCCTGCTGAGACTCACGTGCAGATTACAGGTGTGCACACTTTATCAGCATGGTTTTTTTTTGTTTTGTTTTTTTGTTTTGGTTGGTTGGTTGGTTTTTCGGGACAGAGTTTCTCTGTAGCTTTGGAGCCTGTCCTGGAACTAGCTCTTGTAGACCAGGCTGGTCTCGAACTCACAGAGATCCGCCTGCCTCTGCCTCCCGAGTGCTGGGATTAAAGGCCTGAGCCACCAGGTCAGCTTCCTTTTGTTTTCTGTTTCCAGTGTTTGTGTCGTCCTGTGTTCCGCTTGGCTGTGGATGAACTGACTCTGCACTGCTCTCTGAGTCTGGAAAGGGATTACAGACTGGCTGACTCTTAATTCTTTTCTCCTTAAAATGAAACAAATCAAAACAAAGAAAACCAGACTAAAGGAGGGTTGGGGCACCCTGCAGGTCAGGGTAGTTTTCATCCACCACCTCATGGTCCTCAGTTCCATCGTTAGCAACACACACAAGCACTCAAGCTGAATGAAGTCACACCTCTTTAGTAGTTACATGAAAAAAGCGCTGTAAGTTTATTTTTTATTCTTTTTCATTATTATTTTTTTGAGACAAAGGCTCTCTATGTAGTCCTGGCTGGTCTGGAACTCCCCATGGAGACCAGGTTGGCCTCGAACTCACAGAGATCCAGCTGGAGTGCTGGGATGAAAGGGCATTGGCCCCCATGTCCAGCCTGCTGTGCATTTATTAAAACAACATATAGCACAAACTCAGTACTCTCCCTGTCTTTGGGGACGGGCACTGATATACAGTACATTGCTCCAGGCCGTTGAGTGAGACCCACCCTCCCACCAAGGAAGGGAAGTGGGCAGCTCTATTACCTTGGCTTCCTTCCCTCTTTGTGACAATCGCCAGTCACACAATGACCAGGCGTGATCATACAAAAGTTCTCATACAAAAAGCACCAAATTGGCATACATATACAAGTAGATACAAAAAAATCACATTTTAAAAACATACAAAATATTTCATTTTGCACCAACGTAGAAAAGTGTCCTGTGACATTTTGAATACGTTTCCAATCGTGGTTCAGCAACTGCTGGACACAGCGGTGGGGGGGTCCTACTCTAGTCCCTGCTCTCTGAACAGAGGAGACACACTTCCCCATTGTGGCCGCCCAAGGAGCCCCGAGCCCCAACCCCCTCCCGAGATGGGCCTGTCACCCGCCTCCCCGGTCTCTGCATCCAGAGGGTGTCTACTCATCCAGCTCCTCACTGGTGTCCTGGAAGAGAAAGACAGACACAGGCTCATAGTGAGAGGACTTGAGAGAACCCGGGACCTCCAGCGCTGTGGTGAGAAGCCAAATACCACCCCCCCACACCAGCCTGGACTTTTTCTTTAGAACCAGACTAGAATTTAGCTGTCATAATTCAATGGGTTGCAGATGGCTTAGTGCAGTGGTTCCTAGCCTTCCTAATGCTGTGATGCTTTAGTACGGCTCCTCGTGTTGTGGTGACCCCCAACCATAAAATTATTTTTGTTGCTACTTCAACTGTAATTTTGCTAGTATTATGAATCATAATCTAAATAATCTGTGTTTTCCTATGGCTTTAGGCAACCCCTGTGGAAAGGTCCTTCGACCTCTCCCTCTTCACCCAAAGGGGCTGCGACCCACAGGTTGAGAACTCTTAGACTCTGCTGGATTGGAACTTGGCTCTGGTAACTAGGCTTGAACACCGGTCAGGCATAGGGGAGCATGCCTTTAATCCCAGTTGTAAGAGGCCAGTCTCACCTCCATAGTGAGTTCCCAGCCAGCCATTAAAAAAAAAGGGGGGGGGTGGAGGAGGAGGAGGAAGCAGCAACAGCAGCTGGGACCCAGCTTGGTAGGTCCCTACATGCATGAGGGCCAGAGTTCAGATCCCCAGCACCCACACAAAGAAATGCCGATGGCCATGGCAGCCCCTGTGATTGCAGAGCTCAGAAGACAGGAAAAGGGATCGCTGAGCAGTTTGGCTTGCTAGACTAGCAAATCCATGGACTCTGGCCTCAATTAAGAGACCCTGCCTAAATCAGGGTGGTGGTGGTGCAGCCTTTAATCCCAGCACTCGGGAGGCAGAGGCAAGTGGATCTCTGTAGAGTTTCAGAGCTGCTACACAGAGAAACCCTGTCTTGAAAAACAAAAACAAAAAAACAAAAAAAAAGACAGAGCTCCTGCCTCAGTGAATGAGTGGGAAGTGATCAAGAAGACCCTCGATGTCAGCCTTGGGCCTCTGCATGGACACCCCTGAGCACACGCATGTGCAAACATGCATGTATGTACGCATACCTCAGATGTACAAAGAAGAGGAGGGCTAATGTAAAAATGAACACTAGCTCCCCACCCCCAGGAATGTGTAGCAGGGCTCTCCTGTTGTTGGGAGCAGTGAGACCCCAGATCCTGAATTTCTTGTAAACAACTTGTTTTCCCCTGATCTGAGTGCCTACAGCTGCTCTGAGCACGAGACCTTCAGGAGTTCCTGATGGCAGGAGAGTGGTTTCTGGTGGGTTTGGCTGGGGCGTGGCTATCTCTATATAATCTGCCCCTGAATACAATAAAGAGAGCATTCTTGGGGCTTTGGTGTCAGTGTTAAAAGGTCTGCGTGTTGGTCTGTCTCTGCGTCTGTATTCTCAACCTCCAGCCCCTTGCCCGAAGCTCACGAACGGGGGTCTAGTGCACAGAGCGCAGACCAGAGCCACGGTGTGCACACGGCATCCTGTCCCTCAAGGAGCAAGGCAGAGAAAGGTGGCCTTTTTACCTTCTTTCCCCTCTGTGGACACGCCCTCTTCCTGATCCTCCTCGTCTTCGATAAACTCCTCCTCGTCCTCATCTGTAACAGGAACAGTTGTTTTAGGATGAGATTGGCCTGGAGGGGACATCTGTCTCCATTTCTGGACCCAACTCTACACGTAGAAGCAGCAAGGACCTAGGAGGTACCAGGCTTGTAGGATCCCAGATCACAGAGTCCAGCCTGCATGTACCCTGCCTCCTCCTTCCAGGTCACAGTCCTTTTGCCCTTCACTGATGTGTCTGTGGCCTCGGGAACACAGGAGGCACATTTAGGGTCCTCAGCGGAACAGACACAGCACAAAGGGGAGGCAGGACAAACATCTCCTGTCCTTCTGGACCGAAGTCCTTAGTTTAAAGGAATTTGCTCAGCCTTTGAAATCAGCTTGCTCAGCATCTCCTGTCTGCCCCATTCCTCAGTCAGCAGAGAGGCAGTCTTGGGGCGGCCTGGGGTTCTTTGCTCAGGACAGTGTCCACCAAGGTGCAGTCTGGGTTCTCACTTTCTCATCCTGTGGCCTTCAAACTTTCCTAACAGGGTCATGCCCCTCCCGCGACTCCAGTCCAGGCCTCCGGATTACAGAGTCGGCGTTTGTCAAACATTACTTACAAACTAGAGCACCATGGTTAAATTTGTAATCCCAGGACTCAGGAAACTGAGATGGGTTAGCCACAGATTTGAAGGCAGTTTGGGCTACATAGTGACACCCTGTCTCAACAACAACAGCAGCAGCAGCAAGTAAAACCTCCAGCCAAAACCCCAGGATGCATACATGAGCCAGATAATCCAAACCTCCAGGATGATACATGAACTGGATAATCCAAACAGAGGACTTGCTGTGTCATTTAAAGCCATAGTTACTGCTCATAATAGTTCCCCCAGAGAATCACTGGGGCCAATGCCATGGTGTCGGCACATTGTCTCAAATGTTCTCGGAGAGTCTTGTGAGCCAAATGGCCCGGGTGGGGTTTGCACCTGCTACTTCCTAGCCAAGCGGCCTTGAACAACTAAGCACTCTGAACTTAGTTTCCTAAGCTCAAGGTGGAGGTGCTAACAGAACTCGGTCCTAGAGTTGATAGGATTTATGTCAGGGTCTCGGTGCTCTGAGCAGAAAACGTCCAATGAATAAATAAACTCAGGAATGGGTGCAGTGAGACATGCCTTTAATCCCAGCACTCGGGAGGCAGAGGCAGGCGGTTCTCTGAGTTCCAGGCTAGCCCAATCTACTTAGAGAATTCTAGAACGGCCAGGGCTCCGCAGAGAAACCCTGTCAAAGTTGACTGTGTACATTTGATGTTTTTAGTGGATCTGCCTACCATCAGTGCACAGAACGCTGCCTTTCAAAGGTCAAACAGCACACAAGCAAGTAGCATCACCATGGCCTTTACCTGTCCCAAAGTCGATGGCCCTCAGGGCTTCTGCTATGTGTTCTAGATCCACAGTGAAGTAGTCCATGCTTTCAAAGCCCTGCTCTGTCTTCCCCAGCTGGCAGCCCTTGGACGCTTCCACAATGCTGGGGGGGAGAAAGGCAGGGTGAGGTCTCAGGTTCCTTATAGGAAAAGACAGCCCAGCCTCAGCTCTAGGTGGGTCCATCCCAGCCCCACAATCCATCCCTGAAGTGGAGGGGATGAAAGGGTAGAGATCTTCTCCAGGGTCAAGCAGAGTGGATGATCTAAGAAAGTAGGGGGCATGAGCCGGGGATGAGCCCCAACTCCTGGAGAATTAATGCACTGGGTCCCACTGGGCAAGTGTCAGAAGCCCTGGGGCAACTAGGGACTTGGGCCACAGTTCCGGAGACACTAACCTCTTGATGAGTTGCTTGGCACTCTGTGGGGAGAAAGAGCAAAGAAGGTTAGCACTGAAAACCCCAGGGGACATAAAACAGTGACCTCCTGAGCATAGACTCAGGTACCGCCCCATGGTGCAGTCCTGCCCTAAGACAGAATGTGGACATTTTCTCTCTGTCCCTGGTTAGCACAGGTCTTGGCCAGCATGCCTCCCAAAAAGCTGTCATTGTCTGAGCAGGAAGCCAGGATTCTCGGGCCAAGTCACTCACAATGTCTGAAGTCTCCTGGATGAGAGTCAAACAAACCTCCTCAGACCGATGGTCTGGACAAAGCTGAAGGCATGTGTTCTGGGTATTGTAGTTTTTTGTGTGTTTTTAATTTTTTCTTTGTATGTATGTGTGCCTGAGTGAAATTATGTGCACCACGTGTGTGCAGCAGCCCTGGAGGCCAGAAGAGGGTATCAGATTCCTCTGACTGTGAGCTGCCCAACATAGGTGCTGGGAACTTTACTCCAGTCCTCTGAAAGAGCAGCGAGCACTCTTGACCCCTGCATCATCATCATCTCTCCAGACTGTCTGGGTTTTGCTGTTGTCAAAAAGTTTACTTATTTTTGTTTTATGTGTATGCATGAGTGCCTGCATATGTGTATGTACACCACATATGTGCCTGGTGCCCTTGGAAGTCAGAAGCCCTCACTGGGTCCCCTGGAGCTGGAGCTATAGATGGTTGTAAGCCGCCATGTAGGTGCTGGGAACTGAATCCAGATCCTTTGCAAAAACAGAAAGTGTTTCTCTCTCTCTCTCTCTCTCTCTCTCTCTCTCTCTCTCTCTCTCCCCGCCACCCCTCTCTTCTCTCTGTTATGTAGCTCTGGCTGTCCTGGAATTTGCTTTGTAGACCAGTCTGGCCTCAAAATCACAGAGATCTGCCTGCCTCTGTCTCCCCAGTCCAGGGACTAAGGGTGTGTGTCACAAGAAGTCTTCTTAACCAAGGTCATCTATTTTTTTAAAATGTGTTTGTTTGTTTGTTTGCAGACAGAGTCTCACTATGCAGTCCTGGCTGGTCTGGAGCTCCCTATATAGACCAGGCTAGCCCCAAACTCACAGAGATCCCCCTGCCTCTGCCTGTGTCTTCTAAGTGCTCAGATCAAAGTCGTGTGCCACCAAGCCTAGCCTGGCATGTTTTATTTTGCGATAACATTTCACAATTTCACCAAGTTGCCCTGGTCTCCCCTCAACCTGCAATCCTCTCGTCTCAGACTCTCGGGTATTTGGATTACAGGCATGAGCTACTATGCCTGGCACCTCACCAAGATTTAAAAGGCCTGTTCAAGGGTGAAGGAAGAGCACAGTTCAAATCCACCCAGACACTCCAGGTGCCACTCACCAAGAGGAAGGTGGCCCCTCCAGGCTCGTCCAGAGACTGAATGGCTGTTTCCACAAGTTTGGTGGACTTTTCCAGCTGCTCGCGGTACTGGAGGATCAGGGCCTCGATGAAGCCCAGCTTCTCCTCCTGCTCCTGCGTGATCCTCTGCAGCAACTCGCTCTTCTTCTCGTCCAAGATGGCGTAGAGGGCGTCAAACTTCTGGCTCAGCTCCTCTTTCACCTGGTGGCTGTTCTCCTGGGGAGAGAAACCTACAATCTCATCTCATGGGGTCCCCACCCACTTTCTGAGACAGCCACCTGCAGTGAGAAGAGAGACTGTCCAGTCCTCAGCGCACAGGAAACAAAGCCAATGGGAGGGAACCCTGATTGCTCTTTGGGCTGATGAGGGAGGGGGACTTGATGGGGAAGGGGGAGGGAAATGGGAGGCGGTGGCGGGAAGGAGGCAGAAATCTTAAATAAATAAATAAATAAATAAATAAATAAATAAATAAATAAATAAATAAAAGAACGGCCTGCACAGAAGATGACTTGGTACAAGTCAGCGGG
Organism: Microtus pennsylvanicus; assembly: GCF_037038515.1. NCBI lineage: Eukaryota > Metazoa > Chordata > Mammalia > Rodentia > Cricetidae > Microtus > Microtus pennsylvanicus. The sequence continues at coordinate 65,776,580 of NC_134591.1, read as the reverse complement.
ATTTTATCTCAAAATAAAAAAGGAAAATGGATTTGGCAGAGGCACCTTCCAGAATAGGATGCCACACAGAGGGATAACAACGTTCCCAACCTTCCTACTGCTCCGCCCACTTGCAGTTATGATGCCCACTCCTGCCCTCCCCACCCCAGCCCCAACCCTTCCCCAAGAGACCAGATTATTTTTCTTTTTGGAGACAGGGTCTCAATGTGTAGACATGGCTTGCCTGGAACTCACGATGTAGATCAGGCTGGCCTCGAACTCACTATGTGTAGGTGGTGACCTATACACAATTTCTTTTTTTTTTTTTTAAGATTTATTTATTTATTGTGTATATAGCATTCTGCCTACATGCATGCCTGCAGGCCAGAAGAGGGCACCAGATCTCTCATTACCGATGGTTGTAAGCCACCATGTGGTTGCTGGGAATTGAACTCAGGACCTTTAGACAAGCAGGTGAGCTCTTAACCACTGAGCCATCTCTCCAGCCCACACAATTTCTTCATCTCCCAAATGCTGATGTTACAGACATGACATCACATCTGGCTGGGAAAACCACCTGTGCCCCTGCGGTCCCTGCAGCCTTCCAAAGCTCATCAAAAGTGCAGCGAGCTGCAAGCGTGTAATCCTTGCACTTGGCTGGTAGAGGTAGGAGAAGCAGAAGTTCAAGGTCAATCTAGACTACTTAGTAAATGCAAGGTCATCCTGTTCTACACAAGACCTTGTCTCAAAAAATCAAATCAAAGATAGGAAATAGGAAAGACAGACAGAAAGAGGACTGGAGAGATGGCTCAGTGCTTAAGACCACTGACTGGCTGGGCAGTGGTGGCACACACCTTTAATCCCAGCACTCGGGAGGCAGAGGCAGGCGGATTTCTGTGAGTTTGAGGCCAGCCTGGTCTACAGAATGAATTCCAGGACTGGCTGCAGAGCTACTAAGAAACCCTGTCATGAAAAACAAAAAATGTTCTTCCAGAGGACCCTGATTTAATTCCCAACACCTGCATGGTGGCTATCAACCATCTGTAACTCCAATTCCACAGGATCCAACTCCCTCTTCTGCCCTCTTTGGGCACATGGTGCACAGACATATATGCTGGCAAAAGGGCCGGATACATTAAAAAATATACACTAAGTGAGGAAGTGCAGACTTCCATTTCGTTCCTGATCCACTGAGTCAGATCCTAAGCTCCCACAGGCACCAGGGTCGAGTGTGAGCTTTTAAAGGTCCAGGAACCCTGCTCGGTAGCAGAATGGTTGATGCTAGAGCTGCTCGTGGAGTTATTGGCAATTGCGTCTGTCTTGACCTTGGGCAGAGTCTGGCACCGCTGCCGTGTTCAGGAACTATCTGCTGAGTGAGTGCAGGGATGACTGTGCCCCTTTCCTGCCATCTCTGTTGGGCACCCAAGGCTCTCACAGCTCAGGTCCTCCCCAGATGCCAGCTGCACTGGAGGCTTCCACTGCGCCTCACTGCTGACAGGGCCGCTCAGCGCCCTCACCTTGGTCACTCGGCAGGAGTCCTCCAGCTGAGAAATGATAGTCTGCACTCGGTCGTTCCCTGCCACCAGCATGGAGATGCAGTTACTCAGTTCAGTCTGGAGGGGAGGGGGGTGAGAGAGGAGAGACGGAAATAGACTCAGGGCTGGCTGTTTCTCAGCGTCACAGCAGGATGGTAGCCTGCTCCCCCTCTCTGAGGGTGTCTCCCTCCTTCTGGGGTGCAGTTCAGGCCTAAGGCAGAGACTTCCACAGAGGCTATATCCTTTATGGATAGATGAGACCCAGAAAGAGAAACAAGCACCCCAAAACACACTGCAAGGTATTGAAAAAGGAACAAAGGAAAAACTAGTTTCTTTCTTTCTATATTTTTGAGACAGGGTCTTACTGTGCTGCCTTGTCTGGCCCAGAACTTACTTATGTAGACCAGGCTGGCCTCAAATTCACAGAGATCTGCCTGCCTCTGCCTCATGAGTGCTGGGCTTAAAAAGCCTATGCTGCCATACCCGTCTGCTAGTTCCTGACAGAAAGAATAGAACTGGAAAGTTCTAGAAGAGAAAAGTCCAAGAGCTGAGTGGAATGCCGAGAGCAGAAAGGGCTGCCGCTTACTGCACAGCCAGGATGCTGGGGTGGCCAGCAGCTCAGGGGAGAGCCTCGAATCTGCTTTGTGCTATATAAGAGACTCAAATAGAGAGGCCTGGGACCCCAGAATACACAGGAGGAGAAGTTATGGTCTGGAAGGTCTGGCCTCATCCCTGTGGCCACACCTAGGTGTTCTCAAGTGGTTCTAACTATAACCCATGAGCTCAGTCACCTCCCCCAGGGAGGCGACGGCTGCTGTCCCTGTGGCCTGGGAAGTCCCTTCAGAGGGACTATTCCTGAAAGGCCGGCTCAGCACATCCACAGGGGTCAAATCCACCCCCGGAAGCATCCGGGCACAGCGGCTGTTGTCAATACCTTCTGTCCCTGGAAGATGTTTTGCAGCGGGGCTACCTCACAGGCCTGGTGGGCCCCGAACACCTTGCACAAGGAGCATGTAGGCACCTCACACGTGAGGCAGTAGATGTTGATTTTCTCGTCTTCATGCTCCTTGCACATCGGATGGTTGCCTTTCTGCAGGGGCCGACTGAGGGGGAGAGGAATCACAAGTCAGGGATGTCTCCCCTCTTTGTCCCCAAGCACAGGAAGCCACCACCATCCACATGTCAGCTCCCAGTGAGTCAGGCTGCTCCAGTCTCTGTTTTATCTTCTGGGAGCCCAAGACCAAGGAAGCTAATGAGATCACACCTGTTCCCAAACCCCCAAACTCAGGCTCTGGTGTTGGAACTGGCCTGAGTTGGTACGGGGGACCTGGGGAGGGCCCCAGAATTCCAGAGTCAGACCTGAAGATGCTGACCTAAGGGGAGAGGCAAGAGTCCCAGAAACTGAATGGATTTGCCCAAGGTCGCCCAGCAGCACAGGCAGGGGAGGCTAGAACGCCTTTGCTCTAATTATAGCCCCATAACTCTTGGTTGCTGCGTCTGGACAACTGATTCCAATGGCAACCCTTATGTCTATATTTAATCTAGCAGACCATAGCCTCCAACCAGGCCGGGGAGCCTGCTTGTTTTTCTTCCCTAAGTCTATAACATACAGTACCTGGCGTGAAGACCATGGAAATGAAACGCAAGTAGAAAGAATACATGAGCAAACATATCCTGAAGGCGTCCGAAGGCTCAGAGAAGGGGACAGTACGTACACTCTAAGCCATGCTAACAGCACGTGGTGGGGGCAGGGCTGTCCAGAAGCGTACCGCAAACCTTGACCTACGCCACTCTCGGGGCCCAGAAGCTCTTCTTTTTAAAATTTTAAAAACTGCCTTTATTTATTATGTGTGTATGTTGGGGGAGGGGGAATGTGTGTGCCATGGCACACGTATGGAGGTCGGAAGACAGCTCGAAAGAGTTGGTTCTCTCCTTCTACCATGTGGGTCCTGGGGATAGAACTCAGGTCGTCAGGCTTGACGGCAAGCACCTTTACTCACGGAGCCATCTTGCCGGCCCAAGAGTTTCTTCTTTCTGTCCTAGGATGCCTTGCTCCCTTTATTGCTTCTCCTTTTAGGGTGCCCAGCGCGCTCTTCTCCAACATCAGCCATTTCCCAGCCTAGACTGAGGTTTTAGAGTCTAGTCCTTACCTATACGACCTCTGATCCCCAGCCCCTAACACGTAACCACCTCATAAGTCTCAAATAGTGACTGTCCCCATCAGTGCCAGTGTCTCACCTCCCAGCAGCCCTACATGGCTGTCACATGACTATGACCTCACTGCCCCCTCCAGGAGCCCCTTTCCAGGCTTTTTTTGTTTGTTTGTTTTCATCTTTGAGCCGAGGGACCCCCTACTGTGGCTGTGGTGATAGGTGTTTTCTCCTGCTGTTGTCCCCTAGGGTGGCAGTGGCAAGACAGGGTGTGAAGCAAGACAGAGAAGGCCTGCTGACTGAGGACACCTCCCTCCCTGGTGGCCAGGCGCCAGGCCAGGTCTTGCGTGATCTTCGTCTTCAAACCTCGGCGTCTCTCAGAACTGTGCTAACCATGTCAGAATGTGACCGGCAGAGCTCTGAGCAGACCCTGGCTAAAGGCAGCTGTCATTGCCATTTACCTGTTAGGGAAAAACCCCAAAGAGTCCAGACACAACCTACTCTTAAGGACTCTACAGCAGGAGGCTGACACTGTAGACTATAAACTGTGTTATTATTATTACAGCCATCATCATCATCATTGTCATCATCAGAAATAGGCGTTTGTGGGCTGACAAGATGGCTCAGCAGATAAAGGTGCTTGCATTGCAGCAAGAGGCTAGTGACCTGAGTTTGATCCCTGGAACTCGTGGAAAGACAGGAGAGAATGGATTACACAAAGTTGTCCTCTCACCTCCACACGTGGGCCATGGCATGTGTATACGCACACCCGCACCGCGCACTAACAACAAGAAATAATACAAGTAATTTCAAAATATATGTGCATGTCTTCTCATCTGGGGAAGGGACTAGACAAAGCCTTGTGTTAGAGTTAGAAAGGGTTCTACCACTGAGCTCTATTTCCAGTCCCTGATTTTTATTAGCTTTGAAGCAGGATCTGGCTGAATGGTCCAGGCAGGCACTGCATTTGCAAGGCGAGCCTTGAAACCGAAAGCCTCCTGCTTCAGGATTCCATGTCTAAGGATCGCAGATGACCGGGATTGCGGGCATATGCCACCATGCCCGGTGCTCAACAATGTCCATTTGCAGTGTTGTGTTCTAGCTATGTGAGATGCAATATAACAAAGTTTAGAGTATTCACTGCTGAGCCTGGAGAGACAGGTGGGCAGTTAAGAGAGCTTACTGCTCTTGCAGAGGACCTGGGTTTGGTTCCCAGCACCCATATGACAGCTCACAACCGTCTGTAATGCCAATATAACTCTGGTTCTAGTTCCGGGGGGGGGGATCATGATAGCGATATCTTGTCAACTTGACTACATCTGGAATTAACTAAAACCCAAGTGGCTGGGTATACCGTAAGGGATTTCTTTCTTTTTTCTTAACTAAATCATTTTTATGTGGGAAAATCCGCTTCTAATCCAATTTTTTTTGACCCTCCCCTAATCTGGGACACACCTTCTGCTGGTGCCCAATAAAGGACACGGAAGAAGGAAGCTTGCTCGCTCTTTGCCTCTTTGCTCCTGCGCTCACAAGCATGTCCATTCCCTCACTGGCATTCCAACATAGACTGAAGATCAAATGAGACATCCAGCCTTGTGCGCTGTATCCAGTATGACTGCTGTACGGCTGTATGACTCCTGGATTCCTGGACCTGCTGCTGGCAGACAGCCATCAGCCATTACCGGGCCCGCTGGACTGCAGCCTGTAAGCCATTCTAATAAATCCTGTGTATGTATTTATTCTGTAAGTTCTGTTCCTCTAGAGAACTCTGACTAATACAGGGATCCAGTACCCTCTTCTGGCCTCCACAGACACCAGGCACTCATCTTTACCACCTGATGGCTTAATCTGCGTCTTCATTTTCTCATGAGAAAACGGGCATGAGACAGCCTTGCAATGTCACAGTGACACTGGACAGGAAACGCACAGAGGAGCCCAGGGTAGCCCCCACATGCAGTCAGTGCTCCACGAATGTCCAATATTTCAGATCTTAGCGTCCGTCCCCTTGACTGAGTCTGGCTATATAGGCTGGGCACGATTGCTCTGTTCTGCCTCGGCCCTCCTAGAGCTGGGATGGCAGCTATGCCCCGTCTTCTCTGGTCTGGGGAAGGTTTTAGGCTATAAGGCCATGAGGTCAGCAGTTTGGGAGTCTTGTTGAGGTGTTCTATTTACTTCATTGATGGGTAGGTGGATTGACTGGCCTTGGCGCTGGGGAATCCCAGCACTCTGGGCCAGGGTTTTCATGTCTTCTCAGCAGGTTCTACCATCAAGCCCCAGTCAGTACGCCCTCCTTTACGAAGATCACCCAGTAGCTGTGTCTCTTTCCAGTTGGTGCCCAACCCTACACACCTCTTGCGCACCCACAAATCCTGTCCAGATCAATAAATAAACATTGGGTAGCTGACCAAAACTATTATTATTGTTGTTATTACTATTACTGTTGAGGAGGGGTGGGACAGGGCCTCATTCTGTAAGCTGCGCTGGCCTGGAACTCATAGTAATCCTCCTGCCCCTGCCTCTCAAGAGGTGGGATCATGTGAGTCACCACACTTAGGTGATTTCCCTTCCTTGAGACTCCATTTCTTACTCTACATAGGGATAATCCTGAAGAAGCCTTCTCGGTGCCTGACTCCTGCTGCCCTAAGACCACTTGGCCGTATTTGCCCCAGGTATTTTCTCCGCCATAGACTTTCTCTCTTAAGCACACACTCACATCCGTGCTCTGGTCCCAGGGTTCTCTTTCATGCCTCTACTATACCCAGCGAACTCAAGAGCTGAGGTTCTATCTGAGGAAGAGGGTGATGACTCTCTGTACTGATGAACGCGGCTACAGTCTCCTGGGGGAGGGGCTACAGTCTCCTGGGGGAGAGGCTACAGTCTCCTGGGGGAGGGGCTACAGTCTCCTAGGGGAGGGGCTACAGTCTCCTGGGGGGAGAGGCTACAGTCTCCTGGGGGAGGGGCTACAGTCTCCTGGGGGAGGGGCTACAGTCTCCTGGGGGAGCAGCTGGGCAGGGGGCTGGGCTGCAGAGCTGAGCACTAACCTGGAGCACTCCTGCTTGTAGATGTCAATGATGTTCTCCACCAGCAGATTCCTCTGCAGGCCGTACACCCCATGCCGGTCCATGATCACCTCGTGGCGGCACGAGGGGCATCGGAAACGACCTCCCGACATGGACACCGAGCCACTGCGGTTGGTCCAGTAGGGATTCGCAGCCTGAAGAGAGCCAAGGCAAAGATGAGCCTGGAGTTTCTTCCTCCTCTGGTCTCTAGCTCTTTCCCCAAATGACCCAAACACACTAGCCAGACCAAAGGACACAGGCTCCTGGTCTCTACCTAGAACCAGCGCACCCACGTGGTGGAGTGTTTTGGTTGAAGCATTCAAACAGTTAAGAGGTTCAGTATTAGCCAACATGAGTTCAGGTCATGTTGAAAACATGTTCAACTCTTTTTGAACAAAAGTTCAACTCTTTTTCTCTGTGCCTCAGTTTACCACTGATATCACAGGCCTTAGAATTAGTGCCAGCTCTTGGGATTTGTTAAACTGTGAAAGAACATTTTTGGTTTCTTTGGTTTTGTTTTTGAGATAGGGTCTTGCTATCTCAAACTCGTTTTGTAGCCCAGACTGGCTTCAGACTCCTGCCTCAGCGACAACGTCTGGTTGTGGAAGGCCATTTTCTGAAGCCGCTCGGGACCCTTGAATCCCTCTTCCAATGCAGTCACCACAGCTCAGGAAGATGGCGTCCCTTCTGCCCCCGTGCAGGAGCACACAGCCTTTAAGGATGCTGCAGTGGCTACGTGCCTCTTGCCACCTCCTCCCAAAGCTCTAGGCCCCCTGCCATGGTGGAGCTGGCTCCTGCCCCAGGGCCTGGGTTCTCTCTCCTCTCTGCCCGCCTCCCCTTCCCTCTTATCACTTAGGCATTTGACTCCTGAGTGGAGAATCGACAGTGAGCCATCCAGGCAGAGCAGGGGGCTGTAGGCAGGGTGGAGACCAGACGGTTTATCATGGAGAAGGGCTGGGGCAGCCCCCCTTTCCCCTTAGCTCCCCTCCATCCCTCTCCCGGCCCAGAGGTCTCTGCATGGCTTCACATGGGAATGAGTCAGAAGCCTCCCACACTGAGAAGGAGGGGAAATCTGAGAAGCCGTCCTGGGGGAGGAGGGGTTCCAGGTCCAGGCCCTACTTAGTGCTGACCTGGAAGATGTCGTTGGCACACTTCCGGCAGAGGTTGTGCTGGCAGGGTAGGATGACCACAGGCTTGGTAAACATCTCCAGGCAGATGGGGCAGATCAGCTGCTTCTCCAGGTTTTCCATGGCGTTCCCATCGGGAATCAGGCTAGATTTATAATCCATATTGCTTTGAGATGTGGCCGCCTCTTCCACCCGTGTCACCAAAATGAAACTGGAGGGTTTGTCTTCGTCCCCACACACGCTCGATCCTCTTTGTCTTCTCCTGGCGTCCGACTTCTGTCTTGGTCTGAGGTCCCTCTGATATTTATAGCCGTACCTCGGTCACATGAGCCCCAGGAGGGGACCAGCTGAGCATTCCGAAGCCAAGCTGCTGGCGGGGCTTGAGTTTCCTCCAGGCCCCAAAGATTTGTCTCTCTCAGATCACACGTGGGGATGAGCAATCGCGTTCCCCTGGGACGGGGGTCGTAAACAAGAACAGACTGTTCAGAGCCAGGCGCAGGGCAGGGGCCAGGTACCCTAGTTTCCGGCAGAAGTTGGCCTCCGCCCCCTCCCTGTGCCCCCCCATCTCCCACTCCCCCACCCCCACCCCCTCCGCTGCCAGTCAAGTGGGAGTGAGGAAAGGGGCCTGGAGAGAGGGTTCCTTGGCCTCAAGGGATGGACAACCAACCAACCAGCGCTCCTGTACCAACCTAAGTCAGTTCCCTTTCTGGATCATTGAACAGCTACAAGATAGGGGCTGGAGGTAACCCCTCTGTGAGCCCTTCTCCTTGCCTCAGGCTCTGGCCAAGCATCTTAACTGGGTCTTCAGAGACTCCCACGCTGGCAGCCCACCCTGACACCCCTGAGCCACTTACTGCACTTCATGCTAAGAGGGCTTTCTTGAGATTCGGTGGGGAGCCTCAGTGGGAAAAGTGCTTGCTGACAGCCTGCGTTCACATGTCCAATTGTTTGCCCTGCACGGGATACTCACAGCACAGAAAGACAAACATGAGATCCCTTCCTGTGCCTCGGAATCCTGGGCCCTGGCACGTGGAAGCCTGCCAGAGGTGCTCCTGGGCTCTGCATACATGTTCATTCTCGGACCCCAGGAAGAACCAAAGGCCGTAGAAGATGTGGATCTCTTGAGACAAGAGTTGATCAAGATCTACGGATCTGCAGGACTATATTCCCAGCTACTCGGGAGGCTGAGGCAGGAGGATCAAATCCAAGACTATCCTAGGCTATATAGTGATGTCATGTCTCAGAGTAAAACGTAAAACAAAGTGCATGTCTGTAAGTCCAGTACTTAGGAGGCAGAGGCAGGAGGATTGGGAGTTCAAAGCCAGCCTGGGCTACACAAAACCCTATCTCAAAATCAAATACTATCACTACACACCCCAAGTCACCACCATGACCCCTTACCACAAACCATACCATCCCAAAAGAAAAAGTATAAAAGTGTATATTTTTTTAAAAAGTTAAAAGACGTGCAGAAGACCAGGATTCCGTTCCCAGCATCCACACAGGGATGTGTAACAGTTATTCTGGCTCTAAGGGGTCTGGCGCCCTCTTCTGGCCCACACGGACACTGTATGCCTATCATGCACATACATGCTGGCAAAACACCCATACACAGAATAAAATTAAGTATTTTTAAAGGTAAAAAGAGGAAGGGGTAGGACTTAATGATAGAGCATTTACCTAGCATGTGGGATGAGAAATTACGTTCCATTCTCCATAAACTGCCTCCCCCCAAATAAAACCTTCGGGACTCCCATGAGCAGAGGGGCCAGCAGAGGAAAGGGCAGATGAGGAGGCGGGACCAGTCCCAACAGGATCACTAAGGACAGAAAGCCAGGCCTGGTGATTCAGGCAGGACTACTGTGAGTTCAGGTGAGTCTGGGCCGCAGTGTGAAGACATGTCAGTTTTTCAGATCGCCCCAAATCCTGGTGACTGGTGTTTGCTGAGCACTTGCTACATGGCAGGCACTGTGCCAAGGCCTCACTTGCCTTCTGGCAGTTTCATCACCTGAACCGTTACATCCCCATCAAACGGGACAGGCAAGTCAGGCGCAGAGAGGCAAAGTAACCCGAGTGAAGTCACACAGCCAGCAGTGGGTGGCTCTGAGACACAGCCCAGCGTGAGCTTCTGGTTTCTCTGCGGAGGTATTGATACTTTCAGGCCACCAGAGGAGGAGGAGAAGATGAGACCTGAGAAGAGGCAGTCTTCCCAGTTCACAGGACCTTGGGTTCATTCAGGCGCGTGCAGCCTGGTACCCCAGGAAAGTGGTTCTCTCACCTGTCATGGGGGGTAAACCACAAGAGGTTTAAGCCTATTCTGGTAATCTTATTCTTTTTTGTCTAATGGTGCAGCTATTGCCAAAGTAAATATTAATAGCAATAACATTCACTAACACTAAGGACTCCATGCCAAAAACGTGAGTGCAAGAAGAAAGCTTCAGCTGGGTGGTCGTGGCGCACGCCTTTAATCCCAGCACTGGAAAGGCAGAGGCAGGCGGATCTCTGTGAGTTCTAGGCTAGCCTGGTCTACAGAGCGAATCCCAGGCTAACCAGAGCACAGAATGAGTTCCTATTTCAAAACAAACAAATGAAAAGATACTTAGGAGCCAACAGGAGGGCTCAAGGAATCCACTGTATTTGGGGACAAAGACCTGAGTTTGCTCCCGGGACCTACACTGTGGAAGGAGGGCTGATTTCCAAAGGTTCTGACTTCCAAATGTAACAAAACTTGATATATTTTTTTATTTTTATTTATTTATTTATTTTGGATTTTCGAGACAGGGTTTCTCCGTAGCTTTTGGTTCCTGTCCTGGAACTAGCTCTTGTAGACCAGGCTGGCCTCGAACTCCCTGAGATCCGCCTGCCTCTGCCTCCCGAGAGCTGGGATTAAAGGCGTGCGCCACCAGCGCCCGGCTTATTTTTTTCATTTTTTAAAAATTTCCACCTCCTCCCATTTCCCTCCCACTCCCCCCCCCCAAACTTTATATTTAAAAAGATACTTAAAACTAAGGTAGTTCATGATGAGAAGGTCGAGCTAGGTCTCAGTCTGACGGAGGGAATTTGGGTTTTGAGATGCGAGTTTGGAGAGGAAAAAGACAGAAGGAACATTCCAAGTATTGGGAGCAGGAGAGAAAAAAAGAGTTGACTAACTTCTGGGTCTGAGGGGGCAGGAGGCAAGAGCATCATGGACAGTAGCAGAGAGGGTTTGGATCAGCCCGTGTAGTGAACGCGGAAGGGCCTTGCTGCTGTCTGTGTCCTGGACACGCTTGTCACCTGGGAGGAGCCCTGTTGACTTTCCCCAGCCAGCCCGGGCAGGCCAGGTGCTGAGGCTCCAGCCAGCACGGACACCAGTAAGGCCAGCGCTGTTGAAAGTCAAGGGAGGAGATGGGGCAATTCCCACGTGGGCTGCACTGGGCAGCAAAACATGTCTGGTCATTCGATCCCCACATCTGTCCTTCAGAAGATCTGTGTTTTTCCTCTCCCAGCGGGAAAGGAGGTTCAGAGAGTTAGCTGACTCGGCCGAAGTCACACAGCCACAAATGGCAGGGTCAAACCCTGGTTCAAGTCCAAGGTAGCCTGATTCTCGAACTTGAACTCCTCTGTTACAGCAGGTGTTGAGTGCTTATTATGGGCTGGCCATTGTGCTGAGACTCTTCCAGACTTGTCGTTCAGTATGCCGAGTGACTCAGTGGGGCAGGGCACCTCCTCCGCCTCCTGCTGCTCTGCCAAGGCTCAGAGACCCGCAGTCACTTGGCCAAGTTGTACCAGGAGCAAGTGACAGAGCCAGTGGCATCACCAGGAAGTTATAAGCCAACACCACTACCGGTCTACAAGAGCTAGTTCCAGGACAGGTTCCAAAGCTACAGAGAAAGCCTGTCTCAAAAAACAAACAAACAAACAAAAAGAACAAACAAGAGTCATGGGAATGGCAGGTGAAGAGATCAGTATGGATTATCAGTGGTGAGCTGGGGCCCTGGACTGTTTCAGAGGGGACACAGTCTCACAATGTAGACTTTGCTAGCCTAGAACTCCTCTGTAGACCAGGCTGGCCTCGAACTCACAGACTTCTACCTGCTTCTGCCTCGCAAGTGCTGGGATTAAAGGTTTGTGCCACCATGTCTGATACAAACTTTTTTTTTGAATGCTGGCTCTCATGTAGAACTGGGAATTTGTCAAAGACTGGTTGTGAAGGCCTGATCCTTCTGCCTCTACCTCCCAAGTCCTGAGATTACAGGCACAGGATTCAATGCCTGGCTTATTCTCACTTTAATGAAGATTTCAAACGTGTGTGTATGTGTGTTACTGGAGAATGAACCTAAGACCTTGTGCATGCTAGGCAAGCACCCTGCCACCAAGCTATACTGTAATCTTCTCTGTTTTAAAAATACTGTTTGCCAGGAGTAGGGAAATGGCTCAGTGGTTAAGAGCACTGGTTGTTCTTCTAGAGGACCCGGGTTCACTTCCCAGCATCCAGACGGCAGCTCATAACTGTCTGTAACTCCAGCTCCAGGGGATCTGACACCCTCACACCAGTGCACCTAAAAGTAAAATAAAATAAATTATATAAAAATTGCCAGTTCCATGCATTTGTATAATGGATTTTAGTCATGCACACCTCGTGAGTATCCGGGCATCTGTACAGGTCTGACCTTGGGTCTCTGCATCCTCAGCTGCAGCCACTAAGAGCACCAACTGTGCTCATTCACCAGGCTCCCTTTTTAAAGGGCCCTGCCCACTTCTCTCTCTCTCTCTGTTTCTGCCTGTCTCTGTGTGTGTCTCTCTTTCCTTCCGCCACTCCTGTCCCCCGAGGCCCATTGACCCCCTCCTTTTACATTCCCTTCCCTTTAATAAAAATCCCCCACCTGAGCGCCGTCGAATGGCATCTTTCTCCCTCGCTGTTTTATTTATTTTTTTCAAATTATAACACACCTCCCCATTCCCCTTCCTCACCTCCTTCCCTCTCCCACTGGAACCCCTTCTTCTCAAGAAGTTTCCCTCCTCTATCAGCTGTCGATAGTAATGCTGGGAAGAGCGGGACCCCTTGGGCCCCTCCTCCATCCATGTTGAAATGTTGACAGGTCCAACTTTGGGCAAATCTCGACAAACACAGCCACAGTGAAGTGTATGGTGTCGTGGGGGCTCGATCCGTTCAGCCAACGACTTTTGGGGTGATTTGCTATGGGTGTGGTTTTCTCTGGAGAGGTAACCCGATAAAACGGAGGGAAAGGGTCTTGTGTGCTCTCTTGGGATGTCGGAGCTTGGAGCAGGTGGATCAGTGGTGGCGTCTACTTTGTTCTGGATGTGTGGATCTGTTTTTCCATTGCATCCCTTAATTGTTTAATAAATAGACTTTTAGCCGGGCGGTGGTGGCACACGCCTTTAATCCCAGCACTCGGGAGGCAGAGGCAGGCGGATCTCTGTGAGTTCGAGGCCAGCCTGGTCTACAAGAGCTAGTTCCGGGACCGGCACCAAAGCTACAGAGAAACCCTGTCTCAAAAACCAAAAATAAATAAATAAATAAATAAATAGACTTTTATGGCTTCTCACTTCAAAACGGCTATGCCATGTGGATGCTGGGAATTAAACCTGGGTTCAATTTTTTGTTGTTGTTGCTTTTTGAGTTTTTGTTAGTTTGTTTTCGAGACAGGATTTCACTGTGTAGCTCTGCTGCCCTGGAACTCTCTTTGTAGACCAGGCTGGCCCTGAACTCACAGAGATCCACCTGCCTCCTCTGCCTCCCGAGTGCTGGGATTAAAGGTGTGCACCACTATCACCCGGTGAGTTAACTTCCTTTTTTGGTACACATCCAGACAGGGTATTTCCATTGCCCTTCGTGGCCCAACAGAATGTGATGGTAAAACCCTTGCTGCAGACACCTCACCCTTTGGTCACAGGTCATAGAGAATCACGCTGGAGCTGAGCTAGAAGCTTCCTCCTCGTTGGCTAGCCCTCAGCATCCTACAGGCTGCTGGAGGAGAAGAGTCACCAACAATCTAACTTGGCTGTGAACCCTACAAGCTGCAATACTGACCCGCCAGGCCACATGTACCCACAAGTGCAATAATGGCACAGCTGTTGTAGGGCTAACCAAGTACTTCCCAGCTCCATTTGAGGCCTCTTCCACCAGTGAGCTGATGGCTTGTTCTGTAACCCGGGATCATGGACTCCAAGGAGAAAGCTACTATTTTTCCCCTTAATCATGTTGCCAACCCCCCCCCCACTTTTTTTGAGCCAAGGTAAGAGGACTAGTCTTAACTCGCTCTATAGACTTTTTTGCCTTCAACTTTTGATTCCTCCTACCTTAGCCTCCAAGGGTCTGGGATTACAGACATGCACTAACAGGCCTGTATCCAGGTCATGTTTGTTGCCTCCATCTTACAGAAGCAGAAACTGAAGCACACCATGGTATGCGGATATGCCGCCTGTCCACAACTGGTGCTGGTAAAGCTGGAGCAGGCCTGCTTTGTCCCTAAGTCTGTGCTCTTTGGGATTTTCACCAGAAAAGGGACTTTTCAGAAACCTGAGAGCTTGAGGCCTCTTGGGTCATAGGAGAGGACCCAGGCCAAGGGCTGGAACCTGGTCTCTGACTCTCTCTCTCTGACCAAGACTTGCAATGTGATACCCAGCAGGCCACACCCACCACCATGATTGAACAACTGTTGGAGAAGTTCCCCAAGGGTCCTTTTCTGTCCCCACTGGTCTGCTCTCAGGGGAGCTGGCCCAAGATGGTGAAGTTGTGGGGACAGTGGTGCCGCGGGGGAGGAAACCACCTCACCTCCCTTTCACGCTTTCCTGTTTCCGGTTTGTTGGAAAATGTTTTCCTGGTTCATCACGTACGTCGTCCCAGAGCAGCTCTGTGTCAGGTGCCTGCCTGCTCCTACCTGCTCCTTTCTCCCCTCCCCCCGAAGGGTGTGGAGGTCCATTCTGCCTCTGCTCTGGACTTTCAGAAATAGGTACAAGGAGACATGAGGGCTGTTTTGCTAGGGCTGAGGTCTCAGCCGTAGACTTTGATGTCATCCTCAGAGAAAAAAAATCAGCCCAAATCACAGGATCAAGTCAATGGTCATTTGATCTATTGGCTAAAGTCAGAGCAGTTGGCAGAGTCAGGCCCATGGGTTCTGGAGCATGATGCAAACTTCCAGGGGCCAGGACAATGTTCACTGGACCTGACCCACATGCTGTAGAAAGGAGCAGAGTGTCCCAGAACTCAGCACATGAAGCCTGGGCCAGCAGCCCCGTGGCCTTCTACTGTCACCAGGTCTAGACAGCACCTATGGACAGCTCAAGGGTGCTGGGGGAGTGGACGGTCTTTAAAGAAAGGGACTATCAGGCTAGGCATGGTGGCAGTGCCTTTAATCCCAGCACTTGGGAGGCAGAGGCAGGCGGATCTCTTTGAGTTCAAGGCTAGTCTGGTTTATATAGCGAGTTCCAGGACAACCAGGGCTACATAGAAAACTCTATCTCGAAAAACCAAAGAAGGAAGGAAGAAAGGAAGAAGGAAAGAGAAATGAAAGAAAGAAAGAAAGAAAGGAAGGAAGGAAGGAAGGAAGGAAGGAAGGAAGAAAGAAAGAAAGAAAGAAAGAAAGAAAGAAAGAAAGAAAGAAAGAAAGAAAGAAAGGGCCTACCTTAGGGGCCATGCAGGCCAAGCATATGAAGTGGCCTGGAAAGGTCCTTAAAGTGCTTTGTGAAGTGTGAGACACACCAGAGTCACATCCTGAGATCCTGGGAGCAATGCAGTTGAGGTCAAGTTTAGGGTCCTTCACAGCAGGGGTTGGTCCTGCCACTTCCTAGTTCTGTCACCTCGGACAGGATCGTCGACACCTCTGTGTCAGGCTGCTAACCCGTGAAATGACAGTCGGGCAGAGCAGAGATCTCTGGGCCAAGAGCCGAGACTTCAGGGTGGCTGTCCTTTAACCTTCTACAGCACGAAGGTGGGAGGGAGCCTGTCTGACCCGTGAGAGTCCTTACTCTGCACACGATGCTGTGAAGGTATGTCTGTGTGTTTACTGAGACAGACTCATCCCAGGCTGGACTTGCATTTGCTGTACAGCTGAGGATAATTCTCCATCCTCCTGTCTCCACTCCTGAGTGCCAAGATCACAGGTGTATGCTACCACCTGCTACCAGCAGGGCTGGGGATGAAGTCCAGGGCTTCACACGTGTCCAGGGCACACACTCTGCGATCTGAGCTGCATCTGGTCTCAGTGTGTGTAACTCCCCCCACACTGATCTGGAACTTACTGTATGATGCAGGCTGGTTTCTACTTCACAATTTTCCTGCCACAGCCTCTGGAGCTCTGTGATTGCAGGTGAGAGCTGCCACACCTGCTGGCTTCACTTTTTCTTTTCTTTTTGGGGGGCTTAATTGGAGTTACAGGAGCCACTTTCGAGTCAGCTCAGTGTTTATGAGTTGTTGCCTTAATGCACGTGCATGGGTGTGCACACACACTCACAAACACACACGCACACACTCCTAAACCATGGAACCTAGCTCAGAGTAAGTGACTCAGAGAAGCAAGACAATGTCTTTAGTGAGCTGGCCTGGGAGTCATTCAGGCCACTCAGTTTTTAAGTTAATTTGTAGTTATTGCATGTTTATGCGTGTACGTGGAAGCCAGAGAACCATGTACAGGGGTCAGTTCTTTCCTTCCACCATATGGGTCCCATGAATTGAACCCAGGTCAGATTCAGTGGCGAGTAGTGAGCCATTTCTCTAGTCTGGCCCTCTCTCATTGTATGTGACTTCTACTGGGCTCAAAGTCCAAGCCTGGTGCTCTGTGAGGGGGTTAAGAGCTGCTGAAGGCTTTCTTGGAAGCTGGTTACAGCCTGCCCTGAGGATTTTATAGATACCGATTTATTAGTTCATGAGGTCCACCCCATTACACAGATAAGGAAACTGTGTCAACACACTTGCACACTGGGTAACAAGTCCAGAAAACAGCCTGGGGCATCACAAGGGGCTGGGAACTTGTGCTGCCCCAAATTCACAGCCATATCCGAGGGTGATTATGCGTAGAGACCAGGCCTCCTTTATACATGAGGTTCAAGGCCAGATGGGACAAGTAAGACCCTGACTTTAAAAAACTGAATAATAAAAAATGGCCCTGGGGGAGGGGGCTGGGACCACAAGGGAAGGTAGTGTTCCTCCCTCTGTGCACACAGGAAAGAAGATCTGATCTGCGTGGATACACAGCGAGATGTGGCATGCCTCCTGGCCTACCTTGCTAGTTCCTTCCTTGATCTGGGGCTTCCCAGGCTCCAGAACTATGAGAAATCTATTTCTAGTGTTAAATTTTGCTATCTGTAAAGCAGTTGCTATTGCAGCCCAAGTAGATAATTGCATTTTAATTGTGTGTGTGTGTGATAGAGATAGTTCACACACACACACACACACACACACACACACACACACACACACACACACCAGTAGCTCTGGAGCCTGTCCTGTAACCAGGCTGTAGACCAGGCTAGTCTCGAACTCACAGAGATCCGCCTGCCTCTGCTGCCCAAGTGCTGGGATTAAAGGCGTGCCCACCACGGCCAGGCTCACACATTCTTTAGTATTAGTCAGAGAATGACTTCTACCACGTGTGTCCCAGGACCAAACAACTCAGCCATCAGGTATGGTGGTAAGTCCCTTTACCTCTGAGCCATCTTACCGGCCCCTCCTTTCTCTTCTGCCCTGTGTACACTGACTGGCTCCCACACTTCCTGTCTGGGCCCAGGTCTGAAGGAGAGATTGTCCTCACTGGCAGCCACCCTACACTCCCCAGAAAGACCCAGAAAGAACTGAAGGAAGTATCCCAGACACACTGCTAACCAGTGACTCTGGGCTGCTTCTACTGTCCCTTTCTTTGCTTGTGCCTCAGAGAGCCAGTCTTGGGGGTCAAGCTGTTACTGCACCCCACCCTCACCAGCTTGACCCTGGAGCTTGCCACGCACAGCTTCCAGGACTATCCAAATCCCAAACAACAAGCAGGGGGAGAAACAGACTATATTTAAACCTGCAGTTGCTCCATAAACAAGACTAAAAGACAAGTAACTGGCCGAGGGGGAAGAACACCAGAGACACGTGTCCTGGCCAAGCGTCAGCAGGCCTGGGGTTCATAGGTAAGGGGGAGCAAAGGGCACACAGAGGCGGTTCACGGGGGGGGGGGGCACCGGCACACTGAGTTCCTGACAAAGAGAGAGGCAGCAGGCCTATCTGCACCGACTTACCAACTTCACACCAAAGGCCTAATAAAACCGAATTTTCTTCCATAAAACTGGCAAAGATATTAGTGATTGACTCCTCTTAAGACCTTGGGGACCGCAATTTGATGTACCTCTCAATGTAAACTACTCACACAAGGTGCTGGAGAGGTGACCCAGTGATTAAGAGCACAGGCTGCTCTTACAGAGGAACTGAGTGTGACTCCCAGCATCCAGCATGGCAGCTCACAGCCTCTTGAAGCTCCAGTCCCAGGGGATCCAACATCCTCCCTGGTCTCCTTGGGCACTACACGCACATGGTGCACAGACATACAGGCAGACAAAATACCCATACACATAAAATGAAAAGATCAATATAGACACACATGTGACTCAGCAATTGTGCTCCAAGGAATGGAGCTTTGTGAAACCATCAATGGGTAAGAGATGTCTTAGCTTTGTACATACAAGGATTTTTTTTTGAGCAAGTGTTTGAATATATAGCGTAGGCTAGCCCCAAACTTGAAGCAATCTTTCTGCTTTAGCCTCCCAGGATGCTGGGATCGCAGACTTGAGCTGGGAACACACACTTGGCTTGTAAGATTTTTTTTTTAATTAGACCTTAAAAACCTTAAAGAAAAAAAAGAGCAAAACCAAAACAAACAAATGAAAAACCTTGGAAGCAAGCCAGATTACCAGCAGTGGAAGAAATACATAAACGTGTGTGTAAACCGTGTGGCCACAGAGGGGACCGTGCGGATCGGAACAAAGGAATGCTGCCGCCCGTTATGCAGACCAGTGTCAGCCGTGCCGAGCCAAAGGGTCCAACCTGGAGTCTTTCTGTAACACTCAAAACAGGCAAACGAACCTAAACCTTACAAGCCAGAATGGCTGGAGCTGGGGACGCGGCTCAGCCAACAACACACAGTCTAGCAGGCATAGGGCCCTGGTGTTTGGAGAATTTCCCCAGGGAAGAAGTAACTAGGGGACAGCCAGGGAATGTCTACCCTGCTCCTTATAAAAGTCCCAGTGAAGCCTGGTGGCGGTGGCACACACCTTTAATTCTAGCGCTCAGAGGCAGAGGCAGGTGGCTGTCTGAGTTCAAGGCCAGCCTGGTCTTCAGAGGGGGTTCCAGGACAGCGAGGGCTACACAGAGAAACCCTGTGGGGGGGGGGGGGGAATTTTTACTTGAAACTAACAAACATATTGTATAGCGTGGGCTATACAATAAAATCCTGTTTCAAAACCAAATGTAAACAAATCAAAAATACACCCTAAATATTATCCCCACTGGCCTCACAGAAACAGAAATCAGTATGTAAATCTACACAAGAATTCTTCCACTTTAAAAACAAGAAATTACATAGGGGCTGGAGAGATGGCTCATCAGTTAAGAGCACTGGCTGCTCTTCCAGAGGACCTGGGTTCAACTTCCAGCACCCACACAGCAGCTCACAATTGTCTGTAACTCCAGTTCCTAGGGATCCAACACCCTCACACAGATATGTATACAAGCAAAACACCAATACATATGAAATAAAAATAAATAAATTTAAAAAACTGCACAGAAATGAGGTGTACTGGCTCATGCGTGTCCTGTCAATGCTTGGGAGACTGAGGCAAGAGGATTTCCTCAAGTTAGAGACTAGCCTGGGCTACATAGTGAAACTTTGTCTTGAAACTCACACTAGGAATGGAGGAAGGGAGGAAAGAAGAGAGAGAGAGAGAAAGAGAGCAAGAGAGGTTAAAACAAGAGAGAGAGAGAGAGAGAGAGAGAGAGAGAGAGAGAGAGAGAGAGAGAGAAAAGAAAAAGCATGGCATTTTTCCTACGTTTCTGAAATTTATTTTATATGTATGGGTGTTTTGCCTGCATGTTTGTCTACACACCATGTCATCCAGGTGCCTGTGGAGGTGAGAAGGGGGCTTCTGGTCCCCTGGAACAGGAGTCACAGACAGGTGTGACCTGCCACGTGGGTGCAGAGAACTGAACCCCAGTTCTCTGGAAGAGCAGTCCATCCGTGAGCCATCTCCCCAGGGCCTAGCTTTCCATCCTGAATATTAATATGGAAAGATGGCCGTACTATAAATGAAACAATATGTGCTGGTTATATGTAATCTAAATCTAATCTATTACTAGACTAGTACAAAAATAATGGATCCAGAGAGATGACTCAGCAGGTGAGGGTCTGGCAACTGGAGTTCCATCCCTGGGACCCAAGGGCGGAAGGAGAAAGCCAGCTCATAAACTCTGCCTTCTGGCCTCCACCTCCTGGGGGTTAGTGCACAAATGCACATAGTAAATAAACAATGTAAAAAAACTCAAATATATGAGGATGTGTAAATAAGCATATGGATAAGAAGCGCCAGTCAGGCATTAAAAATACAGAACAAAACAACAGCAAAAACGCTAGAAGGAAATCTGCAAACCCACGTGGTGGTTCATGCTTGTGACACCAGCTTGGAGAGACAGAGGCAAGAGGAT
Organism: Microtus pennsylvanicus; assembly: GCF_037038515.1. Lineage (NCBI taxonomy): Eukaryota > Metazoa > Chordata > Mammalia > Rodentia > Cricetidae > Microtus > Microtus pennsylvanicus. The sequence goes on along the minus strand of NC_134591.1, from coordinate 65,756,057 downwards.
TGCGGCAAGCTTTCCTGGTTTCCACAGTGAACTTCAGAGCAGCCCAGGCTACACAGCAAGAGCCTGGCGAGGAGGAGGAGGAGGAGGAGGAGGAGGAGGAGGAGGAGGAGGAGGAGGAGGAGGAGGAGGAGGAGGAGGAGGAGGAGGAGGAGGAGGAGGAGGAGGAACGGTGACAAAAACACATTTGACTACTTGAGTTCAGTCCCCAGGCATGACTCCTGAAAGTTGGCCTCTGACCTCTACATGGGGCACACATGGTCATATAGACACAGGCCATACACACACACACACAGAGAGAGAGAGAGAGAGAGAGAGAGAGAGAGAGAGAGAGAGAGAGAGAGAGAGAGAGAGAGAGAGAGAACAAAGAGAAAACCCTAAACTGTTCAAAAGTCACTCTTCCTATGGATCATAACCCAAAAGCTGAGCCAGGTCCCTTTATCCTTTTTTTTTTTTTTTTTAATTTTTATTTTTTGGTTTTTTGAGACAGAGTTTCTCTGTGGCTTTGGAGCCTGTCCTGGAACTAGCTCTGTAGACCAGGCTGGTCTCGAACTCACAGAGATCCGCCTGCCTCTGCCTCCCGAGTGCTGGGATTAGAGGCGTGCGCCACCACCGCCCGGCCCTTTATCCTTTAAGGAACCCCAGCAAGAAACCTGAACTCCATACGTTTGACTGGACCTCACTTTGGTAGGCACTGGGCTCTAGTCACTGGACTAAGGGATGTTTAGAGTCAGAGTGGCCAGAAAGTCTGGGAGCCTGGGACTCCAGGAACACAAGATCGAGGCATCAGGACTAGGGTCATCCTCAGTTTCAGGGTGGAACAGAGTGCAGCCTTTACTCAGGCCACTAATTAGTCCTCACCACCCTGCGTCATCACAGCGTGGCTTTGTCGCATGGGTCGTCTATGTACAGTCAGGCCTTGGTCTGGAACCTGGCTGAACCAGAGTTAGGGCTGTGTCGGCTGGAGGAACAAAAGCAGCAGAGACCAGAGTTGCTGAGGCCCAGATGGCAGCCACTGCGAGGCCCCAGGAGTCTCTCTAGGGTTTTAATGCCTCCGACTCCAGCTTTTTTTTTTTTCGAGACAGGGTTTCTCCGTAGCTTTTTTGGTTCCTGTCCTGGAACTAGCTCTTGTAGACCAGGCAGGCCTTGAACTCACAGAGATCCGCCTGACTCTGCCTCCCGAGTGCTGGGATTAAAGGCGTGCGCACCACCGCCCGGCCTGCCTGGCAGCTGGAATATATCCTAAAAGTCGAACCAGGGCTAGCCCCTGGGCACTCCCAATATCCTTAATTCTGCTCTGAGGTATGGGAGCACAAAGCCTGGCTACTTAGGAGAGGAAAAGTGGGGCAGTGGAATAGCCTGAGCCTTTGGTTCCTGGTGTGAAATTGGAGCCAGGGGAGGCCTGGCCGGCTGTTCCTGCGGTTTAGAAGGAGCCATTCGTTGAAGGGCCATAGTCAGTGAAACCTGACGGAAACTGTACAGGTTTCTCAAGTCCTTACTTCTATGGGAGGTAGGTAGAGATAAGGAAACTGAGCATGAGGTGTGTGTGTGTGTGTGTGTGTGTGATTGTGTATGTAATTGATAATTCTCCCAAGCTTACCCACAGCTGGGATTCCTGGTCCAGGAAGATCCATTTTGAGCCTAGCCCTCCTATTTACTAGGTATGTGGTTATACTGTTTGTTTTTGACACAGGGTATCATGTTGTCCAGGTTGGCATCGAACTTGCTACTTAGCGAAGGATGACTTTAAATTGCTCCCACCTCTGAAGTGCTGGGATTACAGACATTCCATTACTTAATTACTTAATCCCTTTGAGTTTTGATTTCTTCACCTATAAATATTAAATTAACGTGCAATTTGGAGATTTGTAAAGATTTCATAAGACAAGGAAAGACAAACTGGAGGGTACAGGTCTGTAATCCCAGCACCCCCAGAGGCTGATGCAAGAGGTCACAAGTTCAAAGCCAGCCTGGACAGAATAGAAAGGCTGCTGAGGAAAATGCTTGCCGACAACCAGAAGGCCTGAGTTCCGCCCCCAGAGCCCTCATGACAGGAAGATAACTGACTCCTGCAAGTTATTCTTTGATCTTCACGGGCATGTGACGGCATACATGCCAGCATACCCGACACACGCACAATATTAACAAGTGCTGGGCAGTGGTGGCACACATCTTTAATCCCAGCACTTGGGAGGCATGGTCAGGTGTTCAAGACCAGCCTGATCTACATGGTGAGTTCCAGGACAGCCAGGGACACAGAGAAACCCTGTCTTGAAAAAAGCAAAGTGTGAGCCAGGCAGTGGTGGCGCACGCCTTTAATCCCAGCACTTGGGAGGCAGAGGCAGGAGGATTTCTGTGAGTTCGAGGCCAGCCTGGTCTGAAGAAGAGAAGGAAAGGAAAAGCAAGTGAAACAATGTGTCGAGAGATAGCCCGTCTACTCAGCACACTCAAGTGCTGGGTGTGAATTCTGGCACTACCCGGAAGTGTGATCTTAGTTGGGTATCAGGGAGCCGGCCTAGAATCCCAACCCTTGAGAGGCTGAGGCAGGAGTGGTGTAGATTGGAGGTCAGCCTACCTACAATCCCAAGAATAATTCACAGACAGGAATGGCGGAACTCTTTAATCCCAGCTCAGGGTTGATGGGGTTGCAGAGGCTGGCAGACCTCTGCGAGTTTGAGGCCAGCCTGGTATACATGATGAGTTCCTGTCTAACAGGACAATAGAGACTGTCCTCTTTCTTTCCTTCCTTCTTTCTTCCTCCTTCCTTCCTTCCCTTCCTTTCTTTTCCTTCCCTTCCTTCCTTCCTTTCTTCCTTCCTTCCTTCCTTCCTTCTTTCTTTTTTTCAAGACAGGGTGGTTTCTCTGTGTAACAGAAATATCAGCCTTAGCTGTTCTGGAACTAGCTCTGTAGACCATACTGGCCTTGAACTCACAGAGTTCCGCCTGCCTCTGCCTCCCAAGGCGTGTGCCACCACTGCCCGGTTGAGACTGTCTTTAAGAAAAAAATGCCTAAACAAACAAAAAAGGCAATGTTAAAACTCTTAGCGTTTGATATGTAGAAGGTCCCAGTAAATATTATGGCTGGTTTAACCCACGGCAGTGAGACCAACAAAGGCTTGCAGCCTTCCAGATTAACCCAGGCTGTCTTCCTGGAAGAAGCAGCATCTCTTCTGCTTTAATCCAAGTCTGAGCTCCCTGGTGTGTGTGATTGCCTCGGGTAGCCTGGGGTGTCCCAGGAGAGGTGAGGCAATTGAAGTAGGAAGAGTTGCCTGGGTCTGGACATTGTGAGGGTCAGGTCAGGTCTGAGCCTGGGCCGGCATCCAGACCTGGTTCTCAGAGGTTGTCTCAACAGCTTGCTTGGGCACCTTGGAAGATAAACAGGTTGTCACCCTCCGCCCGCGCCCCAGATGAACCTGGTACACCCTGGCGAAGGAGGCGCATCTATAAATACACCGTGATTCAGCTGTTCGTATTTAAAACCTCACTGCTGGGGGTGGGGCTGGGATCAGCCTCTGGTCTGAGTTTTTGGGGGCCAGACCACCCTCAAGTTTCAGATTTTGAATTTTCTCTGTAGAGGTTGGGGTGCAGGGGTCACACCCTTCTAATTTTGTGACCAGTTCACTATGGGACTCTAAGAAGTTGTCCAGGCATACCTCTGTTCTGCTTCTGCAGGAAATGGGGCCTGCTCACACCCTGGGAAGCCAAGTGGCCTGGTGACAGTACCCGGGTACAGTGGCAGGAAAAAATGACTCCAATCTCCATTTCAATTGGGGGGGGCGGGTTAGAGACAGGGTTTCTCTGTGTAGCAGCCCTAGCTGTCCTGGAACGTGCTCTGTAGATCAGGCTAGCCTTGAACTCAGAGATCCCCGTGCCTCTGCCTCCCAAATGCTGGGGTTAAAGGCGTGCGCCACCACCACCTGGCTGAAGATGGACGCTCTTGAGGATTGCAGAAGAACAAGACTCAGCCAGAGCTCGGCTCAGCTCCAGTTACCATTCCAGGTTCTTCCACACGGGGCTAGAAGAGACATCTGGATCCCTCAAACAGTCGTTAGGGGAGCCAGTGGGCACCCCAAATCTAAAACACCCCTCTGCCTCCCAGGCAGAAACAGCCAAGCCGAGAAGAGAGTAAGACAATCCTCCCAGACTGGCAGGAAAGGGCGCGGCGCTGCACTTGTCAAACAGCCACCTTGCGCCAGCTCCAGCCACCAGCAAACGTCTCCTCCACATGGCCCTGTGACAGCAGCTGAATGCCAGAGCCAAGCTATGGACCCGGGCTCGAGCTTCCAAAGTCCTGTTACAGACCCCACAAGCACTCAGAAGCCTGGGAAAAGGCATGAACTGGAGAGGAGGGAGAAGGAATGGGGGTGGGGCCAGGAGCTCTGCAACAGCCTTGGGGTAATGAAGGGGAGTCGGCTGGGAAGTTGCTTAGAAGGGACAAGTGTCTTTGAGGTGACCAGTCTCAGTGGTCCATCAGCAGGCAGAGGAAAAAGTACAGCTAAACTCAGAAGGGCCGTGAGGCTGGGGCGGGGGAGCCTTTGTTCAAGACTGTGGTGTGACTCTGACCTTCCAGCCCCTCAAGACCAGCTTCTCCCAGACTAAGTGTTGTGGTGGGAAGCATCCCATGTTGCTGTGTTCTCTTCCTAAAAACGTCAGCACGTGCCAGGCTATGGTACAACACATCGTTCATCTCCCAGCACTCGGGAGGCAGAGGAAGACTGCATCTCTGTGAGTTCGAGGTCAGCCTGGTCTAGAGAGTGAGTTCAGGACAGCCAGTGCTAGAGAGCCCTGTCTCAAAAACACAACAACAACAAAAACAAAACAAAAAAAGTCTGCTAACTTGGGGGTGGTGGCACAGGCCTTTAATCATAACATTCAGGAAGCAGGCAGATGTCTCTGAATTCGAGGCCAGCTTGGTCTCCAGAACATTCCAGGACAGCCAGGACTACACAGAAAAACCTGGTATTGAAAAACAAAACAAAGTCTGCTCCTTGTTAACCGTGGTGGCTCATACCTGTAATCTCAGTACTTGGGAGGCTGAGGCAGGGGGATCATGGTGTGCTGGGATCAGCCTGGGCTACAGAGTAAGACACTGTCTCAAAACAAATAAACAGGGTTGCCAGGATGACTCGGTAGGCAGAAGCACTTACGGCCAAAGCTGACGACCTGATTTCTGGCTGCAAACTCATACCTAGGCTGATAAAAAAGGACTGGCTGCCACAGATGCCTCTACACATGCCTATGCTGGATCCACAGGCCCTCCCGCACCAGCTACAGTAAAATAAACAAATGGAAAACTATGAGGTTGCTTTTTATAAATAAATGGTCTAGTCCTTTTCCATTGAGATGCACCTTTCCCAGGATGCCTTCCTAACAACTCCATATAAACATGTTCCTCTATCCTTGATATAGAAGAAACTCAATGCAATAGAACTGATGTTATAAAGGGTTTACTAATAGATTTGCTGAGGAAGCATTAAGCCACAGAAAGCAGAATTTAGCTAAGAGAGAGCTGCCCCCAAGTCACCCCAAAGACAAGTAGTCTGCTAGTCAAGCCTGTTAGAGATAGACAAAATTGACAGTGTTAGGGTGTAAGTGTTTGTTCATCAGGATGACCCAGCCGTCATGACTCTAAGGCAGCTCAAGGGGACACGGCAGTGTCACAACCAATGCCAAACCCTGGCCTGGTATAAAGTCATAAAGCCCCCACTTTTCTTCTTGAGAAAAAGCGTAATTCTACCAGGTGGGCAAGATGACCCTGGGTAACAACCATTCAAAAATAACAACACTGACGTCATACCTAAGAAATAATTCTGCTAATGTCCTTGCTGTGTAAATCTTCCATCTGCCCGGGTGCCAGACTTACAGTCTCTAGTCTCTGTTTAAATTGTTCAAAGTGTGACCTGAAGCCAGGATAATGGCATTAGTGAAATCCATCAGCCTAATGTGTATATAAGCCAGTGACATCTTCTGTTCAGGGCCAACTCTCGGGCATGGGCCCCGGTCGGCCACACTTTAGTAGAGAGCTTTTCTTTGGTCTCTGTGGGCAGAGTGAATCCTCACTGGGAAGACATGCTATGTTTATAACTCCTTACTCCTGGACCCTGAAACATGATAGCTCATGGTTCCTAGGAGAAAACCCACCATTATTATTCTGCTAAAATGTCATAGCAATAAAATGATTCCTGATGACTGACCGCTGCACCCACAGAGCAGAACATAGTCGACGCTCACCAGAAAAGCTCTCGCAATAGACGATAATTCACGCAGACACCCACAGCTGGTCGCTGCAGGAGTGACTCTACATGGGATGTCCATACCACAGCCCCCCCTTCAGGGCTCGGGGATCTATGGAAGAGCCTGAGGAGGTGGGTGGCTGGAAGGAAGCTGTTTCTGGACACAGCAGGCCTGATACACGAACAAAGGCACAGACTGTGAGGACATGCCCAGGGCCTCAACGTCAAGCCAGACTGAACCCAGTGTGGAGGAAGGGGTGGCCGTGGAGTCCCACTGCGAATGAGGAGCCGTGAAGAATTACCGGCATCTGAGAGCTGCGGGAGCTGAGAGAGGAAAAGTCAGTTTCCTTCAGCCAAGTGACACCTGGCATATTGACCATGCTCCAGGGAAGGCTGCCCATGGCCAGGAGTAGGAAGCCAACACACACTGGGGCCAATGGGTTTTGTTTTTTAACGATATAAATTAAAAATAATATCTGCTAATGTAATATTATTTCTTTAAATTTTTGACTCCCTCCTCCCTCAAAACGAGGTCTCACACCATAGCCCAGGCTAGCCTCAGTGGGTGCTTTGGTCTCACACCATAGCCCAGGTTAGCCTCAGTAGGTGATTAGAGGTGTAACTCACATACCCAGCTTGTTTCTGCACTTTTAGTGTGTGTGTGTGTGTGTGAGAGAGAGGAGGTGCGTGTGTACCACTGTGAGCATGTGGAATCATGAAACAACCTTCCAAATTGGTTCTTTCCTTCCACGGTGGGGGATTCAGGGATCTAATTGAATTTATCAGGTTTCATGATTGTCACATCATCCTCTGAGCCATATTGTAGTCTCCAGCTTTATGTTTTTATTCTATTGTGTATGTGAGCGTTATGAGTGTTTTGCCTCCTTGTATGTCTGTGAACTGTGAGCCTGGTGTGTGCAGAGCCCAGAAGAAGGAATCAGATTCTCTGGAACTGGAGTTACAGATGACTTTGAGTCTCCATATAGGTGCTGGGAATGGAACCTGGGTCCTCTGGAACAGCAGCCAGAGCTCTTAGCCACTGAGTCATCTCCCCATTAAGTCTTGCATAAAACTAATAAAATGATTTGCTTATCATTATGAAATGTGGTTTATATTTTGTTTGTTTTTGTTTTGTTTTTCAAGACAGGGTTTCTTTGTGTAACCCTGACTGTCCTGTAACTCATTCTGTAGACCAGACAGGCCTTGAACTCAGAGATCTGCCTGCCTCTACCTCCCAAATGAGTGCTGGGGGCTAAAGGCGTATGCCACCACCACAGCTGCAATTTGTATTTGTGCAAACACCTTATGGTATTTGTTTGTAGTCCAACAAGGTGGCGCTTGCCTTTAACCTGAGTTCAAGGCTGACCTGGTCTACACAGAGTTCCAGGCCAGCTAGAGCTACATAGTGAGACACCATCTCAAAAAAAATAATAAAATAAAAAACAATAATAAACCGGGGCTGGAGAGATGGCTCAGTGGTTAAGAGCTTTGTCTGCTCTTCCAAAGGTCCTGAGTTCAATTCCCAGCAACCACATGGTGGCTCACAACCATCTGTAATGAGATTTGGTGCCCTCTTCTGGCCTCCATGGATACATGCAGGCAGAACACTGAATACATAATAAATAAGTAAATCTTTTTTTAAAAGTGAAAAAATATCTATAATAATAATAAATATAATGAGAATGCTGGGAGAAATATTTACAAAAGACATAACTGATAAAGAACTTAGCTAACACATATAAAGAGCTTCTAAAGTACAACAACCAGACCATGAATATGGCTGGGGAGGCAGCTCCATGTTTTTCTTAATTATTATTATTTTTAAATTTATTTATTTATTAAAGATTTCTGTCTCTTCCCTGCCGCCGCCTCCCATTTCCCTCCCCCAATCAAGTCTCACTCCCTCGTCAGCCCAAAGATCAATCAGGGTCCCTGCCCTGTGGGAAGTCCAAGGACCACCCACCTCCATCCAGGTCTAGTAAGGTGAGCATCCAAACTGCCTAGGCTCCCACAAAGCCAGTATGTGCAGTAGGATCAAAAACCCATTGCCATTGTTCTTGAGTTCTCAGTAGTCTTCATTGTCTGCTATGTTCAGCGAGTCCGGTTTTATCCCAGACTTTTTCAGACCCAGGCCAGCTGGCCTTGGTGAGTTCCCGATAGAACATCCCCATTGTCTCAGTGTGTGGGTCAGGTCCATGTTTAAGAGCACTGGTCATCCTTCCAGAAGACCTGAATTCAATTCCCAGCACCCACACAATGGTTCACAATCATCTGTAAGTCTAATTCCAGGGGATCCAACATCCTCTTCTGATGTCCATAGGCTCCAGGCACCCACACTGACACGCCTTTAATCCCGCACTGGGGAGGCAGAGGCAGGCAGGTCTCTGAGTTTGAAGCCAGCCTGTAAGAGATCCTGGCTTGGCTAAGGACATGCTTATTGCTTGCCTAAGCATGTGCAAAGCCCTGGGTTTGGTCCTCACTACCAATAGCTAAAAGTTAAGCAATAAATACTGCCCCCTCCCACCACAGGGTGACACAGCAGGAGGGTCCTCACCAGCCACCAGTACTTTGTCCCAGCCCCTGGAACTGTCCCTTGACACCAAGAAGCTCACCACCTAGTAAGAAGAAGGATGATTTTGGCACAGTCTGTTAGTTACCCAGCGTGTGTCATGGACAGGTAGTGGAAGACACTCTGAACTTTGTCCATAAAGGTATTGCTCGTAAAACACGCAAGAAGAAACTGGGCATGGCAGAGCATGTCTGTAATCCCAGCACTTGGGAAGTAAAGGCAGAAAAATCCAGAGTGAAGGGTTATCCTCAACTACATAGCAAGTTAGAGGCCAACCTGGGCTACATGAGACCCTGCCTACAAAACAGAACAGCTATATATAAGACTGAGGGATGGGAAAGAAACAGCATCTGGAACCCAAGGACCACATGGTGAGCAGGTGCAGGGACCCTCTCAAATGTTCCTGGCGCTAGGCAGCATGGACTGCCAGCCATGCGAAGGCATGATTCCTCTGCTGGCTCCCAGCCTCAGCCCTGGCAGGTGCCAAAAGGAGCGGAGATGAAGGTCCCCTGAATCCCAAAGCCAGGGCAGTGATGAGAATGGAGTCTTCTGGGAGGAACCTCGGGCAACTGCTGACTACTTCCGGGTTTGATTTCCTCTGCTGTGCAAATAAACCCCAGAAACTGTAGTGTGTATGTGCAGTGGTGCTGACGTGAGGTTCCACACTCGTGGGGTTTTCTGTTCTTTTCTAATCCAAATAAATGCTATTAAAAATAAATAAATAAATACTATCGATTAAAATTTTATTACAACATATTTATTCTATTTTTATTTTTGTTATTATAGTTATATATTTTTACTTCTTTGTATTTATTTTGGGCACACTCATCATGGCAGGCATTTGAAGGTCGGTGGAAATTCTGAGGGAATTGGCGTTAGTATTTAGGCGTCTGTACTGGCCTGCCCTTCGGGTCCTCACAGGATAGTCCTCAGCACAGCCTGTGCACATTCGCTCCGCTCCCTGTTCTCCTTTCCCTCTGCCTCCTTCCCCCTCGCTTCCGCCACTCTTGTCCCCAGGGACCAGTCTCTGCCCACTCTTTGCCCACTTTTCTGCCCCTTCTCGCTCCTCTTCCAATAAACCTTCCATGTGAGCCTTGTTACATGGTATGACTTCTCTTGCGGCATTGTTTTTCATTTTTATTTTTTGGTTTGGGTTTTTTTTTTTTTTTTTTTTTTTTTTTTGGTTTTTTGAGACAGGGTTTCTCTGTGGCTTTGGAGCCTGTCCTGGAGCTAGCTCGGTAGACCAGGCTGGTCTCGAACTCACAGAGATCCGCCTGCCTCTGCCTCCCTAGTGCTGGGATTAAAGGTGTGCATCACCACTGCCTGGCTTTGCCTTGTTTTTTAAATTATAACAACTGGTTTTCTTTTTCCACCACATGGGTCCCAAGGATCAAACCCAGACTGTCAGTCGTGGTGCGGGTGCCTTCACCATTGATCCGGTTCTCCAGCCCACTATTGACTCCTATAATCAATATAAGGGAACAAAGAAGCTTTGTTTGGTGTAATGCCTAGTATGGGTGGTTGAAGAGGGGATTTCTGTAAGATCTTTGTTCCTTGGGTTCTGCTGCCAGTTCTGTGTGGAAAGAGGGCTTGGGCTAGCAGGGCCACGGCTCAGAAGACACATTGTAGACTATGCTTTGTATGGGTGGTCTCCTTAGTGTTTCAACAGCCAAACTCAAGCCTCGTGTAACTCAGGCTAGCCTTAAACATGAGCGACTGATCCTCCTGCCTCTGCCTCAAAAGTGTGGAAATAAAGGGTGTGGACTATGGGACCAGTTTTATGCAGGGCTGGGAGTGAAACCCAGGGCTTCCTGTACTGTAGGCAAGCAACGCGGCCAAAAGAGCTACATTCCAGCCCCTATTCAGGTTTTTCTTGAGTCTCACTAGGCATTGCAGTCTGGCCCAGGATTCTCGAGTCTCAGCCCCCAGTGTTAGGAGCACAGGTGTGCGCCACCGTGCCAGGCTAACGAAGATTTACAGTCAGTCCATAGAAAGGTTCAAATCGTTAGCGCTCTCCAGGAACCGGTTCTGATGAGACTGCAGCTGAAGGAGCCTTTTCCTGAGGCCGGGCAAAGTCTAGAGGGCGCCCCGTGTAGCCGGGCAGCAGGCTGGCGTTGTCTGCATGCCTTCTCACTTTGACAGCCCACAGTTCCAAGCGTGGGCTTGCTCCTGGCACCCATCAGGGCCCTGCTTTATTGGGCAGCCGGATCCCTGGAAGGACAGAGTGATGCCCTTAAGGGCCTAGGGAGATGCCTGCCCCAGGTCTGACTTCATTCAGGAATTTCACACTTGTCTAGACCCCAGTCTGCAGGTGGAGGGTGTCTGGTAGCCGGGGCCCAAGGACTGCCCGCTGAGATTGAGCAGGATCTCTCCCACCCAGGCCACCTGTTCCCCAGCCTCACCCTCCCACCTCTGCCCCTCGCTGCTAGAACTAGCGGCTAGCTCTCGGGCTGCGGGCTGCGGGGCACTCGTGTGGAGTATTAATAGCGCAGAACTGAGGCTGCACCGATAAGAAAGGCATCCTCTGGCCGCCCGGTCACAGCAGTGGCTCCAAGCTGGCTCTCCCCACCCCTGCTCTGTGAAGAGAGATAGTTTAGTTACGTTGCCATAGCAACCCTGGTTTGAGTGCCTGCCTTGTCATGTGCAGTCCCGTGGCTGCCCCTACAGATACTTCCAATGTCTCCATTTTTTTAAATTTGGAGAAAACGAGGTTCCTGGGAGGTGCATGCACTTGCTTTGGATCCCAAAGCAAGCAAGTGGGGGAACTGACGTCCGGGGTCTCATCTGTCGGCATCTCTGAGTCCTTTTCCCTCTCCATCGATGTGCTCGGCTCCTCCTCGCCCTCGCTCGAGGTTGAATGGTGAGAGCCAAAGAAATTGAACCCTGCTCACCAGAGAACCTAGCCGAGCAGTAGACCCCCTGGCCCAGTTCCTTGAACTTTAGGAAACCCAGAGACTGAAATGGGCGGGGCAAGAGGACATGGACTTCCAAGAAGCCTCCTATGGATGGAATCACTGTAGGACCGGCCAGTTGGCCTGGGCCTCCCGACAGCCCTAGGGGGTAGGGAAGGAGCCAGCCTGAGAGAGAGGCCACCACCCGGGTTTCAAGAATGGAGAGTCCGATGACCTGAGCATCTGTCCCTGCCCAGGGACAGCGCAGCTCTGCTGGGAGCAGGCAGTTTCTATTTAGGCTGTGGGCCCTGGTCTCTCCTCCTGGCTGTCCACTTTGAGGTGCTTCACTGTTTGAAGCAGGAAGAGAAGACAAACAGACTATCTGCCCCAGCCTCACACTGACAAAGGCCTCAAGTTTAGACGGCTAGCATTCTCTTCCACAGGGGATTCACAGTAAACCTTGGAAGCTCCCGGCTGCTGGGCCACCCTCCAACTCTTGCCACTTTGCTGGCATCTAGGCTGACTTGGAACTCCTCAAGTAGCAGCGGGTGGTCTTGAACTCCTGCCACCAACATTGTAGAAATTTAGCAGAGCGCTGTATCTGGGCTAGACATTAGAATGAGTAGCAGTTTTCTAGAAATACTTTGACTCTGAAGAATCTTTGTGAGAAACCGTGATTGCTTTCCGTGATTTGTAGGATTGTTTTACTGAAAGGGCGTTGCAGTCTTCACATGACTTTGGTCACATGACACCTCTGGCCCACCTGAGGCTCTTGGATGACTGTGTGCTGCACACGGCACACAGTAAAGGACTAAAGCCACGAGGTCACACATTGCTCTCCTTTAGAGAGACGTACAGATTAGATTAGGGACCTTAGTATGAGGAAATAACTTTCTCCAAAAAACGATTTTGTGTAACAAGCAATAAATACGCCTTTGTACGCTGTTTGGGGTTCAGTCCATCAGAGAGGCTGTGCCTTCCTGCTGCCAAAGAGGCCTTCAAGTCTCAACTTGGGGTGCCTTCTTTCTTCAACTGACCCACACTCCACGAAACACCCTGACAACTCACTCCCAGCTGCTGGGATCATGGATGTGGATCATCCACCCACAACCCCCAGCTGCTGGGATCACGGATGTGGATCATCCACCCACAACCCCCAGCTGCTGGGATCATGGATGTGTATCATCTCATCTCACAAGTCAGATTTATCATTCAGTCAATTTTGTGTGACTCTGGGCATGTCTTTCGCCTCTGTATGCCTCAGTTTCTCCATCTGAAAAATGGGTAAAAATACATACACCACAGGGTTGTTGGTGAAATTCTGAAGATTATCAATGTAACATGAGCAAGCATGTGTGTGAGCCTAAAGCCCTGCACAGAAGTCACGCACACAACCATTACCTGTGATTGAGCTCAGGGTCAGGTGCTTCCAGACTCTTGGCCTCTTGTACAAAAACTTGAAAATAAAGCCAGGTTTGCAGAAGTAACTTGGGACTACAGGAATTTTACCTATGTGTCTGTTTGTTTTGTTTGGAGTAAAATGGCATGTTAGGATGATCTGCTTGATGGGGCTCCCGATACTTGACTCCAGTTACATCGACAGCCCAGACAGGCAGCAGCTGGCACAACTTTCAGCCCTAGGATGTCAGAGTCAGAGCGACAGGGACAAGAGCCACTACACCTGACAGCTGCACTCACAGAATCCACCACCAGGGGGCAGGATCATCCCATCCAAATTCCCATTTGTCCAACCCCGAATTTCATTTGTTTTTTGAGCATGATTCGTTTTATTTCAGAAATTTTCAAGCATACAAAAAAGTACAGGGCTGGAGATGCAGCTCAGCTGGAAGAGGGTTTGAATAGCTTCCATGAGACCTGAGGTTACATCCCAGCACCCAAAAGCTGGGTGTGGTGTCCGTGCCTAGAACCCTACTATTGTAGAGGAAGTCAAGTTCCAGATGAGCATGGAGTTCAAATCAAACTCAAAGTCACCCTGAATTAAGTGAAACCCTACCTAAAAAGAATAAAATTAAAAACCTCAAACACAATAAAACAGTAAACCTTGTTGAGGTCGTGTCTCAATGTCATCTCAAACTGATCTTGAGCTCTGCTCCTCCTCCTGCCTCACCCTCCCGAGTCCAGGCTCCCCTTTCCTTCTGTTTTCAGTTGTGGATGCCCTGGAAGACTTGGGAGCTTGTCCTGTAGGACAGTCCGTACTCTGAGTCACAACTGTGCTCTGTCTACTGAACTGACAATCAGACATCCTCTGAATTAAGGCTCAGGTTCCTTCCGTTCTTAGACGTAAAGCATTTCCCGGAGATACTGTGTCTGTCACCCATTGGTAATTATGTTTGGTCCATCAGCTCAGGTTGTTGCTTAGACATTAATGTCCCCAACCACTGTTCACACTGCTGGGTTTTGTTTTGGGTTTTGTTTATTATCTCGAGACAGGGTTTCTCTGTATAGCTTGGGTGTCCTGGAACTCACTCTGGAGACCAGGCTGGCTTCGAACTCACAGAGATCCACCTCCCTCTGCCTTCTGAGTGCTGGGATTAAAGGCATGCACCACCGCCTGGCTCACACTGCTGTTTTTAATCATTGTTATTATCATTGTCTGAGCTCATCATTTCTTTAGGTTTGAAAAGCTCTGCCTTTCTAATCTTATTATTTCTTATCCATTTATTGGTTGGAATTCTATAGAAAGTAACATTTAAAAATCTACTATTTAGTTATCTAAGATACAAAACATTTAAAAAAACAAAAAAATTTCTGCTTATCCTCCTCTCCCTCTTCCCTTCTTCTTCTTTTTGAGACAAGGTCTCACTGTGTAGCCCTGGATAGCCTGGAATTCACTATGTAGACCAGGCTGGCCTTAAACTCAAGCAATCCCCATGCCTCTGCCTCCTGAGTGCTGGGATTAAAGGTATGCGTCACCACCCTCGCAATGTTTTTTTTTTCTCTTTTAGTTTTTAATTTATTTTCTGTGCATTTGTTTTGCCATGAGTGTCAGATCTCCTGGAACTGGAATTAGGGACAGTTGTGCGCTGCCATGTGGGTGCTGGGAATTGAACCCAAGTTCTCTGGAAGAGCAGCCAGTGCTCTTAACCACTGAGCCATCTCTCCAACCCCAACAATGTTTAGTTCTTTATGCTAGCAGTAACACATGTATTTTCCTTAAATATAATTATGACTATTAGCCAGACTTTTATATTTTATATATATATATATATATATATATATATATATATATATATATATATAATAAATTAATAGGTGTAGTTGGTTGTTTTACACTCTTTGACTCTTTTAGGGGACAGCCACCCAGCTCCCAAATAAATCACACGGAGTCTTATTCTTACTTATGAACGCCTGACCTTAGTTTTGCTTGTTGCTTGGTGGCTGGGGACCACTGATGTCCTCCTCTCCTTGTTCTAACTTGCTCCTTCTTCCTGCTCTCCTCATATTTATCCTCTGCCTGCCAACCCTGCTTATCTTTTCTCCTGCCTCGCTACTGGCTGTTCAGCCCTTTATTAGACCATCAGGTGTTTTAAGACAGGCAAAGAATCCCAGCTTCACAGAGTTAAACAAATGCAGCATAAACAAAAGTCACACATCTTCACATCATTAAATGTTCCACAACTTAAACAAATTAACACACCTTAAAATAATGTCCCACAACAAGTAGGTTTTTACATACTCTGTTAAAATATCCTAAAATAGATGGGCGGTTTTGTCATATGCCTTTAATCCCAGCACTAGGGAGGCAGAGGTAAGGGTGGATCTCTGAGTTCGAGGCCAGCCTGATCTATGGAGCAAATTCCAAGACAGTTTCCAAAGCTATACAGAAAAACCCTGTCTCAAAAAGCCAAAATGTAGGGCATGTTTTTAGTGATTGATGGGAGAGGGTCCAGTCTGTTGTGGGTGGTGCCATCCCTGGTCTTGGGTTCTAAGAGCTGAGCAAACCATGTAAAAACGGTGTAAAACAAGGCAGTAAGCAGCACCCCTAAACAGCCTCTGCATCAGCTCCTGCTTTCATGTTCCTATTCTGAGTTCCTGTCCTATGACGAGAGTGATATGGAAGTATAAGCCGAATAAACCCTTTCCTGCCCAAGGAGCTTTTGATCGTGGTGTCTCATCACAGCAGCAGAAATCCTAAGACAGGCACTTACCAAAAAAGCGTTGATTGAAGTTTTTTTCCCCGTACTTTAATAAATAAAGCTTGCCTTAAGATCAGAGAGTAAAACAGCCACACTGGCCAGCTGTACAGACCAGGCAGTGGTGGCACACACCTTTAATCCCAGTAACCACACTAATTTGCCACAGAAGCTGGGCAGTAGTGGTGCACGCCTTTAACCCTAGCACTGGAGAGGAATCTAAGCCGGGATGAGACAGGAACTAGTTCTCTTTTCAGTCTGAGAATTTCTTAGAGGTAAGTGCTCTCTAGTGGCTGGCTGCTTTGCTTCTCTGATCTTCGGGTTGATCCCCGATGTCCGTCTCTGGGTTTTTATTACGCGTGCTACACCTTTCTTTTCTGTTGTTCTTGTCATTGTTTGAGGAAGAGTATGCACCTTAGGCTGGCCTTGAACTCACGATACCCTTGACTCAGTCTCCTAAGGGCGATGATTTCCTTCATGGACTGCCAACTTACAGTCTACACTTTGAGCTCTTTCTCCAATGCTGGGTGTGCTGTCCGTACTACTACGTGTACTACGGTACTACTCCTGTATTGCGGAGCCTGCACTACAGGACCATTCGCAAGCAGGGCAAGGGCCTAGAGATTTAAACACACAAAGACACACAGACAGAAGAGAACATCTGATTCCCTAAAACTGTAGTTACAGATATTTGAAAACTTAAATTTCTGTTTCTCAGAGTGAGGGGCCACCAGCCCCAGTAACCATACAATGTTCAGTAACAAATATTCCAGGAAGATTTCCTTAACTATCTGGTCTCACTCTGTAACCACACTTGCTGACAAAGTCACCTACCCTATGGTTTTACCCTACAAAAGCAGTTGAGAAACTGGCTTAGGGCTGGTCTCATGAAACAGCCTTAGGGAGAGACAGCTGCCTATTCGGCTCTGATGTGTACATGAAAAAAGCTGGCTCTAATTCAGCTGGAATTTGGGTCAGTGGTTTTTCTCCTCTAGTCTGTGGGATTAACAGGTGCTGGGATTGAACATGGGTCCTTATGAAGAGCAGTCCGTGCCAGTAACCCTCTTAACTGCTGAGCTGTCTCTCCAGCTCTTTTTATTTTTAGATTTATGTGCATGAGTGTTTTGCCCACATGCATAACTGGTGCTTTCAGAGGTTAGAAGGACCGGATCCCTCGGAACTGGAGTTACAATGGTTGTGAACCACCATGCAAGTGCCGGGAACTGAACGAGAGCAGCAAGTGCTCTTAAACACTGAACCATCTCCCCCCAACCCTACCCCACTTTGTTGTTTTGAGACAGGTTTCACTGTATAGCCCTGGCTGACCCTGAACTTACAGATATACCTGCCTCTGCCTCCAAAGTACTGGGATATATCGCCATGGCTTGCCTTAGAATATTTTTTTAATATTTATTTATTATGTATACAATATTCTGTCTGTGTGTATGTCTGCAGGCCAGAAGAGGGCACCAGACCTCATTACAGATGGTTGTGAGTCACCATGTGGTTGCTGGGAATTGAACTCAGGACCTCTGGAACAGCAGGCAATGCTCTTAACCACTGAGCCATCTCTCCAACCCCAGAATATTTATTTTATTTTATTACTATTATTGACCAGACAGGGTTTCTTTGTTGCAGAATATTTGTTTAACTATGTAAAGATGTGTTGCTGTTTTATCTTGCCTGCTGAAGGCACCTGAATGGTCTAATAAAGAGATGAACAGCCAAGAGTGAGGGAGGAGGTATAGGCAGAACTGAGCAGGGAGATAAGTAGGAGAAGGGATTTAGGCTCAGAAGAAAAGAGATGCCAGGGAGATGCCAGGGGCCAGTCAGAGAAAAGTAGGACATACAGTATGAAAGAAAACCAAAAAGCCCTGAGGGAAAAGATGACTAGAAACAGGTTAAATTAAAAGCTAAGCTAAGGCCAAGCATTCGTAATCAATAACTCTGTGTCTTTATTTGGGAACTGGTTGGTGGCCCAAAGGAAATCCCAACTATACTCTGTAGCAAGCTCTCTCACCAGACTTTCTTGAACCACCAGCCTACAAATAATGACATGGAGACTTATTATTTTGAAAGCTTGGTCTTAGCTTAGGCTTCCCCCAAGTAGCTCTTATAACTTAATCTGTCTCTATTAATCTACATTCTGCCATGTGTCTCGGTTACCTCTGCTCCGTACTTCTTCAGAGTTGCTGGCATCCCCCTCTTCCTCCCAGAGTCCTCTCTCTCCTCGGAAGTCCCACCTATTCTCTCCTGCCTAGCTATTGGCCATTTAGTTTTATTGAACCAATCAGAAGGCACCTTAGGCAGAGACATATCTTTACAGTGTAAACAAATACTCCCAAATACTCTCTTTGTAGCTCCGGCTGTCCTGAAACTTGCTTAGCTTAGTAGACCAGGCTGGCCTCAAACTGAGAGATCTGCCTGCCTCTGCTTCCCAAGTGCTAGGATTAAAAGTGTTTGCCAACAGCACCTGGCTATTTTTCTTTTCCCTCAAATACTAATTTTTTTAAGGTATTTTTTAAAATTAATTTTTTTGTGCATTGATGATGGTTCAGATCCCCTGGAACTGGAGGTACAGACAGTGGTGAGCTGCCATGTGAATGCTGGGAATTGACCCTGGGTCCTCTGGAAGAGCAGCCGGTGCTCTTAACTGCAGTCATCCCTCCAGCCTGCAAGTATTAAAGAGAAAAATACGTATTTTAAAATGCTATCTAACTCAGATTTAACTTTACCCTAAACTTCTCTTATACGGTTGACTCTTACCTACTCTAGAAGGCCTCGGCTACTAAAGCCACTGCCTAAGAATCACTTTCAAACTAGCAATATGAATATGGCTTCAATTTCAACTTACATTATTTATTGTGCACGTACATCTCTGTGGGCTCACATGTGCTGTGGTGTATAGCCAGAGGTCAGTGGAACACTTGCAGGGGTTCCAAGGACAGAATTCAGGGTGTCATGCTGGTTAGCAAGCACCTCTATGGTGCAGCCATCCCACTGGGTCTACAATGGCATTTCTGAGCAGTTTTGTTCTCCCTAAACAGTTCTCACTAGAGAAGTAAAAAAAAAAATCTTAATTTAAAAGTAATTTATTACATTTTTATTGGGGGCACTCTCCTTTTACAAATATGTAAAACATTTATAGGCTTTCAGCATCTTACCTATGCACAACGGTGTACGGGTCTCGTCCATGTCTCTCCCTCTCCCACCAACACAGCGGCTTTCAGAAGCTGTTTACTCTTCCAGTGTTTACCTTTTGTTCTCTGTAGCCCTGGCTGGCCTTTAACTCACCAAGATCCACCTGCTTCTGCTTCCCAAGAGCTGGAGTTAAAGGCACATGCCACCATACCAACCCCATTGTTTATCTTTTAAACATAAGCAATTAGGTCAGGTGTGACGGTGCGTTCCTCTAACATCCCCACCCTCAGGAGTGTGGGGACACAAGAGGCAAGAGGATCAAGAGTTCCAGGTTGGGCTGGTGCAATAGCTCAGAAATCAAAGGCACCTGACATGCCTGGTGACCAGAGTTCAATCCCTGGAATCCACTCGAAGGAGGAGGGAGAGATGGAGTACACAAAGTTGTCCTCTGATTTCCATGTATACATCACACAAACACATTTTTTTTTAAAGGCTGACCAGGTGTGGTGGTGCCCACCTTTAATCCCAGCACTCAGGAAGCAGCAGGTAGATCTGTCAGTTCAAGGCCAGCTGGGTCGACTGAGTAAAATTCAATACCAGCCAGGGCTACGAAGTGAGACCCTGCCTAAATGTGGACAACTCTTTCTGTATTGGACTGATAGGCCTTTTTAAAGTTTAAATACAAGCAGTTGTTTTATCATTCACACAGAAGATGGCGTGGTTTAAAGCGCTGCTCTCGGAGGGGAGTAGAGAAAAATGTATAGTTCAATAAAACCAAGAAAAAAAGAAAAAAAAAACAAAAAAACGCTGCTCTCCTGCCTAGCTCCAGCTCAGCCCTCTGAGGACGTCTGGGTTGGGGGAGTGCCTCCATCAGGCTGACCTGTGAGCATGTCTATGGGGGTTTCCTTGATTGCTAACTGGCAAAGGAGGGATCACCCCAATGTGGGCAGTGCTACTTCTAGGCGGGCTGGTCCAGACTGTTTGAGAAAGAAATGAACCGTGGACCTGGGAGCAAGTCGGTAAGCAGCCTTCCCCAGGTCCTGCCCTGACTGCCCTCAATGATGAATTTGTGACCCTAACCCTGGAAGTTTAAGTCAGACAACCCTTTCCTCCCCTAAAGTACCTTTGGTGAGTGGGTTTTTGTTGTTTTATTTTTCTTTTTAATCACAATAATAATGAAACAGCCAGAATGGGTGGGTATGTCCCGAAGTTCCTGTGACATTTAATAACTGCAATGAACAGAAAACTACTCTGACAGAGAGGTCGCTTCCTATTCCGTCCTTCTGTAACATAGGTAGCAGCTGTCTACACAGCATTCCGGTGCCCCGCTCTTTTCCTGGGTAGGAAACAAGTCTGGACTGGCGTCAGCATTCCCAGCAAACCGGTGAACACCAGTACCAGGAGGGCACTAGGGACAAACTCTAAACAGACGTCTGGAACTTTATAGGAGAGGCGCTGAAGCGGATTTTCTAGACACAATTTGGTCAAATATAACAGAAGTCGGCTTTCTCTCCTGTGAAAGCTGGATCAGTAGTAAAGCCTTTCTTACTTGTGGAGTTTGGTTCAGATTATATAAAAAGTTCCCAAGCTCCCAAATATTAGTCCCCTAAACAGAAGACTAAGGAAAACGAACCTGGAGCTCAGTGACATCGTGCCTTATACGCGGCAATGAGCACAGGATCGACCATATTAGCAAACAGTAGATGCAAAATAATAAAGAAAAGAATGGGCGTTTCTGGCAGATGCTTACAGAATCAGTGTAACTAACGGGCTGGCCATTTGGTCCTGGTCTCCGCGTGACTGTCAGCCTGACGGTAGAGCTCGAGCCGACTGCTGCGGGGATTAACAGCTGTGGGGATTTGAATGGCTTCCGGCCCGAAGCGCCCATCGCCCATCGTCCAGACGACTGGAGTTCTGGCGATCAATCCTTGACCGTGGCGACTTGGCTTTGTCGTTTCACCCTCCAACCCGACACCCCTAGTGTAGGAGGAGCGGTGGGCTGCGTTCCCGCCCAGCTCCCGCACGGCTAGCTTTACCCAAAATAATTACACGGAAACTGTATTCTTTTAAACACTGCTTGGCCCATTATATCTAGCCTCTTACTGGCTAATTCTCACATCTTGCTTAACCCATTTCTTAGCTGAGGTGCCGCAGCCATGTCGGCCGCGCCCTACCTCCCTCACCAGACAGGGCGACCCCGATCCTCACCGCAGGGGGAACAATGAGGTTCCGGCTTCTTTAAAGGGAGATACCACCGCGCCGGTGGGGCAGGGGACGGCGTCCTCCCCGATGATCGCACTCAATCCCGCGTCGCCGCCTGGGTCACGGTGCCGCCCGCCAACACGGCTGGGTGACTAAGACAGAAGGTGCAGCCTCCCAGCACCGGCCGCACGGGCCCGCTGCCCAGACCCGCCATCCGCGAGGAAGATGCGCCGGGCGTCTGGTCGCAGCGAACCGCGCACTGCAGCCCGCCGTCCGGTAAGGTCGGCAGCGGACAGGGAGGGCGGCCCGGGGCACTGGCAGCAGCTTCCCCGAAGTCCCGGGACTTGCGCCCGCTGCGGCAGAGGGCGACCGCCCCCGGCCGCCACCCCTGCGGGCCAGGGCACCAGTGATCGGCCCTGCAGCGTGCACACCGCCGGCGACGCTCGGCTCGGTTGCAGCGCCGGAGAGCAGCGGCGCCCGAGCGCTGCACACAGCGCTCACCCAGCCGGCGGCGCTCGGCGGCTCTCGGTGGCACACGCGCACTACGGAAAGCCGGAGGGGGCGGGGCCCGGCGTGAGGGGGTGTGTCCGCGCACCACGGGGGCGCGCGCCGGCTTCTGACTGGAGGCCGCGGCAGCCGAGGCGCGAGCTGCCCGATAATGGCGGCCTGCAGAGCTCATGAGAGGGAGAAGCGGCGGCGGCTGCCCTGAGGTAAATCTGGCCCTTCGTGGTGGCACGGATGCCCTGCGGTCAGAACCGACCTCCCTGCATGTGTCTCTGTCCCCGGCAGGCCTGTCACAGACCTCGCAGCGGAGTCATCCCCGGGAAGGCCCGGCGCTGCCCCGGCCAGCGGCCGGGACTGCGGCCTCCGTTCCCGCCCGGGCCACTCCCGGGTCCCCGGCTCCTAGTCTGCAGCCTCCGGGAGTTGAAGCGGCTGCGGAGCCACGGGAGGGTCCCTCGGGGTTTCCGGGGACTGTCGCCGGGAGTGATCTCGCGGCCGGGGCAGCGAGCGCGGCCTGAGGCTCCCCGGCGGCAGCACCTCTGGCCTCGCTCGTCCCTTCCCCGGCACCGGCAGGTGCATGCCCAGGCCGGCCGGTGCCCAGCTTCCGGGGAGCAGGGCAGGCTCGAGGGCCCGGGAGATGCCACCGAAGGATGCTTCACCGGGGTGTCTCTCCCGCCAGGAGCACCGGGAGGTGACAGACACCTTCCCGAATAAGGTGCCCCTCTCTCGGGGGACGATGACAGGAGGGAGAGAAGGGACTGCTGCAGAGAAAAGAGCCGCTCGCAAGCGCGTAGTACCTGGCTATCGGCGCCAGAGCGGGGCAGAAGGTCCGCCGGGGCCAGGAAATCTGACATTAGGAAAGACAGTGAGCGCTGGAAGGCTAGGCGAGCAATTAAAGGAAGTAGCGCTCAAGGCAACCCCCAGAAGCTGTCATTTTCTTTTAAATCTGGCCTATGAGCTTAAAGTAGCTGCTCCCGGAGTGTCGGCTTCCAGGGCCAGTCACTGTTGCTCTGATTGTGCAGCGCAAGTACAATTTCAGGTTACTCTTCCTGCCCGCGCTGACAGTCGGCAAGTGAGCATTTGAGGCGTGAGGAAGTACGCTGCAGGCTCTCCATTCACAGAGGGGCTCTGTAGGGCCTGTGCTCCAGCTTGCCTCTAAGTGATTTATTAAGTTGGAACTCCAAAGAACTTTGGTCAGGGACTTCCCTTTGAGGTCTAAGATGCTCTCCTCCCCTTTGGCAACAATTACCTAGAATTAAGTAGCTATCTTAAAGCATAATAATAATTTAAAAAAAGGTCGATCTATTCTAAGCCACTTACATTTTATGGAACGGTTCTTCTACAAAACTTGTGTTTATTTGTAAAATAATAAATAAGTAAATAGCCAAGTATACTGGCACATGCCTGTAACGCCAGGACTTGGAAGGTGGAGGCAGGAGGATCAGTAGTTCGGGATCATCTGCTACATAGTGAGTTCAAACAAAACAAAAGCGATGTTGTTCACTTTCAGTCCATAAACAGGAGTTGGGTATTTGTATTTCTAACTGTGAGGGGGTTTTGTATTTCAGTGTTTTTGTTTGTTTTATTTTTTTATCTATAGATTTGGAGCAAGTCCTGGAACTCTGTAGTCCAGGCTGGCCTGGAACTCACAGAGCTCCGCCTGCCTCTGCCTCCTGAGTGCTGGGATTAAAGGCGTGGGCCACCATCGCCTGGCATATTATTTCAGTGTTTTTATTACCTTTCATAAATGTGTCAACCTTAAGAAGATGTACATACATTGCTTTCTTTCTTTATTTTTTTTTTGAGGATCAGTAAACTAAAATGTTGAATTTGGGGGTTTGTTTATTTATTTATTTATTGTTTTTTGAGGCACGGTTTTCTGTGTAGCCCTGCCTGTCCTGGAACTCATACTATAGACCAGACTGGCTTTGAACTCAAAGATCCGCCTGCCTCTGCCTTCTGAGTGCTCAGATTAAAGGCAAGCGCACTACTGCCCCGCTTTGGATTTGTTTTAACTGCGCCAGCAGTTCTGTAGGGAGCAGTGTAGTTTAGTGGTTTAAGTCATGGATGTCGGAACCAACAAGCTGCATGACGACTGGTTGTTTACTTGCCCTCTCTGTGTTTTACTCTCCTCACCCACCCCTTCCTACACAGATTATGGTTAAGGATTCATGAATTTAGCCAGGTGTGGTGTCCCGCACCTGTAATTCCATTGTTCCCCAGAGAGCGGCAACCAGGGCTGTTGAGATGGTTCAGTGCGGAAAGTTATTTTCTGCCAGGCTTTACAGCTCATGCTCAATTCCTAGGACCCGCACGGTAGAAGGAGAGGACTGCCACATACTGTCCTCTGAGTTCCAGAAAGACACATCCATGCACACAGAATATCAGCTTTTAAAGGTGAAAGCCATCATGAGCTACATACTAGCAAGATCCTGTCTTTTAAAAAAGGACTGAAAGCAAGGCATGGTGGTACAAGTCTTTAATTCCAGCACTGGGGAAGCAGAGACAGGCTTATCTCTGTGAGCTGGAGGCCAGCCAGGGTTACACAGTGAGACCTTGTCCAAAAAAGGGGTGGGTGGGTGGAGCCTGGAGATAGAGTTCAGTGGATAAAGCATTTGCCAAACAAGTCTGAGGAGCAGAGTTTGGGTCTGCAGAACCCATGTAAAGCCAGATGTCATATGGTGAGATGGGAGGCAGAACCAGAACAGTCTCCAGAAGTTCACGGGCATCTAACAGTGACAGGAGAGCCAAGGCAGTCTTTGAACAGGTGTGTCACGGCATGAGCATGCCTGCGCTCACACACCTAGATTAAACTTTTAAAAAGTCAGTAATGATGGTTCTGTAACCATGGCCTCTGAAGCCAGCCTGGCCTACCTGTCAAGCTCCAGACCAGGGAACTTGGCAAGACCCTGACTCAAAGACAACAAAAGCTTTAAAAACTATTTTAAAATACTTGAAATAGTTCCTGATACATGGTAAGTGCTGTTACCTTTATTATTATTGGTAGATTTGTCCAAGGTGTAGCTAGATACCCTTCAGTTCCCACAGGCGCTGAAACAGTTAAATACAAGCCAATAGGTATACCTGATTTCAACAGAGTACTTTGTTGATTTTTCCAGAAACCTCGACCTTGAAGATGGTGAGTAGCCAGCCAAAGTACGATCTAATACGGGAGGTAGGCCGAGGTAGTTACGGTGTTGTTTATGAAGCAGTCATCAGAAAGACCTCTGCAAGAGTAGCAGTGAAGAAAATTCGATGCCACGCACCTGAAAATGTTGAACTAGCCCTGCGAGAGTTCTGGGCACTAAGCAGTATCAAGAGCCAGCACCCAAATGTGATTCACTTGGAAGAGTGCATTCTGCAAAAAGATGGGATGGTGCAAAAGATGTCCCACGGCTCTAATTCTTCCCTTTATTTACAGGTATGTGTCACTGGATAGGAAATGAATGTAAGATTGGTCAGCAAGAGGAAGTGAAGAGTGTCAGAGGAACTTCTTTCTCCCTTAACGCAGGTGTTTTATGGCTAGGTGCAGACAGAGGTCTTCAGAGGATAGAGGAGATATTTGCTTTAAGCTGCAACGTACCTAAAAATAACATAAGCCACCCGTTATGCCTGGTACTTGCCAGTCTGTGTAGGAATAGGACGAGTGGGAATTAGAGGGTTTTTGAGACTAGCATCACAGTTCAGTTCCTGGAAACCAATTCTGAAAATAAACACAGAAGACAAGGAAAACACCACACAATCAGTAATAGTAATCAATTACCCATCGGTAATTGAACTTCTCGTTTTTAGAAGGCACAGGTCTAAACATAAGCCTTACAAGAGTATATTGGTATTTGCCTATAATCCTAGGGCTTGGGAGGTGGAGGCAGGAGACTCAAGAGTTTAAGACCAGACTCACCTGTATATCGAGTTTGAGACATGCCTGGACTGAATCATGAGTTCCAGGACAAAAATCCTCTGACCTCCACACTTGCACAATGTCCTGCATGCATGTAAGCACTACATATATGCACATACTTGAAACACACACACATAGAATAAATAAATGTAATTTAGCAGTTAAAACAAAGAGAGTTAACAACAACAACAAAAACTCTGTTTGATGTTGTGAAAAAGGCTCAGAGGGTAAAGGACCTGTTGCCAAACCTGGTAACCTGAGTTTAATGTCCAGGTCCCACATGGTAGAAAGAGGGCGTGGACTCCTGAGAGCTGTTCTCTTAACACCCACACCTACACAAAATAAATAATTTAGAAAAGTTTAAAAACTGTCTTCATTATTAACTCTCTAAAAGTACTTATGTTGCCATGATTAAAAAAATATGTATATATTGGAGCAAGGCAGTGGTGGCACATACCTTTAATCCCAGCACTCAGGAGGCAGAGGCAGGCATATCTATGGGGTGAGTGTCAAGACTGTCATGTTACGCAGAGAAACCTTGTCTCAAAAAAGATTGGAAATCTTTTTTTTTTTTTTTTTTTTTTTTTTTTTTTTTGCCAGTGCTAGAGATTGAGCCTAGGGTTTGGGGCATAGTACATAAACTACATTCCCTCCTAACCCTTGTCAACTCTGCATTGAATTTTAGAGATTAGGTACACAATCCCTGTGGATGGAAAAATGAAGATGTTAATACATTTGATTTAGTGTAAATTCAGAACTAGCAACTGTAGCAAGAATTAGATATTGTTTAATACTGAGTCCAGATCCAGCAACTGTAACAATTATGTATCGTTTAGTACTTTGAGGTCTTAAAATATGAAGTATCCGATTTGACTAAGTGATTTTTGTATTTAAATTACTTTTTTAAGTAAATCTCTTTTGCTCTTTAAAGTCTTACGGACCTGTATTGCTATCAGAATGACTTGAAATAAATAATCCACCTTTCCTAGTAGCTATTTGTTCATGTGTTATGGTAATCACTAATCACGTCTGCCTTCCCTGGGTAGTCAAAGACAGAGGTAGTGCTGAGACAAGATTTGGCACAGAAGAACTCAGAAATAGGTACCTGTGTTGAAATAAAATAGTCTTTTCTATGCATTTATAAGTTAGCCAGATTTTTCTTCATTTACTCATTTGAGACAGTCTCTGTAGCCCTGGTTAGTCTGGAACTCACTATGTAAACCAGGCTGACCTCACACTTACAGAGATCCACCTGTTTCTGCCTATGAGTGCTGGGATTAAAAGACATGTCCTACCTCACCCAGCGTAGTTGACCATATATTTATCAATAGAATTTTGTATCAAAACAGCACAATACAATATAGTCAATACACAGATCTATAACATAACCAGAAAGTTTCTATGCATGATCTTTATTATCTGTATAAATTTTCATTTCCTTTATGTTTTTCTAGATATATTCTTCCTTGTTCTCAGCTGAAATCATTAAATGAATTCCTGATAGCTAAAAATCCTTATCCAAGAGAAAATGTAAAACAGACACTTACAAGCACTCAATTTCATGGCTCAGGACTTTGCAGCCTTCAGTCTGTATATTTCAGACTAGTGACATAGATGATGTAGGAGCATACAATAGGGAATCTATATATCTTAGGGCTGAAGAATTATGAATTGACTGGGTGTGCTGCACATAATATGTGCATATATGTGTTAACATGTGAGACTGAGAAAGGATTATCATGAGTTCAAGGTCAGCCTGAGGTACAGAGTGGGACCCTACCTAGGGAGTTAAAAAAGAAAAATTAAGCTAGGCAGCGGTGCACGCCTTTAATCCCAACACTCAGAAGGCAGAGGCAGGTGGATATTTGGGAGTTTGATTCTAGCCTGTTCTACAGAGCTAGTTTCAGGATAGCCAGGGCTACACAGAGAAACCCTGTCTAGAAAAAAAAAAAGAATTACAAACTATTTAAAATTTACAGAGTTTAACAATAATTATTTAGATAGGTGGGCGAGAACCACACATGTCCCTTCTTGCTGGCCAGAATTCTATGCACCACCACACCTGCCCTCTAAACCACTATTGAGCACTGGGATTCTGTGTTACACAAGGCTGTTTATTAAGTTCAGATGTTAGGGAGAGACAGAAAGCTGAAGTCAGTTAGAAGCAGTACACCTGTCTCATTCTCCGCCCTGGCACACCATGCAGAAAGAAGGCTCCTGTAGGCCATTGCCATTGCTGCCGTCTGCATGGGAGGCAGAACGGAGGGGCACCTTTGCTTTTGCCGGAATAGCCAGAGGAAGTAGTGGTAGTAATTAATTTAAATATAAATTTACCAGTTTCTCACTCTTCAACAGCTCAGCTCTGAATCTTCCCCCTTTTAGCACACCAGTCTAAAAAATACCGTATAACAAATAATTTAAAAGCAATATTGCTCTATATTTTAGGTTTTTTTTATGAAGCAACGAGCTGGGAAGTGATAGAATTTAGTTATATTGGCCAGTGTAGAAAATGTAGGCCAGTTGGGCACTTTCCAAAATGGGCTATTAAAATGCTACTTCTCGGCTCAGACGTTTAGTATGTATTTAGTAGGGACAAAGGTGGTATTTTGAAGTGCTGAAAATTTTTTTTAAAATGCATGCATAAAAGCACTAATGAAATGAAATATTCCAGAGGTTTCTAGTTACAGTTGGAGGCTGGTGCTGGCCTCATCTCAGTGCAGAGCGGAGCTTCCAAACCTTTCCACTTGTGGCCTCCCCAGAGAAACATGTGCGTGACCCTGGGTATATGGGTGTGCAATAACCATGTACTGGGAAAAATCATAAATAATTCCATTTTAAAGCAATTCTTTGGTTACCTTTTATTAAAGTATAAAGTAGGAAGCAGGCTTATACACGGATGAAGAGAATGTGCTTGTTTGTCTCTGCAGAAAGAGTTAAACCCTGGGCTGGCATGGTGTGCAGTGGGCAGACCTGACACCTGAGTCTCATCCTCAGGTCCCACAAGGTGGCAGGAGAGACTCAGCCTCCAGTGTTAACCTCTTGCTCGTGTGGGGCAGGGGTGGGGCCCGTACTCAAGAGTGCACACATACACAATAGAGCCATTTTAAAAATTATTGGGTGAATGTTCATTGCTGTAGAACATAGATCATCTTCAGCATTTTCCACAGTCAGTGCTTTTATTTTATGAACACCAGTGGTGAAAACAACAGTGTTTCATATAAATAGTTTAGTACAAAATGGTAGGTATGTGTTTTAAGGCAAATCATAAATTGTTCAAAATTCTGTACTGACAGCATTTAGTGATCCTCTTGCCTTAGCTTCTATAGTGCTAAGGTTACAGGTGTGTGCCACCATACCCACCTTAAAATAGCAATTTTTAAAATTAACCCCCTCCCCCAGACAGTCTCACTGTATAACTCAGGTATAACTCAGGCAGGCCTTAGACTTGTGGTCTCCTAAGCAAGGTGTAATGACGCACACCTATAATTTCAGCACTGAAGACGGAAGCAGGAAGAGCAGAAGTTCAAGGCCAGCCTTGGCTATACGGTGAATTTATTGAGGCCTGCATGAACTATTTGAGACCCTGTTTCAAAACAGAGGGGAAAAAAAAGAGGAAAGAAAATAGTACCCAAATTAAGCATTATACTACAACACAATCCACTGATAGACCGCCTTGGTACTTGCTTGCTGATTAATGACAATAGAAAAATATCAGAAGTCCTTGTTTTCCCCAATAAAACTGTAATGTTTCTATAAGAGCGGACAACTTTGCAATTTGGTTTTGAATTAATTTTTGGTAACTGAAAATTTATTAAACCTTTGACTGTTGGCAATTTGTTTTGTGTGTGTGACCCCTACTTTCTGTTTAAGAGACCTTTGCCTTAGCTGGATGGTGGTAACATTAATCCAGTACTCAGAAGGCAGAGACAGGCGAATCTCTGTGATTTCAAGTCCAGCCTGGTCTACAGAGTGAGTTCCAGGACATCCATGGCTACCCAGCAAAACTCTGTCTTGAAAAACAAACAAACAAAAAAAAAATAAAGTCAACCTTGCCTGGCATGTACAAGATTCTGGGTTCAATTGCCAGCATTGCAGAAACAATAAAACTGCAAACTGTCCTAACTTTGTTTTTTTTTTTTCAAGACAGGCTTTTCTGTGTAGTCCTGGAAGACTCTATAGACCAGGCTGGCCTCTAACTCACAGAGATCCATCTGCCTCTGCCTCCAGAGTAGCTTGTGTTGGTAATTTTTTATTTATGTGTACTGGTGTTTGCCTGCCTGCATGTCTGTATGAGGGTGTTGGATTCCCTGAAACTGGAACAGCTGTGAGCTGCCATGTGGGTGCTGGAACTGAACCTGGGTCCCCTGAAAAAAACAGCCAGTGCTTTTAACTGCTGAGCCATCTCTCCAGCACCGCCTCTTTTTGCGGGGGGGGGGGGGAGCATGGGTTTTGAGACAAGGTTTCTCTGTGAGCTCTGGCTGTCCTAGAACTCGCTCTTTAGACCAGGCTGTCCTCACTCAAACTCACAGAGATCTGCATGCCTCTGCCTCCTGAGTGCTGCCACTGCCCAGCCTATGTGCATTTACGATGTGTAGCCAGGTCGGTGGCACATGCCTTTAGTCCCAGCAGTAGGGAGTCAGAAGCAGGCAGATCTCAGAATTAGAGGTCAGCCTGGTCTACAAAGCAAGTTTCAGGTCAACCAGGGCTACACAGAGAAACCCTGTTTCGAAAAAATAAAAAATAGATTTATTAATTTTTAATTATGTTTGTGACAGGGATGAATATATATATATATATATATGTCAGTGAAGATGCCCTTAGAGGCCAGAAAAAGTACTGGATTCCCCAGAGCTCTCGTTGCAGGTGGTTGTGAGCCACTGACACGGTGCTGAGGACCTGAACTCCAGTCCTCTGAAGGCAGTAAGCTCATAAGCGCTGAACCTTATTTCCAGCTCCCTTTAACTTTTCTATAATCAAAATGTGTACCTTCTTCTCTCCTCCCTCTGCGCAGCTTGTAGAGACTTCATTAAAAGGAGAAATTGCCTTTGATCCCAGAAGCGCCTATTACTTGTGGTTTGTGATGGATTTTTGTGACGGAGGAGACATGAACGAGTATCTGTTGTCCAGGAAGCCCAACCGAAAGACGAACACCAGCTTTATGCTTCAGCTCAGCAGTGCTTTGGCTTTCTTGCACAAAAACCAGATCATCCACCGAGACCTGAAGCCTGATAACATCCTCATTTCTCAAAGCAGATTGGACACCAGTGACTTGGAACCCACACTGAAAGTGGCCGATTTTGGTCTGAGTAAAGTTTGCTCGGCATCTGGACAGAACCCTGAAGAACCTGTCAGCGTAAACAAGTGTTTCCTTTCCACGGCGTGTGGGACAGATTTCTACATGGCTCCTGAAGTATGGGAAGGACACTACACAGCAAAAGCTGACATCTTTGCTCTGGGAATTATCATCTGGGCCATGCTGGAGAGGATCACCTTCATAGACACAGAGACCAAGAAGGAGCTCTTGGGGAGCTATGTAAAGCAGGGGACCGAAATTGTGCCTGTGGGGGAGGCACTTCTGGAAAACCCCAAAATGGAGCTCCTCATCCCGGTGAAGAAAAAGTCGATGAATGGGCGAATGAAGCAATTGATTAAGGAGATGCTGGCCGCAAACCCTCAGGACCGTCCGGACGCGTTTGAACTAGAGCTCAGATTAGTCCAGATTGCTTTTAAAGACAGCAGCTGGGAAACGTGACCTCCCGCCTGCAAGTGTCTTAGATGGTGTGCTGCTTCTGACTCAACAGTGATTCAACATTACATGGTCGGAAAGAAGACGAAAGTTAGACTCCACTCTCTGAGGGTTTAGGTTCATTGTGGGGTCATTTTTTTTCTCTCATTTTTCTTACTCCATGCAGGCCATTTTATTGTATGTTTTGAATGTGTATTACCAATGGGGTATAAAAAATTTTTTTTTAATGATCATTGGTAAAAGTTTGGCAGAAAAAATTCTCCTAAAAGCCAAGCAGAGAAGAGAGTCCAATTTTCTGGAAATATGTCTTCAAGTATTTTAGACATTCCTTGTCAGTATTAGGCATTTCCATGGAAGAAGAGGTTTGCATGCTGGTCATGCAACCTTTGAAGCTTTGTAAAGGAAACATATATGTATATATTTATGTATATGTAAGTATGTGAATGTGTGCATTTTGCATTCCACATGAAGAAAATGCCACTTCTGTTTAAATTATTTGATAGAGGTTTGGGTTTTTGAGATTTGCTGGTGAAATTGGTGATGAAAACTCACACAGAACCACCCCTCATCTTCTTCCTGCCCCTTCCGCTCCTGGAAAAACACTTTTATTTTTTGTTTGTTTTTTTGTTTGTTGTTTTGTTTTGTTTTCCCAGTATACATCTCTTGAGAGGCATCATTTTGGAGGGTCTAAAATGGCTGAGTAAACGTAATTGGAGCTAAGCCAAGCTGCTGGAGTAAGTCTGAGCTCTCCGGGCCCTGTAGCTCTTCGAGTGGAATTAGTCCTTCAGTCACTTGGTAGGAGGTCGGCAAGGATGCCGATGGCTCAGCCAGACCTTCAGGTAACTGAGCGTCTGTTTAAACCACTGCACTGGGACATGTGTGTGCCTGCACATCTGCCGTGACCCGAGGATGGTATTATTCTGCTCTGAAACATTGCTTTACATGACTGTAATACTTGATGTATTAATTTTGAGTTTTATGACTTTTTCTAAGTCTCAGCATAAAGTTGAAGAAACCAAATGAGCTCACCCTCTAGTTGCTGGCCCTGATGTGGCTTCTTGTTGGATCACTGGAGTCCCTGTCACTTTGGCACTGTGATACAGTAATGGGACTGGTAATCACTGTCATAAATATTGGTTGCTTTTTTTCCAAAGTGAGAAATGATACACACAGAGTTTGGCAAATAGATTTTCAAGCAGAAAAGTTGTGGGTATCATATCGTCACCTGGTGTTGTCAGTCAGAAAGCAAGAGCCTCCTAACTCCTGAAGTGAGACTCTAACAGCATGTTTGTCTCTAGATTGTCCATGCTGATGCAGGAAAGGGAGTCTTTCCTAAACCAGAATACGGGATTAGAGTCTACCATTGTATCTCCAAATGAAGCTTTCTGATGCACTACACCCTCACCCATGCCTCCTGGGGTGGAGCCCTGGGCCCTGGGCAGGTAGGGAAGCTGTGGGACACTGACCCCCATGGATCCTTACAAAGCACTAAAATGCAAAAGTCAAAATAGCAGCAGCGTGTTGACATTGTCAGCACTTCCCGTGTCTCCTCAATGCTTGAAACTCCACCCTTCACCTTGGGGCTGGGTCTAGCTCAGTGAGCGGCCCTGTGTTCAGTCCCTAGCACCCTAAAGGCAGTAAGTTAACTCATGTGTTCAGAGGGTAATAAAAGATAAAACGCAAAGAAAAAAAAAAACATGTAAAGCTGGAGGTTTAGAAACATGAATAGAAAGGCTTTATTAAAATCCCATCAAATGAAAAAAAAAGTCACACCTAATATCACTTGCAGACTTCACTAAAATAATTTTTTCTGGAATAGACGCGTACTGGACATTCATTGTAATTGTTGACCCTCTGGGTCATCAAGTTGACACAGATCTGACAAGGGGATCGAGTTCCAGGAAATTAGAAAGTCTCATTATAATGTATTCTCAATGACTTGGCGCTGCATCAGATCACTATGTGACGTAGCCAACAGTTCATTTGTTCTACAAGTACCTGTGCACTAGAAGCCCGTACATCCTAAGCACATAGCTTCTGAGCCTGTCTCCTTGAAATAATGTGTAATTTGGTTTGTCTTTTGTTTTGGTTGGCACTGGGATCCCACCAGAGCCTTGCATGTGCTACACAAAGGCTTTGCCACTGAGCTACATGTCTAGCCCCAGTTATAATTTATTTTGAAAGATTTTTATTTGTGAAATATAATTCTTTCTTTCATTAGAGGTAAGAGTGTGGGGTGATCGGGAAATTTCTTCCAGAATTTTCTCAAGTCCTTGTATTCTAAAATAGCTTATGATAATCAACAAAAGGATAGTAATTTCTTTGTCTTTCTTTGTTCTTTTTCAGTCAGAGGTATTTATTAAGTACCTACTGTGTGCTCAGCACTAAAGTTTAGTTGATTTGACAACAATTTAAGATTTGCATTTGGGGGGGGGGGGCTGAACTCAGCAGTTTAGAGAACTTGTTGCTCTTGCACAGAACAGAGTTCAGTTCCCAGCACCCATGTTGGGTAGCTTACAACCACCTAACTCCAGCTCCAGGGGACCCAGTATCCTCTTGCTTCCATAGACACACACACACACATACACATGATTAAAAAATAAACCTTTTTTTAAAAAATGACATTTAGCCATGCACTTTCTCCAGTCACGGGTAAGAAATCAAGATGGGGAGTGATAATTGGAAAATTTGGGTATTTGCTAAAAGACAAATGCAATCCAGATATTGTGCACAGTGCCTTGCCCATGATAGGTACTCAATAAACAGTTATTCCTCATAGTCTGTTGCCATGGTTTCTAGTGTTTTATGAAATTTGTCTTAATTGAAAAAGACCAAATATTTCAGATACTGCTCACAGGCAGCTGTGTCCCGTCACTGTGGGTTGTACAGTTAGGTCCTAGATGTTACTTTGCACTAGTTGTCACTTAGAACATGGGGGCTGTAGATTCTTGGTGCTAAGGGATGCTTTGTCATTTCAATGATGTAAGTGTTAAGTGTCAGATAAATAGCACAGAATAGTTCTTTCTGCAGGTCTGGATTTTTGTTCTTGTTTTTTTCTTTGTTTTTAATTGTAAAATGTTACCAATCAAACTATTGTAGCAGCTACAAAATAATTCACCAGCATGACAAAATAGTCAATAAACGATGTCATAGGCACATCAGAAATGAAAGCAACTTTAAAATTTTTCTTTTAAAATTGTCAAATATATTTTATGAAGAATTTATAAAGGGGAAAGTATTGTAATTTATTGTTCATGAGTTTTTTGTTTGTTTTTTTTAATAAAGTGAATTTCAACAAAATACCTTGGGCGCTCTCCTTGCTACTTCAGTGACTGGGAGTTGTGCAATGCGCTAGACGTGCGTGTGATGTGATGTACAGTGTGGGAAAGTATCTGGCTGTCTCACGGAAGCCGGTACTGAGGCAGGTGATTGGATGACAGGACTTTGGCATTTCAAGTTCTCTGAAGCCATATGCTTTATATAGGAGAGAAATGTGTATTGTTTAAGGTTCTTTTTTAAGATTGGTATTTTTCAGGTATGAATGCTTTGTCTTCATATGTCTGTGCACTGTGTGCATGCAGTACCCAAGGAGACCACAGGGCGTGGATCCCTGGAACTAGAGTTTCAGGCGTGCTGGGATTGAAGGCAAGGTCCTCTGTGTGTATCAAGGGTTTTTAAGTACTGAACCAACTCTTTGGCCCCAGATTCCCCCCCCCCCATTTATCCTAATTCATTTGGCTGAGTATTCAATCCAGATGAGATAGTTTCTATTAAATATACTAAGTGGCTGCAATTTCAATTTTTTTTTTTGTTTTTGTTTTTCGAGACAGGGTTTCTCTGTGGCTTTGGAGCCTATCCTGGAACTAGCTCTGTAGACCAGGCTGGTCTCGAACTCCCAGAGATCCGCCTGCCTCTGCCTCCCAAGTGCTGGGATTAAAGGCATGCGCCACCATCGCCCGGCTGCAATTTCAATTCTTAACATGAGGCAAACACTTCTAAAGAAGACATAGATTTAGCTGGGAGTGGTGGCCCTCAGAAGGCAGAGGCAGGCAGTTGGCAGAGAGTTTCAAGGTAAGTAGTCTACATATTGAATTGTAGGCCAGGACTACATAGTGAAACCTTGGGGGAAAAGCGATCATTGTCTGCCTTTTTTTTCTTTACCTTTATAAAATGTATGGTTGCCTGCGCATACAGCCTCCCTGGTGGCCAGTGGGAAGCTGAGGGACAGGAAACATGGAGCCACTGGCCGCCCTAGACTGCCTCCTACTGCAGCTAGGCCTCCGCAGAGGGACTTTGCTTCTCTTAAAGATTACCTTCTTAAAATTCAACTTCAAACTATAAATTGTAGCTATCAGCACTTCAGTAACCCTTCACTGTTTACAAAGGTATCTTACTGGAAGTAGGGGCTGATTTCCTAGTGAAGGTGGAGCAGCAGGAGCCGGTGGGCTCACCTGGTGGTCTCACCAGCCGGGCCGTGTTGACCCCTATCTCCCGCCTGCAGCTGACTTTCCTGTCAGAGCAAAGCTTTATCTCCCCTACAGAAGGAACTCACCACATCCTGGCCTTCCTTTAAATTCAAATGTTGCTGTCTTGATCAGCCAATCACAGACGGCCTCTAAAGAGCCCTGCAATACTGGTTTGTGAGTAGATAGTAAGGTGGAGAGAACCCACAGAGGCCACACCTCTAGGAAGCAAAGCGCGGCTTTTAAAGGTAGGCAGAGTTTTCATTGGTTAAAGGTGAATTGTTTAAAAAAAACAAACAATCCTGGGCTGTGGACTTCACTCTTTTCCTGTTCAGCCTGGTATTTCAAGCTTAGCCTGTTTTGAGCTGAAGTTAAGCAATTTGGTATTACAGAAGCTGTCATGGTCTAGCAGCTGAAAGATCCGGTAGGAAAGACTGACTTTTGCAAACAGCCACAAAAGTAACGTGTGTCAGTGGGTACGTGGATTTTCGTAGCTGCAAAGCGAAAATGGTGCTTACATTTCACTGTTCTTCTAAGGCGCTGAGATCACGCCTGCACCAGCACCTGCGTGTTGAGTTCTTCAGTGGTCAGGTATTCCAGATTTCTATGAGAGCAGAGTTCCGGTCAGCTGCATAGTGTGACTCTGTCTCAAACAACAACAAAAATCCACCACTGTAAAGTCCGGAGGGAATGACGGGGAAAGGACTCACCAGCCAGACTTCAGATGTAGCTGTGATTGTCCCCCCACTTCAGGAGAACCCGGTGAAGGCCCTGCTATCTCTCCAGCTACCTCACTCTTTTGTTTTGTGTGAGACAGGGTTGGGGTTTCTATTTAAGCCTCACTCTCAGCATGGGTCCTGGAGCTCCCCATGTAGACCAGGCTGGCCTCAAACTCACAAATACCCACCTGCCTCTGCTTCTGCATCTTGAGAGCTGGGATTAAAGGTCTGTGCCACCAAGGATAACTCAACCTGCTTTCATAAACAATCCAGGACCCCTAACCCAGAGGTGACAGACACTACCCACAGTGAATCCACCCCCCAATCAGTCATTAATCAAGACAATACTCCATAAATTAGCCTACAGACCAATATTATGGAAGCATTTTCTCAATTAAGTTTCCCTCGTTCCATGCCAGGCAGTGGTTGTACACACTTTTAATTCCAGCACTTGGGAGGCAGAGGCAGGCAGATCTCTAGGTTTGAGGCCAGCATGAACAGAGTGAGTTCCAGGATAGCCAGGACTATACAAAGAAACCCTGTTTCAAAAAAAAAAAAAGTCAAAATAAATAAATAAATAAAAATAAAAAATAAAGTGTTAAGTTAGAGCATAGTCCCCAGCCCCCGGGCCTGAGAGTTGTATTGGTCTGGAGCTCTCTGCCAACGCAAAAATCTCAATCAAACCAAATCACAACAAGCCAAATTAAAAAATATCCAGGTTTAATGGGATTCCTGCGCTCTCGGGTGGACCCGAGGGGGAACCAGGAGGTGAGAATGCTACCACCCGGAGGAAGGAAAAGATACCACGTGATCCTCATTTGGGAGTTCACTTAAATACTCTGTGGGAGTGGTCCTGACCCCCCCCCCAGGGAGGGGTCAGAAATGGCATGCTG
Source organism: Microtus pennsylvanicus (assembly GCF_037038515.1). Taxonomy (NCBI): domain Eukaryota; kingdom Metazoa; phylum Chordata; class Mammalia; order Rodentia; family Cricetidae; genus Microtus; species Microtus pennsylvanicus. Next base: position 65,718,648 of record NC_134591.1, on the reverse strand, counting down.
GGATTTGGAGTCCAGACCAATACAACTCTCAGGCCTGGGGGCTGGGGGCTATGCTCCCAACTTAACAAAAAGCATCTTGAGAATCCACTTACTTCTATCAAACAGCTAAAAAGACCCTGCAGTGCCCACCTGGCACCCATCTCCACTTTGGGACCCCTTTTATGGCATGCTACAGGTGGGGCATTTGGAGCTGTTGAAACTTGCCCTCTGGGCATTTGATTCTAGGGCAGGTCTTTCAAGCATTAAAAAAAAATGTATTTTTAAAATTTAGTTTGTGTGACTATGTGTGGGTATGGGTATGAGAACACACACATATAGAAGTCAGAAGCCACCTTGCAGGAGTTGGGAGTTGGTTCTTCTGCCATGTGGGTCAAGGGGCTCAAACTCAGGTCCTTACCCTTGGTGGCCAGCACCTTTACCTGCTCAGCATTTTTTTAATATTATTTATTTATTATGTATACATTATTCTGTCTGTGTATGCCTGCAGGCCAGAAGAGGGCACCAGACCCCATTACAGATGGTTGTGAGCCACCATGTGGTTGCTGGGAATTGAACTCAGGACCTTTGGAAGAGCAGGCAATGCTCTTAACCGCTGAGCCATCTCTCCAGCCCTGCTCAGCATTTTTTTGTTTTTCATCATGACGTATTTTTTTTATACGTGGACATAATGTATGTCGATTATATTTGCCTCTCCTTTTACCCACAACCCCTCACTGCTCTCTAGGGCTTCTCAAGCTGGCTTCCAAGGAGTCGGCAGATCCCCTACAATTACAAACAAAAGTTTAGAAGCCTGTGTTTGTAGGTCAGGCTGGCCTTGAACTCTTGATCCTCCGGAATGCTGGGAATATAGGCAAGCGCCAACTGACTCAGCTGGCAGTTCCAAAGATTCATGACCCATCCTTGAAAGAGTGCAGGAATCTGTCACAAGTGCTTTGGGGGCCAGGGACAGGAAGCTTACCAAGAGAGACTTCCTGAGGAATTGTAAGGCTCCCGTGGGTCAGTTCCCCTCATAGCTGTCTCCTGGGAGGTGATCCTTCTCCTCAGGTTCACCTAACAGCACACAGTTCTTGGAGTTAGCCAAGGTGCTGGGCCTCCTTTATCCGGCTCGGGAATAACTAGCCTGGCTCTGCTTTTCCTGGTTCAGGGACCAGGTTTCCTGAAGCTCAGAGACCTGTGAGGCCCCTGCCTGTGGCCAGCATCTCATCGATTGTTGACTGGGCCACTCTTGACGACTCTTAAGTAGCTGACATGTGAGCTGGGGGGAGAACGCCTCTGGAGCTAAATCAGATGTTTATCTGGGCTTCATCTCAGCCAGGCCCAGGCCTTAGCAGAGAAACTTCCTGGCCTAAGGATTTCCTTTAACTACATGGGATCCAAAGAGTTCAAAGGGTCTCTGTAATAATTAATCATTGTCCAAGAACTGGGTATAACTCCTGCTGCGAAACTCAGAGGTTCTGCCCATTCATGGAAAATTACTTCTGGTAGTTACAAAGGAAGGCCACATAGGCCCTGCCCTCAGCCGAGGAAGACACAGTCATAACTGAAAAGAAAAACGGGAGAACCTGGGGTTGTCCTACTAAGTTAATGAGGCTGGAAGACTCTCTTTAACTGTGGGTAGCATCATTTCACAGGTTGGGGTCGTGGACTGAATAAAGAGGGGAAAGGGGGCCCTGAGCAGCCACTTTCTGCTCTCTCTGCTTCCTGCCTGCAGTTGCAGTGTGATCAGCTGCTTCCTACTTGCTACCAGGCCTTTCCTGCCATGGGGGCAAAACAAACCTTTTTTCCTTAAGTCGATTCTGTAAGATACTTTGTTGTAGCAATGAGGTATTACAACTAATATGGGGAGGGACAAGGACGGGGGACAGGGTATATGGGGGGCACAGACACCAACAGACAGGGACAGTTGGACATGGGGAGGGTGGGCAGAGGGATGGGGGTACAGGGTACAGAGACAGGATGAGGAACAGACACAAAGAAGGTTAGGATCATAATAGTAATTCCTACTTTACGTTGAAAGTAAGGGAGGCACTGACCATAAAGAAAAGCACTTTGCGGGGCTGTGGAGATGGCTCAGAGGTTAAGAACACTGTCTACTCTTTCAGAGGACCTGAGTTCAATCCCAGCAACCACATGGTGGCTCATAACCATCTATAATGAGATAAGATGCCCTCTTCTGGCCTATAGGGATATATGCAGGCAGAATACTGTATATATAATAAATAAATATTTAACAAAAAAGAAAAGCACTCTGCACAGTACCCAGCACCAGACACATGCGTCGGCTGTAGCTGGTTTTGCTGCTCTGACTAGGTGACCGGCACTAAGACAGCACATATCTTATCTGATCTTTCTTACATACACTGCTCCCTAGCTGTGTAGGCTCTCAGAAGAACAAATGTTCCCTCCATGCTACCCCTGCTGTGGGTCATGTCCCCTGGTGCTGGGGGCCAGGCTCTGCTCGGAGCCACACCCTCTGAGGGGCAGCCGCCAGGACCAGGCTATTGTTGTGGCTAAGATTCTTTCCCCAAATGGAAAGCCACAAATTAGAGAGGAGTTTGGGCCCTGCTCTCAGGAACTGGGGGAGGCCACCAGCGCATCAGGGGCCTCCTTCCAGGTCAGCATCCCTGCCTGGGTGCAAACAGGCCCCCACTCAGCACCGCATTCTGGGTACTCCACTTCTCTCTAAGCCTCTTGCCCTCTCTGAGACCCCAGCTCCTGCTGTCCTCTGACCTGAGGTTCTCAGGGCTCTTTCACCCCCAGCCCAAACAATGATCCCCTCCAGGCTCTGCTCAAATCCCCTCTTTGAAGCTCCCCACCCCATCCAGGCAGAACAAATCGCCCCTGCTCCACCCCCTGTCGTCTGCTTTGTTCATTTCTCCTTGTGGTAGAGCTGGTCAATCTCTTTCTGTGGTCCCCTTGCCCCACCTCTGCTGCCACCCTCCTGATGAGTCTCTTAAGAGTATGTGACCTCCGTCTGCTGACCTCACAGCACAGGGAAAGTGTTCCCAGTGATCTGTGGCCAGCAGCTGAGGATGAGACTGGGGGGGGGGGGGCAGGGAGAAAAGACTTAGGCCACAGGTCGGAGTCTGAGGGCGGCTGATAGAAAGCCCAAGGAGAGGTCAGATCCAACCACCATTCCCGGGTTGTTGTCTACATTTGACAAGAAGGGCTACCCAGAGAGCTTAGGTTTTCTTCGGAGGCCATGTAGATAGAGTGGAGAGTCAGGATTGGAATCAAGAGAGGGCTAACGCGTGGATAGCCATGGCCTGAGGCCTGTGGCTGGCTGGGGAGAAGCAGACCTAGAATCTCATTGGTGACAATGCAGGCTTGAGGTCCGAAGCCAGGTCTGAAGGCTTCTGGGACCCTGTCTCACTATTCCCGACACTGACCAGAATTATTCCCAGTCTGCCCGGCAGCCCTCTCCTCAAAGGAGCCGCTTCTGACTCAGGCCCATTCCCAGCTCAGGTGTTCCGGGAATGAGGTCTGAGGTCGGATAGAGGAAGGAAACAGCCCTCAGACTTGGCCTCCCCCTCCCCAGGTCTTGGCTAGTGGGCCGGAATGAGCCACTTTAAAGATCTCCCTGGGGACCCATGACCAGAGAGAGGCTCTGGCCCTGCTGAGTGCCCTGAGAATTGAGGGCAGCTGGACAGAGAGCTGTGGGCCCCCATCCTCTGAGGACAGGAAAATATATGACCTCCTGTCCTTCCTCTTTTTTTTCTAGCTCTTTCTGGATCCCTCACCTAGGGTCCACCCCACTTACCCTCTCCTGTGTGCTACTGCTCAGGCTGTGCTCCTGGGTCTGTCCCTGGGCCTTGTCCACTGGCATGGGGCACTGGCACTTCTGACTGGGAACCCCTGAGAGCAAGACTCTCAGACCCCCACCTCCCCTAACTGAAGACCCCCCAAGAACATAGCTATGGCATTCCCTAATGACTAAGCCCCCCCTCCCCTCCAGTCTCTGCTCTCTGAGTACCAAAGGAGAGCCAGGCTCCTCTCAGAAGTATGGAAAACAAGATATCCAATCAGGATGACCCCCATGTATCCCCTGGGTTCCCCTTCTTACTGTAGTCTAGCATCTGTCCTTGATCCCCAGAACACAGCTGTGAAGGGACCCCCGCCAGCCCCTCCACCTAACCCGGATGCTCCTTTAAGAGCAAAGGGATGGGGGTGGCCTCAGTGAGACACTAGCCCCATCCTCTCCCTGGCAGGCCAGGTTTCCTGCCATTGACAGCATCCCAGCTGGGCCCCCACCCGCCTCCCCCGTTCTTAACCCTTTCACGCCCAGGCCACAGAGCACTGGCCTGTACCCCACCTGCATCAACAAAACTAGAAGGGACCATTTCACTGGATCAAATCTATGATTCAGGGTGTAAAGTAGCAAGAGTGGCCCTTAGCACATATAACTTTCTCAATAAAAGTCATCTGTTGGGGTGAAAGTGTAGCTCGGTCAGCGGAGGGCCTGTTTAGCGTACACAGCGCCTGGGTTCCACCCCCAGTATTGCACTGCACAAAATCAGGCCTGGTTGCTCGTGCCTGTGATTCCAGCATTCTAGGAGTATAGGGGATAGGAGGTTCAGAAGTTCGAGGTTAGCCTGGGCTACTTGAAACCCCGTCGCAAAACAAAGCAAACAGCTATTACTCCTCATGGTGTGAATTTGGGTCAGTCATTTCACTAACTTGAGCCTCGGTTTCTTGAGCTCTCCATGGGAAAAGTGACGATACTAGTCCCAAAGATCTGTCCTCGAGATGAGTTGCGACAGCGGGATGGAAAGCCTTTTGTCAAATGCGATAACACAATTCTGTTGTTATGGACAAAATAAATAACCCCTTCCCCTCCTTCATAACAGTGGACAGGAATCCAGGGTCCCAAAGGAGGTCAGGGGCCAGAGGTGGGGTGGGGGGACCAGGTCTATGAACTGACCTTTGAACTCTGGGTCATGAAGGGTTCGCCTGTTGAGAGTGTAGGACTCCCATGGTAAGGGCTTTTCCAGGCTTCTTCTGGCAGGCTCCCCGGTAGGAAGCCAGAGGAGCCTCTTCCCATCCCTCTCTTCCTAGCTAGCTCCGTTTACCACCAAGGTATGTGTGTCCCAGAGTCTTCCCACCCCATCGCAGGCCTAGGTATTGTAATGGCATCTTCTTGACAGATGATGAGCCTTGGGTTCTCGGAAGGACCCTCGATCTTGCCAGAGAAACAGTGGGGACAGTGGAAAGAGAGGATTTGGGGGGTCTGCATGTGTCCTTCCGACTTTACTCATTTCCTCCCCCATGAAGTGGCATTGCTATTCCTGCTGAGCCCCATCTAGGTTCCATGGGAGGGGGCTCAAGGGTGATTAAGAACCGAGAAGGAAATGTGCCTTGCCAACATTAAAGTGTTAGCAGGGAGGGGGGGTTTATGCTAAGTGGTTGGGCTGGTAGGGAGTGGGCACAACTGGGAGAGAAGCAAAGACAGAGCCAAGCCTTGGCCTTTGAACTCTAGTGCTAAGAAGTTTGCCTACTGAGAAGGGTGTGACTCCTTTATGGCTAGGGCTTCCCCTTGAGATGAATAGTGTCTCTGCTGGACCACTAGGGATCCCCAGGTGGGAGGCCAAAGGATGGAGACTTAGATCTGGAAGGCGGCTTTCTTCACACCCTTCCCAGTTAGCGCCCTTCACCATTATCAGGGCTGGACCACGGAGTTCTTGCTCAATCCTCATGCTGAATCTTGCTGAGACAGGCTCTCCACACACCTGCAGCACCACTGCACCCACCTTTAGGAAGCAGATGCCCCGGGCTCACCTCTAGGAAGAGCAGGCTTGCCACACTCCAGTACCAGGATTAAAACAGGCCTCTACCTGCCAGAGGGGAAAAAGCAAATGGCATAGCACCCTATTCTGCCCTCCATTCTACATCAGAGCATCAAGACTTCAGAGGGAGCCTGCGGAGCAGAAGGTCTTGTTTGGGGCCACGGTACCTCAGCCCAAGTTTACAGTGCCTCCGTGGCAGCCATGGAACCTGATGGAACTTATCTAGTTATCTGTAAAGTTGCTGGACATGGCTCACAGGTCCTGCCAGCACCAAGACTGGCCAGGAAAGAGTTAATTGAGTCTGAGCTCTGGCTCCGGAAGGGTTAACCTAGGGGGTGGAGGCTTTTCGCTTTTCCTGTGGAGAGTAAGGCTTGGCTGCCACCAAAGTTACTCCCTAGTCCCTGCTGTCCCCTGGCCTTCTTCAGTCTGGGGATACAGAGGGATCCCTGCAACTCAGCGTCTCCACCCAGAGGTGAGTGCATCTGGAGCGGAAGGCAGGTGAGGATGCAGGCCCAGAGGGCATGAGGACAGGAGGGTACTTGTGGGCTGATAGCAAGGAGGCTAGTGCCCAGCTACTGAACCCAGAAGCACAAATGTTGAAGCCTCTTAATGGACAGGGTTGCAATTTCTACCTCAAGGGCTGGAAGAGGGTAGGCAAAGGAACAGAGGGACAAGACTGGCTGCCAGTCTGGCATGGGCCGTCTGTGGTCAAACATCAAAGCCAGCCTAGAAACCAGGGACGAGGCAGGGGACAGTGGACTATTTTGGTCCTTGTGTTTAGGGACTTTTTATAGCCTCCTTGCTCAAGGCTAAAGAGAGAAGGAGGGGACAGAGGCCATCCATGAGGTCAGAGCAGCTCAGTGCCCTTGTGGGACCTTGGAATCTGACCCGTTATAGTCCCTGAGGAAAGAGAGCAGGGCACAGGCTGTCACTGCTGCCTGGGTCTCAGTCACTCAGACTCTGGGCAGACTTGCCACAGACTGGAAGTGTAACAGGGATAGGCCGGGGTGGAGGGACCAGGGTCCGTGCTCTACCACCTTCTTCACACATCCTTGCCCACTCTCTTCCTTTTTGCCTCCAGGTCCGAGGTCCCTTCAGTCCCCAGAACCAATAAGTCTCTTTCAGCTGTATGGGAACAGGGAAGTGAAGGACAGGGGAGGGTGTGTTGGGCCATGTGGGTGGCCCATTCTGTTAGCTGACAAGGAAACTGTCGGCTGTTGATTTACTGTCCCTCTAGCCCTCTTCCTGGAGCACAGGGGAGGTGGAGAAGGGTCGGAGGTCTCTGGATGGGAAGGGGGCAGGGACCCAGAGGGCAGATCTCTGAGCTTGCAAGTTATTAGGCTGAATCAGTGGGGTGAACTGCTTTGTGAGACTAGGGGTTCCTGCTGGGCTTTACAGCAGCTGGAGGGACGATCTGACAGACAACCCAGGGTCCAGCTAGAGCTACCCAATAAGGCATGAAATCTGGGTCCCAGGGGGCACCCTAGCTCTCAAAAGGACCCCTACAAACCCCTTCCTCTCCTGGCCATTGTCCTGGCTTCTGAAATCAAAGTGCAGGGGTTGGACGAGATGGTGTCTATGGTTAGATTTTTCTGGACTCCCCTTGGCATGGGGCATACAGTGGCTGGCAGTAGCAGACTGGTACGGTCTGGGGACCACCTCCCTCTCCTTCCTGAATAACCCTGCTGGACCTGGGCGAGGAAGCTGGCAGCAGTTCCTAGGGACTCCTACCCTATGGTTATGTCCCTGACCTCGGTGCTTGGGGGCGGGAAGGGTGGGTCGGCTGCAGCCAGCCTGTGGCTGCGGAACCTCCTTGTATTGGGCTTGAAGTTGCTCTGTTGGGAAGAGGTATTTTTTCCGGTTAAAGCCAATTTCGGGAACTGAGTTAGGACCCGCCTGATTTTCCTTTCCAAGTGTCCTGCTTGCTTGTCCCTTGCGCATGATCCAGTGGCCAGGTCGGAGCCTTCTCAAAGGGGCATAAATGCCCCCCCCCCAAAGAATTAGCCAATGACTCTTAAGGATTGGGGAAGGGTGGGTCTAGCGTCTGCTCCCTGGGCAAGACACCGCTTGATGGGGGAGGGGTGACTGAGATCCTCTACCCAGGAATGCCTGCAGGAGAAGGGCAGGGACAGCCTGCCCTCTTCCAGACAGTGCCTCTCTCCTTGCAGGCCCCAGGAACTCCAGAGAATTGTTCTCTGCTCCTCAGCTAATTGTGCATCCCAGGGTGTATGGAGCACTGACCTGCCAACTCCGCTAAGATGCTGCTGGCCTCTCCCTCCACACCATCGAGGGGACGAACCCCCAGCGCCGTAGAGAGACTGGAGGCCGACAAAGCCAAGTACGTCAAGACGCAGCAGGTGATAGTACGTCGTCAGGAACCAGCCCTGCGAGGGGGGCCAGGACCGCTGACGCCACACCCTTGCAATGAGTTGGGGACCTCTGCATCGCCCAGGACGCCTGGGCCTGCCCGTCGGGGTAGCGGCAGGCGACAGCCAAGGCCTGACTCCCTCATCTTCTACCGCCAGAAGCGGGACTGCAAGGCTTCGGTGAACAAGGAGAACGCCAAGGGCCAGGGGCTAGTACGACGCCTCTTCCTGGGCACCCCCCGGGATGCTGTCCCGAGCAGCCCGGGACCTACTGAGAGACCTGCGGCTCCCGCAGGCTGGGCTGGATCCCCGGATGGTCCGGAGGCGACAGGGAAGAGAGCGCTGTGTCCCACGTGCTCGCTGCCTCTGTCGGAGAAGGAGCGCTTCTTCAACTACTGCGGTCTGGAGCGCGCGCTAGTGGAGGTGCTGGGCGCAGAGCGCTTCTCCCCGCAGAGCTGGGGCGCCGAGCACAGCCCGCAGGTCGCAACGTCGCCGCCGCCCGGCTCCGGGGACACCAGCGATTGGACATCCAGCGACGGGGACGCGGGCAACCCGGACTGTGCTGGAGGTTGTGGTGGGGGGTCGGAGGCGGCGGGGTCCGCACGGGACGGGCGCCCCTCGGTGTCAGTGGTGGAACGCAACGCGCGGGTCATCCAGTGGTTGTATGGCTGCCAGCGAGCGCGCGCTCCACCGCGCGAGTCCGAGGTGTGAGCATCACGGCACAGGGGACGGCTCCCGGAGAGCTCGCCTCGTCCGTGAATAAACCCTTTCCCTAGATTTCAGTTTCCCCATCTGCACCCTGAGCAGGCGGGACCACAAGGGCCAGGCGCAGACTGCGGAAAGGGGTGGGGTGGTCACGTAGCCTCTCTGGAGGCTGAATGTGAGCAGCGATGGAGTGGAGTGGGAGATGAGCGAACTACTGAATAAAGCTAAAATAATCTTTAGTAAAAGGAGCAGAGTTTAGTTTAGCGGGTAGAGGTGGGGGAAAGGGAAGAACTGGTTGGCGTGGCTGAGTGAGTGGTTTTGAGTGTGGGTTCCAGGCAGAGTGTGACCTTGGCCAAACACTCCGCAGTTCTGGGTTATTATTATTTTTTTTTTGTTTTTGTTTTTCGAGACAGGGTTTCTCTGTGGCTGTGGAGCCTGTCCTGGAACTAGCTCTGTAGACCAGGCTGGTCTCGAACTCACAGAGATCCGCCTGCCTCTGCCTCCCGAGTGCTGGGATTAAAGGCGTGCGCCACCATCCCCCGGCCGCAGTTCTGGGTTATTAAAGGAGGTAGTTGGTAGTGTTCTGGAGTAGTTGTAATGCCCGTGCAAATGTGCCTGGAATATAATCTGTAGCTTGCTTAAGTTACCCAAGATTCCTGGAGCTTCGTGCTCCCTCCTCTTCCCCATGGTCCCAAGGTAAGAAAAGCTGGCATTTGGAGGGTTCGAAATGGAAATCATTAAAACTGGGGCGCCTTTGGGTCAGGATTTTGGCATCTGTAACCTCCTGCATATTCTCTCTCTCTCTCTCTCTCTCTCTCTCTCTCTCTCTCTCTCGCGCGCGCGCGCGCGCGCGCGCGCGCGCGCGCGCGTGCGTGTGTGTGTGTGTGTGTGTGTGTGTGTGTGTGTGTGTTCCAGACCAGCCTCACCCTGCTAGCTACCACTGAGGTTCATGTGATAATTGGGGACCAAGCCCAGGGCTTCACGTAGCTAGACAAGCCCTCTAACAACTAAACTATACTCCCAGCAGAATTCCTTTTTCCCCTCCAGAACACACAAAGTCTCAGGTTTTCTTCACAGATTCTAGTCGAAGCCTTTGTTCAAGACCTCTGCCTTAGGTTTCCGTCCTTAACTCTGCATTCTTCGAAGATCACAGCCTCCTCCAGGAAACTTTCCTAAACTCCGAGGCTGCCTCATCCCCTCACCAGAAGCCCCATTTTGTTCCTCGACAAACCTTTGTCTGGGACCCGCTGGTAGAGAGCTACCTCGTCACTCCAGTTATTTTCATACATTTTGAAACCTATGTGCGCTATTGGGCCACCTGCAGAGTTTGCTGAATGAAACGAAGCTGGACAGAGCCGTGGAGCAAGCCTTTTGGGGCTTTCTGGAAAGTTGTGTGTGCCTTAAATCTAAGGTCACCCTTACTGTCACCTGGATTGTCTCGGCATTTCTGTCGGGAAAGAAGGCGAAGAACCCTTTAGCTAGACCCCGCCTGAGAACGTCCACCTAAAAGTAGCCTTTCCTGTTGTCGGGGGAAAAAATTACACAGTCACATTGGTTGTCGATCCAGGAGTTTTTTTATGGGAGGCAGGGAAGGACGGGCGCCGGCTAGTCTCCCTTGGGCGCGGCCTTCACCCTCATCTCTGCCAGTTTGTGGGTGAGGAAACCCCACTTGAAGCCTGTGGCGGAATCCACCTCCCGCGTCTCGGGGCACTCCGTGGCCTCCTCCGCAGGATTGTCCTGGGAATTCGCATCCCGCTCCGCGGTGGTTTCCACACCGCGCAGCATGGACGCCGCCTGCTGCTGCTGCTGCTGCCATCTGCTGGCAAAGGTGTCCCAGAATCCCGGCCCGCGAGACTCTGTTTCTACTGCGGACGCCTGCGAGGAGGGGGCTGCCGCCAGCGGGCTGCAGGAGAGACGGGGGTCAGCGGGCTGGCCCGGGGTCCCGGAAGAAGACAGTGAGCGGGAGAAGGGACAAGTGCGATCAGGAAAGTCCAAGATCAGGGCATGTTATCAAAGGGAGGATTCGAAGGCTCTGGGGGGGAAAAGGTGAAGTGGGACAAGGTCTGGAGAGGTGGTGAGGAGAGGTGGTCTGGAGAGGGGAACTGGGATCCCCGAGTTGGGTGGAGCAGTCAGGATTCTGGAGAAGGAACTCTGGTGCAGAGAAAATAGACTAACAGGGACAAGCCAGGTCCGGAAAGCCAGGGAGGGTCTCTAAGAGGGGAAGGGACAGGGGAGAGAGTAGGGTGGGCTTGTTTGGGCCCCATATGAGGGATGGAAAGGCGGGGAGAACCAAATGAACAAAGTGGTTAGGTTTAGGATTAGGGAAAGAGGAATTTGGCACGCGGGAGAAAGTGGAGGAAATCCGGGCACAGATGCTTTGGGAAGAGAAGGTGGGACTGAAGTGCGGAAGGGCTTCAAGGAGGGATGATCATGCTTGAAGAAGAAGCCCTGCCTCTGGAAAAGTCCTCCGGGGACTGGGCAAGAAGGCAGAGGAGGTGGGGGGGGTCCCTGAGGCAAGAGTAATAGATGGGGTGGGGGTGAGGGCTGTGCTTAGGGCTGAGGGAAAGGCAGTGACTGCCCTGGAGAGGAAACCCTAGGTCTGTTCTCAACATCCAAGACCTTTCTAAAGCAGTGCTTTCTAAACTAGTGTGCCTTGGGGTCCTCTGGGATCCTCAGGCCTCCACGTACACCAAGCAAATCAGGAGAAGGAACCTATGTTCCTTTGAAGGGAGAGGGTTTACCACCTATACCACCCTTTGCTGCAGCACCGAAAAAGGCCTCCTCTTGGCCTGTCCTGAAAAACAGGGAGGAAACACCCACGAGGAGTTCCCGTTACCTCAGTCCTAAGAGATCTAACCCATCTAACCCTGTTGTATCCTGATAAGTGGATGGAGCCTGTGGGGTGATGAACATGGCAGAAAAGAGATCTTAGGACCCTTCCAGCCCCACCCCCTAAAGCCACACACGTACTGATCAGCACAGGGCTCTGGTGGCAGCAGTTTGTCCTCGTCTTCTTTGTTAAACAGCGATGACATTGTCAGCCAACCTTTCACCCCAACCCCCTGAACCTGGGAGGGAAGAACTGAGAATCAAGAATGGATGCCCCACCAAACCCCCCCAGGGCTTCACCATAGCCTCTCAGGCCCCCCAGGGTTGGGTGGAAGACTGGAGGGCTTACCCTTCGGGCCAGCTGTGACATGGGATTGAGGGCCTCCTCCGGGGCTTCTGCCGTGTCTGACTCCACTAATGCTGGGTTCTCCCTCTGGGACACAAGACCCCCCACACCCAGCATGAGAGAAACCTCATTGCCAGCCAGCACACACACACTCTGTGGTCTAAGTACAATAGACACACAAAGTATACCCTGCTTTGCGTCTCCACTAGGGCACACGGCAATGCTCACAGGTATATTATGTAATGCTGCCTCTGCTCACATGCATGGGCCTGCGTGGTAAATCTCTGCAGACACCCTTGAACACATACACCTGGCCACTCCCACACATACCCAAACACACTCACGAACTCGGACAAGGACACACGATGCTCATGACTACAGACATACACCTGTACGTGAGCATGCCTCTTTGTGGCTACACCTTTCCCTCTATGTCCAGATGTGTGCGCTGTCAGGCACCCACACGAGGACTCTCGCGTGGTTAAACAATCCATCCTGTCTCTTATCCTCCTGCAGGCAGCTAGCTAGACCTGGCCTATGCAGAGCACTCAGTTCCTCTACCAATCAAGTGGAACATCTGCAAATGCCCACACGAACGCATACCGGTACAGAGTCCTGCTCAAAATGCGTATCCACGAGAAGTCACTAATCCAGTTCACACATGTACTAGAGTCTCCACAGACACATCCATAGCAACCCAGCCTCGGGCATCAGCCTGCCTAGGCGTATGCCTATCCACCTCCCAACCACGGGGCTAGGTCCTGCCCCAGCCACATCTCTTTGCCGTGACTGTTACTTATCACAGCTTCTGGATCTAAACTTCTAGTTTCTAGGTCCTTTTTGCCCTCCCCCTCAGAACTAAGTGTTGTCTAAGCATGGCTTTGGTGGAATGCCGCTTCTGTGGCCCGCAGAGTGTAAGAGCTATTACTCCCTCATTCCGCAAGCAGGAGCGCATTACCTCTCCGGGCAAGCCGTCTCGCTTCTGCTCAGCCTCGTCCACCAGAAAGCTGTGCTGAGCTTAACACACTGTTGTGCCTCCTGCCAAGTGTCGTCAGAACAATCTTTATCCTGTGGCAGTTCATGAGCACCTTGGAGCCCACGACTCCTCTCCTGGCCCCAGCTCCCCCTTTCTTTTGTTCTTGACTGTCTCTGTCATTTCCCTGTGCTGTGTGTAATCCTGGAATGTGCCTACAGTCTTTACAGAAATGAATCTATCTTCCTTCCTAGTTTAATACTTCCCTACTTTGCTGTCTCTCTGTTCTAGAAACCATGGCCGGTACCCACCTCCTCTGCCAGGTCCTCTTCAGATTCTCCACCCAGAGTCTGCAGCACTTTGGACTTGTAAGCTTTCCAGAAGGCTTGGTTCATGGCTGCAGCGGAGAGGGGCTGACCCAGGCACAGAAGGTGGTAGCTCAGTGGGCACCAGTGGGTCTGGCTCCAGAAACTTGGAGGAACCAAGAGTCTGTCCCAGGGATCCGATGACTTCATGAAAGATGCACTATTCTCCCCGGGTGGCACAGTGCCAAGCAGGTAAACCCGATCCCAATGATTCTGAGGTTGGGACGGGCAGAAGCCGCCTCAGCCCCTTGCCTTGACCCATATTGGCCAAAGTTAATGAAGACAGCCCTTCGGAGAGTCCATTTTTCTGCGCTTAGGAATACTGGTGGTGGTTGTTCTTCTCTTAAAATAGCTGCAGGAAGGGGGCTGGAGAGACGGCTCAGAGGTTAAGAGCATTGCCTGCTCTTCCAAAGGTCCTGAGTTCAATTCCCAGCAACCACATGGTGGCTCACAACCATCTGTAATGGGGTCTGGTGCCCTCTTCTGGCCTGCAGGCATACAGACAGACAGAATATTGTATACATAATAAATAAATATTAAAAAAGGGGTAGTTATTATAAAAAAAATAGCTGCAGGAAAGTTTTACACGCAAACTCTTGAGTCCAGGACCCATATGCTTGCACCCTATGACTGTGGACATACTAGCCATGTGTGCCTTCCTCATGGCCCCGCTGGAGTGGGCAGGCCCCAGGCCTCCAGTCTGCACTCTGGGCTTCCATTTCACTGCTCTGTCTGGCCTAGAAACCTGTTCTCCCCAGGGATGCACGTGCCTGTCTCCCTGTTTCCTGGCAACTGGTTCCAAAGAGCAGGAACCCTGAATTATTGCTGAGATCCTCTGTCCCCAGACTGTGGAGTTGGGTCTGACCAACCTGAGCGGCACCAGGCCAGGCTCCCTGGCCCTCTCCCTTCTCTAAGCACACACTTCTTGGTTTTTCCCCATTTCCCTACCATCCCTCTCCTGGGAGCCTGGTAGAGAAAGAAAGCAGAGACGGAGGTTTTTCTACAGACACTTCCTCTTGGACTGGGGATGTAGCCCACCTTTTAGACCGCCTGCCTAGCATCTATGAGGCCCTGGGTTTCATCCACAGTACTGAAAACCCAACCAACAGAGCAAAACCAGAAGCTGTCAGAACCCCAAGGGCTAGATTCTCTGGGAAACAATTCCACCCTTTATCCCATATATCTGTATGGGAGTGGAAGACAGAAGTGACAGAGACTCAAGAAAATAACGGGGGAGGGGGAGAGGTGAGAAGGGGCCCTTTGTTAGAGCCTAGGAGTATCACCGGGTGCTCCATCCATGATTCCAAACTTATTCTCATTCACTTAATACTTTATTCATGGCACAAACATCAGTGTTTTCTAGAGGTGTTGAAAATGTGCTATCCAAAATGTGGAAACCGGGAAGTGATGATGGCTCTGGCAGAATAGTAGGATCCATTAACCCCAGGCCCGCCTCTGCCCCGCAAGAGCCTAGTCACTATCATCCACGACCACATGGGGGCGCTCAAGTCACCAGTCCGTCCTGACGTCATCACAGGCGGTCCGGGCAGTCCTGCTCCGTCCCTGGGCGGACCTCTCGTGACGTCATTGGGCGGCCCGGAAGCGGCAGCACGTGTGTATCTTTTCGTACTACCCTGCTCCTCGGCCTTCGTGTCACTGATCATGGGTCGCTCCCGCCGGACCGGCGCGCACCGAGCACATTCCTTAGCGCGCCAGATGAAGGCCAAGAAGCGACGGCCGGACCTGGATGAGATTCACCGCGAGCTGCGGCCGCAGGGCCTCCCACGGGCCAAGCTGGAGTTGGACGCCGAGCCCGACCCGGATCTGCCAGGGGGCGGCCTGCATCGCTGTCTGGCCTGCGCGTGAGTCCAGGCCGGGGCCGAGCAGGGTCTGAGATACCAGCCCAGAGCGGGGAAGACCGGGCAGCGAGCCGGGCGGGGTCTCCAGTCTTGGCACCCGTGGGTCTCTTCGCGCTCGGAATCTGTCCGGGAAAGAGCTGGGGCCAGGGAGGTAGGCATACTTGAAAAGCCTCACCTCTTTACTCTTATACCCCCACCCTACATTCCTGCAGGAGGTACTTCATCGATTCTGCCAACCTGAAGACCCATTTCCGATCCAAAGACCACAAGAAGAGGTACGAAGGGATCAGGAGAGGGTTGGTGGACGGTGCCATGCAGGTAGGTCTTGCACCCGATCAGCTCCAAACTCTTCTTTCTCCCAGGCTGAAGCAGCTGAGCATCGAACCCTACAGTCAGGAAGAGGCTGAGAGGGCAGCGGGCATGGGCTCCTATGTGCCCCCCCAGCGCCTGGGCGTGCCCACAGAAGTGTCCACTGAGATCCCTGAGATGGACACTTCCACCTGAGGGGCCTTTGGATGCAGGGCAGAGAAACTCCATGGACAGTGAGTGGTTCAGCGGCTAGACTGAGGGTTTGGGGGAGATGATCTCTTCTGGATGTTCTACCCAAAATAAAGGACCCGGACAAGAGGGTGTACCTCCGATTCTAACTTCCCTTCCAGTCCTCCAGATTCCAGCCCTCAAGGGTTTCTGAGCCAAGATGTCTATTCCCTACCCGGTCCAGCTTTGGAAGGTACCCCCGCCTGCCTTCTTTGAATTGGGGCTGGAGTCCAGGTGCAGTGTAAAACTGGGGAATAGGAGAAGTTTTTTTTCTGTGTTTCTGGCGATGGTGGAGACTGATCCCAAAGGGGAAAAACGTGGTTTTCTGAGCTTGCGGCCCTCTCCCCTCGGTCACCTACCTCCAAGCCTGGGTGAGAGGCCGCCTGCTTCATCACGGGGCCTGTGATGGTTGCCGCTGCTTCACCATCTTCCACACGGCATAGCAGGAGCCGCCTAACCCGAGGACAGCCAACATTGTAGCCACAATCCCAACCAGCGGACTCCGGGGCTCCGCCTTCAGCTCCCCAGCCACCTGCATCTGCAGAGGGTGAACGTGAAGTGCCAACTGAGACTTCTAGGAAGGAAGGGGATAAAATGGTGTTGCTGGGTGGAGAAGATACGGACGCCATTTCTGCCCCAGGGAGATTCCACCCCAATCCCTCTCGCCTCACTGCCCATCTGGGTCCTGGCTAGTCAGGCAGCAGGGAACGTGACAGTCTGGCCATTGGGGGTATCAGCCCCGCCATGAGACCAGGAGAAAGAGGTTGGTGGTGCAGAGCTAGTATTTAGAGGTTCTTACCTGTAGCACCCGGAAGTAGCCAGGGGTCAGGCGGCGAAATCTCATAGTGGGGGGCACTGGTCTCCCTGTCGGCCTCTGGAGTGGGAGCAGAAATGATGAAATGCTGCGCGGGGTATCCCAAGAGGTGGAAATCGGGGCATCGGGGTCCCTGGCCTGTTTTGCCTGGGCACTATGTGCTCAGGATGCTCACCACCGCTGGCTCCCCCGGGTCTGGCAGGGGGCGGGGCAGCTGGATCTTTAAATCTGGTCCCTTCCCCCCTGCCTTGCCAGCCTTAGGAGCAGCTGTCAGGAGAGATCAGCATCAGGCTTGAGTAGCAGCTCCTCCCCCATTCGCCAGAGGCCAGGCCAGGCATGGAGGCAAAGCCTTGGCTGCCAGTGCCCAGAAATCCAGGTAACCAGGTTCTGGGCAGGCTTCCTCAGCCCTGGTCTGGACCGTACTCCTACCTTGGAGAAGTCGATGCTACCAGTCAGCATTCAGCAGAAGAATGACGTGTTAGCCACTTTTCCATCTGGGTTCTGTAAATTCAACCACCTAGAAGGGAGGGGTCACTTCACCTTCCCCACAAGATGGAGTTTCCACAAGCACTTCTCTTGTGTGGGCTTTGAAAGAGATCTGCTTATGCAGATAAAATTGCCCATAATGGTCGGGTGGTGGTGGCGCACGCCTGTAATCCCACCACTCGGGAGGCAGAAGCAGGCGGATCTCTGAGTTCGAGGCCAGCCTGGTCTACAAGAGCTAGTTCCAGAACAGCTAGGGCTGTTACACAGAGAAACCCTGTCTCGAAAAACAAAAATTGTTCATAATGTGTTAAAATTTTAATTGGGTCTATTTGTGTGTGTGTTCGTATACACGTGTGTGGCAGTGTAGACATGGAGGTCAAAGGACAACTTAAGGGGCTCTCTCCTTTCCACATGTGGGCCCTGGGAGTCCAGTTCATCTCATCAGGCTCGGCGGCAAATGCCTTTATCCACAGAGCTTTTCTGACAGCCTGCATAACGTATTAAAAGATTAACTGATTAAAATATAGTCTATGTGTCATTGTTATAAGCAACTTCTGTGTATTTCATTATCCTCTCACTCTTTTTCTTTTTTGAGGCAGGGTCTCTACGTAACCCTGGCGGTCCCGGAACTCACAAGGTAGACCTGGCTACCTTTGAACTCAGAGATCCATCTGCTTCTGCCTGTCAAGTGCTCGGATTAAAGGTGTGCACCACCACACCCAGCTTTTTGTTCTCTGTGAAAATGACAGAAAGGGGGCTGGAGAGAGGGCTCAGCCGCTAAGAGCACTGACTGCTCTTCCTGAGATCCTAAATTCAATCCCCAGCAGCCACTTGGTGGCTCACAACCATCTGTAATGAGATCTGGTGCCCCCTTCTGGCCTGCAGGCATATATACAGACAGAACAGCATATATAAATCGTTTTTAGATTTATTTATTATGTATACAACATTCTGTCTCTATGTATGCCCACATGCCAGAGGAGGGAGCCAGATCTCATTACAGATGGTTGTGAGCCACCATGTGGTTGCTGGGAATTGAACTCAGGACCTCTGGAAGAGCAGCCAGTGCTCTTAACCACTGAGCCATCTCTCCAGCCCCCATAAATCTTAAAAAAACAAAAAAAGTACCAACTGCTGAAAATAGAAAAAGAAAATGTCAATAAGGATGATTTTTTTTTTCAAATACTGTGTAGAATCTGTATAAAGATGGGCCAGGCGGTGGTGGCACATGTCTTTAATCCCAGCACTCTGGAGGCAGAGGCAGGCGGAGCTCTGTAAATTTAAGGTCAGCCTGATCTACAAAGTGAGTTCCAGGACAGGCTCCAAAGCTACAGAGAAACCCTGTCTCCAAAAACTAACAAACAAACAAAGATTATCTGCCCAAAGAATCAGAGGGCTAAGTGTGTGGCACAGTGACCGAGTGCCTGTCACTTGCAGGCTCTGGAATTGATCCTCAGCATCACAAAAAAGAAGTGATAGAAACTAGCTGGGCATGGTGGTACAAGTCTGTAACTCCAGCACTTGGAGGCAGAGGTAGGAAGATCCCTGTGAATTGGAGACCAGCCTGGTCTACATAGTTCCGCAACAGCCAGGTTTACAAAGAGAGACTGTCTCAAAAACAGACAAATACTACAGAGAAGACAGATGAAACTCAGAGTTCAAACCTGTCAATGTGTGAAGCCCTGCACTTCCATCCCCAGCACCCCATAAACCAAATGTAGCATCTTATGTCTGTAACCCCAGGACCCAGTAGAAGGATCATTAGGTTAAGATCATCCTCTATATAGGGAAATTCAGGCCTTCTGGGATTCCTAAGACTGAAAAGCAGAGAAACAGCGTACAACTATTTCAAACTATGGTGGTCCTGATGGCGTTCTTTGTCTCAGGCCTGTCACATAACCACCATTGCTTAGGTAGTCTTCTGTGTCTAGCACTGTTGGGGGCATCCTCAACAAAAATACCTTTCTCCAGAGTGGAGGCATGGGGATTTAGACATACAGTAAAGAATATGAAGACGCAAATGAAAATAATAAAACGCAGAAACATATAGGATAATATCGGGAGGGAATTTCAGTGAGTACTGAAAATTCGCTAACGTTTAATTTCCAACTGGTTAATATACTCCTGAACCCAAAAGGTAGGAGTAAGACAAAAGACTGCATTAACATACAGATTGGAAGTCACGGGCTACATTCATCACCCATTCCCTAGACTCACGAGGCCCTAGACCAAACACCAGAACTCTGATTTACAACTAGGTGGAACCTTTAAGGGAAAGTACAATAACCTTAAAGGAACAAGAAATGAGTTCCAGCGGGGTGGTGGTCGCACACACCTTTAATCCCAACACTCAGGAGGCAGAGGCAGGCAGATTTCTGTGAGTTCGAGACCAGCCTGGCCTACAAGAGCTAGTTCCAGGACAGGCTCCAAAGCTACAGAGAAACCCTATCTTGAAAAACCAAAAAAAAAAAAAAAAAAAAAAAGGAGTCCCAAACTCTCCGACCTTTGGCCACTTCGGGTCTCCACAGCAGACTTAGATAACCAAATGGCCACCCCATAGCTGTTCCCACTCTGGTGACCCAGACTTCATCATGCTTCTGCATTCTCTATTTTTGGTTGTTTGCTGATCAGTCTGAAAGGAAGGACTAGGGGTGTGGTGGTGTTGGAGCGCATGCCCAGCATCTAAGGCACAGAGTCCAATGCCCAGCACCACAAAAAGTAAGAAGCAAGCCAGACCACCCCCCCTGCTTAATGTTCCTATTTATTGAGACAGAGTCCCTGCGTAACCCTGGCTGTCCTAGAAGTCACTATGTAGACCAGGATGGCTCAGACTCAGAGATCTGCCTGCCTCTGCCTCTACACTGCTGGGATTAAAGGCATGCGATGCCGGTGTCACCACCACCACCCGGCTATTTTTTAAGATAAAAAATTTATGTGTATGAGCATTTGCCTGAATGTATGTCTATGTACCACTTGCATGCCTGGTGGCCTCACAGGCAGGAAGGGGTCACTGGATCCTGTAGCATGATTAAAACCCAGAGACAGATAATGGGGTTCAACACGAAGACCAGACAAGCAAAGCAGCCAGCCATTGACTCTGACCTCTAACTCAGTCCGAAATCGCGATCCTGCCTCTAGGGATTCTCAGAAAGAGACTGAGCCTGAGAGATGTCTCCTCCCGATTTATATTCCTCTCTAGTGCTGGAATTTAAGGCATGCACTAGGGCAAACTAGTGTGGCTATTACTGGGATTAAGGGTGTATCTCATTACTGCCTGGTCTGTAAGGCTAACCAGGGCAGCTGTTTTACCCTCTGATCTTTAGGCAAGCTTTATTTGTTAAACTACAAATGAAATAATACTACATTTCCCCTTTTGTTCTAAAATAAAAAAGCTATAACTAATATAAGGAAAACTACAATAAGTACAATGACTGTATACAATATATATATAATACAACAATGTCTAATCCATTTGCATTTGACAAGTTCAGAGAAAATACTTCATATCTGAGTCCAAAATCTTGTACCTAATTTACTTTTTTTTTCTTTTTGGTGTTTTGAGACAGGGTTTCTCTGTGTCACTTTGTTGCCTGTCTTGGAACTAGCTCTTGTAGATCAGGCTGGCCTCGAACTCACAGAGATCCTCCTGCCTCTGCCTCCCGAGTGCTGGGATTAAAGGTGTGCGCCACCACCCGGCTCCTAATTTACTCTCTATCATGACTTGCTTGCTACATCAGGTAAGCAAGGAAAATTATAACTTTCTAGTCTTCAGCTCTCTCACAGACCCAAGAAGGAAATAATATTACCTGAGTAAGCAGGAATTGTGAACAAGCGACTTCCAGAAAGTGTGAGAAATGACAGCAACAGCCGGCTGCCTGGACAGTCGCCCAAAGTTCCTCTGCAACACCAACAGGCCTAGCATATCCCACAAACTCTTCTGTGAAACAGGATTTTCTGAAGGGCTATCCCTCCTGGTCTTGACACCACCCCCCTGCTTTGCATTACATTGTTAAATGAGCTGTATAGGTAGAATACCCTGAACAAGATTAGAAACATACGTACAGTATGTTTTAACAAAATTAATCTCACACAGGGTGGTGGTGGCGCACACCTTTAATCCCAGCACTTGGGAAGCAGAGGCAGGGGATCTCTGCGAGTTTGATGTCAGCCTGGTCTACAGAGGGATTTTCAGGACAGGCTCCAAGCTACAGAGTTACCTTGTCTCGAAAATTAACAACAACAAAAAAAAAACCTAATAGTAATAATCTCAAATTTGTATACAATATATAAAAGTCCAATCAAATATAAAACATTTAAAACTAGTAGTTGCTTTCTAAAAGTAGATTCAATAATCCACTGTTTTATCTTATTAGGATCCCTGGAACTAGAGTCACAGGCAGTTGTGAGCTGCCATCTGGGTGCTAGAAACTGAGCCCAGGTCCTCTGGAAGAGCAAACAACGCTCTTCACACTGAGCCACCTCTCCAGCCCTTGTTTTGCCTTTAGAGACAGGTATTTCACCAAATCTGCCCAGCATTCTTTAAAATATTATATAAACATTACAATTTTTATTGGGGTGCCTGAACTGGTATCTCTACATATCCCTGGCTGTCTTGGAACTCACAATATTGACCAGGCTGGCCTCAGACTCAGAGTCCACCTGCCTTTGCCTCCCAAGTACTGGGATTAAAGGTGTAATCCTAAAAAGTGTTTCGTGCTCTTTTGTTTGTTTTTGTTGTTTTGTTTTGTTTTTTGAGACAGAGTTTCTCTGTGTAAGAGCCCTAGCTGTCCTGGAACTACCTCTGTAGACCAGGCTGGCCTCAAACTCACAGAGATCCACCTGCCTCTGCTTCCCCAGTGCTGGGATTAAAGACACGTATTACCACCACCTTTTTAAAAAAGGTTTTGTGTGTCTGGGTGTTTTGTCTACATATATGTGTATGCATGCAGCTTTTGAGGAGGCCAGAAGAGGGCATCAGATCCCAGGAACTAGAGTTACAGATGGCTGTCAGTCACCATGTGGGTGCTGGAAATTGAACTGGGGTTCTCTGCAGGGCAGCTCCTCTTAACTGCTGAATCATCTCTCCAGCCCGAGTTGTGCTGTTTTTGAGAGCATTATTCTAGCTGGCTCTGTGATACAAACTGTGGTCCCTGGTTTTTTTTTTTTTTGAAGCCAGAGCAGGAGAATCACTTGAACCATCCATTCATGAGTTGGAGAGCAGACTGAGCACCACGGCAAGAACGAACAGCTTCTCAACAGTTGTGGTAACAGTAAGTGTGCCTTCAGGAGGCAGCTCCCGCGTCTGCAAATGTCTCTCCAGGTGAACGGCTGGCGTGTTTCCTCTTCATCTGTTACCAATAAAGGCTGTTTGTGCCCTAAAATAAATAATAACTAAATTAATGTAAAGTTTTACATTGAGAAAGGGTTTCTAGTTCTCAACAGACTGTCAAGGGGTCACAAGAAGAGGGGGCAGAGGCCCTCTCTGAAGACTGTTATTTACTTAGTTTTCATTTCTGCTGTTTCATTTTTGTTTTTGGAAGGGCTCTCTCAGTAGTCCAGGCCAGAGCCCGGAGGTTACTAACCGGAGTCACCGTGACCAGGTCTCCAAACATGTAAAGCCATTTCCTCCGATATTCACAAATGTCGCATGAAGCAAGGACAGTGCCCTGAAACTGAGCACCGGGTCAGCTGTCAGCGCAACAACTCCGGATCGCAATAACAAGAGGTATCCGGGGACCCCCGAGTCGGGGATGAGGCCACCCATGCGCTTCGGTTCTGCACCAACCACTCACCAGGTTCTCTTGTTGTTGTTGTTTTGCTTTAGGTGCTGAGAGGTCAGAATCCCGGGCTGGGAGATGGGGCCAGTTTTTGTTTGTTTTGTTGTTTTAGACAAAGTCTCCCTACGCAGCCCTGGCTAGCCTGGAATTCGGGCTGTGTAGACCCGGCTAACGTCAAACTCACAGGGATCCTCCTGGTGAGGCCAGTTTCGAGATGAATCTCCTGCCAGTTCCGGACTGCCCGAGTCACACCCCCGTGGCGTCAACCCCGGAGCCCGCTGGCGTAGCTGCCAAAGTCCTAGGATGCCAAAGGGGCAGGGCAGGAGGAAGACAGACGGGGGCCAATGGCAGTCCAGCGCCTCACCTGGGTGGCCACGTGGGTCCAGGTATGCGGCGGCCCCGCCCTGGCCCAGCCCGGCGGACTCCGGGCTCCGTCTGGGAGCGGAAATTCCTGCAGGGGCTGGACGCCACGGGCAGAGCTCAGCATGGAGCCCGTGGACGCCTGGACCCCTGGGAAGGTGGCAGCTTGGCTGAGAGGTTGGTGAGCTGGGGGCAGGGGTGGGCTCGAAGGGAATAGTGTGGTGTCCTTTGAACAGAAAGTAGGGAGGGGGAGAAGGGGAAAGAACCTGCCGAGTCTGTTAGTCAACAGGTATTTATAGACGGTCTGCCATGTACCAGTGTACCAGGCTCCTCTGAAAAGGCACCGTGCTGGTAGACATAGGCCAGGCCACACCAGAGGCCCTAAGACGCAGGAAAGGGTCTTTCCACATCTTTGTATGGCTTTGTATGTTCAAGCGCCTGCCAGGGTGGCGACGGGCAGGTGCAGTAATAGGCAAAACAGGGTGGCCCTGGTGGCCCACGCCCCCTTTATCTCCGTCATCTTCCCTGTGCCCCAGGGCCCTGCCAGCTTTTTATTAAGCCCATTTTTCGGAAGTGCAAACAGGTCCAGGGCCAGGAAGTGATTTGTTCTGTCTTGGAACAGGGCCGGCCCTGGTGTCGCTTCTCTCCTCAACCTGAGGCTGGCAGTGAGGGAAGCAGAAACCCCAGCCATTCTGAAGGGGGGGTGAACGCAGCCCCACCCTGGGGTTGCCGGCAGAGGGAAGATCACTCCCCAGGCGATCAGGAGACACAAACACAGGCAGACTCAGAGAACTGGGGGCCTTCTGTGACCGCAGCAGGGAGTGGGGAAGCTTGTCATTGCTTTCACAGGGGCAGCTGTGAGCAGCCCAGCCGAGCTGCAATCACGCTCCCAGGCTGGGGCCCAGGCCAGCGCCGCCACTCAGCAGGTGTGTGAGCACAGGTCTCAGTTTCTCTACCATGAAACTAGACAAGATGTGACCATGCTGATGTGACTGGCATGTGTCACTCAGTGTTGGTGTCTCCTGGGAGACCTTTAACATGGGGAGGAAGTTGTCCAAATAACCCTGGCTGAGTGAGCTGCCAGTCAGGACTCTTACTGTCACAGGAGGACCGAGAAACACCCGATGACTACACACATTCCCCAGGGACAGTCTAGCCCGGTGAGGTGGGAGGCGTGAGCAAGCCACTGTCTCTCCTTCCATCAGGTCTCCCATTGTGTATCAGGGATGATGCATCGTTCCCGCCTTCTAGAAACGTGAAGATCAATGTGCCGATACGTGTAGTGATATTTTGTTTGTAATATCTGACTCTGGGTTTTCATTAGTAATACCAGTTAGAATTCGTGCTACAAATATGGGTGAAGTTCTTTTTATTTATTAATTTTTGAAGCAGGGTTTGTTTCTCTGTGTAACAGCACTGGCTGTCCTGGACCTCACTCTGTAGGCCACACTGGCCTCGAATTCAGCGATCCCCTTGTCTGTCTCTGCATTCCAAGTGCTGGGATTAAAGGCACGCACCACCACACTTGACTCAGGGTAAAGTTCTTGAAACACCGCCTCACACAAAGTCAGGTCACAGTGGACCACCTGGCAATAGTGTGATGGTACACATCAGTCGTCTAAAACACAGGGTTAGAAGGCAGGTGCTTTCATTGTTCCCATTTTATTTATTTTTAACTTTTTTCCCCCGAGACAAGGTTTCTCTGAAGCTTTGGAGCCTGTCCTGGAACTAGCTCTTGTAGACCAGGCTGGTCTCGAACTCACAGAGACCCACCTGCATCTGCCTCCCGAGTGCTGGGATTAAAGGTGTGGACCACCATCGCCCGGCTTTACTTTTAAATTTTTACTTCCTCTTCAACTGCATGCCAGAGTAACTGGAGAGACTTTGACAGCCCAGGCCAGTACAGTGCCTGCAGCTGCCATTCAACTTTCCTATATATGTTGAAAATAATAAATAAATTTTTTTTGTTTTTTTTTTGTATGCAGGCAGGTTTTTTTTTAAAGATAGATTGATTTATTTATTTTGTATGCACTGTTCTGCCTGCATTCCAGAAAAGGCACTGGATCTCATTACAGATGGTTGTGAGCCACCATGTGGTTGCTGGGAATTGAACTCAGGTCCTCTAGGAAGAGCAGTCAGTGCTCTTAACCTCTGAGCCATCTCTCCAGCCCCAATAAATAAATTTTTATTTCCTTAATGTATATGAATATTTTGCCTGCATGTATGTATGCGCTTACAAATGGTTATGGGCTACCACCATGTGGGTGCTGGAAACTGAGCCAGGGCCCTTTGCAAGAACAGGAAGTGCTCTTAACCACTGAGTCATCTCTCCTGTTTTTGTTTTGTTTTGTTGCTTTTTGGAGATAGGGTTTCTCTGTAGCTTTGGAGCCTGTTCTGGAACTCACTCTGTAGACCAGGCTGGTCTCAAACTTACAGAGATCCACCTGCCTCTTCCTGCCTCTGCCTCCCGAGTGCTGGGATTAAAGGGCCTGCGCCACCACCACCCGGCTGCACAGGACTCTCTTAAGTGTTAGCTCCCACTCAGCTCTCCCTGCCTTCGGGGGATGGGGGTCCTGGGAAACAAACTCAGGTCCTCAGCAAGAGCAGCGTGTCTAGTTCTCAACCACTGGAGCATCACGCTCGCCTCTTTTGTTTGTTTTATTTTTTGGTAACTGGATTGCAAGGTGTTTGAGCATGAATTTGGTAGATGGCAATGCCAGCAGGTTGGACACACTTGCTAGAGTGGCTGCTGTAGACCATTGTCAACTCAGTAGCATCAACTGCGAGATGGGACAGAAGCCAGCCCGGGTCTCAGGGTTGTCATTAGCCACAGGTAGAAGGGGAAGAACTCTGATGTAATGGAACCTCAGAGTGGTAATGACACCTGTTTCTCCACGCTGACCCCTTGCTCCAGGCCTTGATGATGCTCTGCAGGACTATCCCTTTGAGGACTGGCAGCTGCCTGGAAAGTACCTGCTGCAGCTTTGTCCCCAAAGCCTCGAGGCTCTGACTGTGTGGCCTTTGGGCCACCAGGAGCTCATTCTAGATGGGGTGGAACAACTCCGGGCCCTGGTGAGTAAGCACTGGCCACAGCATCCGCCACACTGGTCGTAGCATCCACCAGTCTAGGGGTTTGCCCACGTGGGCTGGCTGTTGAGGGGCAGTAAGATGCTCGTTTTTGATGCAGGGCTCCAAGCTACCTACAGAGAACCTGCAGAGCCTGGCTCAGGGGCTGCTAGAAAGGACCCAGGCCTTCCAGCGCTTGGTCCAAGGCCGCTTGGGAAACTACCCCGAGACTCCCTCTGATGTCCTCACAGCTGCTGTGGAGCTGGTGCGGGAAGCCCAATCCCTCCTCTCCTGGCTCAACAGGTATTAGGGATGGGCTGACTTCTGACCCTTCTCATCCTGGGGCCTGGGACTGAAAAACAGTACCTATCTCTGGATCAGATGTCAGAGCAAACCCAAGAGTGTGCAGGGACACTGGGCCACCTTGCTTCCCGCCCCACCCTGGAGCTTGTCGTCCCAATGGTTTTATCAACAGTTGAGTTTTTGTTTGCATGTTTGACATTTGTGTGCATGGGGGTGTTTGGGGGGGGGTTGCACAGGAGTGTATGCAAAGGTCAGAGCATCCCTTGTAAGAGTTAGTTTTCGACTTCCACCGTGTGAGTCCCGGGTATTGAACTCAGGTACTCAGACCCTCACCACTGTAGGCAAGCACCTTAGGGATAAACAATCTCCCTGGTCCCTCAACAGCTCTTGGATAGAGAGTGTCCCCTCTGTGGGCAGTTGTCTGTCCTACATGTCCTACCTCAAGTATCACCTCCTCAGGGACGCCTCATCACCCTTACATTTGTAATACTCAGAACAGTTGAAGTTAAGTCATTAATAATAGAACTGTCTGTTTGATGGCCGTCTCCCTGGTGCCAACAACAGGGCCTGGCACACACGGGACAAAAAAGTCTTGTGCTGAGCCCAGCGCACCGAGGTAGGAGTTGTCTCCACTTCTCAGGTGAGGAATTATTTCCAACACAGTGTCTTAATTGTCTTTCCTGTCAGGTACCTCTTCTCGCAGTTAAATGACTTCTCTGCCTGCCAAGACATTGGTGTGTTGTGCCGGGAGCTGGGCCAGGTCTTGCAGGAGGTAGGAGGACAGGGGCCACTCCAGGTCCCAGAGCTTTTTATAACCTGTGAATCAGACCAAGATTAGGTGTGAGAGCTGGGGGTGGGGAGAGCAAGCACAGGAAAAGGTCTGCCTCTGGGAATGGGGTAACAGGCAATGGGGTGGGTCGTGGGATGTCTCTGGCAGAAGTTCAGGGGACATGTGGGAAGGGTGGCAGGAGAGGACGTGGGTAGTAATTGAGTCAAGTGTCACGTTGGAGAACGGAAACCTTGGCGTTGAACACTGAGACCATTCTAGTTCTGCCAAGGAGACCAGTTAGAGAAAGCAAGTGAGGAACATCAAAGGCTCTTCTCAGTCTCTCCCCGTGTCCTCAGGAGAAAATGCCCCCCCCATTGCTATCTAAAAGGGGGCTCCTGTACTCTCTGTTTTCAGGACTGCCCAGAGGCTGAGAAGGAAAGGAGCATCCTGAGGATTGTGAGTCTCAGGGCTGGGTGGGGAGGCCTAGGATATGGACTCGGACTCAGCCAGACAACCTGCCCTCCTCCCCCAGTGCAGTCACGTGGCCGGGATCTGCCACAACATCCTGAGCTGCAGCCCAGAGGAGCTGCTGGAGCAGAGGGCTGTGCTGGAGCAGGTGCAGCTGGATGACCCTTCAGTGAGTTGACTCTCACCTTCTCCTGCAGCCACCCACAGCCTTGGCTGAGCCCTGAAGTATGGTCCGGGAGTCCCAGCATCTTGTATTGCTAAGTCTGTTGTGTACAGGTGTTTAATTGAGGGCCCAGAGGACCTACCTGGAGTCTCACCTTTGCTGGGCACCTTTCCCAAGCCAGAGGGGCTATTTAGTGTGGCCTGGGTGACATCCCAGCCCTGATAAGGTTCTGGAGCAGATTAATAGAGATGGGAGGGAACGCTTACACTTTAAACTTGACCAGTTAAGAAAACCAGAGTTAGGGCTGGAGAGATGGCTCAACTGTTAAGAGCACTGGCTGCTCTTCCAGAGGACCCAGATTCAATTCCCAGCACCCACTTGACAGCTCACAACTGTCTGTAACTCCAGTTCCAGGGGATCTGACACCTTCATACCAAATGCATATAAAATAAAGTTAAATAAATATTAGGGCTGGAGCCATAGCTAAGCGGTTAGGAGCACTGACTGCTCTTCCGGAGGACCCGGGTTCAATTCCCAGAACCTACAGAGCAGCTAAGAACTGCTTGTAACTCCAAGATGTGACATTCTCACACAGACATAGGTGAACACCAATGCACATCAAATAAAAATAAATTATTAAAAAAAACAAAGGAAACCAGAGTTGCTCCCCCTGACCCCCAACCCCATGTCATCCCCCATTCTCCCTTCAGGAAAAGTTCTGAGACTCTGTTACCTCAGAAATCAGCGACACAGCTTTCCTGTGGCCTTATGGGTTTGTGTGTGTCTGTGTGTGTGTCGCCAAACAGCCCAAAGTTACACAGCAGTTACAATCCCATCTTGAGGCTCTGCACCCATTCTGTCTATCTTAGAGTCCTGGTGCCCAGGGTGAGGTCCTGCCCATTGGCTCTGCTCAACCCTGGTTTTCTTGACTTAGTTCCTATCTCTACAGGATCTAGAAATCCATACCACCAGCAACTGCCTACACTTTGTGTCCCAAGTAGGTGCCCAGGTAAGAGCCCCACCACTCTCACCACCCGTGCCTACCTTGAATTCTCAGCTGTAAGCCATGCCAACTTCAGGTCCAGGAAAGCCCCATTCTCTGGCTCCATTTCTCCTCACTCTAGGCTCCTGCCAGCTCCCAGATCCTGCCAGGAGATGAGATTGTCCAGATCAATGAGCAGGTGGTGGTGAGTGAGGGAGGGGGCAAGGTGGTGCGGATGAGTGCTGAGGAGGCTCGTGGGGGGCAACAGGAACATCGCCTGAGGGGTTTGCCCCTTGTGAAGACCAGGGTTGTGGGAGCTGCCTTGCTTGACATGCGCCAACACAGGAAGGTCTCAGGGTGACTCCTGGCCTTTCCTCAGTTAAAGAGGCTCCTGGTGGCTCCCTGAAGGTGGACAGAGAGGGCGCTCCTGACAGGGAAGAGTTGCTGGGCAGTTTAGAACCTCACTCAGTGTCCCTGTCCCCCAGGTGGGCTGGTCCCACAAGAACGTGATGGAGCTGCTGAGGGAGCCAGGAAGGGTCAGCCTGGTGCTGAAGAAGATCCCAGTGCCCGAGACCCCTTCTCAGGTACCTGCCCCCCACCACTCCTGCCTGCTTTCTTACTCCCGTGGGCAGCTCTGTCACTTTGTTTTTGATTGTTCCCAGACGCCCCTGGACTCCCCTCACCTGCCAAGCCAGTCCCTGCCTCTGACCCCACTATCTCCCAGGTAACAAGTTCTGTCTACTGGGTGTGTCTGGTTTTTTTTTTGTTTTGTTTTGTTTTGTTTTAAAAAAAAAAGCTTAATGTGTACTACTTCTTTAAAAAAAAACTTTATTTTATGTGAGTTGGTGTGAAGGTATCAGATCCCCTGGAACTGGAGTTCAGACAGTTATGAGCTGCCATGTGGGTGCTGTGAATTGAACCCAGGGTCTCTAAAAGAGCAGTCAGTGTCCTTAACTTCTGAGCCATCTCTCTGGCCCTTGTTTTGGTTTTTGAGACAGGGTGCCTCTGTGTAGCTCTGGCCATCCTGGAACTTACTTTGTAGATCAGACTGGTCTCGAACTCACAGAGATCCACCTGCCTCTGCCCCCCAAATGCTATGATTAAAGGAGTGAGTAGTCGGGCCCGACTTCTGGGTATTCTTGAAGCAGGGACCATAGGCTCATCTCCTGTCCTCTTGTTTTCCGCAGGGTTCCGTCCGAAGGTCTCTTTGCCTTCAACCTGTCTGCAGATGGAAGTCCTGGAACAAGCTCTGCCTGGACAGGTAGTTTCCCAGCGCCAGCAGGTGGCACACGCCCTGGAAAAGGCATCTCCGTTCTGACTTTCCTAACCACAGGCCTGGGCCCTGAGCTCATGGATTTCCCTTCTCTCTCTTCCCTGCCTGATAGACTCTGCCTCCCTTGACACTGAGTCCCTGCCCACGCCCCCTCCAGCCCCAGGCACTGTTTCAGAAATAACAGCAGAGTCTCCGGAGACATCTGGACACTCTGACCAGGTAAACTCAAGGACTCAGCAAGGAGGGCCATGGGCTCTGGCTCTAGAACCTTTTCTAAGCTCTTTGTGGTCTTTGCAGAGTTCCACCCTTGCTCGGAAGAAATCAAAAGGTATGAGCGCCCCTGACTGGGTGGGGTCTTAGAAATCTTTACAGGGCTGGGCGGGGCCCCTCAGTGCACACACATGCTTCCGACACAACAGTCTTTTCTGGAACCATGGACCCCTGCTTCTCGCCTAGGCCTCTTGCTAGCTCTGAGACTGAGAAAGTACCCTCTGATCGTCAGCTTTATCTCAGGTGGTGTGTGGGTGTGCATGTGTTTGTGTACGTGTGTGCGTGCATGTGCGTGTCCCAGAGCTTCCCAGAGCACTCTACCACTACGCTGTATGTCCAGCCTCTCTAAAGTCACTCCACCTGAGGCCATTTGTGACATTGTGAGTGCAGAGTGAGTTCAGACAGTTCTACTGGGGATTCCCGTGGGGGCAAGGAGACTGAGTGAGGGATGCTTGCTGGGCCCTCAGCATGCTCTGCTCTGTCGGGCAGGTATGGCCACAAGGTTGAGCCGCCGGCGAGTGTCCTGCCGGGAGCTGGGCCTGCCGGACTGTGACGGATGGCTTCTACTACGCAAGGTACCCGGTGGCTTTATGGGCCCACGCTGGCGCCGCTGCTGGTTTGTACTCAAAGGACACAACCTCTACTGGTACCGCCAACCCCAGGTGAGACCCCATGAACACTTGCATAGGTACCACGATAAATTCTTATCTGTTTACACAGGGAAGGACCATACCTAGTCCTAGGCCTTAGTATTTCCATTTGTAAAGTGGGGTGGCTTGGTAGAGAAATGAGTTCATCCGTGTGTAAGAGAAGGTTGTAGGTGAACTGGAAAGCTGGCTCGGCAGTCGAAGCACTGGCTACTCTTGCAGAGGACTGGTGTGTAGTTCCCAGCCCGCATGTGGTAACTCACAGCTGTCTCTAATCCCAGTTCTGGGAGATTCAGCGCCCCTTCTGACTTCTGTGGGCACCAGGCACACATGTGTGCACAGACACGCATCAGTCTTGGCTACATAGCAAATTTCAGGCCAGCCCAAACAACAGAGTGAGACTCATGTCTCAGAAGAAAAGAGCCAATGAGATTGCTTGTCACCAAACCATAATAATAATAATAATAATGTAATATCCATAACTCACATAGTCTGGCAAGTTGTCCTCTGATCTCCATGTGTCTCTGGGCAAGGGTGGGTGTGCACACACGCATGCACACACGCACACACACATGCACACACACACACGCACACGCATGCACGCACACGCACACACAATAGATAAATGCAAGCCATTTTTTTTAAGTGTAGGGAAAATCATTTTTATTCTCCTTACCTCCCTTTTCTTCTGATATTCTATCCAACTTAGTGATAGGCCGCTCAATCACTTATTCACTCGGTAGACATCCAGGTGCCTGCATACTGGACCCAGCTCTGAGTTAGAGCCTTGGGGGTACAGAGGAGATTTGGATAGTCCCTGCCAGTCTTGTAACTTAGAGGCTCATGGAGGAAAAGGACAATGGGCCATCTGCTAGGATGAAGGGACTTCCAGGCAACGTGTGGGAGCCCAGAGAGGTGTCTGATCTAATCCAGGGAGTCCAGAAGCTTCTTTGGAAAGCTGTGTTTGAATGTTTGTCAGGGGAAAGGGGAAAGGGGAAAGGAAAACCAGGAAGGGAAGAGACTTAGGACACAAAGCAGCTCCTGGGAGAGGCTCTGTCTGAGCAAGCTCCTCCCCTTTGGCTATCTTTCTAGTACCTTTGCTCTCCTTTCCCTGCTCAGAGGTGCCCCTTGGCCACACCTCCTGCCCTGAGCTCTAGAAACCCAGACAGGTTACTAGGGAGCTTGAGGGCTCAGTGGCTCCATGCTGACCTGGGGCTCCATGGTGACCTGGGGCCCCATGCTGACCTGGGACTCAGTGCTGACCTTCTTGTTGTGATCCCCCAGGATGAAAAGGCTGAAGGGCTTATCAACATCTCCAACTACAGTCTGGAGAGTGGACAGGACCAGAAGAAAAAATAGTTAAGTCTTGAGATGGGATGGGATGGGATGGGATGGGATGGGATGGGGAGAAAAAGGGAGAGGAAGGGTGGGGTAGGGTGGACATGTGGCAGGTGGCTGGGATTCCTGATCCAACTCTCTCTGGGTTCTGAATGGGCATGCCCAGAGGAGGCTGTGACTTGGTTTTGCTTGCCGGCAGTGTGTTCCTGCTGACCCATGATGTGTACAAGCCCTTCGTCTTTGCTGCTGAGACCCTGTCTGATCTGAGCATGTGAGTATTACTTCCCCTTCCCTATTCCCATGAGGTCCCCAGCCTCCACATGCTCAAAAGCTGGGCTCAGGAGACTGGACTCAAACTGCAGCTCTCAGAAAGCCTCAGTTTCGTCATCTGCAGAATGGGCAAAGGAGAATTTCAACCTAAGTTGCTCTATGAGGGTCAGATCTGTGGATCTGGGACATGGTGGTTCACCCCTTTAATTCTAGCACTTAGGAAGCTAAGGCAGGAAGATTGCAAGTGTGAGACCAGCCTGGGCTACATAGTGAGTTTCAGGTCAACCAGAGCAATATAATAAGACACTGCCAGGCGGTGGTGGCACACGCCTTTAATCCCAGCACTCAGGAGGCAGAGGCAGGTGGATCTCTGTGAGTTCGAGGCTAGCCTAGTCTAAAGAGCGAGTTCCAGGACAGGGTCCAAAGCTACACAGAGAAACCCTGTCTCAAAAAACAACAACAAAAAAAAAGAAAGAAAGAAAGAAAAAAGAACTTGGAAGAGAACAGAGGATAGAGTCCAGTATAGAGCGTATCCTTGCTTCCTTACACTCAGACTCCAGTACCGTTCAAAAAAGTTCGGGAAAAATGTTAAAAACTGTAGGTAAAGGGTGAAAAGCTCAGAGGTAAGTGGGCTGCAGTGAATGGGAACTCCACAACCCACATGCTCCTTCCTCTCCAGGTGGGTACGTCATCTCATTACCTGCATTTCCAAGTACCAGACTCCAGGCCAGGCTGCCTCTGCCAGGGAAGAAGGTGAGCATCACAGCGTGGGAGAAGGGGCCCAGACATCACTGAGTTCCTGCCTTTCCCAGGCTGGGTGCTGGAGTTCGAATCCCCTGGCCCACTCCCTGGCCTCCCTAAAGCCACCATGTGGTTCTCCGACTCCCCACTGTAGATTGCTACAGCGAGACAGAAGCCGAAGACCCGGATGAGGAGGCTGGGTCCCGCTCCGCTTCGGTGAGTAGTGTCGCTTCACACGAGGACATAGGGGCTGGGCAGCAGGATGTGGGGGGCTCCGGCTCATCCTTGCTCTCCTTTGCTCTGACGCAGCCTAGCCTGGCTCCAGCTTGGAGTGACCCATCACCCACGGTTTCACCGTCGCAGAGTCCGAGGACATCCATTGGCTCTTCAGCAGGTGCTGCGCGGGGAGAAGGGCACTGGGCTGCGTAGATGTCCCGAATATGTTCACGTGTTCTCATCCTGCATCCCGCTCCCACAGACAGCAGTGACAGGGTGCTGGAAGGAATGGTTCAGGGACTGAGGCAGGGGGGTGTGTCCCTCCTGGGGCAGCCACAGCCCCTGACTCATGAGCAGTGGCGGAGCTCTTTCATGCGGCGCAACCGTGACCCTCATCTCAATGAGCGAGCGCATCGCGTGCGGGCACTACAGAGCACCCTCAAGGTGAGCTGGGAGCACTGGGCATGGGCAAAGATGAGGCTCTGGGCTTCTGGCCCTGGTGTCTGGTTCCCAGCTCCACTGTGAGCTCCAGACGGTAGACTGAAGGCTCGAAGCCCTGGCTTTCTGATTCTGGGGCCCAGTTCTGGGCTTCATACTCCATTTGAGGCTTAAGGGTTTCCTGAACCAAGTTCTAGAAGGTTCCGTATAGAGACTAGATACTAACCCAGGCTCTTGGGCCGGGGTACCCTGGTGCTGAGCACAGGACATGAAGTTAGTTCTGGGTTCTGTCCCTCCTGAGGTGAATTTTGCCATCTATTCTCACTTCAGGCAAAGCTGCAGGAACTGCGGGCCCTGGAGGAAGTGCTGGATGACCCTGAGCTCACGGGAGCAAAGTTCCGTCAGTGGAAGGAACGGAATCAGGAGCTGTACTCAGAGGGCCTGAGCACCTGGGGAGGGATACGGGCCCAGAACAGTTCCTCAGCCCCAACCTCTGACTCCAGAGGTCAGTCCCCACAGCCCTTGCCCGCTGCCTCTGACCCCGAGGAGCCCTCTCAGCTTTTTCCTTTGACCTCGGAGAAGAGCCTCCAACCTCCTGACCTCTGACCCTGGCTAGGGCCTGGCTCCGGACTTCTGACCCTGAGGGCTAGTCATCCCCAGCCTCTGACATGTCTAAGACAGCATGCCCAAGGGGTCTGTGTGAGGCTGGAAGTAGTGCTGGTCCTTGGAGTTACTTCCAGACCAATCCCCCTATCCTGGGCTTCCACAGTTTCTGCTCATGTGTCCCCTGGAGTGGAGGGAACATGGCCTTCCTCTCTGTGCTGTAGAGATTCCCTAACCCATCCTCAGATCTGGGATATACCTGCCTTCCCGGGTCCTCCGGAAGGGTTTCCCAGGCCACATCTGGGTGGGCATTTATTTCACATGAGAGATGCTTTTCTACCAAATAAAGTTGATTTCTCCACCATGAACCCTGTGTCTTTGCTGTGAATTGGGAATCTGCACATACCTCCCTCCACACATACACAGGGGTGAAGAGCTGTCCCGCTCGAGTGAACAGGGTGGGTGACAAACTCCCTGTGTAGCTCATTACCCTGAGTGTCCACTCAAGGCTCCTGTGACAGGGTGCTGGGCTCTGTGGTCATTCGTCCCTTTGCTCATCTCACCTTAGTCCTGGGAGGTCAGACCTGCTCCCCTGTTCTAGCCCCAGGGAGGGACACTCTTCTTCATAGATAAGTAAACTTACCTTTCTGGAAGGACCGGGTGGGCAGCTGTGGGGCAGGTGGCTGAAGGCAAAGAGTCCTGGCCATCTCTTCTTCACTCAGCCCCACCTCTAGTCCCTGGATCCAGAAAGGGGACCTCTGTTCACTGTATTCAAATGACACGGGAGTGCGACCTACTACCCTGCCCAGCCTCTAACCTCTGACCCCATCCTGAAGCCAGTGGCTTTTTTTTTTTTAATCCGGTTGGAATATCTTGGTGGAACACAGAAGGGTATATGGGTAACAGCTGCCTTTGTGACCTCATTTCAACGGAGAGAGCCTGCCTGCAGCAAATCTTCACTGGAGAGAAGGGGACAGAGCAAAGATGTCTGAAAATAAAAAATCGTGGCTGCAGCGGCCCGAAACCAGCAGGGTAAAATACTTGAACACTACGGTGGGGAGGCTCTGGGTTGGGCAGAAGCAGTGACCACACTAAAGGCCTGCTCTTGTCCCCTGTAGAAAAACACCTATACACTCATGGGCCATCATGAGGAGCAAGTACTCATCAGCCGCAGGGACATCATGGACAAGAAGGTAAGGGCAGGAGGAAGGTAGGGACAGGCTGGGCTGAGACTTAAGTGACCCCCATAGTTCCCTTCTGCGGCCCTCTGCCCTTTAAATGTCCTGAGGACCTTCGTTAGGAGCTAATGCCCGCTGAAATGACTCCTCACAGGGACCCCTCTGTTGTGATAGCCACTCACCAGCAGATAATCCAGGACCCCCAAAGGTCCCCAACAGCAACTCTCTTTTGATGATATTTGTTGTGACTTCTTTCCTGGCAACAATAGCACCTTCTAAGGCAGACCCCCAGGTGGACCCCCCATTCCCAGGGAACAGGGAGTAAATCGTCCAGGCAAAGGCCACCTGTGGTGACACCTGCCTGAAGCAAGGTCTCTGTTCCCTCCCAGGATGCCTTGGACATACAAGAGTTCATCACTA
The DNA here is from genome assembly GCF_037038515.1 of Microtus pennsylvanicus. Lineage (NCBI taxonomy): Eukaryota > Metazoa > Chordata > Mammalia > Rodentia > Cricetidae > Microtus > Microtus pennsylvanicus. The sequence continues at coordinate 65,682,303 of NC_134591.1, read as the reverse complement.
CCTTGTTTGTCAAGCACTTGCTTCGACATCCCGCCTTCCAGCTGCTGCTGGCCATTCTGCTAGTGACCAACGCTGTGACCATTGCTATCCGTACCAACTCTTACCTCGGTCAGGTGGGCTGCTGGCCTGATCTCTACCCCTCCTGGCTCTGACCTGGGACAAGGTGCTTCCTTTCCAGGCCCTTGACTCCTGATGGTTGGATTGGATGTTCTTCGGGACTCGGGTCCCCAAACAGGCCTAGTGCAGCAAACCTTTCACCCTAATGTTCGGGAGGCAGAGGTAGCCCGATCTCTTTGAGTTAGCAGCCAGCCTTGTCTGTGTAGCAGGTTCCCGGCTAAGCAGACTGCACAGTGCGATTACGTTCAAATAAGTAAAAACAAAAAAGACAGTCTCCGTGGACCTTCATGGGATCTGCAAGTCAAGAAAGACTTTTTGGGCTAGAGAAATGTCTCAGTGGCTAAGAGCACTTGTTGCTCTTCCAGGGGACCTGAGCTTGGTCATCTGAGTATGGATTTCCAGAACCCGAATAAAAGCTGGATGCCACAGTCTGGTGTAGGTGAGAAGAGCCTTGTAGCTACCACAGTGAGGACCCTGGAGATCCATGCACCAGCCATTGTTTGGTTATGAATGCAGACGGCCCAGCATTCTGATAGTGAACTTGAGCTGGGGAGACAAAAGGAAAGAAGGGGGGGGGGGTAGAAAACAGAGGGAGCAGCATTATAGTTTTTTCTTTCATTTTGCACGTGTATATGTGTGTGTGTGTGTGTGTGTGCTCGCGTGCATGCATGTGTGTTTGTATGCATGTGTACATGTACCATTGCAAGAATGTGAAGGTCGAAGGATGACTTCCAGGAACCAACTCTCTCCTTCCACTGTGGGACCCAACTAAGGTTGCCAGGCTTGATGACAAGCACCTCTACCCACTGAGCCACCTTGCCAGTCCCCGAGGACCATTTTGTAAAGTGTTAAAACAAGATCTTATTATGGGTCTCAGTCAAAAATGCTGGAACTGGGGCTGAGAGTGTAGTTCAGTTGGTAAATCAGAAATTCAACATCACCCTTGGCTACATAGTTTGAAGCCAGCCTGGGCTACATGAGGTTGCCTCAAAGACTATAGTAGAACAAGAAAAATAAGCAAAGCCTGAGACCCTAGAGTGGAGTTTGTGACTGAAGATCAGAGCCTAGAAGGCTGTAAGTGCAGCTTGCCGGCCATAGTGAGTGTGGACAGCAGAAGGCCCACATACAGAACAGGGAATCTTTTGGCTACTGGGGTACAGAAAGAGAAGAGGCAAGATAACCGGTTTCCTGGGGTGGACTCCATGGACTGAAAGGGGGTCACAGCTATAAGGAAGCTGAGAGAGCAAGATTGAGGTTGAGGAAGAGTGAAGTTGGTCTTGGACAGAGCGTAGCTACCAATCTGCCAACCCGTGCACCCAGGGTACATGTCCTGGATCTACAGAGGGAGGACGCCTCTGACCTGACCCAGAGAACTTGGAATGCTGCAGCCACAGGGGTGGTTGGGACCAGGCTAGCAGAGAAGTCCTCTAGGGTCTGGGGTCCTGCAACTCCTGGGGGGGGGAATTTTTTTTTTTTTTTTTGGTTTTTCGAGACAGGGTTTCTCTGTAGCTTTGGAACCTGTCCTGGAACTCGCTCTGTAGACCAGGCTGGTCTCGAACTCACAGAGATCCGCCTGCCTCTGCCTCCCGAGTGCTGGGATTAAAGGTGTGCGCCACCATCGCCCGGCTGGGGGGGGAATTTTTATGTTTTTGTTGTTGTTGTTGTTGTTTTTTGTTGTTGTTGTTTTCTTCAGTTCCAGAGTCTGTTTAGCCCTTCCTCCACCCCCTTTCCCAAATAGCCTACTCTAGAGGCTGGGGTGAAGGCCCGCCGTGTGCTTCTGGGCTCCTAACTCCCCATCTGGGAGATGCGACAGAAAAGGACAGAACAGTCACCTGACCCAGCACATGACTGCACTTAGCACTGCCTGGCATATGTGCAGAAAGTAGTTCCTAAAGAAACCCATAGAGATGCTAAGGTGTAAGAGTAACAGGGGTACTCCCCACACCCTCTCTCTAGTCCCCCACCCTCTCTCTAGTCCCCCACCCTCTCTCTAGTCCCCCACCCTCTCTCCTCAGCCCCCACACCCTCTCCTCAGCCCCCACACCCTCTCTCCAGCCCCCACACCCTCTCCTCAGCCCCCCACACCCTCTCTCCAGCCCCCACACCCTCTCCTCAGCCCCCACACCCTCTCTCCAGCCCCCTGCACTCTCTCTCCAGCCCCCACACCCTCTCCTCAGCCCCCACACACTCTCTCCAGCCCCCACACCCTCTCCTCAGCCCCCACACCCTCTCTCCAGCCCCCCACACCCTCTCCTCAGCCCCCACACCCTCTCTCCAGCCCCCTGCTCCCTCTCTCCAGCTCCCACACCCTCTCCTCAGCCCCCACCCTCTCTCCTCAGCCCCCACACCCTCTCTCCAGTCCCTACACCCTCTCCTCAGCCCCCACACCCTCTCTCCAGCCCCCCACACCCTCTCTCCAGCCCCCACACCCTCTCCTCAGCCCCCACCCTCTCTCCTCAGCCCCCACCCCCTCTCCTCAGCCCCCACACCCTCTCCTCAGCCCCCACACCCTCTCTCCAGCATGGCACAGATTCTGCTCACTGATACCTCTGCCCCTCTCTTTCTCTTTCCTGGCAGAAACACTATGAGCTGTTCTCAATCATAGATGACATCGTGCTGACCATCCTTACGTGTGAGGTTCTTCTGGGCTGGGTCAATGGCTTCTGGGTTTTCTGGAAGGTAAGGTCCCTGGAATTCCTGTCAATATACCCTCACCTCATCCCTCCTTGGGGTCTGCAGGCACATTTTTTATCCTGAAAAATAAAGGGTTTGTATGGAGAGAGAGTGTATCAGTGTAAGGGGCCTTGTGGGGGAGATTTCAGAGAGATCTGTGATTAGGCGGAACATACGTTGTCCAGGAAGTGCCCCTTCTATGTGTTTGAACCCCTGCTCTTGCCTCCCCAGCTCTCTCTACTCACACGAACCCTGGTTTCTGTCTTTGGGGAAATGGAGTCAAGGAACTGAGAGTATCTATCTTAATTCACATGGTTCTGGATCAGAACTCCATTATCTTTTAATGTAATGTAGTAATTTGTTATGTTTTATTTGGTGTGTGTGTTGGGGGGAAGAACTTGTTTGGTTGGTTGGCTTGGTTTTTCCAGACAGGGTTTCTCTGTGTAGCCCTGGCTGTCCTGGAAATTAGTTCTGTAGGGCAGGCTGGCTTTGAACTCACAGAGATCCGATTGCCTCTGCCCCCCCCCCCCAAGTGCTGGAATTAAAGGTGTGCGCTGCCACCACCACCCAGCTTGTATTTTAAGTTTTATAGGCTCTATAGTACTCACCTCAGGGAGCAAGAAGCACAGCCAGCACACAGATGTGTGGGAGGGGCAGCATTCCAGCACAGCTCCCCGGTCCCCTGTGTGTTGAGGAAGTGTTTGTTGTTTGTGGGTCTTACTAAGTTGCCCAGGCTGACCTCAAACTCCTGACCTCTAGTGATCCTCCTGCCTCAGCCTCCCAGTGATCAGCTCTAGTCCAGTAAGATTCCACTTGCCCAGGCACAGTCTGGAGGCTGAGGTAGAAGGATGCCTGGCCTAGATCGTGGGACGCCATCTCCGGAAGACAGACAAAACCCTTCACGTGTGGACCCTGCAGTTTGAGTTTCATGTAATTTTCACATTTCCCCTCTGATCCTCCCTTGCTTTCAAATCACACACTGACTCTCTTCAGGAGGTCTCTCCCAGGCTGGGCTTTTGCTGCTCTGTGTCTCCTTCCTAGGTTCTAGAAATTCTCTCTGGCAGAGTTAAAGAGTGTTCTCTATCCACCTCCCTCAAAAGAGTCTATGAACCCAGCATGACAAAAGCTGTATCCCCAGAACTTGTGACACCCCCATCTGCACCACCTCCATCTCCTGAGTGACTGGGATGACAGGCCTTGACTCCACAGAGAGGCAGCCTTGTGTCTCCCCGTGTGTGTGGTGTGTGGCATAGACTCAGTGAGGTGAGTAAGACTTGAATTGATTTGATTGCCTCCCAAGGGGAAGAGCATCTTCCATAAAAACAGAGCTTTCCTTTTGAACGTTTACCTCAGTCACACGTTGAACAGAATGCTGTAGAAAACCACGTGGAGTCCTGGATCGGATCCCGTGCGATCCCTCGCCCTCTTGCCTTCACTCACCTCTGTAGTAATCTTCTAGCCCCCGTTTATCCTCTCAGCTGCTGCTTTGTAATCCTAGGCACAGAGGCATGTATTTTTAGCACTCCCTTTTCTGACTGTAGCCTACTGTAAACAATGCTTGGCTCTTAGCTGGTACTTACGGGATCCTGGTAATCTTTCTATATTTGTGCATGATGAATGGGCTGTAGCTTATGCTACTGGTCTCTTGTTGCTGGGTCTGTTAGTTGTTTTCCACTTCTTTTGTATTTATATATTTATGACTTAGTTTTGAGACAGGGTATCACTGTGTAACTCTAGCTGGCCTGGAACTCCCTCTGTAGACCAGGCTAGCCCAAACTCACAAAGCTCTCCTTACGTCTGCCTCCAGAGTGCTGCGACCAAAGACATGTACCACCAGGCCTAGCTACTTTAATGTTATTAATTATAGTGTTTGTCACACTTTACACTGAGGCAGGAGCATCCAGGAGTTCTCAAATCACCTAACTAGACAGATCAAGTCATTGGCTAAAGGGCTACCTTTGAATGTATGGGGGCGTCTTCACTGTGCGTCTCTGAGAAGGACTGTTTTCATAGGTATAGGACTGTGATTATGTGTTTACAGCATGTTGGGGGTGACAGCCAAGAGATGGCAGCTGGCTAGCTTTGTTCTCAGAGGAACATCGAGTCTCCCATTGTGGCAAGCAGACAGGGTGCTCCCATGGGCTGGGCTTGACAGACCCTTTTGGGCTGCTCCCCCTTGCAGGATGGCTGGAATATCCTCAACTTCATAATTGTCTTTATATTGTTCATGGGATTCTTCATAAAACAACTTGATATAATTGCCGTCACCTACACTCTCAGGTGAGTTGGGAGCCCTGAAGGTAAGAGGGGTCTCTATCCTGACCACAGGAGTGAGTCAGGCAGTCACTACCACCTGGGGCTCAGCTCTGCCTCTTTGGGAAGTTGGTGGAAGGGAGGTAACAAGGAGGAGAAGGGGTCTGGGAAGGGTCAAGGGGCACCCCTGAGAAGCTCTACCACAGGGCACTTCGGCTGGTACATGTGTGCATGGCAGTGGAGCCCCTAGCCAAGATCATCAGGGTCATCCTGCAGTCCGTGCCAGACTTGGCCAACGTTGTGGCCCTCATCCTCTTCTTCATGCTGGTCAGTGTCTCCCAGGCCCCAGCCTATCTCCTTCCCCGAACAGAACCTGCAGGGCAGTGTGTGGGGATGGATGCCTCGAAGAGCAAGGGGCTTGGGTTGGAGTCCTTGTGGGTCCCTGGAAGCATTTATTGGCATTCCTTTGCGCATCTTGTCAAGCTCCAAGATCACTGGGTGAGTTAGGTGGGTTGTGGTCTCTTCGGCAGGTATTCTCTGTGTTTGGAGTCACACTCTTCGGTGCGTTCGTGCCCAAGCACTTCCAGAACATGGGGGTTGCACTGTACACCCTCTTCATCTGCATCACCCAGGATGGCTGGCTGGACATCTACAGTGACTTCCAGTGAGTACAGGTGGGGTTCTGGGGTTTCCTCCCCTTCTGGCTAGGGCAGGTGAGGGAAACTGTGAGAGGGGTCCCTGGGACTTGGAGGAAACTGGCCTCACAGGAAGTGACTAGCCAAGAAAATCACAATACTTGAACCTTATTTCCACAGAAGCTTCACACAGTCACAGGGTCGCCTGACCCTGTTCAGGGAGCACAAGGTATAGCTGTGTGGCTCGGCCTTGGGCCAGGGAGCAGGTCTGTGGTTGTGCCTGAGGTTACTCGGTGGCCCCCAGCTCACACTAGAGCACAACCAACCACCTAGAAGCCTGGGAAGTTGGGGTTCAATCCACTCATTCTCAGACCTGCTCCCCAAGGCCACTATTGTGTTCTGTTCTTCGCTTCTTATCTGTCAAGTTCAAGTCCGATTTCATTCCATCCCACTCCCCTTTGTGAAGTAAAAGCCAAGTAGGCCAAGGGTTTCTTCAGTCATAGGGAGTGGAGAGCCTAGCGTTCAGGAAGCCGAGGTAGAACAATCAGGAGTTCAAGTTCAGTACAGCCAACCTGGGCTGTGATAAGACCCTGTCTCGAAGAAGTAAAAAGGGGAAGGGTGGGAGGAAAGGCACCTGGGGGTGGAGCTTAGTCGGTAGAGTGTTTACCTAGCCTGGGTTCAATCCCCCAAACCACACAAACCAAGATTGGTGACATTCACCTATACCGCACAGTTTGAGGCCAGCCTGAGCTAATTTGAGAACTAATCAAAAAAAAAAAGTGCTGATATGTTGGCACACATTTTTAATCCCAGCATTCAGGAGGCAGAGGCAGGAGGATCTCTGTGAGAACTCAGTCAGCCTGGTCTATATAGCCAATTTCAGACCAACCAGACTTACATGGTAAGACCTGGTCTCAAAAAAACACAAAAACTAAAAAAAAAAAAAAAACAAATCCCAAACCACAAAAACTAAAACCAGCAAAAGGTGGGGTGTTAGGGCCCAGAGCATGGTTGGTTGCTTGGTGGAAGATGCCTTTAATCTCAACACTGAGGAGACAGAGGCAGTCTAATCCCTGAGGCCAGCCTGACCTACGTGGACTGCACCGTGAAGTGGCACTGGGCTTTTGAGTCCTTTCCGCTGCACCAGCCCTGTGACATTAGACAAACTATTCCACTGTGGGGCTCAAGCTTGAAGTGACCTTCCTGCCTTAGTCGGCTAAGTGCTGAGCTGACTGAAGTGAGCCACCAAGACTGGCTTGTTTATTTATTTGTATCTTGTAGTTCTGGATCTTAAGCCTGCTAAGCGAGCCTTCTCCCACAGAGCTATAGCTCCAACCTCTAGCTTTTAAAAGTTGGAGGATCTGGGTGGTGGTGGCACAGGCCTTTAATCCCAGCACTCAGGAGGCAGAGGCAGGCAGATCTCTGTGAGTTTGAGACCAGCCTGGTCTACAAGAGCTAGTTCCAGGACAGGCTCCAAAGCAACACAGAGAAACCCTGTCTCTAGAAACAAAACAAAAACAAACACACACACACACACACAAAAATAAGTTGGAGGGGTTGATTTACTTTTGTTTTGAAGTGGAGTCTAGTATAGCCCAGGATAGCTTTGAATGTCTTCCCAAATGATCACAGTCATACACTACCCCATGGTTTATGCTGTATTGGGGCCTTGTGCACCCGGGGCAAACACTACCAGCTAAGTTTTACTCCTAGTTTTGTTTTTTGGTTTGTTTTTTTGTTTGTTAGTTTTTGAGACAGGAACTCAGGTAGCCCAGGCTAGCTTTGAACTCCTGATCTCCTATCTTTACTTCCTGAGTGCTGGGATTCCAATCTTCAGTTTACGAATTCATAATTAGAGACTCCAAGGCAATATTGACTACTTCATAGAGTGCTGTGAGGGTCAGTCTAGAAGCTTCTATAGCGCTCTTCTATTTATAGCATATGTAAGCATAGCCTGTGCTTTATAATGCTGACACACCAATCTCCTGGTAGGGCTGGTTTGAGTGTTGGCTCTGCTGCCTAGCAGGCAGCACAGCAGGCCTCAGTCAAAGAGCTGCTTCTGCAGCCAGCAGGAGTGGGAAATAGTCCCTTGTCTTAGAAATGAGAAAACTGAGGCTTAAAGGGCTAGGGAAATGACCGAGCTCCTGACTGCCACCCGCAGGACGGACGAGAAGGAGATTGCCATGGAAGTCGGAGGTGCCATCTACTTTGCCATCTTCATCACCATTGGCGCTTTCATTGGCCTCAACCTGTTTGTGGTTGTCGTGACCACAAATCTGGAACAGATGATGAAGATAGGAGAGGAGGGGCGACAGCGTCAGATAACTTTTAGCAAGGTGCATGGGATGGGGAGGACGGGAGGGAGGAGAATGTATGCATGAGTGACTTGTGTACGTGTGTGTTTGCACACTCGAGTGAACGGAGAAAGCCAGATCCAAAACCTGGAGGCCAGACCTCCACCTCTGTAATGTCCACTCAGTGGCTGAAGCTCCTGGGGGCTGGGTATGGGTTCCTAGATGTGCCATGGTAATTCAGAGCTGAGCGATGGGGTGGCATGAGGGCATTCTCCCAATGGGATTCGGAAGTTCTTCCCTATGATGGGAATGAGAATAGCACTCGCTCGCCAGGACCCTCGTGAGATATAGGTTCTGATGAGTGCTTGCAAGTAAGAGCTCAAGAAATGAACTGGAGATCGGGCTCAGTGGTTAAGAGCACCGATTGCTCCTGCAGAGGTCTTGGGGTCAAGTCCCAACATCCACATGGCCACTCACAACTGTTTGTGACTCCATCCAGTTCCATAGCATTCATAGCCATAGCCACCTTCTGGTCTTCACAGGCATTGTATGTACATGGTGCCCTTACTGACATACATGCAGGCAAAACATTCATATATTGGCTAGGTGTGGCGGTGCATGCCTTTAACCCCTGAAGTCAGCTTGGTCTTCAGAGCGAGTTCAAGCCACGCTACAGAGAAACCCCATCTTGAAAAGCAAAACAAAGCTGGGCGGTGGTGGCACACACCTTTAATCCCAGCACTCAGGAGGCAGAGGCAGAGGCACATGGATCTTTGTGAGTTTGAGCCAGCCTGGTTTACAGAGCTAGTTCTATAGTACAGCCAGGGCTACACAGAGAAACCCTTTCTCGAAAAACCGAAGGGGGGAAAAAAAGCAAAACGAGGGTGAGGGACTGAGGGAGGAGGGAGAGGAGGAAGAGGGAAGGAAGGAAAAGAAAAAAAAATGAACTTAATAAATGTTAGCTCCTCAGTATTCACTTGGTAGAACTTGCTTTTAAAAGGTGCAGAATGGAGCCGAGTACTTTGGAAAGGTCAGAGAGCCAGGATCGTCATCACCCAGAGTAGGTAGGGCTTTAAAGGTTTGTTGGGGCAAGAATTTCCAAAGGGATCCGAGAGGGGCTTATGTCCCGCTTGAAACTGAGTCATCACATCCAGGAAGGGAAGCTAAGATTAACTGGAGCTGAGGACCGGACCCAGTGTAGAGTAGCTAGCCTGGCTTGCTGGAGGCACAGATAAAATAAGGTAAAATGTTATAATACCAAAAGGGTTAAAGGGGCATGTGCTAAGAGACTCAGCCTCCCTGAAGTCACGTGGCCCTGAGCTGCCTACCGTCTCCATCACCGTCCTCAGACAGGTACAGATGAAGAAGACTTTGCTGACGACCTGCCTTTGGTGCATTGTACAGAGGCCCGCAAAGAGGCTTCTGGTCACCCCCAGGAGCCGCTGGTTGGGGGTCCCCTGTGCAACCTCACGGAAAAGACCTGCGATAATTTCTGCCTGGTGCTTGAAGCCATACAGGAGAACCTGATGGAGTACAAAGAGATCCGGGAGGAGCTCAACACGTAGGGAGGGTACTGGGGAGTCAGCTGGGCCTAGCCTCAGTCAGGCTCATTTTCTTTCTTTTTTTTTTTAATATTTATTTATTATGTATACAATGTTCTGTCTGTGTATATGCCTGAAGGTCAGAAGAGGGCACCAGATCTCATTACAGATGGTTGTGAGCCACCATGTGGTTGCTGGGAATTGAACTCAGGACCTTTGGAAGAGCAGGCAATGCTCTTAACCGCTGAGCCATCTCTCCAGCCCTCAGGCCCATTTTCTAAGTAACTTGCCCAAAGTTCAAGCTTCCCTGCTCAGGAGCTGGTGTCCTGACCTTTCGGGTCCGTGCCTTTTCTCCCAGGAGGTCCCTGCATGGCCTGGGTTTCCCTTAGGGATGCGGCAGAAGCAGTGAGGGAGGAGGGAAGACGAAGAGGGTGCGCACCAGGGAAGAAACGGAAGGGCTTCGGGGAGGAACACAATGTCTCTTCTACCCCAGGATCGTGGAGGAGGTGCGCTCCATCCGTTACAACCAGGAGCAGGAACAGGAGTTGTTGCAGAAGCACGCCTCCAAAACCCTGTCCCTCCACAGCGAGTCCTCCCTAGACATGCGTGAGGTGGCTACCCAGCAAGACTTGATCTCTGCTCTGGTCAGCAGGGAAAAGGTGCGCATTCCCTTCCCTACCTAATCAACTCCTCCCCGCCCCCGCCTCCACCCACAATACCCCGACAGGCACCACAGTCAAGATTTCCTTCCTTTTCCGGTTGACCCTCTAAAGTCCCTCCTCATCTCACTGGCACCCATTGGTCAAGTCGAGTCAGAGAGGCCCTGCTTCCTCCCATCAGGAGCCATCTCCCTCCCTCTTCCCCTTCTCCAGCACCTACAGACCTATCTATTTCTTAGAGCGGCTTTGCCAGCTCAGCTTTCTTGGAAACAGGCCCTTAGTCCCACATTGGAAAAAGGACCCCTGTCAACCCTTTTAGGGTGCATATGAGCGCTTCTTATCTCATGGGAATGGAGTCTTGGGAATGCCTGGGCTCCTCAGTTCAGAGTGGGTTCTAGGCATGCCAGAGTTACCCAGCAGCGGCAGCTAGCTGTTGAGGCAGGAGGAGGAAGGGGCAGTCTGTCCCGTCCAGGTAAGTGAAATGACAAGAAGACCTTTTGGTTTGCAGGTTCATGAGTCTAGCTCAAATGTGCTTAGCAAACACAAGTTCAGCCTGTGAGAAGGCAGCATGGGAGCCAAGCGGCCTGCACACACACACGGGATCAGCTGCTGTATCTTCCTGTATCCCTGACTGGAGCCCATCGCTCTCCCTTCCACCTGGGTGGCAGAGGCCATGGGGCTGGGACGGTGGCAGCATCTGCAGGGCTTATGCCTGTGAGCCTGAGGTCCGGAGGAGTCAGGACAAAGGATTCTGGGCGAGAATGGAAGCCCCACAGCAGGAATGAGCACCCCACAGCAGGGATGAGCGCAGAAAGGGGTAGCCAGGCGGTGACCTAAAGATGACTATCCCTGACATCTGCTCCAGCTGGAGCTGGACGAGGCCTGGGCAGACCTAAGCATTGAAAAGAGCCAGGCCAGTAAGGCTGTATGCACCAAAAATAAAATTTCATGTTATAATCAATTATTCTGACTGGCTGTTCTCAACCTGTTTTGCATCCTTCCCTTTGGTTTCCTAGATATGAAAGATTGTGCTTCCTAAAAGCCTGTTTGCATGGGGTGCGGTGGCTCACATCTTATTCCATTCCACTTAGGAAGTTGAGGCAGGAGGACTAAGAATTCAAGGTCATCCTCAGCTACTCAGCCAGTAGAAGACCAGCCTGAGCTACTGGAGATCTAGTTTCAAACAAAACAAAGCAAACCAAACACTCGTTAGTGCTGAATGTGGTGACGAAGCCCTCAATCCCAGCACCTGAGAGACTGGGAAAGGAGGACTCAGGAGACTCAGGGGCTAGCCTGGGCTTCGCAGTGAGAACTAGTCTTGGGGTTAGTCTGATGAACCCCTTAAGGGCTTCTAATTTAGTGAGGAGGCTGGAGGAGTAGCTGGGAGTATACTGGGGATGGTGGAGGCTTTTGAAATCTCTTTTGCTGTTTGTTTGTTTGTTTTGTTTTTCCAAGACAGGGCTTCTCTGTGTAGCCTCGGCCGTCCTGAAACTCACTCTATCGACCAGGCTAGCCTTGAACTCAAAGATCCACCTGCCTTTGCCTACCGAGTGCTGGAATTAAAGACATGTGCCACCACTGCCTAGCAAGGCTTTTGAAATCTCAAAGCCACCCCCACTAATACACCTCCTCCAACAAGGCCACACCTCCTAATCCTTCCCAAATGGTTCCACCGACTAGGGACCAAGCATTCGAACGCATGAACCTATGGGGGCCATTCTCATTGAGACCACCCCAGAGAAAGCTGAATCAGCATAGGCAGAAGATCTGGATTCTCAAGTGTCAGTTGGAAACCCAGACAGTGGAAGACCAATATCCCTGACCCTCAGACACTCTGCTGGTGCTGATGGGGACGCTGTGTGGCCCAGAGTTCTGCCCTGCTATTCAGGAAAGGCTGACGCCTAGGGCCTTGGGATATTCACTAGTTGGCACCGCAGTCCCTAAAGGCTCACTGATGGCAGCTGATGGGGAACACTGCCTCACCCCGCCCCTGACTGCATCAGCATAGGTTCTAACTAAAAAGCCCCCTGAGGCCCACGGGCAGTCTGGACAACAGGCAGAGAGGTGGCCCTGGTGGCAGCAGTACCACTCTGTCTTGCAGTCTGTCCCCTTGTTTGGGCCAGAGCTCCTCCCTCACACCCCCAGGACCATCCATCAGCATGGACATGGGCAGCCACTGGTTTCTGCTGCTTCTGCTGCTCCTAAGTAGGGACAGAGCCTTCAACCTGCCCAGTAAGTACCCAACCCCCTTTCCATCCTCCACTTGTAGCTTCTTTTCTGACTGGCCAGAGACCCGAAGAAAGTGCTAAAAAGGCAGGTAGTACCTCTCTGGTCGCCAAGGGAAGCTCAGCCACTCCCTAACTAACCTCTTCAGCTGTCTAAAGGGTGTGGGGTAGAGGCGCCAGGGAGTTTTAAAAACAGAATGACCTCTGCGCCTCTGGCCTCTCCCTTGCATCTCTTGCAGAGCGCTATCTTTGTCTGTCGGCCTGCTCCATCCCATCTGTCTTCTCATCTGTCTTTCTGTCTGTCCTTCCCATCTGGGCAGGCTGATAGCTGGGTTTTCAGTGTGGCAAGTTAATAGCTGAGGGCTCAGGTGTTCCAGCCTAGCTGCTCTGCCTTTCTCTACGAAGACCAGCCGTCTACTGCCTCACAGTTTGAGAAAGGAAGGTATTCTGGGTTCTGAGTTCCTAGATCAGCATGAGGGAAGATACAGGCCACACTCTGTGCACCAGCAGCTCCTCAGGTCCACAACTTTGACCAGGGACAGGAGCCTCTATGATAAAGCAATGAAGAAACACACACCAGTAGGTGTGGTGACAGCAGCGGGTGGGAGAGCGATGACTCCAAGAGCGGGGTCCACTGTGCCCGTGCCGAGCACTGCATGATGGCTCCCCTGGCCTTAAGACTCACAGGGTCACAGTGAAGTAGGCACTGTTAGCATCCCTGCTTTGCGCCATAGAAACTGGGGCTTCCAGTCACCTAACTATTTCCACATCCTCCCAATCACACAGGTCTGACTCCAGAGTCTAAGATACTCCATCGCTAAAGGCAAGGAATCTCAGTCACCATGAAGATTTTCACCAAATTTGAAATTTCGGCCTATACCCAACTAAAATCCCAATAGGGGCTTATGGTCTAAAATCAGTTGACTCTAGTGTGTAAGAAAGGAGCAGAGGGAAGCTGATGATTGTATTAGTACACACCTGGAATCCCAGCACTTGGGGAGCAGAGGGAAGCTGATTGATTGTGTTAGCACACACCTGGAATCCCAGCACTTGGGGAGCAGAGGGAAGCTGATTGTGTTAGCACACACCTGGAATCCCAGCACTTGGGGAGCAGAGGGAAGCTGATTGTGTTAGCACATACCTGGAATCCCAGCACTTGGGGAGCAGAGGAAGGAGGATCAGAAATTCAAAGTCAGCCTAGGCTCCAGTCTCAAAGAATTAAAAAAGTATAAAACAACAAATAGCATAAAAGAACAGAGGTCAACAATATCTGCGATACTGTGTGTGTTGTGTGTGTGCGCGTGTGTGCGCGTGTGTGTGTGCGCGTGTGTATGAAGAAGCCTGAAGAGCAATTGGTTGACCCCCCTTGGGAAAAGCATAAAGTCAGGTCAAGTGTGGTGGTACATGCTTGTAATCCCAGCCCTGGGGAGATGGGAGGGTCAGGCATCAGACTGATGGCCTTACAGAAAACAGAGAAGAGTAGGGGAAGGTACCAGGGTCCCAAATCCCAGGCCCTCAGTCCACTGAAAGTCCAAACTATTACTAAGGTGTCAAAGCCCCCGAAGCCAGAGTTATAGGGCATCGTCAGCCATGTGACACAGGCATTTGCGGACAGAACTTGGGTCCTGTGAAAGAGCAGCAAGTGCTTTTCTCTGTGAGCTGTGTCTCCAGCCCTCCCACCCGCCCACCAAATACTGCCCCGTCCTTTAAAGTGACGGATGATGTGGTGTTAGTGTGGTGGTACAGAAGTAAGCCAGCCGACCGGAAGACAGCACGGCGCTGTGCTGGTTGCAGAATGCTAGCTCGGTGTGGCACGTCAGTGGGCAAAGATGGACTCCTGCACAGGGACAGAGCAACAGGGTGTCTGCTTAGAAAAAGCATAAAGTCAGATCAGGTGTGCTAGTTCACGTCCGTGATCCCAGCCCCGGGGAAGTGGAGGATCCAGATGTCAAGGTGAGCATAGAATACCCTGTCTAAAAAAATCCAAAAGGAAAAAAAAAAAGCATGCATTCGAAGCCAATGGAGATAGCCCTCCTTGCAGATACAAACCTAAGTCCCTCTAACAAGCCACCTGCCCTGTTAGCCTGCGCTGTTGTGGCTCCTCTAATACTGAGCCCAGGAATCTCACTATGCTGAGTGAGCCATGGAGACCAGAGCAAGGGGTGGAATGCCAGCCACAAGGTCACACAAGAAATACAAGACCATGATGGGGACACCCACTGAAACAGCTTACCTGAGCTAATGGGAGCTCACCAACTCTGGCCGGACAGGGGAGGAACCAGCATAGGACCAGACTAGACCCTCTGAATGTGGGTGACAGTTGTATGGCTGGGGTAGACTGCAGGGCCACTGGCAGTGGCACCAGAATGTATTCCTAGTGCTTGTACTGGCTTTTTGGAACTTATTCTCTTTGGATGGATACCTTGCTCAGGCTAGATATAGTGGGGAGGACCTTGGACCTTCCCCAAAGCAATGTGCCTTACCCTCTCTGAGGAGTGGATGGGGGAGTGAGGGAGGTGGAGGGAAAGGGAGGAGGGGAAGGAGTGGGAACTGGGATTGGTATATAAAATGAAAAAAAGATAGTTTGTTTTCTTAAAAAATAAAATTAAAAAATATTAAAAGTTCCTTGGTATGTTTATAAGACTCACATTATATAGATTTACAGTTATGTTCAAATGATGGAGACTGTCTCACAAAGAGAATATTTAAATTTCATTCCCAGTGAAATATACTCTGCAAAATTTATGTGGGTACACTTTAGTTGTAATTTTGAATAAAGTTTTGTTAAGAAGTAAAAAGAAAGAGAAAGAAATATATCATAGAATCAGTCCCCACTCCATGCCTCCCTACTCTTTGTAAGCGTCCCAGGCAGCTGCTGCCCTGTGTGGACCCCGCAGCTCTGTACACAAGGAAGATGTCAGAGTAGAGGTGGGCCCGGAGCGGGGGCAGGCCAGTGCCTCTTCAGAGTACTGACGGGAAGGAGGGCTAGCACCTGAATCAGCCCTCGGGTAATTGCTAGGAATCTAGAGCAGGGCATCAGGTGATGGCCCGTTTCTGCCCATTGCCCAGGGGAAAGAGCAAGGTGCCCTGGGGATCTAGTTCAGCATGTGTGTGAGGCCTTTCCTCTCAAGGGAGAGTGGCCAGCTCAGCCTTGGAAATTGGGTGATGTTTTTGTAGGGCTTCATAGCGCAGTTGAGAAAGCAGAGTGAGGGGTCTGATGGTCTGGTTTCAAATGCAGCATCACCACTTCCTTGAGGTGTGACCTTGGACGGATGCCTTCCCCGTTTCAGCCTTAGTTTCCACGATCTGTTTTCTAGAAATAGCAGGCGTCACCTCAGTGAAAAAACAGCGTATCATTTCCACACTCTGGACAAATGAGAGGGAAAGATGCTGAGCATCCATAAGCACCAGTGCTTTAAAACATGTTTATTTTAGTGTGTGTGTGTGTGTGTGTGTGTGAGAGAGAGAGGGGGGGGGGTACAGGCTGAGAGTGCATCATCATGCCTCAGTTACAGAAGTCAAGTGATATGCTTTTTAAAAAAATATTGTTATGACTACCACTATTATCATTCCCCACCGTGTGTGTGTGTGTGTGTGTGTGTGTGTGTGTGTTGTGGTTGGAGGGCACCATGGTAAAGGAAGTCAGATGACAAACCTTAGGAGTGAGTTCTCTTCTACTGGGATACAGGGATTAAACTCAGGCATCACTCTTACTTAATAAACCATCTTACCGATGGCCGCGTTGAAAAAAAAAATTTAAGAAGTAAAATTGTTGGGGGTGGTTTACTTTGTTTTTGCTTTATTTGTTTGAGAAAGGGTTACTTTGTAGATTAGGCTAGCCTGGAACTCACAGATATACGCCTGCCTCTGCCTCCCCATGCTGAGATTGAAAGTTTATCCCGTATGCCCAGCTTAGTTTGTTGGGCGTTTTGTTTGTTCTTTGTGTTTTGATACAGGGTCTTGCTATGTAGCCCTGGCTGGCCCCAAACTTGCTTCAAGGCACACCTCCCCTGCTTCCCAGGTGCTAGAATATAGGTATCTGCTACCACATCTGGCTTTTGTGTGTGTGTCAGTAGTTCTCAACCTGGGGGTCACGACCCCTTGGGGGGGTCAAATAACCTTCACAGGGGTCACCTAAAACCATCAGAAAACACAGATATTTACATTATGATTCATAGCAGTAGCAAAATTACAGTTATGAAGTAGCAACAAAAATAATTTTAGGGTTGGGGGGGTCACCACAACATGAGGAACTGTGTTTAAAGGGCTGAGAACCACTGGTGTATATGCTACTAAGGATTGAAGCCAAGGCCTCAAGGTTACCAAAATAAACTTTCTCCCATTGAGCTGTGTCCCCAGCCTGCTTGCATTATCCTGCGTAACACTTTTGTGAGCGCTGGGAACCAAATCCAAGTCTTCGAGAAGAGCAGACAGTGCTCCTACCGGCTAAACGGTCTCTCCAGCCCCCATGTTGCTTTAGTTTTAGATTTATCTATTTATTTATTTAATGTGTATGAGTGTTTTTGCTTGCATATATGTATGTCCAACACAACACGTGTGTGCCTGGTGCCCTTGGCATTCAGAAGAGGGTGTTAGCTCACCTGGGACTAGACTTACAGATGGTTGTGGACCACCATGTGGATGCTCAGAACTGAATGTGGGTGTTTTGGGGATCGGTGCTCTTAACCACTGAGCCTCTAGTTCAACTAAGTTCAAACAAGTTATCAAGAAATCAAACACGGGCCGGGCGATGGTGGCGCACACCTTTAATCCCAGCACTTGGGAGGCAGAGGTAGGCGGATCCCTGTGAGTTCGAGACCAGCCTGGTCTACAGAGCTAGTTCCAGGACAGGCTCCAAAACCACAGAGAAACCCTGTCTCGAAAAACCAAAAAAAAAAGAAAAAAGAAAAAAGAAATCAAACACGGAAAGCCAGTCTCGGTGGGCACTCAGGAGGTAGATGCGGGAGGATCAAGGTCAGCCTCTGCCATGTAGTCTGGCCAGCCTCAGATACGTAAGAGCCTGTCTCAACAAAGCAAAAGAAGGAATTCAAAGTAGGCTTTTTAAGGCCTTGTCTTTTTTTTTCAATAAAGATTTATTTATTCTACTTTGTTTAATACAAGCCCATAGGGCTGGAGAGATGACTCAGAGGTTAAGAGCACTAGCTGTTCTTCTAGAGGTCCTGAGTGGTGACTCACATCCATATATAATGAGATCTGGTGCCCCCTTCTGGCATGCAGGCATACATGCAGGCAGAACACTGTATACATAATAAATAAATCTTTAATAAAATAAATAAATCTTTAAAAAAAATAGAAGAGGGAGGTGAAACTGTGGTTGGTATGTAAAATAAATGAAAAATTAATAAAAAAGTGGGGGCTAAAGAGATGGCTCGGCAGTTTAGAGCACTGGCTGCTACTCGTGTAAAGGACCTGGATTTGATTCCCAGCATCCTCTAGGTGGCCCACAATCATCTGTAACTTTAATTCAGGTGATCCAACACCCTCTTCTGGCTTCCATGGGCACCAGACATACGCACGGTGCACAGACATACAAGCAAGTGGAACATCTATACACATGAGGCAAATGAACAAAAACAAATAAAAACAAAACAAAACCAAAAACCACAGCAGGGCTGGAGAAGAGATGGCTCAGTGGTTAAGAGCATGGAGACTGCTCTTCCAGAGGTCCTGGGTTCAGTTCCCAGCACCCACAGCCGCCTGTGGGTTCAGCGTGTGTGCTTGTCTCAGGGGAGCTGACACCCTCGTCTGGCCACCAACGGCACCAGGCACACATATACATGCAGGCAAAGCACACAAACATATTAAATAAGGAATAAATCCAGCATGAAAACAACATAGAGGGCTGAAGAGACCGCTCAGCCACAAGAGCACGGGTGCTCTCGGAGAGGACCTGGATTTGGTTCCCAGCACGCACCCACATGGGGACTCACAAGTGTCTGCAGCTTCAGTTCCAGGGGTTCCAATGCCCCTTTCTCGTCTCTAAGAACACTGCACATGCACGGTGCACATACATACAGGAAAACATGTGTACACATAAAATGTTGGGTATGGTGGCACATGCCTTTAATCCCATCACTCAGGAGGCAGAGGCAGGCGATTATCTATGAGTTTGAAGCTCAGCCTGGTCTACATAGTTTGAAGCCAGCTTGTGATACATAGAAAGACCCCGTCTCAAATAATACATAAATAAGTAACTAGATACAAAGTAGGAATGGTTGGTTCAGTGGTTTGGGATAAAATCACTTGCTGCCTAGCCTGACAACCTGAGTTCAAACCCAAGAAGCCATGTACATATGGTAGAGAGGAAATAATCCCACACTAGTTCAGAATTACGTATAATAAGGGGTTATTTATTTAGGGGTAGACTCACAGATTACAGTCCTAGATCACAGTCCTCCACACGAACAGGGAACAGGAACTGAATCTAGCAGATAGAAACAAGAACCTGAAGCAAGAGAGCAAGTCCATGCTATACAGCTGCATTTATAGTATAAGAGATCACGTCCAAGTGGGCTGGTATCTTAAAGGCTATTGGTTGAAGGAGCTCCCACAGCACCTCCCCCTTTTGTTTAAATAATAGAGTTCCAAACCCAATACAAAACTATGTATACTAGGAACAGATATCAAGTATAAAGTTAGAATTACAACCAGCATAAACAATATTAAGCAAGGAACATATCCTACTGTTTTATTATTAAACATTCTATCCTAAGGAGTCTAAATCTTGTATTGGAAATGGCTTGGATAGATCATAAGAGGACAGTAGCTATGACTATCTAATCTTCAACCCCACTGAAGACCCGAGAAGGAAGATAATATTACTTGAGTAGGCAGGAAGTGCAATCAAGGAGCTTCCGAAATGTGCAGTAGATGACAGAGACAACTGGCTGCCTGAGCAATCACCCAAAGTCTCATTTGCAATGTTGAAGCAACCAACTAAGGCCTAGAGTAACTGACAGACCATTTTCAGAGGCAGAAATTGCGCAGGGGCACATACACATATGCACACACTAATTTTAAAAAAAAATAAGAAAATAAAACAAGAGGCATGATTGGCACACGCGGTGATCCCAGCACTTGGAAGGTGGAAGTTGAGGAACAAAAAATACAAAGTCACTCTTGGTTATGTGGGGAAAGTTGGAGGCAAGTTCAAGTGAAAAGAACAACGACCCAGCTGGGCAATGCTGGCACAGGTCTTTAATCCCAGCACTCGGGAGGCAGAGGCAGGTGGATCTCTGTGAGTTCGAGGCCAGCCTGGTCTAAAAGAGCTAGTTCCAGGACAGGCTCCAAAGCCACAGAGAAACCCTGTCTCAAAAAACCAAAACCAAACCAAAACAACAACAACAAAAGCAACAACCCAAAAAGCTGGTCACGGTGCCAAGTACCTTACAACCCCAGAACTTAGGAGGCAGAGGCAGGAAGGTGGCCACAGACCCCAGGCCAGTTTAGGTTCTTAGTGTGATCCTGTCTCAACCAATAAAAAAGAACACTTGCCTAATGTACACAAGGCCTTGAGTTTGATTCCCGCACTGCAAAACTAAAGCAGAACCGGTTTCCACATTTGCTAACCGGATTCTCACCCACCCTGGAGTAGCTGTTAACTGAATGAGACTCGCATGCAGTTACAAACTCTCCTCTCTCTGGCATGCAGCAGTTTAAAAAATTAAGAGTTTTATTCTTTGAGACTTTTATAGACTATGTCACCTCCCCTCCCTCACTCCTCCCAGACCCTTCCTCCTTATTTCACTTTGTGTCTTTTGGTTGTTTTGAAGACATTGTCTCGAGGAGACACTTTCCAATCTTTCTGCACCCTCCTCTCTAGCCTTGGGTGAAGGGGTGTGTTTCGGGTGCAGCCACTGGGGCTGGGCACTCCAAGGTCAGTTCTGACTTTCTGGCCCGGTTGTGACTTTCTGGTTACGGTGCCCATCTGCTGCATAAAAAGCTCCTTTGATGAGCGAGAGCTACACTTGTGCCTGGGTTGGAGGGTGAGTATTTCAAAGGCAGTTAGGAAAGTGGCCACAGGAAGCTCCTCAGCCAGCATCTGAAACCCATCAGGGGAGCGCCGGCACATAACAGTGTGAGCTTTTCATTTTCTCTTTTTTTCCTTCCTTCCTTCCTTCCTTCCTTCCTTCCTTCCTTCCTTCCTCCCTCCCTCCCTCCCTCCCTCCCTCTCTCTTTCTCTCTCTCTCTTTCTTTTCCTTTTTTTTTTTTAACAGATCTTGCCTCAAGTTTGTTTGTAAAAACAGTGGAGGTTCCTGACCATCTGTGAATAGTGCGTAGGTGTGTCACGCCCGTCCGTCTGTCTTCACATTGGCAAACAGAAACCTTTACTATGGGACCTTCACAGGGACCTGGGCACCTTTGGGAGCTTGAGCTGGAGCTGAGGCCTCTGCCTTGGTTTGAACCTTGGGCTTTGGTTTTTGGAGTCGACGCCCCCTTGGCCGTGTAGCTTCTAATCTGCCTCCCAAGCTTGGGGTGAGCAACGAAAGCCAGATGGCTGAGTTTGCGGCTGGGGCCCTTGGCCTTCACCACCTTGGGCTTCACTGGGGCCTTGCTGGCCTCTGCACGTGTGCCCATGGCCTTTGCCCGTCTGCCTTGCCTCTTCCTCAGGCCTTTCTTCTTGTGCTCCTTGGCGAAGCTCGTGTAGATTCATCTTTGTGACTGGGGTTTCTTGGTGCCGTTTCTGTGCCATTTTCAGGACTGGTTGTGTGTGGTGTGGTTCTTTTTTTTTTTGTTTTTGGTTTTTTTTTTTTTGTTTGTTTTTCGAGACAGGGTTTCTCTGTGGTTTTGGAGCCTGTCCTGGAACTAGCTCTTGTAGACCAGGCTGGTCTCGAACTCACAGAGATCCGCCTGCCTCTGCCTCCCGAGTGCTGGGATTAAAGGCGTGCGCCACCACCGCCCGGCTGTGGTGTGGTTCTTGAACTTAACCAAGTCTGAATGGTAACTGGGAGCTCCTGAAGCATCCGTGACCGGAAGAGAAAGTGTGTGTGCGAGCTCGTTACATGGACTAATGTAGCTGTTGTTTTCACTAGATGTCCTCAGTAGGAGACTTGGAGGCAGAGCACTGGGGGGAAAGGAAGGCATGGTGGTTGGTGCCTTTATTTTTGCTGCTGTTGGCATTTCTGTAGGTGGTGATTCGGTCTGGGTGCCTGCCTCAGACACACCCTCCACAGAGAGCTCTGTGAAGTAACGGAAGTCTGCCCTATCCATCTACAAGTTCAAGTCTGCCTCACAGTACGAAAGGCCACGACTCCACAGAAGAACCCAACAGCTCATCAGTGACTGAGACACCAACATCTAAGTCACAAGATCAGATGACATCACCTACTCTTCCAGCGTCACCCCAGAGCAGAGGCACAGCAGGGCCCACAGAACAGATGACATCAACGGTACACACCCCTGCCCATGACAGTCACTAAGAGCATGTCACTGTCAGATTCCACAATGACCTCTGCAGTAAAGGAATCGATAGTGACATCCAAAACCACAGTTTTATTCAGCTTGGCCATTTCAGCTGAGACCCCACAACTGAATCAAATTCCACTGTCATCAACACTGGGCAAAGCCAGGGACACACACGAACCTTTACCCACAACAACCATGGCAGTTACAAACATCTCTTCACCCACCACAGTCGCCCTGGGGACAACTGTTCTCAGCACAGCCACAGCTGAGACTCAGGAAAAAGACACTGCAGCTGTACCCCCAACCCCAGTGACAACCCCCACAACAAGCGAACCACCAGACCCACAGCGCAGCTCTGTGACACAGACGCCGCCTTCTCATTCTGCACAGACGACCTCTGATGCTGGCATGACTCTAGACACAACTCCATCACCACCAAAGTCCACTGGCACTGGAACGGGATCATCAGTGTCTCCAAGCTCCGGGGACACACACAGGACCATGACGACATCTTCAATACCCACTGCTCCTGAGAAGTCATCTTTAACACCACCCTCATTAATGCTGGTCAAAGCCGGGGACACACACGAACCTTTACCCACGACAACCATGGCAGTTACAAACACCTCTTTACCCACCATAGCCTCCCTGAGGACAACTGTTCTCAGCACAGCCACAGCTGAGACTCAGGACAAAGATACTGCAACCGTACCCCCAACCCCAGCGACAACCCCCACAACAAGCAAACCACCAGACCCACACAGCTCTGTGACACAGACGCCTTCCCAGCCAGCACAGACAGACTCAAGCATAGGCACTGGTACAGTCCAGTCACCTGGACATCCCACAGGTCTCGTCCATAACGGCTCAGAGACAACCAAATCCTCCACTATAATTGGGACCAGTCCAGCACCCCCCAGCTCAAGCCAAAGTAGTGGTCCAGGGGGTGGTGCCTGTGCTTTGGATGAGTATCTAGACAGCACCAGAGGCTGTATGTGCAACAAGAGCTACTATTCCCACTTGGGTAAGTCTGAATTATCCTTCCAGGAAGTCTATTGCTGCTGCTGCTGCTTCTCCTCCTCCTCCTCTTTCTCTTTGATTTTAATTTATGTGCATGGATGTAAATATGTAAATAACATGAATAACACGTATGAATGAACCAGATAACTGGCCAGGACGAGTGCAGTCAGGGAACTCTGAGAAGGCTCAGCGGAACCCTGTCCAAAGAAGCTGGTAAGACATGAGCATGGAATGAGTCCATTCAGAGTTGGCTGAGCAGATGAGACCATCTACCTTGCCCCACCCCCAGCCTGCAGCCCCCAGGACCTGAACTGCTGTCCAGGTACTGATAGGGATTACAGGTATATATGACATGCCCAGCTTTGGTACACACACATACACACATACACACACACACACACACACACACACACACACACACACACACACCAGGTTCTAGCGTCCAGCTTGGAATGAGAGAAAAATTGAGGAATAAACAAATTAACCCCTTGAAACCCCAATCTTGCCAGACAAGTTAGAGACACCAGCTGCCTTCGCCAAAGTCAGTCTCTTTCACTGAGGCCCAGACCAGGCTTCCTTGGTTCCCTGGGGGCTGAAAATTGAAGAGTGTTGCAGGAACACGGAGCCACCTCCTCCTTTTCTTTTTACCTTTCTGGCTCTGCCTCTGGGCTTCTTCTATTCCTGTGTCCACTGTCCAACCCTCAGGCTACCTGGCTCCAAGATGGGAGCCTCATCTCCCCGCCCCCCAAGCTTTGTTGTTTAGTCAAGGTCTCTTAGTCCAGAGCTGCCCTGACCACTGAAGACAAGACGAGCTTCAGCTCCTGATCTTCCTGCCTCTGCCTCCTAAATTCTGGGATTACAGGCAGCCGCCATCAAGCCCTATCATGTGGCACTGGAGATCAAATGATGGCAGGCAAGCTCTCTGCCAGCAAAGCTCCTTCCCAGGTCCCGCAGACGCTTTGTGACCCAGGCACTAATTCTCGGAAAAGAGATCTTAAGGACCTGTGAGGGCCAGGATTAGGATCCTACAAGACATGTGTGAGATCTGTATGTGTGTGTGTGTTGTGGGGGGGGGGTTGAGACAGGGTTTTTCTGTGTAGCCCTGGCTGTCCTGGACTCACTCTTTAGACCAGGCTGGCCTCAAACTCACAGAAATCCACCTGCCTCTGTCTCCTGAGTGCTGGGATGAAAGGCATGCACTTCCACACCCAGACATGTTTACAATTTTAACAATTATTATGTGTGCGTTGTGTGTGTGTGTGTGTGTGTGTGTGTGTATTGGGGGTACAGTTGCTATGGTGAAGAGGTCAGAGGACAGCTTTGTGAAGTCACTCCTTTCCTTTCACCTTTCTGTGGGCCCTGGGAATTGAACTCGGGTCTCCATGGCAAGCCTTTACCTACTGAACCATTTTGCTGGCTGTATTTAAGGGAGTGGAGAGTGGACCAATATCCCCCGTCTTCTTCACCCACCTGAGGAAAAGTATTCCTTCTCATGGTATCATCCCAGGATCCTCAAGAGAACCCTGCCCCTGGCTCTTGTTCCCCTGTAGAACTATCCAGGGAGATGGGGACCCTGCGCTGCAAACCAGAGGTCATTGAGGTGGCTCTGAGGAGCTGCTTCTTGAAGCATCAGCACTGGGTCCTGAAGAAAGATGTCTTCTCGGGGTGTTCCAGTACCAATACAACAGACCAGGGTCACCGGGTCCAGGTCTTTCAGTTGGAGAAGAAAGAAAGAAGGAACTTGTGGACTCCACATCTCTGTAAGCTGACCCTCAACTCTAGGGAAAGGGGAAAGTCCTGGGGCAGAGCTGGGAAAGCTGTGAGGGCGGGGCCAGGAAGCTTGTGGGCGGGGTTGGGAAGGCACAGGGTGGGGAAAGCTCTGGAGACTGAGCTGAGACAGGAGAGGTTGGGTAACTCTTGTCTTGGGTGGTCTCAAATCTTAGCCATCAGACCAGTCTTGTTGAAGAAAATGGCCAATCTGTCTCCAGAATGGGAATGCCTTTACATGTGCTGTATTTGCTGAATTGGGGTCTTGGTTCCCAAACTCTCAGTCATGAAACACTTTAAAAGAGCAAGCACAAGCAGTTTTTTACTGATTTCTGTCCAAATGCCATGTCTATCAATTTATTTTTAATGGTTCTAATCTTGAGAAGTTCTCATTATAGATGAGGAATCCATAGCTCAGATAATTTAAAGGATTTTTCCCAAATTACAGTTGGAACTTGAGGTAATCCTCCTGCCTCAGCCCTTGAGTCCTGGGATTACATGCCTGCACCAGCATTCAGAGACTAGTTTTATGAGGACAACGTAATTCACAATGAGAAGAGAGAGAGAGAGAGAGAGAATGTCTTACTTCCATATCAAATTTCAATAATATTGACAATAGTTTTAGTAGAAGCATAGGGATTGCTCATCAGCTCACAGAGCATCCCAGGAAGGATTATTTCCTCCACTGCACAGATGAGAGCAGAGGGCTGAGTGTGACCAAGGGCTGGACATGCTCAGTGTGGTCCCGAAACACACTCTTGAATTTGTTCTACCTGTAATAAGCTTTTCCTCTATTCCTGAGGTTCTGGGGTTCCCACTGGGGGCCAACATCATGCTAGAACACCCTGGCCCAAATTTGAGGACCTACCTAACATCTCCAAACCTAAGCTTCCTCCTTTTTTAAAAAAAGAAAGGGAAGGGTAGGGGACTGGAGAGCTGGCTCAGCAGTTAAAAAGCACTGGCTGCTCTTGCAGAGGACCTGGGTTGGGTTCACAGCACCCACATGGCATTACAACCATCTGTAACTCCAGTTCCAGGTTATGGAACAGCACCCTCTTCTTACCTCCGTGGGTACTGTACTTCCTTGCTGCACAGACATGGGCAGGCATAAGATAATAAACACTTAAAAATGGGAGCAGTCAAAAGTATGGTCATCCTCAGAATATGGTTGTAAGAATGAAATTAATCTATGTAAAGTTAGTTCTCAGCAGGAACACCCACAATTACACAGAACACGTTAAAGTGGCCGAAATCAAACTTTGCGTGTTGACACCTGGGGCCCCAAGCCTGGTCCCAAAGATCAGCGCTAGGGCTTTCTCCCCGCAGCTGCCCAGTCGGGGACTGGCTGCTCCAGGACTTGAACAATGGAGCCTCCATACAGGTGACACCGGCCTTCACTCTGTCGCGATTCTTGAATAACGACACGCTCTACCTACACGCCCAAGTGACCCTCTGTGACAAGCAAGCGTCCCGCCCATGCCAGCTGGTGAGAGGGGTTCCTGAAGCCCAGCCATGCAGCCGGGACTAGACCCAGGGTGGTCATGTGATTGTGTGCTGGCCTCCTTTTCCCGGGACTGCCTGGGCTGGGGAAGACTTAAAGAGGGGCATTTGAAGCCCTAGATCTTGTAGGTGGAAATGGGAAAGCTTATTTGAGTTGTGGGGTAGTGGAACACGTGTCTTTGAGGTCCTGGGAAAAGTCCCCACACTGTCTTGTCACCTACAGTCTTGTAGTGGGAAGAATTCCCTGCGGAGAAATTCACCCTGGGACTCTCGAGTTGGGACCCGTCTGGAACCTGGCGGTAGCAAGTGGATCGTATTTGGGCCTCTCCGAATAAGCGGTACATGGATGGACCTTTGGAGGGCGTCCCCAGCTCCTCTGCCAAGACCTTCCTAATGTGTTGTCCTGAGACCCTGAGCTTCCACTGAGTCGCCCCTCACCTTCATGTCTTCACACTCTTGCCCTGTACCCAGGGTCCTCTCTGAGCCCACATTCTCCCTCTCTCTGGACAAGTCCTTGCAACCACCCTGGCCTCTTTGTGTTCATCTTAGTTTCTCTGCCCGTTACTGTGGGAAATCACACATACGGACGCAGCTTAAAGTTTCCTTTGGCTCATGGTTCAAGGGTCCCATGCAGTGTGTCAGGGGATCATGGCAGCAGGATTGCTGGCTTTCTCACCTCACATCTGCAGCCAGGAAGCAGAGAGCCAGGAACACACACTAGTGCTCAAACTCACTTTCTGCGTTTTCAACAGTTCAGGGTCCCCTGCCCAGAGAACTGGGGGCTTCACTACAATTAAGATGGTTCTTCCCACATCAACTAATGTAATCGAGATACTTCCACAAAGGCATGCCCAAGGGACCCATCTTCCAGGTGACTCTAGATTCTGCCAGGTTGGCAACACTAACCCATCATGCCACTCTCAGGTCTGGGCCATCTTCATTTCCAGCGTCTCTCTAAAACATGTTTTTAAGTTTTACGTGTATGAGTGTTTTGTCTACATGTATGCCTGTGGACCACCTGTGTGCCTGGTGTCCCCTCGAGGCCAGAAAAGGGCATTTGATCCTCTGGAATTGGAGTCACAGATAATTGTGAGTCACTTTGTGGGTGCTGGGAATCGAACCTGCATCCCCTGAGAGAGCATTCAGTGCTCTTAACCACTCCAGCCACTCAGCCACTCAAACACTCAGACACTCTATCTCCTTTCCTGCCAAGCAACCCACTCTGCTCATGCTGTCTTTCACGCCAGGCTCTCTTTGGTCATTACTCCTGGCCCGGTACTCTCTCTCCTTTCTAGTCTGTAAGAGTCCTTTTGTCCTCACTGGGAAATCCCACGCTTTTGGGAATTCCAGGATATCTCATCCTTCTGAGTCCCAGTTTTCCAAAATCTGCCAGCCTTTTTTGTCTAATCCCGGTGGAATGGTGGGTGAGTGCTGGCCATGTCCGGGGCACTTGGAACTCAACCTTTCTTTTCGTGTGATTGCAGAGCCCAGAATCCTCCAGCAGCAGGAGCAGAGCAGGTTAGTACAAGAGGACCGCTCTAGTGAAGTAAGTTCTCATGTGACACGCTCAGGCTGCTGGTCATTTTGCATGCTGTTTCTTCTCCTGAGCTAGGCGGCCAAGAAGTCAATTAACCTCTCTCAGCTGGAGGAATATATGGCAGAATTAATGTGAGGCTGTTGCTTTATCCGGCCTCAAAAAATCTGAAACTACCCAGAAATGATTCCGAGTAAGGGTTGAAGATTTCAAGTGCCCTGGGCACCGTGGAGCATGCCTGAGCCCAGAAGCTTTGAGTCAGCCTGTTCAAGATAGCAGACCCTGCTCCACATAAAGCCAGGTGTGGTGGCTTACCCTGGAATCCCGGCGCTTAGGAGGTGCAAGCAGGAGAGTTAGGTGTTTAAAGCCACTCTTGGCTACAGAGCAACTTTGAGGCCAGCCTGGACCATGTGTCTCAAAGAAAAAGAAAAAACAGCAGTGTATTTAGTAACACTCCTAACTGAGGCTGCTCTGTGAGTACAGGTACTTGATGCTAAGCTTGATGGCCTGAATTCTATCCCTGGGACCCATGTATGGATAGAGGGAACCCAAGAATATGTCCTCTGACCTCAACGTGTACACCACAACATGCACACAAAAGTAAATAACTGGAATAAAAAGAAATATTTAAAAAGGCTCATAGACTCTGAAAGCTCCTCAAATCCCACTTTGAATACTTATTTTTATTTTAAATTCTGTGTATATATGCTTGTGCGATATGCACGTGAGTGCTGGCATCCGTGGAGGTCAGAGGTGACCGACTGCCCTGGGACTGAAGTTACAGACTACTGTGAGCTGTCTGATGTGGCTGCTGGGAACCAAGCTGAGGACCTCTGCAGGAGCTATGTGCTCTTAACTGCTGTGCCACCTCTCCAGCCCCCCTTAGTCTATTTCGTAATCATTTCTTTTTTTAAATATTTATTTATTTGTTATGTATACAATATTCTGAGGGCACTAGACGTCATTACAGATGGGTGTGAGCCACCATGTGGTTGCTGGGAATTGAACTCAGGACCTTTGGAAGAGCAGGCAATGCTCTTAACCTCTGAGCCATCTCTCCAGCCCCCCGTAATCATTTCTTTCTTTCCTGCAGGAGCCTGGATGTCCATCTTGCTCCTGATGGTGACAGGCTGGATGCTGGACTAAAAGCTGGTCCAGCCTCCCCACTCTAACACGAGCGCTTAGTGTCTAGGTTACTTGCCTCAGCCGAGGATGGAGCAGAGGAAGACTTGATGAGAGGCAAGTGTGACCTCTGTTAGGCACCAGAGGAGCTGACCTCAGACCAGTGTGTAGCCCAGCGTTGGGAAGACTGGCGACTGCCTGGTGAATTACGCTCTCTTGTCATGCCTTTGTTTCCTATCCTTGTAGCTCTTAGGGGAGGGTGTGTGATTAGACCACTCAACATGAGGGGGAAAGGAGAGTTTATGGCCAATAAACACACAGAATTCTACGTTTTCTGACGTGTCTGTGTAAGTTGACCTTAAGGCCTCAGTGCTCCAGGTTAATGGACTGAAGGGTTGGAAAGGGAGGAGGGGGATGGCGGCCACATTTTTCCTTTGGGGCTTCCTCTCCACACAGGTAAAATGGAAGTGTTGACCTGATCAGCTTGGGAATCATTATCAGGAAATCCTTGGGCCTTAGTCAGCTACTTTCTCTCTTTTTTTTTTCCTGCAAAATGGCCGTCCTGCTGCTCAAGCCTTTTCCTCCTATAGCTTGGTAACCCGTGGCTGCCTTAGGCCACCTTTCCTATTTGAGAGCGATACAGCCACAGTGTTTGTGCTGTCGTTCCTCACTCGTCCCAAACCAGAATCTTTTCCATACCTGGGACTATGTTATGCCCCGGGGATGAGGGCTGGAAGGAGGCTGTGGACCAGGAGACAAGACAGACTTTAGCTGTGAATGAGAGACCCAGACCCCCGGAAGATCTGTAGCCATAGCACAATCCCCAAGCACCCTGACTCTGAACCCAGAGCCAGGGAAAGAAACACACCCCGGATCTGGGACCTGAGACAGCAGGAAAAAAACACTTTATCCCTGAACCCGGAGCTAGATGAAAACACCCTGACCCCGAAACCAGAGCCAAAGGAACACACTTTGTCCCTAGAACCAGAACCTGTTAAAGGAATTCACCCTGGCCCTAAAATTAGAGCCTAAAAGATAAAAAGGACCAGAGAAAGAAACACAGTTTGGCCCTGAAATCAGAGCCACCGCTGCCTGACACGAAACCAACCAATCCCTGAGCAGGAAAAACTGGCCAATCCCTGAGTAGGCAGCAGTAACCTCTAGTCTAGTGACCTCTCCCTAAGACACCTTGGACTCCTCCCCCTAACAAGAGGAGTCAATCAGAAGCAGACAATCCCCTCACCCCATAGGGGGCAGCCAATCCCAAGCCTACAGGGATTCTGCAAACCTTTCCCACTATAAAAACTCCCTCCCCTCGCTGCTAAGGGTCTCAGGAAGGCCCGAGTTAACTCACAACGGTTTTTGCTTTGGGATCGGACGCGACCTTGTGGTAAAATATTGAGGATCCAGACTTTGGGCGTCACAGTTAACAGCCAGGCAAGCCATGCGAGGCACTGTGTACCTGGAATCCCAGCTACTTGGAGACTGAGGCTGGAGGATTATTCTGAGTTTGAGACCAGCCTGGGTTATATATCAAGACCCTGCTTCAAACAAATAACAAACACAAACAAAACAGAAAAATGGACGAAGGTGTTGCTCAGTGATAGAGCGCTTGCGTAGCACATGCAGGGTGTGAGTTTGATTCCCCAAACAGCAATAAATTCATACGAACCCCAAACATACATACTCCAAGAAAAAAATCAGAAAACGGGAGCTAGGTACAGTGGTGCACGTCCGTAACCTCAGCACTTGAGAGGTGGAGCTGGAGTCAGGAAGACTGGGAGTTCAAGGTCATCCTCAGAGGAGATCAAGTTCATCCTCAGCTCCGTAGTGAGTTTGCTAGCTTGGGCATTACGAAGCCATGTATCAAACAGAAAACTCAAGAAATGCAGAAAGTCGGGTGGTGGTGCGGTGGTGGTGCACACCTTTAATCACAGCACTTGGGAGGCAGGGGCAGAGATCTCAGTGAGTTCACAGACAGCCTGGTCTACAGAGTGAGTTCCAGGACAGCCAGAGCTACACAGAGAAACCCTGTCTTGAAAAAAAAAAAAACACAAAATTAAGCTCACTTTAGCATTCTTTTTTTCTATTTGTTTAGAGAATAATCACATGCTTGTCCAATGTGTGCTCGTGGGCATGTTTGCCACAGGACAACCCGTGGAGGTCAGAGGATAAACGTGTGTGGAGTCCCCATCTATCCCTCTTTATGCGGGTCCCATCTTGTCTTTTTGACACAGCGTTTCATTGTGTGGATCAGGCTGAACTTGCTGTACTGACGTCTCAATCTTGAGAGCCAACATGGTAGGCATGCACCCCTGAATTTGACTCCTCCTGTTCTCTTTAGTTAAATGAGAAAATTATATTTAACCAAATCTAACATTTTTTAAAAAATATGTGTATGAGTGTTTTTTGTTTGCTTGTTTTTAGGTAAGGTCTCCTGATGTATCCCTGGTTGTCCTATAATTTTCTATATAGACAGCCGGGCGGTGGTGGCGCACGCACGCCTTTAATCCCAGCACTCGGGAGGCAGAGGCAGGCGAATCTCTGTGAGTTCGAGACCAGCCTGGTCTACAAGAGCTAGTTCCAGGACAGGCTCCAAAACCACAGAGAAACCCTGTCTCGAAAAACCAAAAAAAAAAAAATTCTATATAGACAAAGCTGGCCTCAAACAGAGATCTGCCTGCCTCTGTCTCCAGAGCGCTGAAACTAAAGGCATGAGCCACCATGCCCAGCTATGCATGAGTGTTTTGTTTACATGTGTGTAAACCCACTGCTTACATGCTTGAAGCCTGTTGTTTGATGTTGGGTCACAGATGCCAAAGTAGAGAGGTAAGATCACCAAGATGCCAAGCCTTCTTTTTCTGGAAAAGCAGAAGGGTACACTGTACCAGGCTTTTTCTAGTTACCTACCAGCTCCCAAATAAAGACACAGAGATTTATTATTAGTTATGAATATTTGGCCTTATCTTATGCTTGTCCCACTCGCTCTTATAACTTAATTTAACCTATTTCCCCTCATCTATATTTTGCCTCAGTGCTTTTTACCCTTCTTTCATTCTGTATAACCTCCTTTCATTGTCTTCTCCAATGTCTAGCTAGCTGCTTAGTGCAAGACATCGTCCCCTTTTTCTCCCTCGTTCTCCACTCCCTCTGGTTTTCTTTCGTTTTCTTTCTCCTAGATTCTTCCTCCTACTTATTCTCTTTGCCCACCAGCCCCACCTATCCCTCTAATGCTTAGCTCTTGGCCATTCAGCTTTTTAATGGACCAATCAGGTGCTTTAGGCAGGTAAAGCAATACATCTTTACATCGTTAAACAAATGCAATGCGTCTTTACATAAGTAAAGTAACAGTCTGCAACCGTACAGGCTTCTTGGAAAAGACTCACACTCAACTAGCTCACTCTAGTTACTTTATTTAAACAAATACAAGGTTCACAAGGGCTGGCAAAGGTTCCAACTTCCAAAGTCATACCAAAGCTTCAAACTACTGAGCCATAATCAAAAGTAAAAACTCAGGTCTGCCAGCAGTGCCTTAGGACCAAGGTCGGTGCAGTGGCAAGCTCTCACGCAACACCAAGTGTAGACTCCAGAGAAACAACTCTTTAAGGTTGTAACAGGCTCAAAACAATTCCTCAGCCTCTACTGATTAACCCAAACATGGCAAAGGCTTTGCTGAACCATTTCTCAAAGCCAGACACAAAGGCTTTGGTATACATTTCACTTAAAGCCAGACATATAAAGGCTTTGCTTGTACATCACTACAGATGCCTACAGAGGCCAAAAGAAATGCTGGATCGCTGGAGTTATGACCAGTTGTGAGATACAATGTAGGTTCTAGGAACCAAACCCAGGTCCTGTGGAAGAGCCGCAAGTGCTCTTCACGGAGCCATCTCTCCAGTCCCAAATCTAGTCTTTTCACTTTTCATCGTGCTAGTTGGGATACTTTCATTAATATATTTTATTAAATATGCAGCAAATCTTTTAAAAATAATGAAGTAACCACAGGTAGGATAGGATGACCAGAAGTTCAAGGTTTCCCTGAATTACAAAGTGAGTATGAAACCCCTGTGTCAACAAAGAAACAAACAATAATAAAGTAACTTAAAATGAAGAATAGTCTTTGAAGTGAGAACCTAAAGACTGCTGAAATATGAGAACTCATTTTCATATAAAAATTATCACATGATGGAGGTACTGCTAAATTACAGAGGGAAACTGAGCCGGCATATTTATTCACACCAGTAATCTCAGCACTTGAGAAACGGGTGCAGAAGGATTAGTTCAAAATTGACCTTGGCTGTAAAGCAAACTCCAGGCTAGTCTGGACTACATGAAACCCTGTCAAAAACAAAATAAGGGGAAGAAGCCAAGAACAATTGATTCAGACCCCAGCATATTAAGTGGCTCACAAATGCCTATAAGCCCAGCTCCAAGGAATCCCTTCTGGCTGAGGGTACTGGCACACAGACACGCACACAAATAATAAAACCTTAAAGTAAAAAAAAAATGTACAAGAACCCATTCAGGAGGCCAAGTCAGAAGTACCAGGAGGCTGAGGTCCAGCCTGCGATAAATAGCAAGACCCTGTTGAAGAGCAGGAACGTATAAACACACCTTTTTTTCCTGACAGGATCTCACTGTGTAGCCCAGGCCAGCATCAAACTCCTGAGCCTCCTGCCTTAGCCTTCTGAATTGTGATTACGGACATACTCCATCTTCCAGCTCATTAACGCACACAGCTTGTAGATTTAAATCCCAGCATTTTCACGGGTGAACTTTCTTCTCTTTTCAGGACCAGCTCTTGTCCTTGCTCCCTCCTTCCTCAGAAAACAAGCAGAAGCTACCAACTGGGAAAACTCAAATTTCTGTTCATTAGTTTATAAATTCATTTTTAGACATCCAGATTTAACGTTCATAGTAATAAAGCCCCCTGTTCCTAATTTCTAAATTCTTCTGTCATTCCCAGGTCCAACATCCATCCATTAATTTGTTATTCTTAATATGTCTTTAACTTTTATGTGTGAATGCAGTGTGTGTGTGTGTGTGTGTGTGTGTGTGTGTGTGTGTGTGTGTGTCTTCGCACGCGCCAGTGGAGGGCAGAAGAGAGAGTTGTGAGTAGCCAGACAAGGATACTGGGAATCGAACTTGGGACCCTTGAAAGAGCAGCCCTCGCTCTTAGCCTCTGAGCCAGCTCCTCATCGTTAACTATTAATAGGCAATGACCCAGGCAGGTCACTGGCACCCCCTGCCCTCCTCGTTCCTGGGGGAGGGGAGTGAGGCAGGTTGTGTCCCTCATGCCTGGCCTCTCGTCCCCACCCCTGCTGAAGCCCAGCAGCTTCCCGAAGCCTCGCTGGCACAGCGCCACCTAGAGGCAGCACCGGGTAAGGAGCGAGGAGTCCGAGCTGAGTAGCCGCTGGGTCATGCGCAGAGCGATCCGCCGGTCTCGCACCGCCTACGCAGTGATCCTCCCGCCCACCACCCAGGGCTCCGTGCAGGGGCGGGACTCCCGAGCGGCCCGAGTCTCCATTGGTCAAAGGAAGGCAGAAAGAGACGGGACAGCCACATGCTTCGACTTTTTATTGGTCAGGAGCCAGCAGAAAGGGGCGGTGCCGGGCGGCGCGCGCTCGGAGGCGTGCGGCCTGACGGGCGTGTAACGGCCGTTAGGCGGCCTGAGGAGAGGATTCGCGGCTCGCGCGGACGTGGTGGCCGCCGGCAGTATCCCGTGGAGGGATCTCGCCGCCCGCTCTCGGGGCTCTCTGTAAGTTCTTCTTGGGGGCTCCCGCCGCGGCGGCCGTCCCTGTCCCTCTTTCCGTAGCCCCGGGAAAACCGTGGAAACTCGGGACCTACGGGGGGTGGGGGGGCGTGGGGAGGGTGCCCGGGACAGCGCCCGGGAGAGCGAGGCGCATGCGCAGGTGGACCTGGCCGGAATGCCGGCCCAGGCTTTGCTCGCCCCGGCTCCGTTTCCTAGATAACGATCCCCACACGCCCCCTCGGGTCCCCGTCGCCTCCCCAACGCGCCTCGCTGTCCCCCGCCGTTAACTCCGTTGCAGTTGCCATGCTCGTGTGCCAGACGCCCCCTGCCCTCGTAGGGCCCGCGGCCCGCGGGGCAGACCCGGGGACAGAGTCAGACGGTCCGCGAGTGTTGTCACTTGGCTGGTGGAGGGGACACCTTTCCCAAAGGGCCGGGAACAGAAGGCGCTGGTCAGGGAGCCATTCCCGCCGGGGTGGCGTCCGAGCTGAGGAGCGGAACGTTGTGGGGGGGGGGGGGGCAGAGGGCGCCTGGGAACGGCCTAGACCCGCGAAGAAGCGGGAGATGCTTCCAGAATCCCCGTACGTAGGGCAGCCTCCCACCCCCAACCCGAGTTAGTGAAGCCGAGGTCAGTGGTGGTGTCAGAGTGGAGGAATCTGGTCCGAGGCTCGCGATGAATCGATAATTAAGTGTGTTCAAGTTTGTCCAACAGAGTATTAAAACCTTTGACTTCTAGTCAGTCAGGAAGGCCAGACCAGGTCGGGTTTGGTTTTGTTGTTGAAATACCGAACTTTAAAGAAGCCCTCGGCCCTGTTGAGGCAGGCACTCGACTACTGAGCTGTGGCCTCTGCCCGCCCGCCCTCCCTCCCTTTTCTTTCTGTTATTTGGTCTTCCTGTGTAGTTCAGGCTGGCATGGAATTTCTGTTTATTCCAGGCTGGGCTTTTGTTGTTGTTTTGGACTTTTGAGACAAGGTCTCACTATATAATCCTGACTGACCTGGAACTTGCTCTGTGAGAGCCTCCTGCCTTTACCTCCCGGGCTGTCTTGCCTTCATGTTGTTTGAAATTGCAGGCTCGCACCCAGCCAGTAGTTTTTCACTGCACAGAGCCGGGGAGGTAGTAGGTGATCAGTAAACTTAGGTTGATGAATACAGTGTCTGGCCAGGTTCTTTAAACTGCCAGGCCTGCCCCCCCCCCTTTTTTTGTCTGGAAAATTTTTATGAGACCTTGATTGTCTAAAAATCAAAGATTTGCTGATAAGTAATAAATAAACTTACTTTAAGACTATTCTTTGGAGCTTGGTATGGTGGCCCATGAGGCAGGAGATTTCCCCAGGCATTCAATGCTAGCCTGGTAAACATACTGCATTCCAGACCAGCCAGGGCTACATAGCAAGACCCTAACTCAAAGCCCAATTCTTTGGTCTGTGTATAATTTTTACCATTTATTAAAGACAAAAGCTATTGCATATACTAATGAGGTGCATATGCTTATAATTCAGTATTGCCAGGGATGATGGTCCATGCCTATATTCTCAGCACTCGGAACATAGAGAGAGGCTTGAGGGCAATCCTTGAGTACATAACAGATGCTAGGCCATGACCCTGTCTCAGAAACCAAAAGTCATCTTGGCTGAGTGTTTGATACTGCAGGGTACAGACCATCTACAACATTTTTCAGAGTTGATGCTTTGATTTTATCACCATCAATAATGAGAAAACTGCTTCCCATAAATACAAAGTACAAAATGGCAGAAGTGTGTTTAGGGTCATTTAATGGTGTGTGTATGTGAGTGAGAGAGAGACAACTTTCAGGAGTTGGTTCTCTCCTTATACTGTAGGATCCAAGGATTAATTTAAGTCATCAGGCTGTGACAAGTCATTTTACCTGCTAAGCTAGCTCATCAGCCGGTCAGACAGCAGTTTTCCAAGTCAGATATCTGAACAACGTATCACATGCACATACTATGTAAAGCTTCATGTGCCAAGGATGACTTTTAATTTCTGGTCTTGCCTCCTCCTCCTTAGTGCTGGGATTATAGGCGTGTGTTACCTTGCTATGTGGTTTACCTGTGCCGCAGATCCAACTCAGAGCTTTTTTTGTACTAAAGAAGTTCCTAGCCTAGGTACATCCCTAACCTTTTTGAGTTTCTATTTTGTTTTGGTTTTGTTAGTTTTCTTTGTGAGATCTCATTGTGGCCCTGGTTAGCCTGAAACTTCTGTGTAGACCAGAGTGTCCTCAAATTCATAGAGATCCTTTTGCCTCTACCTCACAAGTACTCAAGGTATGTGCTGCCATGCCTGCCTCCTTGTGTTTTTTGTTGTTGTTTTGTTTGTTGAGATAGGGTCTCCTGTATACCAGGTTAGCCAGGTTAGGACCTCACTGTGTAGCACAAAAAGCCTACTGTTTTACAAACAAAACAGTTTTAACGTTTTCCTATTGTCTTTTTTAAAAATGTTATTATTTTGTTTGTAAAACAGTAGGCTTTCATAAAAGCAGAAAACTTTGAATGCACAGTAAAAACAGTGTAGTTGAGCTGGGTAGGGATGGCCTACACCTGTAATTCCAGCATTTGGGGGGGACAGAAGCAGTTGGATCTCTTTGTCCACTTTGTATTGTATCACCTATCAACCCATAGTTAAGAAATCATGTGCTGCAGGAGACCACTTCCTACGTATTACCCCAGCAGCACAGACACTAAGGGCATCATGGAATAAATGGGACCTCCTGAGGCTGAGAAGCTTCTGTAAAGCAAAGGACACTGTCACTAAGACAAAAAGGCAACCCACTTACTGGGAGAAGATTGTCACCAACCCCGCAACTGACAAAGGTCTGATCTCCAAAATATATAAAGAAATCAAGAAACTAGACCGTAAAAGGCTAATCAACCCAATTATAAAATGGGGCACTGAGCTGAACAGAGAATTCTCAACAGAAGAACTTCAAATGGCCAAAAGACACTTAAGGTCATGCTCAACTTCCCTAGCGATCAGGGAAATGCAAATCAAGACAACTTTAAGATACCATCTTATACCTGTCAGAATGGCTAAAATAAAAAACACCAATGATAGCCTTTGCTGGAGAGGTTGTGGAGAAAGGGGTACACTCACCCATTGCTGGTGGGAATGCAAACTTGTGCAACCACTCTGGAAAGCAGTGTTTCGGTTTCTCAGGAAATTCGGGATCAACCTACCCCTGGATCCAGCAATACCACTCTTGGGAATATACCCAAGAGAGGCCCTATCATACAACAAAAGTATATGCTCAACTATGTTCATGGCAGCATTGTTTGTAATAGCCAGAACCTGGAAACAACCTAGATGCCCTTCAACGGAAGAATGGATGAAGAAAGTATGGAATATATACATATTAGAGTATTACTCAGCAGTAAAAAACAAGGACTTCTTGAATTTTGCATACAAATGGATGGAAATAGAAAACACTATCCTGAGTGAGGTAAGCCAGACCCAAAAAGAGGAACATGGGATGTACTCACTCATATTTGGTTTCTAGCCATAAATAAAGGACATTGAGCTTATAATTCATGTTCCTAGAGAAGCTAAATAAGATGAATCCAAAGACAAACACATAGGCATCCTCATGAATATTAACCTTCATCAGGCGATGAAAGGAGACAGAGACAGAGGAGCACGGGACAGAAATCTCAAGGTCCAAATCAGGAGCAGAAGGAGATGGAGCACGAGCAAGGAACTCAGGACTGCGAGGGGTGCACCCACACACTGAGACAATGGGGATGTTCTATCGGGAACTCACCAAGGCCAGTTGGCCTGGGTCTGAAAAAGCATGGGATAAATCCGGACTAGCTGAACATAGAGGACAATGAGGAATACTGAGAACTCAAGAACAATCGCAGTGGGTTTTTGATCCTACTGCACGTACTGGCTTTGGGGGAGCCTAGGCAGTTTGGATGCTCACCTTAGAAGACCTGGATAGAGGTGGGCGGTCCTTGGGCTTCCCACAGGTCAGGGAACCCTGATTGCTCTTCGATCAGATGAGGGAGGGTGACTTGATCGGGGGAGGGGGAGGGAAATGGGAGGTGGTTGCGGGGAGGAGGCAGAAATCCTTAATAAATAAATAAATTAAAAAAAAAGAATAATTGGTTATTTGTGTTGTTTCTTATATACTCATTTATTTTACTTTTATTTTAGAGAGTATCTTTCAGTGGGTACTAAAAATCTTTTTTAAAAATGTTTTTGATGTTTATTATGTTTTATGTGGTATGTGTGTTTATTCATGTGAGTGTGGGCACACTTGTGACATGGCATGTGTGTAGAGGTCAAAAGACAGCCTCAGGTGTCAGTCCGTGTTTTTCAGATTGTTTGGGACAAGGTCTTTGTTTGCTGCACCAGGCTAACTGGCCCATGAACTATTAGGGATTCCTTTGTCTATACTCAGTTGTAGGAGTACTGAGATTACAGATGCGCTACTGTGCTTGCCTTTAAAATGGGTTCTGGGGATTTGAGCTCATGAGTGGTTGGTAAGTGCTTTACCCCTAAGCTGTCTCCTCAGTGCAAAACACTTTTCTTGTTTAGTTGTGTGGTTGCTTTTTTAGACTTGTGTATTTGGTGTGTGTGTGCATGCACATGACACATGTTAAATTCCTACAGCGATCAGAAGAGGGTCTTGGATCTTTTGAAGCTTGGAGTTACAGGCAGTTGTGAGCTACCTGGCATGGGTACTAAGCACTGAACTTCTGACCAGTAAGCACTCTTAACTGCTAACCTGTTTCTCTAGCCCTGATTTGATGTTTTAATACAGGTGTCAGTGGGTAGGCCAGGCTGAAGATCCCCTGTTTAGCTTCTAGAGTACTGGGTTTACAGTGTGCACCACATGTTGTACTATATTGTTTGGGGGAATAATGATAAGAAAAAGTCAGGTACCTATTCAATATAGTTTTCCTGTTCACGGTACATTTTAAGTCCATGATTGGTTCAATATGCAAAGAACACCAATGGTACATTCAACACTCAAAAGCTTGTCTGTGAATGTCCTTAATAGCATTATTTACAAAAAGTAAATAATTATATATCAAAAAGTACAAACAACCCTAAATTAATGAAATAGATATGACGGATAAATGTGATATAACTATAAAGCTGGGCATCATGTAACAACAAATGGAATGAAGTGAGCTAGAGACCTTAGCTTGTTAAGCGCTTAGCTGCAATTATGAGGACCCGAGTTCAAATCCCCAGAACCCATGCAAAAGCTAGTGCATGGCTGTAATCACAGTGCTAGGGAAGCATTGCCATGAGGATTTCAGGGGCTTACTGGCCAGCCAGTCTAGCTAAACCAGAGAACTAGAGTTCCTGTCTGGAAAGGAGGGGGAAAAAAGTGGAGAGGGATAGAGACGTGCACCATCAACCTCTAACCTCCATGTACACACAAACATATACATGTGCATATACATCTCACACATATACCAAAGGGAATAAGGTGCCTAGGAGAGTAAAATGCTCACTGTGCAAGCATGAGCTAAGTTCCATCTCAGTACCTACAAAAAGCTAGGCTGGGATTATAAGTGTGTGTGTGGGGGGGAGTATCTTGCTGCTTTGCCCAGACTGGCCTTAAACTTCTATGCCTTAGCTTTCTAAATAGTTAGGACTATAGGAGTGGACTATTACCTCGGCTCTAGAGTTAATGGTTAAAATGTATAGGAAAATGTGTACAGATGTTATTTGTAAATACTATTCCATTCCACATAAGGAACATTAGCATTTGTGAATTATGCTGTCTAAGGCATTCCTAGAATTAGTTCCAAATGGATATAGGAGGACCATTCTAGAGGAGCACTGAGTTCCTAAATATCATGACTCAAGTCTTTGAGGTAACTGTTGGACTGGGAGTTCTACTTTTGTCATTTTCTTCTGAGTTGGAAAATATCTCAGAATTCTGCTACTGTTTTGTTATCCTTTTTTTTCCCAGTTTTTAATTTTTTTAGACTGATGTCACTATGTAATCTACACTGGTTTCCAACTGACAGTAGTACTGCTTTTGCTTCCCCAGTGCTGGGACTACAGAAGGGTACTGGCACCTTTATTCTTCTCTTTAAAGGGTAATAAAATGGAACTGGTATTGTGTACTGTCCTGGAGGTAGGGAGGAGAGAAAGTGTTGCAAAAATGAGCAGTAGGCTGCTTCCCACAGCCTGGCTCCCAGCTGCCTGGCTAGCTAGCTTATACCCCAAAATAACAACACACAAATTGTATTAATTTAAACACTGCCTGGCCCTTATATCTAGCCTCTTCTTGGCTAACTCTCACATCTTTTTTTAAAAATATTTATTTATTTATTATGTATACAACATTCTGCCTCCATGTATGCCCATGCCAGAGCAGGGTGCCAGATCTCAGTACAGATGGTTGTGAGCCACCATGTGGTTGCTGGGAATTGAACTCAGGACCTCTGGAAGAGCAGCCAGTACTCTTAACCTCTGAGCCATCTCTCCAGCCCATAACTCTCACATCTTGCTTTAACCCATATCTAGCAATCTGTGTATCACCAGCGGGTCATGGCTTACCACGAAGATTCTAACTTACGTCCATCTCAGCCTGGAGAATCATGGTGTCTGCCACATTGCCTTCTTCCCAGCATTCTGTTAGGTCTACTCCGCCTATCTAAGCTGCTGTCCTATCAAAAGGCCAAGGCAGTTTCTTTATTTAACCAATGAAATCAACACAAAACAGAAGATCCTCCTACATCAAGAAAGAGAACCAAAAGTTCAAAGGTAGAAGGCAAAAGAAGAGGCTCAATGAAAGGGTAGTTTTGGTGTTGACAGGAAACATAACTAGTCGCCAGTGCATGGTTATCCTTCTGTGTCATTAACTCACTAGCCAGCAGTTGAATGGCTAGCCATAAATTGTTGATAACTAGCCATAAATTGAAGCATTTTGCTCTTGTTGTTTTCTTTGAGTTTTTGTTTTTTACATGATTTGTTCATTTTTATGTGCATCAGTGTTTTGTCTGCATGTATGCATATATGAGGGTGTTAAATTTTCTGGGACTGGAATTAACGGTTGTGAGCTGCCATCTGGGTGCTAGGAATTGAAACTGGGTCCTCTAGAAGAGCAACCGGTGTTCTTAGCTCTGATATCTCTCTCTCTCCAGCCCCTTGGTTTTTATTTTTATTTTATGTGTATGATGGGTGTTTTGCCTGCATGTATGTCTACACCATGTGCTTCAGTGCCCAAAGAGCCTAGAAGAGGGTGTTAATCCCCTGGAATGGAGTTAAAGCTCGTTATTTTGAGGCACTGTGTGGGTGCTGGGATCCAACCCAGGTCCCTTGGAAGAGCAGCCAGTGCTCTTACCCACTGAGCCATCTCTCCAGCCTCACTGTGTAGCTCAGGCTAACCTGGAACTTAAAGTCTTTCTGTTTCTGCTTCTTGGGTGTTAGGTTGATGCTTTTATGAAGTGTGGTTTTGGAGTTTGTTTCATTTATGTTATTGAACACAGTGAGTTGATGACCATTTGGGTTGTTGTTGCTAAGATAAACTGTAGAGGTCAGTAAAGTACATTATACCATATAATCACACACTCCCTCTTTTTTTCCTTTCAAAATTGAATTTCACCTCTAAGAATTGTATCTTGTGAATTTTCCCAAATTATTTTGGGCACTGTTAAATTCAGAGTTTCTGAATTCCTTTTGCCCCCCCCATTTTTGTTTGATTTCCTAGCAACATGTTAAACAAAAGCATTAAAAAAACAGATAATTGTGTACTTAGGGCTGGTATGTTTGTAATCTTGAGTCTAAACAGTGCATTTCATGAAACCATCTTACAAAATTTCATTTATAGAAGAAAATTCTTAATATAGAGAAACCCTGTCTTGAAAAAAAAAGAAAAAATGCTTTAGAAAACTAACTATATTCGTTAACTTTTTTAAATGAAATCTTATATGCTGCTTAATCATAACTCTTGTTATAAATTACATACTTAGAGCATTGGAACTTAGCCACAGCATCATAGTACAGCAGTTGTAAAGACACCTTAATGTACCCTCTTGAGAAGCCCATACCCATAGCCTGCATGTATATAGTGTCTTTCCTATGTGTATCTGTCTAAATACTTAATAAGGTCACCAACTTAGCTTCACTTTGACAGGTCTTGAAAGTCTTTCCTGCAGCCTAGCCAAAGGTCTGGCTTTACCTTAGTGAAAAGCCTACTTAACCTTGACAGTTGGCTTCATCCTCTTTCCTTCCCTCTCTCCTTTTCTTTATTTCATTTGCTTTTCTGAGGTAGGGTCTCATGTACCCAGAATAGTCTCTTTTTGTTTCCCTCAGACAGGATTTCTCCGTTTAGCCCAGGCTAGCCTCAAATTTACAGGGATTTACCTGCTAATGCCACCTGTGTGCTGGGATTAAAGGCATGTGCCACCACCCTCCGCCTAAAAATATATTTTTTTAATTTTAATTATATGTATATGTGTGTAGATATGTATGTAGGTGTGTGCATGTAAGATGTGAGTGTAGGTGCCCATATGGAGTCCAGAAGAGGGTATTAGATCCCCTGAAGCTGGAGTTAGAGGGTTTATTACCTGCTTGACATGGGTGCTTAGAATTGAACCCAGGTCCTCTACGGTAAGTTGTAGTACTCTGTCTTAACTGTTGTGATAGTAGCAGCGGGCTGCGTCCCACCACCCGGCTAGAGCGGCGGGCTATGTTCCTGGCAC
Source organism: Microtus pennsylvanicus (assembly GCF_037038515.1). Taxonomy (NCBI): domain Eukaryota; kingdom Metazoa; phylum Chordata; class Mammalia; order Rodentia; family Cricetidae; genus Microtus; species Microtus pennsylvanicus. The sequence goes on along the minus strand of NC_134591.1, from coordinate 65,639,102 downwards.
CCGGCCGCCCTCATAGCTAGCTTATGCCCCGAAATAATTACATGGAAACTGTATTCTTTTGAACATTGCTTGGCCCATTTGTTATATCCTCTTATTGGTTAGCTCTTACATATTGATCTAACCTATTTTTAATAATGAACCATCTTTCCAGCCCCTTTTGTTTTCTGAAATGTGATCTTACTATATATTTCCCAAGTTGATCTTGAACTTCTTGTAGTATCAAGCAGTTTTCCTGTCACAGCCTCTTGAGTAACTGGGACTACATGTTTGTACTACATGTAGTGTCCGCTATGCCTCCATGATTTGCTTTTGTTTTGTTTTGGTTTTTTAAATTTATTTATTTTTGTATTTTGAGACACGCTCTCTGTGTGTGTAACCCTGACTACCCTGGAACTCCCTAAATAAACCAGGCTGGCTTCAAACTCACAGATCTTCCTGCTTTGGCTTCTTCTGAATGTTGGGATTGAAGACCTTTGCTGCTAACCAAGCTCATGGTTTGCTTTTTAAAATAACTCTTTTAAAAATGGGATTTTATCATTATCTTATATATCTGGATGCTTTTTTCTGTGTGTGTACCACATGTGTACCTAGTGCCATCAGAAACCAGAAGAGGGTGTTGGATTCTTAAAGTTAAAGGTAGTTGTGAGCCACCAAGGGAATGTGGGAATCAAGCCTGTATCCTCTGGAAGAACAGCCTGTATTCTTAACGGCCAAGCAGTCTCCCAAGCCCTAAAATAGTCTTCAAAGTAAAATATGGGAGAATACCTGACTATATTGTATGCTATTGTATGTATTTTTTTCTCTTGCTTGTTTTGTATACTAATAAAATAGCCTTAGAATCTTCAAAATGGTATTTATCTTTCCATATGCTAATAAATTGACTTGTTGGCTGACAGCCCCTGGGTAGCTTTTTTATTCCTTTAGGTGTTAACCAGGGTTATTCTGTCTCTCTGTCTGGAAGAATTGTACTCCTTTTGATATGGCAGTAGAACTTAATGGGCAGGAGTCCTGGTGGACAAATCTTTTACAATAGCCCTAAAGTTCTCTTTATGTTAGCCTTACAGCTTTATTTTTCTTTAGTTTCTAGAAAATCTGGCTAGTATACTACTTTATCTTCTAGTCATATTTGTAGCAGGATTTCTTTATCTAAATTCTACTTTTGTGTAACTTTACTTTTCCAGACCAAGTTTATTGGTAAATCCTTTATAACACTAGTTTATCATTTCTAGCTGCTCCATCAGTAGCAGAGTCGAGGGGTGTGGTGTGCTCTTTGAAGCTCTACTCCCCTTATTTGCCATTGCCCTGTGCTCTCTTTATCTGTGTCCTCTGCAATATCTTTTTTCGTGTTTTTGTTTTGTTTGAGATAGAGTCTCATTCTGTAACACAGGCTGGCCTCAGAATTGTGGTATTCCTTCTGCTTTAGCATCCTGAATGTAGGATTATAGGCATGCAGTATCACACCTGGCTGTAATGCCCCCCCCCCTTTTTTTTTTGAGACAGGGTTTCTCTGTAGCTTTTGGTTCCTGTCCTGGCACTAGCTCTTTCTAGACCAGGCTGGCCTCAAACTCACAGAGATCCGCCTGCCTCTGCCTCCCGAGTGCTGGGATTAAATGTGTGCGCCACCACCGCCCGACTTCTGTAATGCCTTTTTTCCCCCTTTTTTAATGATTTATTTAACTTTATGTGCATTGGTGTGAAGATGTCAGATACCCTGGAACTTGATTTACAGACAGTTGTGAGCTGTCATGTGGATACTGGGTATTGAACCAAGGTCCTCTGGAAAAACAGTCAGTGCTCTTAACCACCAAGTCATCTCTCCAGCCCCTATAATGCCTTTATAATAAGCTTGTTATTAATTCATTTTTCCTTTCTTTTTTTTCTTTTTTGGTTTTTCAAGACAGGCTTTCTCTGTGTAATAGCTCTGGCTGTGTCAGAACTCACTTTGTAGACCAGGCTGGTCTTGAACTCAGAGATCCTACTGCCTCAACCTCCCTAGTGCTGGAATTAGGTGTGTGCCTCCACCACCTGGCTATTTATTTATTTTTCAAAACAGGGTACATAGTTCTGTTTGACCTGGAATTCATTATGTAAGCCAGCTGTCCTTGAATTTGCGGTAATTCTCCTGCCCCTACCTCTTGAGTGCTGGAATTATAAACATGTACCATCATGCGTGATCTAAACTAGTAAATGTAAAGATTCCTTGAGTTCTGTAAAACATTCTAGGAAATAAATCAACTCTAGGAAGGAATCAGGGACCCTTGATTTATAGCTAGTTGATAAGAAGCATGGGTGAAACAAGCTGGGAGGAGTTAAGGTGGCATTGGAAGCAGGGCAGTTGGACACACACACACCCCCAACGCACATACATACTCACACACATACACAGTCTGATGTCAGAAGCACATTATTAGAGTTGAAGGAAACTGAATTTGTTATTCTTATATCAAGATTATGGGGTTTTTTGTTTTGTTTTAGTTCCAGCCAATGGGAATTGAGTTACAGATAATTTTTAAAGATACTAGGAAGTTTTGACTGGTTACTTTTTAATTCTGCAGTTGTCTCAGGTGCTGATGGCCATGCAAGAAAAATATCCAAATGACAGGTCTTCTCATGCTACTTCACCAGGTCAGTAGTCTTCTGTATTCAGTTTTGACTTATGCTATATCGAGAGAGAGAGAGAGAGAGAGAGAGAGAGAGAGAGAGAGAGAGAGAGAGAGAGTGAGTGAGTTGTGGAGTCCAGAGGTTAACGTCCGTGTCTGTGAGACAGAATTCTGTGTGCAGTAGAGGGAGACAAACAGCATTGATAACTGTGTTCCACTCACCTATTAGTCCACAAAGATTGGAATTCTTGTATACCAGCTGTGGGGATGTATCTCTAGATCATGGTGGTGCATCCCACACACAGCTCTTGGGAGACAGGCAGATCGCAGGTTCAAGACTATCCTGGGCTGTCTGTGCATCCAGAATCTACTTCAAGAGAGAAATAATATATTTGTTTTGTTTTTTGGTGTTGTTAAGCTTTGAACCCTGAACTTTGTAGAAGTAAAACAAGAACTCTGCCATTGAGCTACATCTCCCTCGAAAGAAAGAAAGAAAGGAATTAACGAATCAAGAGTTCAAAGGCATAGGTGATATTGTCTCAAAAACAAAAATAATTTGGATTTAAGTCTTTCTAGGATTTGCTTTGTGTTTTGTTTGATTCTTACTGATTTTGTAGACAAGAGCTTACTATGTAGTGCAGGCTGGCCTCAAACTTGGGAACATCTTGTTTTAGCTAAAATACTGGCTTTGTTAGTATATTAATAAATTTTGTAAAGATTTTTTTAATTAAATGTATGTGTAGGTATGTGTACATGAGTATAGGTGTTAGGCCAGGCCAGAAGCAGGTGATAAATTCCCTCTAGAGCTGAAGTCACAGGTAGCTGTGAGCCACCCAAAGTAGGTGCTGGGTACTCAGTGAGATACTTGGATACTCAGTGAGTACTTGGATACTCAGTGAGAGCTTTAACTACTGAGCCATTTCTATGACTGTTAATTTTAAAAAATCATAATCTGACCTACCTGTTGGTATATGCAACAAGCTTTGAAGTCAAATTCTACTAGTCTTGCTTTTTCTTACATGCTCAGAAAGTAAAGTGTTTTGATTTTTTTGACTATTTTGTGTGTATGCCTATTCTGCCTGCATGTATGTCTATGCACAAGTACATGCCTGATGCCCAGAAGAGGGCCTTAGATCCCATGGAACTGGAGATATGGGTGGTTGTGAAACATCATGTGGGTGCTGGGTATCAAACCTGGGTCCCCTGAGAGAGTAACCAACCAGTGCTCTTAATTGGTGAACCATCTCTCCGGCCTGTTATGTGCTTTCTCTGTATTACTACCCTCAAGATAACACCGTTTCTTTCTTTCTTTTCCTTTTTTTTTTTTTTTTTTTTGGATACAGGGTCTCTCTATGTAACCCTGGCTAGACTAGAGCTTGATATGTAGCCCTGGCTAACCTTGAACCCAAAGAGACCTGTCTCTGCTTGAATTAAAGGCACATACCACCTGACCGGCCCACTTTAAACTTTTTAGATTGACTTCAATCTAAATGTATCTGGATTGACCTGTTAAGGGTAACCCTGGTTCTGACTAACAATAGTTTTTTTTTTAATATTTATTTATTTATTAATTATGTATACAATATTCTGTCTGTGTGTATGTCTGCAGGCCAGAAGAGGGCACCAGACCTCATTCTAGATGGTTGTGAGCCACCATGTGGTTGCTGGGAATTGAACTCAGGACCTTTGGAAGAGCAGGCAATGCTCTTAATCACTGAGCCATCTCTCCAGCCCCTAACAATAGTTTTCAACAAGGAACTAAAGTATTGTGTGACCTTGGCACATGAAGGATAATTCACGCTATTGTGATTGAATGAGGGTTGCTGCTGGTATTTAGTTTGTAGAGGCCAATGATATTAAACCATTCTGTGGTGTCTAGACCACATAAGTTATACATTGAAGAATATTTGTGCTCAGAATGCTAACAGCCCCCAATCTGAAAGCATGTAAAGGAATGTGTGTAGATATTGGACCTGGACATGTACATAAAAGCTCTCTTGTCTGTAAATTAGATTAAAGTATTGTGGCTTCAAGATATATATATATATGTGTGTGTGTGTGTGTGTGTGTGTGTGTGTGTGTATGTATATATAGTGTGTGGGTGTGAGGTAGAACCCTATTGCAATGACTGGTCTGGAACTGGCTATGTAAATGTGGCTGTCATTGAACTTGGAGTGACCTTTCTTCCTCCCAGGTACAGTATTATAGATGTGTGCCACCATGCCAGGCTTCTTGTTAGGTACCCATCTTTCAGCATTCTCATGTCTCATGTATTTCCATTAAACATCAACTAACTCAGCCTGATGGTGGTAGCACATCTTTAATCCCAGCACTCGGGAAGCAGAGGCAGGCAGATCTCTGAGTTTGAGACAGATCTCTGGTCTATAGAACAAGTTCCAGGACAGCTAAGGCTACACAGAGAGACCCTGTCTTGAAAACAAAACAGAATGGGGCTGTAGAGATGGCTCAGATGTTAAGAGCACTGGCTACTCTTTCAGAGGACCTGGGTTCAATTTTCAGTATCCACATGGCTGCTCACAACTATAGATTTAGTTCAAGGGGTTCTGACATCCTCACACAGACCTACATGCAGGAAAACACCACATAAAATAAAAATAAATAAAACAAAACAAAAAAGTTCTTTGAAATGGTTGTTACCAAGCTTTTAGAATGCAATTTCTCATTTGCTGTGGCAATAAACCATAAAAACCCATCCATCTAGGGTTTTCCATGTACTGCTATGTGAGTAGGCAACCTTTTGGGAGCATTTTTATTGTTGTTGAGGTTTTAAGAACCACATAGCAAATTATCACTATAGTGCATACTTAGAGCAACAATCTATTGTATATCCTTCTATGTTGCTAGTGATAAGGTGTTGTAATGTAGGTAGGTCAAACTGAGGTAGAATGTAGCTCCAGGTACTTAGTTGATTACTTGCATGTTCTTGTCATATAGGACGAATAACATAACTGGATTAATTCCCAATTATTTGAAAAAGGGTTATCTTGAGAAATTGAAACTTCAGCAACATAGATAGACAATGAAGGAATTACATGTGAAATCCCCTAAATAAAAATTTACTGACTTTCACCCCCCAAAAAAAGTACTTAATTAAGTTTCATCAACTGGTTTACACCAAAGTGAATAATGTCTCTTATTACAGGTTCCAATGTGATTCAAAAAAGCAGTTCTCTGGGAACTGAATGGCAGACACCAGTTATCTCAGAGGCCTTTCGTAGCCGCTTTAGCCGTTGTTCAAGCATAGCTGACAGTGGGGACACAGCCATTGGAACATCATGCTCAGACATTGCAGAGGGTAAGGTTGGATTTGTGATTGGATTGTCAGCGTACGCCGCCATTTCAGTTTGAATTCCACATATATTGTCATTTACAGAATGGTCATAGGGTCAAGCTATCCATTTATGGAATCTGAATAATAATGAGTAATTATTTCTTATTTTTTAATATCACTAAATTTAGATGTCTTACCATGGCATGAATACGCAGACCTCTTTTTTGTTTGTTTTTTGTTTCTGTGGTACTGGAAATTGAATCTTGGGCCCTTACAAGTGCTGGGTAAGAGTTCTGCCAGTCAGGCCTAGCCTTGGTCTATTGTTTTTTATTCATGGTCTCTTTTTCCTTTAATCTAGGCCCGTTTGTGTGCTGTTCCCATCCTTTAGCTGCTTCTACTAGCTATACCAGTTTTACTACTGTGCATGTTCCGGTAGTCCTATGAGACTGTCTCCATCCCTCTCCTTAATTGATCCCTCCCATATAACATTTTTTTTTTTTTTTTGATTTTTCGAGACAGGGTTTCTCTGTAGCTTTTGGTTCCTGTCCTGGAACTAGCTCTTGTAGACCAGGCTGGCCTCGAACTCACAGAGATCCGCCTGCCTCTGCCTCCCGAGTGCTGGGATTAAAGGCGTGCGCCACCACCGCCCGGCCCATATAACATTTTCGTATCTTTAATATCTCTGCCACTTGTTTTTGCACTGAAATAACAATTACCAATCAGTACTTTACAAGGCATATAGGTGGGGCCTAGAGGGCAGAAGGTCTAAAGATAATAATTATTATTTATCGGGCACAGACTTTTGATCCCAGCACTCAGAAGGTAGAAGCAGGCAGGTCTGTGAGTTCAAAACCAGCTTGATCTGATTTACAGAGTTCAGGACAACCAAAGCTACATAGTGAGACCACGTCTCCTAAAAAAAACAAAGCAAATAAACAAAAAATTAGTATTTATGGGGCTGGACTGATGACTCATCAATTAAAAGCACTACTTCTTCTAAAGGACCCAAGTCTATTTTCTAGCACCCACATCAGGTTACTCACAACAATCTGTAACTTTAGTTACAGGGAATCATGTGGTACACATGCACATAGGCAGACAGAACACTCATATGAATAAAGTAAAACAAACTTTTTTTAAAAATTTGTGTGTATTAATTTTTTGGTTTTGGGAACAATGTCTTGTGTAGACCAGACTGTCTTTGAACTTTCTGTTGTCAGGAATAACCTGATCTACTTGCACCCACCTCCTAAGTGCTTGTATTACAGGTGTGTGCCACTGTGGCCAGCTTTTTATTAATATGTATTAATAAAAATATAATAAAGTAGGAATGGTAGCACACTAATTCAAGACCAGCTTGGGCTACATAGCAAGATCCTGTTTCAAAAATAAAAAAGTACTGTGTGCACATGTATGAACAAATGATCTGGCGATTCCTACAAAGATGAAATATAAAGATTTTTCTTTTTCCTTCTTTGAGACAAGTCTCATGTATTCCATCTTAGTTTCAAACTCCCTATATAGCTAAGAATGAACTTGAACTTCTGATTCTACTCCAGACTTGTGCCACCATGCCTGATTTTTATGGTACTAGGGATCAAACCCACATGTTTCATGCATGTTAGACAAGTGTTCTACCAACTGAGATATATCCTCCTGAAGATAACTTTTAAGCTAATGATTATACTCTTAGGTTTATAGCCAAGAGAAATGAAAACATATGTACATGAATGTTCATAGCAGCCTTATTCATAATAACAAAAAGTTGAAACACATTCACAGCAGATGAATGGTTATATATCCATATAAGACCTTAGAATAAAATAAATGAAATACTCAGGTGGTTTGAATTATATGAACCTTAAAAGCATTAAACAAAGTTAATAAAAAAACAGAAAAGATTCATATTACAATGATTTTTAACATTTCTCTCTCTCTCTCTCTCTCTCTCTCTCTCTCTCTCTCTCTCTCTCTCTCTCTCTCTCTCTCGTGTGTGTGTGTGTGAATTATACCTGTGATCACATGCCATGGTACAGTACACTGTGGTGGTCAAAAGTCTGTTTGTGACAGTCAGTTCTCTCTACCATATGAGTCCCAGGGAACTTAAGTTGTCAGGATTGGCGGTAAAAGCATGAGGGAAAGTGCCTTTAACTGCTGAGTCATCTCACTGGCTCTGGTTGATCAGTTTATTTGTTGGGACAGTCTTATGTATTTCGGGCTTGCCACGTAACTGAGAATGACATGAAACATCTGCCTCTGTCTCCTAAATGCTGGAACTACCTCACTTTCTGAAAATTGACATATACTATACACCCAGTTTAAGCAGTGTTAGAGCCTGAACCCAGGACTCTGCATGCTAGACAAGCACAGGCGGTCTTCCAGCTAGACTAGAGCACACTGGCTCAGACTGGTTGACCAGCAGGTTTCAAGGGCCCTCCTGTCTTGGTCTCCCCAGCACTGGGATGAAAGGCGTTTGTTTTCTTGCTCCGCTTTTACATGGGTGCTTGTAAGAGGAGACTGTTCTTTCATTTCCTGGCCACCCGGACGCAAATAATCACACAGAAGCTATATTAATTACAACACTGTTTGGCCACTAGCTTATGCATATTTCTAGAAAATTCTTTCATCTTAAATTAACCCATTTCTCTTAATTTGTGAGTCACCATGAGGCTGTGACCTACCTGTAAGGTTCTGACTGGCAGCTGGCATCTTTCTCCTTCAGCGGCTACATGGCGTCTCCCCAACTCAGCCTGCTCTCTCTCTACATCTCTGCTTGGATTTTCTGCCTGGCTTTACTATTAGGCCATTGGCCGAAGGCAGCTTCTTTATTAACCAATAGTAATAAAACATTCATTGCATACAGAGGGGAATCCCACATCAGGTGCTGGTTAGTTGAACTCAAGTCTTCATAATCTCCACTGCGAGTACTTTACCAACTGAGCGATCTCCCCCAGCCTGCTTTTCTGCCCTTTTTGTTTATATACTGTGACTGTGTGTTTTGCCAGAAATCAACCTGAGGACTTTTGAACATGTTAGGCAATTGCTCTATACCCAGTCCTATGCCATGAGGTTTTGATTTCTTTACATTTTTTGAGACAGTGTCTCATATAGTAGCCCAGGCTAACTTTGAAATCACAATGTAGCCAAAGATAGGAAAACAACTGATAGATTACAGGCACTCACTACTTGATTTTTTAGTTAGGCTTTTTAGATTTCAAATCTGTACAAATATCATAAAGTCACATTTATATCCCTGTTCCACTCCAGTATTTACACCAGTTTTGGTCCCAGTGGCTTCAGAACAGAATTATTCAACCTGTAGTTGCTGGGCTGAAACAAACTAGCATTCTTGGATAACCAGTGTGGAATGTGGCCAGAACTGATTGATTTTAGCAGTAACTATTTCCATTCCATGAAAGGAGGGTTGCTGGGAAGAATGGACTGTTTTTTGAGGGGACTGGGTGTGACTAAGAGATTTAGAATTATACCTTTGAAATATCAAAGGCTTCATAGTTTGAGGAACTGTGGTTGTCTATACTTAAAATCCCATAGACTAAATCTGGAATACCTTTGAAAATCACAGAATATAGTGCAAGTTTGAAATTGAGTGTTGTTATTACTCTCTTTCAGAATGCTCTAAAAGACAAAGCAGACTTGGGGCGGATTGCTATTTTAAAGCGTAGGTGTGAGTTGGTTGTCTTGGCAGCCCTTCCAGTCTGTCTTCCTCCATTACCATGCTGTGGGAACAGGCTGGGGGCCTCTTAGGAGAGCATTAGGATGGTGCTCTCATCCTCAAGCTGATACCTAGGATATCAGATAGAGTCTACTGGTCTTAGACTCTATCCTTTAACCTTTAACTCATTTTGTATTTAAGTCCTAAACTTCAAAATCTGTCCATTAACTTAGAAATTTCCTCTCCTCCCCCCACCCCCCGAGACAGAGTTTCTCTGTAGTTTTGGAACCTGTCCTGGAACTAGCTCTCGTAGACCAGGCTGGCCTTGAACATACAGAGATCCGCCTGCCTCTGCCTGCCAAGTGCTGGGATTAAAGGTGTGTGCCACCACCACTGAGACTAATGCATATTACCAGAGATTATTCAGGTTTTAGGAGGAATTCTGTGTGCTTGTTTGGTTTTGAACAGAGTGACTCCATAGCCCAGCCTGCCTGCATCTTTATATGTACTCAAACTGGTCTTGAATTTGTAGTCAGCCTCCCAGGTGTGCCAGGATTTTAGGTATGTATAGGTATAAACTCATTTTAGACTTAATTTTTTGGGTTTTGTTGTTTTGGGGTTTTTTGTTTTGTTTTGTTTTAGAATGATCTTTTTTATACCTCTAGGATAACCTGAATATAGGAAGTTGGATACTTCACATATATTACAAGGGTAACTTGGATTGGTATGTGTTTGGTTTTTGTTACTTGTTTGGTTTTGGAGATGTTTTGTTTTGAGACTGGATCTCCTCATTATAAACTCAGGCTGGCTGTCAGCTAGCTATGTAGCCCAGGAGGGCCTCAAATCAAAATTTAGTCTGAAAAACAGTGTAAAATCACATTATAATACGGACAAGTGGGCAAGTGGAGAACAAAATACAAAATAGAAGATTTCTGTTTTACTCATTTGAGCATGCTCAGTGTGCTAGGGTGAAACCTGAGAGTTACTAAGAATAACCTTGAATGTCGGGGCAGTCGACTCTGGGGTGTGGGAGGGAACACTCCTGACTCAGATGCTGTGCTCCTGCCCTGGACCCCAGCAGCACCGTCTGTCTCTTCTGTCTTCAGGTGGCTTGGACTCATTGCTTGCTTTCACTGAGGAGCCTTTGGAGGTCAGAGGGCTTGGTGCTCCCTGGAAGGAATTTTATTTTCATTAGATTAGATTATAAGTTAGATTTGTTCAGCTTCCAGAAGAGTAGGGCCTAATGCATTTCCTTTATAGTAAGTGAATTTCTTTTTAAGTTAGTTTTCAGCTTTGCTTGATGCCCACCAAGAGTTTATTGAAATACAGTGGACGTAAGTTAGAAATGAAGCCATTGTTGTCTTTTGCTGGCATATCTTATAAATAATAGCATTTAAGATACTGGAACACAACATTTCTCAAGCTGTTGTGTCTCCTTGCTTGATTTTCTTTTTTTTTTTTTTTAGGGGACAAGGATGGTACTCTAGCCACAGCTGGCCCAGAACTGGCAGTGTAGCCCTTACTGACCTCAAACTTGGGACAGTTCTTATGCTTCTACCTCCCAAGTGCTAGAATTACAGGCATGAGCCTCCACTTCTAAGTCCTACCTGCTTCTTCTGATAGGGCTCTCTTCCTTGGTCTGAAGACAAGTAGAGAACATCTGGCATAGCAGTCAAACAAGAAAGCTTGGTCTTTAATTTTGACTCATGGAGACTCTTCTCTCTACAGATTTCTGCAGCTCAAGTGGCAGCCCTTCTTTCCAGCCAATCAAAAGCCACATAACCATTCCAACAGCCCATGTGATGCCTTCTACTTTGGGGGCTTCTCCTGCCAAACCAAATTCTACACCTTCTGGGCCTTCTTCCTCTAAACTCCCCTTGTCAGGCTTGACTGAAGGTGTGGGGATGACAAGAAATGGAGACTTCGGTGCAGTGAAACGTTCTCCAGGCCTGTCAAGAGATTTCATGTATCTCCCTAGTGCTGCTGGAGAAAATGGGATTCAGCAGTCCTGGTTTCCAGCAGTCGGCCATGAAAGAGAGGGAGAGTTGAGGAAGTTTGATATTGCTAGCATGGAGTCTACTCTAAACCAGCCAGCCATGGTAGAGACATTATATTCAGATCCACATTTCCGAGGCCATTTCCCCAACCCAAGATCTGATGCAAATAAGGATGTATACAAAGTATTGCCAGAATCTAAGAAGGCACCAGGCAGTGGTGCAGTATTTGAACGGAATGGACCACATGCTAGCAACAATGGAGTGCTCCCTTTGGGACTCCAGCCTGCTCCTGGCCTTTCCAAGTCACTATCCTCTCAGGTGTGGCAACCAAGTCCTGACCCTTGGCATCCTGGAGAACAGTCATGTGAACTCAGTACTTGTCGACAGCAGTTGGAATTGATTCGTTTACAGATGGAACAAATGCAGGTAGAGAACCATTTCTTGCATTTTGCATGTTGTTTTCCTCCTTAAACCTCATAACGTTTGTCTTATAAGTTTTAGGGTTTGTTTTGTTTTATTTTGTTTGTTTGTTTTTGTTTTTTGAGACGGGGTTTCTCTGTGTAACCCCGGCTGTATTATTAATTGCTATGTGAGTATTTGAGCGTGGGTTTGTGCATTGAGTGCAGTCACAGAGAAGGCAGAAGAGGGCGTGGATCCCATGGAACTGGGGTTAATGGCAGTTGTGAGTCACCTGACATGGATGCTAGGAACCGAACTCAGGTTTTCTTTATTGGTACATGCTCTCTCTTAATTGCAGAGCCATCTCTTCAGCCTACTTTGTACTTATAAGTTTTAACTATAAAGAAAACATTTGTGAGAAAAGATGATGTTTGTAGACAGAAAATGAAGATGTGAGTTTTTGACCATTAAGTCTGTTGGTGGTCTGATAAATGACCAGACCAGATATGTGCTCCAAAGTAGAGAATTATGAAGGAAAGCTCAAAGCTTGCTGTATAGACCAGGTGGGTCTTGAACTCACAGAGATTCACCTACCTCTGCCTCCCCAGGTGATGGAATTAAAGGCCATCAAGCCCAGCCCTAAGTAAAGATCATCTTTGAGGGGCCAGTGAGATTGGTTAGTAGGTAAAGACACTGCTGTAACAAACCTGGAACAGTGAATTCCATCCCCAGACCCACATATCACATATGTTCTTCCTCTCTCTGTCTCTGTCTGTCTCTCTGTCTCTCTCTCTCTCTCACACACACACTCACAATCACCATCAACATTTGAAGCTGAGTGTGGTGTCTCTCTTATGAATTGGAGGCCAGCTTGATCTACATAGTGAGTAGATACATAGGCCAACTAGGACTGCCTCAAAAACCAGCAGTGCTGGAGGGATGGGGAATGTCTTTGAACTCTTGGTTGGTTGGTTTCTTTTTCTTTTTCTTTTTTTTTTTTTTTGCTAAGCCCCACCCCCCTTTGTGCTGCTGAAGAGTGAGAAGGAAGGAAGCGGGGTATATTCTCCTGTCCTGGTCTGTAAGCTCCTGATTTAATGACTGACCTTAGAACTAGAGACTTTCTGAGCAGAGTGTTTAGTTGGCAGACATCCCCCTGGCAAGTTCTTTCCAGTCATGCATCAGAGCTAAAATTATTTTTAAAACATTGACATTATCAGGCTGAGCCAGACTAGACCTTAACTTCCAATCCTAACTGGGTACTGCTCAGGTGTTCCCAGGTACCTGTGGTTAAGCTCAAGCCCAGCTGGCCTGTTTGTCTTCCAGCTTCAGAATGGAGCCGTCTGTCACCATCCTGCTGCTTTTGCTCCCTTACTGCCTACCTTAGAGCCAGCACAGTGGATCAGCATCTTGAACAGTAATGAGCATCTTCTGAAGGAAAAGGACCTCCTCATTGACAAGTAAGATGGTGGGGTGCTGCAAGACAGGCTCTGCTGTTGGGTCTACCCAAGAGCAGGTCTACCCAAGAGTGAGCTCTTCCCAAGAGCAGGTTATGCCTGTCCCCTACTATCCATTGTTTAGGCCCGTGCCTGGCTGATGGGCAGCTTGCTCTTGTCACTTATTAATGTGATAGGCCAGTCTCTCTGCAGGGCCACTGTAGAGGGCTTTCAAAGTGTGACTGGTTTATGGCAAATCTTTTCTCGTTTTTCTCCTTAATCTTTTTCTTATGTGATCCTACCCCTTCAACAAAATATAATGTCCAGCATACATTTGTGGTATAGTAGTGTAGCATGCATAGCTGCCTTCCAAACTGTGGTATCTAGAATCAAGATCTAAGTATTGTTACTCTTCTATCTAAGGAAAGGGGCTCACACTGTAAAGTAGTTTAATGTCAGGATCTCAAATCTGACTGTTGGCTTTTGCAGGCAGAGGAAACATATCTCTCAGTTGGAGCAGAAAGTACGAGAAAGTGAACTACAAGTCCACAGTGCTCTTTTGGGCCGTCCTGCCCCTTTTGGGGATGTCTGCTTATTGAGGCTACAGGTAAATATAGCCCCTAGGGCAGCATTCTTCTTACTATAATGTATTTTCCCTGTGCTTAGATAGCCAGGAAACATAAGACATCAAATGACAAAGGTGCCCTCTCCTTAAAAAGTAAGAATCTTAAACTTTGCTCGGCTCTTGTGAGGTTAGAAAAAGTGAAAACCGGGCTGGAGAGATGGCTCAGTGGTTAAGAGCATTGCCTGCTCTTCCAAAGGTCCTGAGTTCAATTCCCAGCAACCACATGGTGGCTCACAACCATCTGTAATAAGGTCTGGTGTGTATGCCTCTTCTGGCCTGCAGGCTTACACACAGATAGAATATTGTATACATAACAAATAAATAAATATTTAAAAAAGAAAAGGGGATAACCAGGTGAGAGTTCAGATGTCTTGGTATCAGAAGATACATGGGAAGAAAGGAAGGCAAAGCACTGTAGATAGTAAGGTCCTAGCATTGAATAATATTCTTTTTTTTTATTATTATTATTATTATGTATACAATATTCTGTCTGTGTGTATATCTGCAGGCCAGAAGAGGGCACCAGACCTCATTCCAGATGGTTGTGAGCCACCATGTGGTTGCTGGGAATTGAACTCAGGACCTTTGGGAGAGCAGGCAATGCTCTTAACCACTGAGCCATCTCTCCAGCCCCCAAATAATATTCTTAGAAGGCTTCGTGTTTTATATGTTTGTTTTTATGTATGGTTGGAGTTTAAAAAAATTTATGTGTATGAGTGTGTTGCCTGAATGTATATGTGCGCACGGCATTCATGCCTGCTGCCTGGGGAAGTCAGAATAGGGTGTGCAGGAGCAACAAATAATCTAAATGATCTACCATCTCCAGCCCTTGTATTTGGCTATTTTGACTACATGTATGTCTGTGTACCACTTGGCATGTGTGTTATCTGTGAAAGCTAGAAAAGAGCATATAACTCCCTGGATTTAGAGTTATACATGTAAGTTTTAGAATCAAACCCAGGTCCTCTGGAGGAGCTTCCAGTGCTTCTAACTGCTGAGCATGTCTCCAGCTTTATTCTTAGAAGTCTTTTTATTTGGCTTGCTTGTTTGTTGTTTTTGTTGCTTTTTTAGGTCAGGGTTTCTCTGTTGTAGCTTTAGCTGTCTTAGAATTTACTCTGTAGACCAGGCTGGCCTCAAACTCGGAGATCCGTCTGCATCTGCCTCCCTTATGTTGGAATTAAAGGATTGAACCACCACTGCCAGACATTCTTAGAAGTCTCAGTCTGCAAATCCTGGCCAAATAAAGAGTGGCAGAGGCCATGGGTGATTTAGAGCTGTTCTCATATTTAGGAACAGCTTAAAGAAAACCATATTCTCACTGAGGTCAATGTCCAGTAAGGTTAAGAAGGAATCTGGTTTGTGAGCTGAACTTGTGCAGTTTGTGCTTTAGAGTGATGAATATTAGATTATTGTATTAAGGCCTGCTTGATCTAACACCATCAGAATATTCTCTAATTTACTGATGAAAACAAGTATGAGTAGAGGGATCCAGGCCTCAAACCTGAGTCTTGTGGTTTGTCTGTGGTCCTTCTTCTGTGTTGTTTATCCTTAGGTATTGCTCTATTTCTTTGTGTTGATTTAATTTTATTTCTATTTTATGTATTTGAGTATTTTGCCTGTATGTATGTATGTGTACCATGTGTGTGCCTGGTGCTCGTGGAAGTCAGAAGGGGCTTCAGATCTGGAGCTGGGATTAGGCATGGATGTTAGCTGCGATTTGGGTGGTGGGAACCGGACCCAGGTCCTCTGTAAGAGTAGCCAGGGCTCTTAACTACTGAGGCAAATCTCCATCCCTAGGTATTGCTGTTAAAAGTCATTGCCGGGCGATGATGGTGCACGCCTTTAATCCCAGCACTCGGGAGGCAGAGGCAGGCGGATCTCTGTGAGTTCAAGACCAGCCTGGTCTACAAGAGCTAGTTCCAGGACAGGCTTCAAAACCACAGAGAAAGCCGGGCGATGGTGGCGCACGCCTTTAATCCCAGCACTCGGGAGGCAGAGGCAGGCGGATCTCTGTGAGTTCGAGACCAGCCTGGTCTATAGAGCTAGTTCCAGGACAGGCTCCAAAGCCACAGAGAAACCCTGTCTCGAAAAACCAAAAAAAAAAAAAAAGAAAGAAAAAGAAAAACCACAGAGAAACCCTGTCTCGAAAAAGAAAAAAAAGTGTTTCTCAAATTTGAGTGCATATCAGAGTTACTTGGAGGGCTTTCTCACAGCATAGGTAGGATCTGTCCCTAGAATTTCTGATTCAGTGGACCAGTGAGTAAGATTCTAAAACTTATCAAATTCCAGTAACAAATGATACTGACTCTTGGTCCTGGAGAAGCACTGCCTGAAGAAACCATTGGAGAAGGATGGTGCTTGACCTAGAGTATAATGGGAAATGTATAATTACAGGGAACCAGTTACATATTAAGAATGTTTTTGGCAGGAGTTGCAGCGAGAGAACACTTTCTTACGGGCACAGTTTGCCCAGAAGACAGAAGCCTTGAGCAAAGAGAAGATGGAGCTTGAAAAGAAACTCTCTGCTTCAGAAGTTGAAATTCAGCTCATCAGGGAGTCTCTCAAAGTGACACTGCAGAAGCATTCGGAGGAGGGGAAGAAACAGGAAGAAAGGGTGAGCTGAGAAGCCACTGGCTCTAAACCACGATAGAGTTTGGTAATCAGCCCTCTCTACCAAATAGTCTCTTTAGTCTGTTCCCCGAACCAAGAGAAGCCAGTTAGGTGGGACTCTCCATCGACTTCTCACACAGGGTATCTAGAGGTGAACCTCTGCTTTTCTGTATGTTACAAGACTCCTCAAGCCAGGGAGAGGTGAATAGTCCCTCACTAGCCCAAGGTCTGTTGTGCTGCCAGCTTTCTGGAGGGAAACCAGCCTGGGCAGTTGTATCAGGTGACACATTGCAGGAGGTAACATTAACTCCATTCAGTCTGCTTTCTCTTCATCCTGCTGAAAAGTAGAGAAAGATTTCATGCTTGCCGTTAGATTGAGTTTGTCAGTGCTCTTAGAGTTCCTTAGTGGAAAATTGGTCACCATTGGGGAAGATCTTTTAAAATTTTGGGGTTTTGTTGGTGCTCCAATTCACAGCTTTCTCTCAAAATATTTTTTTTTAAAAATTTATACCTGCTGGCCAGAAGAGGGCACCAGGTCTCATTATGGATGGCTGTGAGTCACCATGTGGTTGCTGAGAATTGAACTCAGGTCCTCTAGAAGAGCAACCAGTGCTCTTAATCGCTGAACCATCTCTCCAGCCCTCTCTTGTAACGGCGTAAGCGAATGCAGACAGATTGTAAAAATATATATATATAGCTTTAATGGAGAAATAGACTTACAGAACCACCGTTCCCACGGAGACCAGGAAAGCAGAAGCAGCGGCTGGGAGCACTCTCGCCAAATTTATAGGCAAACATTAGCCTGAGGCGAACATGCCCCCTTCGGGGCGGGACTTATCCCTACACTCTCTAAAGATATTCTTGGGGGACTAATTTAGCTCTTGGCTACTTGTATCAAAACCAGTTACAACAGCACTTTTTTAAAAAATCTCATTTGTTTATTATGGGGCGTGTACACGGATGACAACCTATGGGAATTGGTTCTCTTCTTCCACTGTGTGGGTACTGGGAATTGAATGCAGGTTGTCAGACTTGGTCGCAAGTGCCTTTACCCATTGAGCCATTTCACCAGCTTTTTTGTTTTGTTTTGAGATGAAGATCTCACTGTGTTGGCTAGACTGGCCTTGATTTCATAGAAATTCACCTGTTTCTGCCACACCAGGGTTTGTTTTTTTATTTTTATTTTTTATTTTTTTGCATTTGTATTCAGTTCAGGACTCCAGCCCATATGTTGATACCACCCACATTTAGGGTTTGTCTTTCCACCTTAGGTAACCTAATCTAGATAAATCTCTCACAGATGTGGCAAAGGCTTATCTCCTCAGAGGTTCTAGATCCTAAAGTCAAAAGGACTAACCATATGACTTTTCAGTTGTGTGCAGTGAGATAGCTCAGTGGGTAAAAGGCTTTCTGCAAGTGTAATGACCTGAATTCAGTCCCTAGTTCCACAAGGAAGAGAGAACCAACTCCTGAAGTTATGCTTTGACCTCTGCATGTGTGCCACATGTGCCCCCACATACCATACATATGCACAATAATTAATAAAATACTTTTAAAGGGGAAAAAATAACAGGCATATTGGTGCATGACTTTAATCTCAACACTCAGGAGGCAGAGGCAGACATACTTCTATGAGTTTGTGACCAGCCTGGTCTATAGCAAGTTTCTTGGCCAACTAAGGCTACATAGTGAGACCCTGTCACCAAAAAATGAGGAAGGTTTGACCTTTGGATTCTGACAGCCAACAGGACTTAGAGTCTTGGTGCTGTACATAGATTTTTACTTATACTTGTTTTTAACCCTGTACTGAACCTTCTCTCTTGCCAAGGATTGATGTTCAGGGGTCTTCAAGCCTCTCCTTTGACCTCTTAGGTGTATAGTTCAAGTTTCTTATTGGAAAAGCCTGCATGAAGGTGCATTAAGACTAACAAATGAATTCCCTGAATTTTCAGTTCTGTAATTGCATACTTTGATCTTCTGAAAACATGTAAAAATATCACATACATTTTATCTTAAATATTTTATTTTTATTCATGTGTGTGCCATGTATGTGCATGTTCCTGCGGGTGCCCTAAGAAAGCATTGGATCTTCTGAAACTGGAGATAAAGGATGTTCTGAGCTGCCTGATGTGGGTGCTTTTAAGTGCAGAGCCATTTCAGCAGCCCCCTTTTTTTTTTTTTGCATTGTTTTTTAGGGAGAGAGAGAGAGAGAGAGAGAGAGAGAGAGAGAGAGAGAGAGAGAGAGAGAGGGAGGGAGAAGATGGTGTTGGATGGCCCTGGAGCTAGAATTATGGGTGATTGTGAGCTGTCTGTTGTGACTGGGAACCAAACTCAGGTCCTCTAGAAGAGCAAGAACAATACTCTCACCCATTGAACTGATATCCTCCATATGATATCCCTTTTTTTTGTTGTTTTCTCTCTGGCTTTGGAGCCTGTCCTGGAACAAACTCACAGAGATCCGCCTGCCTCTACCTCCTGAGTGCTGGGATTAAAGGCGTGTGGCTTTTATTATGTAGTCTCACCTAATCTAGCCTTCACATGTAGTTCCAGCTGGTCTCAGACTTGAGGCAGTCCTCCCACTTTAGCTCCTTAGTGCTGAGAACTACACAGACTAGAGGTATATGTAGATTTAATACCCACACCACATACTTGTTTCTCTTTTCTTGCTATGTTTTTGGGGTTTTTTGTTTATGTTTTGTTTTGTTTTAAAGTCAAGGTCTTCCTGAGTAGCCTCAACTCAAGAAGATCCACCAGTCTCCAACTCCTGAGTGTTGGGTTTTGAAGAATGTGCCACCGCACCCAGCTTGTTTGTTTGTTTGGTTGGTTGGTTGGTTGGTTGGTTTTTCGAGACAGGGTTTCTCTGTAGCTTTGGTGCCTGTCCCGGAACTAGGTCTTGTAGACCAGGCTGGCCTCGAACTCACAGAGATCCGCCTGCCTCTGCCTCCCGAGTGCTGGGATTAAAGGCGTGTGCCACCTCCACCTGGCTGTCTTTTTTTTTTAAATTAATACTTTATTTATGTTTTACATATGGTCACTTTATCTTTTTTGCTTTTAATCCAGAATTGGTTTACCATCATTTTTCAGTAAACTTCCCAGCTAATTTTGGTACAAACTGAAATGTAAGAACTATAGGTTTAGAGCTTGATGATTACAGCTTAAAGCTGGAATAAACCTTTTAACTTATTTTCAAATATTGTACTTAATATTGTTATGTCTTTGGATGGAAGAGTAGAGGTGTGTCTTTGCCCTGACATAATTCTCTCCTTGCTTTTCCTCTTTTGTTCCCCCTAGCTTCCTTATTTGTAAGCCAAATAAAACATCTCCTTTCAACAAGTTTATTGAATTCCTTCTGGGACAAGCATTGTGCTATGCTTTAGGGATATGGTAACTTAGCAAAATGGATATAATCCATAGAAATAGCCATTCTGTTCAAAGAGTTTACCTTATCAGACAAATGATTATGTTATAGCACTGCTACAGTTTTGTTTGTTTTTAATGTATACTTATGTTTTACCTGCATGTGTGTCAGTGCATCACATTCATGTTTTGCCCTTGGCCAGGAGGAGGTGTCAGATCCCTGGAACTGGAGGTACAGATGGTTGTAAGCCACCATGAGTACTGTGAATAGAACCTGTATCCTCTACGAGAGTAGCCGGTGTTCTAACTACTTGAGTCATCCCTCCAGTCTAGAAACCAGTTTTGGGCCTTTTTTGTTTGTTTGTTTAATTAAATAACTTTTTTCGTGTTTTTTTGGTTTTTTGAGGCAGGATTTCTCTATGTAAGAACCCTGGCTGTCCTGCAACACACTTTGTAGACCAAGCAACCTTCGAACTCAAGAGATCTATCTACCTGCCTCTGCCTTCTGAGTGCTGGGATTAAAGTTATGTGCCACCATGGCCTGTCATAAATAAATTTTTATTGAAGGGGTTTTGATTCCTCTGCTGTCTGTGCAGGTCACTCAGGTTCAAGATTTCTGTAACCAGCTCTTTCTTAAAGAAATGTGCTTAGTACACTTGTGCTGTCGGCTCTGTTCTGTGTCTGTCCTTGGATTAGAGACACATAGTCAGTACAACTTCAGGGATCCCCTCTGGTGGATTTCTGGCAATTTCTTCAAACAATTTACTTTAGAAACTATGTTAAGGTAGATCTGTGTGCAAAGGTTACTTAGCTCTCTGTCTTCATTGTAGAAAAGAACACACATATCTTCAAGGAAAGGCAGAGACGGCAGTCACTGAAAAATGTTCATAGCCACAGAAAAACAAATGGAAGCAGACTTTTGATATTTCTTTCACTAGGTCAAAGGTCGTGATAAACATATCAATAATTTGAAAAAGAAATGTCAGAAGGAATCAGAGCAGAACCGGGAGAAGCAGCAGCGTATTGAAACCTTGGAGCGCTACCTAGCTGACCTGCCCACTCTTGAAGATCATCAGAAGCAGACCGAGCAGGTAGCAGCAGTCTCTGGGAATGCTGGGAACAAGCAGGGAGTAGCCAGGCAGGGGTTGTTCTCGTTATCTAACTTATTGAAAGGAATTTCTCAAAGGAGTCACGTCTGGCTAGATTTACAACTAGATGCCCGTATGTATGTATGTATGTAAGTAAATTTATTTGAGATGCAGTCTCTGTGTAGTTGTGTAGCTAGCTATCCTGGGACTTACTCTGTAGACCAGGCTGACCTCGAACTCACAGAGATAGCCTGCCTCTGCTCACTGAGTGTTGGGGTTAAAGGTTTTTGTCACCATACCAGCCTTGTTTTATTTCTTGGAGACAGGGTCTAGTCCATGACTGGTCTAGAGTCTGTGTAGACTGTCTAGACTGTGTAGAGCAGACTGACCTGAACTCAAAGGGGTCTTGCTGGGATTAAAGGCATGCACCACTATACCCAGGTTAAGGACTGCAGATGTTTATGATACCCATGGCAGTCTTCCTTAGCTAAGCATGGGGTCTTGTCTCTTAGCTGAAGGATGCTGAGTTGAAGAACACGGAACTGCAAGAGAGAGTGACTGAGCTGGAGACTTTGCTGGGGGACACCCAGGCAACCTGCAGAGAGAAGGAGGTTCAGCTGGAAAGCCTGAGACAGAGAGAAACAGAATTCTCCTCTGCAAGACATAGGTAAATGCCCTTTAGACTTGAGGGAAGGAGATAGTTTCATCCTGGTACAGTGTTAACTACCCATGCTTGCTTACTGATTTGATTTTGAGTGAATGTGCAAACCTCTTCTCTTCTTAGAGCTTTGTTTTCTTTGGATTGTGACTAGTGGGAAAGTTGCTTATGGACAGAGAATCTGTCTTTGTGGTGAAGTAGGGTTTTATCATAGTATGATTGGGAAAACACTTCTGTCTTAAGGTTTCTATTGCTGTGAAGAGACACCATGACCATGGCAATGCTTATAAAGGAAAACATTTAGTTGAGGTGGCTCGCTTACAGTTTCAGAAGTTCAGTCCATTATCATCATGATGGGGAGCATGTCAGCATGCTGGCAGACGTGGTGCTGAAGCTGAGAGTCTTAAATCTTGCAGGCAACAGGAAGTCAGTTGACACACTGGGCGGTAGCCGGAATATAGGAAACATCAAAGCCCGCCCCCAGAGAGACACACTTCCTCTAACAAGGTCATGCCCACTCCAACAAAGCTACATCTCCTAATAGTGCTCCCCCTTTGAGATTATGGGAACCAGTTATATTCAAAGTACCGCACCATCTCAGTGCCTATCACAAAAACCTTAAGAGCCAGGCGTGGTAATGCACACTTTTAATCGCAGAGACAGACAGATTTTGAGTTTGAGGCCTAGGTAGGCCTCAAATTATGTAGACCTAGTTTACATAATTCCAGGCCAGCTTGTGCTACATAGTGAGACTGTCTCAAGAGGAAAATAGTTTATAGAGTAGGAAATGAGATAGTCTATATTTTCAGAAATATATCCTAGTTCTATAGAAGACTTAAGGATTATCCACATTTTGAGTCTGTAAGCTAAATACTACCAAGAATATCTATTTCTCATCAGTGCTCAGAATTGATTTTTGTTTGGTTGTTTTTTAGTGATATATGTTTAAGGTAAGGTCTTACTCTGTAACCTTGGATGGCCTAGAGTTCACAGAGATCCTCCTGCCTCTGCCCACCCCTGCTGAAATGCTGGGATCAAAGATGTGAGTCACCACTCGCAGCCCTCAGAATTGTTTCTGGTTGCTAGGATAGTCTCTGAGACAAGAGAAGATGCTGTGGTGTAGTCTTGGGAATTCTTAACAATTTCTAAAAAGGATGTTTCAGCAACCTCTTGGGCTAAATGTTTCTAATTGGTAGATTGGATTTCTTATCCAGTATTCAGACACTGTGATCGTCTTGTTTATCTCGGTGGGTCACAGTAGAAGTGATTACAAAGGGGGCTGGAAAGATGGCTCAGAGGTTAAGAGCACTGACTGCTCTTCTGGAGGTCCTGAGTTCAATTCCCAGCAACCACATGGTGGCTCACAACCATCTGTAATGAGATCTGGTGCCCTCATCTAGCCTGCAGGCATACGTGGAGGCTGAACACTGACTTGATAAATCTTTTTTTTAAAAAAAAGTGCTTACAAGGGGCCAATTGGAGGAAGTATTGGGTGGAGTCAGAATTGGAGGACTGTTGTTTCATCTCTGTTACTGTGATAAAAATGCACTGACTAAAAGCAGTATCGGGGACGAAAGGCTTTATTTCATCTCCTGCTTCCATTGGGAGAAAGCAGGGACCTAGAGAAATGCTGCTTACTAGCTCTGTCACAGACTCATGCTAGCTTCTAACTCTGTTGGACACCAGACTGGCCTCCAACTCACAGAGATCTGCTTGCCTCTGCCTCCCAAGTGCTGGGATTAAAGGCGTGTGCCACCACCACCACCTGGATCAAATCTTATTAATCAAAATAGAATGCAAGAGTCTTTGGCAAATAAGGAATTGATGGTATATTATATAGATTCTGGCCCCTAAAAAAGGAAACCGAATGCATTGAGTATCTTTTCTCAGAGATAACCTGTATCACATCATCCTCAGCTTTGGGAGGAAGGTGGAACTGTTTTGCTCCAAAGACAGAAAATAATAGTACCAAGAATCAAAGCCACAATGATTCTGATTTCATAGTTCTAGAATACTTTTTCTTTCAGCTTGCAAGATAAACAGTCTGTGGAGGATGCCAGTGAAGAAGGTCTCCCAGAGGAAATGGAATCCCAGCAAAAGGAATGTGATTCCCTCCGAAAGGTGATTAATGGTTTCTGGGCTCTGGCCTGGGTAGATTAGGAGGAAAGAAGAGATTGTGTACTGGGAAAAAAACAGGAATTCTGTCTTAAGCCACCTAGGGATCTGCTCCCAAGAGCTTTTCTCTCTTCTGAGAAGTAAGCCCTGTATAGTAAATTTGTATTTTAGGTATTCAGTCTTATATCAAGTAAGTTGCTTATTATGAATACATGCAAAAGCTAGGGTCATCATGCCCCTCAGATGAATCAAAATGATGTATTGAAGCCCAGGTGCCCTGCAGTCATGTTTCAGGTCCTGGAGAAACTGAACTGCTAAAGATCATCAGAATGTTATAACCAATGAGGTAGCCCAGTTTCTCAACTCAGCAAATAATAGAGATCCAGTAACCTGCTGGTAAGACAGGTTACAGGTTAGCAGAAATGGGTCAGAGACTTAGCTCTGGAGGCACAGAAAGCTGGGACTGTTTGTGTTCTCTGCTTGGATAGGTTACTATGACCAAAACTCTAAACTCATACCCATTGTAGCTCTGGATAGGGAGACTCAGAAAGCTAAATTTGTCCTTTTCCAAAGAACCTTGATGTGTACTGGGTATGTATAAAGTTAATTCCACTGACCTGCAGTTAATTAGGTGAAGGTCCCTTACCCTAGAAGTGCTCATGTGAACTATTGCAGTTCTCTGTAAGACTCTGACTAGAACACAGAGTCCAAGGTCTGTGGAAGTAGGTAACGAAGACTGGAGTCTGAGTTAGATTTCTATAGGTCATGCTAACCAGTCCTCACCGTGGTCTTAGAACGGGTGGTAGCTGGCATTGGATCAAAGATCCTCACACACATCAGCCTTGTGCTTGTAGCCTTTCTTGCTTTCTTGATAACTTTGCCTTTCAGATCGTGGAGAGGCAACAGCTGAAGATAGAGCAGCTGCACTCTCAAATCCAGGTGAGCAGAAGGCTTTGGCCCATGGTGGATAGGACTTAAATGGTGGCAACTTGGAATTCAGCTTAACCTTTCATTGCTTTCTCAGCCATGTAATTTGCTTGTTGTTTGGTATACAAGAAGAATGAAATAGTGCTTTTGAACCTCCTGTCTTGCTGAGGAGACAGAGGATAGACATTTAACCACAGTTCTCTGCGAGCCAGTCTTATACCACCTTAGGGGTGAACTCAGAAGAGTTTGTGTAAGGAGGGGAGGTCAAGGACAAGTTTCTGGAGACCCTGAGCATGAATGATGACTCCTTAGCTAGGCAAAGAGGAGCTGAGTAGGATGGTAGGAGGACGTCATGAACCTGTAAAGCAGTTTGTTACTAATGAAGTACAGCCATGTACTGCCTGCCAGTGGGGACACATTGTGAGAAATGTCAGATGCTTTCATCTGTGTGAACATTAGTATATACTATTATCTTTAGTGGGTGATGGGAATCTTATTAGAGTGTTTAGTTATGGTGTGATATGCTGAGGTTTGCAGTTCAGGCTCTCCTGGAAGATTGATATCCTAGAAAGAGACAGCCAGGGACTGTTGCAAAAAATCTAGTGAAGCGATGTGGAATGTGGCCAAGGCTTGGTAACAGAGATCTAAGAAGACAGATGAAAGTAACCCTTCGAAGGAGTCAGTGACTCACAGGAGCAGGGGTTTGAAAAATAGGAAAGGCCGGGCGATGGTGGCGCATGCCTTTAATCCCAACACTCGGGAGGCAGAGGCAGGCTGATCTCTATGAGTTTGAGGCCAGCCTGGTCTACAAGAGCTAGTTCCAGGACAGGCTCTAAAGCTACAGAGAAACCCTGTCTCGAAAAAAAAAAAAAAAGGAAAGAACCAGCGATGACTCCTGGTTCCTATTTCGGGCCAGAGTAGGAGTGTTCATTAATTATATTCTCCGAGAAATCTTGAGGGAAATAGATTTACTCGGGTTTTTTGAACTCTAAAAGGTTTTACCCCAGGGGCTGGAGTTATGGATTAATAGAAAAAGCTTGTGTGTCAGGACCAAAGTTCTGATCCCAGCTCCATGTCAGTGCTAGGTGAGTGTGACAGCCCAGCTGTAATTCCAGTGCTAGTCGTTGAGCCAGATGCAGGATGAGCTGAAGAGAAATCAAGACACATGACCCTCTGACCTCCACACACAGTGTACATGTGCATGTTTACTTACACACGTGCAGACCCACACAGGCAACACACACACACACTATATATGTGTGTGATACATATACATACATATACACATACATACATATACATACACACATACATACATATGCACACATACATATACATACATACACATACATACATACATACGCACAAAATAAAATGGTTTCACACCAAATTGGAAATGTAGCAAAGAAGCTGCAGCTACAGGTTTGCCTTTCCAGCTGTGTCTGTGTAATTCACCTCTTTCAGTTCTTATTGTCGGGAGATAGTCACACTTAGTGAGCATTTAAAATGCCAGGGCTTTAGGTGTTAATGGCTCATTAAGTGAAAGGGTTTAAATCGGTGGTTCTCAGCCTGTAGGTCACGATCCCTTTGGGATCAAAAGACGCTTTCACAGACCTAAGACTATCTGAAAGCACAGATATTTACATTATCATTTATAACACATTAAAGGGTTGCAGCATTAGGAAGGTTGACAGCCCTGGTTTAAATGGAAAGTGACAGGTCCAAGCTCTTCTCATAATCACCCTTAAAGCAGCTGTGTGGCAGGGTGGGCTTCACTGTGTAGCCCAGGTGAGAGTTGATACCATCCAGATCCCAGATCTAGTACCTTTGGTAGTTCTGCACAATATCTCACTGTGTGGTCTTTAGAGCCTAAAGGAAGAATTAGCTCAAGAAGAAGGAATAAGCCAGGCCCTGAGAGAGGAGGCACAGAGGAGGGAGACAGCCCTGCAGCAGATGCGCACAGCCGTGAAGGAGGTAAGCATTGACTGGGTCCATAGAGCCTCCACGAATCTGATTTCTCTGTCTGCCCACCCCATTCTTACCCTAAAAGAGTATAGAAGGGACTGTGAGCTTCTTAACAAAGGAATGGATAGTAACATTGCATTATCTTGTATATTAAAGGCCCTAGAACTGTTTTAGAGTGGCCATAGTCACCTGGGAATGCTTTTTAGATGTGAGATCCCCTCCTTTTCTCCCTCCCCACAGTCTTCCTACAACCACAGGTTTATGGGATTGGAGGCAGGGGAGGTCAAGACAACTGAGGGAGCAAGGTACAGCTTTACATATGTGTAATCCTAGCACTTGGGAAGTTGAGGCTGAGTTTAAGGCATGCCTGTCTCACACACAGACAGCCCTCAAGTGAAGATTTGGTGACACTCGTGTAATGAGTAGAGCTGTTAGTAGCTCCACAGAGTTCACTGGCCCAGTGTCTAGGAAGACATCTCCCAGAACAAGGATTGTGATGTGGCCCAGTGTAGGTGAAGGGCAGAGACCAGAGGTGGGGCATGTGAAGGGGAGGCTTTCAGGAAGAGGGAAGGCAACAACAGCCTTATATAAATAGCCGCTCTGACCAGGCGGTGGTGGCGCACACCTTTAATCCCAGCACTCGGGAGGCAGAGGCGAGCGGATCTCTGTGAGTTCGAGGCCAGCCTGGTCTACAAGAGCTAGTTCCAGGACAGGCTCCAAAGCTACAGAGAAACCCTGCCTCGAAAATAAATAGATA
The DNA here is from genome assembly GCF_037038515.1 of Microtus pennsylvanicus. Taxonomy (NCBI): domain Eukaryota; kingdom Metazoa; phylum Chordata; class Mammalia; order Rodentia; family Cricetidae; genus Microtus; species Microtus pennsylvanicus. The sequence continues at coordinate 65,611,606 of NC_134591.1, read as the reverse complement.
GATAGATAGATAGATAGATAGATAGATAGATAGATAGATAGATAGATAGATAGATAGATAGATAGATAGCCGCTTTGTATAGGAAATCCTAACTGTACTACAGGGAGAGTTTGACATGTAGAATGCTAGAATTCTACCTCCCTGGAGGACAAGAGGATGACTACAAGTTCAAAGCCAGTCTGGTTTACTACTCTGTATCAAACAAAGGAGCAAAGATGGATTAGGGAATATAGTTCAATTGATAGGGTACTTGTTTTGCATGCATGAAGCCCTGAGCTATAAACTAGGGGTAGTGGTACATACTTGTAATCCCTATGCTTGGAAGGTAAAGGAGACAGGAGGATCAGAAGTTCAAGGTCATCCTCAGCTATGTAGGAAGTTTGAGGCCAGGCTGGGTTCTGTGGCTTTGTTATACCCTGTCTCAGAAATAAAGGGGTGGGGTGGGACAGGCTGGTCCCTCACTTTCCCAGCCCCACACCCAGCTAGCACTCCTACTCTGCCCCTTGCCTCTGTTCCTCTGACAGCCTGTTATCAGGCTGGCTGCTGGCCACTTTCGTCAGGGTGGCAGGGCGAGATTGAAACCAGTGTCTTCTCAGATTTCACTGTTCACGTTCAGCCATCTCTAATAGCCTAGCTAACAGAGTTGGCTGAAGGACTGGCTTCAGATAGAGTTCCTAGGGGGTGGGAGCATCTTCTCTGGTTCCTGGACCGAAACCTGGAGGCTGATGACTCAGATCCTGCTGAGGAATAGTTTCCTCTCCAGTGCTGGGTCCCTAAGGGCCTGGGCTCAGCCTACACACAGGAGCTAGTGTTTGTAGAGGGGGTGCTAGGGGTTGTAGGGAGGGGAAGGTGGCTCAAAGCCTGTGTGGGTAACAATGGGGAGTAACAATGTGACTAAATTTCCCCTTCACACCCATGCACATTCAAATACACAGATCCTTGCCTCTCTTTGGGTCTTAATCAGCTTAATCTATCTGTTTGCTTAGCTCTCAGTGCAAAACCAGGACCTGATCGAGAAGAATCTAACACTGCAAGAGCACTTGCGCCAGGCCCAACCAGGGTCCCCGTCTTCATCAGATGCTGCCCAGCTGGCTTATGAGCTGCACCAGGAATTGGCCATTTGCCTTCAAGATCTACAAGCTGTCTGCAGCATTGTGACCCAAAGGGCCCAGGGCCATAACCCTAACCTCTCTCTGCTCCTAGGCATTCACTGTGAGTCATCAAAAGGGCCTTCATTCTCTCACCCATCCAGCTTTGCTATCCTTACGGTAATTGTGAACCAGGTGCATAGGTCTGGCCATTCATTGCCTTGTGGGAGTTGGCAAAGTAAGTGTTCATTAAGTGTTTCACAAACAGGCCTCCTTAGAGGATGCTTGCATGGAGGACAAACAGAAAGCAGGCCTTAGGCAACAAATTATCAGCTCACTATTTCCAGCCTTTTTTTTTTTCCTTTTGGTATTTTTTTTTTAATATTTATTTATTTTGTATACAATATTCTGTGTGTATGCCTGAAGACCAGAAGAGGGCACCAGACCCCATTACAGATGGTTGTGAGCCACCATGTGGTTGCTGGGAATTGAACTCAAGACCTTTGGAAGAGCAGGCAATGCTCTTAACCTCTGAGCCATCTCTCCAGCCCCTCCTTTTGGTATTTCGAGACAAGGTTTCTCTGTGCAGCCCTGACTATCCTGAAACTCACTCCATAGACAAGCTGGCCTCAAAGTCACCGAGATCTGCTTGCTTCTGCCTCCTGAGTGCTGGGATTAAAGGCCTGTGCCACCACCACCCAGCTACCAGCTTGTTCTTTTAAGTGTCATGTCTGAAAATGGGGGTGGAGGGGAGCTGGCAAGATGCCTGGATCTTCAGGTCTCTTACCTTTCCCTGCCCCACACCCAGTGGCCGCTAGCAGTCTTACTGTCTCCCTTGCCCTCTATTCCTCTGACAGCCTGTTATCAGGCTGGCTGCTGGCCATTTTGTCAGGGTGGCAGGGGAGGATAGAAACCTAAGTTAGGAGCTTTAGTTTGTGGTTGAATCCTTAGTATAAGCAAAACCCTGGTTCAGTCCTTAGTACTGGAGGGGGAAATTTGTGTCCTAAGATCATAGCGCTTTAAGGACACCTTACTCCTTTAATCCCAGCACTCAGGAGGCAGAGGTAGGCAGATGAGTTTGAGGCCAGCCTGGTCTACAAGAGCTAGTTCCAGGACAGGCTCCAAAGCTACAAAGAAACCCTGTCTCAAAAAAACAAGAAAAAAAAAAAAGCTTACTAGTCTTGCCATTCCTCATGAAGTTTCAGTCAACTGATTGTCTAACACTCTTAAAATCCTCTTCTCCTTAGCCACCCAGCTCCCAGGAACTCAGCTAGATTTGCAGAAGCCAGATGTGATCAGGAGAAAACTAGAAGAGGTTCAGCAGCTGCGTCATGACATCGAGGACTTAAGGACCAGCCTGTCAGACAGATATGCTCAAGACATGGGAGAAAACTGTGCCACACAGTGAGGAGTGCCAGGGAGGACCTGGCTGTTACTAGCCTCACCAGAAGGTTCCTGCCTGACAATCCTGCCTTCTGCTGCTGCACCCAGAGGGGAGAGCCTGTATCTTGGGTCAGGGTTGATGTGAAGAGTCTGCCTGTTTTGCTGTACACTGGCTTTGCCTTACTGGGTTATGTTTTACCTGTTACCTTACTCTCCAAGGCTGAGTTACTAATTAACCTTTTTGCAGATTCAACTGATAAATCAGAAGCAACCAGGCTGCTCACCTCCCTCTCCATCCTCCAGGATGATCCATGTTCATTCCTGCTCCACACCTTGGTCCTGCTGATCCTCTACTAAGATAGGCCTAGGAGTTTAGGTAGGAGTAGCAACCTTTTGAGGATTCTCGGGCCTCGTGTGTCAGCCTTCCTGGGAAATCAGCTGGCTTTCTGGGTTTTCTCAGGCACCTGTTTCCTCAGGGCTGTTATTCCCACAGAGGCCTCAGGGTTTTCTACCCCTTAGCAAAGTCCCCCTAGGATTGCTGGCTTAGGGACTACAGCAGGGCTCCTCAGCTGCCTGCTGTGCTGTCTTTTACAGGAAGCTGTGTGCCCCTGGAGCCCTGGCATGTAGTCAGCATAACTTTTCTCCTTCACTCGGGCCTTCCAGGTAGCCGCCCCATTTGGGCTAAGTGCAGACTCCTCTGGTATTGCCCTGTGGTTCCCAGGTTGGATAGTCATTTCCCCAGAAGACCACAGGACAATTGTCAAGCTGCTCACCCCTTCCCAAGGTTAGGGCTGTAACTAGCCCTGATTTGTGCCTCTTGTTTGGGGTTGGGGGGAATTTCCTTTTTCCTCTCTGACTCCTTGAGAGTTCAGAGCTTCTAGTGTGGGTCATCTCTAAAATAAAAGTGTTCAGTGTTTCCTGAGGTTCTGTGTTTCACGAGGGCCTTTGGACCCTCAGCTTTTTGGTTTTTCTTGCCTCCTGATTTAGGGATGGTCTCAGTTTTATCTGGTTGTTGGGCCAGCCCTGAACCTCTAGTTTGAGGGTTTCAGAGGCAGCCATGACAGGACTTTTGCTAAGCCTCTGGCCTGTTGAAAGGTTCCTGGACCTCCAGGGCTGGCCCGAGTGGCCTTCTTTTAAGTGTTTTCCTACGTTATGTGTTTTATTTATGGATGGCTTACCTTCAGAGTAGTCACAGCCGGCTGGATACCTCAGCCTCTGGGCTTCTGCCTCCTAAAACCAGAGCTGCCTGGTTGGTGTCCACCTCTACGTCATTGGGAGCCCAGCCTCCATGCTCACGGGTAATTTTTTCTTTGTAAAGTTTATAAAGTTATTTATATGAATCTTTGTTATGTCAACTGGTTTGTATTGTCTATTTTGATTACAGAATAAAACATTTAACAGATGCTTCAGTTTCTCGTTGCCTCCCGGCATCCCTTGCCCAACCCTCACTTTGTTTTATGAAGCCAAAGACTAGTTCACTGGCTTCAGGCAGATCCAGCTTGCTGTCTGAATCTCTTCCCACTTCTGCTTTGTCCGGGCGGGGACAGATGAAGTCTGCCCACACTCCCCACCAGCCAGTGGTCACTGCAAAGTTAAACCAGACCTCGGAAGTCAGCAGCTTCTGAGTTTCTGAGGACGTAACTTCCCCATAACCAGATAGTTTGCTTCAGAGGGCAGGGCTGGCTTCCGGGGCCTTCACCAATATAGTCCTAGCTCTACTGAGGGGAGCTATAGTGAACCTAACCGCTTGCTCCAAAATTGGGGTGAGTGCTGGACTCTATCCCACCTCATCAGCTTAATTCCTAATATTTAAAGCCATGGGGTGTCATTTTCAACAAGAGTTGAGCTGGGACTGCCCCAAAGCTAGCTATGGATCTCTACCAAGGGCCAGTTGGAGGCAGACTTTCAAGACGTGGCACTAGCCTTTGCCTCTATACACCAGTGATCTGTCCTGCAGCTTCTTACCTCCTTCTCCATCTGGCTTCTGAAGGGTGTGGCCCCAGTTTACAGCCACCACCCTTTCTTGTCAGAGCCTGTTTGAGTGGAGGTGCTTGAGGGAAAGTGTAGTGGCTGCAGTGCCCCTCCCAGCGCCCCCACCATCCCACCGCCGCCCTTGCTGAGGTTCCTGAGCTTGGGAACTGCCCCTCCTTCAAAAGTTCCATACTGAGCTGTACTATTACGGGACCTCCTGGAGACAAGGGTGGCACTGCGCTGAGCACTGGATGTTCAAAACCCGGGTAAACTGGGAAAAGTTTTTAACCGAACCATTCTGCCATTTGGTCCCTCCCCAGCCACAGGCAGTGAGCCCCAACTCCGAAAGGGCTGACCTCAGCCAACAGCTGCTAAGGAGGGGGGTCCTCTGGGCTCCAGGCCACGGAGCAGAGCAGGGAGGGCGCCTCCAGCGCAGGGCGGTGTCATGCAGGCCCCGCCTTGCCCGCCTGCGCAGCTCATTGGTCCCGAGCGCACTGACTCGCGGGCGGAGCAGGAAGGAAACCGCTCCCAAGCGCGGCGGCAGCGTCGTTCCTAGCAGTGCAGCTGCCGCTCCCACCATCCCTCGGTTGGTTTTGCGTGTCCCCTTCCTGCAGCATGAGTGGTCTGCGCGTCTACAGCACGTCGGTCACCGGCTCTCGTGAAGTAAGTGTGTGCCTGGGATGGCGCCCGGGGAAGGCGGGCGGTCTCCCTGTACTCCCAACCGGCTCCCGGGAGCCGCCCCCACGATGGAGGCAGTGAGGTGCAGGGTATGGCCTCCCAGGTCTAGTCCGGGGGACGCGGCCCACTCTGTCGCTCCACACATCAGGGAGCCTTCGGCATCCCAGCATGAGCTTCCCACTCCCATCCACCATTATGGGGTCACCCATTCTCTTGTACACCCCCTACACACACCTCCTTAATCCCCGCTTCCTCTCTCCACTGTGAGGCTGTGGAGGGTTTTTCTGCTGTAGGGCCTGGCTCTGGCGAGTCCAGCTTCCCTGACTTACCCAGGACTTGGCTGTCTTCTCTGAGACTCCTGTAGGTGATCCCTTCATCCTTGGACCCTTCCCATCCCTTAGTGCCCAGAATCTCCCCGTAGAGTGGGCAGGAGGACAAAAGCTCCTGCTAACACCGGACCAGAGTTCCTTCCATAAATTTTCCAGCTTGCCTGCCGACTGTCAATCCTCTGCCCCTAGATCAAGTCCCAGCAGAGTGAGGTGACCCGCATCCTAGACGGGAAGCGGATCCAGTACCAGCTAGTGGACATCTCCCAGGACAACGCCCTCCGAGATGAGATGCGAGCCCTGGCGGGCAACCCCAAGGCCACCCCACCCCAGATTGTCAACGGGGACCAGTACTGTGGGGTATGGGGTTTGGGGTTTGGGGTCTGGGAGGTGTTGGAGGACTTGCAGCCAGGGTCAGACCTGGGTAAAGCAGTAGGGTCCCCTGCATCTGCACTCAGGTGACTACCTCCTCCCTCAGGACTATGAACTCTTCGTGGAGGCCGTGGAACAGAACACACTGCAAGAGTTCCTGAAACTGGCCTGAGCAGGGATGGCCACAGTCCCTACCAACTCCTCACCAGGCCTTGAGGGACCTTGTGACCAACTCCCTGTCATTCCTAATCTGACCTTGCAAACCCAAGCCCTTTCTGTGTCCTCCCCCTTCCCGCAGAGGAACATTCCTTACTCACCAACTGGTCTCAGAGATTGTCTTAAGCACAGCACAGCCCCAGTGCTGGCTTGTCCCCAGCCAGGCCTTGGGGCTACCTCCCTGCCTGGCACTGCCTAATGGGTATTTCTCTTAGTTCAGTCAGTCAGGGCTCTGCCAAAGGCCCCGCACTCCCCGCTTGGGAGCGTCCTAGAGACTATTAAATGCCCGTTCCACTGGAGCAGCCTGTCTGGTTGTGGTGTTCTAGGTCCCTGCGTGGCAGAGGTGGTGGTTCTGGTTGGCTCAGAGCAGTGCTAAAGTGTTGCCGCCTCTGTGTGTGCGTGTGAAGCATGTGCTTGTCTGTGTCTGGCAACATGATCATGGCTGACATGGCCTTTCTCGACATGGTAGCTGAGTCACCCTCAATTCCCATGCAGGTTCTGGTGTTCACCTGCCTTCCTGACAGTGAGGGTGGCTGCCCCAGAACTGCCTCCGGTTGGAGGGAGACTGTGTTGGAGGTGGTTCGGTGTGGGCGTCACGGGAGGTACAGCTGCAGCTGCATCAGACTGGGAGCATGGAGGTGGTGGTGGCAGTGGTTTGTACACAGTATGGAGAAAGTGTCTGCATGAGCATTAAGCTGTTTTCAGAGGCCTTACCTCCAGTGAAGCTTCCCTGCCCCAGCTGAGACAATGCCAACCCACTTAGCACAGCTTGGGAGAAAAAGGAACCTAGGGGACAAAGAGCCAGATGGGGCTCCAGTTACAGGCCTGAGCATCTGTACCACCCCCTTCCTAGCCCAGCCTTCCCTCAAGACAGCCCTGTCTAGAGAGCCTGTAGAGCTCATGTCAGGGGCGGCACTTTATTCAGGGAAGTGAGCCTGGGCCAGCGTGGGGGCCAGAGCCAGTACCAAAGCTGGGGTTTGATGGCTGGGCTCTTGGAGCCCGTAACAGCAGTGTTGCATTGGGAACCAGGCCTGCGGCCTTCAGGGTGAGTGCATCATCCTGGTAGACCGTGGGTGGAAAGGTGCTGAAGATCTCAAAGGTGGCTGCGTCCATGTCCCTGGGTGTTCATCAGAGTACATCAAGTTAGGCCATGGGACCAGGGACGCCCTGCAGCCCCCAGCCCTGCCTCATACCCACCTGGCCTTTGCTAAGAGGTTGCGCACGTCGCCTATGGTGTCCTCAGGCCGCATCATCAATAGGAAGACCTGCTCCCCATTCTCAGACTTGATGCGCAACATGGAGAGCGGAGGCACTGGCATGGTGGGTGACTCCTGGCTCCTGCAGGTCCAAAGGCCCTCAGTGCTCCCCAGCTCCCAGGTCCTTTCCCCTCTACCCTGCTCTCACCTCTGCCCAGCCCTCACCTCTGCCGCTCAGAAGCCAAGGCAGGTGTCTCCACTATGATCTCCTGGATCCGGGCAGGTATTGGGCAGCAGCTCTGGAAAGCAGCCATGAAAAGTGGACGGAGCCCTAGGTCCCACCTACATCGTTCCCTCCACCCTTAGAGAGGACCGGCTCATTCTTGAGCAGGAGTGGAGGAGCCCGTGAGCCAGAGAGCTGGCGTGTTGTGTGTAAAGGGAAGGAGGCTCTGGAAGGCAACAGCATCATTCTTCCGGTCCGATGTAAGAGACAAGCCCACCCAGATGACTGCCAGGCTTGGGGACCTAACCTAGCCTTAGCTCAGGGAAGACACTGAGCCGAGCCTGAAGGATGAGGAGCAGTTATCTGAAATGGAGCAGGGCAAGGACTCCCTACGGCACAAAGATCCCAAGCAACAAGAGCCTGAAAGAGGGATGCAGTCGGGGGCCTGGCAGCAGTTTACAGGTCTCGAAGCAAGGAAACAAGGAGACAGGAAAGAAGGGAAGGAAGGCTAGAAATGGGGAGGGCACTGGTACAAAATGTTCAGGGCCAGGATAAGGGCCTTGGCTTTCTCCAAGAATCCCCAGGCAGTCCCTGCTGAGGGCCATGGCTAGCAGGAGCAGGAGGGCGGTGGGAAGGTCAGCACAGAAAAGGTGTGAGACACCCTGCAGCCTAGACTAGGGAGGTGGGCTGCAGCCAGGAGCTCGAGGGGTGGCCAGACTGGACAAGACAACTTGGGCAAAGGAGATGAGTCGGAGACAGCCTTGGGTGGAGACCTGGGGAGAAGAGCGGGGTGATGGCAGAAGATAATGAACTCGCGGCATCTGAAAGGCCTGCAGGACAGTTGAGAAGGAGCTCCTAGGCCAAGCTCAAGGACATGCCCCAGGCTCGTCCCCTCACCCCAGCTGCCCTGTGGAGTGGAGCACCATCTCCACAGAGACTACAGTTCTGAGGGTGCACCTGCCATCCTGACCTCTGCTTGGGCCTTTAGGCCTGAGCCTCTGGGCAAGACACTGTAGGCTGAGCCAAGGTTGGTGAAAAAGTCCCCTGGAGAAAGCTGGGGAATTAGGGCAGGCCTCACCTGCAAGGTGTCCCTGATGGGGCCCCGGATGTCAATCACCTCGCCTTGTCGGATGACACACTTGGGAAGCCTGTTCAGGAATTTCTCAGCAGTCATCCTGGATCCTGCAGAGAGGGCATCGGGAACCTTAGCCCAGGAGGGACAGCAAGGGCTGGCACAGCCCCCCAGCCAGCCGTGGGGCCCAGCTTACCTGAAGTATCCTCCACCCTGTCTGAGGCCTTGCGCATTTTCTGCCGGCCCACCACGCGACCCTCACCTGGGAAGGAGCCCAGCCCATCCTCTGGGAAGACCTGATTGCGCAGGTCGCTTACCTGGCAGGAAGGAAGGGCCACAGAAGCAGGGAACCCAGCTCCTCAGCTCTGCAGCCTTACCCCCACCCATTTGCCCAAAGGCCTCGAGAATAACCCAAGAGAATCACAGTTCAAGTCTCTGCTACCGCCTCGGGCTCCGTTCGTGCAAGCGCCCCTTACTCATGCTAGCTGAAGCCATAGTACTGCCGACAACACACACTGGAAGCTGGTCACACAAGGTGATGAGTGTCAGGACAGGGCAGAGCCCTGCTCCAGTCTAGTCTGCAGGGTAGCCGCTATCACTGCGGTCTCCACAGTTGTCCTGTCCAGGCCGTTCCAAGGCTGTCTCCACACAGAACTCTCAACCGCCCCCCCCAGTCGTGACTCATACTCCTTTGCATCCTGATGGCACACACCCTCGCTGTGGAGATACCCGCCTCTGGAACCTGCTGCCTCCTGGTCCCCATGACGACAACCTTCCTCTCACTCAGCCCTGGCAACACACATGGGCTCCTTTCCTGTCCTGACAGCCCAGCCAGCCCTGCCTCCTTTCATTGTTTGCAACTCATGCCCCACTTCTACCCCAGCCAAGTGGTTTCCAAAGCTTCTGGAGAAAACTATGCTCCCTGTGCAGTATAGATTCCTCTAGAACCTCAGGACATCTTGGTGTCCTGAATGCTGGGGAGGGCAGAGTAGTGGTCTCGTCTCATGCCAATGCTGTACCTTCAAGATGCCAGCAGAGGGCACAGTCTGCTGCTCAGCTTGGGCGGGGGGGGGGGGGTGACCTCATGGCTGCTCTGGCCATGACAGCCTCGACTCTCTGCTCCCTCCCCTTCCTGCAGGGCATCCCGACTGGGTCCCCAGAGTGAAAAGCTCCCTCTTAGGATAGCTGATCCCTGAGCAAGCTATCCCCAGTCTCTTCAAAGCACATAGGGAAGGGGTGGGTTGAGGAGCCACTAGTTACCTTAAAGGGGCCTCCATCAGGATACAGCCGCTGGAGCTCTGTGGGAAAGAAGCCATCCAGTATATCCCGGAGGCAGCGCTGCAGGAGAGTGAACAGGCCTCTGTAGCCATGCTATGCCAAACCTGCTGCCTATTTAGTTGGCAAACCCTAAGCATCATACTCTTGAACTACTGAGAAGTCTGAGACTGGAGAGGTGGGGCCTGTGTACTCGGTGGAGGACACGCTAATGCAGTGAGCTGGCTTCACGTCTCCCAACAGGGGCGAGCAGCCCCATCCTACCTGTGTGGAGGGATCATAGAAGGGGCGGAAGGGCCCGTCAAACATCACAATGCCATTCCGGTAGAGCTTTAGTGGGATGGGCTCTAGGGTACGGAGCTGTGCCCCACCAGGCATTGGTGTCACCTGGGCCTCTCCCTCCGACACCAGCTCACTCAGGTCCTGCAGGCTGGCCAGCAGTCTGTCAAAGTCCACCTCAGGAGGTACTAAAGAATCCCCTGGCCAAAAAAAAAAAAAAGTAGATGCCCATAAGCCTCTTTGGCTGCTTGTACCCTGGCAGCTGTCTCTGGGGGACCCTCCCTCACTGAGAAGAGGCCTCAATTCCTAAAGGTGCCGTGCGAATACCTTGAACTGTTTGCTTATTTGAGCCCTGGTTCATATAGTCTTGAACTATATACTAAGGATGACCTTGAATGCTTTCTGATCCTCCTGCTTCCACATCCCAAGTGCTGGGATGACATGTCATCACACCTAGCAGGGGACTGACTTTGGGTCAAGAGCTTAATGTCCATCGTCCCATTTCCTCCACGTAGGTTCCTGCCCTGTAAGGGTTATACTCCTTCCCACTGTCAGAGATGGAAACTGAGACCAGAGAGAGTTTGGTAGCTTCTTAGATGTGCACAGCATTAAGACCAAAAGCCAAGTTTGATACTAGATCTATGCCAGGCACTGGGTTGGCAAAGCTCCCAGCCCTGAATCAAAGCTTTGAGGATTCAAATCCCAGCTCTGCACTTCCTCCTGTGTGGCCTTACCACAGTGCTCGGGGCTAGAATGGGATGCCAGTAGCTGCGGCCTCCCAGGGCGGCTACAGGTGCCAAGGAAATGGCCACGTGAGGGCTAACTTGGAACAGCCTGAACTATACACGTCCGACCACTGGTCACCAGCTCTACCTTGCACAAATGGTCCTCGGGCCAACCCCAAGGCTGGGAGGCAGGGGCTGTTTAATCTCCACTCTATGCATGAGGAAACAGCATCAGAAAAGAGGAAAATGACTCAGCTCAGGCCATCTGGAAAGCTAGAGGACTTAGGACCCAGCTGCATCGTCAGGAGGAGGGGGACAGGAGGGGGGTAGATGACAGTCAGGATGCTGGGCCAGCTGCTGCACAGGTGTGACAACTTCTGGGCCTCACTCTGAGAACCTGCCAGGCTCTGGCTCCTCTGGAAACTGCTGCCTGCACACATGGCTGTGCACAGTTTAAGAGGGTGTCAACATGATCAGGACGGCCATGAAGGGGCCAGAAGAAAGGGTGGTGGGCAGGAGGGATGCCAGCTGGGGCCCCGCCCCTCGAGTGCAAGCCTCCAGCACACATCTGGCTGTGGGCTCTGTGAAAGCTGTCTTCACCAGGACAGCTAGGCTGTGGCAGGATGTGGGACAGGGTGTTGGCGATGCAACTGCTCTCCCCCAAGTAGACAGACCTACAGGTACAGGGGCTGTGCTTCCTGTTGTCTCTGCAGCTGATGAGCCCTAGGCCCTCTGCCAGCCTTTCTTTCTCCTTGGCACTGGCTACCATCTGAAGGGCTATGCCTACCCATCTCTGGACTTGCGCAGTCTTCCCTGCTGTGTGCACCAGCAGCCCAGTTTACATGACACTGAGAAGTAAACCTCATGGATGGGAAGCAAGCGCTCTGCCAACTGCATTATACCTACCCTGCCCCACAATGGTTTGACATTGCTTTCCTTTACAGTTAGTTTAAGAACAAAACAACAACAAAAAACAAACCAGAAAGTATCTCCCATAAGGCCAAGACAGACATGGGATGGGCAGGGCAAGGAGACAGACTGGACAATGCTAAGAAATACTGACGGCAAGTTTGCTTCAGAAGGCTGGCCTGGAGGGCAGGGACTGGAGACCAGAAGCAGGGCATTTCATAGATGAAGAGGTGAGGGCAGGGTGGTGGTGGCGCACGCCTTTAATTCCAGCACTGGGAGGCAGAGGCAGGCAAATGTCTGTGAGTTCGAGGCCAGCCTGGTCTACAAGAGCTAGTTCCAGAACAGCCACGGCTGTTACACAGAGAAACCCTGTCTCGAAGGGTGGGGAGGGAAGGAAGAATGGGAAGGACTAGGGCAGGGAGAGACAGAGGAAGTGAGGAACTGGTCTACTTCCTGCCTAGAAAGTAAGAGAAACCTGGCCGGGACCAGGAAGAGGACAGAGGAGGTCGGCTGGGCTGGGCTGCCGTAGGGTGCAAAGACAGTAGGGAAACTAGGGCTCCCAGGGAGGAATCACGGCTCCAGGAAAAAGCACTCGGGGAGTAGGACAGGAGGGGCCTGGTGTGGTCAGCACAGGGCAGCTGTCTAATCAGTGAACACCCCCCCAATGGAGTTCAGCAGAAACCTTCATCTGGAGAGAGGTGTGGTGGGCCCTCCCACACAAGGCAACACAGGCCAAAAAGTAAGTCCTAGGTCTGCCTTAAGCCAAAGGAGGGGGCATGTCCCTTTTGTGGGATGGGTAGGTAAGAACCCTGATATGGCCGCAAGTCAGTGGACTTTGTATCACCGTTCCCATTTAACGGATGAGGAAATTGGGACATGTGAGGTGTCATGTTCCATGTAAGCCTTGCAGAGACCGCATGACTCATTTAGCTCTCAGTGGCCATGCCTCCCCCTCAAGTACCAACCCAGCCTCTCCCCACTTCCCTGGCCCCCAAGGGCCACACTGGCATGACTGCTGCTTGTGAGCTCCACGGCCTCGGCAAGCAGGCTTCTCTGCCTCAGCTTCTTCTTGTGTAGGAGGACAGCTCCCTGTCTTAGGAGATGCTGTTGGGCCTCCCAACTTACTGTGGGCACAGGCTGCACCAAGCCCACCTCCTCTGAGAACCTTGCTGGGACCCCCTGGCTCTTCTGCCTGGTTCCTGAAGCCCGAGCCCATCCCCTGGGCCTGTCACACACACTTTGTCATTTTGTGTGACTATTTGCCTTCCAACTGCTGGGCACTCCTTGAACCCTAACCTGGCCCAGCTGGATGTCCTAGAGGCTTGTGCCGACCCACGGGGGCACCTGTGTATCTGCCTGCCACTGTCAGGAGCGTGGCTCTGCTGGGCTCTGGGAGCATCAACACTCTCTAGAGTCCTGTCCTCCAGGCCATACCCTAGAGGGGCTAGGGTTTGAGACAGAAGCGAGTGTAGGAGAAGTGTGTCCACCCAGGGCAAATCAAACAGGCTGCCGGCGTGGCCTCCTGACCTAGGAATGTGGGAAGCACCAACCAGACTCAGGGGCTTGGGGCTTGGGACTTGGGCAGAAAGCTAGCAAAGACAGGTTGGCCAGCGATGTGCGGGGAGGGTGGGCATCTGAAGACAGACGGGAGAGTGAAGAGCACCAAGCCCACCGATGTGCTTATCCCTGAGGCCCAAGACCTGTCGTGTGTTGTGGCCAGGCAAAAGTTCTTGATCTAGAACATTCTAATTACTCCCTTTGGCCCAAAACTGGCGTTCTGGCCCTCCTGCCCACTGGCAGTCTATGGGAAGTGACAGCCAGCAAAATAGGTAAAACCAGTGCCCAGCAATGAGGCAGCAAGAAGCTGGCAGTGGAGGACCCCAGGGGCAGAGCCGGGCTAGTCCCTGACACAAGAGGAAGTTCTAAGGAGGAAAAGCTCTAGAAATGGAAAACGTTTCCTCATGTGGCAGGAAGAACTAAAGGCCCCTTCCACACGGAAAGGCAAGAACAACGGAAGTGCAGCAGGCTCTGTGCCCAGGAGCTCCGAGATGGAAGGCAATGGTGGCCTCCACAGGGGGCTTTAGCTGGGGAGCGCGAGGCTTCACAGCCAGGGAGCTGCACCAACAGAACAGAACACGGATGATGCCTGCTAGAGGGCAGGCTGTGGGGGCACAGGGGACAAGTAGAAGACATGTTCAGACACCAGCCATCTGGTCCAGCCCCTCCTAAAGGAGGCCGGAGACACTTTGGGCCAGGAGGAAGGCTGCTCTCCAGGATGGGAGGGGCGTGTGAAGCAGAGAGAGCCTCACCTCACAGGGTGGACACCAGGGACAACACTAGGAAACATCAGCCTTCAGCATCCCAGCACCCACAGCCATCTGCTGGGGACTCAGGCCTAGAGGACTGTGACCAGGGCACATGCCCTGGGCTGCTCTGGTCTGATCCATAGATCTGCCTAGCAGGCCCTCAGGTGCTTCCCATGGCCTGGGGCCGCACTGCTCCCTAACATCCTCCCATGGCCTGGGGCCGCACTGCTCCCCTAACATCTTGTCATAGCCACGGTCCAAAGCCACCTCTGACTCCTCTCTTCCATCGTCCACACCGCCCAAGTCTCTCCTCTGTCTCCTCTTGTCCTCTACACCAGCACCGCCTCACCTTCTATCAAATGATTGGGCCACATCCCAGTGGGCTCTCAGCCCCCTCCATTAGTCTTCAGATACTCTGCCTTAGTTTGCCCATCTATAAAATGGAATACCCTTTGGCCCATGCCAAGGATGTTTATTCAAAACACTATGAAAGCTGTAAAAAAGCCAGGCATGGTAGTGGCACATGCCTTTAATCCCAGCACTTGGAGGCAGAGACAGAATCATCTCTGTGAGTTTGAGGTCAGTCTAGTCTACATAGCAAGTTCCAGGACAGCCAGAGCTATCCAGTGAAGTCCTGTCTCAAAAATAAATGAATAAATAATAAGGAAGGGCAGAAGATATATAAATGGACTGTATTTAAACATGGGAGGGTTGAGATTTAGGGTGAGTAAGGCGAAGCCCAGGCCCAAATAGAGGCCATGCTTGCAACATGGGTTTAAGAGGCTGTTTGGATCCCTGGAGCTGGAGTCACGGGTGGTTGTGAGCCACCCAGTGTGGGTGCTGGGAACTGAACTCGTCCTCTGGAAGGGCAGCAGCATCTTAGCCCTCAGCCACCTATCTTCCTAGCCCCATGTTTGATCTTTGAGATAGGGACTCTTGTAGCCCATGCTGTCCTCAGAACTGCCTCCTCCTAGCTGCGGACAATCTTTAACTCCTGATCCTCCTGTCGCCACCTCCTGCGTGTTGAGACTGCGTCACTCTGCCTGGCTCACCAGGTGCCAGGAGAGGAACCCAGGCTTTATGCATTACAGGTAAACACCCTACCAACTGAGCCACGCCCTCAGCCCTAGACTCTGGTCTTTATCTAAAGGACACTTTGACAGCTACGCCGTTGTCATCTTCTAGACAGTCCCTTTGGGAATGCTGCTTCGGTTCCCAGGGCACTTGTTTCCTTTGGAGTTTGGGACAGAGTATGACATGCAAGGGCCTCCGTATGTGACTCATTTGCTATTGGTAAAACCCCGAGGGTGACAATGTGCGCCCCATTTTGTTGATGAACTTGAGGCTCAGGGAAGGGAAGTGGCTTGCCTAAGCCACAAGCCACCCCTGAACAGGTGGTGGAGTAGACATGAGGATCTGAGTTAGATTCCGAAGCGAAGAGGTGAAAATGGGCCCCATTTCAGAAACAGCTTTTTGGACCTGAATCTAAGGACAAAGTGGGTTGGGAGCCGGTTTTGTGAGGTTTTGTTTTTGTTTGTTTGTTTAAAGACAGTGACCTTGGGTGGTAGTGGTGTAAACCTTTAAGGCGGGTCTCTGATTTCAAGGTCAGCCTGTACTACAAAAAGGGTTCCAGAACAACCAGGGCTGTTACACATAGAAACCCTGTCTCAAAAACAAAACAAAACAAAAAGCATCAAATATCTAGTAAGTCTGGGTCTCTATAGTCCTTGGCAGATGAGCAGGTAGAGACCCAAGTGAGACCAGGGAGGGAGACCTTGGCTTGCTTTCCCTGGGTCAGGGGCAAGGTGTTGGTAACTCAGCAACCCCACCTCCACCCCAATACTGAGAGGCCAGGGCTTAAAACAAAGGTCCTCTGGGATAGTGGCAGGCCAACAGGGAGTTGCTGAAGGGGGCCAGGGCAGATGCTCTACTGTACCTGGCTTCCAGAACTTCTTGGCTGTCATCCAGTCTCGCCCATCATTTTCAGAGGCTATCTTTTCCTCCGAGTCCTCCTGGTCCATGGGCTCGCCCACCCACTGCAAACCATAGTCACTGAGGAAACGCTGTGGGCAAGAAGAGAGAGATGTGGTAGGCACCACCTGCCCAGTTTCCATGGAGAGTGCCAGTCCAACCCAGCTGTTCTCAGCACAGAGCAGCCTGGACAAAAAGACTCTAGCCACTTCCAGCCTGTGACTGTGGAAGCCCTTGACCCTCTAAAGCAGCGGGCTTCTTCCCTCTGAGGGCGCAGCCAGCACCTGTTTCATTGTGCCCAATAGACCTCTCACGTCAGGTACTTAACACAGTATGTGACCCAAGAACTCCTTAACGCTGGCCACTGCAGCTCTGGGGTCAGTGCGGGTCTGGCCTAACATGAGGAGGTGGCAAGGACACCTGCTCCACAGGAGTGAGCCTTCCTCTCCTTCCTGACACAGACTTGGTGTGCACAGCTCACATGTCTGTGGTTCTAGGTGTGTGCAGTGCACATGCACAGATGCACTTGTGTGTGGGCCCAGAGGACAGGCTGGTGTCACTTCCTCAAGCACTGTCTGCCTTGGTGTTTTTCACTCAAGGGCCTGGCTGCTGCCTGGATCACGCTGGCTAATGAGTTCCACCTGTTTTCCCAGCTCCAGGATGATTAACTCCATGAAACCATTCCTGCCTTCTTTTCCTTTTTTCTGTTTTAATGGATTCTAGGGACAGAACAAAGGTCCTCATGCTTGAAGCAAACCCTTTACTGACCGAGCCATCTCTTCCCCAGCCCAGAAGGAGTTGCATATACTTTTTTTTTTTGGGGGGGGGGCATGTTTCCAGACAGGGTTTCTCTGTGGAGCCCTGCCTGTCCTAGAACTCACTCTGTAGACCGGGCTGGTCTCAGATCTGCCTGCCTCTGCCTCCCAAGGGCTGGACTAAAGGTGTGTCCTTCTTGGCCAGCTCTTCTGTGCGCAGCTCACTCAGGGGTGAGGGGTGCAGCTATCAATTGCCTGCCGCTGTGGGCCCTGATGCCATCGGTCTCCACTTCTCCCAACAGCTGATTTCCCCCTCACTGCTTCTGTGCCGTTTCTACCCACACACACCTGCGAGGTTCCTCGTGCCCAGCCCTGACCACTTTCCCTTTGTATGGCTCTTGTCCACCCCTCCTTACATAAGGACAGAACCCAAATCCACAGTCAGTGAGGCTCTCACCTCTGAGCTTGACTCCCACTCACCTCACAGCCACGTGCAAATACCCACCAAGCTCCAAATCCACGCATACCGACGAGCCTGAGCCCACACTGCCCCAGACCTCTCCCATCCCAGCAGCCAATACCTCTCTAGCTACCAACCTCCATGCCCCCACTCCTCTCTGTTGTAGGACCCACAGCAAGGCGCTCGGTGCCACCCCAGCCCTCAGTATTCTAGCTCAGGCTCTCACCCTAACCCAAGCTGTCATGGCCTCCTCCCCACCTCTGTCCCACACCGAGGCTGTCTGTCAGGTCTTCTACTCCTGCTGCTGCCAAACTCCGAAGTCAGTCTGTCTTTCAACAGGGCTGGTTCCTTCCTTCCACATACATGGCTGCTTCTGTCCCATTTCCACTTCCTGCACCTACGAAGCTGCCAGCACCCAGCCGCCACCACTCTCCTTCAGGGCTCTGTCCACGTGCACAGATTCCCTCAAACAGAGCCCACAGCGAGGCCCCTTTGGCCTGACCTCTCTTTCTCCCTCTTCACAGGACCTCCACAACCAGACGTGAGCCTGTGGAGCCTTCCGCCTCTGCCTAGACCCTCACAGGCCCCGCCCCTTTCCAGATCTGTTTGCAGTGGCTCCTCCCACTGTCTCTCACACCTGCTGCTAGCCACACGTGTCTCTCCGCTGCTGCAGACTGTTAGTCTGGAGCATGTGGAGACCGTGTCTTGTTTTACAGATGACACGAGCCTAATGGCTGGAGTGTCAAACAGGATAAACACTTCAGGTTTGTTCAATTGATGAATCAATAAACATGCGAAGATGCATGTGGGAGCCAGGGGTGCACTTGGCTGCAAGGCTGTGGCCCTGCCCCACAGGCTACACATTCCCAGAGGGTGGTTCAGGCACACCTGCAGTTGCCACCAACAGCCCCAGATGTGAACATCTGCAGTGGGCTGCAGGTGCTGGTATCATGGACTGGGGCTTTGGAAAGCCTTCTGCTTGGAGACTGAGCCACTGCATTCCAGCAAGGCCTCAGAGGGGGCCAGCAGAGGACCGTGGCACTGTGCCTGTCAAGCAGGCAGGAATACTGGAACCTTCTGAACACCCAGTGCCTTCCAACTCAAGCCTTGAAGCTTGACTGCAATGCTGAGTGGAAAAATGACTGAGGTGACCAAATCAATGGATAAAGAAGTCATGGCCACCAGACAGTGGTGGCACATGCCTTTAATCCGAGCACTCGGGAGGCAGAGGCAGGCGGATCTCTGAGTTGGAGACCAGCCTGGTCTACAAGAGCTAGTTCCAGGACAGGCTCCAAAGCTACAGAGAAACCCTGCCTCGAAAAAAAATAAATAAATCATGAGGACCACCTGGCACTAGGTCCAGGTTCTTAGAGGTCTCTCAGAGGAAGAGATGAGGCCCCAGGAAAGCAGAGGATGAAGAAGAGCCCACACTGGTCCACATCAGCAGGGGCTTCAAGGGCTTCTCCAGGAGAAGGTGGGATTTGGTCCATGCAGAGAATAGTGTGGGCCAGGGGCCTAAGGTGGGAAAGAGTAAGGAAGGCAGAGTGGCTCTGTGTGAGGGAGGAGGGCTAGTGAGGGAGGAGAGCTGTGTGAGGGAGGAGGGCTGTGTGAGGAGGGAGGAGGGCTAGTGAGGGAGGAGGGCTAGTGAGGGAGGAGAGCTGTGTGAGGGAGGAGGGCTATGTGAGGGAGGAGGGCTAGTGAGGGAGGAGAGCTGTGTGAGGGAGGAGGGCTGTGTGAGGAGGGAGGAGGGCTAGTGAGGGAGGAGGGCTAGTGAGGGAGGAGAGCTGTGTGAGGGAGGAGGGCTAGTGAGGGAGGAGGGCTATGTGAGGAGGAGGGCTGTGTGAGGGAGGAGGGCTGTGTGAGGAGGAGGGCTGTGTGAGGGAGGAGGGCTGTGTGAGGAAGGAGGACTGTGTGAGGGAGGAGGGCTGTGTGAGGGAGGAGGACTGTGTGAGGGAGGAGGGCTGTGTGAGGGAGGAGGGCTGTGTGAGGAGGAGGGCTGTGTGAGGAAGGAGGGCTGTGTGAGGGAGGAGGGCTGTGTGAGGGAGGAGGACTGTGTGAGGGAGGAGGGCTGTGTGAGGGAGGAGGGCTGTGTGAGGGAGGAGGGCTAGTGAGGGAGGAGAGCTGTGTGAGGGAGGAGAGCTGTGTGAGGGAGGAGAGCTGTGTGAGGGAGGAGGGCTAGTGAGGGAGGAGAGCTGTGTGAGGGAGGAGGGCTAGTGAGGGAGGAGGGCTGTGTGAGGGAGGAGAACTGTGTGAGGGAGGAGGGCTGTGTGAGGGAGGAGGGCTGTGTAAGGAGGGAGGAGGGCTAGTGAGGGAGGAGGGCTGTGTGAGGGAGGAGAGCTGTGTGAGGGAGGAGAGCTGTGTGAGGAAGGAGGGCTGTGTGAGGAAGGAGGGCTGTGTGAGGGAGGAGGGCTGTGTGAGGGAGGAGGGCTGTGTGAGGAGGGAGGAGGGCTGTGTGAGGGAGGAGGGCTGTGTGAGGAAGGAGGAGGGCTGTGTGAGGGAGGAGGGCTGTGTGAGGAGGGAGGAGGGCTGTGTGAGGGAGGAGGGCTGTGTGAGGAAGGAGGAGGGCTGTGTGAGGGAGGAGGGCTGTGTGAGGAGGGAGGGCTGTGTGAAGGAGGAGGGCTGTGTGAGGAGGGAGGGCTGTGTGAAGGAGGAGGGCTGTGTGAGGAGGGAGGGCTGTGTGAGTAGGAGGGCTGTGTGAGGAAGGAGGGCTGTGTGAAGGAGGAGGGCTAGCCACAGAGCAGCAGCGCTGGAGCAGAGCAGGGTGAGTCAGGAGTATGTTAGGGAAGAGCAGAGTCTGCGTCGGCCCCAAAGGAGTAAGTGTGCCCTGGTGCTGGACACCTGCCCTGGCTCTAAACTCCAGGTCAGCCCAGAGCAGGCCAGCAGGCAGGGCCCCAGAGGATGGTGAGGGGTTCGTGCAAATCCTTCCAGGCAGCTGAGACCAGGGAAAGGGGCCTGGCTACACATTCCACCGAGCCTGACCTCTCACCTCCATCTCGCCAACCTGCCGTTGCAGCTGAAAGCACTGTGTCTCAAGCTCCTCCTGCCTCTCTGTTGCAATGCCTCCTGGAGAAGAAGTGAGTGAGTCTACTGCCACAACCTAGAGCCTGGCAAGAGATCTGCCCAAAGGGCTTCTGGGGATCCTCTGAGAACCACCCCTAAGCTGGTCTTGCTGATCTCTCTCTTAACCCTGAGTGGTGGAGGTGGAGGTGGTGGTGGTGGTAGTGGGTTTGCCTGAACTGACTTTCGAGAGCCAGCCATCCCTTCTTTCACTGGAGCGTGCCCCCCATACTCTCAACAGAGAAGTCTGTGTATAAGGCATGGGGTGAAGGGTTATTATCCCTCTGGTCCCATCTGTCCAGACCCTACCAGGAGTCTGCCTGATGCCCTTGGAGTCTTGATTCCCAAAGCCACTGTCCAGGCTCCCATGATTCCAGGGACCTAAGCAGGTACCTGACCCAGGGCTTCTTACCCTGGTTCTGCTGGAGGGTCTGCACCAAATCCTCCAGGGCCAGGATCTTCTGGTCCTGAAGCAGTGGAACTCAGAGTGAGTGCAAGTCCTGGTGGGTCCCAGAACCCCACAGGGTAGTAATGAGGTAACTTTAGCCCTCCCCATGGGCCGAGCCTTTGAGCCTTTGAGCATAAACCTGTCCTTATTGCCCTTCGGTATAGCCCCTGCTCTGAGCCTTGATAACCCCATCTCTCTGATAGTCGCACTAGCTGAGGAAAGGCCCAGCCCATCTTGGGCCCAGTGTCCAGGTCCTCCCTCTGCTCACCAGCCTGCTAACTACCCAGCCCACATTCTACCAGGCTCTGCCCTCTGCTAAGCTCATGGAGACCAAGATCATCCATAGGTCATGGCTTGCCATCAAAGCAGGCTATTCTGGGGCTGGAGAGATGGCTCTGTGGTTAAGAGCACTGACTGTTCTTCTAAAGGACCCTTCCAGAGGACCCAGGTTCCATTCTCAGCACCCACATGGCAGCTCACAACTGTGGCTTTGGAGCCTGTCCTGGAACTAGCTCTTGTAGACCAGGCTGGTTTCAAACTCACAAAGATCCGCCTGTCTCTGCCTCCCAAGTGCTGGGATTAAAGGCGTGCCCCAGCACCGCCCAGCACGTAATTTTTTTTTAAAGATTTATTTATTTATTATGTATACAACATTCTGCCTCCATGTATGCCTGCACACCAGAGAAGGGCACCAGATCTCAGTACAAATGGTTGTGAGCCACCATGTGGTTGCTGGGAATTGAACTCAGGACCTCTGGAAGAGCAGCCAGTGCTCTTAACATCTGAGCCATCTCTCCAGCCCCCCAGCACGTAATTTTTTTAAAATATTTTTTAAAAACCAGGCTGTTCCATTCAAGGAAACAGTCCTCCCTGGCTGTCTCCTGCCTCAGCCCTTACCTTGGACAGTATCTCATCACTCTGGACCTTCAACTGTTGCTCCAGCTCCCGCAGCTTCCTGACCATGGTAGTCATCAGATCCGAGTCATCGAATACAGGGACTGTCAAGTGGACAAAGTTTCTAGTGCTCAGGTCTGGAGCTGAGGCTGACGTGGGAAGGGCCAGAGAGGGAGAGGGCCACAAGGATGGAAGGAGCAGCCTCAACAGCAGTAATGTTCAGGCATGGGCCTTAAAGCTCTTTACACGGAGCAGCTCACGCCAACCCCACAGTGGGCTGTGAAGTCAGTGGGCTACAGGCAACTTTGTGAAGCTGGGTGGGGTGCAGCAACTTGTTCCAGGGGCACACATCAGTGCAATACATAGGCTACGTCATTTAAGTCATGTGTGCGTGTGTGTGTGTGTGCAGGCTTATATATTCCCATGCACACACATGCAGAGCAAAGGAGGACATGGGTGCCTTCCTCTATCACTCTCACTTTTTTTTTTTTTTTTTGGTGGCAGTGGTGGGGCAAACTAGGGCCATATGCATGCTAGGCAAATGCTGAACCTAAAGATTGCTGTTTGGGGTAGACTAGCTGGCCAGAAACTCCCACAATCTACCTGTCTCTGATCTCTTCTGGTGGGGTTAAGACATACAGAGCCATGACAGGGCTTTATATGGATGCTGGGGCTTGACTGCAGGGCCTCTTGCATTCATGAGTACTTTTACCCACCCGCCATCTCCTTGCCATCAAGCCTGGTGACCTGAGTTGGATTCCTGGAATCCACGTGATAGAAGAAAAAGAATGAGTTGTGGACACATACACACTCAACCTTGTGTGTGACCACAGGAACACACACAATAAATAAATAGATAATCACCCAACGCCCCTGTATTTTCTAACACAAGTGGTTGGGATTTTGTCAAATGGGCGTGGTGGTGCACACCTTTAATCCCAACACTTGGGAGGCAGAGGTAGGGAGAGCTGTGAGTTGGAGGCCAGCCTGGTCTGCAGAATGAGTTCTAGGCCAGCAGGGGCACACAGTGAAATCCTGTTGAAAAGACAAAGGTAAGCCAGGCGATGGTGGCGCACGCCTTTAATCCCAGCACTTAAGAGGCAGAGGCAGGCGGATCTCTGTGAGTTCGAGACCAGCCTGGTCTACAGAGCTAGTTCCAGGACAGGCTCCAAAGCCACAGAGAAACCCTGTCTCAAAAAAAAAAAAAACAAAGGTAAACATGGCTGTTTTAAAGATCTAAAGAGGCACAGATAATACTGCAGCGATGCATGAAGCCGCGTGCCTCCCAGGCCCCAGATCAGGGGAAAATCATTCTGAGAGACACTGGACCCGCTGAGGAGACCGGAATGTAGGAAAGAGAGATGTTAAGGGGATTAATACATTACCCAGAGGTGCAGCGATAACACTGTCTGTGCTTCCTTATCATTAGGGCTGCAGGGGCACTGAAGGAGCTAGATCTGCGGTCAGGGTCAGGACCTCTGGGTTCCCTCTAGCCTGCTCATCCAAGATGCCCTTCTGTGCCTGTCTCTGCAGGCGGGGGAGGTGACCCCGGTGAGAGCTTAGCTACTATAAGGTGGGGGACATTGGACTCCTACTTCAGCTTGTCTGTACACTGAAAATGCTCCAAATCAAGCCCGGAGCCAGGGTGGTGCTGTGCCACTTTCATCCCAGCACAGGAAGACCAGGAGTTCAAGGTCATTCATGGCTATAGTGAGTCTGAGGCCAGCCTAAACCACACGAGGTGTCCCAAACCTCACCCTCAAAAAAAAAAGAAAGAAAGAAAAAAGGAATGAAGGAAGAAAAGAGTGAGTGAGATGGGACAACACAAGCCCTCTTCATCCCATAGACACTAACTACCCTAACTATATGGAAAGCAGGAACTGCAGCCATTGTCATGAGACCACACCAGATACCCAGGATGGCATAGGAGAAAGATGAAGAAAACCAAACTCTATCTTGACGTCATCTTCAAGTCCCTGAATTACCAGCCCTGGAGTTGCCTCCTTAGGGCTTCTTTGCCCAAGGGATAACACAGCTCCCTAGTGTGTATGTTCACGGAGTCAGGGCTCTCTGGAACCTAGAACCAAAAGCATCTTTTATTCTTTCTTTGGGGGGGGGGTCGAGACAGGGGTTTCTCTGTAGCTTTGGAGTCTGTCCTGGAACTAGCTCTTGTAGACCAGGCTGGTCTCGAACTCACAGAGATCGCTTGCCTCTGCCTCTCGAGTGCTGGGATTAAAACCATGAGCCACCACCGTCCGGCTGCCAAAAAGCATCTTAAGCCACTTTTTTGTTTTGTTCCTTCCTTCCTTCCTTCCATTCGTTTTGTTTTTTGAGATAGGGTTTCTCTGTGTAACAGCCCTAGCTGTCCTGGAACATTCAATCTATAGATCAGGCTGGCCTCGAACCCACAGAGATCCGCCTCTCTGAATGCTAGGATTAAAGGAGTGCACCACCACCCAGCACCTTAAGCAGGAACAGCATACAGGGCATGCTGCCCTCACTGGGGCAGTATGGAGAAAAGGAAAAGTCCACACGAGAAGTGGGGAAGACAAGGGAGCACTGAGAAAGCAGGAAAGACCCTAGGAGCAATGGGTGACTGTGGAGCCATCAACCATCTAGCTAGCGCAGTCAATCTGAAAAGGAGGCAATGGGGCAGGCGAGGCTGCTGCTGAGCAGAGAAATGGAGGAGAGGCAGGTCCTATTGGAGACCTTGGTGGGGACACACACCAGCTGGGAGTGGCAGGGACAGGTGGAGAGAGGATGTAGAGTCCCTAAAATGGAAGAAGGTGGCGGGTGCACGACGGCTGCTGTCCCCAGCAAGGTGCAGGAGATCCTGTCTTTGATTAAGTCACTGTGGGACTTGAGCCAGGAAAGTCCTGTCTCTTCTACTTTAACCCTCTGCAATGTCAAATAGAGGAGTTTAGTCTAAGGCACCTCCTGCTGTCCTTCAGTAAGGTGACCACTGCTCTAAGTACTCTGAGCGAGAGCTAGAAAGCAAAGAGATGTTAAAGTTGCTTAAGCCATCAGGGCTCATCCCCAACTTCCCCTGATCCTGCCCAGTGCCTGTCTGGCCTCTCTACCCCGACCCCACCCCACTGTAGGCAATTCCATATAGGCCTTTGCAGACACAAAGTCAGGTAAGAACACCCTACTATGGGACTCTCAGCCTTTCGAAAAGCAGATGGCCAGAGGCTCCCCTTCAGGCCCTTCACTGTCTCTGAACCTGAACTGCAGACCCGCTGATAACACATTTGCTAGAGACTGGAGAGGTGCTAGTCACAGCCTGGCCTGGGGGTTGGTCAGGCCCCCAACCTGCGGCTTTAGGTTAAATCCTGTCCTGGATGGGTTTGGGGATACAGGCACTAGGGCAGCTAGCCAGAAGGAGGAGCAGTGCCTCAACCCAGCAGGTGAGAATAGGAGCCCTGGGTCACAGGTCCTCACCCCACCTCTAGAGCCTCTGCTGCTGCTGTGAGCAAGGGGTCCCACAGCCCTTTAGCCCTCTGCTCTCACCTTGCCTACTCACAGGGGCACCAACGCCTCCATAGCAGGAAGGGACAGAGATCTTTTCTTCTGAGTCGTGTCCATCATTCAGCATGTCCACCTCATCTTCTGCAGACAGGAACGCCGAGGTCACTGCTCTGGCGCCACAACCCAGAAAGCACTCTGGCCCTGGGCCCTGGCCAGAAGAAACAGCTTATATACTGCCCCCCAAGGATACACAGTCAAGGGAGCGATAAGGCCAGGGCTCCAGGGAGGGAAGGCAAAGGCAGAGGCTGAGGTCCACATCTCTGGTCTTCCCATAGTGTCAGGGTCCCATAACCACCTCACATTAGGCAGAGAAGTTCTATGACAGTGTGGGCATTTCTGCTGAGGAGCAGGGCAAGGGGTGGAGAGCTGGAGAGTACGGGGAGCAGACCAGATGCCCAGCCTCATAAGACCTCAGCACGCTCTTTCCCTAGCTGCCCAGCTGTGTAAGGTGAGGGGAGGGGCACAGGCAGAGCACACACTCACCATCTCTGTAGATTCTTATCCCTCGCCTCCTGGGAACCCAGGCAGGAAGAAGGAACAAATACAAATTAAGCCTCTTGGAATGCCACCAAGGGAAGGTTTCAGGCCCCATGCAAGGCTAAAAGAGATAGAGGTTAAGCCTCTGTCTCCTGAAGACTCCCCCCCCCCCACCAAGCTGTCCTTAGCCAGGGTGATCTGAGGGACAGCATGCTGTACATTGTTTAACTGCTCCCAACAGAGAAAGATAGAGGGACACTGCAGGACCGTTTTGGTGGGAAGAGTCCACAGCCCATGGAGCTGGCCCTAGCTCCTCTCTGTAGCACAGTGGGCCCAGGCTTGCTGCTTAGCCTCCCTGAATCACCCTGGCCTAAGCAAGACTCCAAGTGTGTTCAGAAAAGCAACAAGGAAACAGGATGTAGAAAAAGCTTTGCTCCAGGTGTGGTGGCACACGCCTCCAGCACTTTGGAGGTCGGGGCAGTGGATCTTTGTAAATTTGAGTCCAGCCTGGTCTACAGAGAGAGTTCCAGGATGGCCAGGGCTACACAGAGAAACCCTGTCTTGAAAAAACAACAACAACAATAATAATAAAAAAAAAAAGAAAAAAGCTTTACAAGAGGACTGGAACAAGATATTCGGCACTGGCACAGAGCCCAGCACAGACGGCCCAGGCTGACAGGACACTCATGTCTGCAGAGCCAGTGAGTGAACAGTGAATGACAAGACTCTCACGGGGCCAGGCCTTCCAGAAAGCACCACCCGATCTTTGGTCCACACAAAGCAGTGTTCCCGGAGGCACAGAGAAAAGGAAGATGGACACCGAAAGCCACCAACGGCTCTCTGTATGTCTGTATTTCCCTAGCACTAGCGTCATTCTCCTCTGGTGAGGGAGGGCAAGGACACAGGGCAGGGGCACAAGGACCTAGAGGCCAGCTGCCTCCTTCTTACCCAGGATTCACAGACTCCGACTCTAGGGGCACCTTCCGTGTCTTGCTAAGAGAGGCCAGAGGTGAGCTCATTGCTCTAGTCTTGAGGCTAGCTGTCAGGAACTCCTGAGAGGAAACAGGGGAGTCAGTCCTTGGGGACACAGGAGGCCCAGGACTTCAGGTCAGGAGGAGGAAACGGCAGCTTTTCCTGAAGAGGAGCACTGTCCAGGAGAAGCAGACCTCATTCCTCCAATGTGGGCCAGGGTTCCTGATGTCTGCTGGCTCCTCTGAGCAGCTGACTCTCTGCTCTAAACATGGAGCCCCTTGCCTGTTGAGGTGAAGGGCCTGGAACTTCCCCAAGCTTAGAGTGTGGGCACAGACTTATGTGTTCTTATGGATCCATCACTGAGCTGGTTGGCATAAAGCCCGATCTCCTCCCCGCCTGCAGAACCCAGGAGCCACCCCGATCATCTCAGGCAGAGTGGGCTACCCACAGGCAGGAGTCATTGAAGATACAGCCATGTACCATGGAGGTCAACCGCCTGGGTCCTTGCACATGCCCTGCAGCCCAGCGTTAACTGGCACCTCACTTCCTCCCTGTAAAATGTGCATGGTATCAGCACCTACCAGACAGGTGACCAGAGAGGGCACGCAAAGTCCCAAAGCATTCTGCCCAATGCCAAACTCCAAGGCAGGCACACGCCAGCTGAATTGTGGCTGTGTGGGGCCATTGTTATTCACACATGGGACTAACACTCGAAAATGCTGACTCCCCTCTTCTGATGAGGAATGTGTGTGTGTAAGTCAGCTCTAACTAAAGCCACCTCTCTGTTCCCTTCATAAGTGATTAAAAGCTAGCAAGTCTAGAGCCAGAGAAGGGATCTCCGCTAGGGAGGGTCTGAAGTGTGTCTTTTCAGAATGAACCGTAGGCAGTCCTTGGGAAATGTGACACTGCCCTTCCCTAATGCACTGGTCGGTTTGTATCAACATGACACCAGCTAGCGCCATCTGGGAAGAGGGAGCCTCCATGGAAAAAGGCTCCCATTGGGTTAGGCTGTAGGCAAGTGGGCCGCAGCCCTCTGCTGGCTGTGCCATTCCTAGGCAGGGAGGTCCTGAGTTAGATAAAAGCGGGCTGAGCAAGTCATGGGGAGCAGGCCAGTTAGCAGCAATCCTCCGTGGTCTTTATTTCATTTCCTGCCTGACTTTCCTCCATGTTGGACTATGACATAGGAAGTCTAGGCTAAGTAAACTCCTTCCTTCCCAAATTCCTTTTGGGCGTGGTCTACAGAGAGCAAACAAGGACAGACTGACAACTGACACTCT
Source organism: Microtus pennsylvanicus (assembly GCF_037038515.1). Lineage (NCBI taxonomy): Eukaryota > Metazoa > Chordata > Mammalia > Rodentia > Cricetidae > Microtus > Microtus pennsylvanicus. The sequence goes on along the minus strand of NC_134591.1, from coordinate 65,583,748 downwards.
CCTATAGGGAACCTATGCTGCCTGGAGGCAGCCTCCTCACCCACCATCCAGCCTCCTGGTCACATCCCTGCATTGCTCTGTGACTCTCTGGGTTCCCGCATGATTTGTGTGGCTAAACAGGACAGCCCCCAGAGGCTTCTTTCCCTGATGCCCACAAGCAACAAAGACATGCCACACCCCTGAACAAACCTCCCCAAGGGCTCCTTTCACCCTTGAATGAAAAACTCAAAGCTGGGCATGGTGATGCAATACCTTTAATCCCAGCTCTTGGGGGAGACAGATCCCTGTGTGTTCCAGGTCAGCCAGGGCTACATAGTGAGATCCTGTCTAAAAAAAAGGAGGAAGAGGAGGAGGGCGAGGAGGAGGAGGAGGGCAAGGAGAGGAGGAAAATAAAATTCCCATGGGTGATCTGGCCCTGTTTGCCTCCTCAGTTTATCTGCCCCCCCAAACCATCTCTGCACTGAAGACAGCTAAGCAACGCCTTGAACACAGGGCTCCCCGTCACTAGCCTCCTCTCCCAGGAACCAAGCTCTTCCATTTTTGGTGGTAAGCCTAGGCCTAATGGCTGCTCTCTCTCCAGCCCTAGCCTCCTCTTCTGGAATGGACTCCTCTGACCCATACTCTTCCTGTGCCCAGGCTAACCCCTCTGTTTTCCTTGTTTCCTCCTAGGCTGTAATTTAGCTCTTCATTTGGAAACTATCAGAGAGTCACAGGAAAGCAGATCTAAGAGGTCCCATATCCACTACCCAGCCTCTTTCTGTAGTTACCGTTTTACACAACCCCAGTAAAGCATGAGCAGCAGCAGCTGTTTCCGTGGTTTGTGTGTACAGGCCGGTGCCACCTGACCACATGGACAGACGGGGTTTAACCACCACCATCAAGACGTAGGCCTTTCCCACCCCCACACTTTCTCCTGTAGCCGGAGGCACCCTCTGCCGCCTCACTAGCCTGGACCGCAGGCAACCACAACTGTTTTATCCCTACAATTTTCTGATTGATTGATTGATTGATTGATTGATTGATTGATTGATTGATTGATTTAGACAAGGTCTCAAGGACTGCAGTGATGGCTCAGAGGTTAAGAGCGCTGCCTGCTCTTCTAGAGGTCCTGAGTTCAATTCCCAGCAACCACAAGGTAGCCACAACCATCAGGAATGAGATCTGGTTCCCTCTTCCAGCATGTAGGCAGAACGACTATATACATAATAGATAAATAATTTTTTTTAATTTTTTTGTTTGTTGTTTTTAGTTTTCTTTTTTTTTTTTTTTTTTTGGTTTTTCGAGACAGGGTTTCTCTGTGGTTTTGGAGCCTGTCCTGGAACTAGCTCTTGTAGACCAGGCTGGTCTCGAACTCACAGAGATCCGCCTGCCTCTGCCTCCCGAGTGCTGGGATTAAAGGCGTGCGCCACCACCGCCTGGCCGATAAATAATTTTTTTTAAAAGGTGGACCTGTCTACCTCCTTTAGAAAAGAAAGACAAGGTCTCAGCATGTAGCCCTGGTTGGCCTAGAACTCACAGATCTCACCTGCCTGTGCCTCCTAAGCATCACTCCTGCGCAGCTCTGGAGTTCCCTTTGATAAAGCTACATAAATAGAGTCATAAACTATATAATCACCTTTTTCCTTACATACTGTTAGCAAGACAGACTTCATATACTTCACCATTTCAAAGTAAAATTAAGGGGTTTTCAGTCAGGATTTCTGTGTAGCCCTGGCTGTCCTAGAACTTGCTCCGCAAACTAAGGGACCCACCTGCCTGATTCTGCCCCTGGAGTGCTGGGATTAAAGGTGTCTGCTCAGCTTTAAGAGTTGTTTGTATACTTGGTTTTGTTTTTTTTTTTTTGGTTTTTAATGTTTTGCTATTGAGACAAGGTCTTACTATCTAGTCCAGGATGGCCTCTAACTTGGGATCCTCCTGCCTCAGTCTCCCAGTGCCCAGAGTCCTGCAACTGCCACCACTATTTACCTCTCTGTATATGCATGGGTGCACACACATACAGGTGTGTGTGCACGACCACCTGGAGTGTCAGTCCTCAGACACTCTCCACACTGTACTATTATTTTTTTTAAAGTTTGTCACTAGCCTGGAACTTGTCAATCTAAGGTGGCAAGCAACAAGCCCTGTGGATCCCCCTGCCTCCACTTTCCCAGCACAGGGATGACAAATGCTGGCCTGGGACACATGTGGGTTTTTGTTTTATTTTAAGTGTGTATTTTATTTATTTGTTTATTATTTATGTATTTGTGTGTGTGCACGTGTGTTTTGCACACGCACACACCATGGTGAACATGTGAAAGTCAAGAGGGTATCCTGAAGAAATCAGTGTTCTTTTGCCACCACATGGATCCTGGAGAAGGAATTCAGGTGGTCAGACACGGCAGCAGGAGCCTTTACCCTCTGAGTCATCTTGCCAACCCTCACATCTGTTTTTTAAAATAGGTTCTAGAAATCAAAGTCAGGTCCTCAAGCTTCCTAAGCAAGTGCTTCACCAACTAACCTGTCTCCCTAGCCCCTTGCTGTTACTTTGAGACAAGATTTCACTGTTTAACTCTGTCTGGCCTCTCAGTCACAGAGATTCTCTGCCTCAGCCTCCTGAGTGCTGAGATTACAGGCATGAGTCACCAAAAGACCCTGTGAAGCCCAGTGTAGTGGTGCACATCTGTGGTCCAGCAAAGGGAAGGCTGAGCTCAAGGTTAGCATGGGCTACAGAGCATAACCAGGCCAGCCAGAGGCACACGGTAAGACCTAGCCAAAAACAAATGCACACCAGGGCCGTAGTGGTGCAGGCCTTTAATCCCAGCACTCGGGGGCAAAGGCAAGTGGATCTCTGTGAGTTCAAGGCTAGCCTGGAACTAGCCTGGGCTACAAGAGCTAGTTCCAGGACACCTAGAGCTGTTGCAGAAAAACCGTAACAGAAAAACCGTGTCTCAGAAAATTAATAATAATAATGATAATAAAAATAAAAGAACAGTCGGGCAGTTGGGCTGTGGTGGTGAACGCTTTGAATCCCAGCACTCCGGAGGATCACAGAGACAGGAGGATCTCTGTGAGTTTGAGGCCAGCTGGTTTATGGTCTACAGAGTGAGTTCCAGGACAGTCGGGACTGTTACACAGAGAAACCCTGTCACGAAAAACCAAAGAAGAAAAATAAAAAGAAAAGTCAAACTTAAAAAAAAAAAAAACACAAAAACCTGTGCACCTTAATAGCTTACTCTCCTCTACCTTCCAGCTCCTCCCCACTTCTCCCAGCCAAGCCTAGGTGGTTATTAACAGATCTGCCCAGTCTGGACATTTCCTATAAATGGAGCATAAACACGACGAGGATTTATAGTGAGGGGTGGTGTGGAGACTTATGTCAATCATGTTATCGGTAAAACAGACTCGCCCAACCGAACCCAACAGTGTGCCACAAAGTCAGCTCCAACTTCATTGTGTTTCTCTCTCCTTTACTCTCGCTTCATCCCGTCAGTGAGCAAACCCTTTAGACGAAACTCTGCAATGTCTCTCACGGTGAACTCTTTTTTCCTCATGCCTCTCAGGCCTCTCTGGATGCAATTCTTTCAGGCTATTATACCGCAGGTTTTACTTTTACTCTTGTCTAAGCTGGTGGTGTACCTTCCTTTGAGCTCTGGGCCCTGAGGACAGAATTAAGTAATGCCTTCAGTGGTCCGGGAATTTCTCCTGAACAGGACTGTGCCTTCTCCCCGGGGCCAAAAACACGTTGTTGTTGCTGCTCCAGGCACTTGGGGTTGAAAAGCTAGACAGGTGCTCTACCACTGAGATAACCTCAGTCCTTTTAAACTTATTTTAATGTCTTATTTATTTGTATTTTATGTGTATTGGCGTTCTACCTGCATATATATCTGTGTGAGGGTGTCAGATCCCCTGGAACTGGAGTTACAATCATAAGCTGCCATGTGGGTGTTGGGAATTGAACCTGGGTCCTCTGGAAGAGCAGTCAGAGTGCTCTTAACCTGAGCTAACTCTCCAGCCCCCAAATTTATATTTAATTAATTAACACTTTTTTAAGGGCTGGAGTGTAGAGAGCTGCGTGGAGCCACACCTGATAATCAGCTCCTAATATTGGCTAAGGCCTGATCACGCAATGATTGTCAGCTGCTTGCATATGCGTGGCCCTATGGGCAGTGCCCACCTGGCAATCTGGGGTTGGCGGCCCGTGCTTTTTTAAGGGCTGGGGGAGGTTTGCCCTGAGAGAAAGAGGGAAGAAAGAGAGAGAGAGGGAGGGGGAGAGGGAGAGAAAGAAAAAGAGAACAAAGTCCTGAATAAACTGCTAGCGAGAAGAGCTCTGGTGTTGTGTCTTCCTTGCTGGTCGAGGTGGGCGTGACACTGGAGAGTGAGCCCAGGGCCTCACACTTGCTACACAGGCGCTACATTGCTGAGCTACTACGTCTATGGTCTTTTGTTTTTTTTAAATGATAAAATCTTGGACTTAAAAATGGCTCGGAGAGGGCTGGAGAGATGGCTCAGCGGTTAAGAGCATTGGCTGCTCTTCCAGAGGTCCTGAGTTCAATTCCCAGCAACCACATGGTGGCTCACAACCATCTGTAATGATATCTGGTGCCCTCTTCTGGCCTGCAGGCACACACGTAGAAAGAATATTGTATACATAATAAATAAATATTTTTAAAAAAATGGCTCGGAGGTTAGAAGCAATTGCTGCTCTTGAAGAGAGCCCGCGTTTGGTTTCCAGCGTCCACGTGATAGCTCACAACCCCCTAGTAACTCCAGTTCCAGGGAATCTGATGCTTTCTTCTGGCTTCCTCCGACACCAGGCATGCACGTGGTACAGACAAATACATGCAGACAACTTACATATATGAATAAAATTATATACACAGAAAAAGAGAGGTCTTTGCCCACTGTGGCCCTGAATGGACTCTTAAGTCCAGGCTGGTTTTGAACACGTGGCCCTCCTGCTCCTGCCTCCTGAGTGGTTAGGATCACAGGTCTGCAGAGCACCAGCCCCAGCCTTCTATTGTGTTCAGTTATTTGTTTTTTAAAGATAAGAGTCTCACTACGTAGGCCAGGCTGGCTTCAAACTCAGAGATCCTCTCCTGCCTCTGCCTCTAGAGTGTTGAGATTAAAGGCCTGCACAATCAACCTGGCCTTGCTTTACTTTTTTAAAATTTGAGGCAAGGTCTCGCTAAATTGCCCTAAAAGGCCAGAGATGGGTTTCACACTCGCAGGCCTCCTGCCTCAGCCGCCACAACCGATGAAGGTTGTCACGGTGCGGTTGTCGCCTCAGGTGAGGGTTACAAACACGTCCTGTGCCTCTCTAGGGGACAGAGCTCGGGGACACCCTGGGCACAGTGACTGCCAGGTGGCTGCGCGCCCAAACCCCGCCCCGAGCGCCCGCCTTCTGCTCCGCCTCCACGCGCGGACACCGTGAGCGGGATCCCCACGCCCCTCCTGAACCGAGCCACGCAGACCGCGAGTCCGCAAAGTCAGGGCGAGGGCCCTGGCCTGCGGGAGGACTTGGCGGGGCAGAAAGGCCTGGCCGAGACTCACCACGGGGCCAGCGAGCCGTCCCGCGGCGCCGCCATCTTGTTGTCTCGGGGTTTCCCAGGCGACCGGGACTCGAGCACTTCTCATTGGCTAACTCCGAGAGGCTCGCTGACGAATCAGTGGGCAACGACAGCGGCTGTAGCCGACGGTGCCCGAGCCGCTCGGGATACTTCAGGTCCCAGAATGCACTGCTCTGTGAGGTCAGAGGTCACAGAGCTTTGCTGGGAGCCTCTGGGTCCAAATCAATACTGAGTTAAATTAATCTTGGGGACGTAACCTTTCTTTTGTTTCCCCATCTGATCATTCAAAGATGAATTGGACGGAATCAGTTACTTAATAAATATTTAAATCTCAGTTTCTTCTCTAACTTATGGACTAGATGAAACCCTGTAGGAATTGGGTAACATACCCACTCCTAGTTTGTAAATTTCCACTCCCTGAGCCTCATAGCTAGACGGCTCAGCGGGTTAAGGCGCTGGCCGCCAAACTTGACCAGAGTTCTGTCACTGGGGCACTCATGGCAGGAAAAGACTTCTGGAGCTGTCTTCTGACTCCCACACAGACACTACCCACATGTACACACAAAATAAATTACTAGAGCCCGGGCGGTGGTGGCCCATGTGTTTAAACCCAGCACAGAAGCAGGCGAATCTCTGTGAGGTCAAAGCCAGCCTGGTCAGACATCCCATTTCCTTCAGGTGTAAAATGAAGATAAAGCCTACCCGATACAGGGTCACAGGTGCTTAAGAGAGGTTAACGCAAAGTACATATGAAAATACCTGTATAGATGTTTGCAAAAATATTTCTTGCCAGGCAGTGGTGGCTCAGGCCTTTAATCCAAGCACTCTGGAGGCAAAGGCAGGGGGATCTCTGAGTCCCAGGACAGCCATGTCGGTTGAGACCCTGTTGGGGGTAGAATGCCAGATATCCTGCATATCAGATGTTTACATTATGATTCATAACAGTAGCAAAATTACAGTTATGAAGCAGCAGCAAAATAACTGTATGGTTGGGGTCACCACAACATGAGGAGCTGTATTAAAGGTCTCAGCACTGGGAAGGTTGAGAACCAAGGCTAAACTCTCCTCAGAGTCCCTTTCCAACCCCTGTCACTCAGAGCACTGTCTGAGACCCTAGAAATCTCTCTGGGGTCTCCAGCTTCAAACAAGCCTTGAGGGCTAGGAGACCTTGGAGCGCTGTCTGCTTAACTTCCACACTGCCTCGACTCCCTTTGCTTCTGGGATGGGGCTCTACCGCTCCACTGGCTGCCTCTTTAGTCTGTCCACGATCTGAGTCTCTTTTTTGTTGTTTTTCCAGATAGGGTTTCTCTATATGTAGTCCTAGCTGTCCTGGAACTTAGAGAGATCTGTCTTCCTCTGCCTCCTAAGTGCTGGGATCAAAGGTGTGCACCACCACCGTCACTGGCTGAGTTCCTACTCTTGAGTGGATAGAATCTACTTGACTTTCTGGTCATTTCCTGAAAGATGCTTGTCATATCTGGCTCCTTTGTGGTTAGGAGCTTACTGTGAGCTGGCAGCTCAGGGAGGAAGTGAACAGAGAGAGGGAGACCTCCAAGCCTGTGGAGTCCCTGAGAGTAAAACCTAGCTCTGCCCTTCCTTTCCCCTTTGCCACCCCTACAGCCGCCACCTCCGCCACCTGCCATTTCTGATGAAGACCTGTCACCCCCAGCTTATCATCGCTCCTGAGGCCTTTGTGTTCTAAGTTCTACCCTCTGCCTTACCTGACTTCCAAACATCATGCTCCTTCCCAAGGGTTGGGCTTTTCCTGGACACATCCCGTTGCTCCTCTAGACTCTCTCAAGAGCCAGCGCAGATGTGCCTCCTCCAGGAAACCATCTCAGGTCTTTCTCCCTTCCCTTAAGCAGATGTAGCCTCTACTTTAAAGCCTGATGACCTTCCCATTCAGTTTTGTGAGCTACAGTGGCCCCACCTCTTCCATAGGCAGTGGCCTATTAAGTCCTCAAGGGAAGGGTCCTTTTCTCATTCATCTTGCCCCGGCTAGGAAGTAACAATAGACTGGAAGAGAAAGTGAGCAAAAAGATGATGGATGGATGGATGGATGGATGGATGGATGGATGGATGGATGGATGGACGAACGGACGGATGAATGGATGGAAGAATGGATGATTTGCCTTGATAGACATTTGAGGACAGCTTGGGCTACGTTGTGAGTTCCAGGCTAGTCTAGACTACCAGAGTGAGATCCCGTTTCAAAAGCAGCAGCAGCAGCAACAGCAAAGATTTACCTTGAGTGCTCCATTGTGCTATTGGGTCATACCTCTCCATGAAAATGAAAATCTTAGGGTAGATCACATGATCACACTGCAGGGTGTGTTTGCAACGCCCTCCCCTGCTTTATCCCAGCTTATCTGGGAACAAGCTACATAGTGAGTACTCGTTCTGTGTGGGCCTCGTGCTGGGCCCTGGGGACAGTTATAAAAGAACACTTGGCAGCTGTGCTTGGTGGCACAATGTCACAGGCCTGTAATCCGTGCACTCACAGGGCAGAGGCAGAGGTGGCAGGATCACAATGTAGGGGCAGCCTGGGCTCAACAGTGAGACCCTGTCTCAAAGAAGAGTTGGGGAGGAGGAGAAGGGCAGGGGAGGGAAGAAAGGATACCTGTCCCCTGCCCCTCTCCTCCTCCCCCAACACTTGAGAAAGAACTGGACAACTGGGAAGGATAGCCATCTACTGTCTACGCGTCTCCTCTAAGTGTGAACATTAACAGTTCCTCTGAGTGGCCAGTCCTGACCGCTTGTCTGGACGCACTTTCTCCATTTCTCTCTTCTCGCATCCTGATTTCTTCAATATTTATTGAAACCTGAAATTGCCAGTCTTTTTTGTCTTCCCCATTTGAACGTCAGTTCCATGAGTAGGGACTGTGTCTTTCTGTTCACTGCTGTGTCCCCAAGGCCTAAACAAAAACCAGTAGCAGGCACACAGCAGGTACTTGAGAAACAGTGCGTAAGTCCTGTGATGGCCTCGCACTTCAGTTGCGTTCAATCTGAGGTTGAACCTGTCTGCTGGGTTCTGATAATTCTGTATTTCCGCTGGGTGATGGTGGTGGCACAGGCCTTTAATTACAGCACCTGGCGGGGGCGGTGGGGGCAGAGGCAGGCGGATCTCTGTACGTTTGAGGACAGCCTGGTCGACAAGAGCTAGTTCCAGGACAAGTACAGGGAAACTCTGTCTCGAAAAACCAAAGCAGGGGGACTATATTTGCCAGTTCTGATATTTCAGCTGTCTTGTCTTATATATGTCTTTGAAAATTCCAGGTGCAGTTGCTCAAAAGTCATATTGATGATTCTATTATCTAGACCCGTCCATGACATGCTTGTCTTTGCTGCTTCTGTTATTTTGTGTTTGAGTTATTGTCATACTGTCCCCATTCCCTGTGAAGGCTGAGCTGCTGGTTCCTGTTTCACCGTCGTGCTGGCTAATCTTCTGTCAGTTTAAAACAAGCTAGAATCACCTGCAAGGGGGGAACTTCAGCTGAGAAAATGCCTCCAAAAGTTCCGGCTGTGAGCTGAGCAGTAGCTCATGCCTATAATCCCAGCACTCTGGAGGCAGAGGACAGTCTGGTTTACAGAGTGAGTTCCAGAACAGTCAGGGCTGTTACACAGAGAAACTCTGTCTCAAAAAACAAACAAACAAAACAATACAACAACAGCAAAAAAAAAAAATCCAGCTGTAAAGCATTTTCTTAATGAGTGATTGAGAGGGGAAGGCCCAGGCCATGATGGGTGTTTCTGTCCCTGGGCTGGTGGTCCTGGGTTCTATAAGGAAACAGACTGACCAACTCATGTAGAGCAGGCCAGTAAGCAGCACTCCTCATGGCCTCTGCATCAGCTCCTGCCTCCACGTTCCTGCCTTGACTTCCTGTCCCGACTTCCTTCAGTGATGGACTCCAATGTGGAAGTGTGAAAATCAAATCAACCCTTTCCTCCCCAGCTTGCTTTTTGGTCATGGTGCAATAGAAACCCTGACTAAGATAATTACAAACCTTTATCCTGTTACCCAGAGACCAAGTGGGGAACTTGTCTGCTTGTTTGGGTCTCTTTTTTCTTTCCTTTTTCTGTTTTTCTTTTCTTTTCCTTTTTTTGATAGGGAGCTAGTAGGGCTTTTGTTTGTTTGTTTTTGTTGGTTTATTTGTCTGTTTGTTTGTTTGTTTTTGAAGCAGGGTTTCTCTGTGTAGCCCTGGGTGGCTGTCCTGGAACTCACTCTGTAGACCAGGCTGGCCTCAAACTTGGAGATCTGCCTGCCTCTGCCTTCCGAGTTCTGGGACTGACAGCGAAGGCCACCACTGCCTAGGTCTGTTCATTTCCTTAGGTATTTCCTCTGGAAGAGACAAATATTTTCAGGAGCTCAAACACAGCCTCTCCGCTCTCAGCCATACATTTTTTGTGCACCCCAACTCCTCAGTATAGGACCAGGGGTTGCCCATAGTAGCCTGACCAATTGGTGCCAAGGCTTGGCAATGGGGTGAAAGTGGACACCTTAGCCTCACTCACCCTTTCAGAGGTCCCTGACACCTGTTAGCCCCATGTCCTACCCTCTGCTAGGTTGGAGAGGTGTCCTAGACCAGATCAGAAAAGAAGGTACAATCTTTTGTTGTCTGTTGATTTGTTTTGTTTTGAGACAAGGTCTTAGGCAGCTCAGTGTGGTCTCAAATTCACTATGTAGCTGAGGATGACCTTGAACCTCTAACTTTCCAGAGTGCTGAGATTACAGGGGTGCACCGCCACACCTGGTTTTAGGTGCTGCAGGGCATGCAAATCAAGTCCTAAGGCCTTCAAGGGAAGTATCTACGGAGCTGCCCCCCAGTTCGGAAGACTCAGCTCTTGAAGGTGAAGGGACACCTCCATCTTGAAGGGAGTTTCGCAGAGGAAGTGGAAACTTTCTCTGGGGAGGAGCTTTGTGTGTGAATACTAGGGAAAGGCAGAGGAAATGCCTGCTCTCATTTCCTGAGGCTGAGGCAGCGAGGGCCAAGCCAGGCAGCTGTGGGTGAGGCTAGCTAGGAAGTGGTATACACAGGGGGCAGTAGAGCCTGTTACCGAATGAGGGAAGAAGGCTGGGGGTGGGAGGCTTGGTCATTATACTGAGGAATTTGGCCTCCAGCCCTACCTAAGAAGAGGCACTGGGCACGTGGACAACTCTCCTGCTCTGTCAGGCTTAGGAGTCCACCTAGAGAAGGAGCACAGCCATTGGGAGGTCAAGCCTGTAGTTCTAGCATTGTCTTTGCCTTACCTCAGTTTTCCCATCTGTCAAATGGGGTTTCCTTAGAGCTCTCTCAGCTTGGCAACCAGGCTTCTGTCTATTCAAATACTGTCAAGACAGAAAAAGCTGCTCGGAGGCCAAGAGAGGCAAATGCTTGAAACCCTACTTCCCTTCTTGGTTATGGACAGACAGCAGATATCTCTGCATGTCTAAGCCCTCATGACCCTTACAGACGTTCCCAGAGCCCTCATGTTCCGTCCCACCACACCCGCACCAGTGGAAGCTTCGTCTTATACCTCACATCTCAGGATCCGAAAAGGAAACTTAGGGGCTTTGCGAGATAATATTTCTGGGAGCAGTCAGTAGTAGAACACATGCTTAGTGTGCAGTCGTGGGTTCAATACTCAGCACTGAGAAAAATAACTAAATAAAAATAAAGTTTTATTAATTAAAAATAACTAAATACAAATAAGTCCGTTGGTGGTGGCACGAACCTTTAATCCCAGCACTCCAGAGGCAGAGGTAAGCAGATCTCAGTGAGTTCAAGGCCAGGGTGGTCTACAGAGTGAGTTCCAGGGCAGCTGGGGCTGTTACACAGAGAAACCCTGTTTTGAAAAGCCAAAAGAAAAAAAAAATAAGTTTAAGGGGTTAGTGAGAGGACAGGATGGGTAAAGGTGCCTAGTGACAAGGCTGACGACCTGAGTTCAAGCCTCAGGACCCACACTGTAGAAGGAACAAACCAGCTTCTGCAAGCTGTCCTCCGACCTCCACACATGCGCAGTAGCACATTAGCGCCCACACTGATGCTTTTAAAAAAGGCTACATCCAGGCTGGAGAGATGGCTCAGCGCTTAAGAGTGCTTGCTGCTCTTTCTGAGGTCCTGAGGACCCCATTTCTGGGGTCACAACCATCTGTAGCTCCCGTTCTAGAGGATCCGACACCCTCTGCTGGACAACACGGGCACACACGCACACTTTTTTTTTCTTTTTAAAGGAATAAAAGAAATTTAAGTTATCCCATGCATTCCCAGCAGGGAGAAACTATTGTGTGGTCAACTCGAGGGCTCAGCCCTGCTAGCTTCTTCTCAAAATCGCGGAGAAATTGTCCAGTCGGTTGTCAGTTTTCAGCAGGGCGCTCTTGGGTTCCGGCATGGGAATCCGATTTCCTGCTGCTGGGGACCTGCTGCTGGCCTGGCTCCCAGGTACCCGGAGAGTCACCTCTCCTGGTACAGCAGCTGAGAACCTCAGGGACTGAGGGTGAAAAAGCAAAGGAGGTGACCAATGGGGGGGGGGGAATGTTACCCCCCACCTCCACTTAAGCTTGAGTCTCACTTCTTTATCCCTCTTAGCTTTATCACACAGATCAAGGTCCCTAAGGTCCACTCAGGTTTTACCTAGGTTTGTGACAAAGGCCCTGACCCAAACTAGGGAAGACCAGGGGAATCCCCTTTATCATCTGGCATGCAAATAAGACACCAAATAGAATAAGCCAGAGAGAATGGGTGACGCAGGAGCTGGGCTGCCTAGCCAAGGAAGTGGGTTAGGGATTCAAGATTTAATCAGAGACTGATGACTACTTGCCTCGCTTGTGCTAGGTACTGTAGTTTGATCCTCAGCACCACATTAAAGGGAAAACGAAACAGCAGCAAACAAGACTCCATCATAACACTCGAGAATGGCCCTGGAAGTTTCATTCAAGGCTAAGTCATGGGACAAACCTGGATTCAAGTTCAAATAATTGTTGAACTTGACAAGTCTTTTTTTTTTCTTTTGGTTTTTCCAGACAGGGTTTCTCTGTAGCTTTGGAGCCTGTCCTGGAACTCCCTTTGTAGACCAGGCTGGTCTTGAACTCACAGAGATCCACCTGCCTCTGCCTCCCGAGTGCTGGGATTAAAGGCGTGCGCCACCACCGCCTGGCGACAAGTCTTTTTTTTTTTAATCAGCCAAATGGGGATAATTATTGCCCAGTACCATTGGGACCAGAGTTTGGGTTTTTGTTGTTTTTTGTTGTTGTTGTTGGGTTGTGGGTTTTTTTTGTTTTGTTTTGTTTGTGTGTGTGTGTGTGTAAGTTAGGGCACTCTCCAAACAGTTTTTGGGGACTTTTCCATAGCGCTGCAGCAGCAGAAAGCCACAGCTGCTGTCTCCTAGTTCCCGGGTTCTGGCCTGAGTTCGCCGGCTCGTGCTCCCAATTGTGCCCTCTCAGAGCACACTGAGTGACTCTGCTCCTTTCTTCACTCGAATCCTAAAAGTCTTAAGAGACTCCAGGAAGGGGCCGGAGAGATGACTCAACAGTAAAGAGCACTTGGTGCTCTTGCGAAGGACCTGAGTCCAATCCCCGGCACCTACAGCCAGCTGGAACTCCAGTTCTAGGGCCTTCACAGGAACCAGGCTGTACACGGTGCACATACACACACGCAGTTGAAACCCTTGTGCAGGTGCGTGCACACACACATACACACTTTTCCTTCTTTTTCTTTTTTGTTTTTTAGTTTTTCTAGACAGGGTTTCTCTGTATGTAGCCCTGGCTATCCCGGAACTAGTTCTGTAGACCAGGCTGGCCTTGAACTCACAGAGATCTGCCTGCCTCTGCTGCGGAATGCTGGGATTAAAGCTGAGTGCTGGAATTAAAGGCGTGCGCCGTCACTGCCAGACACACACACACATTTTTTATTTTTTCAACTATTTATTCAAAATTAATTCACTTGAAATGAAGCACCTGAGGCCCAGAGGGTCCTTGACCGCCCTTTCTGAATCTGAGTAGTCCTGCACTTTCATAAAAGCAGCATCCACCCCACTCTCTTAGTTCTCTCGTCCTGTCTGATCGTTTGCATGTCTTTGTTTTCAGAGTCCCAGGTAGCCCAGGCTAGCCTCAAACTCACTGTATCTCTGGGGTTGCCTTTGATCCCCCTTCTCCTGCTTCTACTTCCCGGGTTCTCACTTTTTAAACACTTTTACCATTTATATAATAGTTGCTAGTGTTGGGTATTATTAATATACAGGGGATTTTGTTGATTTGAGACTGTAGTTCAGGTTGTCTTGGAACTCACTATGTAGACCAGGCTAGCCTCTACGTTGTGCTGGAATTAAAGGTGTGCTTCACCATTCCTGGCTAGTGGTCTTTAAAACAAACAGTGATGGCACATGACTTTGATCCTAGTACTCAGGAAGCAGAGGCAGGCTTGTTATCTTTCTTTTTTTTCTTAATGATTTATTTTTATTTTATGTACATTGATGTTTTGCCTGCATGTATGTCTGCGTGAGGGTGTCAGATCCCCTGGAACTGGAGTTACAGATGCTTGTGAGCTGCCATGTAGGTGCTGAGAGTTGAACCCAGGTCCTCTAGAAGAGCAGCCAGGGCTCTTAACTGCTGAGTCATCTCTCCAGTCCCTTGTTGAAGCTTTTTAAAAGTAAGTTATTAGCCAGCAGGGTGATGCAGGCCTGCAGTTCCAGCACCCAGGAGGCTGAGACAGGAGGATCCTAAATTCAAACCCCCAAAATAAGGATTATCGCCGGGGTGGTAGTGGCCGATGCCTTTAATTCCAGCATTCAGGTCATTTCTGTGAGTTCAAGGCCAGCCTGATCTGCAGAGGGAGTTTTAGGAGAGTCAGAAAAAAGGAAAGAAAAGGAAAGGAGAGGAGGGGAGGGGAGGGAAGGGGAGGGGAGAGGAGAGGAGGATTAACACTGCATTTGATCCTCCAGCAGCAATTATTATTATTATTCGTTGTTGTTGTTGTTAAAAGACTCAGTGATTCAGCCTCAGGCCGAGCTGTCAGATGATGAAAGCAATATTCCCTGACCAGGACACATGGTTCCAAGCCCAGGGAACACCCTGTAGTTGGCCCCTTGGTGCCCCTCATCTCCTGCCTGTGCTTTTGAGAACTCAGAATTCATGTACCAGATCTTGGAACTTCGTGGCTAATTTCCTCCACCCCCAGGTTTGAAAGAAGGTAGCTCCCTTCCCCGCCCCCAAACCCTCCTTCTTCCCTCCCCTTCCTCCTCCCTATTAACTCTGCCTCCTGGTTCAAAAGCAGCCGAACTCAAAGGGGCCTGCAGCTAGACCTGAGCTCAATTCTCACAGCTGCTACCAGAGCCCGGAAGGTCCAGGATGAACGGCCTCCTCTTCCTCGCCACCATCAGTCTGCTGGTTGCGGTTCAGGTAAGGACAGTCCTGAGGGCCCTTACCTCCATCACCAGATCCCCACTGATGGACTGGGCTGGGGTCAGGGAAGGAATGTAAGTTCCTGGGGGAGCCAGCCTTCTACCACAGTGACTGAGATAGATGGTTACCAACAGGAAACCTGGGATACAGGAGGGCCTGTGTGCCTGGGCCTCCACTCCTCTTAGGGCCCTCAGGGAAGTCCATGGTGCCATGTGAGGAAACCTCACAGGCTGTCAGGTACATGGAGGCACTCAGAGGGTTTTGTGCAATTCTGGATCATGAGGTATGGAAGAGGATACTCTGCCGAGGAGAGCCGCAAGCAACAGTCCTTTTGGTAGGGGTGAGGAGATGTCTAACAGACCTGCCATAGGTGATAGGGAGTTGTCACCCGCCCCTGCTTTAGGGAAGCCTGGGTGTGTGGGAATGCAGAGGCAGAAGTCTCCCAATCAGTCTCTAAATCAACCCTGGGAGGCGAGGCAGCCTTCGTGGCACCCATGTGCCCGGAGGGACCTGATTAACACAGGAATGAAGCCATCAAGTTCTTGATCAAGAACATCTCGACCAAGCATCTCGGGCAGTTTCACTGTCACCAAGGCTAGTTTGATTCCCATCAGGAGCGGCTTCAGTGGCCGCTCAATCAAGCATCCAGGACAACCTGTCACATCTGCTTATCTCCACCCCACGCTCTGCCAGGGACCTTTTCATTCAGCCCTGTCTAATGTCATACTCCCAGCCATGGTGGACTCTTCCTGACAAGAGACAAAATTCCATAGTGGGGTACCACAGACCCAGAAGTGCCCCCATGTTTCTGGGAGGGGAAACCATTCCTCAGGCTCAGAAGGGCAACGGGCGGGCGGTGGGGGGCTTTTGCTTCCCTCTGTGCTGGAAGATCTGGTGGCCTGAAAAGTGACAGGAAATGTCTGTGCGGTAGGAGAATGACAGGGACAGAGATAGCTTTATCACCGCCTGTGACGGGACAAGAAGCCAAACAAACCTCCAACAGGGCCTATGGCAGAAGATGCAGAGGCCTAGCGTTGGGGAAGGGCACAAAGGGGACGGGTTCCTAACATGAGATTCAAATCCTCCTGAGCACGGCAATTCTCTTGCAGATACAAATGGGAGTCTTGGGAGATAATAATACCAATGTGAATCCTAACGTGGCCACTCCTCCTCGTCCTGCTCCTGTGACTGCCAAGGAGGGAGCCCCAAAAACTTCTGTGGCCAAAAAAACCCCTCAGAAACCCCCAAAGGGTGGGGCCTCCTCACTCATCGATGTGGGTTCCCGCAGTTTCTTCTTCTTCGCCAACACCTTAATGTGCCTCCTCTACCTCGGCTGAGGTGATGATGTTGCTTCTACAGCCCTGTGCTCCTCAAACTGCCGCCACCATCAGCAAGAGATACCCCAACCCAGTCTTTGGAAAGTGTTAACACCAGAGAGCCCAGGAAGTGAAAACTGACAGCCAATGGTCAAAATGGGGAGGTGCTGGTGGAAGGGGGCAAGTGACACCCAGCCAGGGCTCAATAAAGTTCTACTTCTGCTTAGCGGGGGGCCTCCCATGTGCTCACTGGTTACGACTGACCCCAGGAGGCACGTGTGCAGCAACATTGGCTTTCTGTGGCCATGTGCAGGGAAGGTGGCAGCAAGGCACCCCCCCCCCAGGTTCCCTTAGAGTCACCTTGCAGAGACAAGGACAGGAAACTGTCACCCTCTCTGCCACGGTTAGTTGTATTTGCTTCACTTGGGCCTGGTACTTGGGAGTGACAGACCCAGTTCTATCCCCCGCCCCACACAACACCTCTCAGGCCGTCTCCCACTCCCATGACCCAGGTGTCTTCACAATGACAGATGTGGGGACATCAGAGACCACTTGGATCGTTTCTCTCAAACCCCCAGCTGGAGCGCTGTAGACCCAGAAGCACCCCCGTGTCTGGGAGGGCTCACGGAAGGGCGTCTCATGAGTCTTCTATCATGGGGTTAGGGGACAAGGAGGCAGGTGTTGCCACGCACACCCACAGCCAGGGAAGGCAGGAAGGACAATCAGGCTCCTCTAAATGCTCCTCCTGGGCTTGGGGCTGCAAAGTGACAGGGAGCCCAGACCGGTCCCCAAGACCCTTGCCTTTGTGTCTTTGCAAGAACCTATGCCCAGAGGACTGGAAAGTGACTACAGCTCCGGGCCTCTGACAGCCTGACCTGTCCCCTAGCTAGGGACCCAGCCCCCTCTGACAGCCTGACCTGTCCCCTAGCTAGGGACCCAGCCCCCTCTGACAGCCTGACCTGTCCCCTAGCTAGGGACCCAGCTCCCTCTGACAGCCTGACCTGTCCCCTAGCTAGGGACCCAGCCCCTTCTGGTTTTTGGACCAAAGTCAAGCCTTCAGGCTTTGAGACTGGAGCTGGAAGAAGCAGGGAGGAGCCCAGGACAAGGCTTCTTGGGTGAAGACCCCCTCATCTCTCTTGCCATGCCCACTGTGGGCTCACACCCTGAACCCTTAAGCTCTCACCCATGGACACATCTGTATTCCTAGAATACTTTCCTCTGCTTCCTCTATTTGGCCTGGCTAACTCCTTCCTCCCCGTGTGTGTGTCAACTAGGGGTGCTTTTTCAAGTGGCACAGACCTCCACTTCCATTCCGTAACACCCATCAGAAACCTGCACTGGAAAGCAACACAGAGAAACCCTGTCGAGAAAGAAAGAAAGAAAGAAAGAAAGAAAGAAAGAAAGAAAGGAAGGAAGGAAGGAAGGAAGGAAGGAAGGAAGAAAGAAAGAAAGAAAGAAAGAAAGAAAGAAAGAAAGAAAGAAAGAAAGAAAGAAAGAAAGAAAGCTAGCTAGCTGCACTGGGATGGGATAGAGGGCTTTGGTTAATGGTTGTGCTCCGCCCCCACAGTCAGGGAGGCAGAATTGGCTGGCACACTAGTTGCTCTGGTTCTGGAGCTCCCTCTGGTGGTAAGGGAAAGCTGTACAAAGAGAGAAGCCAACCTGGAGGGGGCTAGA
Source organism: Microtus pennsylvanicus (assembly GCF_037038515.1). NCBI lineage: Eukaryota > Metazoa > Chordata > Mammalia > Rodentia > Cricetidae > Microtus > Microtus pennsylvanicus. The sequence goes on along the minus strand of NC_134591.1, from coordinate 65,565,836 downwards.
AGGGTAATGGGGACCATCTCCCTCCCAAACCAAGGTGCAAAGACATGCCAACACCCGGCAGCGTGATAGAAAACAACTGATGTTACAGCAAAGGATCTATAAAAAAACATTTCATCCCAGCAAAAACTTCCGGCAGGAAACGGGGTGAAACTGGTTCAAAGTACATAGACAGTCCAGATCTGGGAAGGCCTGTCCTTGGTTGGTTCCCACAGCACCACGTGGTCCCGGTCATAACCTCGGCCACCTGAGGGGGAAATTCAGAGGCGGTCAGGGTGCTGGAGACAGCACTGTCTCCAGTCCCCTTGGGTGCCCCCTCCCCCCCCAGTCTATGTTACCCTTCACGTCGAGGATCTGGCCTTCAAACATCTGGCTGCAGATGTGACCCAATTCACTGATGCTCCAAGTTTGGCGTGGTAGGCGGCTCTCGGCCCAAAGTACTACTTTGGAGCCTGGGCTTGGAGGTCCAATCACCTGTAGGCTCATGGTGGGGGCCACCTGAGGCCCCAGAAGATCATTAGACATTGCACTCCCCACAGGAAATCTCCCAAGCTCAAGCTTCAGACACTGGATTTTTGTTGCTTGTTTTGTCTTTGAGACAGTGTCTCACTATGTAGCCTTGGCTGGCCTGGAGCTTACAGACATCCAACTGCTTCTGCCTCCTGAGTGTGGGATTCAAGGCGTGTGCCACCATACCCAGCTCATAAACTGGTTTTGAATGCTGGCTATTACAACTGTAGCCCCAGGCAAGTCTCTTTATCCTTTTTAGATTCATTTATTTATTTTATGAGAGTTTTTCCTGAATGTAAATCTGTGTACCACATATATGCCTGGTGCCCACAGAGGTCAGGAGAGGGCATCAGATCCTCTGGAAATGGAGCTAGGGATGGCTATGAGGCATCATTTTTGTGCTGGGACCTGAACCCAGGTCCTCTGCAAAAACAAGTGCTTTTAGCTGCTGTGTCATTTCTTCAGCCCCAAATACTGGTTTTTGGAAGGTTTAACATGAGAAAAAGAAAAGAGGCCGCATTCTCTACTTCCTCCAGGCATCTTGGATCTAACTTGGCAGGGACTTCCTACAGTAGTGTGGCAAACCCGGAGCTCAGCAGAGCCGGCTCCAGAGTCTTTACCTGGTTCTTCAGCAGTCCCTCTTCATAGTACCAGACGCAGCTGCCCCCAGCTCGGGGCTCAGAGACCACCACACGGCCTGCTTTCATGTCCTCCACGCGATCAGGCACTGCCAGGAACCCCCCTAGCGCCGCATTCCAGAGGCGGAAGTAGGCTCGGCGCTGCGGACAAGGAAAGGCTGAGAGTCTGCCGCCCGGGGTGCCCACCACCCTCAACCCTGGGCCCTCTAGAAGACCCACATCCCCAAACTCTCCCTGCCTCCAAACTTTTCCTGACCCTGCTTCTAAATCACACCGTCTTTATGTACCCATCCTGAGGGCACATGCATAGCACACGTGCCCAGTTCTGTGACCATAGATACCTACACATGTGTCTAGGGTTCCTGGCTGATACACCCACAGTCCACAAGGTGGCACAGTTTACAGAAAGCACAAACAATTCCACAGGTCCATGCAGTCATCACATTCCCACATCATAATTGACACAAAGATCCCCCCAGTCTGTTCAGTACTAAGAACCTATGCTTGCTACAGGTACAGCTAATCGTAATAATACAAATGCATGCATGCATACACACATACACACATGTGAGCATTCGCGCACACACACGAGAAATGCATGCATGCATACATGCTGAAGCTAAAGAGAAATGCATGCATGCATACATGCTGAAGCTAAAGAGAAATGCATGCATGCATACATGCTGAAGCTAAAGAGAAATGCATGCATGCATACATGCTAAAGCTAAAGAGAAATGCAGTGATACCAGAGAGATCAGAATGGGCTCGGCCAGCAGCGGCAGGGCCTTCGTTAGAGGGGACAGTCATGGAAACAATGAGGAAAGCCCTAGGTGTCATCTGTGGAGTGCTTCCCACTAGCGTGTCACCCAAGGGTTCTGCAGTCATGGGCCCTCAACCAAGTCAGGACTGTTCCCGTTCCTTCAGTTTATAGATGAGGAAACGGCCGAGCATGGTGGCGCACGCCTGTAATCCCAGCACTCAGGAGGTGGAGACCTGCGGGCTCTGTGAGTTGGGGCTAGCCTGGCCTACATAGAGAGTTGCAGGCCAGCAAGAATTATATAGACATAATGAGGCCCTGCCTTAATATTTAGGTGTACACACACACACACACACACACACACACACACACACGGAAACCAAGATCCCTGAGGGGCAGCGCTTGCCCAAGATTGCAAATAAACTCCTTGCCTACTTCCCTGGGCCTTTATTTCCCCCACTGCCATGAGAGTCTATGAACAGAGAGACTACACACATGCCCTTGTACATGGATGTATATATTCATTCACAAGGCTACTGGGCAGAGGTGTGAGCAGGCACACATACACATGCCCATGTCCATACGCACAAAAACATACAAGTCACCTCCAGAGTACTTAGATGCATGACTTCAAATGATGTAGGCACAAACATACTCTTAGATGGGCACATGTATCTGTGTGTATACACACATACACGCAGGTTAGTGCCCTAGAACTGTATGTATGCAGAAATGAAGCCAACTTCTAGACAAGCAGGTACAGACATGCACCTCACGTGCAAACTTCATGCTTCCCAAAGCCACGTGTGCCGACTGCTGGTATGTGGAGCGTGAGGTGATTCTCAGCTTTGGGAAAATAAGTCTGTTGTATACACTGTATAGTCTTTTAGGACAAACACAAAGTTGATTTAGGGGAAGACTACTGGGATGACGATACAGGAAGAAGCTAAGGACAAACTGTGGCAGGACACAAACATCAAGCTTTGAAACACACTGATTGCTCACGCTGACTGCTACCTACCTGTTTGATGGGGTAGAGGGAGCCCACCCTCTGGGTGCCGCTGTAGGTCAGCCAGTTGGTGATCTCGCAGCTACTTACTAGCCACTGTCGTCCCCGGAAGTCACTGTGCTCACACACCACCCAGCTGCACCCGGCAGATGCCAGAGACACAGAGGGATGCACACAGACAGACAGACAGAGAGGACAAGGCACAGGTGTTAGAAGAACCTCAGCATCCTCTTCCCTCACACAGGATGAGGGCCCTCTGGGAGAGGAGACTAATGGGCAGATTTGGGGTTTTCAGGACCCAGCATCCATCCAAGCCCTGAGACCCTCAGTCCATACTGCTCCCTCCTTCCTGGGCCCACCACTCACCCAGTCCAGCTAGGAGCCCCGCCCCCACACTCACACGCCACCCTTGACGCGCACAGACAGCACGTGGTTGTTGAAGCCCTGGGCCTGTAGGCTTCGCACCTCCCCGGTCAACTCGATCTCCTTGCCCTCGAAGCACTCCAGGCCGAAGAGGGACAGGGAAGGCTCTGAAAAGTGCTGGGGCCGAAGAAAGAGAAGAGGTCATGACCCGAGCCCAGCGCAGCTGTCTTACAGTCCCAACGCTTGTGCCCAGGCCTGCAGGCCTCCGAGTTTCTGAGGACATTTACAATCAGCAAGGTCCCCAGAGTTTCAGTCCCAGCCTGTGACAGACTGGCACCAGCTCAGCTCAAAAATCCTCTCTGAGCGGGGCGGTGGTGGCGCACGCCTGTAATCCCAGCACTCGGGAGGCAGAGACAGGCGGATCTCTGTGAGTTCGAGACCAGCCTGGTCTACCAAGGGAGTTCCAGGACAGGCTCCAAAGCCACAGAGAAACCCTGTCTCAAAAAAACCAAAAAAAAAAAAAAAAATCCTCTCTGAAACATTTCTTGCATGGATTATCTTAGTTGTGTTCTTGAACACGGACCTACTAAATTGTTCAGACTAGACCCGAACTCACCGTGCAGTACAGGCCTTGGCTTCCTGAGTGCTGGGACTGCAGGTGTGTGCCGCTGTGCCTGGCTCAGACAGCTGGCACTGCTAAGAACTAACGGCCAGGCTGGAAACCTGGGGGCTCATTTGGCATCATCTCCAGTTGACGTCATCCCAATGATGAGAACTAATAATCACATCTATGCATAACCGCCCACCTTTATCTGTGACTCACTGCAGGCCAGGTCCTCGGTAGAGCACTTTGTCCAATCTCATCCTAGCTCCTTACCGCCCCTAAGGGACAGATGCTATCATGACCCCTGCTTAGCAGAGATGGCCCTGAGGCTGAAGAAGGTAAGACAGATGCCTTGAGGCCCCAGATTTGCACTCCTGCCCAGGTCTAAGTTAACTGTCCCCAGAGCCCAGTGTACTGGTGGGAAGGGGCTCAAGCTGTAGAACCAGGCAGCCTGTGGGAACAGCTGCTGTCTGTCCTAGCTGTGCAACCCGGAGCAAATCAGAGTGCCTCTGGGACTTAATTTCCACATCGAGTAATGACAACGAGCCTCACAAAGCTTTGGGAAGGGCCACCCAGCGAATGTCAGCACCACCCAGTCAGGCTCCTGGTCTCCACAGACACTGCCAACATCATAATGTAGACGTGGCTTCTGTCAGGCTCCTCCCAGGAACAGCAGCCTCCCCCTACCTTGCCCCTCCCACCTCTCCTCTGCAGAGCCATCTTCCCAGATGACCCTGATAGCCCTCTCTGAACGGGGAAACACCTGGGCAAAAGCTGGCCCTGCCTCTAACTGTGAGTGTCAGTCTCTCCCACCCCAGCACTGCCTCTGATCTGGATCCACACTCCACACTGCCACCGTTATAGGTCCGGCCGGGGTCTAATTAAGTTTGGTGCCCCTGGACTATTTCAGCAAACGGTCAATAAACGCCTGGTCAGCTAAGCCGCTTTAGGAGCCTCAGAATTAAGGAGGAGTCTAGAAGGTGGAACGTGAGACAGGGCTCTGCCTCTCTGGCTACCGGGGACAGAATGGGGAACTCACCAAGGGAACCTTCCGGAGAGAACCCAGGACCGTGGAGGCCAGGCAGCCCATAGCTGTGAGAGTGGGGAACTCTCCCTCTGACACAATGTGCTGGTCGGCCTCAAAGTTCTTCTCCTCAAACAGGACCCAGCTGGAAGAGAACAGATACAGGAAGGTGACACTAGAGTCCAGGAACCCTGAGAGTCCACAGTGCGTGCGGACTTGATGGTGTTCCTCTAATCCAGGACAGGCTCTGCAGCAGCAGGGACTGAAGTAGGGGGAAAAGGAAGAAAGAAAGAGAATAAAGCTACATGAGCCGGGCATAGAGGCGCACTAAGGAAAGCAGAGGCAGGTCGGTCTCTGCGTGTGAAGCCAGTCTGGGCTACATAGCGAGTTCTGAGCCAGCCAGGCTACGTGGGGAAGCCTTGTCTCAACAGAAACAGTCGGGCTGTGGTGGTGCATGCCTTTAATTGCAGCACTCGGGAGGCGCAGAGGCAGGTGGGTCTCTGTGAGTTTGAGGCCAGCCTGGTCTACAAAGTGAGTTCCAGGATAGCCACGGCTGTTACACAGAGAAACCACCTTGAAAAACCAACCAACCAACCAACCAACCAACCAAACAAACAAACAAACAAACAAACAAAAAAGCCAAAAACCTACTAAGTTCCTAGCCAACTGTGGTGTTTGTGTGTGTTCTCTAAAGTGAGGCCAGGCTGTAAGACACCTCTTATCTCCATGTCTTCAGGTAGATAAATTCATTTAGTATATAAGCCTTGAGTGGTGAAGCCGAGGTTTGTTTTCTGACCTCGGGGCCTTGGCCATCAGGCCCAAACCAGTTGGCAAGCCTCCTTTCCCAAGCCTTCCTTTCCTGCTTTCTTCTGCATACTGAACTGTATCTCATCAGGTAAAACTATTCAAGTTATTTGCATTAACTAATTACTTTATTTACTGGGACAGGGTTTCACTATGTAGCTCTGGCTGTCCTATACCTCACTTTGTCGATCAGGCTGGCCTCGAACTCAGTGACTCTGCCTCCTCAAGTGCTGGGATTAAAGGCATGCACTACCATGCCTGCTTATGAGCATGAATTTATAATCTTAAAAAGACTCTAGAAAAAACCAACAACAATGTAGAATTAGGGGCTGAAGAGATGGCTCAGAGGTTAAGAGCATTGCCTGCTCTTCCAAAGGTCCTGAGTTCAATTCCCAGCAACCATATGGTGACTCACAACCATCTGTAATAGGGTATAGTGCCCTCTTCTGGCTTGCAGGCATACACACACAGAATATTGTATACATACTAAATAAATAAATATTAAAAAAAATGTAGAATTAGGACTTGGGTATGTAGCTCACTGGTAGGATGCAGGCCTGGTGTATATGAGGCCCTGGGATCAAACTTTACCCTTGCAAACAAACACATGAAGAGTTTCTAAAAATTAAAATATTAATCTAACTATATACCAGATTTGTAATATAATCACAGACAAAAATGATTATTTCAGGGACCAAAGAGATGGCTCAGAGGTTGAAAGCACTGGCTGCTCTCGCAGAGGGTCTGGGTTTGGTTACAGGCTCACAACTGCCTGTAACGCCAGTTCCAGGGCATCTGACACCCTTTTCTCGTCCCACAGACACTGCATGCACAGGGTATACATACATTAACATACAGACAGGCAAAATATTCAAGCACATACAATAAAAATAGGTGTTCTTTTTCGGAGATGAAGACCTAACCTGGGGCCTTGCACTTCTTATGCAAGCGCTCTACCACTGGCTAAATCCCCAAACCCCAAAATAAATCTTTTTTAATAAGATTATTTTACACTTCTTTCAGATTTTCTTTTTCCCACGGGTTCCAGGGTGGCCTCAAACTCACAACACAGGCAAAGGTGCTCCTGAGCTCTTGCTTCCACTCTCCAAGTGCTGGGGTTAATGTCGTGTGACCACGCCCAGCTCTGTCTGCTGGTTTTTGATTTTGAGCCCAGGCTGGCTTCACAGGCATGACCCTGCTACCTCAGCTCAGCCTCTAAGTGCCGGGGACTAAAGGGACACCCTACTATATGGGCCTCAAATTTCTTTAAAGGTAGCTTTTTGACAAAAAGGGTTCCTTGTGGTTATTTTTGTCCTCAGTTCTTCTTACACCTACACAGTTTGGAACAGTCAAAAACCTACCTTTGAAAGAAATCTGAAGCCCATATAGTAGAACCGCAAGGAACCCCCATAGCGCTCAGTGGCTCCACTCTGGAGCAATAAGAACATTATGATTTTGAAGCACTTAGCATGCAGATTATAATGCATTATTGGAGGTGTGGCCTTGTTGGAGAAAGTGTGTCACTGGGGAGTGGGTTTTGAGGTTTCAAAAACTCAAACTAGGGGCTGGAGAGATGGCTCAGTGGTTAAGAGCACTGCCTGCTCTTCCAAAGGTCCTGAGTTCAATTCCCAGCAACCGCATGGTGGCTCACAACACTCTGTAGTGAGATCTGGCGCCCTCCTCTGGCGTGCGGGCATACATCAAGGCAGAATGTTGTATACATAATAAATAAATAAACAAATCTTAAAAAAAAGTGTTTGTGTGAATATGTGTGTGTGTGTGTAAGAGACAGTGTGTGTCCCACTGTACTCAGGTGAAGGTCAGAGAACTTTCAGAGTTCAATTCTCTCCTTCCACTCTGGGATGGATACTGGGGTTGAACTTAGGCAATCACACTTGCACGGCCATGGCGTTGACTCACTGACCTATCTCTCCAGCCTCAGATTTCTTTAAGTACAGTTATAAATGGAACACATTTCTGCTGTTAAGACAGGGTCTCATGCAGCTCAGGCTGTCCTTGAACCCCCGATGTAACTGAACTAAGGCTAGCTTTAAACTGACCTTCCTGCCTCTACCTCCCAAATGTTGAGATTATAAGCATGCACCCTTTGTTCAGTTGGGATTCTCTCCAGAGTTATATTTCGTATTAAAATGTTATTATATTTGTTTTAAAGTTGAATGACTCAGGACATAACAGTTAATCTGAAGGAAGAAAATCATCTGAAAGGTGTTATCCTTTGACCCCCACCCCTTACTCATCCCCTACCCCATCCCCATCCCCAGCCTCTCCCAGCACTCCATGCTCCACCCCCTCCTCCTGCTCACCTGCCACCATGGACCCGGCATGACTGGGGATGGAAAGAAGCGGGCAGAGAGGCCTGGTCATCCTCAAAGGAAATGTGGTCGCCCAAGAAGTTGGGGCCTGAGAAAAGCTGAATCTGGAGACAGAGAGGTGAAGAGGTAAGAGTGAAGGGGTAAGGGGTGGGGCAGGAGGAAGGGCCAAGGGAAGAGATCTTTGCCCTCTTGTGAAGATCCCACCAGATCGCGCGCAGCTGCCTCCTTACCTTCGAGACGAAATGAAGATCGCTCTCTCCAACCTGCAGGGAGAGATCAATGCTGTGACTGAAGGATGAGGCCAACCTCAAGCCTTGGCCCCTGAGCTTCAAAACCCTTGCGGCGGTCCAGCTGTCCAGCAGCTACAAGCTCCGCCTCTTCCAGATGCCCGCCACCAAGAGCTCAGGCCCTCTTCGCCCCGCTCCCTCTGGGTGACACAGCTTGTCCCTCCCACCACCTAGGTCAGTCCAGCAGGTCTAAGCCCACCCATCTCCACCCTCAATGCCCCTCCTACCCTCCTACCTCCTTTTCTCCCCTCTCCCCCGGCCACGCCCGTCCTCTGTCCAGCCTTGCGAAGCCGTCTAGGCTTGCCAGTCTGGCCCCGCCCACCATCTTGGCCCCGCCTCCGAGGCGACGCCCACCGCTCAGGCACACACCTGCACCACGGGTTGAAGGGAGCCAAGGGCGCTGTTACCGGAGCCCCAGTCGTCGCAGTTGCGGTACACACCCTTCTCCAGGACGTACTGTTCGCCGGAGAAGCCCACCTGCTCGTAAGCCACCCACCTGCAGGAAGGGCGTGGCTTGGGTCGGCGAGGGCGGGGTCGGCACTGCACCTGGACCCGCCCTGCGCCTGGGGCGGGGATTACTCACACGCCGCTGAGCACGTGGATGGCTTGCGTGCTGGGTCCGTGCTGAGCTAGCTCCACGTCTGGCAAAGCGGAACTCACCTCCACGTAGTGCCCCTGGAAGTCCGTGTCCTCAAACAGCACCACAGCCGGGTCTCCAAAGTCCTGGGTCCCCATAGACAGTCAGGTTTCTCCCGTACACTGATGCTAACCCGTGAGAGTGCCCAGACCCCAAGGAAGCAGCCCACCCTGGGGATTAGGTGGGAGGTGCCGGTGTGTTCTGGTGAAGAGCCGCCAGAGGGAGAGAGACTAGCTCTACGGTGGGTGAGGGGCACCATGCCAGGAAGAACAGGCAGAGGGGTGCATATTCTTCCCTTAGATTGTGGTGGGGAAGTTGGGGTGTTGCCAGACAGAAAGATAGCCAATTGCTCCTGCTCACCGTTCGGATGACCCGCAGGGAAGTCAGGAACTCATCATAGCCTCCCCAATGTGACCAGTCAGCATATTCGCCCTCTTCCAGCAGGTACTGGTGGCCCCGGAAGCCCTCCTTCTCGTAGCCTACCCAGCTGGGGGAAAGGGGAAAGATGAGCCAAGACATCCATGAATAAGATAATACATGCTACACCAGACAGCCTAAGTCACTCTCCACCCTCAAGGGGAAAGCCTGTAGGGACAGGGCAGATAGGAGAAATCTCTTAAGTCCTCACCAGCCCCCAAGGATCCGCAGGGACCCCACAGAGGTCAGCTGGGGGCTCTGGCTATCCTCTGGCTGCCGAAGGTTGTAGATGTCTCTGCTCACTTCCCAGCTCTGCCCCTGAAAATCTGGGGCCTCATATACCACAGCCTGGAAGAAAGGATGTCAGGGTGACAGATGTCATCTGGACCAGACCCAGAGAGACTGGCTTTCTAGGAATGGCTCTACACAACACCAGCCTGAAGTCCCCCACCCTCCCTTGGAGCACTGTGGCGTGTCTGCTCTGACCTCTGACCTGATTCACACACCAAAACCAGTGTCCAGAGAGTCCATCAGGCCTGCCCTTCTAGGCCGAGCTTCTGCCCCCCACAGGGTCCTTATCTCCTGTCCAGGCTTCAGTGACCATCCCTCAGATACACCAAATACCCTTTGACCCTGAGTGTTCCCTTACCTTGGGCTCCCCTGGCTTCTCCACACTCGGGCAGCCCTGCAAAGGAGACATGGCTGAAATGCTAGTCCAGAGGTGTATACAGACAGATGAGGCTGGAGGGTTTTCTCAATCCTAAGACTCCTAAAAATTGCAGGCCCGTATCTTCCCGCATCCCACACCTTGGGCTAATCCCCCTTCTCCTCTAGTCCAGGTCCCAATAGGAGCTCTGGGGCACCAAGTCTCTAGGGAATTGATCTATGGTTACTCCCCATCTCCTGCCCGCAGAATTGGGGCCACCCCACAGGGGAGTATAGACAGAGTGGCTTGTGGGTGTCCCCCACTCCTTACCAGTTTCATGGGCTTTAGTGAACCTACACTGGGGCCTGATGTACCCCAGGCCTCCAAGGTAGGGTACTCTCCAGGCTCTAGGATATAGGGAGTGTCTTCAAAGAATGGTTTGGGGTATAACAGCCACCTGGGGGAGGGGGACAGAAGAGAAGCCACTGAACTTGGGACACAGACATGGAATGGTAGGGTCGGTTTAGAGGGGAGGAAGAGCTTTTGAGGGGGGGCTTGCACAGCTATGTTAGAGAAGACATCCCAATCCTTTCTCCATTCTAGAACAGCCTGCCCTTAGTACCCCTTCCTGTGCCCGCCCTCTCCAATTACACGAGGAAGTTAGAGTTACACACGTACCTGCTTCAAACCCCTACTCTAATCAGCCTCCCAGGAAAGCCTAGCTACCCACAGGCCTGCAATCTTCCTCCCTTGGTGCCTCCCGTCTCCCTGTCACTGTTTACACTGTACACACTGGCCAGGCTGGATTTCTGTAGTCTGATCCAGGGGATGGGACCCAGGATCTCATGCTTGCTCAAAGTGTACACTCTACCACTGAATAACTCCTAGTCCCAGGCCAAGCTTGGGGTTTTGTTTGTTTGTTTGTTTTTCAAGGTGGCCTTGAAATTCCCGCAATCCTCCTGCCTCCACTTCCCAAGTGCTGGGATTACACACACACACACACACACACAGACACACACAGATACATATACACACACACACACGCACGTTGGAGATGTAGTCCTTTTCAGACTCCCTTTTCACATGACCTTCCCTCTTCCAGACTCCTCCTCCAGTTATACAGTTATACTTAAGCTTTGTGACACCAGGGTTACAGAGCATACAGAGACCATACCACTCTGAATGTGCCAGACCACATCAACAGAACATACAAATTCCTGTCCTCTTGTGGTTTAGCTTCTCAGCTAGCTTATCCCAACCGAGGCACCACTTCCTCCAGGAAGGCTTCTTTGACTACACTCACCTCCACTTCTTCAGCTGGTTGACTTTAGCATGTCCCTGCAACCCTGTGCCCCCCCTCCATTCCAGAACACTCTAGGTGCTGTTTACATGCCTGTCCCCACCAGAAGAGTAACGGTTTTTGTTTTGTTTTTCTGTTTTTTCTGTTCGAGACAGTCTCACGGTCTGTAGACCAGGCTGGCCTAAAACTCATAGAGATCCAGCTGTCTCTGCCTCCCAAGTGCTGGGATTAAAGGCGTGTGCCTCTGAATGCAGGCCTCAGACTGAATGCCTTTGAGAAGTGAACTGTCTATCCTCTCTGTTCTGTGTCCCCAGCTCTTGGTACAGTGAATGTCCAGGGATCCCAGAATAGCCAGACTCACAGTCCTGCAGAGACCGTGGCAGATGCCACCTGTAGGGGTCTCTCTAGACCTTGAGAGTCTTTCAAGTCCCCTGTCAGCATCACTTGGTTGCCCTTGAGGCCCTCCTCAGAGAACAGGCTGATCCCCGGGGTGCGGTAGTCCTGTGGAGGGAGAAGGGGAGATGTTCAAGTGCAAACTTCAGGCTTCTCTGACCCACCTGTGTCCCAGGGCCTCCAGTCTGGTGGGGCTCCCGGGGGCTCTACAAAAGCCCAGCTGGTCGTGTTCTTAGAACCCAGAGGGAATGTTCTCCACAAGGCCTGCCAGCCTCTAACCCTGGACCAAAGTTCTCATTGGTAACTTGTGGACTTCTGGAACCCAAGACCAAAGTCCCCAGAACCTGCAGAGTGTCAAGGCTGTCCCCTCTCTAGGTGGCTGACTTCCCACTTGCTGGAGGGAGCAAGATGGACAGGCACTTCCTGATTCTGCTTTGATGTACAGTTCTGACCTCTGTCCAGACTGGCTTTTTGTTACTGTTCACGTGGGTGCTGTGTCTAGAATCCACGCCCTTGCAAGGGCTAGGCAAGGTCTCCGCCACACCCCATGCTTGCTCTAGGGTGGCTTTATTTCTTTTTCTCAAGGTTTCATATAGTCCAGGCTAGCCTCAAATTCACAATGTAGCCAATGTTGATCTTAAACTTTTTATTTTTAAATTAAATTTATTTGTTTGGGGCTTTTTTTTGGGGGGGGGTGTGAGTGAACACAAGCATACCACAACATGTGTTTGTAGGTCAAAGGACAACTTGTTGGAATTGGTTCTCTCCTTTACCAGGTGGGTCCAGGAGATCAAACTCAGATTGTCAGTTCCAGTGAGAAAGTCACTGAGTCATCTCAGCAGCCCCAACCTTCAGCTTCTTATTCCCCTGCCTCGAGCTCCTGGATGCCGGGGTTACAGGTGTGTGGCACTATGTCTGGTTTTACGTGGTGGTGGGGAATCCAAACCAGGATTCGCGTAGCTTGGCAAGCACTCTACCAAACGAGCCTGCTCGCCCACTCCATAGAAAGCCTGGTCTTGGCTGTCTCATGCCGCGTGGCGGCAGGGTTCTGTGCATTGTCTTTCTCCCTTCCTGGGATCGCTTTTCCTTGCTCACTCATTCGTCAGATGATAAATCATCTGGATTGTGCTAAGGCCTTATTCTACCTAAATAGGATCATTTAGTCCCTCAGGAGAAGTTCTCCACATAGAAACATACAGGAAGGTGAAGCTCAGCAAAGCTAAGCAGACTTGCCCAGGATCACACAGCCTGTAAGCAATGGAGCCGAGAGCAGAGAAGGGTCATTTTGGCTTAGTGTCGCAACCCAGCACCTCCCACATGCCTGGCACACAGTAGGTGCCAACTCAGGGCTGAATGATTCAGATGGTCCCAGCACTGTGTAACCTCAGAGCTCTTGTTTCCCTCCTGTGTCTCATGCCCTCCTACACAGGGATGAATTCACTGTGAGTGTCTCAGCACGAACTGCCCACCAACATGTTTGTATCCGTAGAGCCTTTGACAACAGCCACCCCTTTCTTCCAGCTCTCAACCTGTACTGGGTCCTCAGTTCCAGGACCTCATCACCCTTACCAGAGAGAGAACTCTGGGGTCAAGGGCTCATCTCACCAAAAACACTACTAGCTGGGTGCAACAGTGCATGCCTGGAATGCCAGCACCCGGGAGGTGAAGGCAGAGGACCAGGATTTCAAGACTAGCCTCAACGACGTGATGGGTGTGAGGCTAGCCTAGGCTGACATCAGACCATGCATTTAAAAGAAGAAAAATGTCGCCAGGCATGGTGGCTTATGCCCATAAGCCTCTAAGCATAGCACTGGGGAGGCTGAGGCAGAGGTTTGTTGTAAGTAAATTCTAGCTAAGTCTGGGCTCAGTGTGAGATCCTGTCTCATACAAAACAAAACAAAAACCCACAAACAAACCACCAAGAGTCTGATGGGTTTTATTCCTAGCATTGCTCTGCATCTCTTTAGGAGTCAATATCTGTGTGTGTGTGTGTGCGCGTGTGTGTGTGTGTGTGTATGTGTATGTGTGTGTATGTGTGTATGTGTGTGTATGTGTGTGTGTGTGTACGTGTGTGTGTGTGCGTGCGTGTGTGTGTGCATGCGTGTGTGTGTGTGTGTGCGTGTGTGTATGTGTGTGTATGTGTGTATGTGTGTGTGTGTACGTGCGTGTGTGTGTGTGTGTGCGTGCGTGCGTGCGTGTGCGTGCGTGCGTGTGTGTGCGTGTGTGTGTGTACGTGTGTGTGCGTGTGTGTGTGTGTGTATGTGTGTGTGTGTACGTGTGTGTGTGTGTGTGTGTGTGTGCGTGCGTGCGTGTGTGTGTGGTTTTTTGAGACAGGGTTTCTCTGAAGCTTTGGAGCCTGTCCTGGAACTAGCTCTTGTAGACCAGGCTGGCCTCGAACTCACAGAGATCCGCCTGCCTCTGCCTCCCAAGTGCTGAGATTAAAGGCATGCACCACCACCACTCGTCCGGATATAATTTTGTTAAATTCAGTATCAGTAGTTTATAAAGTCATGCTATGAAAACAAACACAGGGCCTGGCACCTAGCCAGGATCTGAGAAATGTCTGTGGGGTTGGTATGATGGCTCAGCATGTGACGTGCCTCTTTCCGAGCCTGAAGATCGGAGTTCACACTCCGGGACCCACATGGGGACCTTCTCAAGCTGTCGTTTGATTCATCCATGCTGGGGCACGTGGGTGCAAACACACACATACACACAAATTAATAAAACTTTTAATTAAAAACACCGGAGAGGGGAATGTCTATGAACGAGTAAAGAAATAGGCTCATGGCGCATTGCCCAGAGTGGCGGGTGACTCTGGCCCATTTCGGCTACTCTGACCTAATTTTGATCTAGCACCAGCTCACACCTCTTCAGCTTGCTTACCCAGGGGCACAGCCCCTACCTGCCCTACACCATCACCATCAACCTACACCTCCCCAAAACTTTCTTTCTCTCTCAGTGCCTCCAAGGAACGCAGAGATACTCCAAAATGACCCCCTTCTGACCTCTTCCCCAGGTACCTGACCACTCACCCGCACAGCCCTCCTCAGGGAGCCGATGTCTTGGGTACTCCAAGTGGATGCCAGGGTGCTGATGTCCACATCCCCTTCAGGCAGAACCACCTTCTGGCCTTGGAACTCTGGCTGTTCGTATAGTATCCAGCTGTGGACCCAGAGACCCCAGGGTCACAGGGCAGGAGGTTGCACCCAGAGTCTCTGAGTAGCCGGTGGGGCTCCTACAGGCCTCACCACCTTCCTCACCCCGAGGTTCACAGCCAGGTCCCCCCTCCCTGGCCACTCCCCACTTACCAGCCTCGCACCACCCTCACAGAGGCAACAGGGGTCCAGCCTGAGGTATCTGCAGTGTCCCCCCAGATTTCCCTGCTTCTGCCCTGGCAGCCAGGCTCTGAGAAGAGCATCACCTGGGAAAACACAGCAGGTGTCCTCAGGCCCTGTCACCAGGTACTGCCCCCCGCCAGCCTCCATTTGCCCCCATGTCCCTACCTTCCCAGGCCTGGTGTTCAGCTTGCCCTGAGTCTTCAGTGCTGGACTCTAGAACAGAGAGGGTGTCA
The DNA here is from genome assembly GCF_037038515.1 of Microtus pennsylvanicus. NCBI lineage: Eukaryota > Metazoa > Chordata > Mammalia > Rodentia > Cricetidae > Microtus > Microtus pennsylvanicus. The sequence goes on along the minus strand of NC_134591.1, from coordinate 65,550,543 downwards.
GAGATCTTATGGGGTCACCACATCTCCCACACTGCTCTTCCGAGAATCCCATGTCCTGCTGCTGGCCTCCACCCCACAGGATACAGCCCACAGAGATCACCACCATTGCTTCCAGCTCCTACCGCCTCACCACCCTGCCCTAAGAGCTGGGAGACATTCCTTCTCCAGCTTCTGGGCAGTGAGAACCAGCAAGCCTTTCATGTTGTTTTGTTTTTCAAGACATGGTTTCTCTGTGAAACAGTCCTGGAACTCACTCTGTAGACCAGGCTGGTCTTGAACTCACAGAGATCCGCCTGTCTCTGTCTTCCGAGCCAGCAGGCCTTTTGGAATCTATATACTCCCACTATGCTATCACGGACACTGAGGCGCCAAAGGATGTGCATTGCAGAGTTCAACTAAGCTCGGACACAAGCCTCCTGCCTCCTGGGACCCGGCCTCCCAACACCACTCTCTCCAACCACGCAAGGGGAAGCCAGGTACCTCCCAAGCCCCTACAAGGTCTCACTCACCCACCCTTCCATGGGTTGGGAAGGTGCTGGCTTCTCTGGTGGTGGCCTTCCGCTGCAGAGCAGGGGTAACTGTCCAGGTACCTTCCTGACCCCTGGAGCTCCATGGGGTGGCAGAGCAGATAATTTTGAACCTAGTGGTTCAAGGGTAGGGATGTCCTTGTTGGCTGGCACCAGACTGCCAAAGAGAAGGCTGCCTCCAAGGCGGGAAGTAGGCCGGTTGCTGGGCTGAGGTCCGGGACCTTGATCTGCTGTATGCCTCTTCATCATCTCCAGAGGAGAGCAGGAGACCTTGGCAGGCTTGGGTGGGTTGGCATCCAGGGCGGGGCTGGGCCCTGCTTTCTCCTGCCTGCGCTGGAGTTTCTCATCATCGCTCAGATAAGGGTTCTCCAGCTCCTCCTCCTCTTCCAGGGCAGGTTCCTCCTGGGGACTGGGTCTTGGAATGGATGGGCTCAGCTGATCCTCCTCAATGGCAGGCAGTGTGGCATACATGGCCAGGTAGGAGGAGCGGGGAGCTCGGGGCAGTCGGTGAGTTCGGAGGATCTCAGGGGGCTCCATGCTCCGCAAGGTATCCAGGAAAATCTCCAGGTCAGCAGTCAGGGCTGCTTCATCCTCCTCCCTAGATGGTTCTGCGGTCGCACTCCCCTCAGTGGAGCCTGGGGTGAACTGGGACTCCATGCTGGCCTTTGTTCCCACCAGCTTTGAGGCAGGAGAGCCTTCTAGACTGAGGGACACTTTGGCTTCTGAAGAAGATGGAGCCAGGGGCCTGGCAGGGCTCTGGACACCTTCATTTGGGGTAGGTGATGAGGAAGAGTTCCCTTGAGAATCCTGGACAATTTCACCCTGTTTGGGGGTCTGGGGAGTCGGGGCAGTGGGGCCTTCAGCTGTCTCTTTCCAAGGAAGGGGATGGGAAGGGCTATCTAAAGCGTCCTGGCCATCCTCTTTCTCGATGGAAGCACCTTCTTCCACACCCTGGACAACCTTGGCTGAACTGGAGGATGAGGCAGTGGAAGCAGCAGGGGCCTTTGCAACCTCTTTGGGGGTGTCTGAGTGGGCAGGAACACTAGGGCCCGGAAATATCTCTTTCTGAGTAAGAACAGAAACAGGCACATTTTCAGGGTCCTGAACAAACTTATTCTTTGGTGAAGCCGGAGCAGAAAGTCCTTCGGGACTAGGGACAGCTTTCCTCCTTACAGAGGATGGGCTAGGGGGCTGCTCAGGAACTGTAACCCCGCCCTTCACCACAGGCAGAACAGGGTCCGTGGGGAGATCTGTAAGCTTCTCTTCCACAGGGGGCGGGACATGAGGCGTGGGCTGGGCTTTGAGGTGTGTGGGTACCACTGGTTGCTCTGGAGGATGCACCAGGGAGGAGGCACGGGTCTGGGGCTTGGGAGAAGAGGGTGTTGGCAGGTGGTTATGAGAAGTCTGGTTGGGGAGCAGAACAGGACTGGAGGCTCCCTGCAGCCTTGAAGATTCCCCAGCTCTGGCATCTGAGACGCTGCCTTGGTCTTGGGCTGGGTGGGCTACAGGAACATCTAGGTTCTGAGTGCGATGATCGACCATGGGGATGCCTCCTGGGGTCAGGCTTGGGCTGTTCTTCAGTTCGGTTGTGCTAGTCTCAAGTGGCTGTCCCAGGGTTGTTCCCACTGTGCCACCGAGGGCTGAGCCCCTTGAGGTAAGTCCGGTGAGCCTTGGGATCCGGCTGGCAGGAGGGCTGCGCTCAGCCGGTACGAGGTTGCTTAGCAGTTCCAGGGCCTGGCTGCGGCTGGGTGTGTCCAGGGCCTGGCTGCGGCTGGGTGTGTCCTCGGCTCTCGGGTTCACCACCACTGCCCGAATGGTTCGGGTCATGTTGCGGCCCCTCGGCAAGGTCTCGCCTGACATGGAGGGCCCCACATTCACAGAGCTGCTCACTCGGCGGTCCACTTGCCCTCCTACCACCGTAGTGGTGGTGGTGGTCCTCACTGTGCGAGTCACGCGCCATTCCTCACGGTTCCTTGAACCTACGCTCGTGACACCCACACTGGGATGGGGACTCGGCTCACGTGGCCCGGGCAAGGGCACCAATAGTTCAGTCCTAGCCATGGATCCCACGCCTGGTGGTTCAGTCCTGGGAGCCTGGGGGCCACCATCACCCCAATCCACAGCCTCCTGTATCCTCACCACTGGCCTTTTCTCCTTGGGAGGTGGAATATATTTCTTGGAAAAGATGGGCCCATGGCTTTGAAAATTCGTGGATCCAGGCTCCTCCCCAGGACCCTGGCAATTTATAGTCTCCTCTTCCTTCTTAACAAAGCCATTGACTTCTCTCCGGAAGCTATGCTCCAACACGTTCCCCTGAGGGGTTTCCATCCGAGCACCCGACACCAGGGAAACTTTGTGAAATCGGTGTCTGGTCTCTTCCTGGACAGGAGGCCGTTGGCGCCATGTCAGTGTGGCACTTACCACTCTGGCCTCAGCGCCAGCTGGGGTCCCAACTCTCTCTTCCATGTTGGGCCCCAGCAAACCCTGAGATGTTCTTGTCACACTGTGGCCTGGCTCCCTGCGGATGATAAAAAGGGAGAAAGGTGAGTAGAGGGAGGGATCCTCAAAATCACAAAGCAACTGCCAGGCCCAGACTGGACTGAGTACGCTTAGGAAAGTCACGTGACCTTTTGCCCATCTCACCACTTCCAAGTGATGCCCCGTGTTCAGGTCCCCAAAAGGCAAAGCTCGGGCCTGAGCCCAGAGGTGAGAAAGGGGATGAATTATTCTGTAGACCAGGCTGGCCTGGAACTCACAGAGATCAGCCTGCCTCTGCCTCCCAAGTGCTGGGATTAAAGGCGTGTGCCACCACTGCCCGGTGCAACAAACGTTCTTTTTTTTTTTAATTTAAGATTTATTTATTTATTTATTTATACATATACAATGTTAGAAGAGGGCACCAGATCTCATTACAGATGCTGTGAGCCACCATGTGGTTGCTGGGAACTGAACTCAGGACCTCTAGAAGAGCAGTCAGTGTTCTTAACCTCTGAGCCATCTCTCCAGCCCACAACAAACGTTCTTAATGGCTGAGCCTACACTCCAGACTACCGAATCTTACTTCTTTATGTTTTTGTAGTGCTGGGCATCAAACCCAGGACTTCATGCATGTTAGGCAAACACTCCATGACTACTAAGTCATATTCTTAGCCCTCTTGCTATTATTCCCTCCTTCATCTCCCTGACTCTCTCTTACCTCCTTTATTAGATGGGGGGCAATGAGCAACACCTGTCAAGGCTGAAATCTGGGCTTGGGCACTTCTACCACAGCAACAGCCACCACATGTCGAGGGCACCCTCTGGGGCACCTGACTAAGCACTTTTCCATTTTGTTCTACTGAGCCCGAATCTGGGGAGACTGGACATGAGGAAGAATGAAGTGTGAGAGACGGCGCAGAGTTAAGAGCAAATACTGTGCTTGCAGAAGACTCAAATTCAGTTCCCAGCAGCCATGCTGGGCTGTTTACAACCACCTGTAGCTCCAGCTCTGGAAGATCAATGCACTCACATGCAGACACCCACACACAGATATACACATACACATAATTAAAATAATAAATCTTTAAGAAGAATAAATCATACAGGCTGGAGAGATGGCGCAGCGGTTAAGAACACGGACTGCTTTTCCAGAGGACCCTGGTTCAATTCCCAGCACCCACATGGCAGCTCACAACTGTCTGTAACTCCAGTTCCAGGGGATCCGGTACTCTCACACAGGCATGCATGCAGGCAGTACACCAATGCACAGGAAATGAAAATAGATAAATTATTTTTTAAAAAGTAAATCATTACTAAATTATAAACAAGCATTTCTATTTCACCAATGAGACTTAACACTATGAACAAGAGTCACCCCTTAGCAGTGAGACTTGCACCCCAATCCTAAGAGCTTAGTCACACTCCAAACTCCCCATAGGTACATAGAGGCTTACATATTTATCTGGTAATCAAGGTTCTGGTTTGGTGGTTAATCTAATTTTTTTTTTAAGACAGGGTTTTTCTGTGTAGCCCTAGCTGTCCTGGAACTCACTTTGTAGACCAAGCTGGCCGCAAACTCACAGAGATCCACCTGCCTCTGCCTCCCGAGTGCTGGGATTAAAGGTGTGCGCCACCACATCCGGCTCTTTCTAATGTGTTGAGATAGTGTCTTGTGTGTAACTCTGACTGGCCTGGTAGTAGTTATGTAGCCCGTGTTGGCCTCCAGCTCATATTAATCCTACTCAGCTTCCCAAGCCAAGCGCGGGAATTATATGCTTGTACTGTCATGGCTGACTGGGGTTCACGGTGAGGTTTGTTTGTTTGTTTGAGACAGGGCCTCATGTAAACCAGCCTGACTTTGAACTTTCTTTGCCACCAAAGAACATCTTGAACTTAACTTTTTCCTAAGTTACATTCAGTGTGAGTGTGTATGAGAGCGTGTGTGTGTGTGTGTGCATGTGTGTGTGCGCACGCGTGTGTACGTATCCCACGTTGGGCATGAGGAGGTCAGAAGACAATCTGTGGGAGTCTGTTCCCTCCTTGCACCACATGGGCTGAGGAGACTGAGCTCAGGGTGTCAGGCTTGACAGCAGACCTCCTTGTCCACACACTCATCTCCCTAGCCATGACCTTGAACTTTGAACTTCTGGTAGGATTATAGGCCTGTACCACTCTGATTATCACAGTGCTGGAATGCGACCTAGGGTTTCATACATGCTAGGCAAATACCCTACCAACTGAGGTACATCCCAGCCCTGGGGTTCACCTTTAGAAGAACCCACCTCAGACCTTAAAGAACAATCCACCCACAACCACTCATCTCCACACACCACAAGGCAAGGCTGTTTTAGGCTCGAAGAGTCCAGGACTCAGCCAGCTGGATCAGCCCCTCCTCCAGTCTGTACCTCAACTCTGTGAGCCTGCCCCAAGAGGGCTATACTCTGAGTGAAATAGGTCCACTGTCCTAATTCTCTTCCCCCCATCTCTACCTCCCTCCTTCCTGAGAAACTGGAAGAAACCAGAACTTTGACCTGTTCTGTGGCCCCAGCCATGAGTCAGGTTTTATGAGGGGCAGAGATGAAAGAGTCAGAGGCCCGGAGATGCCTGACTCAATTCCAGGACCACTGGTGGCGACCACGGCGTCTAGCATGGAGACCGCGGGGCCCCTGGCAGCCTGTGAACGGTGATGGGGGGGTTGGATGACTCCCGAGATTTCTCCAACCAGAGTGCGTTGTGAGAACCGACACACCTAGACACCCGAGGCCTGAACTCGGCTCCTTACAACAGCCCAACCCAACCCTCCCACCCTCATTGAAACCTTGTCCTCTCTGCTGGAATTCCCTATAGAACTTTGTCCCTCATGCATTCTGCACTCTGTGCTCAGACTCACAGAGTCTTCTCTCTCTCTCTCTTTCTCTCTCTCTCTTTCTTTCTTTTTTTTTCCTTTTGGTTTTTCGAGACAAGTTTCTCTGTGTGTAGCTCTGGCTGTCCTGGAACTCGCTCCATAGACCAGGCAGACCTCGAAGTCACAGAAATCCACCTGCCTCTGCCTCCAGAGTGCTGGGATGACCCCTCTCCATTTCTGAGTAACAACCGCTATCTTCATCCCCCTCCCGCCCCTTGTCGCTGATGGCAAAAGGCAGAGCTTGAGTTATAACTCGCCCATGGGGCCAACTGCCAGTCAAACTCACCCAAAGCTAGTTTTCTTATGAAGGTGATATCCCCAGAGTCCACAGCTAAAGGTCCAGATGTCTGGAAAGTCCCATGGGCTTCGGCAAAGTCTCAGGAAAACAGCTCAGGGGAAGTTGACTCCGGCCAGCCCGGAGTCTATTGATGACTCCCAGCAATCAGTTCCATGCCTTTCTCAGCCCAGCCCAACCCTGGGACAACACCCCCTGATGGCCATTCATTCCTCAGGCATGTGGTCACAGCTTATGCCTGCATACTTCTAGGGACAGGGAGGTCACCTCCTGACAGTTCACCTGTCTCATCCCTGGACAGTCATGACTGCTAGATTGCCTTTACCTGTGTTGGAATGTGCCTGCCTATAGCTCCCCATTTTTGTCTTTGTCTGCAGACACACCCCAGTAACCTAGTTACTGCCCCTGCAAACAGAAGTGCCTGTTCCCAGAGCCCTCTCGTCTCAAGGGCCTGAGTTCACAAGTGGATTTGCTAGCAAGGTGACCTATGACCTCTAAACAAGGTGTGTGGGGATGGGAAGGGAGAGGCTAAGGAGGGAAGTGAGGGGGGGAGTGTGGGAAAAAAATCTCATCTAACCCAACAAGTCCTGGGATTCTCTCCGCTTACCTGTGAGTCACCCCCAAACTAGGCCAAACCAGTCCACAGGCCCACATGCTGCCAAACACATGCTACATCAGACAGGTATTCACAGAGCCAAAGAGCCAGCACGTAACAGAGCACAAAAATACACAGACACCCACCTAGACAAACACAGCCAGGAACGCGCACCACCACACGCATGGGCACACACCAAGAGACACAAACACACAGAGACCCCGCAACACAAGAGGCAGGCAAGCCACATGCTCCACCACGAAACACACAGGCACCATAACACACATGTGCACGTATCCCCAGCACATACCCATTTAGTTTACAACCACGGACAAGTTCTCTCTTTCCTGCCCTTGAACAGGGATACGTACTCGGTGCACACATAGCTTCTACAATCCCAGTTTCTGCCCTGGCTGTTCTCTGCCCCTTTCCCTACCTTAGTTGAGAACCTTGCAGCAGAAAGTGGACACAGAAGGACAATGTCCCCGGGGGGGGATGTCACCCTCCTTCATTTCTAAGTGGATTACAGATTCCAGTCTCTGTTCATCAAGATTGCAACCAACCAGAACCCCGTGTTCCCCTGCCCACCCCACTATCTGTTCCCCGCTTCTCTCTAAGCCCAGCTCACCTCCCACCCCCTCATCCTTTTACAGGCTGTCTTCCCATGCTGGAGTAACCTGGCAGCTCTCAGGGCCAGTCTGAGCCACCCATGTCCTCCTCCCTAGGCACAGAACCAGGCACACCAGCTCCTACCCAGGGGGACCTGAGTCTTCATGCTTTGGTCTCTATTAAGGGCACTGTCAGATCCACAGTGTTCCACACAGCAACCACAGGGCCTCGCTGAGCTCTGCACAGCCACAGAGGCCTCCTTACAAGGCAGGTGGGGGCCGGGGGAGGATGGCCAGGGCATAGACAAACCTGGCTTTGAATTCTGACTATCTAGTTGGTTTTAGGAAAGAGACTTATCCTTACTGAGCCTCAGTTCCCTGATTCTCCAATTAGCTGGGGGTAATGGAAAGCTTAGCCCCTAGTTACTGAATTAAATCAAATTATTCTTAAAAAAGACCAGCCACTGATGGCAGGTGCCGCCACCGTCAGTAGGAGTTTCTCAGAGGCCACCAAGCGCAGGACTCTTCCCTTGCGAGATCCCATGTTTGGTCCTCAGTGAGTTCTGAGGGATTTGCACTCCACCCCCTCCCCAGCCTACCAGGCAGACTCACTTCAACACAAATAAAAATCTAAGCTTGGGAGTCTTGGCGCCTCTTCTTAGGCTGCCGGCAGAGCCAGGTGGGATAATTGCACTGCCAATGGTGTGTAATTATTAATAAGCATCCTGCATTTTAGCGGCCCAGCTGAATGAGGTTCAAAGCATGCTCCCTCAGACACCTCCTTCTTCCTCATCTCTGACTGCCATACCCAACTCTCTGGGTCAACAAAGCAAGACCCAGAGAAGTTAAGGAACCTATGCCTGGGTACCCAACACCTTGTCTAGAAGCCCATTCCCAGGCTGGCTCTGTGATCTCTTGCAAAGAATCCACGAGTAACAGCAGTTAAGAAAAGGAAGGTTAGCCTCTCTGTGATGAGATTTTCCCTCCTGAGGGTGGGCAGGGGAGGAAGGCAGGGCTGGGTTTTAGGAGGCATACCTGGGAGTGCGGGGGGGGGGGGGGGTAAGGGGAGAAGCAGAGAATCGGGAGCGGACACAGAGTTAGCTCACTCTCAAGGTACCAAATGAATGGGAATCTCAAGCCTGAGAAGCCCAGAAACAAGACAGAGGGACCCGAGCAGGGGTTGCCACCCCAGGCCACCCTCCCACCATCATGTCCCTCAGGCACCAGCCTTTATTTACCTGCTGTGTGGGGATCCAGGCTCCCAGCCCTCTCTGAGCTCCTGCTGGGCCTTGCTTCCCTGATGCTGTGGGACACTCAGCCGTGGCTCCTCAGGCAGGTTGATTGGACACTCGGTGATGGGGCGGAGTTCCTGGGGAGGCTCCTGCCAACCCCTGGATTCCTCGGGGCCACAGGGGTGGGGATCTGGTCTGGCCGGTTCCTTACCCTCCTCCCCAGGTGCCTGCCCGCACCCCTGCAGGGTGACAGTGATGTGGTAGCGGGTCCTTTTGACACCGGGACCAGTACATAGTGGCTCTGGCTCTGGCTGGGCTGGCTCTGGGGTGTCAGGCCTGCCCTTTGGCCTTGCTTCTGTGAGAAAGGACACCGGGTGGGGCAATAGGGGTGCATCTTCCAGGTTGCTGGATGTCTCTGGCCTCAGCAGAACCTCTGGGGTGCTGTATTGGGGGTGCTGGCAGGTGTCGCCTGGGGATCCCTGTTTCAAACAAGAAGGAGCAGGGTCCAGGCAGGAGGGATGACCGACACCATCAATGGCTTCCGCAGAGCCTGCTGGTGCTGGGCACTCATGCTCCATAGGGCCACAGGAGGCCAAGTCACCGGCACTGCCCACGGCTGGCCTCTGTAGCCTCCCCAGGGGTTCGCTTCGTCTTCCTGAGATGTGCAGTCGCTTCTGACTCCAGAAACCACCATGGCTCCTGACTTGAAGGTCCCATTCTGAATGGCTTTTGCTTTGGACCTGGTGGGAAGCAGAAGCAGGAACGTAGTGACAGGGACTTGGTGATGGCATCTCCCCTCTGGAATCTGGGTACCTCTGGCTATTCTTGGTCAATCTCCTTGACCCACAGGAAACTGAGCAGGACTCTCAGAGCTAGAAAATGGGGCAGGACCCTGGCCAAGTCTTTGCTCTCCGATTTTACTTACACAGAAAGTGAAGCCTGGAGAAGACAGTCATACAGCAGGGAGGTAAAGTCTCCTTACCCTCGGGCATCATACTGCTGCCCCTGCGGATAGGGACGGCTGCAGGACCCAGCCGTGCCTGCCCTTCCTGAAGCTGCCTCCCAATCCTGTTGCTGCTCCCTCAGAGTGCCCAGCCTCTGGCCCTAATCTAGGGATTAGGGATGTGTGGGAATACCTGGCATGACTGCACACAGCCTCGCCAGCTCCCAGCCACCAAAAGGCCTGCACCACTTCCCTTAAACCCTCCCAGTCCCAAGTTCCCACAGTAGACCTGGGAGGGTGCATATTGGCATTGAGAGAAATACAGGGCGAGAGAGAAGCAAGGGAGAGCCCCCTATCCCGGTGCCAAAGAAGGGGACGATTCCTGGCCTGCCTGTTGTTCTCCCTGGGATCCAGCCTGGCTGGTCGTGGGAACAGGGGGAAGAGGGTAAGGATCCCAGGCCAAAGTGGACACTGGCCTCACACTACCAGTTTTCAAGGATAGACTTGTGTCCTTGGCATTGGGAAAATCAAATCTAGGAACAAAATCCCACCTAGCAAGGGTGATTTTTTTTTCTGCCCATCATCTTTGTTTCAAGACAGGGTCTCACTAGGTAGCTCTGGCTATCCTTACTATGTTGACCAAGCTAGACTTAAACTCACAGAGATCTGCTTGCCTCTGCCTCCCATGTGCTGGAATTAAAGGCGTGTGCCACCACTGCCAGGCTTGATTCCATCATCTTTAAGTTACTCATTTATGAAATAGATAGGACCTCTCATTCCCCAGGGATTAGACACCCGGCGACACCGGAGACAGGAAGGATGTGGAGGCAACCTGGGCCTGGACCCCAGCTGCACCATGCTAGTGGAGGTAAATCACTCCCATCTTCACATCCTGATATGTGGGAATGTAAACTGAGCATCCCACTCCTGGGGTGTTACGTGAATGGTTCAAGTACCCAAGCACAGGGGAGCTCAGTTATACAAGGAGGACCAAAGCGGGGTGACTTGACTGCCCCGAGTGACTCTAGGGATGGGAGGTGTCTGTCCCCCAAAGGGAGAACCCCGTCCCTCTCCTACTTATGGCTCAGGTCCCCGTTGCAGAGAGGGAGAGCATGCAGGAGGCTAAATCACAGGCCCTGTATCACATCTGTAGGACTAGGTCAGGAAATAAGAAGAAAAGGCCACGAGGAATGAAGGTCAAAGGCGCTGGAGGAGCAGGGGGCCCTGAAAACAAGCCCCGTGGCAGCTGTGCGCCTCCCCAGCACCCCAGAACTACATGCACACTTTTACTTATTGTTTAAACATTTTGTCTTTTTACTCATTAAACATTGATTTTTATTCTTAGGTTATGCGTACACGCATGTGTCTGTGTGTAGAGATACATGCAGGTATCCGTGGAGTCCAGAAGATGGCATTGGATTCTTTGAAGCTAAAGTTACAGACAGTTGTGTATCGTCAGATGTGGGTTCTGGGAACTGGTGTCAGGCCTTCTGGAGGCAGCTAGTGCTCTTGACCATAGAGCCAGCTCCCCAGCACTGAACGGACACATTTTTGACACCCAGACGCTGTTGGCCTCCTGCATCTATTACTGAACTCCTCCCCATAGTTCTGACAGAGGCATTATTGTCTTGTCCCCTTTGCAGAGAAGGGGAGAGATCTCCAGGGTCACACAAGGCAGTGGAAGCAAAGAGGGAGCCCCCAAGTCTAGGCTCCTCACCCTGCCCAGCCCTCCAGAGCTCCTGCCCCCAACCTCCTGCCATTTGCGTTCATCCTACCTTGAGGCTGACATTGTTGTTGCTGCCCTGATCCTGAGCAAGGTCAGGGCAGCTCTGGCCACCCCAGGGCCTGGGAAGGAAGCACAGGGAAAAGAATGAGCAGAATCCTGCTGTCCCAACACCTGGCAGACTGAATCTAGCAGCCCCTCACCCACCTAATCCAGGGCCCACAACTCGGCTGCACGAGCCACTGAAGCCTTTGGAGAAGGTTTACCAACAGCCTCCTCTGCTTCCTTCACCACTTCCCCAACACACACACATACACACACTCACACACAGACACACACACACTCACACACAGACACATACTGTCCCACACACATGCACACTTAACATGCAGACACACAATGTCACAGAGACAAATATATACACTGTCAAACACACAGGCACACTCACACACACAGACACACACAGATAAGATACTCACATGCAGGAACACACACAGACACACACTCACATGCACACACACACACACATTCACACCACAAGAGGACAGTGCCCAGATGATTTCAGTGCTTCATGTTTACCAAGAGCCTCCAGGTGTCAGGCTCAACCCTAGGGTCTGTGCCTATCTGATCTCTTTTAGGCATTAGAAAAATATCAGCAGCCTGGTCTACAAGAGCTAGTTCCAGGACAGGCTCCAAAGCTACAGAGAAACCCTGTCTCAGAAAAAAAAAAAAATATATATATATATATATATATATCAGTGCCTAGGGACTTCAGATGAGAAAAACAGAGGCACAGAGAGTCAAAGTCACTTGTTCCGGGGTCACACAGCTAGTGAGCTTTAGAATACGGTAACCTTGACTATCCTACTGCAAAGCTTGATTGGATGTTGAATTAATGAGAGAAAGATTTACAAGTGTGTTACCAGCCCTTTGCCCCTCTCCCGAGTAATCAAGGATCAGAGGCCTGTTCAGGGTCCCATTCCCACGGCCGGTAAGAGCGGGGTCCGACTGTATTCACAGTGAGCACGTATCATCATGCGGGCCCTGCGTTCCAGTTCCTGCTCTCCTCACTCCTGACTCACCCGAACCCCAAGCCAGACTCCTCGCTGAGTCTGGAGGGGTGTAGGGAGAACCTATCAGGCCTATAGGGCAGGTTTCTGCCAGACAGGGTAAGGGAGAGGGTGTGTCTTCCAGGTGGGGGTGGGCAGAGCCCTGGCAGGGTGTGGGCACCCCAGGGCACTCAGGCTTCCAGGCACAGGGTGGCTGGGCCCTCCCTTCTTCAGGGTGAGAGAGCAACACAAACCCCTCCCCTCTGCCCCCACCACGCCCTCATCCCTCCTGGGCCAGCAGGCCTGAAGACAGCTGCGTCACGATAAGATCTGAACAAATTGCCCAGTAACTGCACAGACATATAAACACCCAACACCCAGTTCTGTCAGCACACCCACACGCTCTGTTCACGCAGGGCCTATGAGCTCCAGGGGCCTCTCAGATCTTCACTGCCCCCCCTGAAGCCAACAGGCTCAGCCAACCACAGGATAGGCTGTTCTCAGACAACCCACCATGAAGGGCTCAGAGAGGGGAAGGAACTCGCTCATGTGACTCAGGCAGCAGGCAACTGTGGGTAGCAGCCTACCATCATGGCTTTCCCATCTGGTCACCTCCATAGCAGCAGAGCTCTTGGAGAAGTTCAGAAGGCAGCCAGCTAAGGGGCGTGTCACAGCGTCACCTCTTCCCAGCTGCGTGACTTTAGGTAGGTGACCTCACTTCTCTGAAACTCTTCTGGATCTGAGTCACACGGAACACAGGCCTCGCAGGGCCGCCGGGAGGGCTGCTTCAGATCATTGGGAAAAGCAGGAAGCAAGGGGCATATGAAGGTTGGTGGTGGGTACAGTCTAGAGCTATCTCTCTAGGATTCAGGATGACAGAGAGAAGCCTATGTGTGGCATCTGGGGGCAAACACAGTGCAAAGACAGCTCCAGGACCTATCAGACTCACAAGAGCCAAAGAAAGAAACATTGACCTGTGAGGTGAGAACCAAAGTCCACAGCGGGCAGCAGGAGGAGGTACTACTGGATGGGTCAGTAAGCAGCTTGCCTGACAGGAAGTTCTCAAAGTTGCTTAAATTAAAAAAAAAAAAAAGCACAAGGACCTGTCCAATGTAATATAGCATATTTGTAATCCCAGCACTTGGGAGACTGGGCGGGAGAATTGTCACAAGTTTGAGGCCATGGCTACTCTACATACATATTACGACATGGGGATACTGTATTTTCTAAGACAAAAAATAAATAAAAAAATTAAAAGTCCACAGAGAAATCCCACAATTCACAGATTCACAGATCCAAATCATGGCACATCGTCACTTATATTTTTGTGCTCTAAGATAGTCACATGCTGATTTGAACACTCATTAAACTTTAATACACAGTAATCCCAAACACATACCCCTAGGCCAGGGACGCCCCACCCAGCCTTTCTCCATCTCCCCTCACCTATCCGGGAGTCTGGTCTCCTTTGAGATCTTGCCCCTGCGCTCCCTTCGGCCCCCTAGTCCAGTCAAGAGCCGGACCAGGCGAGCCCCGAAGCCCTTGCGTGGCTCTCTCATGGCGAGATCATAGGGCTTGAGCCGACGGGGTGCTTGGCTGCAGGTGCCACCTGGATCCGCTGTCCAGGCAGAGAAGCACCACCTCCGGCCCGTCCTCCTGAGCAAACAGCAATCTCTCTCGCAAGGGCCGCGGGCGGGGACTGATCCAGAAGTTGCCCGGTTCCTGGGAAGCAGGTGCACCTTCAGGGGACCTTGAACACCCCAGGTCCTAGTCCAGAGCACTCCCACACCGAACCCCTTCTTTCGAACTCTGCTCTCTGCTCAGTACGCCCTGCAACTTCACGCCTCCGTATGTCGGAGGTGGGTTTGTGTGAGCACTCGAGAAGAGGGACCTGAGCAAAGACGAAGGAAGTCTGGGACCCGCCGGGGCCTGGGAGCTGGACCGAGCCTAGGGAGGTGCACGGTAAAGGAGCTGAGCGAGCGCGGACAGGAAGCGGGCAGACGCCTATCAACAGGGTGGGGCCAAGCCCAGGGGTTGGCATCCCCGCTACCCAAAGGTGTGACAAAGGTGAGCCGAAGCCCACCTGCCATCGCCTTAGGGGCTACCTAGGAGGGTTCTCTCTGTCTCGGTGCCACCCACCACGTGGAGTGGGATTGTCACTCCTTTTGGAGATGAGGAAGCCACAGGAAACCAAACGGAGGCGCGACTGGCGCCCTCTGCCGCAGGTCGGCCAAAAGAACCTCACAGTGGCTAAATATGAGTCATTCTCTGTAGCCTTCCTTTATTGAGGCTCTACCCTGTTCTTCCTGGGCAGTTCCATTTCCCACCTTATGCCGCCTGGCTCATACGTGGAGGAAGGGAACACTTTGCACATCTGAGGGGATCCCGTGGAGATTAGCCACCGGTCGGGCTGTTACCCCCACTCTTTTCCCTGTCTGTAGTCCTAATTGGCTGAATACCCCCTGCCCTCTGGTCCTGGTATATCAGGGACCTCATGATTCTGGATCATGAGAGGACAGGAAAATCTATCTGCGTCTCTTTCTCACCCCTATCCCTTGGAGATGGCAGGATTAGTAATACCAGCTGACCTCTCTGCGTTGGCTGTGTAGGAACTGAGATTAGAAGGCGTCCGGAGCGCATGGACAATAGGGAAGGTGTTGGGTTAAGGCGTTCAGGAAGGAGGGCAACGTGTCCCGTGTTTGGACGGCACACAAATCAGTTCTTGCTTCATTCTCCCATTACTTCCAGGTGCTCTTCGTCCATCAGCCCAGGCAACTAACGTGGCTGATCATAATGGAATGGCTCTAGTCCTCCTGCCTGCGGTGCCCCTCCTCCCACCGAGGACACTCTGCCTTCATCCGGTCCTGAAAGGCCGCACTGTCCTCTGGAGAAATGAGATGGAGGGCTCAGCCCCAGATGGGTCACAAACAAGGAGTGGAACCCAAACCTGGTCTGAGGTGGATGGTTGCATGTTCCTACCCCACACGGGCTGTGTGCCCTGCCCTGCTCCCAGGTGAGGGACGGGATCTGGCAGGTGCACAGGGGACATTTCCCTCCATTAGAGACACTCAGGAGGTCTTCACTCAGCACTGGGAGAATCTTTTAATTGCCAACACTCTGTTCCCAGAGCAACCCTAGCCCCACTGCTCAGGCTGGCTACCCTTGCTTTCCCGGGGACACTGAAGACACCTTGAGCTTGTCCACATCCCAGCCCATCTTCTCCGATGAGTCCTCCACGAGAGCTAGTGCTCCTCGGTGCCACTGGGCAAGGCAGGTGAGAGAGGTGAGGGGCAGGTGGGGGTGGGCCAGGCTACAGGGCTGAGGAGCCTGCAGCCTATGGTGCAGCTTCAGATGGACACGCGGGGCGAAGCCGCTGGAACAGATGTTGCACTGAAGGGGTTGGGCACCTGAGTGCAGGCGGAGGTGGGTCTTCAGGTTGCTGGAGCTGCTGAAACGTTTGTGGCATATCTGACAGAAATGGGCACTCAGGTCATCCTCGCCCTCCAATGGGCTCAGGGCCTCTCTCCCCATCCCACCTGTCATGGACACACCCACCTCCCTGTCAACTGCAGACCCAGAGGCTTCTCTCCCCGGGACCCACAACAGGGCACACTAGAGCCTGGCAGGTGGGGGCTAGCATTCTCCTTTACTTCCTTTGTGACTTTGTATAGCTTCCCCGAGCTTCTTTCTTTCTCTGTCAGTTATAGACGAGCACTAATTCCTAGCCTCATTAGTTAGGGAAGCCCGAATAAGGTTAATATCACTTAGAACCATGATGCAAGGGGCTGCAGCATTGGGCGGGCGCAGCATCAGGCGGGTAGTCGACATCTACCCCGGAGCTGGTCAAGCCAGGAACTGACCTTGCATAGTCTTCCCAAGAAGCATCACTAAACCCCAGCGAAAGAGCAGGGACTCAGGGGAAGGGAACCTCTAGCCAAAGTCGGGAGGAGAAGCTAGGAGCTGAACAGTGGTCTGAATTCATAACCTAGACTCATAACCGCTACAGTGCTCTCCTTTCTGCCCCTTGGAACAGGAAGAGATTCCCCGCCTCTGCCTTCCCAAAGAATGAGGCCAGACTCGAGGAGCTGCACTGATCCAATTGTTTGCCTATTTGGATATTTCCTATCTGCTATGGCTCCTTCAACTATCCAGGGAGGCAGGAGAGGGGGTGCATGCTCCAGGGTCTGCAACTTCGTTACTCTCCTTGCACAGGCGTGCAGCCGTGTTTTCTCCTCCACATTCCAGTGGCCTGCCTGTGCTTGAGCATGCTTGTATGTGTGCTTGTACATACACACGCACGCACACACACACAAGCTCTCACCACTAGCTATCTTCCCACCTTCTCTCCATCTTTATTTACTCAGGATTTGGGAAACAGAGGCCCAGGAGCCATCCCTCCAGGGACCTAGAATTCCTCACCAAGCTGCAAGGGAAGAGGGGTCTCACCCGGCACTGGTGGGGCCGCTCCCCGGTGTGCACCAGGTGGTGCTTCTGTAGGTGGGCCAGCTGGGTGAAGCTCTTCTGACACAGGGCACACTGAAATGGACGCTCTCCACTGTGCACACGCAGGTGGACCTGGAAGAAGTATTGCCAGCTGCCCGGAATGTCTAACAGGGCTCAGAGTCCACTCCAAATCTCCACCCAAAGCCCTCCACAGGACCCTTTGCTGTCATCCAGGACTTATCACTTCCCTCAGACATTAGCAATACCCAGGGCACTTTCATTTTTTGGTCTGCTCTGTAGCAGAGATTCAGGAAGATAGATAAGGGGTACCTCAGGTATCCCCTTGAATAGCTCCTTGGGGTGCAATTCACAGACCAGCAGCATCACGTGTGACCTTGGGAGTATGCTAAAAACAGTGCAGAGTCTATGGGCTGGAGAGATGGCTCAGTGGATAAGAGCAATGACTGCTCTTCCAGAGGTCATGGGTTCAATTCCCAGCACCCACATGGCAGCTCACAACAGTCCATAACTTCAGTTCCAGGGGATCTGACACCCATAGCAAAACACCGATGCACATAAAATAAATACATTTTAAAAAATGCAGAGTCTAGGGGTTGACCTTTAGGTCAGCTGAGCCATCATCTCTGAGGCTGGAGCCTGGGAATCTGCAGGTTTGTTAGCCCTCTGAGTGGTGGCTTGAGGTTTGTTAAGGCTTAAGCAGTCCTTCCTTGGAGGATACAGTAAAGCTGTCTCCCCAGTAACCATATCCTACATATAGCTTGTGGCTACCAGTGAGGGGCCCCTGTGGGCATCCCCTGCTGGATGATGTACATGAAGACACCTGCAGCCCCTGGCCTGATTTGTGGGATCCCACTTGAGAAAGGTTGTAAGACTGTGGTCTTGAGTCACCAAAGCCTACCCATTCCTCCTCTTTGATCTTCAAAAACAAGAAGGAGGCTTAGTCGGGGACCCAGAGAGGATGCTGTCTGGGAGAGAGCTCAGTAGTTGTTGCCAAGAAACTGAAATCCAAGCTCTAACCCACTAATCAACAGTGCTTACCTCAATTTCTCGTTTTTAACTTAAAGTGATCTGACAGACAGTCTCTCAGGATGGAGGAGACTCTGACATGCACACACACACCCTTTATCTTTTTGAGATGGGGCCTCCCTATGTAATTCTAGTTGGCCTGGAACTTGATATGTAGACCAAGCTGGCCTCAAACCCTCTCAGATCTGCTTGCCTCTGTCTCCCAGGTTCTGGGATTAAAAGCCACCACACCTGGCTTTTTTTAAAGTTTCTTTTTGTTTTTTAGATGGTGTGGAAGTTTGGATGAAAATGGCCCCATAGAGCCAAGCAGTGGTGGCACACACCTTTAATCTCAACACTTGGGAGGTAGAGGCAAGGCTGACTTACAGAGTGAGTTCCAGGATAGCCAGAGCTACATAGAAAATACCTGTTTCAAAACAGAAAAGAAAAAAAAAGGAAGGAAGGAAAGAAACAAAAGAAAGAAAGAAAGGATGGAGGAAGGGAGAGAGAGAGAGAGAGAGATAAAGAAAGAAAGAAAGAAAGAAAGAAAGAAAGAAAGAAAGAAAGAAAGAAAGAAAGAAAGAAAGAAAGAAAGAAAGAAAAGAAAGAAAGAAAATGGTCTCATGGAGACTGACGCTATTAGGAAGTGTGGATTTGCTGAAGTGGGTGTGGTTTTGCTGGAGGAAGCAGGTTATTGCGGGCAGGCTTGGAGGTCTCAGAAGCTCCAGCCTAGTCAGTGTGTCTCCCTCTGTTCCTGCTGCCTGAGGATCCAGACGTAGAACTTTCGGCTACCTCTCTAGTACCTGTCTGCCTCCATGTTGCCATGCTTCCCGTATAATGGACTAAACCACTGAACTGCAGGCCATGCCCAGTTAAACGCTTTTCCTTATAAGTTGCCGTGGTCACAGCAATAGCAACCCTAACTAAGACAGGAGGAGTTTCGTTATATTGCCCAAACTGGTCTTGGATATCTTCTGTCACTCTCTTGCCACGGTCTCCTGACAGAGTCTAAAGTACGCTCCACCAAAACCAGACAGTGTTCAGCTTATCCTGGATTTCCGCCTGGGTGAACCTCAAGACCCTTTGGCCCTAGGAGGTTCCCGGGAGTGGCTTCCAGACTTCAGGAAAGGGGAAAGGCAAGAGAGCCCTGAACCCTGAAAGGTGATACCTTGAGGTTGGAGAGCTGCCCAAAATTCTTGCCACACACATTGCACTCGTATAGGATTTTCCCATTCTTTTTCTTCAGAGGGTAGGGCAGGGTTACGACACTGGCCTGGGAGCCTGGCCGCTTTGCAGAAGCTGCCACGCCAGCCCGTCCTGGGGAGAAGGCTGAAGCATTTCTAGAGCTCCGGCTCCTGACCTGGGGGTATAGGGTGTGTCCAGCACTCTGGAAATCCCCTGAGTAGAGCAGCAGGGGCTTCTCCTGGGTGATATGGGGCCCAGCTCCATCGGCTGTCATAGGCAAGCTGGATGCAGCCACTATGGGGTATGAGGTGTCTGGGGGCAGCATGAAGAGGTACGGACATTGGGCTGAAGGTAGGGCCCCATATGTGAATAGGTAAGGGGGAGGCAGGAAAACTGGGTACTCGGGAAAGACTGGGCAGATGTAGACGGGGAGTTGCTTGGAGATGATGGTTGGAGGAAGCCAGGGCCAGCAGGTCGAGGGACTGGAGCTCTTTCTGTCCAGCCTGACATCTGGGGAGGAGCTGGTGAGAGGGGGGATGGGTAGGCAGGAGACTCTTTCTGGTGGGTTTTCCATCTCGTCTCTGCTTGGGTCGTTGGTTGTGAGTTTCTCACTGACCATAGAGTCTCCGTGCAGGCCCGGTGACTGGTGCTCTAAACCAGAAAGGGAAGATGATCAGGCCCCCTGCAGTCTGGACTGCACATCTGTCCCCTGTAAGCCTGCCCAGTGATGAGGCATCTTGGGCTGGGCACGTCCCTATGGGACTCAGTTTCCCCACTGCTACTAAGCCTGACAGTTTTAGGGAGAAAAAGCTGTATAGGCAGCCGGAGAGGTCAAGATTAGCTGAAGTTTAAGGGAGAGGCCCCAGATTAAGTATATAAATTTGGATGCTATGGGTCAAGAGGAGGTCACACAAGGGTCCCAAGGGGCAGCTGCTGAACACACAACTAAATTTACATTAAAGCAAGTTTAGTAAAATGTTCGGTTCTTTGCTGGGCATGGTGGTGCATGCCTGTGATCACAGAACTTGGGAAGTGGAGGCAGGAGGATCAGGAAGAATGCAATGGCAGCCTTAGCTGCATAGTAAGTATGAGGCCAGCCTGGGCTACATGGAACCCAATAAAAGTGAACAAAAAAATTAAAATAATAGGGGCACCAAAATGGCTTAGCAGGTAAAGGTGCTTGCTACCAAGCCTGAGGGCCCGAGTTCAAGCTCTAGAAGCCACATGGTGGAAGGAGAGAACTGAGTTCTGCAAGTTGTCCTCTGACCATCACGGGCATGCCTATACACATACCGAACTAACTAATGTAAAAATAATTAAAGCCCGCTCTAGCTCAAACATTCTAGGTCAGCAGTTTTGTTACCCCCAGCCTGATGACCGGCTACAGCAGCTGCTATGCTGTTGTCTTGAAAGGGCCACAGGCAATTCTGGCCAGAGCGCCAACCCTAAATGTAGCAGTGTGCCTGGGGCTCTATCCTCACCAGTGACACAGTTCCTGCCCCATCCTAAATCCTGTGTCCCATTCAACACCCCACCCCCCAACAAAGCTCTCAGGTCCAGTCCCAGACCCCAGACTCACTCATGTTTGAGACGTCCTCGCTGAGATCCCGTGGGGTCATGTCCAGGAATGTCTTCTGCAGGACATAAGGCCTGAGCCTGTGGAAAGGCCAGCAAGGAAGGTTTAGCTGGTGCCAGAGGCAAGGGGCACATCCAACTGGCCAAGGACAGGTCATGAGTATCCATTGTGTCTAGAAGTGGCTGAGAAGTGTTGATTAAGAAGACCTGAGAAGCAGGAAAAAGGCCCGAGAACCAAGGCCTTGAGCGTCTCTTGCACAGACTCACCCCTGGTTTGGTTTCTAAAAGGAAGACGCTAAACCGTGACCACCCACTCACCATCTCTTCGTTCAAATGGTTCCCTTTCCCTCCTCCAAGGGTTTCTTTCATTGACCGTAGACTGTCCCCTCTTCCCTATTTAACTCACTCAGCTCTCCCTCCACACCCTAACTTCTGATCGTCCTGGTGTTCACCTCTTGTACTGTTCTGAATGGGACCAAAGGAAACTTTGGAAATCCTCATCCAAGACAGCAAAGGCACAGGATGCTTCTGAGCCCCCACTAAAGTCTAAGGCCACGGTTATCTACACATTGTGTGGTCTTTCCCTTCTCTTGCCTATAGGACAATCTGAGCCCCTAAAGCAGGTATACAGGGCCTCTGGCATCTCTGCCTGGAGCAAGAAGGGGAGGGTCTCATCCATCCAGGCATTCCACCCTTCTGTTTAATTGGGCAGACATTCTCAGGGAGATGGGCATGTCTCACCCTCCACGGTCATTGTGACAAGGCTGGAAGTCCAAGCTGAGGGACAGGGAGTGTCCCAAACCACACAGAAGTCTGGTGGTAACGACCCACTGGGCAGCTGGTTTTCCCTTCATGTTCCCACTACCAGATGGGGAGATGGATGAGTCCAGGTGGGCTGTGAAGGCTGGCACAGCACTGGCACCCTCTCTGTGTTCAGCTGACTGGCTGCCAGTCAGCACTCCGCTGCTCTGCCATCTTCATCTGAGGCCACACGATACAGAGGTCAACTTAGCTAGGCATTTGTCACCCCTCCCATCCTAAGAGACCCCAAATGCCCCTCAGATTCTAAACATTCTCAGTCCAGTGTCTCAGGCCCCCAAGACCCTGCTTTTCCCTCTCCCCACCCCTGTCTCAGGTCTCAAATACCGTGGCCTGGAAGGCATGAGCTGGCCATGTGGGCTCCTCACCCGGCTCTGCAGCAGCCCTCTCCGGCTGAGAAGGAGGCTGGGCAGACAGGCGGGCAGTCTGAGGCCCCCGAGGGTGTGAGAGATGACAGGAAGATGCAACACGTTTGAAGTTGCCTTAAATAGGCTTCCAGGAAAGAAGAGAGGGTACAGAGGAGGCTGCCAAGGCCCCTTTTGGTCCTAGGGCATGAGCCGCTTGTTTGGATTTTCTTCTCTTTTTGAAACAGGGTCTCAGCCAGGAAGTGGTGGCATAGTGGCCTTTAATCTCAGTACTCAGGAGGCAGAGACAGGAGGATCACTGGACTGGAGGTCAGTCTGGTCTATAGAATGAGTGCCAGGACTATACAGAGGAACCCTGTTTCAAAAAACAAAACAAACAAAAACAGAGAGAGAAAGAGAGAGAAGAAACACGGTCTCCCACAGCTGAGACTGGCCTTGAATGTCCAATCTTGCTTCCTGTTTCCCAAGCAATAGTATTAGGGACACGTTACCACACCCACCACACCAGGATCTGGGTGTGAGTTTTGCCTGTGCCTGACTGCCCCCCTCCCCGGCCTCTATTGATAGAGTATGTTGCTATTGTGCTTTTGAGACAGGGTTTCATGTGCCTCAGCTGTCCTCACACTGCCTTTATAGCGTGGGCCCGCACCCAGGTATCCTCCTGCCTTCACCCCTTAAGTTCTGTGGCAGTAACCCTACACCTCCACAGCTGGCCTTCTGTGCAAAGTGAGGCCAAGGCTCTCCCACTGAAGCCTTTTACAGTGGGAACCCATATAGCACTCACTCTGACTAGAAGAAGAAGCCACTGGGTTGATTCAGAGTCTTCCAAGCTGCTTAACATCCCCTCCCTTTAAAAATGTTTTTATTTTATGTGTACGGTGTTCTGCCTGCATGAATGCCTGTGCCCCTTGTGTGTGCAGTGTTCAAGGAATGCCAGACAAAGGCATCAAAGCCCCTGTAGGTGCGGGGAATTGAACTCGGGTCCCCTGGAAGAGCAGCCAGTGCACTTATCCTCTGAGCCATCTCTATGCTCCAACCACTACCGCCATCCCCTTCTTTTTCTTGCTTTGTTTGTTTTAGTCTGGTTTTTCAAGACAGGGTTTCTCTGTACAGCCCTGGCTGTCCTGGAACTCTGGCCTTGAACTCAGAGATCTGCCTGCTTTTGCCTCCAGAGTGCTGAGATTAAGACCATGCATTACAACCACCCTGCCCTTTTCTTGCTTACTGAGCAACACATCTTTTGTTACCATTTCTCACAGAGGCCCAGCTGTTGCTGAAACATGCTATTTCTATATGTAAACTGGGGCAAAGGAATCAGCAAACAGGTGATTGTGGACATTGTTGATGTGAGGGTTTGTTTCTTTTTCTTTTTTTAAAAGATTTATTTACTATATATAGTGTTCTGTCTGCATGTCAGAAGAGAGCACCAGATCTCATTATAGGTGGTTGTAAGCCACCATGTGGTTCCTGGGAATTGAACTCAGGACCTTTGGAAGAGCAGTCAGTGCTCTTAACCTCTAAGCCATCTCTCCAGCCCCCGGGGGTTTGTTTCTTTAGGCATATTTTTTTTAACTAATTTATTTTTATTTCATGTGCATTTGTGTTTTGCCTGCATGTATGTCTGTGAAGGTGTCAGATCTCCTGGAACTGGACTTACAGACAGCTATGAGCTGCCACGAGGGTGCTGGAAATTGAACCCAGATCCTCTGGAAGAGCAGCCACCGCTTTCAACCACTGAACCATCTCCCTAGCCCCTAGACTTTATTATTTTTAACTGTGTGTGTGTATGCATGCAGGGATGTGTGTATGTGCAGGTGAGCTCAGGCCCCTGAGGAGGCCAGGTGCAGCCCCCTGGGGTTGGATTTACAGTTGGTTGTGAGGAACCCAACATGGATGCTGGGAACAGAAGTGCTCTTAACCCAGAGCCATCTCTCCAGCCCCTCCATTTTGATGTTGATCTGTGCGTGTAATTATAAGATGGATCTCATCTGCTCTTGTGCGCTCTCCAGCACTTGTGGCTACACCTCTCTGGTTCATGCTGTGTCCACAGTGCACGCTTGTGTCCCACTCTCTTCTGACTCTAGTGAGCCTCCAGTACGGCATTCCCTATTGGCAGACACGGAGATGAAGCCTCCAGTACAGCATTCCCTATTGGCGGACATGGAGATGAAGCCTCCAGTACGGCATTCCCTATTGGCGGACACGGAGATGAAGCCTCCAGTACAGCATTCCCTATTGGCGGACACGGAGATGAAGCCTCCAGTACAGCATTCCCTATTGGCGGACACGGAGATGAAGCCTCCAGTACAGCATTCCCTATTGGCGGACATGGAGATGAAGCCTCCAGTACAACATTCCCTACTGGCGGACACGGAGATGAAGCCTCCAGTACAGCATTCCCTATTGGCAGACACGGAGATGAAGCCTTCAGTACGGCATTCCCTATTGGCGGACATGGAGATGAAGCCTCCAGTACAACATTCCCTACTGGCGGACACGGAAATGAAGCCTCCAGTACAGCATTCCCTATTGGCAGACACGGAGATGAAGCCTCCAGTACGGCATTCCCTACTGGCGGACACGGAGATGAAGCCAGAAGCGCCCTCAGAGTCAGTGTGTAGAGTTGTTAATCCAGCTCTGCTAGACATCGTCCAGCTGGGTGACTTCACCGCAAATCCCCTGATCTCTCGTTTCTTCATCTGTCAATCTCTGCCTCTTGGAACTTTGTCCGGGATTCCTCAGAATAATCACTGTAAAGCCTTTGGGTTGGGTCTGGCCCACAGCAAGCCCTTAGAATAAGTCACCCTTTGTCCTATCAGGCGGGGGCCGAAAACAGCTTCCCAGAGGGTTCAGATGGGCAGGGCTGCATGCTCTTGGGTAGACTGACTTGTTTTATGGCTCTCTTCATTAACCCCTTCCTGGCTAGCGACGCTGCCCTCATGCAATGGAGTCTGCCCCTATCCAGTCTACACAATGCCGGCACTGCACCTCATGGCATGGTAGCCCTAACCATGTGCCAGCAACTGGGTAAGACATTTCTACAAGCTTTGCCTCACCCTGCCAGCACCGTAACCATTCAAGATGGATGTTAGAAAATTGACCAAGAGAAAGTGATTTACTCAACACCCGAGATCTCCAAATTTGAAGATAGAACAAAAGGTGGAAAGGAGTTTGTTGTTGTTGTTGTTTTGGTTTTGGTTTTCTAAGACAGGGCTTCTTTTTGTAGCCCTGGATGTCCTGAAACTCAATTTGTACATCGGGTTGGCCTCGAACTCACAGAGATCCAACTGCCTCTGCCTCCTGAGTGCTGGGATTAAAGGCATGTGTTTTTGCAGGGGTTCAAGGTGAGCCAAAGGGCACCAAGATGTAGTTATACCTAGAGATGGAATGAGAATGGCTAAGAACATTGGAGAGAACAGGGACAAGCGGTGTGATCCAGAAGCCGAGGCAGGAGGATCACAGGTTCTAGGCCAGCCTGGGAGTTCTAAATGGAAAAAAAAGAAGGGGTGGGGGAGGAGGAAAGAAGGAAAAGAAGGCTGAAGAAGGAGGGAGGGGCTGGAGAGATGGTTGAGCAGTTAGGAGTCCTTGGTACTTTGGCAGAGGACCACAGTTGGGTTCTGGCCCTGACAACCAGCAGCTGGAAAACCCCGGTAACTCCACCTCCAAGCGATCCAACTCCTTCTTCTGGCCTCAGAAGGACCTACCCACAAGTGCACAGACACACATAAACTTAACAAAACCTTAGCTGAGCCTGGTGGTGTATGCCTTTAATCCCAACACTGGAGAGGCAGGGTCAGGCAGATCTCTGTGGGCTCAAGGCCACCTTGGTCTACCTAGAGAGTTCTGGCCAGCTTTGTGTCTCAAAATGATGATAAAGAGCCGGGCGGTGGTGGCACACGCCTTTAATCCCAGCACTCGGGAGGCAGAGGCAGGTGAATCTCTGTGAGTTTGAGGCCAGCCTGGTCTCCAAGAGCTAGTTCCAGGATAGGCTCCAAAGCTACAGCGAAACCCTGTCTCTAAAAACCAAAACAAACAAACAAAAAAACTAAAAATGATAAAAGGGAAAATGATTTTGTGATTTTGGAATCTACTGGGACATAGCCATGAGTATTAGATTTTAGATTCTTGTGTTTGAGACTGAACCGGCAGTGTCTCTTTATCCCTCTAAGTACATTTGTATGTGTGTTTGTTAAGTAGCTTGGGCTTTAACTCACTGTGTAAGACAAGCTGACCCTGAACTCCTGATTCTCTTTCCTTTACCTCCCAAGAGCTGGGATGACAGATGTGGGCCACCATGATTGGCTGTGTTAGGTTCCTTTGCTGTATGAAATGACTACTTTATTAATGTTGAATTGATGGCTATTATTTGACTGTGGTAATCATTTCACACTATGAATTTGTGTATACACAGACACATAAAATTTGTTGTAAACCTGTGTGTGTGTGTGTGTGTGTGTGTGTGTGTGTGTGTGTGTGTGTGTATCTGTGTGTCTGTTAGGTCCCTAGGTGAAGGAACATATAAGGAGGTGTGCTAGCTATGGTAAGAATGACCATAAAACACCCAGAAAAATCAAGATGGATAGCCGGGCAGTGGTGGCACACTCTTTAATCCCAGCACTTGGGAGGCAGATGCAGGCAGATCTCAATGAGTTTGAGGGCAGTCTGGTCTATAAAGCGAGTTCCAGGACAGCTAGGACTGTTACACAGAGAAATTCTGTCTCAAACAAACAAACGAACAAGCAAAAAAAAAAAAAAATAATCAAGATGGACAGAGGCCAGGGTTAAGGATTAAAGAAATGAGCCATGGAATTAGCATCTGGTGACCCTCAAGAACCTGCCCCTCATTCACATACTTTGAGATGTGGTCTCATGGGGCCTAGACTGTCCTCCAATTTGGTATTAGCCCAGGATGACCTTGAATTACTGACCCTCCTGCCTTTTGAGTCCCAACTACAGGAATTGCAGGTATGTGTTGCTAGGTCAGGTTTTCTGTGGTGCTGGGGACCCACTCCAGGGTTCCATTCATCCTAGGCAAGCACTCTGCCAACCTGGTTATATCTCCTGCCCTCACTCACACTTTTCCTGATCGCCAAATGAGGTATCGGGCATTGACTACTTCCTGGGTCTACCTCTCACAGGGATACGGCCCAGACCTTGGGGTCTGCAGCCTCTCTAACAGCGGGCCTGCTGGGTGCTGTGGAATCAACATTGGTGCAAACATCAGGGCATAATGGCTGTCAGGACATGGGCTTGGGGAGCAGAGCAAAGCAGAGGAGCACAGTGGAAAAGGGGGTACAATGGCCCCACAGGTAAATCCCCTGCCTCCTCCTCAAAGGCCTGTGTCCCACAACCACTGACACCCCCAGAATGGACTCAGTAGCCTGGTGTCAGCTGGCCCTGCACATGGTTCCAAGAGCTTTGTCACGTGTTTGAGGGGTACTATGCCGGGACCCCATGTCAGGAGAGGGCCTAGCATTGTGGCTGGCCAGAGGGAGAGCAAACATGTAGGACATGATTCTAAGGACTAGGCTAAGGAGAGGTTGGGGGGGTCCCCACCTATTTTGTGGTTGACACCTTCCTCCCTCTGCCTGACACCTTCTTGCTTATCTCCTAGGCCAGCCCAGCTGTCAGTCTGTCAGATGCTCTGAGTGGGCCCTGACTTCACACCCCAGGGTGAGGAAGAGATCTTGCAGATACAGCTCCAGCTCTCGCATTTGCAGAGGAGCATGCAGCCTCTTGCATCCCTCCCCTGCGCCCTCGGTGACTTTCCGTTCCTTCTGGGTACAGAAGTCCAACCCTGTCTTCAAGTGACACCGAAGGTCACTCCACCAAGCCTCTCACGTCAGCCATTGCCAAGGGCTGGACACAAAAAGCCACACTGCTGGGATTCAGGTCCTCCCCCTCCTCCTGTTCTTTCGCAGGCATATGCACGTCTGTGGTGTGCATGCAGGAGTATATGCATGGTCACACTTCAGTGTGCAGGTGCAAATGCACACAGGTCTGAGCCCGACATCGAGGGAGTCTTCCTCAAATGCTTTCTCGTCCATTTGTTTAGGCAGGTTTTCTCAATTAAACCCAGAGCTTTCTGATATGGTAGTCTCACTAGCCAGCTCACTCCAGGGAGCCCCCATCTCCCCCTTTCCATACTGGGGATTACACAACTGAGGGTCTAAACGCTGGTCCTCACTCTTGCACACAAATGCTCTATCCACTGAGCCATCTCCCCACATCCCCCAAAGAGCTAACATACTCTTAGCCACTAGGAAGCATCTCCTATACTGTGTATGGATGTCCTCTCCAGCCCGCTGTGACCTGGGGAAAAACTGGAGTCCATGTCTAAATCCACCAGAAAAGAAAAGCTGATTATAATGGACATCAGTGTACCACGTACATAGCGTTCACCTCTGTATCCAACAGGAAAAGGAAGCTGTGTAAATGGACATCCATGTACCAGATTATGCTACGGCTAGGAAGAAGCAGACAATGCATTTAATCGGTGCCTCCACTATGCCAAACCTCTTTGCAGTCACATCTCATACAATGGCCTTCATCACAGTTGATGGGAACAACTTGTAATGTCCTCACTTCACAGCTGAGCAAGCAAAGACTGGCCGTCCAGCAGATAGCTCCAGCTTGCGGAGTGGTGAGGCAGCCCAGGAATGAGCAAGGGAACAGCACCTGACGCACAGGTACACAACTTAGGCAGAGCTCAGAGCGGGGGCATTCTTGGACTTGCCATATTGCGCCAGAATTAGAGGCCAGTGCTGCCAAGGTCTTCATTGTTCCAGAAGATAGGAAGAGCAGAGATTTTATGGGGAAAACCTCTCAGGTTTTTTTTTTTGTTGTTGTTTTCGAGACAAGGTTTCTCTGTGTTGCCTTGATTGTGCTAGAACTCACTCTGCAATTGAGAAGGATCTTTAGCTTGCTGACCTTCCCCCCTCCACTTCCCAAGTGCTGGGATGACAGGCACATACCACCACACCAGGCTTAAGCAAGTATCTGTCCTGTTGAGCTCACAAAATAATCTTTTCTCTTCTTTCTTTCTTTTCTTGGGGGCGCTGATTTCAAAACAGTGTTTCCCAGTACCTATAGATCCAGTCCTGGAACTCGCTGTGTAGACCAGGCTGATCTTGAACTCACAGAGATCCGCCTGCCTCTACCTCCCGAGTGCTGGGATTAAAGGCCTGCACTGCCACCACGAGGCATAATCTTTTCTTGATCTAAAACCCCAGGGTAGGAAGTGAGGTAGCTCAGTGGTGGGCCAATACAAGGTCCTGAGTTCAGTCTCCAGCTTCATTTTAAAAAAAGAAAAAGAATAAAAAAGAAAGGAAAGAAAGGAATGAGGGAAGGAAGGAAGGAAGGAAGGAAGGAAGGAAGGAAGGAAGGAAGGAAAGAAGGAAGGAAGGAAGGAAGGAAGGAAGGAAGGAAGGAAGAAAAAATACTCTGGGGAAGTAGAGCAGAGGTCACCTACAATACTTGAGGGTTCACCTTTAAGGACAGGGTGGTCAGGCCCTGACTGTGGTGACACCCAACTGCCAAGTCACAGCTGCTAGAGGCTCTCAAGGCTATTGCTTTGAGCAGTATGAGAAATGGCTCACAACTGTCTGTAACCCCAGTTCCAGAGGATCTGACATCCTCTTCTGGCACCAGAGGCACACATGTGGTGCCCAGACACATGCAGTCAAAACACCCATACACATAAGAAGGAAACAAAAAGCTGGGAAGGTGGTGGTGGCGCACACCTTTAATCCCAACACTCGGGAGGCAGAGACAGGCGGATCTCTGAGAGTTCGAGGTCAGCCAAGTCTACAGAGTGAGTTCCAGAACAGACCCCAAAGATACAGAGAAACCCTGTCTCAAATAGCAAACAAACAAACAAAAAGAAACAAAATAATAAAAACAAGAATAATGTAACTTGAGGCAGAAACAACAGAGGCCCACTGTCTAAATCTTTGCAGCAGATGCGCGTGGAGCCCACGCTTTCTGTCACTGCAGGCTGAGGAAGGAGGACCGCGAACTCCAGTTGGCCTAGACTATATAATAAGACCTGATCCCCAGACCAATCAACAAACAAAGCAGAAATAAACAAGAACCAAAGCTGTCTTTGTGTCCCTCCCTGGGGACAGCCAGTGGGAAGAGGCCTGGGAGTTGGCTCAGCAAGTAAGAGCACTTGTTACTCATCCAGAGGACCTGGGTTTTATTCCCAGTACCCACATGGTGCCTCATAACCATCGATCCAAGGGGGTCTGATATCCTCTTCTGACATAAGTCGCTGTTACCGGGGCGTCCCCCAACAAGACAGCAATGCCCGTGGGTCAGTAAAAGATGTGGAGATGAACCTCTCCAGAGACGGTTTCAGGGAACAGTGTGGGCTTTATAGCAGCTCCCGCTTATAGAGTGGAAACCATCCACTGTGATTTCTTCACACGTTCCTCGTACTGGGCAGCGAGGGTGTCTATATGGAAGAAACATGTTAAAGAGACTTGGAGCCCACAAGTCAGCTAGCGGCTACTCGGGCTACTTCAGAATTCAGTGTTCTGACTTCTGGGGCATGGTGCGCCATGCTTCTTTCGAAGCACAGGGTGCCAGCCACGTAGGCTGGCCAATAGGTCATACCTGCATTTTCTCCCATAGACATCCATGGGTATCAGGTATGTTTGTGGTCATCCATGAGACAAACACTCATACACACAAAATAAATCTAAATAAATAAATAAAAAGCTAAGAGAGGGGTGGGGTAGAGAGGAAGGGAGAGGGACAGAGACAGAGATACACTCCATTTCATGAATGAAGTTCCTGGGAACATTCTGGAAAATTATGGATTCCAAGGGTTCCCAGGTAAGGGATAACTGGGGATGTAGATAGAGGCACATCTTAGCTTTAGCCTCTCTCTGACCTTAAAGTGCCAGAGAGCGTCTTGAAGTGACTTGTTTGGTTTCCACTTCTTCAAATGAATGCAAGCTTGATGATCTGAGTTCGATCCCCAGAAGCGTAAGATAGGAGAGACCTGACTCCTTCACACATCCTCTGACCTCCCTCCTAGTGTTGTGGCACACTTAAATGCACATGTGTGCACACACATTCCTAACGCGCTCACACACTAAATAAATGTTAAAAAAAAAAAAAACATAGAAGGTACAAAGTACAAGATCCTCTTCAGGACCCTGCAGGGCAGTAGACAGTCACAGCCTCTGACCTCACCCTGACTCTGAGCCCACTTAGGCCTGTAAAGTAGAGACCTTATCCCTCCCTCAGCCTCTCCCCAGCCAGCTTCTCCTGAGCAGACCAGTTTGGCTTCAGGTCTGTGGTTTCTCTCAGCTCTTAGAGCAGCTGTGGGGGCAGCAAGGTGGGGAAGCTTTGGGAGGGTTGTGGTAAGCCAAGGGAAGGTGTCACCTCCCTAAATAGCCTTTGAGGAAAGAGTGGTGGCCGCTCTGAAGCAGACTCTCACCACCCCCACTTCCAAGAAACCTCCAGGAGTTCCTAAGACAAACAGCTTTGGTCCAAATCCACAAGCCCTCCTGCATAGACTGGGCATATGCCCAGAGTCTAAAGAGTCCACCGGGTTTGGAGGGGGACCAGGGAGCAGAACAAGGAGGGGGTAAAGCTAATGGCAAAAAAGGGATTGGCTGTGCCAAAAGACCTGCGTCTCCATACCTGAAGGTCCCCTGACGACAGGCTCACGGTCCCCCTTGATATAAGAAGGTTCCATAAGGTCGGTTCTGTCTTCTATCAGGTTAGAAATTTTGTATGAGCCTCAAAATGAAGGTGCACTTGGGAGGCTAAGGTAGGTGGATTTCTGAGTTCAAGGCCAGCCTGGTCTACAGAGCAAATTCCAGGATAGCCAGGGCTACGCAGGGAGACGTTGCCTTGAATTATCAATAAAGAAAAAGACAAAACAATAAAAACCTCAGCACACCTCCACTGTCTGAGCCTGTGCTAAGTTCTCTCTGTCTTCAGGAAGTCGGGCCTCCAGCACCACCCACTCCTCTCACCTCTCTGAATGTCCTCCACATGACGTCTGGCATCAGTTCCTGCTGGACTTCCCCTCTGCTCCTGCCAGCGCACCTAGGCCACCCTCGGCCAGGGGCAGGCACCTGCTCATTTAACAGCACATTTCTGGAAACTGACTCCAGCTCTGACCACACAGGGGTCACACCCAGGAAAGGACAAGAACCCCATCCCTGGCTGTCGAGCTGTGCACCAAGCACATACTAACTTCTTACAGCTGTTTTCCTGTTCCCTCAACAGCTGCTTCAGCGCCCCTCCCGCTCACAGGCCCGTGTCAGGTGAGGGATTTTGCCGAGATCTGTGCCTCTTGTGTGTGTGCATCCTCCCAAATCTGGTTCCCATTTTGCATCATCAGGGGTAGGTCCTGACTTGGGACCAGGTGAAATGGCAGGAAGCAAGGCAATGATCAAAGAAAGATGAGGACAGGTCACAAGACCCAAGAACCAGTCTGCAGGTGGTTCACACTGGATAGACCTGGGACAGTGTGAACATCGGATACAGGACGGCATTTTTGGGTGTTCAGTAGCAGAGCACTTACTTAGCATGTGTGAGCTCCTAGGTTCAATCCCTCCTACTTCAAAATAAACAAATGAATAAAGAATGAGTTAATGATGAATGGCAGATGATGACCCTCATGAAAAAGGGAATTCATGAATGCATTCCAACACAGCGGGGGAGGTGGGAAACGCTTCTTTTGATCCATTTAGAGGGAGCATGTATCTAGAAAATCACCACGCTGTGTCCATGCATATGAGGGTGACACGGGTAACTCAGGGAGGTCCCGTCTGGTGAGAGAGAGAGAGAGAGAGAGAGAGAGAGAGAGAGAGAGAGAGAGAGAGGTGGGAGAAGGGGAAAAGCAACAAGGAGGAAGGAGGGAGGGAGGGGAAATAAATTACCATTTGGTAACTATAAAAAAAATAGTCACTGGGGCCAGAAAGATGGTTCAGTGGTTAAGAACGCTGGCTGCTACTTCAGAGAGCCCAGGTTTGATGCCCAACACCTGTGGCAGCTCAAACCATCTGTAACTCCAGTTCCAGGGGACCTGACACCCTCTTCAGACCTCCATGGGCACCAAGCACAGACACATACAGGCAAATACCCACATGTATAAGATGAAATAAATCTTTTCTAAAAATTGAAAGTAACTGAAGGACTGGTGGTGTTAGTCAGGGGCAGGGTGTGTGCAGTGTGCACAGGTCCCTGCGGTCCAACCCACACCATGATTCCTAATAACAGACTTAGCCCGTGATTAACTAGGTATCTAAAATGACTAGCTAAGGGGGTTCTGTTTATGTCAAATTGACATAAGCTAGAGCTCATCTGGGAAGAGGGAACGTCAGTTGAGAGAATCTCTATCAGACCGCCTGTAGGCCAGTCTGTGAGGACCATTTCTTGACTGATAACTGAGGTACGTGGTGGGCAGTACCCCTGGGCAGGTGGTCCTGAGTTCGAGCTGAGCAGGTCCGGAGAGCAGTAGGCAGCATTCCTGTATGACCTCTGCATCAGCTCCTGTAAACTCTTTCCTTCCCAAGCAGCTTCCAGGCATAGTGTTTCATCACAGCAACAGAAAGCTAACTGAGGAGATAGGGAGATGGCTCGGTGGTTAGAGTAAAGGGTGCTCTTCCAAAGAACCCAGGTTCAATTCCCAGCATCCACATGGTAGCTCAAAACGGTAACTCCGGTTCCAGGAGATCTGATATCCTCACATAAATGCACATGGCAAAACACCAAGTTTTTTTTTAATTTATTTATTATGTATACAATATTCTGTCTACATGTATGCCTGAAAGCCAGAAGAGGTCACCAGACCTCATTACAGATGATTGTGAGCCACTATGTGGTTGCTGGGAATTGAACTCAGGACCTTTGGAAGAGCAGGCAATGCTCTTAACCTCTGAGCCATCTCTCTAGCCCCTAAACAATGAATCTTAAAAACAAAACAAAAAGAACTCATTACTCAGCCAGGTGGTGGTGGCGCACACCTTTAATCCCAGTACTCTTGGGAGGCAGAGGCAGGTGGATCTCTGTGAGTTCAAGGCCAGCCTAGGCTACAGAGCAAAAAAGAAAGGAAGGAAGGAAGGAAGGAAGGAAGGAAGGAAGGAAGGAAGGAAGGAAGGAAAAGGAAAGGAAAAAAATTACTGAAACAGAAGTCTAGAGATGGCGCAGCAGTTAAGAGACTATGCAGTTATGGGGACCAGAGCTCATTCAGATCTCTGTACCCACCTAACAAAGTAGTTTTACCATTATGGCTTGCACATCCAGCTCTGAGGGATCCCACACCTTCCTCTTGCCTCTGTGTGTAACAGACTTGTGCATGAGCAAGCATGGGCACTGAAATACACGCATAAATAATTTTTTAAAATACTGTATTTGTTGAAAATTTAGTGAGAAGCAGGGTATTTACATAATGTGTCAATGACCGTTCCTATTAAATATTTCATTATGCCCCACGGCAGTGGCGCACAGTTTAATCCCAGCACTCGGGAGGCAGGGGCAGGCGGATCTCTGAGTTCAAAGCCAGCCTGGTCTACAGAGTGAGTTCCATAACAGCCATGGCTACACAGAGAAACCCTGCCCGGGGAAGAAAAAAAAATTACTTAATTATAAAGGGGTAATACTGGTATTGTCCTAGAGAAAGCTGGCAAACACCACTTCAACCATGTGGCTCAAATTTAACATCTCCTCTAATGAGACAAAGAGACATCACGTACCACTTGGTATGTAGAGAAAAAGATCAATTTTGTGATATTCTTGCCAAGAATCAGTGATTTGAATCTAATTATGAAGAAACATCAGGCAAATCTAAATTGAAGGACATTCAAGAATGTCCTTCTTGCAGAAGATTGAGTTCAATTCCCGCCCCCCCCAGTAGACCAGCTCCAGGGGATCCAGCGCCCTCTTCTGGCCTCTTCAGGGACCGTGCGCACACAGTGTACAGACTTCTGTGGAAGCCAAACATCACTTTGAATAAAAAGAAATCTTTACTTTTAAAAAATTATTTTATTGGGGCTGGAGAGATGGCTCAGTGGTTAAGAGCATTGCCTGCTCTTCCAAAGGTCCTGAGTTCAATTCCCAGCAACCACATAGTGGCTCACAACCATCTGTAATGAGGTCTGGTACCCTCTTCTGGCCTGCAGGCATACATGGAGGCAGAATGTTGTATACATAATAAATAAATAAATATTTAAAAAAATTATTTTATTTTATATGTATGAGTGTTTTGTGTGTGTGCGCACGTGCTTGTGTGTGTGTATACCATATTCATGCCTGGTCCCCGCAGCAGACTATGAGGAGGGGGTGCTGCCTGCTGGGTCACTCGCAGCTTCACATTTAGCTAGATTTTTCTTTTTCTTTCATAAAAATCTAAAAAATAATAAATAGGATCTAGAGAGATGGCTCAGTAGTTAAGAGCACCAACTGCTCTTTCAGAGGACCCAAGTTCAATCCCCAGCACCCACAGGGCAGCTCACAGCTGTCTATAACTCCAAGATCTGACATCCTCACACAGACATGTAGGCAAAACACCAATATACATAAAATAAAAATTAATAATTTTTTAAAGATTTATTTATTTATTAAGTGTACAGTGGTTTGCCTGCCTGTAGGCCGGAAGAGGGAACTAGATCTCATTACAGGTGGTTGTGAGCCACCATGTCGTTGTTGGGAACTGAACTCAGGACCTCTAGAAGAGCAAGCAGTGCTCTTAACCTCTGTGCCATCTCTCCAGTCCAAATAAATGATTTTTAAAAATAACATAAATATAAGGCATTATCAAGTATTACAAAAAGTAATAATATTGCTGATGGGCACATCACTGTGCTGTTTTCCAAGTCATTAGCTGCTGGCTACATATTAAATACATATATTATCTACAAATTAAATTTACAGTAGTAATTAAAATGCCATCCGGGCATACTCCCCCTTCCTCCCAGGAAGGACAGCCAAAGCTGGCATGGAGAACACCTCTGATCTACTCACTTCCTGAGGATGAGGTTTGTGGTACTTGGTTACTCTAGAAAAGCCCCGAGATTTGCTGGCTGGGAGCAACCTGAGCAGTGGAGGGTCCTTGAGTCCCAGCCATAGCACAAGAGGCTTCTGCCACTGAAAGGGTTAAGTCTCTGAGCACAGCAGAATTATATCCAGCCTTATCAGGCTCTGCCTACCCACCCGCATTTCCCCTACTGGGCCACCTTAGCCCACACACAGGGGTCCCAAATCTTTCCTGCGTCCGGGTCTTTGCAAACTGTTTCTTCAGCCTGCCCCAGTCTCCACACACAATCACATCATCTTCATCTTCATCATTACCACCATCTTCTTGACTACTTTCCATCTGGTCAAGAGAGAGAGATCTGTTAAGTCTCCATTTCTCAGGAGCTTTGTGTAGTTCCCTATCCCTGACATTAAATCGCGATGCTTAGCCATTCGCTGTCATCCTACCCTGCACGAGAGCCATGAGGTCTGGAACTTTGTGTCCTTTGAGCTTGTGTTTTTCCAGTCCGCGCATTGGATCTGGCGCACAGTGACTGGCACACAGTGGCACGCAAACATTTGCAAATGAATGAATGAACAAAGGAATTGGTGGCTAAGGAAAGGAGCCACGTGGGGAAGGAGCGCCCCCTGCTGGACATAGAGTGCCAGGAGCCCAGAACAGCCTCACTAAACTGGGAGGCGCAGTCTTAGGAACCCTCATCTCACGGCCAGATTCCTGTTCTCCCACTTCAACTCCACGATCACTCTCCTCCCAACTTTCTTGCTATCTGTCTAGTCCTGACCCCCAATAGTTTGGCTTTTACCCCCCACCCTCCCCCACACTGCAAACTACACTGGCCCCAGCTCCAGTAACCTCCATCCAATCCTATCTACAATTAATATCCCCTCCTCCTGGGCCTTTAGCTTTGAATAAGAATAGGACCAGATTCCTCATCGATCCTCTCTCTCTCTCCTCCCTAATCAATCAATCAGAGTGATTGGTTAAGGCACTGGGATGGGGGTGGGGGAGATACAGGGGTGTGAAGTTGGTTAGGGTTGGGGGTGTAGTGTTTTGTTTCTTTCCGAAACAAGAACCTACTCAGAAGAATAACAAAAGTCGGAAATACTGAAAATCTGGCAGAATCATAGGGACCTATGGCACATGGGCGTTGGGGGGGGGGGCGCAATGGCTAAAGACTCATGGCTACTTAGACAAAGGTGAAAGGGGAGTTGCCAGATACTGTTTTCTACCCAAGTCAGCTTAGCCTTCTAATACCCCCAGTTTACACACTCCGTGCAACCAGAGGGGAGGGGTTCAAAAGAGGAGCTACAGGTCAGAGCAGTGGGGAGGGACAGGAGGAAGGCAGGCTGTGGGAGACGACGGGGGCGGGGTCAAGGGGAGATAGAGGTCACGGAGGCAGAAAGAACCACACCGCGCGCGCGGTTCCCCATGCCTAGCTCTCCCTCCTCCCCCCAGCTATGCCTCCAAGCGGAACTGGGGGCGAGAGCCGTTTACTTAATGACCCAGAGTCCTGTGAGTTCTTTTTGAGTACCCTGTGGTCACTGGAGAGCTAAAGGGGACTGATACCAAAGCCCAGGTTAGTGACCTCTGGCCCCTCAGGTCAGGGCAGGGGCAGGAGTGTGTTGCCACTCTGGGGGATTGGAGGGACCCAAAGACAATGAGGACAGGCTGCACCTGGTCTGACTCCCCAACTCCCCATGTTCTTTCTTTCTTTCTTTCTTTTTTTTTTTTTTTTGATTTTTCGAGACAGGGTTTCTCCGTAGCTTTTTGGTTCCTGTCCTGGAACTAGCTCTTGTAGACCAGGCTGGCCTCGAACTCACAGAGATCCGCCTGCCTCTGCCTCCCGAGTGCTGGAATTAAAGGCGTGCGCCACCACCGCCCACACCCTCGTTAACCCCATCCTGGGGCAGGGTCGCACAACAGGCTTTGGCTATCTGGACTTTGGGGTGTCTAGGGAACAAAAAGCTGGACTTACAGGGATTAATTTACTGCTCCCTCACCCGAAAGACAAAGCCCTGGAAATCCATGATTTCCTGTTACCTAGAATCCAGTGAGATACTGAGTTCGAACACACTTTGAGGTCACAAAAGCATGGATGATAGAGAAAGCTCCAAACTCAAGACTCAGGGGGGCACAGAGCAAGCTGCTCTGGCTTTTGGCAAGCTAGGGGACCCAGAGGATCTCAGTGCTCTCAGCTGTAAAATGAAGGGATCGATCCTGTAACTTTACGATCCCTTGCAGATATGCAGATAAAAGATCCGATTCTTTCTTAAATTATATTATTTATTTATTGTTTATGTGTGAGTGGGGGGGTACTCACTTCCTAGATTGCACGCAGCGATCAAAGGACAACTTGAAGGAGTAAGTTCTAGCCACCACTGGGTGCTAGGGATGGAACTCGGGTCTTTAGGCTTAGCTGCAAGCACCTTTAACTGCTGAGCCATCCCCTCAGCCCATATCTGATTCTAAGGAAGGCAGACAGGAGTTGAGGCAATAAAAGGGGTTAGATTAGGAGATAGCAAAAAAGAATTATTGGAGCCGGGCGGTGGTTGTTCACACCTTTAATCCCAGCACGTGGGAGGCAGAGGCAAATGGATCTCTGTGAGTTCGAGGCCAGCCTGGTCTACAGAGCTAGTTCCTGGACAGGCCCCAAAGTTACAGCGAAACCCTGTCTTGAAAAATCAAAATAATAATAACAATGAAAATTATTATTATTGGAATTAAAAATGTAGGTCCTAATTTTGGCCATTATTAACTGTGGGAACAGAGGCAAATTCACTTAGCAAACAGTGCAAACACTTAACAAGGAATTATGCCAAGTCTTGACATGCACAGTACTAAAAGAACACTGGGCCAGGGTGTTGGATACGTGAGGGGCGGGGCAAAGAGATCCCTGAATGGATGAAGTGACAGCTGTGTTGAAGCATAAGGAATGGACAGAGGCCAGCGCACGCCTTTAATGCCAGCTCTCGGAAGGCAGAGGCAGGTGGATCTCTGTGAGTTCAAGACCACCTGGTCTACAGAATGAGTTCTAGGACAGCCAAGGCTATACAGAAAAATCCTGTCTTAAAAAAAAAAAGAGAAAGAAAGGAAGGAAGGAAGGAAGGAAGGAAGGAAGGAAGGAAGGAAGGAAGGAAGGAAGGAAGGATGTATGGACTAAGAAAGATGAAGCGTGGCCAGGCACGGTGGCTCATGCCTGTGACCCCTAGCACTTAGAAGGGTGAGGCAGAGCCAGTGAGACGGCCTCGCTGATTAAAGCAGTTACTGTGCAAAGCCTCGTGATCTGAGTTCAGTGCCCAGAACTGTCTTCCAGGCTGTCCTCTGACTTCTGCATGCACGTCCCTACGTCACACACACACTAATAATTATGGTAAGTTAATAAAATAAATTTTATTTTATTGCAACCAGGGTTGTAGAGAGCCTCTGTCTCAAAAGCCAGACAGGTGGGCTAGAGAGGCAGCTTCGCTGTCAAGAGCATTTGTTGCTCCTGCAGACGATCAAACCTGGGCTCAGTTGCCAGCACTCACATAGTGGCCCACGAGCTTCCCTGAGTTCCCAGGTCTGATACCCTCTCCTGACCTCCAAAGATGCCAGGCATGAACGTGGCGCACAGACATACATGCAGGCAAAGCCAGGGCTACCAGAGAAACCCTATCTGGGGACGCGGGGGGAAGCACAAAACAAAAAAACAAAACTCTATACTGTAACGGCGTAAACGAATGCAGACAGATTGTAAAAATATATATACAGCTTTAATGGCGAAATAGACTTACAGAACCACCGTTCCTGAGGAGACCAGGAAAGCAGAAGGGACGGCTGGGAGCATGGCTTGCCAAATTTATAGGCAAACATTAGCCAGAGGCGAACACGCCCCCCAAGGGGCGGGACTTATCCCTACACTATACCAGGTCTCACTCAATGCCACCCCTCTTTGAAGCTGTGACACACAACACACCTGTTTCCGCTGTGTCCCAATCACAAGTTGATGCATTTGTGTTTATCCCTCTGTCTGTTCTACTAGTTTCAGCCCTGCTAAACACAGAGGGGGAGAATGTGAATATGATCTTACGCATCTGTGAGGGTTTCACTGAGGATAGCACCCATAGGTTTATTTATTTAAATGCTTGGTTCTCACTTGGTGGAACTGTTTAGGAAGGATTAGGTGTGGCCTTGTTGGAGGACGTGTGTCACCGGGGCAGACTTTGAGATTTCTTTTTTTTTTTTTTTTTTTGGTTTTTCGAGACAGTGTGTGTCTCCCCACTTCGTTAGCAACATGGCAATACTCACAAAGCTAATATTTGTTGGTAGGGTTGACTTTCATTGGTTGGTTGGTTTTTGTGTTGTTTTGTTGAAACTGGGTTTCTCTGTGTAGCCTGGCTGTCCTAGAACTTGCTCTGTAGACCAGGATGGCCTCAAACTCACAGAGATCCATCCGTCTGCCTCTGCCTCCTGAGTGCTGGGATGAAAGGGCTGTGCCACCACCGCCCAGCTTGTTGGGAGAGATGAGAACTTGTGTACAGCATTTGGTACATTACCTGGCCAACGGTGAGCCTTCAACAAGGCTAACACTCATGTGTTTTGTTCCACTGAGAACTCAGAATCTG
Organism: Microtus pennsylvanicus; assembly: GCF_037038515.1. Classification (NCBI taxonomy): domain Eukaryota; kingdom Metazoa; phylum Chordata; class Mammalia; order Rodentia; family Cricetidae; genus Microtus; species Microtus pennsylvanicus. The sequence continues at coordinate 65,510,172 of NC_134591.1, read as the reverse complement.
GAAAAGACATCTCCAGCTTCAGCGTCCTCGACGCTAGCCACAGAATGTCCTTCATTCAGCTACGGTGTGCAGAGCACAGTGTTAAAGAACACACACTGAAACTGTGGGATGCAGCTCAGCTGCTGAACACTCGCCTCATCGAAGGGCGCTCAAGGCTCTAGGTTTGATCCCCAGCCCTCAGCGCTGGGCAAACAGAACACAGTAACAAAAGATACTGCAGCAAGCTTGGACACAGAAGGTCTGCCAGGAATTTCTTTCTCCCTTCTTCTTTTCTCATGTGTGTGTGTGTGTGTGTGTGTGTCTGTCTGTCTGTTGAGGGCAGAGGATAACACTGAGGTTCTTCCTCAATAGCTTTTCCCTTTTTTTGGACACTTTCACTATGCAGTCCCGGCTGGTCTGAAACTTGTTATATAGATCAGGCTGGCCTTGAACTCACAGAAATCCCATCTGCCTTTGCTCCTGAGTGCACCACCAAATCTGGCTTCCAGGCATCTTTCACTGAGCCTGAAGCTTACTGCCTGGCCAGCGCCCAGAGAACACCGGGGATCTGCCTGCTCCTCCACACACCCTCACTATTGACTGGGTTTGCAGCCAGATGCTGAGATGCCTGGCTTCTTATGTGAGTGTTGGGAGTCAAACTCGGGTTTTTGTTTGTTTGCTTTTGAGACAGGGTCTCTCTGTAGCTTTGGAGCCTATCCTGGACCTCACTCAGTAGACCAGGCTGGCCTCGAACTCACAGAGCAAAGCCAGGTTCTGTTTTGTTTTGTTTTGCGAGGCTTTGGTGCCCATCTGTCCTGGAACTTGCTCTGTAGACCAGGCTGGCCTTGAACTCATGGAGATCTGCCTGCCTCTGCCTCCGGAATGCAGGGATCAAAGACTTGTGCCACCACCGCCCGACTCAAACTCAGGTTCTTATTCTTGAATAGCAAACACTTTTCCCCCTGGCCATCACCCCAGCCTACTCCAGTATAAACCTTTTCTTGGGTACTTACTAGAGAATATTCTCAGCCGGGCGGTGGTGGCGCACGCCTTTAATCCCAGCACTCGGGAGGCAGAGGCAGGCGGATCTCTGTGAGTTCGAGACCAGCCTGGTCTACTGAGCTAGTTCCAGGACAGGCTCCAAAACCACAGAGAAACCCTGTCTCGAAAAAACCAAAAAAAATAAAATAAAAAAAAAAAAGAGAATATTCTCTTTGATGCTGAACCCAAAACCTGTTCATGTATGAGCCAGAAAGCTGAGTATGGCGATATTGTGCCTTTAATCCCAGTACTCAGGAGGGGAATCTCTGAGTGTGAGGCCAGCCTGGTCTACATGGCAAGTAGACCAGGGGAAGCAAGCCAGAGAACAGGCAGGAGGAGGAAGAGGGACAGGCTGCAGAAGGGAGGGCTTAGCCAAAGAAAATGAGAGAACCTCTGAGAGTAAGTGAGGGTCCATCAGTGGAAAAGGCGGCGGCTAGAAAGCCAAGGGAAAAGAAAATGCCAAGCCGAAAAAGGAGAGGAGCATCTTGGTAAGGCACTGTGGGGCATTTCCATAGTCATGACAACGTAAACATCAGTTACCAATTTAGCTGGAAACGGTGATTTATCTGTACTTGGGAGGAAGGGAAAGGGACCCTGTAGGGGTAAGTTCTCATCCATCATAACAGGAAATCAATAGGGAAGAGCTAGAGCCAATAAATCAAGGAATAGACATCCATGTGTATTATTTAGAGATACAGAAGTCTCATCCAAAGAAGTGGCTCAGAGAGGCGGCCTAAAGGAACGGAGTGGCTTGGCCACGGTATCTCTTTTATTACAGTTCTTCCCACACAAACTGATTATTAATACTGTGTGTTAACTACTTTATCTGCTTTGATAGAGGAGTATCTTCTTTTGTGATCCTTCAGTTGAGGCTGTGCCTTGTCTAGTACAATGGGGGTCACGTTTGAGCTGCTGAGGACAGACAGTGAGCACAGGGTATATGACATAGTCTCACGATCAGGGGAGAGCAGGTCAAAAGAGCACTTAGGAAATGACAGTCCACGGCTAGTCACCCTGCCTCCTGCCTCTGCGGTACATGACACCCACTGGATACAGACAAATGGACACCTTGTGAGTGACAGCCGGATGGGCTGGGACAACCCTCCCCCGCCCCACGTCCGGACTAGAATCGGGGTGAGGACCCATGAAAGCAGCAGCAACTAGCTAAGCCCAGCTGGGCATCAGAAGCTCTGCTTCAGAGGCTACCTGGAGAGGGACCGACGCTGGACAGACAGACGGCTATCACATACGTGCTCATCATCTTCTCTTGTGGAGGCCGTGTCAGAAAGAGAAGATTTAGAGGCTGTCAGGGTGAGGGTCAGAGGTCAGCTGGGGTCAGGAAGTCTATTTCATTGAGGTCACTTTCGTCTCCTTTCAATCTAATGAAGCCATTATTGGTGAAAGCAAGTGCCTGGCGTCTTGCTCTGTGAAGCAGGACCGGCATGGGGAGCAGATGAAAGTCCCCTGGCTCGTCCTCCTGCCAACTCAACAGGCCTGCGAGGGGAGAGGTGCACAGCCCTGATGGATGTAGGAAGCACTGGTCCCTGCAATGGGATGGGGCTGACAGCACGGGGCGAGGACAGATTGTTTCTCATTAGAGTTAGCGATGGAGTCTCTCTTCACACACGCGCGCGCGCACACACACACACACACACACACACACGGCTGCAGGATTTCAGCTCTGGAAGACACATCTGTCACCACTGAATCCAACTCTCATTTCAGTCTTAAAGAATAAAGCTGGTCTTTGGCTGAGCACAGTGGCTTGCCTTTATCCCAGCACTCAGGAGGCAGAGGCGGGTGGGATCTCTGAGTTCAAGGCCAACTTGGTTTACGCTGTAAGACCCTGACCCAAAAATAAACAAATACCTGTGATAGTCTCTCGAGATCTCAGGGATGCACAGGCTGGAGGTACGTGCACCCTGTATCAACCCACGCTTGCTGTCTGCCTTTGTCTAGAAAGGGATGGACCGAAAACAGGAATTTGACCTCTCTGCTCCTTGCTATGTCCCCAGCATTTCACACAGTGCCACCTGGTACAAAGTAGACGCTCGATAAGTATCTGTTAGATAAGTCAGCTGATGAACTGCACACATCATGTTCCCTTCTAATGACATTTTACTGTGTGCACGTGTGTGTGTGTGTGCGTGCGTGCGTGTGTGTCTTTGTGTTCAGCGATGCTGTGGCACCCATGTGAAGGTCACAGGACAACTTGCAGTGTTAATTCTGTCTGCCATGTGGGTCTTGAGGATTGATATTAGGTCATCAGGCTGGACAGCAGGTGATTTACCTACTGAACATTCCTGATGGCCTCTCCACTGTTTTTAGTTTTGAGACAGGGCCTCACTACTGGCCCTGGCTGTCCTGCAATTCATTTTGTAGACCAGGCTAACCTCGAACTCACAGAGATCCACCTGCCTCTGCCTCCTGAGTGCTGAGATTAAAGATATGTACTTCCATACCCTCCACTGGTATATATATATTGTTTTTTGAGACAGGGTTTCTCTGTGGCTTTGGAACCTGTCCTGGAACTAGCTCTTGTAGACCAGGCTGGCTTCAAACTCACAAAGATCTGCCTGCCTCTGCCTCCCGGGTGCTGATATTCAAGGTGCACGCCACCACCGCCCGGCTCCAGTGGTAATTTTTAATTTTTTTTTTTTTTTGTCTTTTGAGACAAGGTTTCTTTCTACAGTCCTGTCTGTTCTGAAACTCACTCAGGCTGGCCTCAGACTCACAGAGACCTGCCTCTGCCTCCCAAATGCTGGGATTGAAGGTGTGTGCGGCCACACTGACTTCTCATTTTAAAATAACAATGACATTTTTTTCTTTTCAGTGTACGCACGTATGTGTGTATGTACGTGGGTACACTTGTGGACATCAGAAGATAACTTTTGGAACTTAGCCCTCTCCTTTGCCCCCGTGGGTCCCAGCAATCAAGCTCAAATCAGTAGGCTGGGTGGCAGGTTTCTTGCCGAGCCATCTTCTAGATCTTTCTTGATGAAGCACGGAACGTTTCACACCGCACAGGAAACGTGAGTAATACACTGCTTTCTGGATAATACTTTAACTGGGTTGTTTTTAATGTCAAGTTCTCAAATACAGTAAATGATGACCTTGAACTCCTGACACCCCCCCCCCCCCCCCCCCCGTCTTCGTGTTCACAGCACTGGGGTCACGGATACTCCTGTGTGAGAAAGCTTTTCCTGGGAAGACACAACACACTCGTCTACTCACCCAGATAGGGAGCCCATGATGAACCGAAGTACAGACATCCCCACAGCTCACCAAAGTCAACTTGGTGAACCGAGTTTTACTGGGGCTACTTATAGGAGGGCTGCAGGTGAGGGGTCACTTACAGGGGCAGAAATGACAGAATGATGGCTGCATGGCAAAGACCCATCATAGCGTGGCTGACAGCTCACAACCTGGGGGACCTGGAGCTCACAAAACTGGGGGACCTGGAGCACACCGTGCAGCCTGCAGGCAGCTCAACAGGTTGGGCTCTGTTGGTCTAAATCTCTTGCAGAGAGCTGACTGGTTTCTGCTTCTCCCAGGCAGCTGTCTGGCCTCAGAGACTTCTTTGTTTACTGGAGCAGGGAGAGGCTTGGTGAATCTAGTCAGTTTCAGGGCGTTCTTGAAGCATTTCGTTTAGTTGTTTACCTTCCTGTGTCAGGAGCTCCCCTGCAGAAGGGAATGTTTTGATCTGGGAGGAAACTGTTAAATAACACACGCACCACCATAACAGGCTTATATGGTCCTGGGGACCAAGCTTAGAGTTCTGCATGTGCTCATAGGCACTGCCCTGTATCTCCAGCCCCACTGGTCTGTTTTAAAGCATGGGGCGATGCATCAAAGGCTCTAAGGAGCTGGCATCTTTTCCTGTTTTATTTTGTCCTTTTGAGACACTGTTCTCATGTAGCCCAGGCTGGCCTTGAGCTTCAAATTCTGCCTCCCTCTCAGAGGTACTGGGATTTAGAGATATGCACACATGCATTTGTGTGTGTGTTCTGCCTCCCTGTCTCAGAGGTACTGAGATTTAGAGATAGGCACAAGTGCACTCGCACACGTGTGTGTGTGTGTGTGCGCGCACACACACACAGCTGCTGGGACAGGTATCTTATGGGACACATTGGGGGAATAGTTTTTTTCAAGGGCACAGTATCATTTGTGTTAGTAGATGGCCAGGGCTTTCCACTCAGCTGTTCTGGGAAGAGAACTTACAAAGATAGCTGAGGAAAAAGAGGATTAGGACTATTTTGATGATGTATCTTATTTCAATTCAAACCTGTTCAGGCTGGGTGTGTTGGCTCATACATGTAATCCTAGCATTCAGGATGCTGCGACAGGAAGATTGACGTGAGTGTGAGATGCAGAGGGTGTTGGATCCCCTGGGACTGCAGTTAGAGATGGCTGTGAATCATCCTGTAGGTGCTGGGAATTGAACTCCAGTCCTCCGGAAGAGCAGGCATCTCTTTAGCCTCATGCCCAATTTTATGAGGGCCTGTGTATCAAGCCCAGGCCTTGGCTCTAGGGCTCAAACTCGGGGCCCTGTGCATCTCCCAACTGAGCGGCATCCCCATTATAACAGTAATGACTTAAGGAATTAAAAACCACATGTCAGGTATTATTGTATGATGTTTTACTCTTTTGCTTTTGGGGGGGGCCCGCCACCCAGCTCCCAAATAAATCACATACAGAGGCTTATTCTTTTTCTTTCTTTCTTTCTTTCCTTCTTTCTTTCTTTCTTTTGTTTTTAATATAACTAACCATACTAGATTATCATTTTTGTTAATATTTATTTATTTATTTATTTATTATGTATACAATATTCTGTCTGTAGGCCAGAAGAGGGCACCAGACCTCATTACAGATGAGCCACCATGTGGTTGCTGGGAATTGAACTCAGGACCTTTGGAAGAGCGGGCAATGCTCTTAACCGCTGAGCCATCTCTCCAGCCCCCCAGAGGCTTATTCTTAGTTATGATTGACAAGCCTTAGCTTGGCTTGTTTCTTGCCCACTTAAATTATCCCGTCTATCTTTTGTCTCTGGACTTTTATCTTTCTCTATTTCTGTATACTTTTCTTTACTTCTTTCTCTGTGGCTTGCTGTGTAGCTGGGCGGCTGGCCCCTGTTATCCTCCCCTCCTTGTTCTCTTGTTTGCTCCTCTTTCCCTTCCTTGTTTCTCTTTTTATACTCCCTGCCTGCTAGCTCCGCCTGTCCTTGTTTCTGCCACGCTATTGGACCATCAGGTGTTTCAGACAGGCAAAGAATCACAGCTTCACAGTTAATCAAGTGCAGCTAAACAAAGTCACACACACCTGAAAACAATATTCCCCAACAAGGTACTATTATGAAAACATTGCCTTGGAATACCTAGTCCCTGCCCTTCATTCTCACAACGTCTCTGAGCACCAAGGTATTCTCAATATCTCCCCCAGGCAGGGCAGGAAGCTGAGGCACACAGAGAGTAAGAAAGTTGCCCCAGATCACAGAGTTGTAACATAAACGGGCAATGTTAATGCACCTGTGCTCTCAGGAAAGCATAAAGGTGGTGTGGTGGTGCACGTCTGGAATCTCAGCATGTGGGAGATGCAGGCAGAGAATTAGGACTCCAAAGTTTTTTGTGGCTATACAGTCCACCTGAGGCCAGCCTGGGCTACAGGGAACACCGCTGCTTCAAAACAATAATTTTAAAAAAGTGCTTTTCGCCAGGTGGTGGTGGCACAGGCCTTTAATCCCAGCATTCGGGAGGCAGAGGCAGGCGGATCTCTGTGAGTTCGAGACCAGCCTGGTCCAGAAGAGCTAGTTCCAGGACAGGAACCAAAAAGCTACGGAGAAACCCTGTCTAGAAAAATCAAAAAAAGAAAAGGTGCTTTTCAGCCAGGTGGTGATGGAGCACGACTCTGGTCCCAGCATTTAGGGAGCAGAGGCAGGCAGATCTCTGTGAGTTCAAGGCCAGCCTGGTCTATAGAAAGAGTTCCAGGAGAGCCAGGGCTACACCAGGAGAGCCAAGGCTACACAGGGAAACCCTGACTCAAAAACAAACAAACAAATTCAAAACCAAAACTGAAAAGCAAAAGGTACTTTTCAATAATGGAACTAATTTAAAATTATTAGTAAATAAACTATCATATTCAAAGATAATATCTTTATGATCACGTGAGTTGGCTTGAACATTGTTTTTTCCTAAAGGTGAGCTTGCAAAGCCTGCAATCCTCTAACAGAATCACTTACTTCTAGAAATTTCCTCTTCAGTATTCAAGAAATATTCAGGGCTGGAGAGAAGGCTCCATGGTTAAGAGCATGGATTATTCTTCCAGAGGATCTTAATTTGGTTCCCAGAACCCACATTTGTGATTCACAACTACCTGCAATTTCAGCTCCTGGGAATCCAACATCCTCTCCTGGCTTCTAAGGGCAGCAGTACATGCATGGCATATAAATACACATGAATACAAATATAATAAAATAAAATGTGAAAGAAAGATTGAGCCAGGCAGGTGACACACACCTGTAATCCCAGTTCTAAGGAGGCAGAGGCAGAAGAATTTCAGTGTGATTGAGGCCAGCATATAGCAAGGTCTTGTTTTAATAAAAAGCAAAAATAAAGTCAGGCGGTGGTGGTGCACACCTTTAATCCCAGCACTCGGGAGGCAGAGGCAGGCGGATCTCTGTGAGTTTGAGGCCAGCCTGGTCTATAGAGCGAGTTCCAGGACAACTTGAGCTATTAAACAGAGAAATTCTGTTTGGAGGGGAAAAAAAAGAAAAAAAGAAAGATTCTATTTGCCTCATGTGTGCCAGGGGACATTCAGGCTTTCTGAGAAAAGGGAAACCAGGCTTTCTGGGAAGGACTTGGAGGCGAGAACAAAGGAAGTTCTCAAGGCAGGAAACTGGGAAGCGTTTTCAGCACCAAGGACAGAGCCACAGACTCCCTCAGGACCCTGGACAGAGCAACTGATCGCGCCTGCCGGGGAACCCAACCACGTTGGTGTCGCCGAGAAACCTGAGCGCTCGCCTTGTTTCTCTACATCCCTTCAGAAGACCTCAGCCACCGACTTCTGAAGCTCAGGAGAAGAGGTACAGGGAGTAGCTATCTTAAAGGTGCTGATTCACGGGAGCGGGTTATGCAAATAGAGGGCTTCGGTTGTTACACTCCGTAAAGATTTACCAGTCCCATTGGGAATACGGCACTGTTAATGATACTTATGTTTTTTAGCTAAGTAACAGAAGGCTCACCAGAGTCTTTTTTTTTAAATCCTCCAAAGTCCTATCTCATACATTTTACGCTCAAAACTTTAGTCTCGTGCAAAGCACTTCCTAGGGAAGAGGAAAATATTCTTCATAGTCACTGATTCTCCTCCCTAACTTCCATTATCTTTTTTCTCGTTCTTAGATGCACACGTGCCCATGAGTGTGCACCAACACGCACACAGCTGCAGCGTGTGAACCACAAGAGATTCTACACATTCATGGAGAAGCCTGAATTCAGGGTAAGCGGATGCCCCTGAAAGCAGGCTCTGTCCCTTTAAATGGGTTGTAGCGGTGGGGGAGGGGAACTGACCGGAGCTGGCATTGTCCAGTTTGAACTGAGCACCGGAAGTGAAGGGGCAGGGCCAGGGCCGTGCACTGAGCCCCGGGCCATTGTCCATCTCTGACCAGGGCAGTGGCCACCCCCCCCCCGGTCCACCCTCTTTATCTTCTAGTAGGGAGTTTACCTCTTCAAATGAGAAACCTCCCTATCCAGTCCTTCCACCAGCCACGCTACCCGGAGGGGAGCGCAATTTAGGAAGGTGACTGAAAGCAGGAGGGTCTGGGAAGCAGAGTGTCCCGGGTACTGGAGGAAGTGCCTCCACCCACAGTATTGCCCTCTGCCAGCAAGGGATGGGACAGGACGGGACGCGCCGGACAGGATGAGGAGGCAGCTATCACAGAGGACACTCGTCCAGGCTTCCCCCATGTGCTCCCAGGAAGCTCTCTACCTAGGACCAACTTTAGATGCAGGCTGGGAAGGAAGCAAAGGATTCTCTGCACAAATCAACTAGCAGCTTGTTTCTGATTGGGACAAACCCAGAGGAACTGATGTTGAGACTTGGAGATGGAGACATCTAGTTGTAGTCAGAGGCAGGCTGAGTTTGAGAGGCAGCGCCTAGGTCAAGAGAGATCAGCTCTGTGGGGTCTCCTGCCGCCTCCCTGCACCCATATTCTGGCTTCCTAGTGCCAGAACTCCAGGTCTATCTAAGCACACGGGGGTGGGGGGTGAGAGCAGGTCAGCGCCAAGCAGCCGGGTCAGCTCGGAGGCCTGAGGGGGAAGGGGGGAGGGGCGCTGAGGGGCTGGGGGAGGGCTCATCCATTTCTCCCTTGACAGGTGGTTTGTGTTTCTGATTGGACAGCGCCAACAGGCTCACACCTCCCTCCCCCAACTCTCTGGAATGTATAATTATCTGCCCGGGGGGGGGTTGGGGGGGGGAGAGAGAGTGTGTGTGTGTGGTCACGTGGTTATAAAACTCCCCCCGTCCCCCACCTGTGTGTGTGGTCACGTGGTTATAAAACTATTTCCCCCCCCCAGGTCCCCCACCTGTGTCTGCTTTAGGTACCCGCATTGAGTCCTTAAAGTGCAGTACCCTAAATTCTAGGGTACTAAAGACTCCTAGGGCAAAAGACCCCCTGTCCTGATATGCGTATGTGGAGGGGGTGTCAAATCTCAAGGTTCTGGGAAGGGACACCCCAGAGGTGTCAGAGACCAGAGCAGTGGGGGAGGGCGGGAGCCAGAGCCGGAGGGAAAGGGAGGGGTAATGAGAGAGGGGAGGGGAGGGGGCTGCCCGCGGGGGGTTGGGTCATTGTCTTTTAGAATTTGGGAGCCTTTGAAAAGCCGTGGGCCCTCCCACCGCTATTGTGCGGGGGAAGATGTAGCAGCCTCTTCTCCGAACCACCCCTTTGCCTCCGGACTTCTCTGGGGCCAGCAGCCGCCCGACCTGGGGCCCGGGGCCACGGGCTCAGCCGACGACCATGGGCTCGGTGTCCAACCAGCAGTTTGCAGGTTCGAGCTTGCGATTCAGCGGGCACACCTTAGGGTGCAGGGCGCCCAAGAGCTAAATAGAAGGGAGGTGGGAAAGTGTCCCACGGACTTGCCCGCGGGACCCCAAGTCCCTGCGGCCTCCTGCTTCTTGGGGCCATCTCTGGAGCAGGGAACCCTGGTGTTCCAGTGGCTTGCGCGCCGAGTCTGTGGGGGCGGAGGGAGAGAAGAGGAGGGGCCTGTCCCGCCGCGTGTGCACGGGCAACGTGTTGTGGGAAGACATGCAAAACTTTCGGGGCTTCAGCATCCTCGGTGTAACCTTGGGGAGGCAGCCTGGACAGGTTTCTTCTTAGCAGCTGTTTGGTAGCTGCCTCCTCCTGGGTGTCTATCGCGGGCTCAACACCGAGATCTCCCAGACGGGTCCCAGAGAGGGCCCTGCGATGGCATGGCCCCCAGCTGATCACCTGGCCCTCCCTGTCTCCAGGTGGCTGCGCCAAGGCAGCGGAGAAGGCGCCCGAGGAGGCGCCGGCTGACGCGGCTCGGGCGGCAGACGAGCCGCAGCTGCTGCACGGGGCCGGCATCTGTAAGTGGTTCAACGTGCGCATGGGGTTCGGCTTCCTGTCCATGACCGCCCGCGCCGGGGTCGCGCTCGACCCCCCGGTGGACGTCTTTGTGCACCAGGTGAGACTGATTCTAGTAACTTTGCTAGGAAAAAGAAAAACTGGGTGTTATATGTATGGGCTTGGCTGATGGCCGCTCCTGTTGGATTGGAGGCGATAAAGGACACTCATTGTGCGTCCTTATCTGCCGGGACACCCCAATTTTGAGTTTCGAGTAACTACGGTGGAGCAAGGAGGAGGCACCACTGATTACCAGCACCCCCTCCCCGCCCCCTTCCGGGAACCCCTCCGGCTTACCACGTGTCTATTACCTCTTTTCCCCTGGGAAGGGAGCAGGGGGCAGGGAGGTGACCCCATGTGGCAGAAACTAAGGTTGTATTGTGCTTGCCGGTGGGGGAGGGCGAGCAGGCCAACCAGGGAAGCACATGCAGGGCCTGAATCGGGCGCTAGCGCCTTGAGTTCTGAAGGTCTGAATGTAGTTCACAGGGCAGGGGAGTGTGGCTGATTTGCCACCCTTCCCACGGGCATGAACCTGCGAAGTCAGGCTCTTCCCCTGTTTTAAGTGCAGACCTCAGTCAGGTGGCCATCTAAAAAGCCAGGTCCTGTGGCCAGAATAGGTTTGGCAGATCCCGGAAGGATGAGCGTGTGGCTGAAAAGCTCCCCTAGAAGGCTGGTTACGGTTCAGAACTAGCAGGCACCTCTGCTGTCCACCAGGTCCTGCCAGGCAGGAAAACGTTAAGCGAAGCCTTCATTCCTGGCTGGGCCAGTCTAGGGAGGAGACTTGGGTCGGTGCAATCCCAAGTTCTCAGTTAAAGAAGGGCAGCGCAGTGGGGAGTGAAATTCAGTGTCGAGGGGCAGGCCGTGCAAGGAGGCTGGCCTCTTGGCCTATTCTCCTCAGTTTGGCATTTATGGCCCCAGACAGCCATTGATTGCTGTCCCTAACATTCCTAACCCTAAATAAGGAAGGGAATAGTAGAGTCTCCAGGTTCTCTTCCTTACTCCCCTTTATCTCTCAGCATCCGACTGTTGTTCAAGTGCTCCCAAGCCTCGATGGTTAGGAGGTTCCTGCTACCCTGCCTCCCACGTTAGTGGTTAAGGCTGGACCAGGAGAGAAGAAATTGCTAATCCTTGGCCCTGGAGCTTGACACCCGGTCCGGGCAGGGAGGGGTTACTTCAGGGAGGTTAGCTTTAGGAGCTGTGGGGGAGGGGAAAGGAGGATGTGGGGATTAAGAGTTGGAGCCTGAGGGATGGCGTTCTTGAGGGGGAGGGGTGGGGAAGGAGATGCTGGACCGACTGGTTGGAGGCTGCTGTGAAGACTGAACATTGCCCTCCAGTCAGGAGGTTGATGGGGGAAACTAGGTGGATTTGGGTTGAAGGAATTTTGGGACCAGCTCTCTGCTCTGCTGTTGGTGTGCTAGGGTCGCTGGGCTTCTGGAACATGTGTTTAAGGGACCTACAGCGGTACCTTTAGCTACTTCCTTGAAATACCACCCCCCATCACTATACCACCAGACTGCTGGTTTCTGGATGGTGGCTTTGTGCCCCCCCATCTCATTTACATATGTGAATGATAACTCCCAGGAAGTAATTGTGAGAGAGAAGGGAATTGGCCTCTTTAGATCTATTAAATCACTTTATTGCAGGAACCCTCTTTGAATGGCCCTCCTCCGCGGGTGGCAAGCCGCCCCCCACTCTCCCGTTTATCAGATCACAGAGATTCAGATCTCTCCTGGTCTGGAGATGGGCTGGACAGTTTTCCCAATTTGGGGAGGCTGGGATATAAAGGAGGTGCAAAGCTTTCTTGATTCCTTCCAAAGGCTAAGGCTCCTTGGTGGTGTGCCTCAGACTTAGCCTTAGGATCATAGCAATAGGGACTCAGGAACACGTGGGGGGGGCAGTCAGTACATACCAGCCTGGAGAGCTATGTCCACCAGCCCAAATTTGAAGTTTTTGTGTGTTTGGTTTCCTATATTTTCTTCTTTTTTTTTTTTGGTGGGGGGGTAGGGTACAGAATTTCACTGTCTTTAACTGTGGCTGGCCTGGACTTTGTTCTGTAGATCAGGCTGGCTTCTAACTCGATCTGCCTGCCTCTGCCTCCTGGATGTTGGGACTAAAGGCCCCAGCTCCTGGCTGGCATCCATACTTGAAGACGTTCCTCTCTAATCTGCACTCTCCCCTCACTGTAATTGGTGTTTTACTGCAGCCTGAGGTTGCACGGGCTCGTCCCACACTCTGGCCTAATTTAGGCTGGTGACCCGAGTTATCCGTGCTGGAGGAATGTTGTAGATACAGGTAATCTCTGAAACTTGTTTACTTCAGGCGAGTGTCCGCGAGGCAGAGGAAGAAGTGTTTAATGGAACTTTATGTTCTGGTGTTGGGGTGGAAGGGAGGAAAGAAACTCAATACATTTGTCATGCCATGGAAAGGGAGGGGCTCAGGATCAACCCTTCTGAGAGTGAGGGGATAGGTTCTCAGCACCCTGTTAGAGACTGCCCTCCTGCTGATCCACATACCAAACATTCTTACATTTTGGGGCAGCTGCTTACACTGTAGTACAGGCAGGCCTGGGAGTTACTTTAGCCAAGCTGACCTATAGTTTGGTGACACTCCTTTCTTTGCCTTGGCCTTCTCTTCTGTCTGATCTGCATATACCTCATCCTGTTTCCAGGAGAAGAGTAGGCAGATCAGGCTATGACACAGGTTTGTCTAATACCCATTAGGTTCAGCCATAGGTTCCTTTAGATCTTGAAATCTATGTCGGGAATTGATTAGACTAGTCTCCGTATCTTGCCAGATATCTCTTGGAAGGCAGAAAAACTTCTAGTTGAGAAACAGCAAGATAGTCATCAAAAATGGTTGGGAAGTCGCCGACCACTTTAAGTTTTGGTTTAAGTCTGGTTTCCTGTGGCCCAAAATGTAGGCCACCAAGATTTGTAGGAAGTATTGGTTTTCAGCATCTTTTCAGAACATAGTTTTTTGCCAAGGCAGGCTCTTTTGTAGCACAGGCTAGCCTCCATCCTCCTACCTATGTATCTCCAGTGTTGGAATTGTGGGTGTGCACAGCTACCATCTGGCCCAGGTGAAGACTATAATGAACTATACGTTGTGTTTGAACAAAAATTCAATATTGACACAGAAATTGAAGCTAAAACTGCTCAAGCCACAATGACTTAGACCTACACCACATACCTGAGGCTAGAATACCATACTTGGGTTGTGGGACAGTGTGTAGGATCTTGGCTTCCTGGTTTATAACACTGCATGGATTGACCGTTGTGAATGTCCTGTCAAGAGAAGAACTTGACTGTCTAGGTGTTTTTTATACTGCATTCTTGATCTAAATGAATGACTATGGAAATGAAAACAGGTGAGGGAATCTTGAGGACCCTGGAGGACCAGGAGAAGACAGTGTCTTCACCAGAGAAGACAGGGAAGGTGGTAGATGAGACTGCTTTCTTTCTGGGCTGATTACCATGGCTTGGCCCTGTATAGTGTGCCATGAGTATTTGTGGGGTACATGTTGACAGCTTACAACTCCAAACCCCAGAACTTTGGCTCCATTAAGATCATCTTGGATTCCAGCCCAGGAACACTACCTGTCATTCCCATGTCAGTGGGAAAAGGTGGCTTAAAAATACGGGTTTTTGTAGAGTTGGTATAACGAAGCCCGTGTGTTATTTTGGCATCTTCAAATATTTTGGTGTTCTCTTTGAGGCGGCATGCCTCCAGAGAACAGCCTGGGTGATGCTTTGCCACCGTCCCAAACAAAGCTTCCAATATGGCAACTGTCTGCCTTGTTAATGGTGAGGTTGCTGCCTGCACTGGCAGTGGTTTCCAGGGTGTAAGGCACAAACATAGCCAGGCATAGCCAGGGCTCAAACATTCCTTTTTTTCTTTTTTGGAGAAACTCACATCTGCATGAAGAGCAGCAAGCCTGTGTAGTCCAAGCCTGGGAGGTCTCAGCAGCAAACGTTCATAATGGTACAGACCTTTTAAGCATGGTTTCGCGTTGCTGTTAGAAACCAGTATGATGGCTTTTTCTTCTATGGTTTTGGCATAAACTTCAGGAAGCTTTTCATTCCCATTCCCACCCTGCACTCCTTGCTCACAGCCGAGGATCGGGGTTGGATGGGAAGAGAGCATGCTGTCCTTGCATCTCCAGCATCTTGAGGAATGGAAGGACCAGGAAAAACCACCATGAGGAAAGAGGCGAGGTGTAGGTGCCCTCCGTTCAGAGCCTCGCGCAGGCTGATACCCCATCTGGTGGAGAGCTGCGGAGGAGCATTTGTTCTGGGCTGCTGAGCAGAGGTGAATGGCAGCTAACCTTAGAACAAGCTCTGTGCCTCTTTACCTGCAAGGCTTGGGTGAAGCCTTGACACCAGAGTGTCACCACTGTGTTGAGTCTTTCAGATGAAAAGGCATTTAGGAGTTTAAAAGCACAGCTAGAAGAAAAGATGTCTGACTTGCCTTTATTGGACCTTGCTACCAGCAAGACCAGGCTCGTGGTAGTCAGCCCAACATTTGTCCTTCCTTTCTTTCTTTCTTTCTTTCTTTCTTTCTTTCTTTCTTTCTTTCTTTCTTTCTTTTTTTTTTTTGTTTTGTTTTTCGAGACAGGGTTTCTCTGTGGTTTTTGGAGCCAGTCCTGGAACTAGCTCTTGAACTCACAGAGATCCGCCTGCCTCTACCTCCCAAGTGCTGGGATTAAAGGTGTGCGCCACCACCGCCCGGCTTCCTTTCTTGATACTATGACCAAGGTGCTTATTTTTATCTGTAGTTCTTCCTTGGAGCTTCTGTCCCAGGCACTCTCAAATACATACTGGGCTAGTCTCCTCACTTTGTTAGGGTTTCCGGTCAGATTTCTCCGCTTAAGCACGTCGCTAACCTTCAAGGCATTTGTGAATCTTCTGGTTGTAATGCCGCATGATTTTGACAGGAGTGTTTAGCGCCCTGCTCAGTCTAAAGTGAGAATTAATACGTATTTTAGTTACTCAACCTAGAATTGGTCAGAGAGATGCATAGGGTCACCCAAACCTGGAATGTCCCAAGGTGCTGGAGAAGAGCAGAGAAACCCTTCTTTTGGTCCTGGTCAACTGTTGCAAAGTCTCCCACAAAGAAAGAAGCAGAGTGGAATGGTTTGTGCAAGCCACAAGAGACAGGAGAGTCACAGATCAATCCGACCCTTTGCTTACTTTTTTTGGCTCACATTTCTTAGATGACACGGTATATGTGGGTTTAGTCAGGTGTTGATACTTGAGTGGGGTATTTGATGTGGGGGCGGGTGGGGGTTCCTCAGGACAGAAGGAAAAAGCCAGGAAGTGTGTAACCGAAAAGAGCAAGCAGCATGGGGGGGAAGAAATGCTGTAACTCCCCCACCACCAGGCTGCCCACGTGACTAACTCCAATAGGTTGGAGAAAGGAAAATGGGATTCCTAGCCCTCTTCCCCTTGAAATATTTATCTGCTGCGGGAAGGATTTGACAGAAGGCGCCTTAGGGGAAGCGTCCTCTTTATTAGTCTATCCTGGAGGCACAGGGAGGGTGCTGGGGTGGGGGGCAGAGAGAAGATGGCTGTTAGTTGACTAGCAAACTTCCCCTTCCTGGGGTCTGACTGGAGGAGATGTTCTGAAGCCATTCCTCTCACCCCACCATGGTGTAGAGGAAGGAAGGAACTGGTCCGATTTGAATGTGGGGGAGGGTGGGAGAGAGCCATCCTAGGGGGATCTGTGCCTTGGAACTCCAGGAATCCGACCACCAGAACCAACCAGTGTCAACCCTTTGTTCCCTGGGGCAGGGCTCTATTGGGGGAGCTCAGGCCATGCCCCTCCCCCCCAGGGCCTTTGCTTTTTTTTTCTTTCTTTTTTTTTTTTTTTGAGGGGATAGGGAGAGAGGCGGGGCCCTGCTTTGTGTGTGGTTGGGGGTGGAAGAAGAATTTTCAGGCTCCTTTTAGATGCTGGCCCTGGGAGTCTGGCTTGGTGGGGCTGCACACTGATTTACCTATCTGATAAGGGAAGAATTCAAACTATGTTTTAGAAAGGAGTGGGGGGAGGGGGATAGGCAGCCACCCCTGGAGACCACCAGTTTAAATCCTGCCCAGCCTTTCTGTTGAGGTGCTTGCAGGGGCGGTCTTAAGCAGATCTCTAGTGGTGGAGGAGCTGAGGGGGTTCGTCAGTCTCCTTCCCTTACCATTTGTACTGCGGCATCCCCCCCCCCCCGCCCGTCTCACAAGTCTTAAGAGTGGGTAGAAGAGGGAGGTGTTGTTCTCCCAAAGCTGGACCTCAGAGAGGGGCTGGGTTGAGGTTTTTTTTTTTTTTTTTGTTTTGAGTTCCCAAGAATGGTTAGTAATAAAAGCAGAGTTAATCTGAGCATCCCAACACTTGGCTCTTACTGGTACCCTGTCTCCCTCTAGTCTGAAAGATAATTGGTCCTCTTAGAGGCTCTCCCGTGGCTGGTGGAGTGTCAGCTGCTTTTCATGTGTAAAACCTCACAGCCTCACCATGAAGTCAGGGTATACTCCATTTTACAAATGAGAAAGGAAGGAACAAGCTCCTAAACTCAATTCTTAACCAGCTGGATCACAGCTGGAATCGCCCGCCCAGGGAGAAGGCAGTGTGTTGGTCTGGCTCCCCAGGTACCTCCCTCGCTAGTTCCTCTTGGTTTTTGGATGGTTTCTGTGCAGTGGGGGCTGAGAGGTGGGTCCTATTAAACATTATAATACTTGTATTTCCTTTTTAAGTTTCTTTCCCCCTTGCTCACATCAGATTGAAGCAGGGGGTTAGGAAGTCACCATCCCTGCCTGTTTCTGTGGGTGTGAAACACTAGGAGAGACCCGGGTGGAGTATGCTTAGCATGTGTATGATTTTGGTTCAATCCCAAGCACCCTTTATAAAAAGTGAAAGAATATATCTTCTGTGATGCAATAATTACAAATAGTCATGCAAGGTTAGTAAGTCCATGCCCTTCAGAATCTGGACTTTGTTTAGGTTGAAATGGCCTGCTTGCTTTATGATGTCTACTCTAGGCCTAATCTGTTAATTCCAGCATTCAGGAGGCTGAGGTGAAAGATTTCCAGTTCAAGGCCAGCCTGGACTACTTAGCGGGATAAACACTTAAAAAACAAGCAGATTGGCCGGGCTGTGGTGGCGCACGCCTTTAATCCCAGCACTCGGGAGGCAGAGGCAGGCGGATCTCTGTGAGTTCGAGACCAGCCTGGTCTACAGAGCTAGTTCCAGGACAGGCTCCAAAGCCGCAGAGAAACCCTGTCTCTAAAAACAAAAAACAAAACAAAACAAAAAAAACAAGCAGATGGGGCTGGAGAGAAGGCTCAGTGGTTAAGAGCATTGCCTGCTCTTCCAAAGGTCCTGAGTTTAATTCCCGGCAACCACATGGTGGCTCACAACCATCTGTAATGAGGTCTGGTGCCCTCTTCTGGCCTGCAGGCATACATGCAGACAGAATATTGTATACATAATAAATAAATATTTTTTTAAAAAAGACAAACAGATCTCTGAGTTCTAGGTAGACAGGTCTACATGGTGAGTTCTAGGCCAGTCAAGGCTACATAGTGAGACCCTGTCTTAAAAAGAAAGAAAAAAAGGAGAAACCAGGACTTACCTATTTTGCTGAGGACACTTAAGACCTCATTGAGCCTGGAGGATGGGTATGTCCCCCAAGTCTGTGCTCTTCACCAACACCCTTGATGGAGGTCTGGTTTGTGTACTATCAACTAAATTAAAACAAAAGCTAGGTCGGATGCTGGTGAGGCGCAGCTTTAGCAGAGGCAGGCAGATCTCTGAGTTCAAGGACAGCCAGGGCTACACAGAGAAATCTGTTTTGAAAAACAAATCCCCCCCCCAAAATCCCAAAAGTTAGAATGATGGAGGAATTTGTCCCCCACCTGGCTAATAGGATTTTTTTTTTCTCGCTTATTTTCCTAGAGTCCTAGTGTGAAGTATTCTACCAGCTAGAATACCAGTGGACCTCGTTAATGCTGATGGTCCTGGCTAGGTGCACAGCGGTCCCTTTGTTTCTCTGAGCTCATGTCCTTTTTCTGTGCGTGTTTGTGTGCTGGCAAGAGGGTCTCTAGATAACCATCTGTGTAGATCAGGCTGGCCTTAGATACACTGCCTCTGCTGGGATCAAAGGAATGCACTACCAAGCATTTTTTCTCTTGGAAGTGAGAGCCACTGACTGCTCTCTGAGCACACTCTACCATTGAGTCCTGTGTTCTAGGTGAGGGCCTTTTGATTGCACACTGAGCTGCTTACTCTAGTTCCAGCTGTGTAGACCGTTCTGGGAAGTGCTACCTCCCGAAATAATAAACAGTAGGGTCTGGTCTGTGCTAATGGTGGCAACCGTGAGCATCGGGCTCCTTTTTAAAGGAGCTGGACTCTGCAAACTGCACTAAGTCTTTATTTCGGACGTGATCATCATTCCCAATCAAGTAGTTGACTGTCTGTTTCCTTGTTGCTGGGAGTGCACACATGGGCCCAGCTGCTCAAGAGGCAGGAGACTTTGGAGCTGACAAATCTGAGAGCAGTTTGGGCAACACAGGTGTCAAAAAATAAAAATCTAATTCATTGCCATGGAATCCATGTGGAATCATGCCACTTGGAGGCTGAGGCAGGAGAATCATGAATTTGAGGCCTGTATGAACAGCATAGTGAGACCCTGTCTCAAAAACCAGAAACCCATACTTCATTAATTCATCCAAAAATGTACCCAGATGAGGTACCAAAATGTGGCATGAACAACAAAACCTGTTGGCTTTTGTATTTTTTTAATTTGTGTATACCTGGGTGCGTATAGTACACATGGCACATCTGGAGGTCAGAAGACCACATCTGTCCTTCCATCTCATGGGCCCAGAGACTGAGCTTACTAAATTTTCAGGCTTGGCAGCAACTGACTACCCACTGAACCACACCCTGCCAGCTTCGTGCAGCCCAGGCTGGTCTCCAGCAGTGCTTTCTGCCCAGGCCTCTGCGTGCTGGCATGGTGGGGTGGCTAGAGGTGTACCACCATACCTGGTACACTAGTATGTGTTTAGTTTTCCCCCAAGTAGTAGCTTCTTGTAGATTTGTCTGATTGTGTCTGACTTTTTGTTTCTCTGTTTTGAGACCATGCTGGCCTTGAACCTGTCTTCCTAGGTTTCAACCTCTCTCCTGAGCCTCCTCGAGATTAGTGCTGTGTCAATAATGCTGGCTTGCCATTCTTATTCTTACCAAATAGGTATTTAATTCCTCCAGATATATTTTGAGCTGGACAGTGGTGGGGTGGTGGTGAATGCCTCTAATTCCTGCAATTGGGAGGCGGAGGCAGGTGGATCTGAGTTTGGGTCAGCCTGCTCAACAGATGGAGTTCCAGGCCTCTTAGCTTCTCAACACATTCCTGGAATCTCTCCATGACATTCCATTTTAATCCTTGCCCTGAAACTGACATTTTTCATGATTTCAGATTTAAAGATTACAGGAATAGACAGACATATTCTCAGTCTTTCCCCCCAGATTCTTTCATTAACATTTTGCCCTCTTTACTGTATCCTTTTATCTCTCTGGGTTTTTTGTTTGTTTGTTTATGTTTTATTGGCGGGGGGGTATGCTTGTGGTGGGGAGAGACAGGGCCTCACTATGGTCCTGGCTGACCTGGAACTCATCCTGGTGCATGCATGGGTAAGGTTAACCTCGACCTCAGAGATCCATCTGCGTCTGTCCCCCAAGTGCTGGGATTAGAGACTTGTGCCACCACAAACAAGCCACTTTAGTAACCATAAATACAGCATTAAGTATGTTTCTGTTTAAGTATCTTAATGTGTATTTCCTAAGAATGGAGGCGATTGCTTGCTGTTCTTATTGTGACCCTACGATTGGGTGACAGGCGTGGGCTGTTTTCTCATCTGTGAAATGGTTCCTGTCTCACACAACAGGTAAATGTTCGCAGTTTTGTCTTACAGTAAAATCTTGCGTTTCCCTTTGCCAGAGTAAGCTGCACATGGAGGGTTTCCGAAGCCTCAAGGAGGGGGAGGCCGTAGAGTTCACCTTTAAGAAGTCGGCCAAGGGTCTGGAATCCATTCGTGTCACTGGCCCTGGTGGAGTGTTCTGTATTGGGAGTGAGCGGCGGCCGAAGGGGAAGAACACACAGAAACGAAGATCCAAAGGAGACAGGTATGGCCCAGAAGGCGGCTTGTAGAAGTTGCTCAGGATGGTGCTCCCACAGGTCCCACCTGAACCCCGTTACCAGTGAATTATGCTTCGGCGATGCAGTCAGTGGTTGCTTGAAACTCCCTTTGTCCTCGGGCTAGTTTCTATTGCTAGGAGTGACGCTGCCTGTCCATACTGACTTTAGAAGCAAAGGCTACCATGTAAGCAGCGGTGTAAGATGTTACATATATGTTATCTACTGTTTCCTTACGAGCTCGCTAATTGCTTACTGTGTGCGTTTTTCCTATGGGGCTTAAAACCTCTTAGCTCTAAAGAGGTAATATTAATTTGGCTTTAGAAACTCTTAGCTTGGTGGTGATGGCGCATGCCTTTAATCCTAACAGAGGCAGAGGCAGGGGCAGGTGGATCTCTGAGTTGGAGACCAGCCTGGTCTACAGAGTGAGTTCCAAGACAGCCAGGGATATACAGAGAGATCCTGTCACCAAAGGAAAGGAAAAAAATCCTTTCCTTAGCCAGGTCTGGTGGAACATGCAGGACTTGAGCAGGGACAAAAAAGGACTCCCACCAGTTGAAGGGACTATATAATGAAACCTTGACGCGAAATGAAAATAAAAACTAGGGCTGAAGAGATGGTTCCCTGGGACCCAGGGGAGGGCCCATCCATCCATCAAGGTGTGTGCCACAGCTGATGTGAGTCTGAAGGTCATCGGGTAGATCTAGAAAGGGCATAATAAAGGGAAAGGTGGTTACAGTGATGAACATGGATGAAGGTGTCATCCCTTAAGGGGCTTCAAGCTTCTTCCCATGTTTCCCTCACCTTTACCATTCTGTCTTGTGCCAGGTGCTATAACTGTGGTGGTCTGGACCATCATGCCAAGGAATGCAAGCTGCCGCCCCAGCCCAAGAAGTGCCACTTCTGCCAAAGCATCAACCATATGGTGGCCTCCTGTCCACTGAAGGCCCAGCAGGCCCCCACGTCTCAGGGAAAGCCTGCCTACTTCCGGGAGGAAGAGGAAGAGATCCACAGCCCTGCCCTGCTCCCAGAAGCCCAGAATTGAGGCACAGGAGCGGGGGGGCTATTCTTTTGCTATGGGGGAGTTTGAGGAGGCATCAATCGGGCAGAGTGGAGAAAGTGGGGATAGGGTGGGTTGCGGGTAGCTGGCACTGCCATGTATCTCAGGCCGGGGTTCCCAGTATCACCCTGTCTTCCCTTGGTGGGGGGAAAGGGGGAGGCAATGGAAACTCCAACCATGCTTTATCTAAAGGCAAGTGAAGGTTTTTGTGGGGAACCACCCTAGAACCTGCATGCTTTTAGCTGAGGCTTTAATCCAAAATGACATGCTTTTGAAAGTGGCTGGGACAGGAAGGTTCTTCTGTAGAAGGCTGTGTAATATTTCCCTTGCCAGACAGGGTGTGAAGCGAGTGTAATACCACATTAATGAACCTAACCCTCCAGCTACTACACTCTGGGAGGGACTCTCAGGAGCCAGGCAAGGGTTTTTTTTGTTTTGTTTTGTTTTTTTTCACATCCTGCTTACTCAACCCCTTCCTGGGGTGTGGTGCTAGGAACGGGGGTATCTGGCAGTGGGTTGTGATGGCAGCAAAGAGGGTTGGGGATAACCTGCTGTTCTACCTCACTCCCAGCTCTTTCACTGGCCAGTGTGATTTTTAATTTATTTACTCCCTTGGGTAACTGCACCTTGGGTCCCACTTTCTCCAGGATGCTAACTGCACTATCTGTGTGCGAATGACGTATCTTGTGCGTTTTAATTTTTTTTTCTTAATATAAATAATCGGTTTGTATTTTTGTATATTTTAATCTAAGGCCCTCATTCCTGCACTGTGTTCTCAGGTACATGAGCAATCTCAGGGATAAGTCCGCAGGCAGCTCCAGGTCTGCACAGCAGGAACACTTTTTGTTTCGATCACCATGGAGACCAACCATTTGGAATGCACAGCCTATTGAACTACCTCATTTCTGCCGGTTACAGACGGCTTTTCTGCCATATAGTCCTTAAAACCTCTGTCCATCTTAAAATGTTTCGCAGGAGGCTAGGATTTTATTAAGCTGCACATGACTTGGTCTCAGATTTTGGCAAGAGATAGGAAATTAGTCTAAACAGGAAAAGCTGGTTCAGAGATCTCAAAAGGCTGGGCCAGGTGAAAGGCACAAGAGTAATTTTCCATCCCAAACCCACCCTTCACCAGATTAGTCTGCCCGGCCATACACAGCAGGGTGCGAGTATATATACTTGTGTGTTGGTTTTGGTTTTTTAATGCAAATTTATAAGGATGAGGTTTTTTTTTTGTTTGTTTGTTTGATTGATTGAGTTTTGGATACTGGGATTGAACCTGGGGCCTCATTTGTGCTAGGATGGTCCTGCCACTGAGTTCTGGTTAAGTTAAAACCAACATCCTTATTCCCACACTGCTTTTTAGGGGTGGGGACGTGAAACAAGGGCTCGAATCCTTAGCCTTTCCCAATCTTGGCTTCTGGAGAGACTCGAGGAGTGTGCGGGCTTCTGTAGCAAGTGTCCTGCCCTGCTGCAGTGTAATAGGGCTGGTAGCTAACGGGAGAAAAAGGGGGGTTTCGTTTACATGCTGTGAGATCACCGCAAACCTACCTCACTGTGTTGAAACGGGGCAAATGCAATAGAACACATTGGGTGGTGTGTGTGTGTCTGATCCTGGTTTCTCGTCGCCCCCAAATGCTGTCCCCCCTAGTTGATGTGTTCGTCTGGCCTTTGTAGGACTTCACTGTCAGAGTCGGTGACTGCTAGGCGGCCTAGCTGTGTAAATAGGATGTCGGTCTTCATGTTCTTTTGGGGTTTTATTGTTTACAAAACTTTTTGTATTGAGAGAAAAATAGCCAAAGCATCTTTGACAGAAAGTTCTGCACCAGATGAGAGCATGAAGCCTAAGTGTGGGTCCTCTTCTCAATGTGAGCCTGGAACATGGTTTCCATATTCTCTTCCCCTGTCTCCCATTCTGGACTACACTCTCTGACTTTAAAACCGCTCCTATACTGCCCTCTTCTCTCTCATAAGAAAACTTAGACACATTTACTTCTTGAAGTCTGTACAACTCTTGAAAGACCCATGTAAGAATTCTGAGGAAGCCATGAACCTCACTTACCCCTTGTTCCCAAACTCAGTCAAGAATCTCGGTTGTTTATTTTGAGACAGGGTCTCTCTGTAGCCCAGGTTAACCTCAGATTCTTGGCTATCCTCCTGCCTTAGCCTCCTCAATGCAGGCATTGCAGGCGAGCCACTTCTCCTTGGCAAGACCATTTCTTGGTGCGATTTGCCTTTGGATGAATCAAACCGACCTAGTCTATGAGAGAAGCAATTGTGGGGCCTTCCATCTAAAGACCAGAAAAGGGAAAATGAATGTATAAGTCACTCAGGAACTTAATGCAGGTGCAAGAAACTTATGTCAAAGTGGCCACAAGATTGTTACTAGGAGACGTACGAATGTAACTCCATGTTTACTGCTAGAAACCAAAGCTTTGTGAGAAATCTTGAATTTATGGGAAATTCAAGGAGGGGTGGGGAAAGTGTGTACTTGTCTGTCCTTTCCCTGATCCCTTCTTTGTCCTGAACTGCAGGAGACTGAGCCCCCTTGGGCTTTGGTGGCCCCACCACGGGTGTGTTTATTTCATGGTTGACTTTTACTGTACCCGGGTACTTATATTCCTATCGTATAATCATTTTGTAACACATGCTGACTTTCCCTTCCCTTCTTCCTTGGGAAAATAAAGACTTATTGGTACTCAAACTGTTCTCATCAGATATTTAGGATGCTTTTCTCTCCGCATAATCCCCACCTTGGATAGGAAGGCACAGAACCATTAAGGTTTCCCCTTCCCACTTTGTTAGGGATGAATCTTGAAAGTTCAGCCCTCATAGCACCTCATTACACTGGATTTTTGTTTCTAGTTAAGGCCTCTTGTCCCTTCCTTGGAAGCTGCCACATTCAAGAGGGGATTAGAGGCCTGGCATGCATAAGAATGGGGATGCCTGTGCTACTGGCTGGGATGAAAGGACGGGGCCAGGGCTCAGGGCATGAGACCCTAATAATACTTTGTCCTTTACTCCTCAAAGCCCTTTACAAATCCTAATTAACCCCTTGCAACACCCCAAAAAGGAAAATACCATACAGAACTGGGGAAGTTGAGGCCAAAGGCAATTCACTGACTGTAAACCAATATTTTGAGATACAGTTTGCTAGCTTTCTAATGAACGCTTAAATGTTGTCCAAAGGAGAGGAAGATTTTAACAGGAAGAGGGAGAGAAAAGAACTTGACCAGAGGGAAACCTAAGTATTAACAGAAAGTGGATTAAATAAATCCTCGCCCTGTTAGCAGAGCAGAGGGGTTGTGACCCTTTAACTAATTGTACCAAAAGTTAAACCTAGCAACGCTAACTAGTGGGCTTCAGTGAGCTAAGGGGCTTCCTGAAACACCCGTGTTATTAGCAGAAACTTCACAGCTCACAAAGGGGAGAGAATGGAAGCCTAAGACCTGGTGAATGGGTTATTCATCGCTACAGCTTTGTTTAGTCACAGCTTTCATCGGTAGGACTGAAAGGCCACATTGCTTCCTTGCCCGATGTCGGTGAGACTGCAGGGCAAGTGAGGTAAGAAGGTTTGCTGGGACCAGAAGTTCTATGGCAGATGGGAGTCCCGCTTGAGACAAACGCTAGTTGCATCAGATATCCAAATTTCAGGGAGTTTTTTGAAGTTTTGTGTTTTAACCTTTGAGAAAGCAGAACTAACAACCTCTTCCAAATCTGTATCATCAGGCAATAGGTAATACTTTTGAGATGTCTCCTGAAGCCCACCTTAGCCCCAATTTTGTTGTGTTCGGTATCCAGAAGTCTTGCACGATTTGGTGTACAGGCCATACTTTTGATCTCTTCACTTGACTATGGTCATTCTGTTGTTTCTATTTTTCTTTAGTTTTGAGGCTGGGTTTCCTAAGGAAGCCCATGCTAGCCTCAAAGCCTAGGTCACCTAAACTGCTAATTTTCCTGCTGCCCACTGCCACCATGCTGTTTTATGCTGGACTCGACATCGAACCCAGGACTGGTAAACTAGGCAAACACCACCTATGCTATATTCCCCAGCACAACAGCCAGTTATCGTAAAGTAAATCTCAGTAAAGTAAATCTCATTCCGGCTTTTAAGTTCAATTAACGTGGATCTTGGCAATATAAATTACAAAACTCTGCATGTCTTAAACCAGTCCAAATAGTGACCAGAGCAAGAAACCTCTTTCTGATCAATTAATAACACTAAAAGGCGATAAGCAGAAATACGTTAATACTAATAAAAAAGTGCTCTACATAGATGAGGCTGACCTGTAGCAGAGAAGACCTTGAGCTAATAATCCTGGCCTCAGCTTCCTGAGTTCTGAGTGACAGGGCGCCACCATGTTCCACTAATAGTACAATGTTAGGATGAAACGGTAGCACAGTTTACGTCCATAATCCCAGTAGCTGGAGACTGAGGCAGGAAGATTGGTGACAGCACGATTTTAGCGGCTCAACCAAAAGCACTGCGGTCGTCCACAGAGAAACTCGTTTCTGAGGTGCAGCCCCCCCCTTCCCGCAGCTAATTGCCCCAGCACCCGAAGCCGCCGCGCACATTTCGTGGGCTGATCTCCGGATGCCCGCAGACGTCCTGGAGGGACGCTAACTCGCCGGATCACGTGACCTAGGCTTCCCAGCCCGCTGTTTCCACGCCCCGGCGGGAGTGTGCGCCACCGGTCGACTCTCCCAAGCTCCCATCCCTCTGCCTCTAAGTCCGCAGGCGCAAAGCGTGGCCCCGCCCGCCGGGGGGCGGAGGAGGTGTGTCCTCGCGCGAAGCGGTGACGTGTTCTTCCAGCGCCACGTCTGGAGTCGGGAGTGGTAGAAGTAGGCTTCCCACGGAGTCCTAGGTGTAGAGTGAACGGAGAGACCCGCGGGAGGGGAAGCTGGGTGAGGAGTCGGCTGCGGGCGATACTGAGGGCCACCCAGAGGAGTGATTCTAAGATCACCAAGGTAACAGGTGCGGCTGCCGATGTAGTGATGTAGTGATTGCTTAGCCTAGAATGAGAAATGGGTTGTAGGAGGAATTGAGTAGGAAGTTGTAGGCACCGTGATGTGCAGGATATTTGGAAGAAATCAGTGCACAGAAGATGGAAGAGAAAATGGGAACCCCCTTGTTCCAAAGGTCTCTCGTTGATTTGTACAGGCCTGGGTGGTGAAAGAGTAGACCAGTGTTTCGGGATTCAGGTGCTGGACTCTGCCCAACAGAGTCCCTTTAAGTCAGGTATATAGCAAGGATGACTTCTCTCTCTTTTCATTTATTCAAGGTTATCTGGTTGGTATTTTGTTCTGGGGTGATTTCTGACATACCAAGAGCTATGTCATGGATCAAAGAAGGAGAGCTGTCACTTTGGGAACGGTTCTGTGCCAATATCATAAAGGTAAGCAGTAGCCCAGAGGGCATGTTGACCTTTTGGATAGTTGGGTAATCTTATTAAAATTCATTATTAAATGTTAGCAATCCCTGCTGTTAAGAGGATTTTAGCAAAGAAACAAGATAATCTTAACGCAGGGCTGTATTTCTAGTGTTTACTGTTCCGAGTGAGTGACTTAGTTTTTATTTTTAAAGGCAATCCAGGATCTCTTAATATCATTGGACAACATAGACTGTTAGATTTGGTGTTGAGAGGCCAGGAGGTGGTGGCTCACGCCTTTAATCCCAGCACTCGGGAGGCAGAGGCAGGCGGATCTCTGTGAGTTCGAGACCAGCCTGGTCTACAGAGCTAGTTCCAGGACAGGCTCCAAAGCCACAGAGAAACCCTGTCTCGAAAAAAACCAAAAAAAAAAGAAAAAAAAGATTTGGTGTTGAGAATGTCAAAAGAACTAGCTGGTAGGATGTTTACTTGGTATGCACAAGACCCGGAATTAGGAAGAAAAGAGAGAGAACATGAATATGAACGAGAGTGAACTGATATTTGTCTCCCTAGAGCAGTATTCTCACCTGTGGGTCATGACGATCCTTTCACGTGGGGCTACATCTCAGATATTCTGCATACCAGATATTTGCATTATGATTCATAGCAGTAGCAAAATTATGGTGGTGAAGTAGTAACGGAAATGATTTTATGGTTGGGGTCACCACAACATGAGGAACTGTATTAAAGGGTCACAGCATTAGGAAGGTTGAGAAACTTCATCAACTTTACCTTATACTATCTATGGTGTTATTCTGTTGATGGTTAAGATCACACACCTTTAATCTCAGCACTTGGGAGGCAGAGGCAGGCAGACCTCTTTGAGTTTGAGGCCAGTCCAGCCCACAAAGTGAGCTCCAGGACAGCCAGGGCTGTTACACAGAGAAATCCTGTCTTGGGAAGAAAAAAAAAAAGGTTAATAGGGAGGATGAAAATGACCAAAGTATAACATGTCTAACACTCATGGATGGAAAAGTTAGAGTGAACTGCTTTATTTTGTACTATTGAAAAACAAAAGTATACCGAGTTCTCTTTCTCAGAGGTTTTATCTCAAAGTATGTTAATGATATTTATTTAGTGTGTGTGTGTGTGTGTGTGTGTGTGTGTGTGTGTATGTGTGTGCGCGCGCGCATGTTGTTTGGAGGCACATATATGCCACAACCCACATGTGGAGGTCAGAGAAGAACTTATAGTAGTCATTTTTTTTTTTTTTTATTTTTCGAGACAGGGTTTCTCTGTAGCTTTTGGTTCCTGTCCTGGAACTAGCTCTTGTAGACCAGGCTGGTCTCGAACTCACAGAGATCCACCTGCCTCTGCCTCCCGAGTGCTGGGATTATAGTAGTCATTTTTTTTCTCCTAGTGTGTGCACTGGTCCTGGGTCTCAAACTCAGGTTGCTGGGCTGGGCATGAAGCACCTTTACCCACTGAGTTATATTGCCAGCCCAGGGATTTTATCTGATTGTTCAAACCTATTAGTTCAAAATGTACTGTCCCCTTTTATCCCAAAGAGAATGAAATTGGCTCATTGTTTGTCTTATTCTATAGGCTGGCCCAGTGCCCAAACATATTGCATTCATAATGGATGGAAACCGTCGCTACGCCAAGAAGTGCCAGGTGGAACGGCAGGAGGGCCATTCTCAGGGCTTCAACAAGCTTGCTGAGGTGGGTGTGGGCAGCAGAACCGGAGGTGAATGATTTGCACTAGATGGAGTTGGAAATGAAACTGAGGTGCTGTGGTTTAAGTACTTTTGATTTTTGTTTTGCTGTATTGTTTGTTTGCCAGCCAAGAGTCTCGTACTGGCATTAACAAACTGTCGTCCTCACAGAATATTAGAGTTAATAACACACATCGGCCTTTTCCAGTCTTTAGTTTTACTGTCTTGTTTTATTGTGTGTCTTGTCTGGGCTACTATTAAATGTCTTAATATTTATACAATTGATGGGTCAGCAGGGACGGGTGCAGGCCACCAAGTCTGACCTTAGTTCATTCCCTGGAACACTTGTAAAAGGAGCAACCCGACTCTGGCAACCTATTTTCTAACCGTCGTAGACATTTTGTGTTCGGCATGACCTGACACACACACATGCACAAATGTCAGAGTCACCTTTTCTAATCTGATACATTCTAATCTGATCTGCATACATCACTCTGATGACTTTACACTTGTCAGGCTTTTGGATTTTTGTTTTTCCCCTTTCTACCTATATCCTAGTGACAGAAATTTGTTTGCTTGCTTATTTATTTTTGAGGGTTTCTCTGTGTAGTCCTGGCTGGCTTGAAACTTCCTCTGTAGACCAAGCTGCCCCAAACTCACAGATATCTGCCTGCCTCTGGCTCCTGCGTTCTGAGATTAAAGCATGAGACATCACAAATGGTGATATTTATTTTAGAGACAGTGTCTTATATAGCCAGGCACCCTCAAAATCTGTGACCAAAGACAATATTGATCCCCTGCTCTAGAAGTGCTAGGATTACAGGCATGGTGCAACTGCTCCTGACTTTCATATTGTGCTGGCATTGAACCGGGTTTTGTCACCAGCTGACCTACCTCCCCAACAGTCGTTTATTTATTTATTTCGACTTTTAAGAACTTTAGCCAGGTCAGGTGGTGATGGTGCATGCTTTTAATCCCAGCCCTTGAGGGAGGCAGAGGTAGGTGGATCTCTGTGAGTTTGAGGACAGCCAGGACTATTACACAGAGAAGCCCTGTCTCAAAAAAAGAAAAAAGAAAAGAAATCAACACCAAAGTGAGCGCCTCCCTATGTATCCATGCTGGACTTGCACTCAGGGTCCTCTTGCCTCAGCTCGCTGTGCTGTCGCTGCTCCCAGAAGCTCTTTATTTTTTTTTTTTTTTTTGATTTTTCGAGACAGAGTTTCTCCGTAGCTTTTGGTTCCTGTCCTGGAACTAGCTCTTGTAGACCAGGAACTCACAGAGATCCGCCTGCCTCTGCCTCCAGAGTGCTGGGATTAAAGGCGTGCACCACCACCACCCAGCCCAGACGTGGTTCGGCTTTCAGAACTGACTGATGTGCGTGTGTGCAATAGGTGACAGCAACAGTCCACTTGCAGATGGTCTTCTGAAAAGTGAAACACAGGACGGCCTTTGCCACTGTACTTTCCCACCTGGCGTTTCAGCCTCGGGCTGCAGCATCAAGACGTTCAGTTCGTTCCGTTCGTTCTGTTCTGGGCAGTAATCCCTCACTTTTGTATTCTGTCTTGGCCGTCCTGTCAGGATGATTTTGTAATCCCTTTCCACAGAGAGAGAAGCCTAGACCCAGAAAGGCCTGCAGTTGTGAGTCCATGATGGAATTGCTGGGTAGAACTTTATGTTCTTGCTGAAGAGTGCTTTGGGATAAAATGCAGATCAGTTTTTTGTTTCCTGTAGCCCAGGGTGGCCTCAAGGCGAATAGGTAGCCCAGGCTGCTCTTAAACTCATGATCCTCCTGTCCTCACCTCCCAGATGCTCAGATTGTAAGTGTTCACCTGCATGCCTGGAGCCATCTCTTCTGTTTATTTTTATGTATTTATTTATTTTGCGGCAGGATATTATTACGTAGGCTAGCTTTGATCCTTCTGCCCCAGCTTCTCAAATACTGGGATAATAGAACTGAGCCACCATAGGCAGCCTCAGGCTTTTCAGTTTCTTGAATGGTGACTTTCTTCCTAGTTGGTTTGTTATTCTAACATAAGTACTGACGTTGCCCTTGCTTTAGTTGTCGGGGAGGAGACAAATCTTTGTTGCAACCATTCTCAGGGTGGAAGCATTGCTTACTTCTCCCCATTCCTCCCGAGTCCTAACTCTTTACCTTTTCCCCTCAGACTCTGCGCTGGTGTTTGAACCTGGGCATCCTAGAAGTGACTGTCTATGCATTCAGTATTGAGAACTTCAAACGTTCCCAGAGTGAGGTTGACGGGCTACTGGATCTAGCCCGACAGAAGTTCAGTTGCTTGATGGAAGAACAGTAAGCTGCTGTCCATATTGAAAATGTCTCCTTCCGCCACCTCTGAGCCCTCCCCCCAAGCCCTGAGCCTATTCAGGAGGATGACACCCAAGGTTGTCCACGTGCACACACAGGAAAAACAGAACTATTACTAGTCTGTGCTTATTGTTGGGACATTAAATCCCTGTGTAAAGAAGAGAGGGCCTTGTAGGTGGCCACAGAAAGTTAGTGACAGAGCCCAGCTGGGAACCCAGTCCTGGCTCCTCTGGGGCCTTTGCAGTTCCTCAGTAAACCTCAAGGACTTCTTTGCCTCTGTTCTCTGGGAATGAGCATTCCTGTGCCCTTCTTTTCACTTTACCAGCCGGTGGG
Organism: Microtus pennsylvanicus; assembly: GCF_037038515.1. Lineage (NCBI taxonomy): Eukaryota > Metazoa > Chordata > Mammalia > Rodentia > Cricetidae > Microtus > Microtus pennsylvanicus. Next base: position 65,478,550 of record NC_134591.1, on the reverse strand, counting down.
GACAATAGCACAGCTGCTTATCTCCAGTTTACAGGTAGGGGGAGATTGAGAGACACATAGGGGTTGAACTCAGAGAAGCCAGGATCATCAAAAGTGGGGTACTTTCATTGAAATCTAGGTCTTTTTAGATTTTGCTTTGATTAGACTGTACATGTTTTTTTAAAGGTTTATTTGATTATTATATGTATACATACACACACATACACACATATATCCACATATATGCCTGCATGCCAGAAGAGGGCACCAGGTCTCATTATAGATGGTTGTGAACCACCTTTTGGTTGCTGGAAATTGAACTCAGGACCCCTGGAAGAGCCGCCAGTGCTCTTAGCTGCTGAGCCATCTCTCCAGCCCCCATATTGATCTTTTGTAATCTAGTACAGCCTCGAAAATAGGTAAATGGTTCTTGTTTCACAGACTTTGACAAAATGTGGTTGAAGGTTATACGGGGCAGATGGGCCATGAACATGGCCTTTGATCTGGATCACATCCTTCAGGACCCGCCATGGCTCCTACCCCACACTAATAAGCTTGTGCTTCGTAAACATAAAGCATACAAACCAGTGTTGTAGGCCCATCATAGATCAATAGAAGGCACCAGGTCCTGTCGTCCTGGGACTTGGGAGAGTTAGGTTTGTCCCCAATTACAGGACATATGAGAGGTGATATTGTTGAAACTGCCAGATAGTATGAGGCTATTCCCTCATACTAGGGAGGTCCTGCTTACAGGCATAGCCAGCAAGATTCTGTCAAGCTGGGGTCAGTACTATTTAGCAAAGAAAAGGCTCCCACTATCAGATTAAACAGTCGTTGGCCTGTATTAGAGCTTGCCAGCAGTGAAGCAGGGGTTGCAGAAGGGTTTTAGCACTAGGAGTGGGGACCTCGGCAGGGGCTCACTGGCCCTGGTCAGGTAATACTGGGTTGGGCCCTAGTACTGTGGTCATTGGAGGTATTACAACTCACAGGGTGAACAGAATCCCTATGTCTTTCCTTCCTGTATCATACAATCATAAACCCCAAGTATTGCCTGTTAACCGGTTAGCTCTCTTTTTTTTCTCAGTGAAAGTGATTGTGATTTCAGATTTTTCTGGTGTGGTACGGGCAAAAGAGACTAAGTCCTTTTTGTTAACCATCAAGCAGGAGACATTGGCATTGGTTTTATATCCCCAGGTATAAACATCAGGGCAAAGATCAGCAAGCCTGGCAGAATCAGGCCTCATTGAGAGGATTTTAGATATGCTGAAGTTTTCATTTGGAAGGTCCTGGGTCGTCCTGTGGATGTGCAGGCTTGACGTGAGACACATGGATCCAGGCTGCAATACCATCCACTTTGAGGGCAGTAGGTGTAGGGTCCCTTCCAGCAAAGTTCAAGGTTCTGGGACCGGTGTCTCCAAACGTACACAGAATCGCCAATCTGGAGATTTCCGGGTGCCCAGGCTGGTGTTGGGAGGTGCTGGCAGAGAAGCAGGGAGAGTAGCTTAGTCCAGCGGGCAGCAGCAGGGATAGTTAGGGCCCCTTTAGGGAGGGTCTAGTCTGGCTGGCAGCAGAAGGCTCTGGTCAGATAAATACCATTTTATGTCCCAAGTCCTTCCCGACACCCATGGAGACATTCCTGCTGCTCGTCCCTGGGAGCTTACGGCATTGGGAGTGAGTCACTGTGGGAACGACGCTGTGAATGGTCAGTGTGCAGGCTCTTAAGTGGAGCCCCAGGTTTAGACCTGGCCTTGCTTCCATCCAGATTTCTGAACAGTTTGTCTTCTGGGCCTCAGTTTCCTTGTCTGTGAAGGGGACGTAGAGTGTGTACTTCCAAGTCTGGTGCAGGGATTGAAATAGAGTATTTCGACCATCATTTAACACAACAAAATATGCACTCTCTGCTGTCATTATTATCTTACTTCACTAGAATATAACATGTTTGTATTATTAAGGCAGACAGATCTGGTTCAAGCCAGATGCGACATGAGAAGTTGCCTTGGACAGTCCTGTTAGAGTCTCCGGGCTATGCTGACTGACTGTCAGTGTTGACACAGTTCTGAAATGATCCTCGTAACAGTGCCTGGCAAGGCGAGCACTCAGAAGCTCCTGCTTGGTTCTTGCCCGAGTGCCTCCTGCTCCTCAGTGCCGCGTCACAGTGCCGCCTCTTCCCCTCTTCTTCCCCCATCAGGGAGAAGCTAAAGAAGCATGGGGTTTGTATCCGTGTCTTAGGCGATCTGCACTTGTTGCCCTTGGACCTCCAGGAGAAGATCGCACAGGCTGTCCAGGCTACTAAGAGCTACAACAAGTAAGTTCAGGCTGCCCCTTAAGGATGGCGCCCAGAGCCTCCTCGGTCTGTGCTGGGCATGAAGTCCAGCCAGGGGGTCAGTAGTTTGGGACGCTGCTTACCCTGAGGAAGAGACAGCTGCCTTAAATTTACCCACACACAAACCCAGTTCCTCATTGCATCCCCCCCCCCCCCCCCCCCCCCGCTGTGTGTGCACATCTGGGGAGGAGACAGCTGCCATACCATTGACCACGCACAAACCCAGTTCCTCATCACTTCCTCCCATGTGTGCACGTACAGACACATCACACATTCTTTTTTTTTTTGTTTTGTTTTTGTTTGTTTGTTTGTTTTTTTGAGACAGGGTTTCTCTGTGGTTTTGGAGCCTGTCCTGGAACTAGCTCTTGTAGAGATCCGCCTGCCTCTGCCTCCCAAGTGCTGGGATTAAAGGCTTGTGCCGCCACCCCCGGCCTACACCCCACCCCACATTCTTTAGTGTGACAAGAGTTCAAGAGTTGGGATAGCTATAGGCCAGGTGTGGTTTTACATCCCCTAATCCCACCACTCAATAGGAAGGAACAGGCATGGCTCTGTGGGTTTAAGGCAACCTGGACAACATGGAGAGACCTTGCCTCAAAAAAGAAATCCAACGGCTTAATTCTTGTCTCTATGTTTTTTAAGAATCTTACGTTATTTGTTTGGTTTTTCAAGACAGGGTTCTCTGTGGAGCTCTGGCTGCCCTGGAGCTTGCTCTGTAGACCATGCTGGCCTCAAACTCAAGAGATCCGCCTGCCTCTGTCTCTTAAATGCTGGAATCAAAGGCATGCACCACCACCACCCAGCTCAAGAATCTTTTCTGTCTTGCTCTTTGGCCCATTAACAAATTTAGAGGACAGAATTCAGCAATCCGCACAGCATTGTGCGTGGCTTTGAAATAATACTGTTTGGCGGTGATTATATTTTATAGTCAGTCTTTTGCTATCCTTTGATTATGCTAATATCACAGTAAATTTCTGTTCTTTGAGCTGGTTATCAGTAGAGGGGGAGACGGTTAGAAAGGCAAAGAAAGGTCATTTGGTTTTGATCTAATTAAATGAAGAACATGTTTATTCCAAGAGCTCTTAGAAATCATAAAACAACCACACAATCTCACCCTTCAAAAATATTCTGCGAATATGAAGTGCCAGTGTCCTTCCAGGGAATGGCTGCTCCGGAATCAGACTGGCTATCAGACCCTGTCCCTGTTTGGTGAACTGTTGTTCTCTTCTGCTGTCCTCAGGTGTTTCCTCAATGTCTGCTTTGCATACACATCTCGTCATGAGATCACCAACGCTGTGAGAGAGATGGCTTGGGGAGTGGAGCAAGGTCTACTGGAACCCAGGTATCTGGGGTATCTTTCCTGGTAGCTGATAAGAAAGCTGGGGTCCACCAAGTTTTAAAACCTTTTCTGAGCCATGTACTTGGCCAGAGCTCAAATCAGGGGTATGTATGGAAAGATTTAAGAGATTTTCCCCAAATAGTGGTTAGGGTCTTCTAAGTATACTACACACCAACAACCCACTGAAAAACAGCAGAGCAGCTGCCAAGGCCATCCAGTCCAGTAAGAAGTGACACCCTCCTCGCCCCTTGTTCCAGTCCAGTAAGAAGTGACACCCTCCTCGCCCTCGTTAACACTTTCCCAGTCATTCTTTTGTGTGCTTTGTCGGAAGAGAATTTTTTAGGCTTCTCATATTACAGTTTCATAACACGGAATTAAGATATTGTGAAGCATGGGTAGAGGGAGAAAGAAAGGGAATTTGTTTGTTTGTTTTTTTATTTTTCAAGACAATTTCTTTGTGTATCTTTGGAGTCTGTCCTGGAACTCACTCTGTAGACTAGGCTGGCCTTGAACTCGCAGAAATCCTCCTATCTCTGCCTCCAGAGTGCTGGGACTAAAGGAGTGTGCCACCACCACCTGGCTAGGAAAGGAAATTTTTAATCATTACCAGCATAATAGAATCCTAATTATTAAGGCTTGGAGTAATAGAGAAATTTTTGAAGCCATCTGTCTATTTGGCCTGTCTAATGTTGTTTCTGATAATATTAGTAAATTAGTAACAGTGACAGTAAAATAAATGGTAGCAGAAATGTTGAGGTAATGTGTCATGTTCTCTGTTTACTGTGAGACAGTCCAGCCTTTTTTATTTGTTTGTTTGTTTTTTGTTTTTCAAGACACGGTTTCTCTGAGTAGCCTTTGCTGTCCTGGAACTCACTTTGTAGACCAGGCTGGCCTGAACCGACAGAAATCCACCTATTTCTGTTTCCCAAATTCTGGGGTTAAAGGTGTGTGCCACCACCACCCAGAGGTCCTTTTATTTTATTCATGTGAAAACTGTGAGTAGCGTATCCGACGTCAGCACCAATTCCAGTCATTGTCTTTTATATTTATTATGTGAGCTCTTGGGATGCAGGCAATTTTCTGATTTCCTTTTCTAGTATAATATGATTGGCTGGAAACTAAAGTCATGGAGTTAGGCTGGGCCTATAATCCTGTCGACTTAGAGAGGCTCGCAAGTTGACAGCCTAAGAGCAGAGCTCCTAGGAGGCTGGGGCTTGTTTGTGGGGCACTTGCTTGGTAGGTGGACGACCTTGGGCTTGGTCACGTGAACAAACAAGAAGACAGTTCGCCCTTTTTTATTTTATTTTATTTTATTTTGCTTGTCCTTTTTTAACGAAATGACTAATGCTTAGCCAGAGGGACCCTCAGAGTCCAGAGTATCGGATCCCCTGGAGCTGGAGCTGCCTGTGGTGCTGGAAACTGAGCTCAGTTGTCTGGCAGAGTAGCAGTCCTTCTTACCCATGAGCCATCTCTCCAGCCCCACAAAGTGCCATTTTCTTTCTTCATGTTTTCATACAGGGTCTCACTATGCACCTGGCTGGTTGGAACTTGCTGTGTAGATCACCAGGTCTGCCTGCCTCTGTCTCCCATGTGCCAGGATTAAGGATATGTGCTACTCTGCTGGCTCAACCTTTTATTTATTCATTTTTGTAATACAAGCTTTAGGTAAGCACATTGCTCTATATAAGGAGATAAGTGGTGAGAATACAAAGATCTACTTTTTTCTATGTTTGGAGCTCTAGTAAAGAAAACAGACGTGGGCTGGAGAGATGGCTCAATGGTTAAGAGCCCTAGCTGCTCTTCCAGAGGTCCTGAGTTCAATTTCCAGCAAGCACATGGTGGCTCACAACCATCTGTAATGAGATCTGGCGCCCTCTTCTGGCATGTGGGCATACATGGAAGCAGAATGTTGTATACATCATAAATAAATAAATAAATCTTTTTTAAAAAGTAAAGAAAACAGATGTTAATCAAGATACAAATTAGCACACATAATGCTGACACATATCACAAAGGCATTGGTCATGGTACTGCAAGGATTTATGATAAATGGAACATTCTTGGTAGAGAAGGCCTTCCTCCTGGAAAAGTGGCCTAAGAGGGAAGCAGCAGCAGTAACTAGGGCAAGGCAGAGCTATGAGTGAGGTGAGCCTTGGTCAGAGCAACTCTTGAATAATGAAACCACTCGAAGAGAGTCGGATTGTGGCAGTGCTGGAATGGACAAAGCAACCTGTACTGAGGGGAAGAATTCGAATCAGTGGACTGGTTCTGGAGAAAGGATATGTTATCCAGGATGTTTGACCTGTTAGAGTCCCACATTGGAGTGACATCTGTTGGGGTCCAACCTCGACAGGGTTTGCACGTTCCAGGGTAGGGGCATGTGGATTAGAAACACCAGGCATACAAAACAGAGATACAAAAGAAATAGAGACACAGAACAGAACCAGGAGGGCAATCGGTGAATATTGAATTTTTCCGCATTTATTTTCCATATGCTTATATATCCTAATCCAAAAAGGTGGGAAGAGGGCAAAAGACGGCTTTAGTGTGAATCAAAGAACAAACAGAGCAATACCTCTTCAGTACCTGAAGCATCAAGCAGCTGACACCCTGAGTTAAGTATTCTGTTTGTTTAGGCAGGGCGACACCTTAGGCCAAGTATCCTGTAGGCAGGAACTCTCTGGGTCAAACCTCCTGTCACAACCTTGAAGGAGCAGGAATAGGCTCTCTGACCTTTGTTCAAGGTGGAACGGATCTACCTCTTTAGCCCATTTTTAATACCCAAAACACCAAGTAACCACACCGAGGTTAAGGTCAAGACACCTTGTTAGTAGCCACACCTTAAGTCAAGCCTCAGTAACCTTGAAGGAGCAAGACTAGTCCTGAACTCTGATCTTTAGACAAGGTGGGCTCCCACATTGACCCATGGAGTTTAACAGTGTGCTTAGGAACCCTAGGCAGGATCCCATTTAAGGAACAGCCAAGTTTGGTTCTGGGCTTGTCACACAGCGAAGATGTTGGATCAGTGGTCCAGGGGGTAAGGACCAGAGGTACTCCAGCAGGAAGGTTGATGGGGTGTGGAGAGGAAGAGGGAGCTAGAAAGTCTGCTGTGAGTAGAAGGCCAAGGGTGGAGTTCTGAGAAACTGTAGGACTGATTGGCACTGAGAAGAAAAGTGGGCAGTCTGTATTACAGAACCCAGAAGATAAAATTTGTTGGTAGAGATTGAGAAGGAGGTGGGCACAGGTTGGCGTGACAGTGCTAATTAGGTTGTAGATTAGAGATTGGCTGGTGGGGGAACTGAGCTGTTGGCTAAGTGGGCGGGTCTAGGAGGCAGTCAAGCTGTTCAGGCAGGAGAGGGACATACAGTAGTGGGGATGTGTTTGACCCTAGCATGCGCAAGTTCCTGGGTTCAATTTCTAGTACTTCCTAGCTTCAGAGAGACAGAGAAAACATGAGAACATACATATGTAGATGCAAGTGATTGGTGATTAGCTTAGGAGTAATTTCATAGTTCATTATATTATGTTTATGATTCATGGTTTGACTAGTCTTATATGTATAAAATAATAATTGAAGTGAAAGTGGAAAATATCTATGCTAGAAGGAAAGCTCTAACTTAGCAGGCCGATTTAATACGTATTTGCTCCTGGGAACTCTGATCTGACCCCGGGACAGCTTTAACCTCACCCTGTGCTTCAGTGTCCACTGTCTTGCGTCTTGCCCACCTCCCAGGAAGTGTTTCCTAACCGTCTTCCGGACTCCAGCGTTTTGTAATCTGCCTCTATGGGGCTGTCATATTACCGGGTAGATAGAATCACCAGGGTTGAGACCAATGTCTCAGCCCAGCACCTTCTGCAGCTTGATTCTCAGCTTATACTGAGCTCATCAGGGCCTAGGCTGTACTCTGTACTCCAAATTGAGACGTCTCCTTTTATATCAGCGTTATAGAATGAGGTTAAACCAAATAGCTAGATTTTCTGTTCTCTTGGTACTAGTAGCTAGTATCCAACTCCTTTTTTCTTTAGGATAAAGACCTTTTATTTATTTATTTTTAAGAAAGAAAATTAACAGGTGGTAGCTGGTAGTGGCATACACCTTTAATCTCAGCACTTGGGAGGCAGAAGCAGGTGGATCTCTGAATTTAAAGCCAGCCTGGTCTACAAAGTGAGTTCCAGAACAGCTAGGGCACACAGAGAAATCCTATCTCAGAAAACAAAGAACAAAACAAAACAAATTTACTAGTTGTTTGTTAGTTTGGGATTCGAGAAGAAGGAATAAAGGCTGACCCTCAGGGTTGGTAAGTAAACTGTTAGGGAGTTACTTTGAATAGGCTGCGGTCCTCTGTCCTCTGTGTGAAGTAATAATGTGACTGTTTACTGAGTAAGTGCGAGGGCCATTTGCATTTTCTGTGTTTTGGTTTTTGTTTTTTGTTATTTATTTGGTTTTTCAAGACAGAGTTTCTCTGTGTAACAGCCCTGGCTGTCCTGGACCTCACTCTGTAGACCAGGATGGCCTCGAACTCAGATATCCACTTGCCTCTGCCTCCCAAGTGCTGGGATTAAAGGCATGCGCCACCACCTGGCATTGTTCCAGTTTTAAAATAAGTACCCTTAAGAGAGCAATGCCTAAATTCTTGATCTTACTCCTCCAGTCTCCTGAATGCTGAAGCTATAGGCATTTCTGTCATACTCTGTGCTCAGATACTGTTATTCCCTAGACTCTAGAATGGATATATTGTTTTTATCTTATTTATCTGTTTAATTTATGTGTTTTCTGCATGCCACAGTGCATGAGTGAAGGTCAGGACAGCCTCCAGGTGTGGCTCCTTGCCTCTCCACGTTACTCGAGATGGGGTCTCTGCTGCTGTGTCTACCTCTCCCCATACAGACACTTGATTTAATGTATCTGGTTTTTACAGGATCTGGAGAGCCAGCCTCCAGTCATCAGCAACAATTTCACATACTGAGCCATCTTCCTAGCCCTTATCTTCATTTTAAAGATGAGAACATAAAAGCAGAAAGAGTACTTTTCCTAAATTTACATGGTTGGCACACCTGCCTTGGGATCTTTCAGTTTGGTGTAATGACTGTCTTATAGGAAGGCTGAAGTGGACACAGGAATCTAACAATGAAAGCAGCTAACAGGCTGGAGGGATGATTCTAATTTCTCATTATTACAAATGGTGAAATCCAGCCAGCATGGTAACACACGCCTTTACCCAGCATTCCTTAGGCAGAGGCAGACAGATCTCTGTGAGTTCCAGGACAGCCAGGGCTACACAGAGAAGCCCCGTCAAACAAAATAAAAACAAATGGTAAAATCCTTGAGCTTAACTGTTGTCTGCATCTTCATCTCCTCCTCTGGAGCTGGGGCTGGAGATGCCTGTTCACATTGTTGTTACCAGGGTTGACAGGATTGCGTGTTTTGTTTTTCGTCTTCCTAGTGCTGGGGGTCAAATCTAGAACCTTAAATATGCTAGATAAGTGTTCTACCATTCCAACCCTCACGTCTGTTTTATTTTGGTGAATACAGACAGTTTGGGGATGGATTGTCTTAACTGTAATCTGTAGTAATAGGATCGGCGGGGCTGCGTCCCCAGCACCCCGGCTGCCTGGCTAGCTTATACCCCGAAATAATTACACGGACACTGTATTCTTTTAAACACTGCTTGGCCCATTACATCTAGCCTCTTCTCGGCTAACTCTCGCACCTGGACTAGCCCATTTCCAATCATGTGTTGTAGCACCCCAAGGTGCACTTACCGGGAAGATTCTAGCCTACGTCCATCCTGGGTCGGAGCTGAATGCGGCTGCCTCAGAGAGCAGAGCTATTGCCTCTGTCCGGGAGAGGGGAGCATGGCGTCTCTGCTCTAGGGAGCAGAGCTGTCGAGTCTGAGCTCACTTCCTCTTCCTCCCAGCATTCTGTTCTGTTTACTCCTCCCACCTATGTTTTAACCTATGAGGGCCAGCCAAGCAGTTTCTTTATTTTTTTAACCAATGACCTTCCTCCATCAGTAATCTACAGATGCTTGGTTTCCATTTGGTCAGTTTTATCTTTGCTCTAGCGTTCCCTCCTTTCCTGTGTAAATTCTGCCCATAGCTTTGAAGCAGGTAGCAGCAACCTGTGAGAGACTTGAAACTCAGATTCTGAGTGGATATCCAAAGCCACACAACCAGGCAATGAGGCTAGAAATAATGTTATTACTATTTCTTATTTGTTTAGGCACTTTTTAGTTCCAAGGTACGCTCGGGTCATTTCATTTGACTCTCCGCTGAGCAATCATGTGGATTATACAGATCTTAATACCTTGGTTAGGGCGTTAGCATGTAGTCAAGACAACAGTATGTGATTGCCAGGGCAGTCTGAACCTACGACCCTTCTTTTTTTTTTTTTTTTTAAGTTAAATATATTTGTTCCCAACTTAATACAACTGATGAGTGAGGCTTACCTAAGCAGAGCTAGGTTCATATATGCAAATGTAACCACCACAAAAAGACTTTTAGAATTTTCAGCAGCTGATGTACATTGCTACCTGAATAAACTCTGGCTATATAAGAAGGTAGCATGTCTCCATGGGTATGAAGGTGGGAATCCACTTTTACCTTTGGTACTTTTCTCCCAAGTAATCATATACTAAGAATGGTCCCATGGTTAGTGGTTGTAGAGTAAACCCTCTGTAACAGAGTCCTGCCGTGCCATGCCAGAGTGATAGCAAGCCACCTTAGCTAGCCATAACCCTGCTCTGTCATTCCTTGCTTAGCTCCCAGCCCCTAGTTCATCCTTTGTGTTACAGATATCTTTTGATGCCCTATGGGAATCTTGTCTGAGAGTTTCCTATGGATACAAAGCCTGTGCAAACTTGGTTAAGGGGAAAACAACCCAGGACCCTTTCTTATTGCCTACTCATAAGTAAATATTGTTTGCTGTGTGATAATACAGAGAATGCATTTTCCTCTGTGGCTTGAAAAAAAATATAGCTGATACAAACACCTCTTAGGGTAAAAAAAAGGAAAGAAAAAATATAGCACAAAGCACCCAACTAATAAGTATGCTTCTTCTGTTTTTTTTTTTTTTTTTCGAGACAAGGTTTCTGTGTAGCCCTGCCTATTCTGGAACTTAGACCAGGTTGGCCTCGAACTCACAGAGATCTACCTGCCTCTGCCTTCTGGGTGCTGGGATTAAAGGTGTGTGCCACCATTGCCTGGCCTTAAATTTTTTTTTATTTCTTCTTCTTTTTCTTTTCTTTTCTTTTTTTTTTTTTAGTAAAAGCTAAGGATTTTATTACCTTCCTAACAAAATCAGCTTAGAATCAGATCACTTGGCCCTTTCTTTTCTTAGCACCTCCCAGTTCAAAATACTTGCATCTCTCATTAGCCGGTATCTTCTTTGATCTACAGTTGGGCTCAACACACTCCGGTCTCAGCACAACCTTTTTTGGAGTTTTAGCCCTGGGCATACAAAAGTATCCTTGCCCATTTTGTCCTGTGTCACTTTGTGGGGTCAGAGCTTGCCACATTTCTTGCCAAACATCCGGCAGGTAGTTCACCATGTTGGCGGAAGCAATATTGGCACAGAAATAAAGCTTAAATTTTCTTAAAAAGAACAAAACCTCACACTGCTAGGTCACAGGTGCCTTTTAAAAGCAAAACGTCAATGAAGAACAACAGTCTAGTGAACACATCTGGTTTCAGACTGAAGATAAATGAGTTTGGGCAAATTATTCATCTCTGAGCCTCACTTTTCAGTATCTATAAAACCAGGTTATGAATATCCTACATAGGGCATAGGATGATGTAGTATAGTGTTAGAATACTTGCCTGGCATGTACCAAGGCCCTGGGTTCAATCCCCAGTAATGCCCCCACTCCCCCAGAAAAAGAATTGTATGTGGTTGTTTAGATTTAGAGTCATTCTTGGGGTTGGAGATCTACTGGCAAATGCATTTGATGATGGTCTATAAACTGGGAGGCTGTGTATGGAGGTTCACCAAGAGAATACTACAGAAAGAGATGTGTGCTTCTGTTTCCTGATCGCCTAGTGATGTCTCTGAGACTCTGCTCGATAAGTGCCTCTATAGCAACCACTCTCCTCATCCTGACATCTTGATTCGGACCTCTGGAGAAGTGCGGCTGAGTGACTTCTTACTCTGGCAGGTGGGTCATTTTGGAGCATGTTATTTGGGTGTTAGACTGAACCCAAGAACCTTACACAAACCCTGAATGAGAGTGATTCATTCATATTGAGCACCATCGTGTGAGCAGGGCCAGAGGGCTAACATCTAGACCAATCCCTGTAGGCTGTACTTGGTAGCATGTACTTTTCTTTCCTCACCTGAAGCTGGGCATATGATGTGGTTCTTGCTCTCTGACATTCAGGGCTTTTGTCCTAAAGAGAAAACAAAGCCATCCTACCCTAATGGAAGCTTCACATATGCTCCTTTTCAAGGAATGGGCCCTTGAAACCTTGGTTAACCTGGCAGTCACTCTGGCACGGCAAGAACCTTACCTTTCTGTTAGTAGTCTCCTCTTCAGGACATGGGCTACATCTCTGCAGGCCTATTTCCTGAGACTTAACTCTATAGCCAAACTCTCAGGATTACTGCTGTCTTTTTGCTCAGATATTCCAGCATAGGTAGTTATCCTAGCATAGGTAGTTATCCTAGCATAGGTAGTTAGTTATCCCAGCATAGGTAGTTATCCCAGCATAGGTAGTTATCCTAGCATAGGTAGTTAGTTATCCCAGTATAGGTAGTTAGTTATCCCAGCATAGGTAGTTAGTTATCCCAGCTTAGGTAGTTATCCCAGCATAGGTACTTATCCCAGCATAGGTAGTTATCCCAGCATAGGTAGTTAGTTATCCCAGCATAGGTAGTTATCCCAGCATAGGTAGTTATCCCAGCATAGGTAGTTATCCTAGCATAGGTAGTTAGTTATCCCAGCATAGGTAGTTATCCCAGCATAGGTAGTTATCCTAGCATAGGTGGTTAGTTATCTCAGCATAGGTGGTTATCCCAGCATAGGTAGTTATCCTAGCATAGGTAGTTATCCTAGCATAGGTAGTTATCCTAGCATAGGTAGTTATCCCAGCATAGGTAGTTATCCTAGCATAGGTAGTTAGTTATCCCAGCATAGGTAGTTATCCCAGCATAGGTAGTTATCCTAGCATAGGTAGTTATCCTAGCATAGGTAGTTATCCCAGCATAGGTAGTTATCCCAGCATAGGTAGGTAGTTATCCCAGCATAGGTAGTTATCCCAGCATAGGTAGTTATCCCAGCATAGGTAGTTATCCTAGCATAGGTAGTTATCCTAGCATAGGTAGTTATCCCAGCATAGGTAGTTATCCTAGCATAGGTAGTTAGTTATCCCAGCATAGGTAGTTATCCTAGCATAGGTAGTTATCCTAGCATAGGTAGTTAGTTATCCCAGCATAGGTAGTTATCCCAGCATAGGTAGTTATCCCAGCATAGGTAGTTATCCTAGCATAGGTAGTTAGTTATCCCAGCATAGGTAGTTATCCTAGCATAGGTAGTTATCCTAGCATAGGTAGTTAGTTATCCCAGCATAGGTAGTTATCCCAGCATAGGTAGTTATCCCAGCATAGGTAGTTATCCTAGCATAGGTAGTTAGTTATCCCAGCATAGGTAGTTATCCCAGCATAGGTAATCCCTAAAAATTCGCATTCAGTTAGGACTGTTGGTTGTTTAAGAATCTGCATTATGGCTCACACCTTTAATCCCACTGCTAGGAAGAGAGAGGCAGGCAGATCTCTGAGTTTGAGGCCAGCCTGGTCTGCAGAAGAAGTTTCAGGACAGCCAGGGCTACAAAGAATGATCCTGTCTCAAAAAAAAGCAAAAACTAAAAAAACAAAAAGAAAAGAAAGAAGAAGGAAAGGTTAAGAGAGACAGCTTAGAAATATGAAATATCTCATGTGTCAAAGTCCAGAAATTTTAATGGATTGATCTTTTAAAAGTGAGGGGCTAAGAAGATAGTACATTTGATAATCCTTGGTGCGTAAGCATGACAACCTGAATTTGAGCCTGCACCCTTAAAAAAGCCTGCTGCGATGGAGCACACTCAGAATTCTAGTGCTCGGAAAGTGAAGACAAGGAGCCCTGGAGCCCTGGCCAGCCAGCCTTGCCTGGTCTGCAAGGCCCTATCCCAGAGAAAGAGCCCATGTCTGAGGAACAATAGCCAAGATTGACCTCTAACCTCTACACACAGACACACACAACTGACAGCTAGCTACTGGAAATGCTTTTGTTTAGTCTTTGGGTATCTTTAAGGAGATGCAGTATACCTAATGGTTCTGTAGCCCTTTACTCAGATCACATTATAAGAGTTTACATTGAGCTGAGATTTAAGAAACTGCAGTGGGGCTAGATACGTAGCTCATTGTTACACTGCTTGCCGAGCATGCTCAGTGCCCTGATTTGATCCCTGAAACAGTTGGGGGAGGACAAAACGGAAGAGAGAGGAAAGGAATTAGAAGATGGAAAAGAAAAACACAGAGAGTCATACTGGCAAATGAGGACTTACCCGATGAAACAATCCCAAGTCTTTAAAAAGGAGATTTAGCAGTGGACAGTGATCTACAAAAGCTGACTGTCTGCTCAGAAAAGTTGCTTGAGTTCCTCCTCTGCTGGAAGTGTTGCTGTGATGAACTCAGCAGTGGTTGCTGCTCTCTGCAGATGGGAAACTGTTGGACGAGTCTGGACTCTGAGCAAGTCATCACAGCCCTAGGGAGGAGGAGACTCTTGAGCCTGTAGGTTCCACAGCGAGACTGTCTCACAGCTAAAAACAAAATCAAAGGCACTTTCTCAGACAGGTGGTCCTTTAATCCCAGCACTCGGGAGGCAGAGGCAGGTGGATCACTATGAGTTTGAGGCCAGCCTGGTCTACAGAGCAAGTTCCAGGACAGCCAAGGCTACACAGAGAAACCCTGTGTGTGTGTTTGGGGGGAAGGGTGTATGTATTCCAGAGAAAGTACTTGGTGTCTTGGTAGCAGCTATTGGGAAGGTGCCATTGGTCTAGAATAGCAAACACGTTATCCCCTGTGAGACATTTGGTTGTAGACAGTAAGCCTTGGCTGTCAGGAGTATTTGGGACTGGGGATAGCTCAACTGTAGTAATGATAGTTTATGTTTCTGCTGTCTGAGCTTTCCTTCATGCACATTTAATCTTCATAGTTCATAAAACCAGACTCTTGGTGTTTCCTTTACACCTGAAGCTAAGTCCCAGAGAGGTTAAATAACTCAATCAGTTCAGTGGTAATGGTAGATCCAGGCGGTTTGGCTCCAGAACCCCTGGGCTTAAACATGGTATCACACTGTTGCTACTTAAAATAACAAGAGCAGCTACCATTTGTTCTGGCTGACTTTATCAGATTGCGTGCATCTCAGATGACCTCCATGAGCCAATACCACAATCCAGATGCTATTTCATAGTCCTAAAATTGGCTTTTAGGGACGTGGTGGGGCTGGTGTAGTGGCCTAGACCTCAGGCTGCAGGCAGATCAGTGTGGGTTCCAGGACAGCCTGAATTCTACATTGCTGCACAGTGAGAAAAACGGGAAAAGACCTGGTATAAACATTTACCTAATCTGGTTCTGCCTTGCCACAGGCAGGTGATCTCATTGCCTCATGGTTGTTTTTCCAACAGTGAGGGAAATGGGCTGACGGCAGAAACATCCAGGCCTCTGGAAAGCTCTGCCATCTTGTTTTAGGCCTTCTCTCCCACACAGCCTGCCCTCCATTGGAGGACTGACCAGCAGTGCAGTTCTGTGCTCTGACTAACTCCTACTCCTTATTTTTACCAGACCTCTCATTCCTGCCTGGTGTTCCAGCCTGTTCTGTGGCCAGAATACACATTTTGGAACCTCTGTGAGGCAATCCTGCAGTTTCAGATGAACTATAGTGCACTTCAGGTATGAGTCGGGCAGGATGGGATGGACGAGGTTGGCCCTGACAGACCCACCTTGTGCTATACCTTGCTATGTCCTTCTTTTTAAAAAGGTTTTATTGTGTTTGTTTATTTGTACATATGTTTGTGTGCATAGATGTTCCATAATTAATGTATGCCTGTGTGTAGTGTGTGTGTGGAGGACAGCCTTTGGGAGTGTGTGTGCATGTGTGTGTGTGTGTGTAGTGTGTGTGTGGAGGACAGCCTTTGGGAGTGTGTGTGTGTGTGTGTGTGTGTGTGTGTGTGTGTGTGTGTGTGTGTGTGTGGACAGCCTTTGGGAGTGTGTGTGCCTGTGTGTGTGTGTGTGTGTAGTGTGTGTGTGGAGGAGTGTGTGTATGTGTGTGTGTGTGTGTGTGTGGAGGCAAAGGCTGGCGGATCTCTGTGAGTTCAAGGCCAGTCTGGTCTATAAGAACTAGTTCCAGGGGGCTGGAGAGATGGCTCAGTGGTTAAGAGCATTGCCTGCTCTTCCAAAGGTCCTGAGTTCAATTCCCGGCAACCACATGGTGGCTCACAACCATCTGTAATGAGGTCTGGTGCCCTCTTCTGGCCTGCAGACATACACACAGACAGAATATTGTATACATAATAAATAAATAAATAATTATAAAAAAAAAAAAAAAAGAACTAGTTCCAGGACACCACCACCGCCCGGCAGGACAGGCATCAAAGCTACAGAGAAACCCTGTCTTGGCGGTGGGGACACAAAACCACAAGAGACTTTGAGGGGCCAGAGGCAGAGTTGAGACGAAGCCCCTTTGATGCTGGAGAGTAAATCCAGATCTTCATGTTACTAGGCAAGCACTGGACCAACTGAGCTTCTCCACCCCTACATCTGCTTTTTGTTCTTCCAATTTATTTTTACTATCTTTAATAATGGTTGGGTATGCACACATGAGTGCAGTTACCCAGAGGCCAGAGGTGTCAACCTCGGCAGCTGGTGTTACAGGTGGCTGTGACCTGCCTGCCCTCTGCGTGCTGGGACCCAAACTCAAGAAGAGCAGCGCACGCTTTCAACCACTGAGCCGTTCCTCCTTCCCTTTTATTATTGATTTTTTTTTTTTTTGGTTTTTCGAGACAGGGTTTCTCTGTAGCTTTGGTGCCTGTCCTGGAACTAGCTCTGTAGACCAGGCTGGTCTCGAACTCACAGAGATCCGCCTGCCTCTGCCTCCCGAGTGCTGGGATTATTATTGATTTTTATATTTTATTTATGGACTGGAATAATGGCTTGGAAGCTTAGGGCACTTGTTGCAGAGCACCCACGCGGAGGCACACAGCCATCCTTGACCCCAGTTTCAGGGATCCAGGGCCCTCTGCAGACCTCCGAGGGCACCAAGCTTACACAAAGTGCACAGACACACATGTAAGTAACACTCTTACACATAAAATAAGTCTTCAAAAAACTTTCTTTCTCATCTGTACTTGTTTCTTTTTTTTTTTTGGGTTTTCGAGACAGGGTTTCTCTGTGGCTTTGGAGCCTGTCCTGGACTGTACTTGTTTCTTAAAAAAAAAAAAATAATTAAACTGGGTGTGGTGTGGTGGTGCACGCCTTTAATCCCAGCAGTGGAGGCAGAGGGTCTCTGAGTTCAAGGCCAGCCTGGTCAACAGCTTGAGTTTCAGGACAGTCAAAGCTACATAGAGAAACCCTGTCTTGAAAAAGAAAAAGACCCCCTCCAAATAAATAGATAGACAAATTTTTAGTGTGTATGAGTGCTTTGCCTGTATGTGTATGTGAATGTATACTGTGGGGGTTGTTGTTTCTGGTTTTTTAGGAGGGCAAGGGAGAGTATTTTTTTTTTAAGATTTATTTATTTAGTATGTATACAATATTCTGTCTGTGTGTATACCTGCAGGCCAGAAGAGGGCGCCAGACCCCATTACAGATGGTTGTGAGCCACCATGTGGTTGCTGGGAATTGAACTCAGGACCTCGGGAAGAGCAGACGGTGCTCTTAACCACTGAGCCATCTCTCCAGCCCCCAAGGGAGGGTATTTTTGAGATGGGGTTTCTTTCTGTTGTTCTGGCTGTCCTGGAACTCATGTAGACTAGGCTGGCCTGAAACTCACAGAGATCTGCCTTTCTCTGCCTCCCTAGTACTGGGATTAAAGGTGTGCATCACCACTGCCTGGCGTGATTTTTTTTTTTTTAAGATGTTTTTACTGAGCTCTCCCTGTCCGTCCTTTATAAATGTTCTGAACCCCAGGCTCTGGTAAAGTGATGAAGAACTCAGAGCTTTGCTCCATATTATTATCTGTGTCTCCTGAGGGTGGAAGGGCAGAGAGGGTCAGCACCGTTTCTCAGAGTGACCTCCCTTAGAGTCTTGGCACAAGATTGCCTCCGACCTGTATAAAAATTTCTCTGAGAATCAGTGTTCTTGAGATGGAGTGGCAATGCCCACTAGGAGTCATCCCAGCTACATAACACATTTGAGGCTATGGCTTATCTGAGATCCTGTCTCAAAGAATGTTTCCTTGATTGTTGTTATATAGGACATTACATACGCTCATGAGAGACGCTGACCTTTAGGACTTCTGTCCCCTGGCATGGTTGTACACACCTGCTACCCCGGACCAGGGAGTCAGGGGCAGGAAGACTGCCATGTGTTTAAGGTAGCCTGGGCTAAGTTGTAAAAGTTGGTCTCAAAAAACTCCATAAACAAGCAAACAAAAAGTAAAGAAAAAAAGGTGGGGGACCTAAAGAGATACATCATTCAGCTGGTAAAGGACCCAGACTGGATGGCTGACAACTGTCTGCAGCTCCAGCCCCAGGGAGAGCCGATGCTTGTGGCCTCCATGGACACCTGCACTTAACGTGCGCATAACCAGGCACACAAGTGTCAAGCTAGTGTGAGACGCTGTCTTAAAAACAAGGCAGAGCAGGCAAGTTGGTGCAAGCCTCTGTCCACACGTGTCCAAGAAGAAAAAGGAAAGAGAAGGGAAAATAAGGACTTTGGTAAACTTGAGGGTTTTTTTTTTCCTCCTTTTTTCTTTGAAGTAAGGCTAATAGCTCTGGCCAGCATGGTACTTACTATGTAGCCTAGGACAGCCTTGAATTTACAGCAGTCCTGCTTGGGTCTCCTCTGTGATGTGATTTTAGGTGTGTGCTGGAATTGCCAGTGTGTCCTACTCGCTTGGATTTTCTGAGGACAAATAACTGAGAAGAGCCCAGGGCCCCTCTGATATTGGGAGAGTAGCTCCAAACACATGAGTGTGCCTAGGAGGTATCTAGAAGATGGCTTTTCCACCCCCAGGAACCACTTGAGTTGTAGGTACAAGAACTACTCCCCATCCCCTCTTGAAACCATGTTGGGCCAGTGTGGTGGTGCAGCCTTTAATCCCAGCACTGGAGGCAGAGGCAGGCAGATCTCTGTGAGTTTGAGGCCAGCCTGGTCTATGTAGTGAGTGTGAGGAAAGCTCAGGTTATATAGAGAGCCCGTCTCAATTGTTTTGTTTTGCTTTTTTTTTTTTTAAGAAATTTAAAAAGCCACTTTTGATAAACCAACAAAATTTCAGACAGCTGTTTATGTATGACATAAAGAGTCCCTTTGTGTCTGAGCCTCAGTGTCCTTGTCTGTGAAATGAGGAAAGCAGCCTAGCGTCTCTCCCCTTGTCATGGTGGTGGGTGCCTGAGTCCTACACAAGCTCAGGCTTGGTTGGCCTTGGCTCCTGCTTTATTTACTTCTGGCCCTGAGCTGTGGCTGCCATCTAGAGGAGCCCTGAGCCTGCAGGCATCTCTGCCTTTCCTCCCTCCATGGCTGTTTCCTGGGGACAGGACAGCAGATAATTCTAAGTGAGGTATTCTTTATCTCGTTTTTCTTGAGTCAGCCCGTGGAGGTGGGCGCTGTCGTCCCCATTTCCCAGATAAAGACAAACTTTTTTTTGTTTGTTTGTTTTTTCGAGACAGGGTTTCTCTATAGTTTTGGAGCCTGTCCTGGAACTAGCTCTTGTAAACCAGGCTGGTCTCGAACTCACAGAGATCCGCCTGCCTCTGCCTCCCGAGTGCTGGGATTAAAGGCGTGCGCCACCATCCCCCGGCCAAACTTTAGAAGCCAGGTGTGGAGGCACACGCCTTCAATCCCAGCACTCAGGAGACAGAGGCAGGCGGATCTCTGTGATTTTGAGGCCAGCCTGGTCTACAAAGCGAGTTCCAGGATAGCTAGGGCTGTTACACAGAGAAACCCTGTCACGAGCCTCCACCCCCCCCCCCCAAAAAAAAAGCCTTGGTGGCTGGAGAGATGGCACAGTGGTTAGGAATACTGACTGCTCTTGCATCTGATATGGTGGTTTACAACCTCCTAACTAGTTCCAGGAGTTCAGTGCCCTCTTCTGATCTCCCCAGGCATACCCAGGTGCGTATACATAAATATGCAGGCAGAACATTCATACTCATAAAGTTAAAGTAAAACTTATTTTAAGGAGAGGAAGCCTTGGGGCCTGGTGACAAAGGCTGTGATCCCAGCACAGGCTGCAGAGAGAGGATCACAACAGCTTTGAGGCCAGTCAGGCGGTGGTGGTGCACCCCTTTAACCCCAGGAGTTGGGAGGCAGAGGCAGGTGGATTTCTGTAAGTTTGAGACCAGCCTGGTCTACAAGGGAGTTCCAGGACAGCTAGGACTGTTACACAGAGAAAACTGTCAAAAAGAAGAGAAAATAAAAGAAAGAAGGAAGAAAAGAAAGGAAAAGAAAGTTCAGGAGGCCAATCAGGACCACATAGCAAGAGCCTGTCTTTAAATAAATAAGCCATTTTTAAAATCATGCTATAAAAGTAAAAATGGTATAATTTTATAGCTGGCTGTTTATTTTAACTGACTGAAAAGTTTTGTGTAAGATATTCAATATCTAAGGTAAATTTGATTAGAGATTTTTGTTATATTACCAAATCTCAAATCTCAGTATCTGGTTTATAAAATAAAACATGTAGTTGTTCAGGATTTCTCTTTGTTTTTGAGACTTGGTTTCTTTGGGGTTTTTTTGTTGTTGTTGTTTTTGTTTTTTTTTGTTTTTTGGTTTTTTTTGGCTTTGGAGCCTGTCCTGGAACTCGCTCTGTAGACCAGGCTGGTCTCGAACTCACAGAGATCCGCCTGCCTCTGCCTCCCGAGTGCTGGGATTAAAGGCGTGCGCCACCATCGTCCGGCTCTTGTTATTATTTTTGAGTCGGGGTCTCACTATGTACCTCTAGATGGTCTGGGACTCACAGTGTAGGTTGAGCTAGCCCACCACTTCCTCTGTAGACCAGGCTGGCCTCAAACTCACAGAGATCCGCCTGCTTCTGCTTCCTGAGTTCTGGGATTAAAGCGTGGACTACCATAACCAGCTCTCCTGTCACCCTGCATGGCGTCCGCAGATGGAATCCATTTGTCAGGCTTTACCAGCCCCTCTCCCTACCTATGCATTTGCCAGCCCTCCTACCTCCACCTTTGTTTTGAGACAGGATCACCTCTGAAGGTGAAGTTCATCTATTCTGCCAGGCCGGAAGTTTCAAGGATGCCCTCTCTCTCTACCAGTGCTAGGGTTATAGGCATATTCTGCCACCTTTGGTTTCTGGGGCTCCAACTTGAGCCCCCCCCAAGTAATTATTTTATTTTTGGGGGGGTGTTTTGAGACAGTCTCCCTGTTATGTAGCGCTGGCTGACCTGATCGCTGTGTAAACCAGGCTTGTCTGGAACTCAGAGATCACCTCTTGGTGCTGGAATCACAGGCGTATGCCACCACACCTGGCTGCTCACAGCTCCATTCTCAAGGTTAGTGAGACAGTGGGTGAAGTGTTTGTGAACATAACATAGGCGGCTCCTAAAAAGCAGAGCCATGGTGGCACATGCCTTTACTCACAGAACTCTTAGAGGCCCGTGAGTTCCAGGCCAGCCAGAGTGACACAGAGAAACTCTGTCTCAAAACAAAGTGAGGACAAGGCCGTGAGCTTGTAGATGATTAGGACACGGTCGGACTCTGGAGGCCAGGTATAGTGTCAGGACTCGTCTGTGAGACACGCCAGTCACTTCTGTTCTAAAGGATTTCCCACTTTGGTCACCTGCACCCTTCCTGTCCTGTGAGTGACCTCTGCATATGCAGAGTGTTCTGAGTGCCAGAGACAAAAAGTAGTCTCTGCCCTCGTAAAGAATCTCTCTGAAGACATATATGCACAGTCTGGGAGGCACTCAGAGCCTGTGATCACCACCAGCTGTCAGGGTGGCTCTGGAGCCGCCAAAGGATTCTTTCCAACAGAAAGATCAGACTAAAGACTAATACCTGGTCTAGGCAGCCTAAGTGGCTTAAGAGTTGAATTTGCTTCTCATCATTCCTAGGAGAGCTGTTTGCTCAGAGAGTCAAGCCTGTCTTCAGTATAGGAGGCTGGACCCTTTAAAATAGGTTAGGGAGCTGGAGAACAGCACCTCACACTGACATAAGAAGACCCAGTGCATATCGTCTCAGACAGTAGACAACAATGCATAAAATGGCTGTTTCTCTGCCTGCTGATATGTTAGAGTGGGTTTGCATTATTATCCCTAATCCCTTAAACCTCTCTTCAAGGTAGACACAGTCCCACGTTACAAATGAGCAAAACCAGGGAAGATCTCCCCATGGGTACAGCGAATCAGAAGTCAGGCTGTTTACCTGTTTCCAAGTGTAAGCTTGAAAGAATTTTAAGAAATACAAATATTTCCACACAAAACAAGCCAAGACGGACTGCTGCTGACTTCTGTGTAACACGGGCACCATCTACTGCCTCTCCACGCTAGTAGAAACTCTCCGGAGTTACTCTGCTTGGCCACTCTGGTACCCTAGTCCCACCTTCTCCATTCCATCTTACCCACACCTAAAATTATCTCCCCAAACCCCACTTTTCTCTAGCAGAAGGCCCGAGACATGTATGCTGAGGAGCGGAAGAGACACCAGCTGGAGAGGGACCAGGCTGCAGTGACAGAGCAGCTGCTTCAAGAGGGGCTCCAGGCCAGTGGGGATGCCCAACTCCGACGGACACGCTTGCACAGACTCTCTGCCAAACGGGAAGAGCGAGTCCAGAGCTTCCTGAAGGCCTTGGAACTTAAACGGGCTGACTGGCTGGCACTTTTGGGCACTGCACCTGCCTAGTGAGGCTGGCTAGTGGCCACTTTGCCCTGCCCTCTGCCTCTTGGGCCCCAACTTCCTTTTCTTTTCTTGGTGAAAGGCACCTCCGTTTTGATGATTTGTGCTCCCTTTGCTTTTTTGCAGGGAGCCCCAAAGGCAAGGCCTACAGCCTATAGTCAGACACCTTTGGGCTCCCTGTGACAGGGACTCACCTAGAGTTTGAGGGAGTCTCCCATGCTTACACTAAATCCAAGAGCAGTCACTGATAATCTGGAGAACAGGGGACCCTAACATAAGCTGTGTTTACTGTCCGTGTCCCCCTCCCCCCCGGTTTTGGATGCATGTTCTTTTTCCACTAGCATATCCTAAAACATGCAGAAGAAGTTTTCCCAAAATCGAGGCCATTACCCATCCTGCCCAAGCCCCCACCACGTGACTTTGACAAAAGAATGCATCTACTGGTAAATAACTGATAGACAGCCAGCATCGCTGGGCAGGGGAGAAAGGGGTGGGAAAGACAGGAAGAAAATTTGCCCATCTGCTGCTCCTCCCCTTGGCTCTCCACCTGGGATTTGCTATTGAATCTCCACCCCTCCCACCACCAGTACTGATTGCTCACTGAAAGGCTCAGCGCCCCCAATGGCTCATGGAAGCCAGGCGGGTGATTACAATCCAATTACCTATTGTTGACTCAGCCCACACAAGCTTTGCTCCCCCTTACAGGGCATGGGGCCAGGCTCCACTCCCCAATGAGACCCAACCCCCTCCATGGCTACAGGGTAGCAGAAGGGCCTAGAGAGGTCCCAGAGTATAATCGAACACATCAGGACCGAACAGAACCAAGCATCTCCTGATTGACTGTCTCCTTCTGTCGCCAGCTCAGACTGATTCCCAATCTTCAAGGCTCCTCACAGCTCTTTGACCTGACTCCCTAAGTAGACCCTGAGACGCTTTACTGTCATCATGGCAGAACTTACTCAGCCTGAGGGCCAACACTGCCTTTCAGGAAGAGACAAGATTGCCTGCCTCCCCCATAGGGCTGAAGAGAGGTCTGCAGAGCTATTCTGCATCAGGTGCCCCAGAGCAGTAAATACCAGCCAGGAACACTGACCAGTTGCCACTCTGGTATTCTCATTGTCTCCAGACCCTTTCCATGGCGCCTTCCTCCCGGAAAGAAGTGGGCTATTATAAGCCATGGTAAATGTACTCTTTAGATTCCTAACTTCTAGCCTTGCCCCCCACCCAGTTTTGCGCCGAGATACCTGTCACTGGTGACTTTTGTCCATCATTCTTCCTCTCAGAATCAAGGATAAGAGCCTGACACTGTAACCAAAAGCCAATCAGTGCACCCTTTGGCAAGGCCCCCTCTACACCTGGCACTCCCCAAAACCAAATGCTGGCACTGAGTTCCCCAAGAGCAGGTGCTGTGCATTTCCCAGCTTTACAATGAGGCTGTTGACAGCCTTAATTAGGGAGGCATGAATTATGTGGCTATAATACAGAGCCCTACAATTAAGGCGGGAATGAGAGGCTGGAGGCAGCAAACGGAATCTGCCCAGCAAGCATGGCTGTTGAGTCCTGGCTGACTTTCTCTTACGATTGGAGTACAGTACAGGTGATTAATGGACAAGGTATCTTCCAGCCTGGGGACCTGTATTCTGGGAAAGGTGCACAGGGCGGAGTGGGCTGGGGTGGGGGCTGCCTCAGGAGGCGCTGTGCCAGTGGAAAGAAGAGGCAAATCCGTTGCTACCCAGAAGCAAAGGCTGCAAAAAGATTGTTTTGGATGTTTGCTTTCTGCTGGAATGGTTAGTGCAAACTAGCTTCCACCCACCCTTGCCTCAAAAAATAAGGTGGGAACCTATATATGCATCTTCCACCTGAGCGCCAAACACCCTGTTACAGATGTTTAGCCGGTTGTGTTCTGGGTGTCAAATAGAATTTTTAAAAATTCTTAGATGTAAGATTTGTTCCGTGTCTATAACGAAAGAACGCCTTGCTTTGCTTCTGCGATTGGCACCCTCCCGCGAGTGTGCTGGCCAGCTCTAGAACGCCGGGCTTTGGACTGGGGTGCACAGGAGGGCCCCTTGGCCATCACACCTGTTCGTCTACTTGTTTCCTAATCTTCCGGCGCTTTCCTTCAACGGCTTCTTCCTCACGCAAGCGAGAACAAGCCGGCTTGAGAGTGTGTTGGGGGGGGGGGGGATTTCGCCAGCTGTGGCATCTGCACAGCCCAGGTTTGGTGGCCTCTGTCGAGTGGGGGCAGCTGGGCTAGCTGTATCCGAGACCCAGAGGGCTTAGGGGGAGGGGAGTGCTCTCAGACCGTGTTGGCGGCTTTTCTCCACCATTCTGTGATGGGTCCAGGGGGCCGGACGTGCAGGGGCTTAAGGAAGCCACCCGGCCGATATTGGGGGGCTGTGTAGCGTTTGGGGAGGCCATTGCGCAGTAGGTGCTGAAAGGACAGCTCCTACCTGCCCGGCCGTACCCGAAAGGCACCCCTGTGTGCAAAGTCTCCACTTGGAGCCCACGCCCCCACCTCCAGTGGACGGCTTCCCAGGTGAGGCGCACGGAGGGATTTCCCGAGGTAGCAGTTCGGAAGGATGCACGTCCGACTGCGCCAAGCCAGCCCCCTCTCTCTCATCCCACTAGAGCCCGTGGCCCCTGGAGCGGCCGCCTCCCGTCGTCGCCTATGGAGCCCGGCGGCGCGGCCAGGCCTCGCCATCCCCTCTTGTGGGGCCCCCAGCGGGAGCCGGAAGGAAAGCGGCCGAGATGTGCCCAGTGTCGCACGGCTTGGAGAAGTGGGTAGCAGGGTTGCATAAGGTGGAAGGAACTTGGGAGTTTGCAAAAGCCAGCTCGAGCGGGAGCGGAACCCCGAGCCCGCCGCCTCGCGCGCCCCTCATTTACTGCCTCGAGCGCGCGCCTCCCCCACCGCGCCCCCTCCCCCAAGGCGCGCGGCCGTCTAGCTCACCCTCCCCCGACACCCCCTCCTCACTCCAGAGGAGGTGAGTTTAAACCCCGCCCACGTGACCCCAGCTGGGCCAATGAGCGGCGGCGGGAGGTGAAATCCGGTTCTAACCGGTCCGAGGCTCCCAGCGCTATAAAAACTTTATAAACCCCCCGGAGCCCGAGCAGTGTGAAGAAGCAGCGAGAACGACCCCCGGACGGACCCGAGCCGCACACCGCTGCAGCCCCGCGTTCAGCGCCGACGTTCCCCCCCGCCGCCGCCATGCCCAAAAGAAAGGTACGTGGCGCGAGCGCGTGGGCGCCCGGGCGCAGCCACTGCCGCCGCTCGCCTCGAGCGCGGAACTCGGCGGGGAGAGCGGGCGCGGCGCGGGGTTCCAGCCTGAGTCCGGCCGCGGGCGAAGCCTGCGCGGCACGCTGCCCGCGGGCGCCAGAAGCCATATTGGAGGAGCGGCGGCGGCGACGGGAGGAGCCATGTTGGCCGCTGTTTATCCCGCTTCCCTCGGCCGCCCGCGCCCCCTCCCCCACCTGCCGCCCCCTCCTCTCCGGGCGGGCGGGCGGACGGGCGGGCGATTCAAACCCGAAAGGGCGGGAAGGCGGCGCTCGGCTGGGCGGGCGGGGGAGCGCTCTACCGCCAAAAAACTGACGCCGCGAGGGGCGGGGTCGCTGCGTGGCTCCGCCCCCGGGCCGCCCACGTCCCCGGCGCAGGGACCCGCGCCGCCGCCCACGAGTTCCCCGAGCTCCCGCCCTCGACGGCTGCCATGGCAACGGCGCTGGGCTCCGCCTCCGGAGGGGTTTGTTTGCACAATCTGCAGCTGTTGCGCCTGCCTGGCTGGTGGCGCCCGGCGACTCGCCGGCCCCGCTCCAGCTTCTCCCGCGCTTCCCGGAGGCCGACCTGCGGGGTCTGCTATGCGGGCCTCGACCTTCGTTGGGGCTCCATCCCCCACTAAGACTACTTTTAAGAGACGCTGAGTCGATACGTTTTAGAAACGTGGTGTCGCTTTCTTTTAAGGTCGCGATGGCTGAGGTTTACCTCCGAGGTTACAAATTTTTGTCTTCTATCTTTATAGGCTGAAGGGGATACTAAAGGAGATAAAGCCAAGGTGAAGGACGAGGTGAGTCTTACCCACACAGGGCTTGTTGCACAGGGCTTTGGGTAGTAAACACCATGGGCTGCTTTGCTATTGTTTGACCTCAGCCCCAGGTCTGGAGTTACCCTAGAGTTTCTTTCTTCGTTTTCTTTTATGTGGAAAAACTGGTGCAGAAGTTGTGTTTATTTTTCTGACTTTGTTTTCTTTTTAATAGCCACAGAGAAGATCGGCAAGGTTGTCTGCTGTAAGTGTGTATACTTGACCCTGAGGTTGGGAAACATTTTGGGGATCCCTTTGGTTTCGCTGAATTATAGTTTGTGGCTGGTTTTGAGTAAATTATCTTGTGGTGTGGCACCTCTGGAGTTTCGCGTTGTCCTAAGTTGTGATTGTTAAGACCAAATTGGGAGATCACTTTCAGATCGGAAAAGAAAGGCAACCCCAATGATAATTTTTTTAGATGTGGTTCGAGAGGTTGTTTCTTTTGGTCCTTTGTACTAATAGTTTCCTCTTCCCCATTGCCTACCAAAACAAGAAACCTGCTCCTCCAAAGCCAGAGCCCAAGCCTAAAAAGGCCCCCGCAAAGGTAAGCATGACTGTGGCGCTAATACCAGATGGGTGATTTTCACAGAACTGTCCTTCCCCACCGTAGCCTAAGTCACCATAATGGGCGTCCACCAGTGGATGTTGTCACTTTGGCCTTCTTCCTGGTGTTTGTCATGTTAGTGTCTGTGGCACGAATTACAGAAAACTACCCTTGGCTGGGAAAGGAGTGTTTTTAGCAAACTTGGATTTCTATAACTTAATTTATGTTCCTCAGCAAAAAAAGTAGCTGAAATTATACTTCAGCCTAGTGGAGTGGGGTATATCTTCAGTAGGCAAGCCTGTAGAACTTGGTAGGTTACATCCTGGTATACAAAATGAAAAACTGTAATATCTGTCCTTCCTTGGCATTAGAAGGGAGAGAAGGTACCCAAGGGGAAGAAGGGGAAGGCCGATGCTGGTAAGGATGCCAATAATCCTGCAGAAAATGGAGACGCCAAAACAGACCAGGTACAGTGACCAGAAGTACACAGTTATCAAAAACATCCCACAATTGTTTATTGCCCTTATATCTGGATCACTGTGTGGGGTGTGATTTTTTTTTTTCCTCCTGTCTGAAATCCTCAGTTCAAGAGTCTGTTATAATCTAAAAGGCACTTGCTGTGTTGGCTTATCCTGACATGAAACTAAAGGTCTTGGGTCCTCTGAGCCTATCTATCCCAATCAGTCAGTGGGCGGGGTGATTTAGTAAAGTGGGCTGTTCTTGAAGTACAGTCTTGGTGGACCCAAACCTGGATTTTATCATGGGAACGATACCGTGTGTGTAGACCAGAGTAAGCAAAGGTAGAGTTTAGTTTGTGTTGACTTTACTTGTTCTTCTTTTAGGCAC
The DNA here is from genome assembly GCF_037038515.1 of Microtus pennsylvanicus. Lineage (NCBI taxonomy): Eukaryota > Metazoa > Chordata > Mammalia > Rodentia > Cricetidae > Microtus > Microtus pennsylvanicus. The sequence continues at coordinate 65,450,413 of NC_134591.1, read as the reverse complement.
AAAAAGCTGAAGGTGCTGGAGACGCCAAGTGAAATGTGTGCGTTTTTGATAACTGTGTACTTCTGGTGACTGTACAGTTTGAAATACTATTTTTTATCAAGTTTTATAAAAATGCAGAATTTTGTTTTACTTTTTTTTTTTTAAAGCTATGTTGTTAGCACACAGAACACTTCATTGTTTTGGGTGGGGAGGAACACGTGTCACTAGCAGTGTCTCCCAAGCTGGATGAATGATGGTTCATGATGGAAAACATCTTTCCCTGATAATTTTGAAAGACTCCTCTTGGCTCCCAGGAGAGGCGTCCTGGGGACAACATGACATGTGTGGGAAAACTCAGTTCATTTTTATATCCTCCTCCCCCTGTACCATCAACATAGACTTAACTCCCGTAAGACCAGAGACCTGTTGGAACCTGATCCCCAAAATTGGTTTTGCCAGTCTGTTGGGCAATCCGGACTTTGCAGTGATATCATTGAGTATCCTCAAAAGCGCAGCGGTTCCTTTTATAGAAGATTGTGGATCTGCAGGTTGATAATTCTGCCATTTTCATTTCATTTCCTGAAAGTCAGGGTCGGCTTGTGAAGAGTTGTGAAACAACATCCTCGATGTGAAATGTCAGCCCTCACTCTAAACTCCTCCCCCTTTGCAGAGCATCCAATGAAGACTCACCAGGTTTTATAGTGGCTTTCTGATTTTGGTAGTCGATACAAGAAGGGAGTTTGGAAGTTCTTGTATACTGTTACTGATTGTCTGCCCATGTTCTGCCTGGAAAACCATGATTGATTATGGAAAGTGTCTTTAATAAAGCTGGATACAGTTTGGCTTGGAAATGCTGCCTCTGGTCTTTTCCTCCACATTGGGGAACCTGGCTGCCAGTTCTCTTGGTTTGACTGGATGGTCATGGATCCAGTCAGTCTCGCAAACACACAGTGGGAAGTGGTAGTGGGTATGTATGCTTCCCAGAATAGACCGGATCGTTAGTGGGTGCAGGGAAATGGTTCTTGAAGGGTGTGGCAGTCCTTAAAATGCAGAGCTGGGCATCCCTCTGCTGAGCATTGACCCTCTGCTGTCTCTGGGCAGTGCTGTGTTTGACCGTGAGTCAGATGGTCTACCACTATGCTGACCTGCCACACTGTTAACAGACTGGCTAATCAGAAGGTGTGAAGACACAGATCTGTGGCGGTGCACGCCTTTAATGGGAAAGCAGGCAGGAGTTCAAGGCCAGTCTGGTCTACAAGAGCTAGTTCCAGGGCAGCCAGGACTATGACACAGAAGCCCTGTCTGGATAAAACAAAAAAATGATTTGTGGCTGTAATTTGAACTTGTTTCACAGAGTTTCGTGTGGCTCAAATTAGAGGGAAATTAATTGGGAGACAACAGAAACTGTCTCGTTCCCTTCTGTCAAAGGTTAGATGACACTTGAAGCTTCGGGGTGGGTGTTCTGAGGCAACTGGTTCCAGGTGTGTTGAACTCCTTTCTGGGCGAAGAAACCGTAGTTAAATTTGACAACACTGAGCAATGAAATGAATCTTAGACCTCTATCTGAAGGCCACTTGTTTTCTTCTGGTAAAACAGTTCTAGGGGTTCTGTGACCAGTCTGGAGTTGAAGCAAATCTTGAAGCTGTAGTTGGGTTACCAGTGTTCCCTTTGTGCACTTTGCTTACCTGGAAATGGGATGTAGCTCTAACATGTGCTGTGCTAGTCATTGGGTCAGTTATAAAGAGACATCACTTCATGTGTGATAGCTGGATGGAAGTATTTTTCTGTTCTGGACTTGTGTTGCCAAATAATTCGGATATGTAAGCTGAGCTTCACCTTTGATTTTTTTTCTTTTGGTTTTTCGAGACAGGATTTCTATGTGGTTTTGGAACCTGTCCTGGAACTAGCTCTTGTAGACCAGGCTGGTCTCGAACTCACAGACATCCACCTGCCTCTGCCTCCCGAGTGCTGGGATTAAAGGCGTGCGCCACCACCATCTGGCTTTTTTCTTTTCTTTTTTTGAGACGATTTCTCTGTAGCTTTGGTACTTGTTCTGGAGCTAGCTCCCATAGACCAGGCTGGCCTTGAACTCACAGATCCCCCTGTCCTTGTCTCCCAAGGGCTGGGATTAAAAGCGTGTGCCACCACCACCTGGCCACCTTTGATTTTTATTCCTATAGATTGGTCTATTTGAATAGACCTGATCTGTCTGCCCTGTGTGAATTAAAGCCTGAATGTAGCCATGTGCTACCTGGCTATATTTTATACTTGGGCCTGAGTACTTATTTAGTCAAGATCAGGAGTTCAGGGTCATCCTAAGCTGCATGAGTTCCTTGGCCACATGAAAACCATTTCAACAGCAAAAGGTGGGCCCCTAGAGGACTGGAGATACTGCTTGGTGGTTAAGAGTGCTTAGTCCCTCAGGGTGCAGGTTTGGTGGTCAGCACACACATGACATGCTAATGCTAACACTTGGCACTTTTAACTCCAGGGAATCCAATATCCTCTCCTGGTCTCCATGGGCACCAGGCACACACATAACCTTCTAATACCTGGCACTTTTAATAAAAGTAGACCCTTCCCAACTCAAAGCCTGCCATAACTATGTAACTAATCTCAGCTCTCTCTTTTTAAAATTTACCTTTTTTAAAAAAAATTTCTTCCCTTTTTTTTTTACTTTTTTTCATATACATTGGTTTGCTTGTAAGGGGGTGTTGGATCCCTTGGAATTGGAGTTAGAGACAGATGTGAACTGCCATGTGGGTGTGGGGAATTGAACCCAGGTCTTCTGGAAGAGCTTAACCACTGATAACCTCTCCAGCCCCCATAGTTGTTTGTTTGTTTTTTACATGCATTAGCATTTGCCATGAGTTTCAGGCCCACTAGAACTGGAGTAACAGTTATGAGCTGCCATGTGGATGATGGGGATTGAACCTGGGTCCTCTGGAAAAACAAGTCAGTGCCCTTAACTACTTAGCCATCTCTCTGCCCCACCCTACTCCATCTCAGCTCTTAGGTTGTTTTTTGGGTTTTTGTTCTGTTTTGTTTGAGACAGTTTCTCTGTGTAGCCCTGGTTGTCCTGGAACTGAACTCTGTAGACCAGGCAGGCCTCGAACTCTGCTTCCTGAAGGCTGGGCTTAAAGGTGTGCACTCCCGCCACCTGGCCCAGTCTCAGTTCTTTAAAAGGAAGGATGTATACCCAGTTTTTCCATAGACCTCATATTGCCCAGCTGGCCTGAGTCTTCCGTTGATATAACATACTCAGCCATGCCCAGAGGCAGGATTTTAGGGTTCCTTCCTCAAAAAAAACCTTTCCAGGAAACTTCTTGCCAGCCTGGGTTCCTTAAGAACAAGTGGTTCACCCACTCCAGCTGAATCTCAAGAGTAGTGGAACCACACACAGCTGAGACGCAGTCACTAGAACTGAAGCAGTGGTTCTCAACCTATGGGTTGCAACCCCTTTCAAGGGGGAACAACTATACAGGAGTTGCTAAACCGATCAGAAAACATTTCCATTATGATTCATAACAGCAAAATTATGTGTAGTTGGAGGCTGCTTGTTCATTTCCTGGCCGCCCAGACTCCTGAAATAATCACACAGAAACCACATTATTTGCAATACTTTTTGATCAATAGCTTAAGCATATTTCTGGCTAACTCATAAACTAACCCATTTCCATTTATCCGTGTATTGCCATGTGGCTGTGGCTTACCGGGTAAAGTTCCATCTGGTGTCTGTCTCCAATCTCCTGATTCTGCCACCTTTCTCCCAGCATCCAGTTTAATTTTCCCCACCTGACTAAGTTCTGCCCTATCAGCAGGCCAAGGCAGTTTCTTTATTCACCAATGATACTCCCAGCATACAGAGGGGAATCTCACATCAGTTACGAAGTAGCAATGAAATAACTTTATGGTTGCGGTTACCACATGATGTGGGAGTGTCATATATCAATCTGTTGATTTCATTGGTTAAGCAATAAAGAAACTGCTTGGTCCTCATAGGTTAAAACTTGGGTGGGAGGAATAAATAGAACAGAAGGCTGGGAGAAAGAAGCTGAGTCAGGAGTCGCCATGATTCTCTTACTCCAGGCAGATGCAGGTTAAGATCATTCCTGGTAAGCCAGCTCGTGGGCTACAGCAGATTATTAGAAATGGGCTAGTCCAGGTGGGAGAGCTAGCCTAGAAGAGGCTAGATAGAAATGGGCCAAGTGGTGCTTAAAAGAATACAGTTTCCGTGTAATTATTTCGGGTAAAGCTAGCCGTGGGGGCGGCCGGGTGCTGGGGACGCAGCCCTGCTGCCCCTATTTCAACAACCACATCATGAATTGTACTAAAGAAAAGGGGAGAATTAAGAAGGGGGAGAACCCCAGGAATAGAGCATCATGAGATGGAAGAGCTGTTGAAGTGTGACTTCATTCACTATGTCCTGTGACCTCTAGACCTGGCCTCATCTGATTTGTTGGACCATGGGGCACTGCTGAGTGAAACCTTTCCCCTTCTTGAGAGATAAATATAAAATTGACAGTCATTGCCAAGGAGTGGTGACACATGCCTTTAATCCCAGCACTCAGAAGGCAAAGGCAGGAGAATCTCTGAGTTTGAGACCAGCCTGGCTTTTACAGAGCAAGTTCCAGGACTCAGAGAAACTGTGTCTTGAAAAACAAAACAAAACAAAGTTAACAGCCTTAAATCATGAGGTTCCGTGTGTGGTTTGTGTGGCTGGGTGGTGATCACTACTGCCTAATTCCAGAGTGCTTCCTTCATCCCTTCCTATCCCCTCATTGGCAGTTAATACCCACTCGTACCTCCCTGAACCCGGCAGTCGCTAATCATCTATAGTTTTGCCTGTTCTCAACATTTCTTTCAATATAATAAGAGTCTGTACTCTTTTGAAATGTCGCATTGCTTCCAAGATCCATTCATCCTTTTCTGTTTGTTTTGGGTTGTTCCCCGCCCACCCCCCAGACAAGGTTTCTCTGTAACTTTGGAACCTGTCTTGGAACTCCCTAGGTAGACCAAGCTGGCCTCAAACTCTGCCTGCCTCTGTCTCCCCAGTGCTGGGATTAAAGGTGTGCGCCATCACCACTGGCAAGATCCATTCATTTTATAGAATCACTCCAGCAGTCTTCCTGACAGGATGCCACATTTTATCCATGCGTTAGTTAATGAATACTTGGGTTTCCACTTTGGGCTATTTTAAGAGTTGTGTCAGCACTGTGTGGACATGTTAGCAATTCATTCAGGCATAATCCTAGGAATGAAGTTTCTGTACTGCATGGTGACTCAATTTTCTGAAGACTTGCCAGGTTCCTAAAAGGAACCACACCATTTAATGTTTGCACTAGTGACCTCTAAAGGGTCCAGTCTTTACATATTCTCTCTCTCTCTCTCTCTCTCTCTCTCTCTCTCTCTCTCTTTCTCCTTTGTTTTTTTGAGACAGGGTTTCTCTGTAGCTATGGGGCCTGTCCTGGAACTAGCTCTTGTAGACCAGGCTGGCCTCGAACTCACAGAGATCTGCCTGCCTCTGTCCCCCAATTGTTGGGATTAAAGGTGTGCACCACCACCAGTGGCCTAGCTCCAGTATGGTCTTGAACTCTGGAGTCATCCTGCCTCTACTTTCAGAGAGCTTAGAATGCAGGTTTTTTGCACATGTACAGCTGATTTGTTATGAGATGAGGTTTGTCTGTGTAGCCAGGCTGCTACCAAGCTCCTGGTCCTTCTGCCTTAGCCTCCCTGGAACTGGGTCTTAGCAGTCAGCTACTGTGCCCATAAGAGTGTCATTGGAAGAGCAAACTTTATGGCTGGAGATGTGACTCACATAGTCTTGCCGCCAGGCTCCCAGCCGCCTGGCTAGCTTATGCCCTGAAATAATTACACGGAAACTATATTCTTTTAAACACTGCCTGGCCCATTATATCTGGCCTCTTCTTGGCTAACTCTCATATCTTGCTTAACCCATTTCTAATAATCTGTGTAGCACCACGAGGTGGTGGCTTACTGGGAAAGATCCTAACCTGCATCCATCTTGGACCGGAGCTTCATGGCAACTGCCTGAGCGTCTGCCTGTAGTAATATGGAGCGGCGGCGGGGCTGCGTCCACAAACACCCCAGCCGCCTGCCCTGCCCGGCTAGCTTATGCCCCGAAATAATTACACAGACACTGTATTCATTTAAACACTGCTTGGCCCATTCCTATCTAGCCTCTTCTAGGCTAATTCTCACATATTAATTTAGCCCATTTCTAATCATCTGTGTAGCGCCCCCAGGTGCGCTTACCGGGAAGATTCTAGCCTAAGTCCATCCTGGGTCGGAGCTTCATAGTGTGCGTCTTCCCTGGAGCAGGTAGCATGGCGTCTCTCCTGCGTCTGCTCCGGAGAGCAGAGCTGTGGAGTCTGACCTCACTTCCTCTTCCTCCCGGCATTCTGTTCTGTTTACTCCACCCACCTAAGGGTGGGCCTATCCAATGGGCCTAGCAGTTTCTTTATTGCTTAGCCAATGAAATCAACAGATTGATATATGACACTCCCACATCATCTGCCTGACTCTATTTCTTTCTCCCAACATTCTGTTCAGTCTACTCCGCCTATCTAAGTTCTGCCCTATCAAAAAGCCAAGGCAGTTTCTTTATTAACCAATGAAATTAACACATAGACAGAAGACCCTCCCACATCATAGGACTCTTGCCTACTACATCTAAGGTTCTGGTTCAGTCCCAGTACTACACATAAAAATTTTTCTTTACAGGCAGATCTCTGTGAGTTCGAGACTAGCCTGGTCTACAGAGCTAGTTACAGGACAGGCTCCAAAGCCACAGAGAAACCCTGTCTCGAAAAAAAATTTTTTTTTCTTTAAAGCCAGGCAGTGATGGTGCATGCCTTTAATCCCAGTACTTGGGAGGCAGAGGCAGGAGAATATCTTTGAATTCAAGACCAGCCTGGTCTACAAAGTGCATTTCGAGACAGAGAAATCCTGTCTCAGAAAACAAAACAAAACAAATGTTCAAGCCAGGTATATTGACGCAAGCCTTTAATCCAGCTCTTGGGAGGCAGAGGCAGATTTCTGTTAGTTGGAGGACAGTCACAGTTACATAGTTAAGACCCTGTCTCAAAACAAAACAAAAAACTTGTTCTGGTGAAGATACAATTTATTTACCTTTGTTTGCTAATTCCTTTAGTATACCTAAAAAACAGTGACCTCATTTAGGTATTGACAGAGGTTTCTGTCCCATCTGGTCCCAGAGCCATTCAGTCCCAAAGAAACACACAGAGGTCTACATTAATCACAAACTGGTTGGCCTATTAGCTCAGGCTTCTTATTAACTTTTTTTTTGTTTTTTCCCCCACTGGCCAATCAGCATTTATTTAAAATATAATTGACAGGGTATAGACCATTGTCCCACAGCAATTCCCCCCCCCTTTTTTTTAAAAGCAAGAACTCTGAATCTAATCTCCTTTGTTTAGCTTTTCTCCTGTCCATTATCCATAACAACTTGTAGCCAACATTCTAAACAAAGTAAAATATCCATAGTTCATTTTTGGGAATGTGGGTGTAGTTTTCCAGGCTACTTCCTGCTTGTTGGGGGCACTGATAATCTTATGGGGACCTAAAGAAAATTTAGAATTAGCATTTGACCAATGAACCTCTTTCCTCTACATATCTTCAATGACTAAGATTCTCTGTTCCATCTCTCATATTCTGTCGGTGATGGTTTCATCGATAGTTCTTGTTCGCTTACCTGGATTTTCAGTTCCCAGGACTCCCTCAGTTTGTGTTTCTCTTGTGCTTCTACTTCCGTTTTCAGGTCTTGGATCATTTCCATCACCTGTTAGTTTGTTTTGATTGACTTTCTTGGCATTCCTGTAGTGATCTATAGGGAGGAACCTGAGAATATAGTTAGTGTGGGCAGCCTCCCTTTCTTAGCATTCCTGTAGTGAACTATAGGGAGGAACCTGAGAGTATAGTTAGTGTGGGCAGCCTCCCTTGGCATTCCTGTAGTGAACTATAGGGAGGAACCTGAGAGTATAGTTAGTGTGGGCAGCCTCCCTTTCTTGGCAGTCTTTAAAGAATTTATTGATTTTTTTCCCCCAATATTTTGTTTATCTTTTCCTTGATTTCTTTTTTTTTCTTTTTCTTTTTTTTCTTTTCTTTCTTTCTTTCTTTTTTTTTTTTTTGTTTTTTTGATACAGGGTTTCTCTTCTGTAGCTTTGGGGCCTGTCCTGGAACTAGCTCTTGTAGACCAGGCTGGCCTCGAATTCACAGAGATCCTCCTGCCTCTGCCTCCCGAGTGCTGGGACTAAAGGTGTGCACCACCACTGCCCAGCCTTTTTCTCTATTTCTTTGCGAGAGTTTTCGTTTCCTCTGTAAGGACCTCTATCATCTTCGTAAAGTTATTTCTAGGGTTGTTTTCTTGTGCTTCAGCTGCACTGAGTGTTCAAGTCTTGCTTTCAGAGGATCGCTGTGTTCTGGTGGTGCCATATTTTTGTTACTGTCGTTTTATACTGGTGCTTAGGCATCTAGGCTTTGGGTGATTATAGGTGTAGGTGTTGATGTCTGCGTTTGCATTTGTTGGATGGGTGTTTTGTTCCTTTGTTTCCTCTGGTCTTTTAGCCTAAGTGGCCAAGGATTCTGGTGACTGACAAGTCTTCAGGTCCAGAGGGGTTACCTCTGCTGGGATTTTGGAGGTCTCAGGTCCCTAGATCCGTCCATTTTCCTGCAAAATTCAAGCTGTCATTATTTTTTTCTGCTGTGTAGTACTCCATTGTGTAAATGTACATTTTCCTTATCCAGTCTTCGATCTAGGGGCATTTAAGTTGTTTCCAGGTTCTGCCTATGACAAACAAAGCTGCTATGAACATAGTTGAGCACATGTCCTGTAGTAATTAGAGCAGTGGGGCTGCGTCCCCAGCACCCCGGCTGCCTGGCTAGCTTATGCCCGAAATAACAACACACAAACTGTATTCATTTAATCACTGCTTGGCCCATTTCTATCTAGCCTCTTCTAGGCTAATTCTCACATATTAATTTAGCCCATTTCTAATCATCTGTGTAGCGCCCCTAGGTGCGCTTTCCAGGAAGATTCTAGCCTATGTCCATCCTGGGTCGGAGCTTCATCGCTTGCATCTGCCTGGGAGCTGGGAGCATGGCGTCTCTCTGAGGCGTCTGCTCCTGAGAGGAGAGCTGTGGAGTCTGCGCTCACTTCCTCTTCCTCCCAGCGTTCTGTTCTGTTTACTCCTCCCACCTATCTTCTAACCAATGAGGGCCAAGCAGTTTCTTTTTATTTAACCAATGACCTTCCTCCATCACATTTAGGTTGTTTCCAGGTTCTGCCTATGACAAACAAAGCTGCTATGAACATAGTTGAGCACATGTCCTTGTGGCACGATTGAACATCCTTTGGCTATATACCCAAAAGTGGGTCTTGAGGAAGGTTGTTTCCTAATTTTCTGAGAAACCACCACACTGACATCCAAAGGGGTTGTACCAGCTTGCATTCCCACCAGCAATGCAGAAGTGTTCCCTTTTCCCCACAACCTCTCCAGCATAAGTTGTCATCAGTGTTTTTGATCTTGGCCATTCTTACAGATATAAGATGGAATCTTAGAATTGTTTTGATTTGCATTTCTCTGATGACTAAGGATGTTGAACATTTCCTTAAGTATCTTTCAGCCATTTTAGATTCCTCTGTTGAGAGGTCTCTGTTTAGGTCTAAACTCTTTTTTTTTTACTGAATTATGTGATCATTTGGTGTCCAATTTCTTGAGTTCTTTGTATATTTTGGAGATCAGACTTCTGTCTGATGTGGGGTTGGTGAAGATCTTTTCCCATTCTGTAGGCTGTCGTTTTGTCTTGTTGACTGTGTCCTTTGCTTTACAGAAGCTTTTCAGTTTCAGGAGGTCCCATTTATTAATTGTTTCTCTCAGTGTCTGTGCTGCTGGTGTTATATTTAGGAAGTGGTCTCCTGTGACAATGCATTCAAGTGTACTTCCTATTTTCTCTTCTATAAGGTTCAGTGTGGCTGGCTTTATGTTGAGGTCTTTGATCTGGACTTTAGTTTTGTGCATGGTGATAGATATGGGTCTATTTTCATTCTTCTACATGTTGATATCCAGTTATGCCAGAACCACTTGTTAAATATGCTTTCTTTTTTCCATTTGATATTTTTGCTTCTTTTTCAAAGATCAGGTGTTCAAAGATGTGTGGATTGATATCCAGGTCTTCTGTTGGGTTCCATTGGTCCCCCTGTCTGTTCTTATGCCAATACCTAGCTCAGGCTTCTTATCAACTCTTATAATTTATATTAGCCCATTATTCTTTATTTATTTATTTATTTTGTATACAATATTCTGTCTGTGCATATGCCTGCAGGGCAGAAGAGGGCACCAGACCCAATTACAGATGGTTGTGAGCCACCATGTGGTTGCTGGGAATTGAACTCGGGACCTTTGGAAGAGCAGGCAGTGCTCTTAACCTCTGAGCCATCTCTCCAGCCCTTAGGCCATTATTCTTATCTGTGATAGCCAAGTGGCTCAGTATCTTGCTTCATTCATATCTTTAACCAGGCTAGACCTATTTCTGTCTTAGCTCCCAGTATTCAAGAACCAGGTAGGCAGAATGACTTCTCACTAATACCCTGGGCAAGAGACAAACAAAAACACAAGACATTAAGAATCAGGCACCAAGCCAGGCGGTGGTGGCGCACACCTTTAATCCCAGCACTTGGGAGGCAGAGGCAGGCGGATCTCTGTGAGCTCGAGGCCAGCCTGGTCTACTAGAGCTAGTTCCAGGACAGGCTCCAAAACCACAGAGAAACCCTGTCTCAAAAAACCAAAAAAAAAAAAAAAAAAAAAGAAAGAAAGAAAAAGAATCAGGCACTAAAAGCCAGGTGGGCAGTGGACATCTTGCTAGCGTCCCAAACATTAGTGTATCATGTCCCTTGTCAGGTGCAACTGCACCTTCCTGGATTGAAGGTCCAGATTCAGAATTTGGATTGGGGTCCTGATCTTGCTGGGGCCTCCCATTGCTAATCCCACTGGTCAAGAATAAAGATCATTAGCCATTTTTTAAATCTAATTAAGAAAGCTTTTTTTTAAGTCTAAATAAGCAAATCAACAAGGCTATCTCCCTAAAGTGGGATTTGAGAAAAATAGTATTAAACATAGGAGAAGCTAGTATTTATATTAGTCCCAAAACTTCAAGGCTAGGGAGTTTTCAAGAGTTTTTGTAGATTTTTAAGGGTTTTTGGTTATGTAGGAACTGGGGAGTGGAGATAGGGTATAATATGTGGAACATGTCAAATTCTAGAAAATGGGTCAAGACCTGGTAAAATTAAGGTTTTACAGAAACATGAATGAACTTATTTTGACCTTGTAATAGGATGTTTTCTAATCCTGAGATGGAACCCGGCTGGCCCCTCAGTCTTCTGTGAGGAAGTCACCTGCTGATGGGTTTGTTTTGAATCTTCAGCTGTGTACTGTGATGGCTATTCTTGGTTGTCAACTTGACTATACCTGGAATGAACTAAAACCCAGAAATGGCTGGGCACACCTGTGAGTATTGTTTTTTTTCTTATCTAGATCATTTAAAGTGGGAAGAACCACTTCTAATCTAGATCTTTGTGGTGGAAACACATCTTTAATTCAGATCTTATTTATTTATTTATTTGGTTTTTGAAGACAGCGTTTTCCAGTAGCTTTGGAGCCTGGCCTGGAACTAGCTCTTCTAGTCCAGGCTGGGCTTGAACTCACAGAGATCCACCTGTCTCTGCCTCCCAAATACTGAGATTAAAGGCGTGTGCCACCACTGCCAGGCTAATTCAGATCTTTTGAGGTGAGAAGGCACACTTCTAGTCTGGGCCACACCTTCTGCTGGAAGCCTATGTAGCAGGCATGAAAGAGGGAAACTCTCTCTTTGCCTGACCCCTGCCCTCACTAGCAAACCCATTCATTCTTTGGCATATACTGAAAACCAGTGAGGCATCTAACCTTGTGAGCCAAACAATTACTGAATTCTTGGACCTTCCATTACAGACACAGGCAGCCTTGTTGGATTAGTAGATCATAGCCTATAAATCATTGTAACAAATCCCGTCTTAGTTTCTATTGCTGTGAAGAGACATTATGACCATGGCAACTCTTATAAAGGAAAACATTTAATTGGATGGCTTACAGTTTCAGAGGCTTAGTCCATTATCATCATGGCTGGATACGGTGGTGCACAGGCAGACACGGTGCTGGAGGAGCTGAGAGTTCTACATCCTGATCTGCACGCAACAGAAGGAGACTGCGCACCACATTGAGTGCAGCTTGAGCATACACAGGAGACATCAAAACCCACCCCCAAAGTGACCCTTTCTCCGAGAAAGCCACGCCTCCTAATAGTGCAGCTTGAGCATACACAGGAGACATCAAAACCCACCCCCAAAGTGACCCTTTCTCCGAGAAAGCCACGCCTCCTAATAGTGCCGTTTCCAAAGGGAGAAGCAAATACGTGAGTCTCTGGGGGCCATTTGTCCTGGCTGTCCTGAAACTGGCTCTGTGGCCTTTCCCTCCCAAGAGCTGGGATCAAGGGCTTGCACTTTAGTCTAGAGAATCCCCGCGTAAAACCTTCAGACGGTAGCGGGTTCATCGCTGTCCATTCGCTGCTCTGCAGCCTCCCGCCTTGCCCCCACCTCCGTCAGTCGGGGCTTGCGGTTCCCTAATGAGGTAGCACCGTCCTAGCTCTTCCTTCAGCTGCCCGAGCTACAAGGGTGCCTTAGTCAGGGTCCTTATTCCTGTGATAAAACACTGTGCCTAAAGCAACTTGGCAGGAGGGGTTCATCTTATCTTCCATGCCCCGGTCACAGTCCACCACAAAAGGAAGTCAGAGCAGGAACCTGGGGGCAGGAGCTGATGCAGAGGCCGTGGAGGAGTGTTGCTGCCTGGCTTGCTCCACGACTTGCTCCATTTGCTTCCTTATAACACCCAGGACCTCCAGCCCAGGGTCAGCACCACCCACGGTGATGGGGTCCCTCCCACGTCTGCCATCAAGAAAGAAAAATGAACCACAGTCCAATCTAGTAGGGGTATTTTCTCAGCTAAGTTTCCCTTTTCCAAAATGGCTCTAGCTGTGTCAAGCCTACACAACTAGCCAGCACAGAAATCGACAGCTGAGCAGGACACAACCCCCACCCAAGCCTCCTCTGCTCCTGGGAACCAGTGTGTTTCTCTGCCCTGCCCTGCCCTGCCCTGCCCCGATGACCCAAGTCAGAATCTTTACAAATTAGGCCTAACATTCTGATTTCAAAAAAATCTCCAGGCAATTCTTGGGTCCACTAGGGAAAGATTTTCGGGAGGGAACAAGTGACTGGAAGGGAGACCCTTTGCTGCTTCCCGCTCCTGTTATTTGAGTCAGTCACCTTGTGACCATGAGGCCAACTGTCAGTGCAGTTAGGTGGGGAGAGACAAAGGGAGCCACAGAGCTGGGGGCAGAGCCGTCCTTCCGGCCACTGGGCTCCAGATGTTTACAGAAGGCAAACAAGTACCCTAACTGCTTTCCTCCTGTTGATCCTCGAAGATAGCAAAGACTAGTCTGAGATTGCCCTGGGAGAGGCCTGAGAGGGCAGAAAAATGGCCTTGCCCTCCGTACCCTCTGTGTATGCACCAAGCATGTGCTGGACCTCTGAGCTACAGGTCAAGCCTGGCAACTGTTTTGTTGTTGGTGGTGGTGGTGGGTTTTTTGTTTGTTTTTTGCTTTGTTTTCTTACCTTCCCACCTCAGAGAGAGGAGTTTGGGGGCATGGTCTGGTTTCCTAGCTCAGGCTAGCCAGGAACTGTCTAGGTACTCCCAGGCTGGCTTCACATCTGTGGTTCTGCTGCCTCAGCTCCCTGAGTGCTAAGGTTACATGTCTGAGCCACCATGCCTGGCTCCAATGGGCTTGCTTGTTTGTTTGTTTGTAGATAGGGCTTCACATAGCCCCAGTGCTGCCGTCACCTCCATAGGACTAGGATTACAGACATGTACCAGAGCACCAGGCCGAATCACGGCTCCAGACTGCACCTCAGTGACTGGATCCAGTGACATACAAATTTTATTTTATGTGCATTGGTGTGAAGGTGTCAGATCCCTGGGAACTGGAGTTACAGACAGCTGTGAGCTGCTATGTGGGTGCTGGGAATTGAACCTGAGTCCTCAGGAAGAGCAGCCGGTGCTCTCAACTGCTGAGCCATCCCTCCAGCCCTCCAGTGACTTTCTTTAGACAGGATCCTAGTGGTACCTTCAGCTGTCACGGAACTTCCTATGTAGACCAGGCTGGCCTGGAACTCATACAGATCCACCTGCCTCTGCCTTCTGCATTCTGTGCGCCACCCTGCCTGGCCCTTTGACAACTTCTGAGAGCTGAAAAGGCTCTGGGGAAATACTGACATGCTTTTATGAAGCAAAAACTCTGCCTCCCTCCTGAGCCTTTGCGATGGGAATGTGTTATCCAGGTTCCCACCATTTCCTTTCCCAGCACTGCCCTTGTTATGATGGCAGGGGACTTAAAGGCCAGGAGAACTCTGTAGGCAATGTCCAAGTTTCATATGTGACTAAACCATCAAGCTGCATGATATGGGCCTGAAAGCTACCTTAGAAATACGTCAGCCGGCGCCGGGCGGTGGTGGCGTGGCGCACACCTTTAAACCCAGCACTCGGGAGGCAGAGGCAGGTGGATCTCTGTGAGTTCGAGACCAGCCTGGTCTACAGAGCGAGTTCCAGGACAGGCTCCAAAGCCACAGAGAAACCCTGTCTCGAAAAAAAAAAAAAAAAAAAAAACCAAAAAAAGAAATACGTCAGCCGGGCCTCGGTGGTGCAAGTCTTTAATCCCAGCACTCAGGAGGCAGAGGCAGGCAGATCTCTGTGAGTCCAAGGCCAGCATGAACTACAGAGTGAGTTCCAGGACAGTCAAGACTACACAGAGAAACCTTGTCTCAAAAAACCAAAAAGAAGAAAGAAAAAGAAAAAGAAAGAAAGAGAATATGTCTAGCCACACAACCTTAGCCACAGTGATGCAGAGGGACTAGAAACAATACTGCTTGCTCAGCTGGTTCCCCTCACCTCAAGGCCCAGTCTTAGAGCCGCAGGCTGTCACCTGACCCCCAACCATCTCCTACTCCTGGGCCTTAGGAAAGAGCCACCATCCCAGAACCAAAAGCCCAGTAACTGCTTCTTCTCGGCCTGTCAAATGGAGCAACAGCCCAAGTGTTAGCATCTAGGAGTCTTGATCAGGTTAGCTCTCCCTGTCAGTTAAAGAATTAAAAGGCAGGGGACGGAAAAACAGCTCAAACACTACAGGTACTCTATGGGACAGGGTAGGGTGGGGTGGAGGCGGGACAGGGTGGACGAGCCTCAGACACAGCAAACTGAGTCAGCTGGCAGAGAAAGGTTTTTCTTAGGGCTGTCTCAACCTCCTAAAATCTGAGATTAAAGGCTTGGGCCACCATGTCCAGCCTCCTCCAGCATTCTTTTTTTTTTTTTTTCGTTTTTTCGAGACAGGGTTTCTCTGTGGTTTTGGAGCCTGTGCTGGAACTAGCTCTTGTAGACCAGGCTGACCTCGAACTCACAGAGATCCGCCTGCCTCTGCCTCCCAAGTGTCCTCCAGCATTCTTAATGATGCCCACAGCTCTGGGCTTCCTTAGGCTCCATCTTCCCAGCACAGCCCCTAACTTGAGCTCAGACATACCCAAGTCAAGCAGTCCCAAGCAAGGACAACGTGACTCAGACACAAAGATTAGGACCCCTGTGATTCTGGCCTCTTTGACTGCTCTGGATAAGGAGCAAAATCATAGGAGATTCTGCCAGAGCTACACTACACAGAACCGGCCAAAGTCCGCACATTTGCCCAGAACCTAACAGTTGTCACCAGAGAGAGCAGTGGCAGTGATTGCGGTGGCGGCCAGGGCCACACAGAGTGCTAACAACTTCTTACCTCCTCCCATTTCCTCCCCACAGTAGTCAGGCATTCCCAGTGGGGTGGGAGTGGGTCAGGGTTTTTTTTTTTTTCTTCTCTTCCTTCTAAAACTATCACCTGCTCACAATGGAGATGTCTGAGGGTTTTTCTACTGCTGGGGATCTAACACAGGCCTTGGACAAGTGTGCCACAGAGCCCATAAAATGCACGAGGACCTGAGTTCAAATCCCCAACACCCAGGTCAAAACTAGGAAACAGACAGATCTCTAGGACTGCTGGCCAACGTAGCCAAAAACCAGGAGTTCGGGGGTCAGTGAGAGACTATCTCAGGGGACAAAAGGGACGAGGTGTGTGTGCGTGCAATGTGTAGGTCAGCACCCTTTTTAGTCAGTTTTCCTGCTGGAACTTGCCAAGTAGGCTGAGCTGGCCCCCATCGAGCCCCAAGAATCCACCTGTCTCCCTCCACTTCTCCGGTGCTGGGATCGTGAGTGTTCAACTCCATGCCCACAGTTATTTATTTTTAACATGATCTCTCAGATTGCACTCAGGTAATTTCTTCTTATAAGGCAAACACTTTACCCACTGAACTTCCGGTATATAAAATCCTTTGCCTCCTTAACCTATGTTCCTCCCAGAGGCAAACACCCGCGTTCTGGTGTGGATGCCGCAAGCTTTTCCTGGGACAGCTCAGACATCACCTGCGGCTCCTTTTCCTCCAGGGATGTAGCACAGATGTTGAAACTGGCTCAGACCTTCCCCCAGAATAACAGAACTCCCCCCAACGGCCTCCTTTCCCCCACAAACTCCACTTCCCCATTTTTAAATTTGAGTCCCAAGAAAGTATTACTGAATTTACTCAAAGTCTTCAGTTTAATCGTGGCAGGGCAGTTGAGGAGGGGAACAAGGTCCTAGGCAAAGAATGAGACTTTATTAGGAGAAAAGATGGAACACTTCTCAAAAACTGCCCTGTTAGGAGCTTTAGGCCGTTGGTGGCTGTTCCCAGACTGGTGGGCACCTTCTCTCAGCTGGTGGGCCTGATGCTGCTGCTCAGATCCTTATCGCCTAATCACTGGCTGCCTCTCGGTTCTGCAGATCTCCAGAACAAAGATCATCATAGCCTGGAGCTGTTCTGGTTACCGATTAGTTTGCCCACACACGCAGTTCCTGCCTGTTACACAATGTACAGGCTGGAGGGGCAGCTGCCTGGAAGCCTTGCTGAGGTCCTCGGACATACGCTGATGAAGGAAAAGGTGACTGTGACCAGGATGGAAGACAAGGGTCAGCGAAGTCAAAGAGGATCAAGTATGAGGTCTGGTCTCAGTGCTTGCCTGCAGATGAGTCAGGAGAGGGGAATCCACACTTCCTGAACCACAGAACCCCCATCATTCCACCCTCAGTCCTCAGGCTCTCTCTCTCTCTCTCTCTCTCTCTCTCTCTCTCTCTCTCTCTCTCTCTCTCTCTCTTTCTTTCTTTCGTTTTTCAAAACTGGGTGTCTCTGTAGCTTTGGAGACTGTCCTGAAGACCAGGCTGGCCTCGAACTCACAGAGATCCACTGGTCTCTGCCTCCCAAGGGCTGGGATTAAAGGCGTGCGCCACCACCTCTTTTGGTGGTGATCTCTTTGATTTTCTTGAGAAACAGTTCCTTTCTGGATGCTACCACCTAAATGGGGAAGGGTACAACTACAGCCACTCAGATGCTGCCTGCCTCTAGCTCCAGTCAAAGGACAAATGGGGAAGTAAGGGAGGGTAACTTTTACAAAACGGGCTGCCTGGGGAACTACTGACTACAAAAACCTATCTCAAGACAGTGCCCTCTACTGCAGGGAGAAGAGACTGCCTCAGCAGGAGCCTACGGCTGTGGAAATCTGATATTAAGTTTCTTCCAGGGCCTGGTACAAGAAATTGTTCAGGGGGCTGGAGAGATGGCTCAGTGGTTAAGAGCACTGGCTGCTCTTCCAGAGGGTCTGGGTTCAAGTTTCGGCACCCACATGGTGGCTCACAACTGTTAGGGAATATTATTTTCAGGTGTGTGACTTTTGTTTACGCTGCATTTGTTTAACTCTGTGAAGCCGTTACTGTGCCTGTCTAAAACACCTGATGGTCCTAATAAAGAGCTGAACAGCCAGTAGCGAGGCAGGAGCAAGGATAGGTGGGGCTGGCAGGCAGAGAGAATCGATAGAAAAAAAAAATGAGGAAGAAGGGGAGTAACAAGAGAATAAGGAGAGGAGGCTCTCAGGACCCAGCCACCCAGCCACCTAGCCACCCAGCCACCCGGCCAGCCATGGGGTAAGAGTGAAAGAAATATATACAGATGTAAGAAAAGGAAAAAAGCCCAGATGCAAAAGGTAGACGAGATAATTTAAGAAAAGCTGACAAGGGACAAGCCAAGCTCAGGCTGTGGATGTAAAACTAAGAATAAGCCTCCGAGTGTGTTTACTTGGGATTTGGGTGGCGCCCCCCCCAAAAAGCCAAAAGAATAAAACAACACACAACTGTCTATAACTATAGTTCCAGGGCTTCTGACACCCTCACATAGACATACAGGTAGGCAAAACACCAAATGAATATAAAATGAAAATGAATTATATATAAAAAGCAGAAGAAAAGAAATTGTTCAGGACTTCAAAAGAGATCCGAGCATCCAGAGTGCAGCAGTATTGGTGCTTTGCAGGAGGCAAGTGAGGGCTGTTTGGCATTTTAAAGATAATAACCCTGTGCTTTCTATGCCGAGTGTCTAACAATCATGCTAAAAAAAATACCCAGTGAGAATACCGCATTCTCTGTAACAGCTATGCGTAAAGATACCCAGCTAGCACACCCCATTCACTGGGAAAGTGGGTCCCATTTTTCCAGAAAACCTTTCTTTCTTCCTTCCTTCTTTCTTTCTTTCTTTCTTTCTTTCTTTCTTTCTTTCTTTCTTTCTTTCTCCTTTTTGGTTTTTCAAGACAGAGTTTCTCTAGGTAGCCCTGGCTGTCCTGGCACTCACTCTATAGACCAGGCTGAATATTTCATTCTTTTTTTTTTTTTTTTTGTGGTTTTTTTTCATGACAGGGTTTCTCTGTGGTTTTTTTTGGAGCCTGTCCTGGAACTAGCTCTTGTAGAACAGGCTGGTCTCGAACTCAGAGATCCGCCTGCCTCTGCCTCCCAAGTACTGGGATTAAAGGCATGCGCCACCACTGCCTGGCTGAATATTTCATTCTTAATTTATTTTAACTCACTGATTTATATTATATATAATATACATCTACATATATATATTTAACTTACGTGTGTATCTGTCTGTTACTCATGTGCATGGGTGCTGGCCTGTGAGGCCAGAAGAGGGCCTCAGAGCCCTGGAGCTGGAGTTGAATGCTGTTGTGAGTCACTGCGTAGAAGAGTAGCAAGTGTTCTTAGCCACTAAACCTTCTCTCCAGGGCAAAATTTTGTGCTTAATATTTTCTTTGTTCTCTCCTCTTGTCAGATTCGAAAAAAACCAAAAAAATTATAATTATCTTTCATCAACTCCATCAAAGGCTCCAGAAAGAAATATTACCTAAATAAACAGGAAGTACATTATAAGCAACTTCCAAAACTCAAGAATTGACAGAGACATCTCGCTGCCTGGATAGTCACCCAAAGTTCCTTTGTAACATTGGGGCATCCATCTTGAGCCTACAAGACCATAATCTCTGGCAGACTTTTCTAGAAAGCAGGAAATTTCAAAGACAGTTTTGCCTATATTGGAAGTTTGTCAGTAATGTTCTGTGTCCTGCAGAATGTCTGGCAGTCTCTTTCATGAAGCAGGATCCCCGAAGAACTGTATTTTTTTTCCTTTTATTGTTTTTCAAGACAGGGTTTCTCTGTAGAGTCTATCCTGGAATTAGCTCTTGTAGACCAGGCTGGCCTTGAATTCATAGAGATCTGCCTAGCTCTGCCTCCAGAGTGCTGGGATTAAAGGTGTGCGCCACCACGACCTGGGAAAGCCTCACCTTCTTTAGGCAAGTTCAGCAGTCATTTTTCTGTGGGTCCTGCGTGTCCAGTTTATACATATACCATCAAGCAGTCCAGGCAAGGGTAGTTTCTTGCCCAAATGGCTAGCAAACTCCTTAAGGAGCCTCTTTGATGTCCATCATCCTCTTGAAGTAGATTGGTGCTGCCAGGAGCAGATGTATCTCATTGTCATTTAAAGTCCTAATCTCTTAAAACATTTTAAGTGCCATATTGTTAGTCTTTGAAATATTTGAAGAATACCTATTCATCTGAAATATATCTCTGTACATCTAGAAAACCTAACTAACATGACTACAGGTTTGACTATAATAAATGACTATCTATTAACCTGTATTTCTTAACTATACATTACATTTTTTAATTAATTAATTATGTATACAATATTATTTCTGTGTGTATGCCTGAAGGCCAGAAGAGGGCACCAGACCTCATTACAGATGGTTGTGAGCTACCACGTGGTTCCTGGGAATTGAACTCTTACATTTTTGGGTTTTTTTTTTTGTTTTTTTGTTTGTTTTTTTTTTTGGTTTTTCGAGACAGGATTTCTCTGTAGCTTTGGTGCCAATCCCAGAACTAGCTCTTGTAGACCAGGCTGGCCTCAAACTCCCAGAGATCCGCCTGCCTCTGCCTCCCGAGTGTTGGGATTAAAGGCGTGCACCACCACCGCCCGGCCCTACATTACATTTTTAAGATTTATTTATTTATTTATTATGTACATAGTGTTCAGCCTCCATGTATGCCTGCAGGCCAGAAGAGGGCGCCAGATCTCATTACAGATGGTTGTGAGCCACCATGTGGGTTGCTGGGAATTGAACTCAGGACCTCCAGAAGAGCGGTCAGTGCTCTTAACCTCTGAGCCATCTCTCCAGCCCCTACATTACATTTTTAAATGAGCTGCACAAACACAATGCCTTAATCAAGACCAGAAATATACATATAAAAAATTGAACTTAAAGTTGTATCAATAAACCAAGATCCACACCAAAGCAAAGTATTCATCTCTATGTCATATCCCCCTTTAAATGGAAACAAACATTTATAAACAATATTTGGGAACTTGGGTGTAGTTCTCTCCAAACTACTTCCTGCTCTTTTGTTGGGTGAAGTATTTTGAGGGGTTTATGAAGACCTCTCAGGGGATCTTGGTCCATTAAACCACATTAGTCTGGAAGAAATCCACAGGTTCTCATCTTCTGTGTAAACAAATGCAGAACCTCTTTTCCAAAACAACATATTCTTAAACCTAAAATTTGAAGTCAAGATCCCTTTATGTTGGTTTAACAGCCACACAATGAAATGTCTGTCTATACTTAACTCCTCCATACTAAAAAAATTCAAAGAAAACACAATAATATACATAACCCAGACTCTCTGTGTATGTTCCATTTTTATGTGGCTTATTTTTCTTTTTTTCTACAAGTTTAATATTTATTTTATTATCTTTACTCCTTTAATCTATGACTGTCTATACTCTTTTATATTATAACTTTCAATACTCTTCTCTCTCTCTCTCTCTCCTACGTATATTTATCCAATACTGTAATCCATTTAGAGGTCTTTTCCATCTGAATTTGTCTTTATTGCATCCGTATCTGTAATTATTTTCTGACCAGGGGTGCTTTTTTTTTTAATGCTAAGCAGGCATGGCTAGAACCAAATGTGTGACCCTTCCTGTTGGCTCAGCCCAATCCAACATGGTGGAGGCATGTTCACTGCCTCTGAAAGCCATGTCAGATTCTCTGGAACTGGAGTTACAGACAGCTGCTAGCCACCATGTGGGTGCTGGGAACTGAACCCAGGTCCTCTGGAGGAGGAGCAGTCAGTGCTCTTGACCACTGAGCCATCTCACCAGCCCCTCTCTGAAAGCCTTGAATACAACCCCAGCTTCAGGGTCTCAGTGGGTCTATGTCGCCATTAAGCAAATTGTAACATGCTGCTCACAGACCCCATTTACATTTTTGGCCACCTGAAAGAGCCAGAGGTGTTCATGAAACTAGCACGAACTAGGAAGCCCTCCCCTAAAGAAGCCATGCAGCCTTCACTGCCAATGCTGAGACAGGAAGACCTCTTTCTCTGTTTTAAAAATTTTATTGAGTTCTACATTTTTCTCTGCTCTCCTCCCTACCTCTCTCTTCCCCTTCAACCCCTCCCATGGTCCCCACGCTCCCAATTTACTCAGATCATCTTCTTTTTTTTTTTTTTTTTTTTTTTTGGTTTTTCGAGACAGGGTTTCTCTGTGGGTTTTTTTTTTTTTTTTTGGTTTTTCGAGACAGGGTTTCTCTGTGGCTTTGGAGCCTGTCCTGGAACTAGCTCTTGTAGACCAGGCTGGTCTCGAACTCACAGAGATCCGCCTGCCTCTGCCTCCCAAGTGCTGGGATTAAAGGCGTGCGCCACCACCGCCCGGCTTCTCTGTGGTTTTGGAGCCTGTCCTGGAACTAGCTCTTGTAGACCAGGCTGGTCTCGAACTCACAGAGATCCGCCTGCCTCTGCCTCCCGAGTGCTGGTACTCAGATCATCTTGACTTTTTCTACATCCCATGTAGATTAGATCTATGTATGTCTCTTTTAGGGTCCTCATTGTGGTCTAAGTTCTCTGGGATTGTGATTTGTAAGCTGGTTTTCTTTGCTTTATGTTTAAAAACCACTTATAAGGTGAGTACATGTGATAATTGTCTTTCTGGGTCTGGGTTATCTCACACAAAATGATGTTTTCTAGCTCCATCCATTTGCCTGCAAATTTCAAGATGTCATTATTTTTTTCTGCTGTGTAGTACTCCATTGTGTAAGTGTACCACGTTTTCCTTATCCATTCTTCAATTGAGGGGCATTTAGGTTGTTTCCAGGTTCTGGCTATGACAAACAATGTGGCTTTGAACATAGTTGAGTACATGTCCTTGTGGTATGATTGAACATCCTTGGGTATATACCCAAAATGATATTACTGGGTCTTGAGGAAAATTATTTATTTATTTTTATTTTTTTATTTTTGGAAAGTTATTTCTTAATTTTCTGAGAAATCGCCACACTGACATCCAAAGAGGCTGTACCAGCCTGCATTCCCACCAGCAATGCAGAAGTGTTCCCTTTTCCCCACAACCTCTCCAGCATAAGTTGTCATCAGTGTTTTTGATCTTGGCCATTCTTACAGGTGTAAGATAGAATCTTAGACTTGTTTTGATTTACATTTCTCTGATGACTAAGAATATTGAGTATTTCCTTAAGTATCTTTTAGCCATTTTAGATTTTTCTGTTGAGAGTTCTCTGTTTAGGTCTGTACTTCATTTTTTTTATTGAATTATTTGTTCTTTTGATGACCAATTTCTTGAGTTCTTTGTATATTTTGGAGATCAGACCTCTGTCTGATGTGGGGTTAGTGAAGATCTTTTCCCATTCTGTAGACTGTCATTTTATCTTGTTGACAGTGTCCTTTGCTTTACAGAAGCTTTTCAGTTTCAGGAGGTCCCATTTATTAATTGTTTCTCTCACTGTCTGTGCTTCTGGGGTTATGTTTAGGAAGTGGTCTCCTGTGCCAACGCGTTCAAGTGTATTTCTCACTCTCTCTTCTATAAGGTTCAGTGTGGCTGGCTTTATGTTGAGGTCTTTGATCCATTTGGACTTGAGTTTTGTGCATGGTGATAGATATGGGTCTATTTTCATTCTTCTACATGTTGATATCCAGTTATGCCAGCACCATTTGTTAAATATGCTTTCTTTTTCCATTTGATTTTTTTTGCTTCTTTGTCAAAAATCAGGTGTTCAAAGCTGTGTGGATTAATATCCGGGTCAGGAAGAGCTCTCTTAAAGGAGCCCCGGCGTCCCTGCTCACCACCAGCAAATAGAGCTCATCTGAAAAAAAAAAAATACAGCTACCAAGAAGCTGCACTAAACCCTGTGTTTTGTGTCTAGAATTCCTTTCCAAGCTCTCTCAGGTTTTAAGTGGATGTACTCAGCCCACGTTGCTGCCAATTTGTAGACCAGGGCTGCTTGTTCAGTTCCCAGGGACCCAGACCTGAAATAATCACAGAGGAACTAAATTTATTACAACACTCTTTGGCCAATGACTGTAAAGTATTTCTCGCTATCTCTTACATCTTGAATTAACCCATTTCTATTAAGCTATGTATTGCCACTAGACTGTGGCCTACCAATGCCAACATGTTACTCCTTCAGCAGCTACATGGCACGTCCCTGAACCCACCTTCTTTTCCTCTCTATCTCTGTTTGGAGTTCCTGTCTTGCTCTATTCTGCACTGCCATAGGTAATAAAACATATTCATGGCATACAGAGGGGAATCCTACATCAAACTGGTGCCTATATGGATTCTGAGTTGACGCTTACCGGCACCAGCCCAAAAGTATGCGGCCTTCTCCCACCCCTGCCTACCGGGCTTGATTTCACCTGCTAAGCATTTTTGCTTCTGTTTTTGTTTTGTTTCTTGCCGAAACCCCTCCACAGTGGAGCCACCCCTTTTTTGGTCCCAGTACACAGCCACTTAGAAATTTCCCATTGGCCTGCATGCAGCTTGTTTGTGCCCACTGATCTGGGAGCACAGACTTCTCTGGTTTGTGTTCATGGCTCGCAACTGCCTGCAAGCTCTGGGTTTGTTGATATTCTGGCCAACTCAAACTTTCTGCCTGAACGAATGCACTGCTCTTAATTAATTAAGTCCCAGGTAATTAAGGTACTAGGACCTTCCTTGCCACCGCTGGTCACAGGCTCCTGAAACTGCGACGCCTGCTGGCCAACAAAGATTATTACACCTAGAACAGTTTACTAAAAACTCGTAAGGGAGGTAAGTTCATTTGATTCATAAATAAAAAAATAAATTTGAAAGCTAAACAGTTGCAGATAATATCACAACCCAGGAATTTAGTAACCTTTTTGTTTCTACTATAGATGGAATTTCCCATTGATTATGCAGTTTTTCTTGTACGTCCATTTTTTTGATCTTGGGACTTGGCCTTGTTCTTTTTTTTTTTTTTTTTTTTTTGGTTTTTCGAGACAGGGTTTCTCTGTAGCTTTGGAGCCTGTCCTGGAACTAGCTCTGTAGACCAGGCTGGTCTCGAACTCACAGAGATCCGCCTGCCTCTGCCTCCCGAGTGCTGGGATTAAAGGCGTGCGCCACCATCGCCCGGCTCCTTGTTCTTGAGATAGGGTTTGGCAGACTTCTATAAATGATCAAAGACCAAAGCTGAGAGCGCAAATAAATAACATTGTAATTGAGGGATTACTGGACATGGGTACAGATGTGACGATTATCACTCCAGAATCTTGGCATCCAAATTGACCTCGTCAGGAGGCAGATGTTTGATTCCTGGGAATTGGAACCCTATCTCAAGTAAAAGAAAGCACTAGATGGGTTGAATGCCTAGGACCAGAAGCAGAGAGGAAGACCGAGGCCATATGTGGCTAAGGTAGCAGTAAATCTCTGGGGTCATGATCTGCCACAGCAATAGAATACCTAGATTGACATTCCTACAGTCCCAGAAATGGGACATAAACAAATTCATGTTTCTGGAAATCATATTATAAGACATTATATAGCTGGGCGGTGGTGGCTCACGCCTTTAATCCCAGCACTCGGGAGGCAGAGGCAGGCGGATCTCTGTGAGTTCGAGACCAGCCTGGTCTACAAGAGCTAGTTCCAGGACAGGCTCAAAAACCACAGAGAAACCCTGTCTCAAAAGACATTATTTATATATAAAAAAACCCAGCCAATCAGGCTGTACAAGAACACAAAACAGCAATCAAACCTTCAGAGATGCAAATGGCCCTACATTTAAAATGGTTAACTGAGGAAACAATACTGATTAAAAAATGGCCTTTAATGGAAGAGAAACTACATACAGGCTTTAGAACAGTTGGTACAGGAGCAACTATTAGACACTCACTGATACAGGATAGGATAAACACACTGACACAGCACAGGCTAGACACTCACTGACACAGTTCAGATGCCACCACAGTTGTTCTGTCCAAGGGGAAAGCGCACCAACCGTAAGCCATCTGCCCCACTCTCTCATCAAAGGAGCATGGAGCAAAAGAGAACAGAGGACCCCCCCCCCATCTTATCAGTTGTCAGAAAGCAGATGAGACCACGCCATAGATCTTGTTGCCAAGAGTTAATGTTTAAATGGATCAAAATTCCATTACAGGAGTGTCTAATTTGCCTTCTGTTTTTTTTTTTCCTTTAGTGTTTTTGGTCAGGTCTTGCTATGTAGCATCCCAGGCTTGCCTTAAATTCAGAATCCCCATCTCCTCTCTTAACAGTGTATACTGTAATCCAGCTGGCCTAGAGGTCATATGTAGCTGAGCTCAAACTCCTCATCTGCCTCCAGTTCCCAAGAGACGGGATCACTTGTGGCTGGCTTTAGCCTCTTGTGTGCTGGGAAAAGAAGCATGGGCTACCATATTAGGCTTATCACGTTCTTTTTAAAGACTTATTTATTTTATTTGTCTGAGTGTTTTGCCTGAATAGATGTCTGAATACCACGTGTATTTCCTAAGCCCACAGAGGTCAGATTCCCCCCAGAACTGGTGTTATGAGCCACCATGTGGATGCTGAGAATTGAACCCATGTCCTGTGCAAGAGCAACAAGGGCTCTTACCTGACAAGCCATCTCTGCAGCCCCTGGCTTACTGCATTCTTTGGGTGGGTGTTTGTGCATGGGTGTGTATGTGTGTGTGTGTAAACATTCATTAAGTAAGAATAAGCCTCTATGTGTGATGTATTTGGGAACTGAAGAGTAAAACATCGCACAATAAGTCCCTGGTATCCTCCTGTTTCTGCCTCGCTGTGCAGTGCTATTAGGCATAAGGTATTTTTTATTTGGGTGCATGGGATCTATTCTCAGGTCCTCTAGCTTCTGTAGCCAACACTTTACCAACCCAGCCATTTCCCTGGCCCCTACTTCTCCCACCCCACCCCTTTGAGACAGGGTTTCTCTGTGTAGCCTTGGCTATCCTAGAACTCACTCTGTAGACCAGGCTGAAATTCAGATCCATGTGCCTTTGCCTCCCAGGTGCTGGGATTAAAGGCATGCACTATCAACACCCAAAGAGTTCTTTAAAAAAAAAAAAAAGGTTTTGGGCTGGAGAGATGGCTCAGCGGTTAAGAGCACTGTGTGCTCTTCCAAAGGACCCGAGTTTGATTCCCAGCAACCACATGGTGGCTCACAACCATCTGTATGCAAACAGAATATTGTATCCATAATAAATAAATAAATATTAAAAAATAAAATAAATAAAAAATAAAAAAAGGTTTATTTTTAATTACGTGTACAAGGGGTAGAAGGAGGGGCTGGAGAGAGGGTTTGGTGGTTAAGAACACCTACTTCTTCAGAGGAGCAGAGTTCAGTTCAGATTAAAACCACCTGTAACTCCAGCTCCAGAGGATACAATCACAGTCAGAGTTGGGGTTGGGATTAGGGTTACAGTAGGTTTGGGCTTAGTGTTGGGGTTAGGAAAGCAGTCCATAGCCTCTAGTTTAGCTCTGGGGCATGAACCCTGGGAGAGAAGCACGAGAACCAACTGAAAGCCTTGGAGGTTGTTCTTCAGCTCAGAGGAAGATTCAAGGTGTAGGGAAGCTCTCCAATAGGGTGAGGGTTAACGGCATCAGGGTTAGAGTTCCTGTTGGGGTTAGGGTTGGGGTCAGGGTTATGGTTAGGTTTGAAGTGAATGTTAGAGTTAGGATTAGGGGTGGGGTTATGGTGTGGGGTTATGGTTAGGGGTTAGGGTTATATCTTGGGTTAGGGTTAGGGTTGGATTTAGGAATAGGGTTAGAGTTTGGGTTAGGGTGGGCAATAGGAGTAGGTTTTGGATTATGGTTAGAAGTGAGCATTAGGCCGGTCGGTGGTGGCACACACCTTTAATCCCAGCACTTGGGAGGCAGAGGCAGGCAGATCTCTGTGAGTTCAAGGCCAGCCTGGTCTACAAGAGCTAGTTCCAGGACAGGAACCGAAAGCTATGGAGAAACCCTGTCTCGAAAATAAAAAAAAAAAAAGTGAGCATTAGGTATAGGGTTGGGTTAGTGTTGACACAACAGGTTAGGTTAGGGTAAGCTTTAGTGTTAGGGTTATGATTAGGGTTATTAGGGTTCAAGTTTATGGATAGAGTTAGGCTTAATTAGGTTCAGGATTTGGGTTAGGTTTGAAGTTTGGGTTATTATGGGTCTTAGGAATAGAATTTGGATTATAGTTAGGGGTTAGGGTTAAGTTAGATTGCTCATGCAGACAAAAATAGATTAGAGATATCCAGTAAAGACAGATCCAGAGGGAAAAATACCTTCTAAATAGGTCGAGTGTTTCAAATTATGCATAGGCTTAAGAATGAAATAGAAAAGATATAGACAGTAATCAAAGGTAAAAAAAATGGTGTTAAAATAATAAGTCTGTAAAGAAAGAACAATTTAAAAAACAAAAGCCACGTAGAGATGGGAAATACACAGGGAATCTGGATCCTAGGTTGCTGTAATGACCTTGAAGTTTTGGTTGCTTATAAGCTAAGGACAGCTGCTAGATTCCTGGAATTGAAAAAGGGACTACTGAAATAAAATAAATAAAAAAACAGCCTATATATTTTATAAATACCTTAACCTTAAAATGGAACTCAAAAATATATGTCACTCTGGAGAGGAGGTGTTGCTTTTGTTTTCACAGGAAACAAGAGGCTACCAGATTAAAACAGAGGAGGTTTGACTAGTGAAGACCTCCCCAACCTTGAAAGGTACTGTATATCAACAAAGGTTACTGCTGTTTTTTCCAGGACTTGATCATTATCTCAATTTTCTCAGGTACTCCTAAAGATGACTTTGCCCACAGACAACAGAAAGCAGACTAGAAAAAAATGATGCCCACATTCCCAAGAGTTGGAATGTAGGTGGTCTTTGGTTATTTCGTCGCTTATGGAAACTTGCTATCATTTAGGGGAATATAGGATAAAAAACAATTATTAATCTCTGGTGTTTTCCTTAGCATGGATTTTAGTATAGTGATACAAATTTAAGGTTATTTTTGTCACAACATGCTGTATATATGTTTCTACTCTTTTAAAGGTATTATACCTATGGAGCTCATTTTAAAATGCTAAGATAAAGTTCTGGTTTTTGAAAGTCATAAACTATTTAGGATAATCAAGAAACACAGGTCAGTCGCTAGTTATCTATAAAATCAAATTTGTAGATTGTTGGGTATGTTTTCAAGATCATATATTTTAGATTGGTAAATGCTCTTCAAATACTTCAAAGACCTATAGAATATGGCATTTAAAATATTTTGTTAACATAGAACTTTTCATGACAGTGAGACATGTCTGCTCCTGACAGCACCAATCTACTTCACAAAAGGATGAGGGCCATCAAAGAAACTCTGTATAGAGTTTGCTTTCAAAGTAGCAAGACTGCCGGCAAGACTGCCGGGTGGTGGTGGCACACGCCTTTAATCCCAGCACTCGGGAGGCAGAGGCAGGCAGATCTCTGTGAGTTCGAGACCAGCCTGGTCTACAAGAGCTAGTTCCAGGACAGGCTCCAAAACCACAGAGAAACCCTGTCTCGAAAAACAAACAAACAAACAAAAAACAACAAAAAAAACAAAGTAACAAGACTAACCATTTGGGCAAGAAACTGCTTTTGCCTTGACTACTGACATAGGCATACACTCTATAGACCGGACAAGTGAGACACAGGAAAAAGACTCTTGAACCTTGACAAGACAAGCAGGATACTCTTTTGAGATTCCTGCTTCACAGAAGAGTCTGCCAGATAATTCTGCAGGACACAGGAAAGCAACTGATTAACTTCGCCAATGCAAGGTGGGAAGTTCTTCAAATTCCTTGCGTCACTCTAAAGTCTGCCTGATATTTTAGGCCTGTAAGCTGAAGATGAATGCTCCAATTTTGCAGAGAAACTCTGGGTGACTGTCCAAGTAGCCAGATGTCCCTGCCATTTCTAGAGTTTTGGAAGTTGCTTATATTGCATTTCCTGTATACTCAGGTAATAGTATATCCTCCTGGGGTCTTTGATGAAATTGAAGACTAGATAGCTATAGTTGCAGGTTTTCTTAGTAATGATAGAAAGTAAATTAGGTATAAAACTTTGGACTCACTAAGATAAGATAAATAATGGAGTAATTTTTATAATCTGACAGACACAAAAGGACTGGACGCTGTGAATGTAATCCTTGCTTGATAATTGTTCTTATTGTATATCATCTTACTATGTTTAAGCTAGTCCTCTCTTTTGGACCTTTTATATTAGCTGGGATTAAAGGCATGGGCCATCACCGCATGACTGCTGCTTTTTGCTTTTTTAAAAAATTTATTTATTTATTAAGCATACAGTGTTCTGCCTGCATATATCCCTGCAGGCCAGAAGAGGGCACCAGATCTCATTACAGATGGTTCTTTTTTTTTTTTTTTTGGTTTTTCGAGACAGGGTTTCTCTGTGGCTTTGGAGCCTGTCCTGGAAGTCCTGGAACTAGCTCTGTAGACCAGGCTGGTCTCGAACTCACAGAGATCTGCCTGCCTCTGCCTCCCGAGTGCTGGGATTAAAGGCGTGCGCCACCATCGCCCGGCTATTACAGATGGTTCTTTCTTCCTCCCTACTCTCTGTGGTTATTGACTACAGTCCTAGAGCCTTAGTTGTTTTTGCTGTTTTGATTTTTTTAATGTTTTTTTAAAGATTTATTTATTTATTTTGTTTACAGTGTTCTGTCTGCGTGTATGCCTACAGGCCAGAAGAGGGCACCAGATTTCATTACAGATGGTTGTGAGCCACCATGTGGTTACTGGGAATCCAACTCAGGACCTCTGGAAGAGTAACCAGCGCTCTTAACCCCTGAGCCATCTCTCCAACCCTGCTGTTTTGATTTTGTGTTTTAGGTTTGGATTTTTTGAGGTAAGAACTCATTGTTTAGTTAAAACTGTTTAACATTGTTAGTTAAAGCTCCTTTTGTATCCTAGGCTAGCCCCAACCCCAAGCGCTTCGTGCCTCTGCCTAGTAAGAGCTGGATTACAGGCCTGTACCACTGTACTTGGGGCCTGCGTCTTTAAACGTACAATTCTCTGGCCTAGAATATTCTTTTCAAACCATCTTCGCATCCTTTAAAGGCCCAGTATTCACCCTCTCGGGACACTGGCAAAGGGAATAAAAGCCATGACTTAGAAATAGAAGATACGAACTGGGAATGCAGCCCTGTTGGTAGAGTGCCTGTGTTGAGGGCGCAAGGCCAACCTGGGCTACAAGGACTGTCTCAAACAACAACCAACTTAGTCGACCACCGTATTTGACTGACAACGGCGGTCCACATGTATAGGGTAAGTGCTCCTCCACTGAGCTACAGCCCTAGCATGACTCTGGATCTAGGTTTCCTTATCTCTTGATCACGGTAAGGAACGCAGTTTCGGCTATACAAAAAAGCGCTCCGTGAGGACCTAGCCCATCAGCACTCCTTGAATTTTACCAACTTGACTTTTTTTCCCCTATTATTATCAGGGACGGGGAATGCCGCTCAGAAGACAGTTTTATGGAGCGTTGTTTTTCTCCTTCCACCTCTGCATGGATTCTGGGGCTCAAACTTGAGTGTTCAGGTTTGCACCGCAAACACTTTACCCACCGATTCATCTCACGGACCCAAATATTACACATTTACATGAACTGGGAATGAGAGGACTCCTAGGATTATTGCGCTTTGCCTTCACACCGTAGGCTGTTAGGAGAGGCTCATTTGTTCAAGGCCTTGCTGCTTTGGGGCGGGATCAGTCCTCACCACTTGGGTTACAGAGCGAGGACGATGCAAAGAGAGGCTGGGTAACTACACTCCAGCCCTCTCCGTCCAGAGGAGGATTCACAGCAGCCGGAGGAAAGCGCTACATCTGTTCAGCCGTCTCCATGGCAACCTCAACCCGTCCTCTGGACTGTCTTCGGAAGGGGGCGGCGTCGGGAGAGCCGATCGCCTAGGTGGCCGCGCGTGCCTGGGTCGCGTGCAGCTCGCAGGAGTCCTCCGGCAGCGTGCGGGCGCTGCGTCCTCTGGCCACACGGGGGCGACGCAGAGCCGAGCTCCGCGCGTGCGTGGGAGCCAATGCCCGTGCTGTGGCCTCTGCGCCCGAAACCGGACGCTCCCGCAGGCTCCCTTCAAGCCTCTGATCTGACGTCGTCCCCGGCGCGTGTCGGCCTCCCGCAGGACCGCCCTGCCTCCCTGTCGCTCCGCAGGGGACACACACTACCTCCGGGATCTCCAAGCCCGGGTCTTAAGAGCGGCCCGGCGGCCCCGGGAGGCCAACGGAGCACGCGCACGCACGTGTGTGGGCGGGGCTTCGGGCCAGGATGAGCTCCCGGGGGGCGTGGCCAGAAGCTGGGGCGCACACAATTGGGGAGCAGGAGCGACGGGCGGAAGCGGTGCGGTCACCCGAGCTAGTTCGCAGGGGACCACGTGGTTGGTGGGTTTGGGTGCTGGACGGTGACCCTAGGGTATCTCGGGTTTGGGGTCCATTGTGTGATGGGCCGGATCGTGGCTTGGGGGAGGACAAGACGGAAAACCCTAGGACCCCGTCTGGGACTAGATTTAGGGCCTTGGTATGTCCTCCCGTCGTTTACATTCCAACAACTGCCCAGGCTTGTCACTCAGAGGCATCCTCCCTCCACACACTGCAGGATAGGCCGTGCAAAACCCAGCCAGGCAGAGAAATTCTTGAGCCCGTCAATCTTCAGTTTCAACAAGATTAGAAAGCCAGGCGTGGCGGTTCCTGCCTGTCCTCCTCGAACTGGGGAGCCTGGGGCCACAAGGTCACCAGAGTTGGAGCCCAGCCCTGATTACAACACAGTCAGTTCCAGGCTTGTTGACTACAGAGTGAGTCCCTGTATCAAAGAATAAAACAACATCAAAACCCTAAAGCAAGCAGGATAGAAAGCTAGAGATAAAAATATGGTCACTTTTCCTGCTCTATTTGTGGTGGAGCTGCAGTAGTTTCCCTACAGGGAGGGCTGGGGGCAACTTCCGACACCTGACTCCAGAGGTTTTCCGTTACCGCACAGCGATGGAGGGAGGTGCAGCGTCCTTCACTCTCCGTTCTCTTCAGTGCAGTTAGGCTAAAGCGTGGACAGAACAATAAACCCTGCCTATTTTTCTTTTTCTTTTTCTTTTTTTTTCAATGCGAGGCCCTGGTGCCATGAGAAAAAAAAACATTTAAAATGTAATTTTAATCCGTAAATATTTTTAAAATTAACCTTACAAAACCACATTTAAACCAGGTGATGGTAGTGCACACCTTCAATCCCAGTACTTGGGAGGCAGGAGCAGGCAGACCTCTTCTTGAGTTTGAAGCTAACCTGGTCGACAGAGTTCCTGAACAGCTAGAGCTACACAGAGAAACCCTGTCTTGGGGGAAGAAAGAAAGAAAGAAAGAAAGAAAGAAAGAAAGAAAGAAAGAAAGAGGCTGTGCGGTGGTGGCGCACGCCTTTAATCCCAGCACTCGGGAGGCAGAGGCAGGCGGATCTCTGTGAGTTCTTGTAGACCAGCCTGGTCTACAAGAGCTAGTTCCAGGACAGGCTCCAAAACCACAGAGAAACCCTGTCTCGAAAAACAAAAAAAAAAAAAGAAAGGAAGGAAGGAAAGAAGAAAGAAAGAAAAAATTTAAATCAGCTTAACAGTGCACGCTTTTAATTCCAGCATTTGGGAAGCAGAGGCAGGCGGATCTCTGTAAGTTCGAGGCCAGCTAGTTCCAGGACAGGCTCCAAAGCTACAGAGAAACCTTGTCTCAAAAATAAATAAATAAATACCCTCATCCTTTTACTGACATACTCCAGTATTTCTGTGTTTAAATACTTGGATCCTACACAGAAAGAGGTCATATGCCTATGGTTTGTCCTGTATGTGCTATTGCAATAGGTATGCTTTGTTATTTAAGGAGTCAATATTCCCAGAAAATGGATACTTAGAATCCAGTTAGTCCTCTACTCCTGAGCTTTTAGTCTGTGCCTATGCTTAGAACAGTCTTTATAACTTCATAAATACATGTTCATGTGCACACTTTTAGAGAAACTATTAATAGGAGCCAAGAAATTGATAAAGATTAAGATTACGTCATGCTCTCCTCCTCCAGCTTGTATTTACCTGTTCTTTTATTTGGTTCTGGTTTAGTTGACAGGGTCTCACTTTGTAGCCCCGGCTAACCTGGAACTCACTATTTAGACCAGGCTGATCACACTGTGCCAGTTGGTTTTGTCTTTTTTCGTTGCAGCAGAGTCACTGTGGCCCAAATAAGTCTGGAACTGGCAATACAACCCAAGTTGGCCTTGAACGTCTAGCCATCCACCTGCCTCAGCTCTCTTTGAGCAGAGAATACAAGTAGTGAGCCACTCTGCCTTGACTGCTTTATTCTATAAACTACACTGTCTGGGGTACTTAATGCTTAGTAATTCATGCAATGGAAATCTGGGAGCTGGAGAAAGTTCTCCTGCGAGGGTCACTTGCTCAAGGTCACACAGCTAGGCCAGAATGGCTCAGACCCGAACTGTGCCCAATGTTATCTGATCCCGTGGCTCTGTTGATCTCTTCCTGTTAGCGTTCTGGTGACTTCCAATCTCTATTTCTGTGCAACAGGGAAAAAAAATATTTACATGTAAATATTCATGGTTTCTCCTTCTCCAGTCTTGGTTTGAAGCATATTGTGAAGATTGCCGAGGGAGGGGGCAGACCAAAGCAAAAAGCCTGCTGTGATCTGGAGAATTTCCTCCCAGGCCCTCTTGTTCACTTGCTCACTCGCTCTGGAAAAGCTGCTGGCAGAGGAAGCAGAGATGTGGGTTGGCAGAACCAGGGTGGTTAGCAATTTGGAGGAGGGAGAGCAAGCAGGGCCTTCTGGAGCTGCTCTGGAAGCTTGGGACTTAGACGACAACTTCAGAGGATTCTGAGCAGCTATGCACTGGAAGATGAAAGCCCTGCAGCCTCTCCATTCAGGCTTTTGCCTCCTGTTTGCGCCTTTTGGGGTTATACGAGTCGCGAGGACAGAAAAAAGGACTGGCTTATTTAGGTATGTAAACTGGGTTCTCTTTCTCTCTAACGACTGATTTTTTATTTTAATGTACATGAGTATTCACCTGCATGAATGTACTATGTGCTGGCCAGGTGCCTGTGGAGGTCAGAAGAGGGTGTCAAACGCTCTGACATTGGAGTTGCAGACAGCTGGAATCAGTACACACACTCACACACACACACGCACCTACACACACACCCCTAACACACACCTAGTCACACACCTATACACACACATACATAAATAATAAATTATTTTTAGAAAAAGAGCTGTGCAGCAGCCAGCCAAGTGTTGTGGTTAAAGTCTGTAATTCTAGCCCTCAGGGTGATAGAAGCAGGAGGGTCAGGAGTTCAAGGTCATCCTTGGTTACTTAGCAGTGAGGATCTGTCAGCACCCCCACCCCCCAAACACACACAAGAGAAAAGCACAGAGAAACTGCTGCTTTGCTGGTTTCTCAGTCCTGTGGTCAGGGTGGCTCTTCCTGCACCGCTTGCTTCCGACTGCAGAAGTGAAGAACTTCTCTGTTTCTTGATCTGTATTTTCTTCGTTTTAATTTCCTTTTTTATTCTTCCTTTTGATTTTTCTTTCTTTTTTTTTTTTTTTTTTTTTTTTTTTTGGTTTTTCGAGACAGGGTTTCTCTGTGGTTTTGGAGCCTGTCCTGGAACTAGCTCTGTAGACCAGGCTGGTCTCGAACTCACAGAGATCCGCCTGCCTCTGCCTCCGAGTGCTGGGATTAAAGGCGTGTGCCACCACCGCCCGGCTTTCCTTTTAATTTTTCAAGACAGGGTTTCTCTGTTTAACAGTCCTGGCTGTCCTGGAAGTCACTTAGATCAGGCTGGCCTCAAACGCAGAGATCTGCCTGCTTCCGCCTCACAAGTGCTGGGACTAAAGGTGTGTGCCACCACATCCGGTTTTAAAACCTCTTTTTTTTTTTTTTTTGGTTTTTCGAGACAGGGTTTCTCTGTGGCTTTGGAGCCTGTCCTGGAACTAGCTCTTGTAGACGAGGTTTGTCTCGAACTCACAGAGATCCGCCTGCCTCTGCCTCCCAAGTGCTGGGATTAAAGGCGTGCGCCACCACCGCCCGGCTAAAACCTCTTTTACTGTAGAAAATGTCTGGTGTCATAGGCCTGGAATCCCAGAGCCTCAGGAGTTGAGACAGGAGGATTGCAAATTCTAGGCCAGCCTGGGCTACAAAATGAGTTCAAAGGTCAGCCGTGGCACTTCAGCCAAACCCTGTCTGAAACTAAGGAGTGAGAAGAGGTTGGGGGGATCTAGCTCACCAGGAGTGTGCATGTCACCCATGGTGGTCTTTACTGTCACTTTGGCTGGGTTTAGACTCTTAGGAGCCCCACCTGTGGGTGTTCCTGAGCCTGTTCACCAAGAGGGAGGATCCTTTCTGAACTTGGGCGGCACAAAAGGAAAAAGGAGACACTGAGCATTCTTCCTTCCTCTCTCCCTCCCTTTACCCCTCCCTTCCCCTCTTCCTGAGTGCAGCTGTGTGACCAGCTGCCCAGAGTTCCTAGGCAGCACCTTGGATCCCTTCAACTGTGAGCCAACAGACGCTCTCCCTCAAGTTGCTCTTTTACCAGGTTTTTGGCCATGGGAATGAGAACAGTAACTAATCATCTGGAGTGCATGAAGACCTTCAGTCACCACCCAGCACTGGGAGAGCCAACATTCCATAAAATTAAAAAAAGTTCAATAATTATTAACATTTGCCAAAATTTGTTTTTCCCTTTGGGACTAAATCTCTATAAGTCTGGGCAAAAGTGTCTACTTCTTATTTTACTTTTTTTTTTTTTTTTTTTTTTGGTTTTTCGAGACAGGGTTTCTCTTGTGGTTTTAGAGCCTGTCCTGGAACTAGCTCTTGTAGACCAGGCTGGTCTCGAACTCACAGAGATCCGCCTGTCTCTGCCTCCCAAGTGCTGGGATTAAAGGCGTGCGCCACCACCGCCCGGCTTCTACTTCTTATTTTAAAAGTTATCATTTGTGCTAGCAATATTTTTTTTTTTTTTTTTTTGGTTTTTCGAGACAGGGTTTCTCTGTGGCTTTGGAGCCTGTCCTGGAACTAACTCTGTAGACCAGACTAGGCTGGTCTCGAACTCACAGAGATCCGCCTACCTCTGCCTCCCGAGTGCTGGGATTAAAGGCGTGCGCCACCATCGCCCGGCTTGCTAGCAATATTTTGTTTAGGGTCTCATATACCCAAGTCTGGCTTTGTAGTCTGGCTTTGTAGCCAAAGATGGTCTCTCACTCCTGATCCTCCTGCTGCTGCCTCCAGGGTGCTGGATTCTCAAGCTCCACCAACATACCCAGCTCTGATACTTCTCCTACAGACCCTTTTATCTATGACAGCTACACACTCATCTTCTTAAAAGTTTTAATTGTTTGTTTATTATTCAGTGTGTGTGTGAGAGAGAGAGTAAGAGATATTCGGGGAAGAGCCTGTTTCCTAGTCACATGTGGAGTTCAGAGGACAATTTGGGGAGTCAGTTTTCTTCTCCCACCTTTCCATAGCCCCAGCAATTCAACACAGGTCACAAGCACCTTTCCTCGCTGAGCCATGTCACTAACTCTCCTTTTTCTTTTTTTTTCTGTGTTCTTTATTTGTGGAAGAACCAGAGTGTTTGTCCAATAAGAGCTCTCATACCCTAGAAGATTTGGTTCTTCCTGGAAGTGTATTTAAACTTGCTCTTCTGCCCTAAGTTTCCCACAAACTGAAAGTCAGCTCCAGAGATCCGATCAGATGGGCTTTAATGCATTTGGCAGCAGTACTTTATTGGTAATGGCCGTGGACACTGCTTACATTGCTGTTTGTTTTTCGGACAGGGTTGTGGATTCTAGCCTGACCTCAGACTCCTCGCTGTGGCAAGAATGACCTTGAATCCTGATTGAGTGCTGGATTCTAGGTGTACACCACCTTGCCCACTTAGTTCAGTATGGGGGATGGAAGCCAAGGCTTCCTGCGCGCTATGGGAGCACTCTACCGTCTTAGCTGAATGCCCAGCGTGATACATTCAACATTACAGCAAATCTGGAAGTGCGTAATGTCTGGCTGAGCTATTCTAGCTGACTAATCAGTGGACTTAATGATCTCTTCATTATAAAAAAAGTCTCCATCAACCTTTCACCTATTGGTTTTAGCATCCACCAATGAATCATTATTTGATCAGGTATTGCAAGCTGGTGATTTTTCTTATTCTTTTTGCCTTCATTGCCTGGATAATTCTTCCATAAATATGAACTTGTCGATTTTATTCTTCTGAAATACAGTTTATACGAAATAGGAAATACTTGATTCCTTGTGGGGTTTTTTTGTTTGTTTCATTTTATTTTTATATGTACATTTTTCTGTGTGAAGGTGTCAGGTCCTCTGGAACTGGAGTTACAGACAGTTGTGAGCTGTCATATGGGTGCTGGGAATTAAACCCAGGTCCTCTGGAAGAGCAGCCAAGTGCTCTTAACCACTGAACCGTCTCTCCAGTCCAGGTGTTTTGTTTGTGTTTTTCTATTTGTTTGTTTGTTTGTCTTGTTGAGAAAGGGTCTTACTATATAGCCCTGGCTGGTCTGGAACTCACTATGTAGAACAGGCTGACCTCAAACTCATAGCGATCCACCTGCCGCTGCCTGCCCAGTGCTGGGATAGAAGGCGTGTACCACTATACATGGGTTTGTTGGTTTGTTTTTATTTTATTTTATTTTTTTTTAAATATTTATTTATTTATTATGTATACAATATTCTGTCTGTGTGTATGTCTGCAGGCCAGAAGAGGGCACCAGATCTCATCACAGATGGTTGTGAGCCACCATGTGGTTGCCGGGAATTGAACTCAGGACCTTTGGAAGAGCAGGCAATGCTCTTAACCACTGAGCCATCTCTCCAGCCCCCTGTTGGTTTGTTTTTAAATAATTTTATTTTTATGTGTATGGGTGTTTTGCCTACTTGTATGTCTGTGCACCACATGTGTGCAGTGTCCACAGCGGCCAAGGAGGGTGTCAGATCCCCATGGACTGGAATTACAGATGGTTGTGAGCCACTATATGGATGCTGAGACTGAAAACCCAGTCCTCTGGATGAGCAGCCTGCGCTCTTAACCACTGAGCCATCCCTCCAGTCCTTCCTTTCTGATTTTTTTTTTTATTTAAGACAAGATCTCCCTATGTAGTTCAGGCTGGCTTTGAATTTGAGATCCTCCTGCCTCAGTCTCCCGAGTGTTGAGAGTGTTGAGTATTAACGCCTTAACCATCTTCCTCTTAGGATGTTTTTCTAATTTTCTCATGTGTAGAACAAAGTGTTCAGAGAATGAATGGAGAAAGGCCTTGGAGTATGATAACTCCATGTTGTCTGGTGTAACCACACAGTCCTCTGAGCCTCGCTTTCCTCAGACGAGGAGACAGCTTCCAGACCCCAGCTTTTCCGGACCATCCACAGAATCGCGTCTAGGCCTAGATCAAGCAACTCCTTGTATAGGAACTAAAATTGTATCAACTGAAAATAAACACAGGGAAGGGGACAGAAGTGTGGAGGGCAGCATCCAGCCTAAGCCTGGCACGTGGCAGCTACTGCTGACAGTCTCAGCGCTCCCTTGGAGGAAAAGACTTTAGCCAGGGATTACTCCAAACAGCCAGGCCTGTGTGAGAGGCGAGGCTTTGTCTCCCAAGGGGAGCTGGAGGTCTTCCTCTGGGCTTCTGTCAGGAGCTGGTGCAGATCTAGACAGATCTGCCTGAGCTTGCTGTGGGATTCTGGGAACGTCAACTACCGCCCTGCACCATGGTTACCTGGAAGATAGAGGTGGGGGGGCTGGCATGGCAGGTGGGTGAGATGTACCCATCACAGTACTGCACTTGGGTGTGTTCAGGAAAAAGAGGTAGCTTGGTCTGAGCTGGGAAACTCCGATTTTGAGTTCCCATCCCATTTGAGGGCACTGACATAGTGCCCAGCTTTGTCACAAAGGTACCTCCTACCTGTCAGCCTCCTCCTCCCGGGATTTAAGCGTCCTCCATTTGTAAAATCACTGCCATGGAAGTGCAAATAGTCACAAGAGCAGCAGGAGCCTGAGTGAGCGAGGAGCTGGGAGGGGAGGGCGG
This sequence comes from Microtus pennsylvanicus, assembly GCF_037038515.1. Classification (NCBI taxonomy): domain Eukaryota; kingdom Metazoa; phylum Chordata; class Mammalia; order Rodentia; family Cricetidae; genus Microtus; species Microtus pennsylvanicus. The sequence goes on along the minus strand of NC_134591.1, from coordinate 65,410,405 downwards.
GATAGAATGGAGGGAATCATCTAAGAGAGGGGCCAGTCGGTTCCTGCTGATGAGTGCAAGGCAGGACAGGGATCTGGGTGGCCAGTTTTTGTTGTTGTTGTTTGGTTTTGTTTTTCAAGACAGGATTTCTCTGTGTAGACTTGGCTGACCAGGAACTCACTTTGTAGACCAGGCTGCCCAAAAATTCACAGAGATCCTCCTGCCTCTGCCTCCCGAGTGCTGGGATTAAAGGTGTGTACCACTATGCCTGGCTCAAAGAGAGGACAATTTTTATTTTGTTTTGTTTTTTGAGAAAGGGTTTCTTTGTATCTTTGGAGCCAGTCCTGGAACTAGCTCTTGTAGACCAGGCTGGCCTCGAACTCACAGAGATCTGCCTGCCTTTGCCTCCTGAGTGCTGGGATTAAAGGCATGCACCACCACTGCCCGGCTGAGAGGACAATTTTATCACCAATATTATTTAGAATCGCCAGGATATGGTGACAATAAAAGCCTATCCGGTTTCCTTACGATGTCTTAAAATTCCCTCTCTCTCTTCTGTGAGGTTCCGTGTGGCTGGTTTTATGTGGTAATACACGCCTTAGTTCTTGAACTTAGCTGACAAGCCGCCACCCTTAGCAGATTTGTTCCTGCCTGAGGCCATCCGTTCCTGAGCCTTGGCTAAGATGAACCCAAAAGGGCACCTCCCAAAGCTAACTTTCCAGTTCTGACACCGTAAGGGATGCAGGCACTTCAGAGGCTGTTTTCCCTGGAGACAAGTCCATAATCCATACCTGCCCTATCAGGCAGGTGAGGGAACGCTGCCAGAGGACAGGTACACGGATGGCGGGCCTGAAAGGCGATCGGCTGGATGTGGTGGCTCTTCCTTGGGGTCCCATCCCTTGAGAGGCTGGGGCAACAGGACTGCTGCTAGTTTGAAGCCACCCTGGACTACATAGTGCGTTCTAGACTAGCCTGAACCTGTCTAGAGACCCTATCTCAAAAACAACAACAAAATCCCCCACATGCAAAGGTCATACGTACCTCCAAAGTCCCCCAAAACTTGCTCCTATATCCAAATTCTGGGAGGGGGAAAGGGAGTTTGAGTGGATCCTATTGACCCTGAGAAAGGGGGCTGAAGGGTGGAGCAGGGGCTCGGGAGAAGCATCCCGTGAGGAAATACTGCGGCCCCTGACAGAGCTGACCTGTTCCTCTGACTGTCTGTCTGCTCCACTAAGACTGTACCTTCCTAGAGCCTGCCACACACTGTTTCCCAAGAGCCTGCTCGTAAATATTTCCGACTTTGCAGGCCATATGGTCTCTGTTGCAACTACTTAACGTAGTGAGAAGGAAGCATAGAGAATCCACAAATGGAGCATGGCCGTGTTCCAATAAAACTTTATTTACGGGTGCCCAAATCTGTAACAGCTCTGGCTGTCCTGGAACTCACTTTGTAGAGCAGGCTGGCCCAGAACTCACAGAGATCCACCTGCCTCTGCTTCTGGAATGCTGGGATTAAAAGTGTGTGCCACCACTGCCTGACCAAATTTGAATTTTATACAGCTGTGACACATCACAATTTTCTTTTCACTTAAAATTGCTTTAAGATGTAAAGACCACAGGACTTGGTGGCCCACACCTATGCTCCTTGCTCTCAGGAAGCAGAAGCAGATGGACCTCTGCGTTAAGGCCAGCTTTGTCTGCACAGTCAGTGCGTTCCTAGTTAACAGATGCAAAAGCTAAGGCTCAGGGAGGTTAATTTAAGTACTCAGGTCACACAGCTAAGAGATGGGCTAAGAGCTCAGGTGTGCAGAGCTGTGCTCAGAAATACAATCTGTGACCTGTGACCTGTGATATTATCTGTCATACATGCGTGTTTATGCTTACAGCAGCAAGCAAGAGGCAGATCTGGCCCCTAGAGCTTTTGTGGGTTTTTGTTTTGTTTTTGTTTTTTTGAGGTTTTTTTGGGGAGGGATTGAGATAAGAGTCTCAATGTGGTTTGAAACTCACAGTCCTGCCTCAGCCTCTCAAGTGATGGGATCACAGGAGTGCGTCACCATCCCCTCCTGGAGCTTGCTTCTCATGGGAAGGTGGACAGGTACGCAGGCATGGCATTGGGTTACAACAGTTCTCAGCTGCCACCTCTGTTAGAAGTCCTTTCTGAGGTGGCACCATCACAGCAGAGACAAGGCTGATGGGGTGAGAGCTGGGGAAAGAATGTTCCAGACAGGGTACAGCAGGAGCAATCCAAGGAGAGAATCTATCGGGCATGCGTAGCGAGCCACAGGGGTGATGGGAGCAGGAAGGTAGAAAGCCCAGGACAAATGGCACCCGGGAGGTGCAGAAGGAGCAGGCACCCGTCCTGTGGGGCTTTGCAGGCGTGGCAAAGGCTTGTGTTTTTCTTAAAGTGTTATGGAGAAAGTACAGTGAAGTTTCTGACTGGGAAGTGACACTATCCCCTGCCTCAGTCCTACAGGAGTCCCTACCTCTCCCTCCCCATCGCTGGGCTGTGGGTCAGTACTCATGCTGGTTTTCAGGTCTCAGGTAAGTGAGTTTTCAGTCCAACTGCAATATCTGCTATCTGGCTGGGGACGATCCCATCCCTCTCTGAGCCTCGATTTTCTTACCTAGAAAATGGGAGCAGTGATTTCTGTCTGGTGGCCTTATTGGGAGACATATGATGAGAAATTGCTATGCTGACAGGATTGGTTGAATGAGAAGAGTTCCCCACAGTCTCTGGCATTTGAATGCTTGGCCCCCAGGGGTGGTCCTGTTTGGGAAGGCTTAGGAGGTGCGGCTTAGCTGGAGGAAGTATGTCACTGGGGGGCTGGGATTTTTGAGTGCCAATCATTTGAATTTCTTCTTTGTTTCCTGCTTATGAGACGTGAGCTCTCTGCCACTTCAGCTGCCCACTGCCATGCAGCCTTCCCGTGGTGGGGATGGGCTCTGGAACCACAAACCCAGAGAAACTATCTTTTCCAGTTTGTTTTATCAGAGCAATGACTAACGTGGTAGACTAGGCCGGTCTTGAACTCACAAAGACCTGCCTCTGCCCTCGAGTGCTGAGAGTAAAGGCATTGGAGAGAGAAACAGAACCAGGTTTGCAGCTGCACGGTGCTGGCTTTGGAGAAATGCAGCTTCCTGGCTATAGCTCTCTGCCAAATGGCTGTTGTCCCTACACTCCAGGAACAGATGGCAAACTGACCTGCCCAAGGGCCCCCATACAGAATCCATCTGTCCTCTGGGCTTCCCTCTTGCCACGGTGACACATGTATCGCTGACATCTCCAAGTGCCGGGGACCAGCCTTGATGAAAATACCTCTCGCCAGGGTAGAGGGCGGGGACTTAGAAATATAGTAAAACGGAGAAACATAGGATAGTATCAGGAGGAAATTCCCGTGAGTACTGAAATTCACCCGCGTTTCATTTCCAACTGGTTAATTTCCCTGACCCTAAAAGGTAGGAGTAAGACAAAAACAAAACAAAACAAAACAAAACCCACAAACCTGCATGTATTAACATGATACAAGGAAATGAACAGACCAGCAAAGGTCGCAGGCTACAGCCACAGTTAAACATTCTGTTGCTAGAACAAGTCGCTCACACCCTAGAACAAAACATTCTGTAGGCAAACCACTCCCTGGGTGGACTTCACAGTTACCTCCTTAAGGAAACTGGAACTTAGTTGGGTCCACAGACTTTTGTTTGAGGTAGAAGCAGATCTACTCCTCAATTCCTTAACTACAAGGGCTAGCTATTAGCCACACCTGCTGACAATAACCTTGAGAGAGCAGCACTCTCTGCTCTACAACTAGGTGGGACCTTTGAGGTTGAAGCACAATAACCACGAAGGAACTAGAGGTAAGTTCCAACTGTCGGACCTTTGGTCAATGTGGAAATAGGCTCACGTTTTTGGGGCTCCACATCCACAGAAAGGAGATGTGGGAAGTGAAATGTATTCATCAAAAGTTCAAAGCAGGCCGGGCGATGGTGGCGCACGCCTTTAATCCCAGCACTCGGGAGGCAGAGGCAGGCGGATCTCTGTGAGTTCGAGGCCAGCCTGGTCTACAGAGCTAGTTCCAGGACAGGCTCCAAAGCCACAGAGAAACCCTGTCTCGAAAAACCAAAAAAAAAAAAAAAAAAAAAAAAAGTTCAAAGCAGGGCTGGAGGGATGGCTCAGAGGTTAAGAGCACTGGCTTTTCTTCCAGAGGTCCTGAGTGAGTTTAATTCCCAGCAACCATAGGTGGCTCATAACCATCTATATTGGGACCTGATGCCCTCTTCTGGTATAAAAGCATACATAGAGTACTTATGTACATTAAATAAATAAATAAATCTCTTTTAAAAAAGTTCAAAGTAACTGGCAGTGGTGGCCTATGCCTTTAATCTTATCACTTGGGAGGCAGAGATAGGTGGATCTCTGACTTAAAGGCCAGCCTGGTCTACGGAGTGAGTTCTAGTACAACCAGGGTTAAACAGAGAAACCCTGTCTTGAAAAACACAAACAAACCAATAAAAAGTTCAAAGCTTTGGAGGACTGGAGAGATGGCTCAGTTAAGAGCATTTGTTAACTTTTGCAGGTGGTAGCTCAGAACCATCTGGAACTCTAGCTCCAGGGATATCTAATGCCTTCTTCTGGTCTTCACAGGCACCAGGCATGCACATGGTACATACATGCATACATACATACATACATTCAGGCAAAGTTGTATGGCAAAACTTTCTGGGGAAATAAAACACTCTTAGTTACCCTAGATAGGCAGCCCACGACAGACCAAAGTATGGATACCACCAAAGTTAAACTTGGTAAACGAGAGAATTTTATTGGTTTACTTAACAGGAGCAGAAATGACTGAAAGACAGTTCTCTCACCAAGGTCCACCCCAGCATGGCTGACTGCTCACAAAGCTGAAAACCTGGAGCACATCACACAGCCTGCAGGCCGCTCCACAGGTTGGAGACGGTCATTTCCAGGTGCCTCAGTTGATCCAACCCCTTCCAGGAAGCTCCTCAGGTGTCTGCTTCTTCCAGGCAGCTGGTCTGGTCCGTGTCTGCGTGCAGCCCCCCCCCCCCCCCCCCCCCCCCCCCCCCCCCCCCCCGCAGTTCTGAGAGGGATCTCAGCTGCAATTGTTTACTCTGGCAAGGAGGGCATAGCGAATCTGGTCAGTTTCCGGGAGTCCAGCTTCTGGAGCTCCTCTGCAGGATGGAATGCTTTGATCTCAGAGGAAACCGCTACACAAGTGCCACTCCTTCCTCTGGCTCTTACGTTCTTTCCGTCCCCTCTTCCGCAATGATTCCTGAGCCTCGCAGGATGGCTAAGGATTAGGCCACACGTCACAGTAACAGCCAGATGTTTGCAGGAGCTTCACAGTGGTTATGAGTTGAAGCCGACAACTGTGACCTATGGGCATAAACACACATGTTCAGAGGGCAGTTTTGGCACACGTTTCCACAGGCCCATCTCACCCATCTAGAAAAACCACAGACGTTGCTTTCCCATTGGGAACCCATGACCTCCCCAGCCATAGGTTTTGGTCCTGGCTTATGGTACCAGGTGTGAACTCCCTCTGGTGGAGTGGGCTGTAAAACCAGCTGCCAGGCTATTGGTCTTACCCGTGATAGCTGAGCCACTATTGCACAAGCAGACGCATCCTGCCTGGCATGTCAGTATGTTGGCGCTCAGGGTCCATAGCCAAGCTGTACTGTGGGTGACAGTTTCCCGCCAGCAGCCTGCATGGCCACCCCTGGCATCATGAAAGCAGCCAGCAGGGTGGGAGTTTCCAGCTAAGTCCCAGCTTAATTTTTCCACGCCCTACAATCAAAGCATGTATGCATGCAGTGTCTTCAGCAGCAGGCTTTGCCGTCTAGAGCTGGTGCACAAATAACAGCAGTCGCAATAGCTTTTCTGGTTTGTGGGGCCTCGGGAACTTCCATGGTCAACAAATCTCAAGGGCACTGGGGGTTTTGTTATGGCCTCTGGGACTGTCCTTTTGGATACTTTTTTTCCTTTCAATTAGTTAACCCATCCCCAGCAGGGTTGTAAGATAGGTAAAAGTAACATTGTGCCTGGTTGTGTCTCCAATGGCTTTCCAAACCTGACGTCATCTATATAACAAAACCTTTTCCAGAGAATGGACAAGGCAACATCCTGATACACCATCCCATAATAGTGGGGTTACAAAGATGCCCTCGGTGAAGCACTCTGGAAGTCTGTTGTCACCTGCTCTCAGCGGTGTCAAGCCGATCCCAGAAGCTCACGACGATTACACGGACTATAAACAAGGTCTAATCTAGCGTGTGAAGGTGCCGTCCATTTGTATCAACTGCTTCCTCCACAGACCTCGGTTGAGTCTAAAGCAAGGCTCGGAGACAGTAACTTAATCAGCTCCTTACTGCAATCCTGCTGCGGACCCTGCTCTCCCCAGCTGCACCCGCTGACTCCCTGGGTCAGAGTTGCCCATGGGTTGGCACTGCGGATATAGCTGTAGTTGTTGCCTCTCCATCCACCAAAACTGGTTGTTGGGGGAACTCCTAGCTAGGCAAACCATCTCCAGCCCTAGTATAACCTTTTGCCGGAGGGTACGCTCCTTAGTCTGGAGGAATAAATATTGCCCACCTGTGGGATGGGTTTGACCATCTTGTATTGCTCTGTCCTGGAAGCTGCCTCTGAACTGCTCCTCAGGCAGTAAAGCCTTCCAGAACTCCTAGACACACAGGTTGGCTTTCTACCAGTTTTTTCCTCGGGAACTCCAGCTCAACAAAAGTCTTGCCATATTCATCTTCGAGTAACTTAGACAGGCCTCTTCCTCGGCCTTAGCTTTTTCTGATTTTCTTTAGAAAGCCTTCTCGCTTACAAAACTCTCTTGACATGCTAAATCACTGAGCTCTGCCCAAGCCTTCTTTACTTTATATAAAGATATGGGCCCAGCAAAAGCACTAAAGGTTCATATCAGCCTCGAGCGCTCTGCTGGATCAACCTTTTCTTTAATTCCTCCGTGAATATGGTTCTATCTGGCCCAGTGAACTGAGATTCTCTCTCTCTCTCTCTCTCTCTCTCTCTCTGGCTGGGGGACGGGGGTTCTAAGACAAGGCTTCTCTGTGTGGCCTTGGCTGGCCTTGAACTTGCTATGTAGATGAGATAAATTTTAAGCTGAAGAGGTCATCACTGACCCAGCCCTTAAGTGAGGCTGGCAGCCTGGCAGGGCAGAGTCCTTGGACAGGGAGGAGGAAGGAGACTGAAGGCAGAGCCATTGCTGCGTCCCCTCCCTGGCTGCAGTCCAGCCACTTTGCCCAGGCCTCCACCAGCTGGCTGTGGTTCTCAGTGTGTCTTCCTCAAGAGTCACTTAGAGCTGTTTGACAGTTGTCACCTGTGTGCAAGCTCGTCTGAGCCCTGAGGAAGATTACAAGACTGAGCACGTCAAAACCCAGGATCTCTAGTTCAATTTGAGTATCAGATAGATGGCAGGTAATAGTATAATCAAGTGTGCTCGAGTATTTGGGTTCTGGCCCTGACAGTCAGAGCTGCAGCATCTCAAACTGCTCCCAGGCAGTCAGCGTGGACGGTGCTGACACCGATGTTCACAAGTACTACCATCTGGCACAAAGCTGTCCCCAACATCCTTATCTGCTTCATTGGGTAGAATAGCCCTTGATGTATATACTGCAATATACAGAATACAGGAAGGGTGCTTAGGAAGAACACAGTAGTGTCTGCTAGCCTTAGCTACATTAATTTATGGTCAGGGTATATGTGTATAGAGTGTGTGTGTGTGCCCACTTTATGCGTCTCTCACTGAACCTGGAGCTCACCAATCACAGCTAGTCTGGCTGGCCAGCTTGCCCTGCGGGACCCTTTGTCCCTGTTTCTCCGGTACTGTGACTGCATGAGGGCACCGGGACTGCCTGGCTTTTTCATGGGTTTGGAGATCCAAACTCCCATCCTAATCCTGGCACTGCTGCTTTATCAACTGAGCCATATCTCTAACCTTATTTATTCATTTATTTATTTACTGAGACAGGGTCTCACTGTGTTGCTCTGGCTGTCTTGGAACTCAATGGGATCTTTCTGCCTGCTGTCTTCAGAGTGCTGAGATTAAAGAGCAGAAATACCATTCTGGATTCTATTTCTCTCTCTCTCTCTCTCTCTCTCTCTCTCTCTCTCTCTCTCTCTCTCTCTGTGTGTGTGTGTGTGTGTGTGTGTGTGTGTTTCCAAGTGCACAATTTTGGGAGTTAGTTCTCTCCCTCCACTATGTGGATCTTGGAAATCAAACTCTTTTATCTTGATGGCAGGTGCCTTTACCTTATGAGAGATCTTGTCAGGAGCTTTGAGACAGAGTCTCCTGTAGTTTAGGCTACCCTAGAACTCAATACAAAGCTGAGGATGATTCTGAACTCCAGATTCTCCTGCCTTGCACCTCCACGACCTGGGATTACAGGCATACACCATCACACCCAACTGGATTACTTTTTTTTTTTTTCGAGACAGGGTTTCTCTGTGGTTTTGGAGCCTGTCCTGGAACTAGCTCTTGTAGACCAGGCTGGTCTCGAACTCACAGAGATCCACCTGCCTCTGCCTCCCAAGTGCTGGGATTAAAGGAGTGCACCACCACCGCCCGGCCTGCTTTTATTTTTTTGAGACACAGTCTCACTATATAATCTGGGCTGATCTGCTTCTAATTCAAGATCCTCTTGCCGTAGCCTCCTGAATGCTGGGATTTCAGGCCTGTGCCACTGTGCTGAGAGGGTGTGGTATGTAATTCACAACTATAAATTATATATAGGCTTATGAGTTTGGTCCTAACTACAAACCTAAAAGACTAGAGTTCTAATCCCATTTTTCAGCTAACGAAGATGAACATAAAAGACAGGAGTTTTCCAGGGCTGAAGAGATGGCAGATCTGGGATTCAAATCCATGGTTTTGGGTTCCAGTGTCCTTTCCACTCAAGATACAGCTCAAGCCAGCAGTGGTCCCACTAAGGGAAGAGACAGGATAAGGGGAACATGTAGATTTGGGAGAAATTGGTATCTACTTCGTATGTGCATGTGTGTATGTCTATGTGTGTGTTATGTGTGGGTGTGCATGAGTGTGCCCACGTGTGTTGGCCATAAGTTGACAAGCCATGTCTTTATCTTTTTATTTGTTTATTTATTTATTGTATGGGTCTCTCCCTGGACCTGGGGCTCACCTATTTGGCTAAGCTGGCTGAACAGTGAGCTCGGGCGATCCTGTCTCAGCCACCTTAGATGAGATAAAAAGTGCATGAGCAGCATCTGCTTCTATTTCTTTTTCAATTTGCCATTTTTTTTTAAGACAAGGTCATTATTATGCAGCCCAAGCTGTCTCCAGAATTAAATTTATTTCTATTTATTCATTTACTTACTTGTTTTTTCTTTTGGTTTTTTGAGACAGGGTTTCTCTGTATAACAGCTTTGCTGTCTTGGAACTAGCTCTGTAGATCAGGCTGGCCTTGAATTCACAGACATCCCTCCTGCCTCTGCCTCCTGAGTGCTGGAATTAAAGGCATAAAGGCATGCCACCCAGACTTTTTTTTTTTTTTTTGGAGACAATATCATTATGTAGCGCTGGCTGGCCTGGAACTCAGATCCTCTTGCCTCTGCTTTCCTAGTGCTAGGAAGTCCTTCTGCATATATTGCTTTCATTGGTTAAAGAATAAAGCCGTTTTGGCCAATGGCTTAGCAGAGTAAAGCCAGGCAGAAAATTCAAGCAGAGATATGAAAAGAGAGAAGGCAGAGTCAGGGAGATGCCATGTAGCTGTCAAAGGAGACAGACACCCAGAACCTTTACCGGTAGGCCACAGCCTCGTGACAATACACAGATTAATAAAAATGGATTAATTTGGCCGGGCGGTGGTGGTGCATGGCTTTAATACCAGCACTTGGGAGGCAGAGGCAGGCGGATCTCTGTGAGTTCGAGGCCAGCCTGGTCTATAAGAGCTAGTTCCAGGTCAGGCTCCAAAGCTACAGAGAAAGCTTGTCTCAAAAATAACCAAAAAAAAAAAAGGATTAATTTAATATATAAGAGTTAGCCAAAAATATGCCCAAGCTAGTGGCCAAGCAGTGTTGTAATTAATACAGTGTCTGTGTGATTCTTAGGGTCAGGGCATCCAGGAAACGCATGAGCAGTCTCCTCTTACAATTAAAGGCGTGCACTTAAAAATGTTATTGCATTTAAATTTATTGGGGGAAGTTGCCCCTGTGCCATGCATGTTTGTGGAGGTCAGAGGACAACTTGTGGGTGTTGGTTCTCTCCTTCCAACACATCTGGGGCTGGGAGCCCACTGAGCCATCTCATAAGCCCACCCCCACACTCTTTTAAACACTAGTGTACTCCTGATCTGCTGGGTGACTTTGGATAAATCACTCCACCTTTCTGAGTGTCTGGTAGGAGGTGGTAAGTTCTCAAGAGACTCACAAGCCGCCTGGAGGTTTAGGTCCATGGTACCAAACGCAACTTAGTGTGCAAAGCCTGGGTTCCAAACCCAGAACCAAGCAAGGAAACACACACCGGACCCAATCTCAAATACACACATTCTCTCTCTCTCTCTCTCTCTCTCTCTCTCTCTCTCTCTCTCTCTCTCTCTCTCTCTCTCTCACACACACACACACACACACACACACACACACACACACACCACACAGACTAGGACCCAATCTTAATCAAATACTCTTTCTTTTTTTTTTTTTTTTTGGTTTTTCGAGACAAGGTTTCTCTGTGGCTTTGGAGCCTGTCCTGGAACTAGCTCTGTAGACCAGGCTGGTCTCGAACTCACAGAGATCCGCCTGCCTCTGCCTCCCGAGTGCTGGGATTAAAGGCGTGCGCCACCATCGCCCGGCAAATACTCTCTCTTTCTCTCACACACTAGAACCCAATCTCAAATTCTGTCTGTCTGTCTGACTCTCTCTCTCGCTCACGCGCTCACACACACGCACACACTAGGACCCAATCTCAAATACTCTCTTTCTCTCACACACCAGAACCCAGTCTCAAATTCTCTGTCTCTCTCTCTCTCGTTTGTCCTTGGGCTCTCACCTGAGAGTAAGTCTCACCACACCTGGGCTCTGGCCAAATCCTGCCCGAGGGACTCCTGATCCCACCTGGCCTAGACTTTGCCCCCTCCACAGGGCTTCAAGCTCAAACCAAGACCACCATCGGGCCTGCCGAGGAAGAGACGCCGGACCTGGCCTGAAACCAGCGCCCTCAAGTGATAGGACACAACACAGACTGGGAGGGGAAGAAAATGCGTATTAGGAAATCACCCTGGGGGCGCTGTGGGTCCTGGCGCTGGCCTGCTTGGACACCTTAGAGACCCCAGCGTGGGTTCCCGTGCGGTGCAGCTTTTGGAGCTCGGCGAGCTGAGGACACACAACGCCGGATCCTTACAAGCCTCGGTCTGGATCAGGCCCAGGACAACCCGTGGAGGGTGGCAGCCCCTCCCCCTGGAGGGCGAAGGCACATCTGGGTTAAGATTCCAAATGCTGCTAGGACAGGACAACGGTGGGCCGGGCGGGGTCTGCGCAGGGACACACAGCCCGGGAAGGAGATACCCGCACAGTCTCCAGTGGGCACGGCCGAGAGTGGGCCAGGGGCTCGTGTGGAGGCGGGGCCGACTCCCCAGCGCGTTGGGGGCGGGGGTCCGCGCCGGGAATGCCGCGCCGTGGAGAGTGGGCGGGGCAGCCCAGGCCCCGCCCCCGCGCAGGTAGCCAATGGGCGCGGCGGCGCCGGGTGACGGAGGGAGCCGAAGTGCGAGTGCCGCGGCGGCGGCGGCGGACGGCCCAGCCAGAGCGCGAGGGGCTCGGGGGCGCGCGGGGGTCTCAGTGCAGCGGCGGGGATCCGGGGCCCGGAGGCGGCGCAGCCCGGGGGCGCCGGGAGGAGCGCGGGCGGTTCGGCGGCGGCGCGATGCCGCTCGCCCAGCTCAAGGAGCCCTGGCCGCTCATGGAGCTGGTGCCGCTGGACCCGGAGGTGAGTGAGAGGGGCGGGGGACGGGCGCCGGCGGACGGCCAGCCCGGATCCGCACAGGGGCGGGGCGGCCCGCGGCGTCTCTGCAGCCCCGCGAGGACGCGAGTGCCCTCTGGTCTCTAGCCCACTGTCCGGCTCCACCCCCCTGTGCTCCGGGTGTGCGTGTGCAGGGGACGTTTCGGCTAGGGCGCTCAGTACCCCGCTGCGGTAGCCAGGAGAGGGAACCCCACGGGATGTTGAGATTTGACTCCCTAAGCACCCCTAGGACCCGTCCCGCTAATCATCTTTTGGGAGCTGTGGGAGGTGCCCCAGTCAGTGCAGATGGCAAAGGCTTGGGTCAGATGTCTGGGGTTCAACTAGAGACAAGGATCATGGGAATCCGGTTTCTCCCCGTTCCTTCTCCCCAAGAGCTCTCTTCGTTCCTCCACTTCTGACCTCAGGAAGGTAGCCCTTCCGGACCCATGGCAGTTATGAAAAGTCTCCTACTTCAGGTTATGCTGGAGAGTGGGCTTGCCCTTAGCCCTTGAGAAGACTGTCTCTGGTGAAGAGACTCAGCATCCGTCTTCCTCTCTCCCTCCTTCTTCCTTTCCCTTAGAAAAGGCTGGGCCTTGGGGTAGTGTGGCTTTTACCACCTATTCTGTTCCAGAAGCAGCTCCTATCCTTCGAGGGCTTTGTGGTCCAACCCTGAGCATGCAGGAGGCCACTTTTGGTGGTGGCCCGTGACCCTAGGATCAAGGTCAAGTCTTGAACCAGCAAGTGTGAAACTTTGTCCTGCTCTCATGCTGGGAAGGGGGCAGGTGAAACTCTGCCTTAGCTGGAGCTGTTAGGTGGTGTAGAAGAGGGATGGAGACCTCACTTGACCCCAGAATCTAGATTGGTTTTCTCTTGGGCTTGAACCCTTCCTTGCCTATGTTTGGGTCCTTAGGGCAGTCACCATATTCCCTGCCTGTCAGGACCACAGGTAGAGAGACCCACAGTGAGGACCCCAGGTCTTCAGGCACCCAGGGTTGGCTGCCCCTTTAAAGGGATGGCCTACACTGGCTATTGGAGGGTGGGCGCGGCTGGATTAGGTAACCAACCTGAAGGCGCAATTTGGAGTAAATTGTTCTGGGATCCCTGCCATGGGGTTTTTACAGGCCCTACACAGCCCTCAGAGGTTCTCTCGCTGACTCACCCTGGTAGGTGAGGAGCACTGCCCTGTGCAGCCCCTGTTGCCTCCCCCCCTCTACCTCGGGTCTGGGCACAAGGCCCGCGGGAAGGCTCAGAGGTGTATTCCTTTGCCTGGGCACGCCCCTGCCACCTGGGCCTCCAGAGGAAGGGAGAGTTGAGCTGGGTATGGTTGGGGAGGGGCTTAGCCTCGAGATTCACAGTGTTACACTAGCAGGGAGGGTAGAGATCTGGGAGCTCTGGCCTCCTCCAGGGCAGCACTTCCTGCTTCCCTTTGGGAAATCCTGAGGCCAGGGCCAACTTCATGGGGGCCAGGTTAAACCGGAAACATCTTAGTTTGAACAGTGTTGCACCTGAATTCGGGGAGAGGAGACTGTCGGATTTCCTGGGATGGGGAGAGGATTTTTTTTCAATGAACTTTATTTCAGAAATGCTGGGGGTGGCCCTTAGTCCATGCCCAAGTCATCTGGGCTTCTCTTTCCAGTGCCACAAATGAGCTTCTAACTCTGCTTCCTGGGCCTGACAAGGTGCAAAAATAAAAGCTGGGTACTGCTCTCTGTGTCCCCTCCCCCAGGCCTTGGAGGGTGCCAGTGGACTGGGTGTTATTGTCTGAGTAACAGGAGCCATGGGGCAGTGAGGGTGTGCATTCCTGGTTGAGAACAGGGCCTTGCTGTTCTTAGCACAGATGACATGTAAGCGATACATGGACCTGACCTGCAGGTACTGGCGCCGTCGTGGGCAGCTTCCAGTCAGGAAGGAGGCAGGTAAGGGGGCTGGCAGGGGCATTTGGCACAAGAGGTCTGGATCTGAATTGCCCCGTCTTCCCATTGCTGTCACCAAAACTGGGCTGCTGGGCCGAGGTGGAATAAGCCAATGGGAAGTATGGGTGAGGATGCTACCTGGATTTTTCTTGGTTTGGGCAGAAATAGAGCTTCCTCTCCAGGCCCTGCCCCACCAGGACTTCGCTATCGGCTGGGCATGGATGTTATGTTACTTTAATTTTCACAACCTCTTGAGATAGAAATGACTCCCATTTTCAGAGGGGACAGCTGAACTTGGAAATGCCGGCCCGTGCATTAATATCTGGACCAGGATTGGAACTCGGTGCTCCTGCTGTTTCCCACCAAGCAAAGGAGGCTTGAAGATGAGCATGGGTTGGGTTTAAACTGGCGCAGGTGGCAGGTACTCCGAGAGCAGCTCCGGATGTTGGCATACACTGCTCAGCCCGCAGGGCCCTTGTCCAGCCTTGGCCGAGGGCTAGCAGTGTCCTGGCACTTGTCCCCCAGGCTCCCACAGTGCACAGGGCTGCCAGTGCTGGGCTCAGACCTCCGTTCCTGGGGCTGCTTCCTGCCTGCAGGGCACGTGCTGTCTTTCCCCATCTGTTCTGCTCCCAGCTTTTTCAGGAGCTGCTCTGGACCCTTAGGTGGGAAGAAGCCTGCCTGTTAGGAAATGACTCCCAACTATGGGAAGGGGTGCAGGGCTCTGAGCAGATCTCCGTCCTCACAGTGCTCCTGGGGAAGATAGGAGAATGGAGAGCTCCAAGAAGACAAAGGGTCGTCCCTGTCCCAGGCTTTTTGCCCTGGTCCTAGGGTCTGGTTTGTGTCCCTAGCTCCCGCCCCTTTCTTCCCTTTCCTTTCCTTCCTTCCAGGGCTTTGTTTGTGGTAGGCAGGTACTCTACCTCTGAGCAAAACCTTCTCCCCTAGGCCTTTTAAAGAATTATCATTAAAGATTTATTTATTTATTTTATTCGTGTATGTGTGTGTTGGTGTCAGCAGGGGCCAGAAGAAGACACTGGGTCCCTTGAAGCTGGAGTTACAGGCAATCGCGAGCCACTCGACATGGGTGCTAGGATTTGAATTCATACCCTCTGGAAGAGCAACAAGTGCTCTTAACCACTGAGCTGTCTCTCCAGCTCACCATAGGCTTTTTAGGACTTCCTTTAGTATTCTGAGCCCTCGAGTGCAGCTGCTGACTAGGTAGATGTGTTGTCGTGATACGGAGGAAGAAACCAGGCTCTGAGAAGCGATGTGACGGGTGCGGGGTCCGAGTCTTGTGGCTACACAGCCGCGTTCCTCCCACTGTCCCTCCCTCCTATCAGGTGCTCTCTGCTGTCTTCTCTGCCTTTCAGTCCTTTACTGAGACCAGTCACTTCTCTAGAGACCTCGGTATCAGCTCTTAGAGAAACGCTCCCTGATAGTGGTACCTAGGGGAGGATCTTAGCCAAACAAGGCTGGGGGCGGGGGGGGGGGTTGTCCCTGAATTATGCTAAGGGAGAAAAAAATCTTGATAGGTCTTGCTATGTCTTCTCTTTCATCAGGGATTTAGACTTGCAGATACATGAATTAGAGTTATGGTCCCATGGCTGTCGCCTGCTAGCAAGAACCTACTCTGGCCCCCTAGCTGTCCTTGCTGGGTTGACCTTTCACCTTTCCTTTGATGAACTATATCTTGGACCCTGGGTTGGTACTATGAGCTGGTGAAGGACAAGTAATGCTGTGCTCTTGAGCTAACCTGGGTGCTCAGTGCTGTGGGTGCATGGGAGAGAAGGAAGAGTTAGAGGCTGTGTGGACAGAGGAGGTACAAGAAGAGCAGGAAGGTTTTCTTGGTAGGGTAAGTCACCATGCGAATGCTCGGTCATATTCATGATCTGGGGTCACTCAGTGGGAGCCCCAAAGAGGACCCAATAGTGCTTGCTTTGACAGTACTAAAATTGGAGTGAGCTGCGAGGTGGCGCACGCTTTTAATCAATCCCAGCTCTCGGGAGGCAGAGGCAAGTGGATGTCTGTGAGTTTAAGGCCATCCTGGTTTACAGAGTGAGTTCTAGAACAGCCAGAGCTTTGCAGAGAAGCCCTGTCTTGAAAAACTGGAATGGTACACAGAAGACTAGCGTGGTCTCTAGGCAAGGATTGCCGCAGACTCAAGAAGCAGCCCATCTTTAAAATGTAATTATTACTGCGTGTATGTATACATGATGTGCGTACATACCCATGCATCCGCACATATGTGGGAGCCGTAGGACAGCTTTGTGGAGTCTGTTTTCTCCTTCCACCCTTTTGCATTCCAGGGGTCAAACTCAGGTCTTCAGGCGTGGTGGCAGGTTCCCCTACCCTGATGAACCATCTCAGCAGGCCGGCGTTCCGTATCTTTAAAGCTTGAGAAAGGGTGTTCTTGTTGGTTGCCCTAAGATGTTATAAGGGGGATAAGAATGTCGAAATTCATTGCCTTTGTCAAGAGCGCTGTTCAGGTGGATGTGGTGCGAGCTCTCACGGACAGATGTTCTTGGGGTACATCTCACTGCTTTACCAGATCACAAGACAAACCATTGTGTGAGTTAGTACAAAGACGCGAGCCAGGCGGTCGGGGTGGCGATGGTAATCATGGCTACAGTGGCTCCTGCTTGTGGGCCAGTCACATGGCAGGTGTGTGTACTGTTGGGCTTGATTCCTTGACTGTAGCAGCTCTCCATGAAATGTTATTTTTATCCCCCGGTTTACAGGTGAGGGGACTGAACTGTGAGAAGTGAAATGACCTCCTTGGGGGGGTCATGCAAATGGTAGAAGCCAGAATTTGCACCCACTTCTGAATCCTTGTGCAGGGTAGTTGGAGGGTGATGGCTGTGGGTTTCGTGTTGAGGAGCTGGAACTTGATTCCGGCTTCGTCTCAGTCACGGAGGATGTGTGGTTTTCAGTGAACAGTGGCTGGGTTGAGAGATGTGGAGGAAGATGAGGGTTTGGAGTACCTCTGGAGGGCTAGGGCAGGGGCTGATGGGCAGGCTGTTCGTGCCTGAGGTGAAACAGTTCCTCTGTGACTGACATCTAGGTCTGCTGGGTAAGCTGGACTCAGCAAATACATCTGTCTAGTCCTGCCCTTAGGCCCTGGCCAATCCTAAGTGCATCCCTTCCCTAAGTGCGTGTGTGTGTGTGTGTGTACCCATGTAACACTTGACTCTTGGGGAGTACTAGGGACATTTAGGGGGCTCAGGGCAGGAAGGATGGCCTGGCAGGCAGGGGCAGCCACTCCAGGAGCAAAGGGGAATACATACTAGGTAGAACGTAGTTATGCCTGCTGCTGCCAAGCAGAGCCAAAGCTGCCCTATGGACCTGGCTCTTGGCTCCAAAGTCCCAGCCTTTGGGAGCCTCCTGTCTGTTTCACTGTACTTACTCTATGCCGGGAGGGGTGGGGACAGTGTCTTCAGTTGGGTTTCTAACCTCATAGCCTGTAGGAATGGAGAGACCAGCTATGGTACACCCCAGCCTGCGTAGTTTCCAACTGGGGTAAAGTCCAGAAGAAGCAGGATAGCTCAGAGGTGGGTCCTCCCTGGCCATGGTACAGGCTGCTCTGCAGCGGGCCTTTCCTTAGCCAAGCCCTCCATCTGGGGCCACACTTCAAATCGCGTCTTTTCAGCTGTGTCAGGGTTCCCTCGTTAGTCCTCTCTGAGCCCCGGCATCCTCCTCTACCCCCTGGGCCAGGGCCTGACTCCCAGGGCTGTTAGAAAGACTAAGCAGTGCCACAGGTGTGGAGCGGTGAGCCCAGCTTGGCATATGGCGGCCACTCTTATCTGCTTTCCTGGGAATCCCTGGTTATTGGGAAGGGTGTGTCCATATGTGAACAGTAGCGCAGTGGAGAAAAGCAAAGGTGTGGGTACAGCCATCACTTCACCTGCTGAGGGCTGTCAAAGTAGGGCAGGGACCAGGGAAGCCACCAGGAGGGACACCTTTCCCAAATTTGTCCTCTCCTTCCTTATAGCAGTTTGTGGAAGTTAGGGTATCTATCTGAGTGGTCCAGATGGGATACGGAGGCCTCTCGTGGTTGGTTAGTTTGCAATGATTGCACAGTCTGCCCTGCAGAGCGTGGCCGTGTGTGCCGCGTCCTCCCTAGGAAGGTACTGTTTGAGCTGAGACTCTGTAGATGATGGAGTGTTTGTTAGGAAGGTTGGGTATTCTCAATACCTGCATCCTGGGAGTATTCTGCCTGGGTTGGGAAGGGCTGTTGCCAGAGGGCTTGATTCTTGCCTACTGAAGCAGAGATGGAGGGGACCCATGTAGAAATAACTGGCTTTGCCTGGCGGTGGTGGTGCATGCCTTTAATCCCAGCACTTGGGAGGCAGAGGCAGGAGGATCTCTGATTCGAGGCCAGCCTGGTTTACAGAGCAAGTTCCAGGATAGCCGGGACTGTTATATAGAGAAACCTTATCTTGGAAAAAAAAAGAAAAAGAAAAAAATAACTGGTCTCTGTGGCTATGCTATTAGGAACACCCAAGGATGGAGAGTCCCAGCATGCATCTGTCCCCCTGAAGGTAAGTTGTGACCGTGCCCTCATTCTGTTTCTCTTTTCCAGAATGGACAGGCGTCAGTTGAAGAAGCTGGACTTCAGCCATCCAAGGTGAGGACTAGGGTCGGCGGCGAGGGAAGTCGTGGCCGGGAAGGAGAGAGCGTTGCTCTTGCAGCACCTGGATGAGAAGGCCCTGGCCTCTCTCTCCTTTGTGTAGCCCGGCCCTATCTCTATGCTCGGGGCGGAGCCCACTGGTTTCATCTTCCCTTTCTCAAAGATGAAGGAGGGCACAGGTACAGGATCCAGGAATTCTGGTTGTCTGTCACCCAGGCCACAACACTTTCCGGGCTTATGTACTGGTAGTGGGGCCTAGGGAGGGTTTGGAGAGGTCTGTGTTCTGTGCTGACCTCCTTGGTGGGTGGAAGTGGGTGCAACAAGGACTTGGGGACATTTGGACCTGTGAACTGGAGTGGTGGGAATGGGAACCCAGCGGATCTTCTGACCACGTCCAGTGCCTTCCGGGTGGTTTCTTGGGACTCCCAGCTCCAAAGCTCAGGCGTAGTCCCTCATCCCAGGTGTCTTTGCCTCCTTAGGATACTTATCCCTTGCTGGCTCTTTATTCTTTTTATTTTCTTTTTTTTAATTTTCTTTTTTTTTTAATTTATTTATTTATTAAAGATTTCTGTCTCTTCCCCGCCACCGCCTCCCAATTCCCTCCCCCCAATTAAGTCCCCCCCCCAGCCCTTTTTTTGATTTTCGAGACAGGGTTTCTCTGTAGTTTTTGGTGCCTGTCCTGGAACTAGCTCTTGTAGACCAGGCTGGCCCCGAACTCACAAAGATCCTCCTGTCTCTGCCTCCCGAGTGCTGGGATTAAAGGCGTGCGCCACCACCGCCCGGCTTGGCTCTTTATTTAAAAAAAAAAAAATACTGTTTTTATTTTTTGAGACTGGATCTTACCATGTAACTCTGGCTGGCCTGGAAGAAATCCACCTGCCTTGGCCTCCCAAGTGCTGGGATTAAAGGTGGTTGCCACTGTGCCCAACCCCAAAAATGTATTGCACTTTTTTTTTTTTTTTCGAGACAGGGTTTCTCTATGGTTTTGGAGCCTGTCCTGGAACTAGCTCTTGTAGATCAGGCTGGTCTCGAACTCACAGAGATCCACCTGCGTCTGCCTCCCGAGTGCTGGGATTAAAGGCGTGCGCCACCACCGCCCGTTTTGCACTTTTTGTTTGTTTGTTTTTGATTGAGACAGGGTTTCTCTGTGTAGCTCTGGCTGTCCTGAAACTCATTCTATAGACCAAGTTGGCCTCAAACCCAAAGATCCGCCTGTCTCTGCCTCCTGAGTGCTTGGATTAACTTTTATTTGATAATTTTGTATGTGTTTTTGTGTACATATGTGTGCATGTCCCTAGACATGCTGAGGTCAGTTCTCTCCTTCTGTTGTGTAGATGCCAGGGACCAAACTCAGTTTGTCAAGCGTGGCAACAACCCTAGTTACCCACCGAGTCACCCCACCAGTCTCCCAGAGCTAAAGCCGTCTATGTGACCTTAGCTGAGTACCTTGTCCTCTCTGATCCTGGGCTTTCTCATCTCTGTAGTAGGAAGAACCACACCTCAGTCACAGATCTGGGGGGAGGGGGGGAAGAGAGAGAGAGAATAGAGGGGCTTTGGAAGCCCTCTGGGTCTGTGCAAACCTAGATTCCAGGTACTTCCTACCCAGAAGCTCTTCTGCTTTCGGAGTCCCTGCAGTCAGCTGTAATTTGGGGAATAGGCCTTTCCTGAGGAGAGGACAGATGAGGTAGTAACTGCTTCGCAGGCAGCGGGACTGCCTCGCTAGTTGCTCAGTTCTACTTCCTGCCCAGGGCCCCACCTTCTAGGCCTGGTCAGCCTAGCTCAAGTATGACCTTTGATTTGGAGTCAGGGTTGGTACTGGTGTTTACGTACTTAGCTTCCTCAGATAAGGTAACTCAGCTGGGTGTGGTGGGGCTGAGTGGGAGAAGTAGGCCCCTACCTCCTCCTGATGTTGGTTACTATAACAACAGAGCCTTGGGGGCAAGTAAGCCTTGTAGCTTGGACATCGGTTATCTCTGGCTGTGACTGGAGATTCCTCCCGTAAAGGAGCTGCCTCTAGTTTCCTTGTAATAAAAGTAAGAAGCTGGAGCCGTGTGAGGCCTTCAGATCTTGGGTTTGAAGGTCTACGGGGGTTAGAGCGAAGGCTTGGGGAACTGGTTCTGAGCTCAGTTTGTTAAAGGGCTTGGCTTGGTGGTGCAGGCTGTAATTCCAGTACTTGAGAGACAGAAACGGGAGAATCAGGAGAAAGTACCCCTGGTTGGTATGGAGTAAGTTTTAGGCTAGTCTGGGCTATATGAGACCTGTCTCAAAAAAAAAAGATTGGCTAAGTCGGGGAGGGGGCTTGTCTAGGCAGGACTTTGTTCATTCCACAGCCTAAGGCTCCCACACTGAGATCCTGGTGCGGGAAGGGGATCAAGGCTGGGGATAGTGAGGCAGTGGGGCTCTCAGATGCCACACAGTGGAAAAGGCTGGACCTGGGCCTGGCAACTGGAAGTTTTTTATTTTGGGTTTTTTGTTTGTTTGTTTTCGAGACAGGGTTTCTCTGTGTAGCCCTGGCTGCCCTGAAATTCACTCTGTAGATCAGACTGGCCACCTGCTTCTGCCTCCTGAATGCTGGGATTAAAGGTGTTCACTACCACCTGGCTTCAAAATAGAGGCTTTGTGCTCAGTTTTTTTCTTTTTTATTTACTTATTTGTTTTTTTTTTTTCAAGACATGGTTTCTCTGTGTAGCTTTGGAGCCTGTCCTGGAACCGCTTTGTAGACCAGGCTGGCCTTGAACCCACAGAGATCCACCTGCCTCTGCCTCCTGAGTGATTAAAGGCTTGAGCCACCACTGCCCAGCTTTTATTTATTATTTTTTAAAAACATTTTTAAATGATTTATTTATTCTTATTTTATGTGCATTGGTGTTTTGCCTGCATGTATGTCTGGATGAAGCTGTCAGATCCCCTGCAACTGGAGTCACAGATGTTGTGAGCTGCCATGTGGGTGCTGGGAATTGAACCCAGGTCCTCTGGAAGAGCAGCCAGTGCTCTTGGCTGCTGAGACATCTCTCCAGCCCCTATTTATTATTTTTTAGATTTATTTTTATGTTGTATGTATGTTTGTGCCTCATATGTGTGTAGTGTCCGGGAAAATCAGAAGAGGGAGTCAGATTCTCTGGCGCTGGAATTAGAGATGATTGTTTGCAGCCATGTAGGTGCTGGGAATCAAACCTGGGTCCTCTGGAAGAGGAGTTTTGTAACCAATAAGTCTCTTAACCAATTAAGCCATCTCTCCAGCCCTGTGTACAGTTTCCAGAGGTAAAGCAACATTTTCCAGTTGGGAAAATTATGTCACACAGAGCTAGGGGTCCAGCCTTGTTTGACCAGAGCCCCATTCCTCCCTGGCTGGTGAATCTAGAGTGCTAAAGAGGAAGAACACTGGGTGTCTCCCACCCTAGGGGGCTAGCACAGAGTGTGAGCTCAGCCACCACTGGATGAAGATCCCCAGTGGCCACGTCTTAGTGCACTAGGGAGCGTTCAGCCTGCAGCCAGGACCACACCATTGGGTAGCGGATGGAGCGGGCAGATTGTCCTTCATCGCGTATGTGTCCTCCGTACTGTTTCACTGAAAGGGACCCCTTGCCCAAATGTACACCCCCAGCTTCAGAGAGCACCCAGGTGTGGAGGGAGGTGGAGACAGGAAAACTGGTTGGTGCTAAGATGGGGAAATAACATGCTTATGGGCACACAGAACCTACATATAGCGTTTCCTCCCCCAACCCCCCATCCCCCTCAGTAGAGTGATTAGTGACCTGAGTACATCCTAGCCTCAGCAGCATCATCTGAACTCTTGACGGAGTGTCAACCAGAGAGTGGTAGGTGAAGGAAAGTTGGGTGGGCTCTGGGATACCCAACTATCTTTCCTGCAGCGTTAGCACTTGGCTGGACATTGAGTGGAGGTGCCTGGGGCAAGCTGCTCTTCCAGAGGGCAGAATAGAGCCTAACTACAATGCAGAAGAACCTATTTTGCTGGGCTTGATGATACAGGCCCTTAACCACAGCACTCAGAGGCAGAGGCAGGTGGATATCTGTGAGTTCGAAGCCAGCCTGGGCTACATAATGAGTTCCAGATTGGCTAAGGCTATATATCAAGACCTTGTCGCAAAACAAAAAAGGGACCACCTAAGGGAGAATGTGCTGTGTACAAATTAAAGCCTCCAAGTTTGTGCACAGTGTTGTTATACAGTGCTGGCTGCCCCGTCCTTACAGCTGGAAAGAGTGTTGGGGCTTAGCATCCATAGCGAAGGGCAAGCACTCCTTGGATCCCCTTCGGTTCTGTAGCTCTTGGTATTCTCAGGAGCACCGGGGCTCCACTTACTTCCTCTCCCCTCTGGGAGTAGACTGGACAACCCAGGCCCCCTCCTCTTGCTCTCTCCGGAGCTGGACCCCTTTGAAGTGTCTGCAGGTCTATTTTGAGAGCTGAGTATCTCCCGCCTCCCTTCCTCTCTTCCTGTTTATTAAACCCTGATCCCTCCCGGATCCCTTGTGCTCCCCTGGCCCTGGAGCTTAGGCAGGATGTGACTCTGGGCTTCAGGGAGCCTCAGACAGCCTCAGGTACTGAGAGAAACTTCTCTCGGATGACCGGAACTGTCCAGACTACCTGCTTAGCGCCCTGGACGCCTGCCTGGGCCTCTCTTCATTCAGCCTGCACTGAGGGAGAGCCTGTGGTTCAGTGGAGAGAGCTTTTGTTTACAGGTTCTTTTCTCCACGGTCCGTTTGGCTTCTAGAGAACCTTCTTAGCAGAGGGCAACCGAGACTGAGAAATAAAGACTTTTTGCCTGGGAGCACTGGCTTGTGGGAATCATTGCTCCCTTCTCAAGCACCTTGCTCACAATGCCCTTTCTTGGCATGGACTTTTTTTTTTTTTTAAGTCCCTTTCTGTTCAGCCCATACCTGTTTATCCTCAAGAGCCAAGGTACCGTCTCACCCAGAAAGTCTTCAGGACCTCAGCCTGACAGTCTCTCCACCTCTGGGGCAGCTACAGCACCTTAATCAAAGCCCTGGGGCAGGACAGTTGGGTTTCGTTACCGAAGTATTTCTTTTTGGAGCTGCCTGAGAATGAGACCCAAGCCAGCCTTCTCTGTGCCTCCTAGTGTTTGTCTCCCACCTGGCTGAAGCAGGGGCTGGGAGCTGTCAGTCACAGCCAGAGGAGAGGCACTGGTGTTTAGTGCTTGCAGGAAAGCCTGGCTAGGGGTGTCGGGGTGTGAGGGGGGCCTAAGGGTCAGTGATGAAGTGGGGTAAAGCTTTGGCTGGCTCAGGAGCAGGCTTTTAGTTTAGTTCTTAGCTGCCCCCTGTGCCATCCACATGGGTTTGGGCTTGTCATTCTTTGAGTCCTGTTTCCTTATCACTGAAAATCAGAAAAGGATCCGTCCTTGGGAGCTGTGCCAAGCCCAGGCCCGGTGAACCTACTTCAGCAAAGACTGAAGGAAAGAGTGACCACGTGGTTTAAATGACCCTGTGACGGGAGGCTCAAGTCTCAGGCTTCTTCCCAGGCCTGACCTGGTGCCTGGGACCAGCCCCTCCCTTGGGATGCCAAGGTGCAGGCAGCCTGCCCAGAGGCATGCTGGGAGTCATACCTGGAAGGCCCTGCAGATTTTGCCAGCTGGGGAAGGGAGTGTGGGTGGCCACTGGGGCCAGCAACTGACAGGTGGGCTTGACCGCAGCAGGTAGGACACCCAGAGTAGAGCTCCTAGAAAACAAGGGTCAGGTGGCAGGGCTCTGGGCTTTTCTTCCTGCTACTCTGTGGAGCAAGTAAATACAGAGGCTGAATCTGGAGGAACAGGGCCAGGACTCAGGGATATAAGCTGATGTGTGTCCTCCCTCCTAGCCATCAGGGACTTTGAGTCCTCACATGGTTCAGCGAAGGCAGCTCTGAGACCATTTCCTTCCTTCTGCCCCTTCTGGTGCGCTGTTTGCCACGGCGCTTCTTTCCCTGTTTGTGGGGACTGGTGGGTTGAGGGAAGCCTGGCACAGGTGTTTGTGGCTAATCTTCAGGCAAGCTGCCCTGCCTGAAGTAGCAGCAGGAGCTTTGGTCTGGGGTGGCATCTTTCACAACCCCACTGGCCGCCTATCACAGGCTTATCAGAGCCCTGTGAGGACAGGGAAGGGGAAGTACATTGTGCGTGAGGGGGCCTGTGTTTCTACACTGGGCTGTCTAGAAAGGGTTTCCGATCACCAGCATGAGTGAGCGTACGTGTTAGTTCCTGTGGGTGTGCTAATGTCAGAGAAGGTAAAGCCCCTTAGGAAGGGGTGGGCCCGGTCCATGCCTGCCCTCAGGAGCCCATTCCTCTTCTTGGGTCTTCTGACTTCTTGTCCATCCCAAGGCTTAAGATTAGTGTGCCTGGACAGAAACAGGACGAGGCAGGGTGCGCCTGCTCTGTCAGGAAAGGAGTGTGTCAACTCCAGGCTGTGCCGGCCAGACTGGCCTTGCTGACTCTTGTCCTATCTGTTGTTGGGGACCCCCAGGTTGTATATTTTCAAATGCTGAATGCATATTGTGTGGGCGTCTCCTCACCTTCTGGCTTCTGTTTGCATTCCTGTCTCCTCTCACTGGGGGTCAGGAGACAGAAAGGGTTGTGGCTTTGGACTCTCCCTGGGTCATAGCTCGGGGTCTGCAGTGTCCCCTCCTTCGCAGGGGAGCCTAACCCATTTTGAGTTCCTCCTTCCTGCTGAGAGGGAAGTGAGAAGGAGGGGAGCCAGGGACCCTGCCTTCTGGGCTAGGAAGGCTAAAAAAAGCAGAAGTTGTCGGAGTAACCGGCCCCTCTGGCTACCGGCTTGAGTCCCACCATGCAAACCCCAGCAGATTTCCCCAGGGGTGAGAGAGACTCTGACTTCTGTCCCAGAAAGGTGAGGAGATGGGTAATTTGTCTCCACTGGTGTCTGTCATCACGCCTCTGAGCACGGAATAGGTTTGGGGAAAGCTTTCTGTCCCCTGGAGTTTCCGGGTAGCTGCATCTGTCCCCAGTGGGTCTTCTCAGGCAGAGTTAAGCAGCTGACCTCGGGGTGTGGTGAGCAGGAGCTGTGTGGCCTTGGCCTGACCACAGTCATACCTTCTGCCTGTTCCCCCAGATGACTCTGGGGGACTGGTCAGCCTGCAGTGTTCTTGGGGGTTTGATGGCACTGTTGAAACCCTTGGAGTCTCTAAGAGTGACAGCTTGGAATGGGAAGTCCCAGACTGACTTTAGGACTGAGAGACGGCAGGCTTGAGTGTGCAGGAAGTGGGCTCTGGCTCAGTTACCTGCCCACCCTTTCCTGGCACTTGAGGCTGCTGACTGCAGTCAGACAGGACCCAGAGGAGGGACCCGGCTCAGGGCAACTCTGTCATTGGTTTGTCTTGAACTTGAACCACAGTTTCCTGTTCCCTCAGAGGGCTTAGAGGTTTTAGGGATATTTGGATCAGAGTTCACTCAAGACAGCTCTCTTGGCTTCTCTCAATCCTGGGGCCACCTGGGAAGTCCCTGAGAAAGTTCTGGAAGACCTCACAGAGATGGGGTTGAGCACACTCTCAGTGCTGGGGCTGGCAGCTTTTGTTCCTCTTGTCTCTTCCCTA
Organism: Microtus pennsylvanicus; assembly: GCF_037038515.1. Taxonomy (NCBI): domain Eukaryota; kingdom Metazoa; phylum Chordata; class Mammalia; order Rodentia; family Cricetidae; genus Microtus; species Microtus pennsylvanicus. The sequence goes on along the minus strand of NC_134591.1, from coordinate 65,384,347 downwards.
AGCACTGGAGAAAGTACCTACAGCGTTGTCCCCTTGTCCTCTCCTGGGGAATCCCTGCCTCGCTACCTGTCTGGGTCTGCCCTGGCCTGGCTCTCTTCTCTGCTGCAGCTCTGTCTCTCTCGTTGGGCTCCAGGCCCTGTCTCTAACTGATAAGCGCCTGTCTTAGTGAATGGCGTACATGATAAATGTTGAGAGGCTCCCTTGCCTCTGCGTGCTTGGGTCCCTTCTGCCTCTCATAGGCACTGGCTCCCCCCCCCCCCCCCCCCGGTGTAGTGGATATGTGCTGTGTTCTTGCCTCTTGGTTTAGGTCTCCCACCCATCTCTGTGTTGAACATGTGTGTGTGTCTGTCTGTTCGGTAATCGTCCCAATCTATCTCTTGCCACTTGGGGATATGGCGTCATCTTATACTTCCCTGTTTGTTTACTAAATGTGTATATGCTCTATACATACACACATTGTAAATATGTCTTCCGGCCCCTGCCTGATGGGTGTCTGTCCTTGTCTGCTGCTACATGCTAGATGCCTTTCTCTGCCTCCTGAGGACCTTCTCAGGTCCCTACTGTTCTAGGACCTATCTGCTCAGCCCCTGGGCTGGTTTGGGGCTTTCTCTTTGTAGGGAAGATGAAGGAGAGGGCCAGAGGGCAGACCTCAGGCACCGAGGAGGGGGGCAGAGAGAAGAAGGGAACAGAGTGAGGGTGGAAGTCTGGAACTGGGAAACCACAGGCCCTGTGTGATTGGCTGTCTTGGGCCTGGCCCAGCCCCCGCGCCCTCACCCTGCACATCCGCCTTAGGCCCAGCCACCTCCTCGGCAGCCCCAGTGGGTTGTTGCCTACCCTTGCCATGGTGCCGTGGCCCTGCTGGGCGGATGGAGCAGGACCCCAAGCTGCCCCGCCTGCGGCTCAGGGCCCTGCTCCCCTGGCTGCTCAGGAAGCAACGGTCCAGGATCGGCCAGACTCTGCCTGGCCCTGGCCCTGGCTCTGGTCCCCAGCAGGACTCGGTAAGTGTACCCGGATATCTGGTCCTGGCGTGGCAGTAGCCCCTGGAACAGGTGTTTGGGCAGCCAGTGTGGCCCAAATTAGCTTCCGACTCTCTCGGCTGTGCTAGATGCCCGGACCTTGCCCAGACTTGCTTCCTGGGGAAGTAAGGAGGCATCTCAGTGCTTCACGGCAAGACTGGCAGATTGGAAGGCCAGAGAGGTCCCCGCACAACAGTGACCCAACGAGGGCTCCTAGATGCTTATCAAGGGACGTTTGATAGGGCATAGGGTCTCTGGCCTTAACCCTTAGTTGCTCCAAATGGGCATTGAGTGGGTTGACAGGGATGTCTGGGTGACTCTTGGGTCTCAGTGTACCTCAGCCTTATCCATACACCAGAGAGTTTGCCTCATCTCATCCTGACTAGCAAGAAAGGCCTGGCTCTACCTCCCCATTATGAGCTCAAACCTTACTTCCTATTGTGGCAAAACCCAAACAGCTGGGGGGAGGGGAGCCTTAAGGGCGGGCCTGAGTTGGTCCCTACACCAGACCCAAGCCTTGGGTCAACTCATCCTGGTCATGTCTGCACCTTCCTTTGGGTCTGAGCAGGCCCAAGCATCCATGCCACAGGAACAGGGCCTCACTTGAGTTGGCCCTCTGATAGTCGGCCTTCTTGGCCATTGAGACCCTCTTGGTGCTCATGAGCCTGAAGGCTGCTGGGGTAGTGGTCTGTTGGGATGGCTTGGATAAGCTGTATGCCATGTTGCCCTGGAAGGGCCCCAGGCCTACAAAGGGGCCCGGGCCTACCACCTCTGTCCTTCTGTCAGGATGAAGGCGTCCTCAAGGAGATCTCCATCACACACCACGTCAAGGCTGGCTCCGAGAAGGCTGATCCATCCCAATTTGAGCTCCTTAAGGTTCTGGGCCAGGGATCCTTTGGCAAAGTAAGTCAGAGGGCACCTTATTGGGAGGGTACCAGAGGTCATGTCTGAAATAGGGTGTTGGGGGGGCCTTGCAGTCCACCAAAGGATCACAGGTTACCTTTATAACCCAGGGAGAACAGAAAGTCAACTTGGGGTCCCAGAGAACTTATAGGTCAATGTAGTGGGCTTTAAGATGGTTGGGTTAGCTGCCTCTCACCCCCTCCCTGACTTTTCCTGCCCTCTGTCTTCCAGGTCTTCCTGGTGCGCAAGGTCACCCGGCCTGACAGTGGGCACTTGTATGCCATGAAAGTGTTAAAGAAGGCAACGTTGAAAGGTGAGGAAGAGTTCCTCCCTGGGCAGAACTGAAGCTGGGCTCAGGATCAGAGGAAGCCCGGGCTACAGGACTGGAGAGCTGGTGAGGGAGGTGCCTCTGATTTCAGGAGCCTCTAGCGTGGGGGCAGAGAGCAAACCAACCCTCAGCCAGCCCCTCCTTTTCCCTCCTCCAAAACCAAGTGAAGGCAGGTGCCTAGAAGGAAGTAGTGGGGTGCAGAGGCTTGGGGTGGGAGACTCTCAGCCATCACGTTGTTGGGCAAAAGTGTTGTATTGGCAGAGTTGCTTCTATGGTGCTTGGAAGTCTAAGGGAGATCTCTCTGGCCCCATGAGAGAAGAGGCGGGGAGCCTGAGGGTATAGAAGCTGGGGACCCATGAGTTGAGGGCAAGGCCACAGAGTTGGGGGACAGAGAGGTTCAGAAGGGAGCCCCAAGCCAAAGTCGAGAATTCTGGGGACTTAGTGCACGAGGATGGGTCGCTGGCTGTGGGTCAGTTGCTGACTCTGATTGGTCTGGGGGCTGATGTGGCCAGCAAGCAGGTGGAGACCATACTAAGCCTTGGCTGGGAGAGTAACCTGGAGAAAGGGAAGGGTCAGCCTTAAGGACAGATCTGCCCTTGGCCTACCAAGGGCTTTCTGACAGATGCTAGGGGGTTTAGTGTAGTCTGACCGTAGGATCGTCCCTCAGGAGAATTCGTGGGAGTCACAGGGAAAGATGTGGTCCCTACTCATGGGACCGGGTAGGGACTGGGAGAGTCTTCACATGGCCTGGCAGTGAGGTATAGCGATGCTGGGCTTTTGTACATGGATGCCTAGGCCAAGGAGTTGAGGGATGGCCTGTGAAGTCATAGAGGTCAGGTTAGGCAAGGGTTCTGGGGACACTCTGGGGAGTAAGCATAGGACCTGTGCCTTGAAGGATGTTGGGAATTTACCAGAACAAGATGGTAAGGTTTGGACCCCCAAGAAGGAGGAGCCATGAGGTGACTGGAAACGTGAGGTGTGTTTGAAAGTGGCTGGACTGGTTAGCTGCAGCATGGCCCCTGCCACATCTAGGGAGAGAAATAGAAGGATTAAAACAGAGGAAGCAGTGGTGTGGTTGGAAGTCCAGGGCACCCAGCCCACAGGGATGCTTCCTAGAGGTGGTAGGGTTTGAACCCAGTCCACCGAAAACCTGTTGATGGCCAGGATTGGCAGCTTCTGTTCTTTGTCCCTACCAGACATTCATGAGACCCCTAACTGAAGCATGGGAGGTAGAGGCAGGAGGATCAAAAGTTCAAGGCTAGTGCTGGCTACCTAGTGACTTTGAAGCAAGCCTGGGCTACATGGGAACCTGTCTCAAATAATCTTCTCCAGCAATAAAATAAAGAAGAAAAAACATCCGTAAACAAAGCTTGTTAAGAATGTCTACTTAGACCACCCAAGAACCGCATTTTAGCATGGCCTTAGGAATTCCCGTGGAAATGGGAAGGGTTGATAAAGGACCTCAGGAAATAGGGCACCCTGGGGCACAACTGGGCAAGACACCAGAACTCTTCCTGGACTCTGTGAGTAGCGAGAGCAAGAGCAGGCCAAGAAGCCAGGGCAGTGTGGGGAGGAAGGGGGAAACCGAGTGCCCCGAGGGTGCGGACTTGGAAGGCTGAGTGGGAAGTGGCCCATAGGGTCGGGCTTGGGGAGGCTGTGTTGGGTGTAGACTTTTAGTGACCTCTCTTCTCCTCTGGCCAGTGCGTGACCGCGTTCGGACCAAGATGGAAAGAGACATCCTGGCTGATGTGAACCACCCTTTCGTGGTGAAGCTGCACTATGGTGAGATCACAGACCCTGCCCAAGTGCCACCCCACTCCTCAGTGTCTACCTTTGCCGGCGACCTGCCTCATTCCTTGTCCCACCTCTCACGGGCCAGGCCCAGGAGCCAGGGACAGAGGCATAGGTCACAGGCCCAGCTGACTCCGCCTTGGCTTCTGTCCTCCCTCAGCCTTCCAGACTGAGGGCAAACTCTATCTCATTCTGGACTTCCTGCGTGGTGGTGACCTGTTCACACGACTGTCAAAGGAGGTAAGCCAACATCCCACTGCCAGGGATGCAGTACAGAGTCCAGTCCCGGGGTCCTGTGAAGCCCATTCTCAGTGTGGCCTAGGCCTGTAACCTCCCGGCTGCAATAAATGTCACACCGGCCCTGAAAGAGAGGCCACCCCTGGCAGTGCCTCTGCGAGTTCCTCTGAGGATAGGCTGAGGATGAACGACACCACTGTGGCCTCTAGCTGCTAAGGGAATCTCCCAACGCTTGAGGTGGAGTGCCACGGTCTGTGCTGGTCTAGGGAAAGAAGCCCAAGCCCGCCCAGGAAACTAGACTTAAGGTTCTTGCTGGGCAGTGATGGTGTACACTTTTAATCCTAGCACCTGTGAGGCAGAGGCAGGAAGATCTCTGAATTCAAGACCAGCCTGCCTGGTCTACAGAGTGAGTTCCAGGACAGCAATAGATACACAGAGAAACCCTGTCTCAAAAAACTAAAAAACCAAACCAAACCAAATAAAAAACAATAAAAGGCATAAGTTTCTTATACTGTCGTTCATATAAAAGAATATAATATAAAGGACCCAATATAAAAGGATGTGAACTTGATTTTTAAAGAATCGGGACCATTAATACAATTCTTTGGAGGGAGAGAACCAAGCTTGGCCAGGCATGCTGGTGCAGGCCTGCCTTCCCAGCTGCTTGAGGCTGAGGTGGCTGGATTACAAGATGAAGGCCTCCCTGAGCAACGAAGAGTAAACAGGGCTCAGGATGTAACATGGTGGTCGAGAGTTTGTCTAGTATGTGCAGGGCCTGATTCACTCACTAGAAATAAAAAATAATAATGCACACTTTCTTAGAAATAAAATACCTGGAGCTGGGCGGTGGTGGCGCACGCCTTTAATCCCAGCACTCGGGAGGCAGAGACAGGCGGATCTCTGTGAGTTTGAGGTCAGCCTGGTCTACAGAGTGAGTTCCAGGACAGCTAGGGAAACCCTGTCTTGAAAAACAAAACAAAAGACAAAACAGAAGAAAACAACAAGAAAACAACGGATGTGTGTGTATTGGGACATATGCACACAGATGTGTGGACATGCGTGTATGTGGAGGTCAGAGGACAGCTCGTGAGAGAGAATTGGTTCTCCTTCCATCATGGGGGTTGGTTCCAGGAGGATAGAACTCCCACTGCATTGTCTCACTTACTCAGAACCAAACTTTCAGTATTTGAAAAGTTAACGCTTAATTAGGCGATCCGTTTTCATGATTCAAAAGTAAACATTAGTGGTACAGTCTCGTTACTACAGCTCCCTCTAGCTCCCCCCACCTCCGTTGTTTTCCAGATAGGGGTTCTCTGTATAGCTCTCTGTATAGCTCTCACTGCCCAGCAAGAACCTTAAGTCTAGTTTCCTGGGCGGGTTTGGGCTTCTTTCCCTAGACCAGCACAGACCGTGGCACTCCACCTCAAGCGTTGGGAGATTCCCTTAGCAGCTAGAGGCCACAGTGGTGTCACATATAGCTGTCCTGCAACTCGCCCTGCCGACCAGGCTGGCCTCGAACTCCCAGAGATCCCCCTGCCTCTGCCTCCCAAGTGCTGGGATTAAAGGCGTGTGCCACCACCGTCCAACTCTTATTTAACCATCTCAGGTTCCTTTTTTTTTTTTTTAATTTATTTTTATTAATTGTGTATACAGCATCTGCCTGCATCCCTGCAGGCCAGAAGAGGGCACCAGATCTCATTATAGATGGTTGTGAGCCACCATGTGGTTGCTGGGAATTGAACTCAGGACCTCTGGAAGAACAGTCAGTGCTCTTAACCTCTGAGCCATCTCTCAGCCCTCAGGTTCCTTTTATAAATACATTTTGAACATAATCTGAGTCTCTACACCCACTCTCTTACCTGAGAAGGATTAGTTTCTGTACACTGTGCTAGGCTTGGCCTCTCAAATCAGTAAATCTCGGGTTGTTCTGTATCGGGATGCGGAAAAACTCACTGTTCTACGTTACAGCTGCGTAGCTCTTGATTCTGCCCGGGAGAGGCAGTTAATTCTAGTCTTTTACTCCTGGGTACTTGGATTGTTTTACTCTTTGCTGTTTCCGAACTTTAGCACAGTGAGTGACTTGTGTATTGGAGAAAGGTATGTGGCATTGCACTGTGTCCCCAGGGCAGACCCTCAACACCATTGCACTATGTCCCCAGGGCAGACCCTCAACACCTGTGGCTGCTCCGTAGCCCGGCTCTTAGGGAACAGGATGTCCTGGCTGAAGCATGTCTCTCTCCCTGCAACAGGTTATGTTTACAGAAGAGGATGTCAAGTTTTACCTGGCTGAACTGGCACTGGGTCTGGACCACTTGCACAGCTTGGGCATCATTTACAGAGACCTCAAGCCTGAGAAGTGAGTGAAACTCTTGGCCTCTCCACAGGGTACGGAGCAGGGCCACTCGAATGGAGGTGGCTTGGCTCTCCTTTTTGGGGCTATCAGGGAGTGGTTGGAGGGGTCGTGGCAGCAGCAAATTGACCTTAGGTAATTCGGGACTGCCTGATCCGTAGTGCTATTACCAAAGGCCACCAGGCAGCTGTGTCATGTGTCCCATCCTGTCTAGTGACGTCAGAGATGCTGCCGTTAAAGATCACATCCTGATAAGTCTCTCCTGTGGTTTTCCATAGTTTACAAATGCAATGCCTTCCGGTGCTACCTTAAGAGGTAGGACAGTCTGGTGGTCGAGGTAGTCACACCCCAAGTCAGGCATTATGGTGCACGGCTGTGGTCCTAGCTGCTAAAGAGACTAAGTCCAAGAGTTTGAAGCCAGCCTGTGCAATATAGTAGATGCTGTGCTTAAAAGAAAGACAGGTTCCTCAGACATTTATATCCTGTGGAGGAGAGTTACTTTCCTGAGATGTAGTTTTCCCTTTAGCAAAATGGGGCCCTAATGTCACTGCCGGGCCTCCGTTCTACCACTCTGCCATTGGGTAGATTTCGACCAAGCCCTTCTTCTGGGCAGGCCCAATTTCCTCCATCCCATGGTACCACCCGAACCCACATAGTGTCTGCTGCTAAGGCTCCTGACCCATCTCTCTGTTACAGCATCCTTTTGGATGAGGAGGGCCACATCAAACTCACCGGTGAGTGAAGTGTATTGGACTCCAGGGAAGGATGGGAGGGGTCCTGATAGGTCTTAGCTGAGGTCTGGGAGCTCCCTCTGCTACCTCAGAGATGGTGTCAGTTATATACACGAATCCAAAGCCCAGGCCTGGCTATGTTATTTATTTTGTTTTGTGTGTATGGGGATTTTGCCTGTGTGTGTGTCTGTGTCCCTCATGTGTGCATTGCCCACAGAAGCCAGCGTCCCCTGGAACTGGTCGTTAGCCATCATATGGGAGCTGGGAATCAAACCTGGGCTCTCTGAAAGAACAGCTGGTGCTCTTAATTACAGGGCCACCTTTCAAAGCCCCCAGGTCCCAGTTTAGAATCACAGCTCCCCACCACTACCTTCAAATACCCGTGGGTTTCAGCTTTCTCTTGGTATCATGGAGGTGATCCCCTGTTCTGGCCAGGGAGCTCAATGTGATAGCAATGAGGATGGCAGGGGTCCTAAAGATGGCTTCTCTGCCTTCCATGCTACAGACTTTGGCCTGAGCAAGGAGGCCATTGACCACGAGAAGAAGGCCTATTCGTTCTGCGGGACAGTGGAGTACATGGCCCCCGAGGTGGTCAACCGCCAGGGCCACACCCACAGTGCAGATTGGTGGTCCTATGGGGTGTTGATGGTGAGTGTCCTGGCAAGAGTAAATGATCCGGTCCCAGACTCAGGACTCAGTTTCCCTGTGTGTACAGTGAAGAAGGATCGTCCGGCCCTCCCTCGTCTCCCAGCTACACGTGCCTCGCCCTGCACACCTGCACCATCTCCCTGGGAGATGCACGGGCTTCAGTCCACCCAGAGTGCCCTGCACCTGACGAGGGGTTTCTCCTCAGTTTCCAGCGTCAGTGCTGTTTCTGGAATCTAGGTTGGGATGGGGGCAGAAGCAGGCACGGTCCTCGCTCCGGGTCGACTCTAAAGTCCAACAGGCCAGCAAAAATCCTGGAACTGGAATAGCCTGGGAAGGAGGAAGAAGGTGTGGGAGACAGAGATCAAAATTGCACCCTTTTTGTCCTGCAGTTTGAGATGCTGACAGGCTCCCTGCCCTTCCAGGGGAAGGACCGGAAAGAGACCATGACCTTGATTTTGAAGTAAGCGCCAATGCTGCCCTGGCACCAGTATGGTCTTCCTACTCCTACCCCAGTTTTGGGGCCAGAGAGTCACCTTTTCCCACAAACCTTTGTCTACCAGGGCTAGAGGGAGGTATCCCCTGCCTCCACAGACCCTTGCCATCTACTGGGGCCAGTGAGAGGTGTCCCCTGACTCCACAGACCCTTGCCATCTACCGGGGCCAGTGGGAGGTGTCCCCTGCCTCCACAGACCCTTGCCATCTACCATGGCCAGTAGGAGGTATCCCCTGCCTCCACAGACCCTTGCCATCTACCGGGGCCAGTGGGAGGTGTCCCCTGACTCCACAGACCCTTGCCATCTACCGGGGCCAATGGGAGGTGTCCCCTGACTCCACAGACCCTTGTTGTCTACCAGGGCCAGTGGGAGGTACCCTAAAGTCTTTGGGAGGTGAGTTAGTGGCTGGCTTCTCTGGACCGAGCTGGGAAAAAGACCTGGACAAAGGGAAGGGGCTCTGGGGCTTCTGGGGTGGGACTTGTCACTCATGAGACCTGCGGCTGTTCCAGGGCGAAGCTAGGCATGCCCCAGTTTCTGAGCACAGAAGCCCAGAGCCTCCTGCGAGCCCTGTTTAAGAGGAATCCTGCCAATCGGCTTGGTAAGCAACCCCAGCTCAGGGGAGGGGGCATGGCAGTGGGGAACAGGGTACAGCTGCAGCCTAGGCCACAGGGCCACATCGGGGACTGAAAGGAACCGTTGTGCTTTGTGTGAGCAGACAATGCTGCTGGCCACCCTGTTTTCTGGCTCCATGTGTGGTGTTGGGAGGGTGACCTGTGTGTAGGGGGAAGGCAGGAACTGAGTCATCCCTACCCACTCAGGGACAAGGACAGAGGCCCCCACACAACTTCTCTGCCAAAGTTGCTGGCTCAGGAGAAGGCACACGAGCTCAGGAGTGAGAAAGGTCCCAGGACTAGCTGTGACTGTCCCCACTTCCTGGCACCTAGCAGGCACTGTAAATATTTGTTGAGTGATTGGGTACCGTTTATGAGCTCCGTGATTGGGCAGGTGACTTTACCACTCTGAGCCCCAAGTCTCTTGTGTTGGTGGAGACGGTGATCCCAGCCTGGCTCCCCAGGTTCTTTGAGTCAGAGAAGGAGGCGCCTGTCGCATACTGGAGTCTACAGTGTTTGTTGACTTTTTAATTGCCCAGTCCAAGTCCCTGTGTTGAACTGAACAAGAGTTTGTCTCAGGGATGAAGAAGGCAGTAGGAGAAGGACAGAGATGGGACCTTGCTAGAGCTCAGAAGTCTAGCTTCTGTCCCGACTGTCACTTGGACAGGTCGCCTGTCCTGCCTGGTCCTTCCTTCTGTCTGTACACTGGGACTTGGTCATCAGAGGCCCCGTAAAGTAGAGGGTGCTGAGTGGGCTGAGGGCTTCAGGATGATGGGTGCAGATACAAGGCAGGGCGGGCCTAGCCTGAGCCTGTGCGCTGCTGCAGCAGCCGGTCCAGAGTTGGGGGACAGGCTCCGTGTCTGAGGTTGGACCTTCATTTGGCTTCTTTCAGGCTCGGGTCCTGACGGGGCAGAGGAAATTAAGAGGCATGTCTTCTACTCCTCCATTGACTGGAATGTGAGTGAATTTGTTCACACCATGGCTGTCTGGGGGACACAGGAAGGGTGGGAAACAGGGCCTCTGCCAACTAGGACCTCAGATGTGGGAGATAGAAGGTGAGCAGCCCTTGAAATGCCCTTGGAGGGCAACGCCATGCCCTGTGGGACGCGACTGGTCTCCCAAGGCCTCGGATTCACTGTTACTACTGGGCTAGCCTCCACTCCTCCTGCTGGAGTCACCATGGTGACTAGAGCACACACCCCCACCTTGCAGAAGCTCTACCGTCGTGAGATCAAGCCACCTTTCAAGCCAGCTGTGGCCCAGCCCGATGACACCTTCTACTTTGACACTGAGTTTACGTCCCGCACACCCCGGGGTATGTCCCTGATCTGGTTAGTCTGTCTGGGGCTGGGCCCAGTAAGCAGATCTTTGGGGGAATCCTGGGATACAGAGGCGACCAAGGACTCTGGGAGCTCAGGTGTGTGGGTAGAAAGGCAGTCTCTGGCTCCGAGGGATTTATACTCATCCTGGTCTCATACTGCCTGGCTGCCTCTCTGTGGCTCTATGGGCCTCTTTGTTCCTGGGAGAGAGAATGAGATGTGGGGGTGGTTTAGGGCACAACAGGAAAGTCGGGACCCCTGCCCCAGGCATCTTCCAGCCTGCTGGGAAGACTAACCAGCTCAGGCCTCCACTCGCATCAGACGTGAGGAACCTGACCTAGCAAACCCGTGACAGGGATAGAGCCTGGCAGAGCAGAGGTGGCAGTACCCACAGGTTGGGCAAATGTAAGAATGGATGTCGGCTTCTGGTGCTGAGGCACCTTGGCTCATCTGGGACATTCAGACAGCCACAGACCTGCCTCGGTGGCTACCGAAAGCCAGTGTGGGGGCTTCCGGGAAGGAGCGTAGGAGAGCTGATGCTCTGGCCAGATACTGCCAGTGGATGGGGACTTGCGTGTTGGTTCTGCAATGCCTTCCTGGAGGGTGATTTTTTTTTTCTGTGTGGCTGGCACACTGCCGAGGACAGCAAGCCCTTCTGAGCTGTGTATCTCTTTATCCTCCAAGTCCATCCCAGGTCCCTGCTGTGTATCGGCCTTAGGAGAGAATGGGCAGACCTGGAATAGCGGCACATAAGTCGAAACCACATGGCTCAGGCTGTCAGTGGGAAGGAGATTCTAGATGGTCAGAGAAGCAGCCTCAGGCAGCGTTCTCGGGAGGGCTTATGAACTAAGCCTTGAATGATGGACAAGGAGTAGACTATCTAATCCAGAGGAACAGTGTGTGTGGCCGCTCCGAGGCTCTTTTGAGAATGTGGAGCTCCACTGTGGCCGAGCTGCCAAAGGGAAGGAGGGGGCCACGTGGATCTCACTTGCCAGGTGGTGGAGAGCATCCCGCTGGCAGGTGCAGAGGCCAGGTGGCCAGCAGACTGTGTGGTTGTGACTGTTCCTCTCACTGTGCTCACAATAGAGAGAGAGGTGGACCTGAGATGGGGAGGCTATGGGGGAGGCATGGTGCATCTGGCCTGAGCTGGGGGCCCTATCTGGGAGTCTCCCATTCCTCGTGTGGCAGGGCAAGGATGGTCTAAGTGACGTTTATGTGTTTATATTGTATGCATTAGCTGTTTGGGGTTTCTGTAGCTCAGGCTAGCTTGGAACTCTGTGTGTCACCCAGACTGGCCTCAAACTAGCAGCAATCCTCCTGCCTCGAGCTCTGAGGGCCGGGACTGCAGCGTGTGCGACCGTACCAGGCTTGTTTATTTATTCCCTTAGTGTGTGAACAGAAAAATGGAGTAAGAGGAGGAGGCCATGACTGCCTCTAAAGCATGGAGGTCTTCATTGCAGATAGGAGGGAGAAAGCAGGCGCGGAAGAGTCCAGGCAGAACATGGCAGCAGACTAAATCAGACCATGAGAGGAGAGAAGGGGAGGGAGAGCAAGAGAGGAGCCTGACCAAGAGGGATCCCTACCCCCAAACAGACCTAGAGACTGGGGTAGCCAAAATGGTTGAGTTATCTCAGGGTCAGAATGGGGGAAGGAAAGTGGAAGCCCAGCCCCTGGGAGGGAGGAGCTTAGGGTAGGGGGCGTGGTGAGGAGTGCTGGGAAGAGCCACAGGCACTGAAACTTGCTTGTCCCAGGTTTTCTTGACACCTAACAGTACACGTTTTTGTGTTTCTTCTGTGGTACTGGGAATCAGACCCAGGACATCGAATGTTCTAGGCAAGTACTATACCACTGAGCTCCACATGTGAACAGATAGGCAAAGTCCTGGCGTGGACGGCCTTAAACATGCTCCCGGCATGGCTGCCTGCCTTGGATCAAGGGTACCCCCTTCACTCCCATGTCCCCTCCTCTCAACAGACTCTCCAGGCATCCCCCCCAGTGCCGGTGCCCATCAACTGTTCCGTGGCTTCAGCTTCGTGGCCACTGGCCTGATGGAGGACGACGGCAAGCCCCGGACCTCTCAGGCCCCCCTGCACTCGGTAGTACAGGTGAGAAGGTGGGGGGCTGCCCCCCAGTTGCCCATTTCCATGCAGAAAGCACAGCAGGAAAGCTGAGAACACAGGCTCCGGAGCTGAACAGGTCACACTTCTCTGGGACCCAAGCAACCTCTAAGCTCCTGGACCCTCACTGTCCTCAGGTGTAAGCCTATTAGTGAAACACAGTCGGGGACACCTGTCTCCTGTCTCGGAGTGGAGCGGCCCTGATCCTCGGCCAGAATCAGAGAGAGAAACTTCTTAGCAGGAATGCCAGATACTGCCCTGAGGGTGGAATGAGGGAGTGGCTCAGGTGTCCCCGCTACGAGTAGGCAATGTGTGTGTGTGTGTGTTCACATTCACCCCTCCTTTGTGCACAGAGAAAATAATTAGATGTCGGAGCTTAAGGCCGGGGCTTATTACATACAAGGCGAGCAGGCTCTGGAGGAGACGCTGGCCTCAGTTTCCTCCTCTGTAAATGGGTGATAATAGAACCTTCCTCTGCTGTGTCTTAAGGCTTTCCGGAGCTGATGTTGAAGTTAAGATCACCATGTAATTCCTTTTCTTGTTTGTTTGAGAAAGGGTCTCACTAAATAGGTTAAATACCTTGTCTGATCTGAAACTCTTTATTGTGGACCAAGGTGGCCTTGGTTTCACAGAGATCCAAAGGTCTCTTCCTCTGGAAGGCTAGAATTAAAGGCATGTGCCACCATTCCTGCCCACTAGGTAATTTCTCACCTAAATTGGGATGTCTATGCAGGACAAACCTTAACCAGACTAGCCAGCATAAGCCAGGGTTGTCTATAAGGTATGTTGAGACTCTTCCAGAGGTCCTGTGTTCTATTCCCAGCACCCATCCAGCAGCTCACAGCCATCCATAACTGTAATCCCATGGTATCTGGTGCCCTCTTTTAATGTACGGATGAAATACCCATATTCATAATATACATAAATAAATCTTTTAAAAAATCACCTTGAGACTTGAGCTGAAGAAGTGCCTCACTAATTAAGAGCACTTGTTGCTCTAGCAGGGAACCTGGGTTCAGTTCCCTGCATCCCCACGCAGCTCACAACTATCACACAACTATCTCTAACTCCAGCTTCAGGGAATCTGACGACCTCTTCTGGTACAGGCATCCACCCACGCATAACATACATCCACCTGCTTAAATTTAAAAATGAATAAATCTTAAATGTATGTGTGTGTATGTATATATATATATATATTTATATATATGGTTTTTCAACATAGGGTAGCCCAGGTTGGCCTCAAACTCACAGAGATCCACCTGTCTCTGCCGCCCAAGTGCTGGGATTAAAGGTGTGCACCATCACTACCAAGCTCAATATATTTATCTTTATATAAAGTATATGCCAACCTTTAGACATGATGGTATAGACCCAGATACCCCAAGAACAGGAGCCCATTACTTAAAGCTGCATTAAATGGAAGTCCTAAGATATAGTTGGGTTTTTATCCAGCTTAGGTCTACGCAGGGTTTTAAAACCTTGCACTTCTCAGTGTCCGGTTCTCCTGGTCTGTCCTCTTCCATTTTGTTGTTTCGTGCATTGCTGTGTCCCCCATCTTCCCCTGCTTGGGCTACCCTGTGACTGTACACCGCGGTGAGTGTGCCCTGTGACTGTACACCGTGGTGAGTGTGCCCTGTGACTGTAGACTGCTGTGAGTGTGCCCTGTGACTGTACACCGTGGTGAGTGTGCCCTGTGACTGTACACCGCGGTGAGTGTGCCCTGTGACTGTACACCGTGGTGAGTGTGCCCTGTGACTGTACACCGCGGTGAGTGTGCCCTGTGACTGTACACCGTGGTGAGTGTGCCCTGTGACTGTACACCGTGGTGAGTGTGCCCTGTGACTGTACACCGTGGTGAGTGTGCCCTGTGACTGTAGACTGCTGTGAGTGTGCCCTGTGACTGTACACCGTGGTGAGTGTGCCCTGTGACTGTACACCGTGGTGAGTGTGCCCTGTGACTGTACACCGTGGTGAGTGTGCCCTGTGACTGTACACCGTGGTGAGTGTGCCCCTGTGACTGTACACCGTGGTGAGTGTGCCCTGTGACTGTACACCGTGGTGAGTGTGCCCTGTGACTGTACACCGTGGTGAGTGTGCCCTGTGACTGTAGACCGCTGTGAGTGTGCCCTGTGACTGTACACCGTGGTGAGTGTGCCCTGTGACTGTACACCGTGGTGAGTGTGCCCTGTGACTGTACACCGCGGTGAGTGTGCCCTGTGACTGTACACCGTGGTGAGTGTGCCCTGTGACTGTAGACTGCTGTGAGTGTGCCCTGTGACTGTAGACTGCTGTGAGTGTGCCCTGTGACTGTAGACTGCGGTGAGTGTGCCCTGTGACTGTACACCGCGGTGAGTGTGCCCTGTGACTGTACACCGCGGTGAGTGTGCCCTGTGACTGTACACCGTGGTGAGTGTGCCCTGTGACTGTACACCGTGGTGAGTGTGCCCTGTGACTGTACACCGCGGTGAGTGTGCCCTGTGACTGTACACCGTGGTGAGTGTGCCCTGTGACTGTACACCGTGGTGAGTGTGCCCTGTGACTGTACACCGCGGTGAGTGTGCCCTGTGACTGTACACCGCGGTGAGTGTGCCCTGTGACTGTACACCGCGGTGAGTGTGCCCTGTGACTGTACACCGTGGTGAGTGTGCCCTGTGACTGTAGACTGCTGTGAGTGTGCCCTGTGACTGTACACCGTGGTGAGTGTGCCCTGTGACTGTAGACTGCGGTGAGTGTGCCCTGTGACTGTACACCGCGGTGAGTGTGCCCTGTGACTGTACACCGTGGTGAGTGTGCCCTGTGACTGTACACCGCGGTGAGTGTGCCCTGTGACTGTACACCGTGGTGAGTGTGCCCTGTGACTGTAGACTGCTGTGAGTGTGCCCTGTGACTGTACACCGTGGTGAGTGTGCCCTGTGACTGTACACCGTGGTGAGTGTGCCCTGTGACTGTACACCGTGGTGAGTGTGCCCTGTGACTGTACACCGTGGTGAGTGTGCCCTGTGACTGTACACCGTGGTGAGTGTGCCCTGTGACTGTACACCATGGTGAGTGTGCCCTGTGACTGTACACCGTGGTGAGTGTGCCCTGTGACTGTACACCGTGGTGAGTGTGCCCTGTGACTGTACACCGCGGTGAGTGTGCCCTGTGACTGTAGACTGCTGTGAGTGTGCCCATTGCAGAGTAGAAACTGAGGCTCAGTTAGGGGCAGGTTCTTTTGTTTTCCAAGACAGGGTTTCTTGGTACCTGTCTTGGAACTAGCTCTGTAGACCAGGCTGGCCTCAAACTCATAGAGCTCCTTCTGCCTCTGCCTCCCAAGTGCTGTGATTAAGGCGTGCGTCACCACTGCCTGGCGGGGCAGGTTCTTGACTGAGGTCACAGCAGATAACATTTAGGCCTTGTGACTCTCCTTTCTGCATGCCATCTTTACTGAGGCAAGGCCTGATCTTAGGCATGACCCCTGGACTGGGGCACCTGGGGTCAAGCTGACTCTTGTCTCCTGCAGCAACTCCATGGGAAGAACTTAGTTTTCAGTGATGGCTACGTGGTAAAAGAAACCATCGGCGTGGGCTCCTATTCTGTGTGTAAGCGATGTGTCCACAAGGCCACCAACATGGAGTACGCTGTCAAGGTCGGCTTCCCAACCATATCTCTGAGGCTGCTGGGTTGGGGGTGAGGCCAGTGTACCCGTGGCACTTTGATGGGAGGGTCTGTGGATTATGGCAGGCATGGGACTGGTTCTCCTTGTCCCTGTAGTACGGGCTTCATGGCAGAGAGAATCAGATCATGGGGTCTGTGCTCCTGATAGTGACGTGTCTCCTGCTGTCTTCAGGTTATTGACAAGAGCAAACGAGATCCCTCAGAGGAGATCGAGATTCTTCTTCGGTATGGACAGCACCCCAACATCATCACTCTGAAAGATGTGAGTGGGGAGGGGTCCTCGTTGGTGACATCAGGGCCCCTTTCCAATGCTCATGAGAAGAGGCAGGGGTCTCTGAGGCGTTCCTGGAGCCCTCTTTAACCACCAGGGACGAGGCCAGCGTCCACTGCCCAGCAGTGGTGGCCTGGAAAGGTGGAGCCCCAGCAGAGTCACTGCAGTGTGGCAGAACCCAGCCCTAAGACTTCTTTGTCGGGAGACCTGGCGGCCGAGGGCCGCCACCTGATGGCGAGGTGTCTGGCAGGTGTATGATGATGGCAAACACGTGTACCTGGTGACAGAGCTGATGAGGGGCGGTGAGCTGCTGGATAAGATCCTGCGGCAGAAGTTCTTCTCGGAGCGGGAGGCCAGCTTCGTCCTGCATACCATCAGCAAGACCGTGGAGTATTTGCATTCCCAGGGGGTAAGTCTCGATGATGAGGGCAGAGTGTGAGAACTGGCTGCCTCAGGAGTGGCAGTCTCCAAATTACCAGTCAGAGGGGACCAGGGCTGGGTAGGTGGGAGGAAGAGATGAGGCCAGGCACAGGAGCATTTGGCCAGCACCTACCATGTGCCATCTGCCTTGCTAAGGTTTAATGTAAGGGAAAGCTTCCTTTGTTATTCCATTTGGATTTCCATAAAATCCTGAATTAGATGACCCTCGGCAGGTCAGAAGTCTGAATGTAAGGTTGCTTCCCTGAGATCACACCACGGGTGGGGTAGGGGAACTGGAAGTTGAGGGGAAGAGTAGATTTTGTTTGGAAGGTACAAGGGTCCCTGTGGGGCACTTTGAAGCTTCAAAGAGGGAGAGGTTGGTCCAGGTGCTAAGGAAGAGGGAGTGGGTGGGGCCAAGGAGCAGGGTGTGGCCTTCTTTGTTGATTGATGCTGCCCTGGGTGAAAAGCCAAGTGGGAGGCTAAAGTTCCTCGTAGTTGAGTCACTTTTCAGTTCTCTCTAGGTCATGGGATGCTTTGGGTGCTTCTGATCAGTGAGAGGGTTAGGAGTGACGTCAGTCTGGGGTCATGTGCCTTTAATCCCAGCACTGAAGAGGCAGAGGCAGATGAATCTCTCTGACTTTGAGACCAGCCTGGGGTACCTATCCAAGTGTGGGGGGCAGGGGGACACCACAGTAAATCAGACATGGCAGCCCGCCTTTAATCCCAGCACTTAAGAGGCCAAGCCAAGGGAAAAGGATCATCACAAATTGGCAGAGAGCCTAGGGTGTGTGCCACCACCCCCTCACATGTATACATGTATGTATATGTAAGATAGCACCTATATAAATGCTATCTTACATATACATACATACCTTGCAGGGAGTGGGAATAAGGCTCGGAAGGCCAACCAAGGTCTGAGATCCAAATGAATTATGTAGAAGGCTTAACTAGTTTTTGTTTGTTGTTTTGTTGTAGGTTTGTATTTTGAGACAGGGTTTCTCTATGTAACTCACTCAGTAGATCAGGCTGGCCTTGAACTCAGAGATCCACCTGCCTCTGCCTCAAGAGCGCTCCTTTAAAGGTGCGCGCTATCATGCCCTGCTTTTGTTTATCGTTTTGAGACAAGGTCTTGTAATATAACCTAGGCTAGCCTGAAACTTGCTGTGTAGCCCAGGCTGATCCTGAACTCACTATTCAACCTCACCAGGCTGGCCTGGAACTCATAGAGATCAACCTGCCTCATCCTCCCCAGGGATGGGATTATAGACATGAGTACCAAAATCCAGCAAGAGTACTTAACTATTACAGGCCACTGGCCTCCAAGAATTCTTTTTCTTTGTCCTTAACAGGCTGTCTATAGAGGAGGACTCTGGAAAAGGGGGCTTATTGTGACATAGCCTCCAGGTCCATGTTTTAGTGACTGGGATGGAAGTAGGTAGGGGTCATGATGTCCTCACGGGTGCGCAGACTCAGGATCTCTTCTGCTCATACCTAGGGGTCAATCACAGGACCTGGGCTGGTTATGTAGAACAGACGGGCTCCCGTTTGTACTTATGCGCTGGTTCTTCTTTCGCAGGATGATCTGGTCGCTATGGGTTATGTTAGGCAATGGGGGCGGGGAGCAAGCTCGCTTGTCCTCTCAGTGTGACATTGTCCTTGACCCTGCATGGCATCCACAGACACAGCCTCCCCTGATTATTCAAGCCAGGAGGGAGCAACCCCACTTCCTCGTCAGGAAGCCCTCATCTTAATGGATTTATCCTCTCAGAGTCTTTGGATTGAGTATTTTGCTAGACTTGAAAAAGCGGCAGCGTTTGATTACGTGGAACTTGCTAGGAGAATTCTTTCACACTTGTTTATTAATTTCATACGTGGGTGCACGTGTGTCCCGGTGCACGCATGGAGGTCGGAGGACAACTTGTGGAAGTCACTGATCCTCTTTCAACTTGTAGGGATCGAACTTGGGTCATAAGACTTGCCTGCAAGTGCCCTTACCAACGGAACCATCTCAGAGGCCCAGCATTCTTTTATAGGGGACTTTACCTCATAACCAAAGCTTCGGTTTGGTTGGCACGTGTCTTTCATATTTGAAGTGGCTTTGGTTTCTCGAATGGCCAACGCAAGCAGACTAATACTTGAATATGTCAGATCAAAGACATATTCCCTTTTCCTGTTTCATTCTCAAGTTAATACTGGTTGGCGCTCCCCTGAAGGCTTTGCTTCAGTGGTGGAGAGAGTGCTTGTCTGCTGTATTTGAGGCCCTGAGTTCCGGTCACGGTACTTGGGGGGTGGGGCACACACGTGGTGGCACATGCGTGTAACTCTAGCACTCAGGCACTTTTCCCAGCTGGACCCCGCCCCCTCTGTGCCAGCCGTGGTGAGGCACGGTTCCCGTCAGACTTACTCATTTCTTAGGTTGCTAGGGCAGGGCAAGATCACAAACTTCCCTATCCCTGTTCCCCAAAAGTGCTCTCTGTGCCACACTAACCTGAAAAGATCCTGCGGCCATGGTCAGGGCTGAGTTCAAGTCCTGCCCTTGTTTCTCAGTTTTTCTCTCAGGGTCTGCTTCCTCCTGAAAAATGTCACCTACCGCTGGGCGGTGGTGGCGCACGCCTTTAATCCCAGCACTTGGGAGGCAGAGGCAGGCGGATCTCTGTGAGTTCGAGACCAGCCTGGTCTACAGAGCTAGTTCCAGGACAGGCTCCAAAGCCACAGAGAAACCCTGTCTCGAAAAAACAAAAAAAAAAAAAAAAGTCACCTACCCAGATACTGAGGTGTGGTGAGATCTTGACTGTGAAATGACATTTTTTAAAAGGCTTCTGTGTCTGTGAGATTGTTTGTGTGCGTACCTACATGTGG
The DNA here is from genome assembly GCF_037038515.1 of Microtus pennsylvanicus. Lineage (NCBI taxonomy): Eukaryota > Metazoa > Chordata > Mammalia > Rodentia > Cricetidae > Microtus > Microtus pennsylvanicus. The sequence goes on along the minus strand of NC_134591.1, from coordinate 65,364,592 downwards.
GGGCAGGAGAGGGTGTTACATATTCTTTGTTGCTCCGTCTCTTCCTTTCGGGCAGGGTCTCTCCCTTTCCCTAGGGCTCACATTTTCTTGGCTAGGTTGGAAGGCAGCCAGCTCTATCAATCACCTGTCTCTGCCAGCCCCACTTGGAAATGGGGTTACAGGCACAGCACAGTTTCTTCTGTAGGTTCTGGGATCTAAAACCTACTGTGGTCCTCACGATTGTTCTGCCAGGGTTGTGTTTTTGAGGGAAGGATGGGGTTTGAGGCAGAGTTTCTTTGTGTAGCTCTGGCTGTCCTGGAATTAGCTCTGTAGATCCGCCTGTCTCTGCCTCCTGAGTGCTGGGATTAAGCCATCTTTCTAGTTTGCTTCTGTTGGTTGGGTGGTTGACTGTTTACAGGAAAGTGTATTTCAGGTTGGCCTCTAACTTACTGTGTAGTCAAGGGTGAACGTGAACTTGTGATCCTCCTGCAGGGTCCTCCATTTTTTCTTTACATTTTTATTATATTTTCTGTGTGTATGTGCATGCATGTATTCATGCTGTGGCACATGCATGTGGCAGTCAGAGAACAACTTATGGGAGTAGATTCTCCATGTGGAGTCTGATCACACTCAGGCATCATACTTGACAGTGCTCAGCCATCTCACTGACCCCTTGACTCCCTCTGGCAACAGCAGAGTCTCAGGGCTGGTGATGGTGTTGGGGACAGGATTCCTGACAGGAGAGGGGCTGAGAGCGCCTGGGCCGAGCCAGCAGTTTGATGAAATAGTAGAGAAGTACAGGGAAAGAAGAATATTTAAAAAAAAAAAGGAAGAAGAAAAGGGAAGAGGACCCCTACCGTAGGAAGGAGGGAGCTGCCCCAGAAGAGCGTGGGGAATCAGCAGACTGAAGGGGAGTCGTTAGGCAGGGCTTAGAGCCACAGGCATCTTCACGGAGATCTCAGCAAGGCAGCAGAGCGGGTGAGATGGTTGTCAAGGAAAGGTGCCTACTGCCGAGCCTGGCAGCCGAGTTGATCCCCAGGACCCACAAGGTAGAGGAGAGAATTGACTGCAGGCCGTGCGCCCTGGCCCGCCACACCATCTTCAAAGGCGGTATACCGACATAGGGTACTTCAACACTTTCCTCCCTCTCAGAGTTCCTGTGACTTTCCCAGTTGTGACTTTGGCCTGGGTCACCGATCCCTCCACCACCATGTATTGACCCAGCCCTCTTCCCCTAGGTCGTCCATAGAGACCTCAAGCCCAGTAACATCCTGTACGTGGATGAGTCCGGGAACCCCGAGTGCCTGCGCATCTGTGACTTTGGCTTTGCCAAGCAGCTGCGGGCTGAGAACGGACTTCTCATGACGCCTTGCTACACAGCCAACTTTGTGGCACCTGAGGTAATTGGAGGCAACAGGAGCGCTCGCGACTGCTTTCAAACTGGTGTTCATGACCCTGACCCGTGTAGCCCACAGCTGGGACTGCTTCCTACCCTCCTGGGAACTGTCTGGTTGTTTCTGAATGCCCCTGAGCCTGACCACTTCCCTCACTCCCCACCCCCACCCCTGGCCAGGTGCTGAAACGTCAGGGCTATGATGAAGGCTGTGACATTTGGAGCCTGGGCGTTCTGCTGTACACCATGCTGGCTGGGTGAGTGTGAACGCTGGTCCCGTGGCGCTGCCACCCCCCTAACCTACCCCCAGGGCCAGGATGGAGGCCAGAGGTTAAAGCCGGGTTTGGGGACTTCTCTAGATACACTCCATTTGCCAATGGACCCAGCGACACCCCAGAAGAGATCCTCACCCGGATCGGCAGCGGGAAGTTTACCCTCAGTGGGGGAAACTGGAACACCGTCTCAGAGACAGCCAAGGTGAGTCTGAAGGACGGAGCCAGCCTGCTAACGTCAGTGCTATTGCGCCGTTCACGGGTGGGTTTCCTGCAGCCTTCCCTGTTTGTCTGGATGGAGTCACTAACCCTTCCATGTTCTGGGCCCTAAGGGATGCGGAGAGCTGCCCAACGGTAGGCATTACAGCCCTGCACGTCGAGGTTGGTCTCTTTGGCCAGACGTGTGGGTACCTGCCCGTGCCCTGTGCGGTGCCTTCCCAAAAGGAACTGCGCTTGAACTCTTGGTATTGGGAAGTTTCTACCAAGAACCCCTGGCTAGATCAGGCTGAACCTGTCACGAACAGCACTGCCTACACCAGTGTTTCTCAGAGGGACACTGAGGCTCAGAAAGTTAACTGCCCCTGTAATCCCAGCACTTGGGAGGCAGAGACAGGCAGATCTCTGTGAGTTCGAGGCCAGCCTGGTCTACCAAGGGAGTTCCAGGACAGGCTCCAAAGCTACAGAGAAACCCTGTCTCGAAAAACAAAAAAAGAAAAAAAAAAAAAGAAAATTAACTGCCCAGGACAGTCAAGCTCAGTAGAAGAGCCGAGTTTAGGGTTTTTAATTGTTTGAGGCTCTGTTGCTGTTTCAGGGTTGGTTTGGGTCTGGTCTCATTGTGTAGTCTAGGCTATCCGGGAGCCAGGTCTGTAGACCAGGCTAGCATTAACCCAGCTCCGTCCTCCTCTGCCTCCCCAGTACTGGGTTTAAAGGTGTGCCCCATCACCCCACGCCTTATTTTTATTTTTAATTCTATGTGTGTGTGCGGGAATGCACATATGAGTACAGGTGCCCGCAGAGGCCAGAAGGCACAAGGTCCCCTGGAGCTGGGTTTACACATGTTGTGAGCCTCCTAGCGAGAGGGCTGGGAACTGAACTCCAGGCCTTGAGGAGATTGGTAAGCACTGAGTTTGTTTTGATTTTTACATAGAAGATGGTCTCTCCCAGGCCTTGCTGGCCTTCAAGCCTAGTAGCTGAGGTTGATTTTGAACTCTTGATCTGCCTGGCTCTGCCTCCCAAGTGCTGGGATTGAATACCTGGCATGCTTTTTCATGGATTTTTTTCTTTTTGTTCTTCATCGTACTGGGTATGGAGCCCAGCTCCTTGTGCCAGCCAGGCAAACTCTTAAAGCTCTCAGTTACAGTCTCACCCCGGAAGGGTCAAATTCGAACCTGTGTCTCCTTGACACACACACGTCTTTAGGCAGGTTCCACCTTTTCACGTAACTTTGCTGAAAGGGAAAAAGGAGAAAGATGTCAACCACAATGCCTGCAGCAACAAAGGTGGAAGAGAAAGTTTCCTGAGCTGTTGTTAGGGGAAGGCTTTGATTTCTCTGTGTAGCTTTGGAGCCTTACTGGAACTCGCTCTTGTAGACCAGGCTGGTCTCAAACTCACAAGAGATCCACCTGCCTCTGCCTCCCAAGTGCTGGGATTAAAGGGGTGTGCTTCCACTGCCTGTTTGCAGGGCCTTTTGTTAGGGCGCAGGCCAGAGATGGCTGGACGCGATTGCCTTCCAGTCATTGGCGATCAGTGCGGTACTCGGTGGGGCACAGCTGTCTGCCTCCTCGGCGCCCCACCCATCGCCTCCTTGCCCACTGTGTCTCCAGGACTTGGTATCTAAGATGCTGCATGTGGACCCCCACCAGCGCCTCACAGCCAAGCAGGTCCTGCAACACCCGTGGATCACCCAGAAAGACAAGCTGCCCCAGAGCCAGTTGTCTCACCAAGACCTGCAGCTTGTGAAGGTGGCCATGAGGGCCTGGGGCTGTTGAATGTGGGGGTGGGGGGGTCTCGGCCCAGGGGGGTATAGCAAGGACTTGAAGTGGGGGGTTCTCGGCCTAGGGGGTATAGCAAGGACTTGAAGTGGCAGAGAGAGCCAGGCAGTTCTGTGTCTGTGACCGAAACCAGATGAACCAAAAGACATAGCCCTGCCCCCAGGGGAGTCCCAGACTTACATGCAATAGTGTCATTGTATCCTTGTGTCCCAGGGAAAACAAGTGGCCATTAAGTGCCACCAAGGCTAGGGACAGTGGGCTGTGGAACCCCGGGAGGGTTCATGTGTTTTGTCTGTCTGCCCTCCCTCATGGTTCACTCTCCTACCCTCTCTCCCAGGGAGCCATGGCAGCTACCTACTCTGCGCTCAATAGCACCAAACCCACTCCCCAGCTGAAGCCGATTGAGTCATCTATCCTGGCCCAGCGGCGGGTGAGGAAGCTGCCGTCCACCACCCTGTGAACCACACTGCAGACAAACTCCTTGGAGGCAGAGTCCTCCCCAGAGGGAACGGGCCTGAGTCGCAGGACCAAGTGGAGTGGAGTCCTAAGGGCCCGGGAAGTAGCCAGCCCAGATCACCCGAGTGATGGTGTGAAGTGCCTTCCTCCCTAGCACAGACTCCTCTGGGCTCAGGCTCCGTGTGTGAGATCCATTCACTGTACAAACTGTTTTCTAATGGCATCCTCTACCATGGGGTTTTTACAAGATCCATTTGCCTTTCTGGCCGTTGCAGTACCAGGAGGAGCAGAGTCACATAGAGACCGTGATCAGCTTTGGGGGAGTCCCCTAAGCGCCCCTCTGTTGGCCGTGGAGCCATCTGCACACACCTCTAAGCAAGCCCAGTGTTGCCTCTCAGAGTTCGCCCACTGGCTATTCAGCAGAAACTGGTCCCCGCCTCTCCGTTCTGTTCTGGAGTTCCAGAACCACTTTCCGCGAGGACGCCGCCCTGTCAGCTCCAGGCACCAGCATCTGCATTGCCCTTCCACAGTGGCCCCTGCAGTCGGGTCGGACAGCCCCGTGGAGAGGAGGCAGAGAGCACTTTTGGGCAGACTTCCTCCTGTCTGCCGCTGGACAGAGGAGACCAGGGAGTGGGCCACAGGGGACGAGGGCTTTTTCATTTCCTCAGCTGGTAACTCAGGGTTCATCTGTCCAAGGCCTTTCTAATAAACTTACAATCCAGTCGAAGCACGTCTCTTCTCCTCTTTCTCATATTCCAGGACTTTGGCGGGGACAGGAAACAGGGCTAGGGACAGTTTAGCCCTCCTGCTTGGAACACACGTCATTTGAGGAGCGTGTGAGACTCCCTCCGATTCCATCCATATGCTCCTCCAGGGGACGCCACCACAGTATGGAGAAACATAATGACAGCGACATCCGTGACAAATGCTGACCCAGTGCCCTAAGATGTCTGTCCTTCCCTTTGTGCTGAGAGTCCGACCCCAGGGCCCCCGTACACTTAAACAACTAACCCTGTCAGGCAAATCTCCATTTTATAGAGGGAAGACAGGCTCAGAGAGGGGCTTGCATTTTCTCGTGCAGCCATGTGGAAAGCAAAGCCCCGGGTCTTACTCCATAGCAGGCAGATGGACAGGTAACCCGAGGTCACCTACTGACGGGACCTGCAGAGGACTGAGTGGGGCCGGGAGGGAGACCCCTGTAGAGGATGAGCGACCCAGAAGCTGAGACCTGGAGGTTAAGGAGATCCAGAAAAGAATCCATGGCTAGAGGCCGGAGCTAGGGAAACAGCTCAGTCGGTCCGGTGAGAGGGCTAGGACACTCCTCAGAACCTCGAGTTTGTGTAAGCCGAGGCTGGGCAGGGGTGGGCCAGACTTGAGCATCTGACGTAGACCAGTGGTTCTCAACCCTTTGAGACCGTTTCTCATGTTGTGGTGACCCCAACCATAAAATTATTTTAGTTGCCACTTCATAACTGTAATCTTGCTACTGTTATGAATTGTAAATATCTATGTTTCCCAGTGGTCACAGGTGACCTCTGTGAAAGGGTCATTCCACTCCAAGGGGTCGTGTGAGAAGCACTGATTTGGGGGCTAGGAATGTCTTTGAGAGGTACAGGGTAAGTTTAATTCCTGACACCATATAAATAAGACATAATAACATGGTCTATCTTTCTCCCCAGCACCTTCCTATTATGGCCCAGGCTGGCCTCAAACTGTATTTTTTGTTTTGTTTTGTTTTTCCGAGACAGGGTTTCTCTGTGTGATAGATAGCCCTGGCTGTCCTGGACTCACAGTCTAGACAACTCAGCTTTGTAGAAGGCTGGCTTCGAACTCAGAGATCCGCCTGCCTCTGCCTCCCAAGTGCTGGGATTAAAGGTGTGCGCCATCACCACCTGGCAGACATTAACAAGTTTGATCCCACACCTGGCCCAGCATTTACCCTCAAATGACCAGTCACTGTCCACAAGGCAAGTATGAAGCACCTCAGTCAGGTAACCGTATTCTGTCTGACCTAGCCTACCCAGTCCCTAGCATTAAGACTCCCTCCCCCCACAGGCACACACAACCTGCCATGCTCCTGCCTCCACTGCATTCCGCTTCCCTGCATACCTGGCTAAATTGTCCTCATCCTTTAGAAAAGTACAAATGACCCTTCTAAGAATCAGCTTCCCAGATGCAAGCTGTGTGGTGACAGGCTCTACCTGTGAGCACCACACAGACCGTCCGAGAAGATGCTTCCTCCGTGCTGAGTACCCTAGCATGCTGACTGGGCTTTGTTCTCGCCTGTATCCCTGACCTGGCACGCAGCGCCTTGGTCCTCAGCTAGGGTTAGCGAATAGATGAAAACAATACAGACGTGTGTGATGGTGCTGGAGGAACCAGTGCTGTGAGCTGCCAACTCCAGTGCTCCCTGCCTCAGTTTTCCACTCGCTGAACAGAAATCATGGGCTGGAAAGATAGCTCAGCAGTTAAGAGCACTGGCTGCTCTTCTAGAGTACCCAAGTTTAGCTCCTAGCACCCACATGACAGTTTGAAACCCTCTGTAACTCCAGTTCCAAGGGATCTGGTGCCGCCTTCTTGCATCCATGGGCACCGGCACCCATGTAGTATACAGACATAACATGCAGCAAAAACATATCAGTTGGTATACAGCTTTTTGTTGTTCTTTGAGACAGGATTGCTCTGTAGCTTTGGAGCCTGCTCCGGAACTCGCTCTGTAGACCAGGCTGGCCTCGAACTCACAGAGATCCACCTGCCTCTGCCTCCCAAGTGCTGGGATTAAAGGCGTGCGCCAAGGCCGGGCGATGGAGGCAGAGGCAGGTGGATCTCTGTGAGTTCGAGGCCAGCCTGGTCTACAAGAGCTAATTCCAGGACAGGCTCCAAAGCCACAGAAAAACCCTGTCTCGAAAAACCAAAAAAACAAAAACAAAAACAAAGGCGTGCGCCACCACTACCCAGGTAAATAAATAATTTTTTTTAAAAGAAAAAGTTCTTTTCCTTGACAACTAGTGGAAGACAAATTGGAGATTGGGAAGTTTCCTAACAATCAGAAAATAGAGGCCCATCTTTCCGCTCTACAATCTGGGCTCTGCGGAGGCCCTCCCTGCAGGCTCCCTCCCTCTAGCTGCCTGCCACCCTTCGTGCCTGCCCACCCTGTGAAAGCAATCATGCCCAGCTGTTTCACCTGCTTCGCACCCTGCCCTACCCACAGAGCTGCTCAGTGCCCGCACACACTGGCTGTTGCCCCCAGAAAGCGCTGGCCCGCCTGTCCTGTGCCCTGAGCACTCCTAGGACAGACCTCACACAGATTCAGCACAATGCCCATCAAAATCCCACCAAAATTCTTCAAAGACCTCGAAAGAACAGTACTCAACTTCATATGGAAAAGCAAAAAACCCAGGATAGCCAAAACAATCCTGTGCAATAAAAGAACTTCTGGAGGCATCACAATCCCTTACTTCAAAAACTCAACTACAGAGCTACAGTACTGAAAACAGCCTGGTACTGACATAAAAACAGACAAGAGGTCCAACGGAACCTAATAGAAGACCCAGATATCAGTCCACACATCTTCGAACACCTGATCTTTGATAAGCAAAAAATAGCAAATGGAAAAAAGAAAGCATATTTAACAAGTGGTGCTGGCATAACTGGATATCAACATGTAAAAGAATGAAAATAGACCCATATCTATCACCATGCACAAAACTCAAGTCCAAATGGATCAAAGACCTCAACATAAAGCCAGCCACACTGAACCTCATAGAAGAGAAAGTAGGAAGTACACTTGAAAGCATTGGCACAGGAGACCACTTCCTAAATATAACCCCAGCAGCACAGACACTGAGAGAAACAATTAATAAATGGGACCTCCTGAAACTGAAAAGCTTCTGTAAAGCAAAGGACATGGTCAACAAGACGAAACGACAGCCTACAGAATGGGAAAATATCTTCACTAACCCCACATCAGACAGGGGACTGATCTCCAAAATATACAAAGAACTCAAGAAATTGGACACCAAAAGATCACATAATTCAATTTAAAAAAATAGAATACAGACCTAAACAGAGACCTCTCAACAGAGGAATCTAAAATGGCTGAAAGACACTTAAGGAAAATGTTCAACATCCTTAGTCATCAGAGAAATGCAAATCAAAACAACTCTGAGATTCCATTTTACACCTGTAAGAATGGCCAAGATCAAAAACACTGACCACAATTTATGCTGGAGAGGTTGTGGGGTAAAGAGAACACTTCTGCATTGCTGGCGGGAATGCAAGCTGGTACAACCCCTTTGGATGTCAGTGTGGCGATTTCTCAGAAAATTAGGAAAAAACCTTCCCAAGACCCAGTAATACCACTTTTGGGTATATAACCAAAGGATGCTCAATCGTGCCACAAAGACATGTGCTCAACTATGTTCATAGCAGCTTTGTTTGTCATAGGCAGAACCTGGAAACAACCTAAATGCCCCTCGATTCCTTATCGAAGAATGGATAAGGAATGTGTAAATGGTACATTTACACAGCAGAAAAAATAACGACAGCTTGAATTTTGCAGGAAAAGGGATGGAGCTAGAAAATATTATTTTGAGTGAGGTAACACAGACACAGAAAGACAATTATCACATGTACTCACTCATAGGTGGTTTTAAAACATAAAGCAAAGAAAGCCAGCCTACAAACCACAATCCCAGAGAACTTAGACAACAATGCAGACACTAAGAGAGACTTACATAGATCTAATCTACATGGGAAGTAGAAAGTAGAAAAAGACAAGATCTCCTGAGTAAATTGGGAACATAGGGACCTTGGGGGAAGGCTGAAGGGGAGAGGGGAGAGGCAGGGAGGGGAGCAGAGAAAAATGTAGAGCTCAATAAATATCAATAAAAAAAAAGAAAAAGAAAAAAAGGACAGACTTGCCTTTGGACTTCATAGGATCCCTGGCCCTGGATGGAGTCCACGAAGCAGAGGATCTGTGTCGGGCCATGGATTGACCTTAGATAAAAACAGTTGTATTCCCAAGGGGGCGATACTCTGAGGAAGGACTCCCACCCCCTGGTACCTGCCACAGATTAGTGAGAAGCAACCTGCAGGGACGCACCCTGGAGGACACGCCCTGGGTCATGGCAGAGGAAGACATGGGTGTGCACAGACCTAGATCTCAAGCTTGAGAGGGTTGTTTCTCCCTCAAGAACTGAACCAGAGCTCCTGGGGTTCTTTTTCATAATTCCCAAACAACAAAAGGAACTTATTTTACAAGGAAAAAAGAAAGAGAAAATAGAGGCCTGGCAGTGGTGGCGCACGCCTTTAATCCTAGCACTCAGGAGGCAGAGGCGGATCTCGGAGTTTGAGACCACCTTGGTCTATAGAGCTAGTTCTAGGACAGCCAGAGCTATGTAAAGAAACCCTGTCTTGAAAAACCAAAAATAGGTAGGTAGGTAGATAGATGATAGATAGATAGATAGATAGATAGATAGATAGATAGATAGATAGATAGATAGATGATAGACAGATAGATTAATTGATTGACAGATAGACAGACAGACAGATAGCCTGGGCCACACACACTGGTGATGGTTTGGCAAAGTCAAGGAGGTTCCTGTTCTCACAGAGGGATGTCAGGAAGCACTGTCACGTTCCCTTTGGATCAGATATTTTTTTTTTTTTGGTTTTTCGAGACAGGGTTTCTCTGTGGTTTTGGAGCCTGTCCTGGAACTAGCTCTTGTAGACCAGGCTGGTCTCGAACTCACAGAGATCCGCCTGCCTCTGCCTCCCGAGTGCTGGGATTAAAGGCGTGCGCCACCACTGCCCGGCTCAGATATTCATTCTCATACAGTATATACTATTTTTTTTTTTTGTTTGTTTTTTGATTTTTCGAGACAGGGTTTCTCTGTGGCTTTGGAGCCTGTCCTGGAACTAGCTCTGTAGACCAGGCTGGTCTCGAACTCACAGAGATCCGCCTGCCTCTGCCTCCCGAGTGCTGGGATTAAAGGCGTGCGCCACCATTGCCCGGCACAGTATATACTATTAAAGGTTCATTTATTTATGTGTACAGGTACTTTCTTTTCTTTTCTTTCCTTTCTTTTTTTGATTTTTTGAGACAGGGTTTCTCTAAAGTTTTTGGTGCCTGTCCTGGAACTAGTAGACCAGGCTGGCCTCGAACTCAGAGATCCGCCTGCCTCTGCCTCCTGAGTCCTGGGATTAAAGGCGTGCACCACCACCGCCCGGCTACGTGTACAGGTACTTTCATCTGCACACCAGAAGGGGGCACTGGAATGCATGAGACTGCAGTTATAGACGGTTGGGAGTGCTGAGAGTTGAACTCAGGACCTATGGAAGATCTACGAAGTGCTCTTAACCCTGAGCCATCTCTCCAGCCACTGGAGACTCTTTCACAATTGCTGTCCTGCACATCGGGATCTCTGGGCATCTTTTCTTTCTGTTTTAAAAGGTGTATATAGGTTGGAGAGATGACTCAGTGGTTAAGAGCACTGACTGTTCTTCCAGAGAACCCAGGTTCGATTCCCAGCACCTATATGGCAGCTCACAACTGTCTTTAAGTCCAAGCTCTGTCAGTTTCACATAGACATACAAGCAGCAAACACAAATGCAAATAAAATAGAAATAGATTAAAATGTGTACATGTATGTGACCTCACTGGTTTGTATGCACACGTGTGTGCAGGTACCTATGGAGGGCGCTGGATTCCCTGGAACTGGAGTTACAGTTTCCAGTCGCCTGATGTGGATCCTGGAAACCAAACTCCGGCCCTCCAGAAGACCAGCAGAATGTGGTCTAAACTGCTGAGCCATCTCTCCTGCCCCACGGACCCTGAGACCTTCTTGCGTTTTGCGTGTTTGTGTACCATGCTTTCCAGGAATACCTCAGAAATAGTCCCCATCAAAGGAAGGCCTGGCTTCCTGCCCGTGTCAAACATCCAAACATGCGGGACCTCGACACATACATTTCAACCCTTCACTCAACTCTGTAGCGGCGGGTCTGTGGCTTTGCCATTTGCTGAAGAACTGTCAGCAGTGTGATCTACCGAGCCCCACCTCCCACCAGGCAGGGCACTGATGCCCCGCTCATGGCTGAAGCAATCACAGAGGGCTGAGGTGTTCGCTCGGTAGAGAGCTTGTGTCGCGTTCACCAGCTCTAGGTTCCATCTCTGACACTGTGGAAAACCAACTGTGGTCATTTCACCCATAAACCCAACACTCTGGAAGTAAAGGTAGGAGGATCAGGGTTCAAGGTCATCCTCAGCCACATAGCAAATTTGAGGCCAGCCTGACTCATAAAGAAGAGAAAAAAAATCCAGATAGTCTCATGAGGTAGGTATTTTTGATGTTAGGAGGAGGAAACTGAGGTCAAGTGAGGAAGCTTGTGGCTATGTTACTTTTAAAAAAAACATTTATTTATTGTGTGTGTACCTTTATGTGTGTGGGCACACATGCCATAGCAACTAAGTGGAGGTCAGAGGGCATCACACAGACATTGGCTCTCTCGTGGTATGTGGTTTTGGGAACCGAATTCAGGCCGTTAGGCTTGGTGGCAAGGACCTTTATTTGCTGAACTATCTCATCAGCCCCATTTTTTGTTTTGTTTTTGAGAAAGAGACTATTTCCTATTGTCAGGAAGGCCTCTATGGTGCTCATTCTCACCTTGAACTTCTGGGTTCAGAAATCCTCCTGTCTCTGCTATACCATACTGTGCCAGTGAGGGAGGTTTTGAGGCTAAGTCCCTCTTACCCCAAAGTTGAAAGGTGTCCTATATTTGATTCACATTCAAAGGCTAAATTTCAACTCATAATGACTCATAAAAGCCTTAAAGGCCTCGACCCAACCCTTGCCTCCTACAGGAAGCCCCTTCAGATAGCCAACCAGGCCTCAATGAAATATCAGCAGTAGTGGAGACTCCACCTACCACAGGGTAGTCCCCACACCCATGGAAAGTTCCTCCACTCAGAGCTGAGATTTTCTGAGTAAATATTTTCTTCTTGAAATGGAGAGAGGGGTTCCCCACTAACTCTGGGGGACTCAGGGAAAAATGACAAGTACAAAGGAGAGAAACCTCACTGGGTGTTGCACCTTCAGTGACGGTAGCAGCCACAAGCCACAGGCAGAGGGGAACACTAAGACTGTGCAAGGGAAAAGAGGGGTATGAGGGCTTAGGCCCAGAACCCCAGGATCTCTGTAGTTCCCCTTTCCTGTCCCTGCCTGTCCAGTCCATCAGAGAAGGCAACAATGGGTGGACACAACCCAGACACCAAGTCAGTTGGATCTGTGACATCCTCAAATGCCAAGCGAAAGTATCCGATGTGTGTTTGCACGCACACATCCACACACTCGAGCCAGAGAGCAACCTTCAGTGGCTTCTTCAGAAGTGCAGCCCACACCTTTGAGACAGGCAGGTCCCACAGCCCTAACTCATTAGGCTTAGGCTAGCTGGCCCCAAAAGTCAGACCCTCCTGTCTCTGCTTCCTGAGTCCCAAGAGTTGCATGTGAATTCCGGGATTTGAACTAGGTTTGCAAAAGAGAGCTTTACCAAGCCAACCCCTGCCCTGACACAGTCGTGAGCAGGATGAAGAATAAGCAAGCTGCCAGAGGATGAGGAGTCTGGAGCAATGGTTGCCGAGACAGGGTCAGCTGTTCAGTTTGGTTAAGATTTGAGGGGGCTGGAGAGATGGCTCAGAGGTTAAGAGCATTGCCTGCTCTACCAAAGGTCCTGAGTTCAATTCCCAGCAACCACATGGTGGCTCACAACCATCTGTAATGGGGTCTGGCGCCCTCTTCTGGCCTGCAGGCATACACACAGACAGAATATTGTATACATAATAAATAAATAAATATTAAAAAAAAAGATTTGAGGATGTATTTTGAGTCTCAAGGTGCTAGTCTGGCCTCCAACTTTCTAGGTAGTCAAGGATGTTCTCGAACTCCTGATCCTTCCCTATCCATGTCCCAAGTGCTGGGGTACAGTACCACCGCATGAACTCTGGCCTTGCTGGATTTCTTTGGGAGTGGGAGGAGGGGTTGACCGAGGCTGCACACATGCTAAGAAACGCTACCGTTTGCAGTATGGGCAGTCTTGGTTTACAACCCAGCTTTGGCCACTGGCCAGCAGATCTTGGGTAGTCCTTTGACATCTCTGCCTTGATTTCCCCATCCTTCTGTTTGTTCTTTTGGTTTTTCAAGACAGGGTTTCTTTGTGTAATAGCCCTGGCTGTCATGGAACTCACTTTGTAGACCAGGCTGGCCTCAAACTCAGAAATCTGCTTGCCTCTGCCTCCTGAGTGGTGGGATTAAAGGCGTGTGCCACCACCACCCAGGTGTGCCTTTTTTAAAAAAGTAAGCGAAACAAGATGGCTCAGGCTAACTAACACGCGTTCACTGCCACCCCCCTTCCTCACATACTCCGACCTTCTAGCTCAGGCTCCTTCCTCATCCCAAACTAGAAGAGCAAAACCATGGAGAGAAGCCAGCTTCTCTGAAGGACCTGAACCCCAGGGAGCAGAGGGAACCTTCCCCGAGGCCTTCACTCTTTCCCTTCCTGCCCAGAACCGCTCTCTGAGCTATAACTCATGTGTGTGACTCAATCCGAGACTGCTTTTTGTAAGTCATTTCCTCTGTCTCTTCTGAGGCTCTACACCTGCCCCAAAGGCTGTGGGCTGAATTGAGAAATCAAGAGGCAGATGACACATTCTGACCCGGGCATGAAGCTTGCCTCTGGGACAGGTCAGGGTCACTCATCCATGGCAAAATAACTTCTCCCTGGGGCTGGATTTAGCTGGCCCCTGTTCCTCCTACCTGTAGCCCTGGAGCTTTAATTACTGGGCCCCTCATCGGGGACTTCAGGGGGCGTCCAACTAGAAACTTTGAGGACTGAGTGGGGGTTCACAAGGGCACAAATGAGGCTGAGTCTCACTTTGGCCATTATTAGCTGTGTATTCTTAAACAGTCACCTGGCCTGTGGATCTCGGGTCTTACATCTAGCTGCTGAGCCTCTTCAGAGAGAGTGGGGGCACTTCAGAAAGAGTTAATATAGCCATATCTGCTGGCTCAGGACTGTCCTTCCAGCTACGTGGAAGGCTGAGACAGGAAGACTCAAGTTCAAAGTTATCTTTTTTCTTTTTTTTTTTTTTTTTTTTTTGGTTTTTCGAGACAGGGTTTCTCTGTGGCTTTGGAGCGGAGCCTGTCCTGGAACTAGCTCTGTAGACCAGGCTGGTCTCGAACTCACAGAGATCCGCCTACCTCTGCCTCCCGAGTGCTGGGATTAAAGGCGTGCGCCACCATCGCCAGGCCAAAGTTATCTTGAGCAACTTAGTTGACTGTCTCAAGCTAAAAAGTAAAAACGGGACTGGGGACACCGCTCAGCAGTAGATCCCTTACTGGCGTAGCACATGCAAGGACGTAGGTTCAACCCCCGGGACTGGAAAACAAAGGAATGAGAGTCAAGGCTCTGGCAGTGACCATGGGCAGAAGAAATGGGGACACAGATGCCTCCTGGCTGATTCTTAGTTACAAATGCCCAGCCTTAGCTTGGCTTGTTTCTTGCCAGCTTTTCTTAAATTATCCCAACTACCTTTTGCCCCTGGGCTTTTATCTTTCTCCAATCTTACTTTCCTTCTTACGCCGTGGCTTGCTGTGTAGCTGGGTGGCTGGCCCCTGATGTCCTCCTCTCCTTATTCTCTTGCTCTTCTTTCTCCTCGGTTCTCCTTCTATTTATCCTCTCTGCCTGCCAGCCCCGCCTACCCTTGCTTCTGCCTTGCTATTGGCCGATCATCTCTGTTAGGACCATCAGGTGTTTTAGACAGGCACAGTAACAGCTTCACAGAGTTCAACAAATGCAGCGTAAACAAAAGTCACACACCTGAAACTATTCCCCAGCACCTGGGTGTAGAATGGGTGCTTTAATCCTAGTCTTTGGGCGGTGGAGCAGGAGGATCAGGGGTTCGAGGTTGTCCTTGTCTTCACAGCTAGTTTGAGATCGGTCCACACTAAATGAGATCCTGTTTCTGAACAATAACAACAAATAAGCAAACGGAAAAAAAACGAACGTCTGCCGAGAGTGGTGGCCCACGCCTTGATCCCCAGAACTCAAGAGGCAGAGGCAGGAGGAGCTCTGTGAGTTTGAGGCCAGCCAAACTATAGTTTGCTTGTAGACTATGCTTGTGTCGAACTCACAGAGATCCACCTATCTTTGCCTCCCAAGTGCAGGATTAAAGACGTGTCATATGATGCTTGGTGAGATAGGTTTGAAGTACGCTAGATAGACCAGGCTAACCTTGAGCCTACTTTGTCGGCCTGCCTAGCCTCAAACTCACCATTCTCCTGCCTCGGTTTCCGGAGTGCTGGAATCACGGGCATGTCTCACCACGTCCAGGTAAAACCACAGAGTTCCTAAGGAAGCCTACTTCTGCAGCTGGAACTGAAAATCTGACCAAAAAGCCTTTCTGTTGCTGGGTCTCAAAGAGAAGCTCTGCCGGGTCACCTCCAGGGGGCGCTGGTGAGCCGCCTACCAGTCAATAGCGCCCAGTTCTTCCCACCTCACTTGGACAAAGGATTCTCTTCACAAACTCTCACTGAGGCTGACAGACCGAGGAAGAAATTTCACGTCCATGTTTATACTGACTATGTTGAGTTTTAATTTAAATACAATAAAGAGCACAGGGATTTACAATTGAGTGGTATTTAACAAACTTAATGCCTATGAAAGCCACACCAGTCTCAGATACAGAGCAGAGCAGAGGCAGACCTTCTGCTGTGCAGTGGGCACAGTGCCGTAAAGCTCGGCGGAAAGACCCAAGCAGCTCATTTAGAAGATCGGGGCTTCCTGCATTCCGCTGTTCTCTGTCCTGGCTCTCTGATGAGGTGCCATGGGCCTGTCTGGAGTCCTGGGAGTTTGCTGAAGGCAGAAAGATTATTTCAGGTCTCTATGAATGACCAAGTCAGTAAATCTTTTCTAAGAAAGTGGTTTTTTGTTTTGTTTTTCGAGACAGGGTTTCTCTCTGTGTGTAACAACCCTGGCTGTCCTGGGACTCACTCTGTAGACCAGGCTGGCCTCAAACTCACAGAGATCCATCTGTCTCTGCTTCCCTAGTGCTGGGATTAAAGGCATAGGCCACCACCACCAGGGAAGAAAGTGGTTATTGAAAAGGCTACTTAGAAGCCGGGCGGTGGTGGCGCACGCCTTTAATCCCAGCACTCGGGAGGCAGAGACAGAGCTCTGTGAGTTCCAGGCTAGCCTGGCCTACAGACTGGGTTCCAGGACAGCTAAAGCTACACAGAGAAATTTAGTATCGAAAAATGGGAGGAAAAAAAAAACCCTACTTAGGACTGAAGAAACAGCTCAGCATTTAAAGCACATAGTCTTTAGGACCCAGGTTCAAGTTCCAGCACCCATATCAGAGGACTCATAACCACCAACTCTAGGTGATCTAATAGGTGATCTAATAGGTGAGAACAATGCTCACCTCGGCACACACACAAAGCTACACTCATATATGAACATAATAAGATTTAAAAGAAGAAAGAAAGGCTACTTAAAGACCAATGTTGACACCCTAGCAAAGTGGTCCAGACCTGTAATCCCCGCACTTCAAAGACAGAGGCAGCCTGCTTCCTGCTGATCTGGGGGTGTTAGAATCTTGGGAGGCCTGAGAAAGCTGAGGTGCTGACCACCACCCGGCATGGAGTCTTATTTTAACAGGAGCATAATGAGAGAGAGAGAGAGAGAGAGAGAGAGAGAGAGAGAGAGAGAGAGAGAGAAATCTGGAGCATGCTATATTCTTTTTTTTTTTTTAAGATTTACTTATTTATTGTGTATACAGTATTCTGCCTGCGTGTATGCCTGCAGGTCAGAAGAGGGCACCAGATCTCATTACAGATGGTTGTGAGCCACCATGTGGTTGCTGAGAATTGAACCTTTAGAAGAGCAGGCTCTTCTAAACTACTGAGCCATCCCTCCAGCCCAATGCTATATTCTTTTAAGCATCTCAAATCCCTTTATCAGCACTTACGCCTTTTCATCCTCAGACCTTCGTAACGTGCATTTACCCACCTTAGCCACTTTCCTAGACCCTGAAGCATTCTTAGACCCTCACAGAAACTTCACACCTTAAAGCACCATCTTTCTATCTAATTGCCCAGGAGATGCAGGGAGCTGACCATTGAGAGCTCCTTTTTTTCCCCTTGGCTTTTAGAGACAGGGTTTCTGTGTGTAGCTTTGGAGCCTGTCCTGGAACTTGCTCTGTAGACCAGGCTAGTCTCGAACTCACAGAGATCTACCTGCCTCTGCCTCCTGAGTGCTGGGATTAAAAGCGTGTGCTACCACCGCCTGACTGATGAAAAGCTTTTTAATTAAACATTTTAAATGCTATATTCTCCTGATCTGTGAGAATTTGAGAAGTGTCTGTCTATTAGGTATATCTGAGTAGACAAACTTTATTTCTAGTTACTCTTTAAAAGCTTAACTTTGGGCTGGAGAGATGGCTCAGTGGTTAAGAGCATTGCCTGCTCTTCCAAAGGTCCTGAGTTCAATTCCCAGCAACCACATGGTGGCTCACAACCATCTGTAAAGGGGTCTGGTGCCCTCTTCTGGCCTGCAGACATACATTCAGACAGAATATTGTATACATAATAAATAAATAAATATTTTAAAAAAAAGCTTAACTTTGAAAACATATATAGGGGACTAGGTAAGGCTTATTCTTGTAATTAATTATGTCAGTACTTAGCGAGAATACAGCTAAAGAACTTGATCATTTATAGAAATGAATATTTACATAAAAAATGGAAAAACTGGACAGTGGTGGCTCATGACTTTAATACCAGCACTCGGGAAGCAGAGGCAGGTAGATCTGTGTGAGTTTGAGGCCAGCCTGGTCTACAAAGAGTACCAGGAGAGCCAGGAACACAGAGAAACCCTCTCTTGAAAAGCAAAACAAAACAAATAAACAACAAAAATGACTATTTACTTGTAGTTCTTAACAGTCTACAATAAGACTAGAAGCTTGGTGCTGAACTCTTGGCAAAGACATGAGTACTTAGATGTAAATCTCTAAGTTAGCTTTTGATGATCTGAATATATCTTCATAACCTTAAATTTTTATCACCATATAGAATATATTTTAAAGCAAAGTTGAATCACATATACAGTATGGTGTAACAGATCTAACCAACTTTTATCATCATCCAAAAGTCCATATCAATCCAACATATTTGAAACTTTTTTTTTTTGTTTTTCGAGACAGGGTTTCTCTGTGGCTTTGGAGCCTGTCCTGGAACTAGCTCTGTAGACCAGGCTGGTCTCGAACTCACAGAGATCCGCCTGCCTCTGCCTCCCCGGTGCTGGGATTAAAGGCGTGCGCCACCATCGCCTGGCCATATTTGAAACTTATTGCTTCCTTAGTCTCGAAGGAGATACAATGAACAGAGAGTTCATTAGGAGTAAGAAGTGTGCTCTTTAACCTCAGTAAAAGATGGCTTCCAGCCACATGGCTGCCTACATCATGATGAGGTCACCAGCCAAGATGGAGGAGAGCCACATGGTGGCTGTCTTTTTAAATAATAGTTGCATGCAGACATATGCACAGTTGAATCTAAGTTAATATGCACAGAGTTAAATCTGAATCCAAGTTACACACACATTCACACAGAATTAAAGCTAGGGGGCTGGAGAGATGGCTCAGAGGATAAGAGCATTGCCTGCTCTTCCAAAGGTCCTGAGTTCAATTCCCAGCAACCACATGGTGGCTCACAGTCATCTATAATGGGGTCTGGTGCCTTCTTCTGGCCTGCAGGCATATACACAGACAGAATATTGTATACATAATAAATAAATAAATATTTAAAAAAAAAGAATTAAAGCTAGGGTACGTTCAGACACATAGAGTTAAATCCAGATCCTGTGCATATATGCACACATATATATTAGACAGGAGTTGGGTAAATAGGAAGGAAGGGAGAACCAGCGTGTGCTGAGTGAGACAAAACTGACTTCTCTATCTCTTGACATTGTAGCAGACAGGGCGTTTGAGGAGAGAGACTAGACAGACAGAAGCAGGTCTTTGGAGCAAAGAAAAAGAAACCAAGTGGAGAATCAAAGCTGCCAGGAAAGGAGAAAGCAGATTTGTTGCGGTGGGAGAGGATCTATTGCAGGCAGAGTAGACAGACGGGTAGGGTCCCTGCATTAAGTGGGTGCCTTTGGCGGGCCCTGCCAAGGCATGCCACGAAACAAACACGCCACATGCAACAGAGTTAGTGCAAGAGGTTGATCGGGAGGTGGGAGAGAGTAGGGGCTTGGGAGAGGCAGGCAGATGTGAGGGAAGAGAAGCGAGAGAGAAAAGAAGAGGCGAGAGGAAATCAGGGACAAGGAGAGGAAGAAGAAGCAAGGGGAACGAGCCCTGCCTGGCGGGCACTTTTAAAGGGTACACATGCCGTGGAAAGGGACCTGGTGACAGGTGATGATGTAACTGCTTTGGCAGAGATTGGCAGGGGAAATGCAGCTCAACAGGCTTCATAGCCAGCAGGAGTTGAGCAGAGCAGTCAGAACTAACAGAGGGAGGGCTTGGAGCAAAGAAAAGAGAAAGCGTGAATGTGGGGAAAAGGGACTCTCCATCTGTTGGATGGCTGGCAGTTTACAAAGGTTCCGTGAAATATCGGGATGTGGGGTGCTGGTAAGCAACCATGCGGATTGACATCTAAGTGGTACTGAGGCAAAGGTGGATACATTTAGAATTTTGCACGAGTGAGATAGAGAAGTAAAATCCAAGGGCTGAACTTTAGTATCCCAGAAATTCAGCCAGGACCGGTGAGGTGGCACTGGCTGGCCTTGGGTCGTCCATCACACCAAGATCCAGGGGCTGTGGAGTGTTGAGTGGGCTAAAGCTGTACCCTACGTCATCACGGGGGTGGGGGGCTCTGAGCCCGAAGGACACATGATGGCATAGTACCGGGGTTTGTGGGCAGGGCCAAGACGTGAGAAACAAGGAAGGTCAAAACAAATGGCCACTTGTGGAAAATGGCTAGAGGTGGAGGAGTGGCTTACTGATCCTGGTGGTGGAGTATAGAGGGGCCCAGCGATCCTTTATTTGGAAAATTGAGTTCTACGGGAATAATGTTATAATTTAAAAAAACGGCCAGGCCAGGTCGTGGCGGCACACACCTTTAATCCCAGCATTCGGGAGGCAGAGACAGGCGGATCTCTGTGAGTTTGAGGCCAGCCAGGTCTACAGAGCAAGTTCCAGGACGGGTTCCAAAGCTACAAAAACAAAAACAAACAAACAAAAAAAACTCCTCGAAAAACAAAAAAACAAAAAGGCCAGGAAGAAGTCGTGTCATCAGAGAGAGAAAAAGAGGAAGAGAGAGAGAGAGAGAGAGAGAGAGAGAGAGAGAGAGAGAGAGCGCTGTGGTGTGTGTGTGTGTCTGTGTGTGTGTGTCTGTGTGTGTGTGTGTCTGTGTGTGTGTGTGTGTGTCTGTGTGTATGGGCGGAGCTTCTCTCTTAATGGGGGTGCATAGCGCATGTGCATAGAGCTGGCCAGGTACTGCCTGAGTGTATCCTGCAAGGTCCCCAATAGACAGGCTAGCATAATTCCCAAACGCTAATATTACAGTCTACACAGTGATTTCATTTTTAAAAAAAGGAGTGGGGCAGTGGTGGTCCACACCTTTAATCCCAGCACTCAGGTGGCAGAGACTAATGGATCTCTGAATTCAAGGCCAGCCTGGTCTACGGGAGCTAGTTCCAGGACAGGCACCAAAGCTACAGAGAAACCCTGTCTGGAAAAACAAACAAACAAAAAAAGTACTGCGTGTTTTGTTTTGATTGAGGCTACCGTAGGCTACAGAGCAAAACTCTGTCTTAAAACACACACACACCACACACACATACATTTATTTATTACACACACATTTATTTATTATACACACACACATACACACTCACGGTATCAAATGTTTTGCAAAGCAGTTCTACTACTTTCCTACCAGGAATACCTGACTGGCAGCTGTTACTTCCAGGCGCGGCTAACCTTTGGCCAAGGGCGACGGAAGAAAACCCAGTGCATTTGGAGGTGCCAGCTGCACATGAAATGTCAAAAGGTTGGACACCTGTGCTTTCGTTGTGACATGGGTTGTTTTAAATTTAGTCACGCTGGTGGGTGTGGAGTGGTTTCCCTTTGTGAGTTTAGTCTGCATTTCCTGATGACTAACGTTGGTGAGCGTTTTTCCCAACCTTGCTATTTCTACGTCTGCTCATGTGAACCCCTGGCGGACTCTTTCAACGGAGTCGTGTCTCTTACAGAGTGCAGAGAACTCCATGCATGTAGGTACTGGATTCAAGACTTTTATGAATATGTTCTCCCAAACTGTGACTCATGGATTTATTTGAAGAACGGAAGTTTTTGCTGAAGGAGATTTTTTTTATATACATAACTTATTTTTATTTTATGATCACTAGTGTTTTGCCTGCATGTATGTCTGTGTGAGGGTTTCAGAAGCCCTGGAACTGAAGATACATACAGATGTAAGCTGCCATGTGGGTGCTGGAAATTGAACCTGGGTCCTCTGGAAGAGCAGCCAGTGCTTGCTCTTAAATGCTGAGCCATCTCTCCATGCTCATGAAAGAACAATTTACAAATTTAGTTTAGGGGGCTGGAGAGATGGCTCAGTGGTTAAGAGCATTGCCTGCTCTTCCAAAGGTCCTGAGTTCAATTCCCAGCAACCACATGGTGGCTCACAACCATCTGTAATGGAATCTGGTGCCCTCTTCTGGCCTGCAGGCATACAGACAGACAGAATATTATATACATAATAAATAAATATTTTAAAAAATTAAAAAAAATAGTTTAGCTGGACGTGGTGGCACATACCTTTAATCCAGGCACGCGGGAGGCAGAGGCAGGCAGATCTCTGAGTTTGAGGGCAATCTAGTCTACATAGTAAGTTCCAGGACAGCCAGAGCTACACAGTAGAGAGACCTTGTCTCATAAAACAAAAAACAGGGACTTGAGAAATGGCTCAGAGGAAGATCAGGCTGGTCTCGAACTCACAGAGAGATATCTGCCTCCTGAGCACTGAGACACAGAGAAACTCTGTCTCAAACATTAAAAAAAAAAAGAGGGCTGGAAAGATGGTTCAGTGGTTAAGAGCAATGGGGCTGCTCTTCCAAAGGTCCTGAGTTCAATTCCCAGCAACCACATGGTGGCTCACAACCATCTGTAATGAGGTCTGGTGCCCTCTTCTGGCCTAATGTTTACATGATAAATAAATAACATTTAGAAAAAGAAAGAAAGATAGGAAATACTAACAGTCACTGGGTCTCCACACGTAGTGTGCCGTAGTGTGACTGGCAAGGACATGCACTGTTAGAAGCTCCATTAAGGTGAGAAAATTAGATCATGAGACCTGGGATGAGATCCTGATCAGTCTCCCCGAAATTTTCTTCTGTTGTTACTGCTTTTTTCTTATACTGTGTTGTGTGTGTGTGTGTGATATCACACAATTATTATTTATTGTGGTTCTTTGGGGGGGGGATTGTTTTTGTTTTCTTGGGATTAAGGGTGTGAACCACCATAGCCTGAGTGTGGTTCTTTTTTAAGACAAGGTCTCACTCTCTCTTGCCGGGCCTTAAACTTGTGAAGGTAGAGCAAACTGGCCTTGAACTTTTGGCACTCCTCCTGCCTCTGCCTTCTGAGTGTGCACAGATCTCTATTGTATGATCCACCACTTCACAGTGTTTGGTTTCTCTTTCCTCTCTTGAGTTCAAGGCCAGCCCGAGCAACTTAGTGAATCCCTGTCTCAGATATGAAAAGTTCTAAGAGGACTTGGGGATGCGGCACAGTGGTAGCGTGCTTGCTTAGCTTGCTTAGCTTGCATGATGTCACCATAGGACCAGTCCTAGGAAGGTAGGAAGCTAGGGGGAACTGAGGGCTCTCCATCCCCGCTGTCGTGTAGGGTGCCATGGTCTAGCACCTTCACCAGCACTGGGCACTACTTAGTCCTTTTAGGTTGGTTGACTGCTGTTTTTCAGTTTTTTGTTTTCCTCATACTCTGCTCCCCTCCTTTCTCGGCAGTTATCCCCTAGTTTTGGGGTCTGGCTTCAGAGAGCTCATTGTGGTTTGAGTTTGCACTTCCCTGCTGACTCACAGCAAGACTTCTTAGGTTCTTTATGTGAATTTTTTTTGGAGAAGAATCCGTATAAACCTTTTGCCAGTTTCTTTTTCTTTTGGGTTTGTCTGTTGAGCAGATTCTTTTTTGTTATTTTGTTTTTGTTTGTTTGTTTTTTCGAGACAGCATTTCTCTGTAGCTTTGGAGCCTGTCCTGGAACTAGCTCTTGTAGACCAGGCTGAACTTGAACTCACAGAGATCCCCCTGCCTCTGCCTCCTGAGTGCTGGGATTAAAGGCGTGCGCCACCACTGCCCGGCAACTTGTTTTGTTTTTCAAGATAGCTGTGTTACAGCTCTGACTGTCCTGGAACTTGCTTTGCAGACCAGGCTGGCCTCAAAGTCAACTGAGATCTGCCTGCCTCTGTCTCCCCAGTTCTGGGATTAAAGGTGTGCGCCACCACCGCCTGGCCCATGTTTCATTTTATGAGTATGTCTGTTCATATAACAAACCAGTAAACTACTGAAAGAAAGAAAGAGAGGAGGGAAAGAAAAGGAGGAAGGGAGAGAGGCAGGCAGATGGGGGAAGGAGGGAGGAAGGTTTTGATATCATCAAAATTCCTCTCTAGATGGGCTTCACCTCTGTTTCCCCGCTGTTCTTCTTTTGAACAGCAGGTGGCAGGCGAATCCCACAACAAGGTCGCCAGAACTCGATTTTAATTGCAATGAGAAGAAAATTGCTTCTTTTCCCACACATATTTCTTTCCCCAGATAAACAGTGCGGTGAGCGTCTGCCTGCTTATCAAGGAAGTGAGCCACATAAGAAGGTCGCTTCTCAGGCGAGAGACAGGAGGGTCGCCAGCTCCGAGCTTCAGCTTACAACACTGCAGACAAGTTCCTCAGAAAGCAGCCAACGTTGCTTAAAAGTCAATTGTTATAATCCCACATGATCTAGATTCCCCCAGTTAATAATCATAAAAAGTTTATAACCAGAAATGACAGAGGCCCTCCTGTCGTAATTGTTAGGGTTTTCGAGTCAGTTTTCAAAGCCAGACCCCTCCCAGCACCCCTCTCCCCCAGCACTCCCTTCCCAGCCCTTCACAAAATTGCCAGGGTAATTGACTCTTCACGGGATGAGTTTGACTTCCCACCCTGATTTGGTAACAGACTTTTTTTTTTTTTGCTGAGGTTCTTTGTTTGCAAATGCACAATAAAAATGGCTTTTGAGTGACTTCAGAGGACTCTCTTTTTCTGGTGCCAATAACAGATTCCAAAGCAGCTATTACCCACAAAGTGGGGGACCAGGTCCCTTGAGACCGGTCAAGTGTCGGCTTTCAAAGTGCTCGGAGGCTGAAATGTCTTGCATGGTGTATTTGCAGGTGCATAATTGGCCCGGTGCTCTCTGGGCATAAAGCCTGCCTTCCTGTGGTCGCAGCAGACAGACTGAGCCTCTTGCTAAAACTGAAGGCTGCAATGTTGATAACAAATCTGATTCCAACTCTCCCGTGTCACTTCAGCCCAAAGGTGCCTTTGTCTCCCAAGAGAAAGAGAGTTGGAAGTGAGTGAATGGCCCTTCAGCAGGGCCATGTGGAAAACATTGCCGAGGGACACTTTTGTCCTGAGAGTGGAGGTTTGAGGCTGGTGTGTGTGAAGTGATTTCTCTTTGTTCACGGCCAACCTGCCTGAATGCCGGTGATGTGGAGGTGACAGCAAAATGCTTTAAAAGCGGCCTGCAGTGGAAACTCAGAGCACACAATGGCGTTGTTTTTGTTAGACATAGTTCTCCCACCTCGCCTGTTTATTGCAGGAACCAAAATAAGTCTGGGTAAGCTTAAAAGGCTGCCTTGATGCTGAAGGAAAAATGGATATTATCTCTCCCCATAGTGTTTGAATGGTAGTACATAATCCTAGCCATATCCAGATAAGAACACGCCCCGCCTGGAGAAAGGGTTCTTGGGATAGAGTAGTACAAGAAGTGTATTCACAAGGGGGACGGATGGGACACTGGAGGGTTCCAGACTGTCTTACCGACACTTCTAAAACCTAAAGAGACACCTACCTCGCCAGATCTTTCCACTTCTGTTTACAGTTAATACTTTTGTGTATTAGTAATATCCCAAGCCCCTAACCTCCCACCTCCGGCATTTGATCCCTTGAAGACACCCATGAAGTCCTGCTTCATCACCGCAAGCCCTCCTCGCTGCTGCTGCTGACTCCTGAAACTAAGCCCCCCCCCCCTTCTCTCTCTCTCTCTCTCTTCCTAAATGGCTCAGCTTAGGAGAGCAGGGATCCAGGGAGCTCCTTCTAAGATTAAATGTGTCTTTTTGTTCATTTGATTTTGTTTATTGAGACAGGGTTTCTCTGTGTAGCCCTGACTATCCTAGAACGCTTCTGGAGACCAGGCTGGCTTCGAACTCACCTGGTTTACGTGTGTCTTTTTTTTTTTTTAAAGATTTATTTATTTATTATGTATACAACATTCCTTCCATGTATGCCTGCAGGCCAGAAGAGGGCACCAGATCTCATTATAGATGGCTGTGAGCCACCATGTGGTTGCTGGGAATTGAACTCAGGACCTCTGGAAGAGCAGTCAGTGCTCTTAACCTCTGGGCCATCTCTCCAGCCCCCTACGTGTGTCTTTTACACATCAAGATCTTCAGTCTTGAAGGTTTGGGTGAAACTTCTTCTCTCAGGTAAACTGAAAGGTGCCTCTCAGCAGGAAAGATCTAATCAGCTAGCCCTCCCAGCATCAGTTAGCAGGAGATGCTTCTAATTATGGGAGCAATTCCCATGGGTACAAAGAATGTGTGGGCCCTGATCAGGAGGGGTTAAGGGGGTGGGTTTGCTCAATGGTTAGGAACACTTGTTGATTTTGCAGAGGACCAAAGTTCAATTCCCAGCACCCAGAAGGTAACTCACAACTGTCTCAGGAAACCCTCTTCTGACCTCTATGGGCATCAGCAAGCTCATGGTACACATAAAATACATGCTGACAAAACACTCAAGCCTGCTGGGCATGGAGGTGCACACCTTTAACCCCAGTGCTGGGGAGGCAGAGGCAGGCAGATGTCTGAGTTCAAGGCCAGCTTGATCTACAGAGCGAGTTCCAGGACAAGTTATTCATACATATAAAATAAATAAATCTTTTTCTAAAAAACTGTATTTTTGCTGGGCATAGTGGCATAAACTTTTAACCCCAGCATTTGGGAGGCAGAGGCAGATGGATCTCTGTGAGTTCAAGGCCAGTGTGATCCACATAGTGGGTTCCAGGACAGCCAGGACTACACAGTGTGACCCTGTCTTGAAAAAAACAAAACAAAAAAAAAGTATTTGCTTTGAAAACAAAAAGGAGTCTGTGGGGCAAATGTACCCAACATCTTCAGCATCCTCAAGGGACGCACGCTGCTTCTCTGCATTTGAGCACTTAGCAACACCCTTCCTGTCACCTTCCTAACTCAGGAGTTACACGGTCCTGTCTTTGAGAAAAAGAATTTTAAAGATCTTTCTCTTTTATTAACTTACTTTTTGTGTGTGTTTCCCTGCGTGAAAGTCTATAAACCATGTGTGTGCAGTACCTCTAGAGGCCACAAGAGGGGGTCGGAGTCCCCGAAACTAGAACTATAGATGTGAGTTACCTTGGGGTGTGGGGAATCCAACCTCTGGACTATCTATTTCTCTAACCACAATAAATAAAATTTTAAAAGTAAATTCTTTTATTCAAATATTGTATCAAAACTAATCTGTAAAGATTCAGAATAACCTGCCAGTGGTGGCACACGCCTTTAATCCCAGCACTCGGGAGGCAGAGGCAGGTGGATTTCTGTGAGTTCGGGCCAGCCTGGTCTACAAGAGCTAGTTCCAGGATAGGCTCCAAAACCACAGAGAAACCCTGTCTCAAAAAAGAAAGAAAAAAAAAAAGATTCAGAATAATATTTTCTCCTCAACTTGAGCGAGAGTCTGAAAGACAGCCGAGGGAACCAAGGGAAAGAGGGTTCTCCTAACTCAACTGTTTAAAGGAGGAGGAAGCCAAAACATAGTGAATCTGGTCAGACAAAAGCCTAAGAACTTTGGCTGTGAACGGGACATCTAACCAAAGACCTCACCTGCTTGGTCAAATGGCCTCATTACACCTAGCTGCAGTGGGAAAAGGCTGTCTGTCCCCTGTCAGCCACTGAAAGTGTCTCCTGAGATTAACCAGTTCACCCAGGCCCTGGACTGGCAGACAGTCTCTCAGTTGCTTAAGTCACCCCACAAGTACAGACCAGAGACCATAGGCTTAGCATAGGCTGCTGGCCTGCGCTAAGACACCACCTGTCCTTTGAGTAGGGGTCAATACTGTCACTGTGGTGGTGGAGCAGGGATGCTCAGCTGGAGGTGATTACACATTACAGCCCCTAGGGAACTGGTAGTCTCCCTGCCTGGTGTCCAAAGGTAGGTTGTAAACAGAGACTGCTTTTGTTTCCCAGCCACCCAGACCCAAATAATCACACAAAAACTATATTAATTACAACACTGTTTGGCCTATTAGCTCAGGCTTATTATTAACTAACTCTTACACCTTAAATTAACCCATTTCTATTATTTTATATTTTACCACTTATGTTTGTTACCTCTTTCTCCTTTGGCAGCTACACGGCATCTCTTTGACTCTGCCTACTCTCTCTATATTTCTCTGTTCAGATTTTCTGCCTGGCTTTACTCTGTTAAACCATTATCAACTAATAAAAGATCCTAAACCAGGCAGTGGTGGCACACACCTTAAATCCCAGCACTAGGGAGTCTGAAGCAAGTGGATCTCTGTGATTTTGAGGCCAGTCTGGTGTACAGAGTGAATTCCAGGACAAGCTCCAAAGCTACAGAGAAACCCTGTCTTGAAAACCTGAAGAAAAAAAAAAAGAAGCCGGAGGCGGGCGGTGGTGGCGCACGCCTTTAATCCCAGCACTTGGGAGGCAGAGGCAGACGGATCTCTGTGAGTTCGAGACCAGCCTGGTCTACAAGAGCTAGTTCCAGGACAGGCTCCAAAAACCACAGAGAAACCCTGTCTCAGGGGGCTGGAGAGATGGCTCAGTGGTTAAGAGCATTGCCTGCTCTTCCAAAGGTCCTGAGTTCAATTCCCAGCAACCACATGGTGGCTCACAACCATCTGTAATGAGGTCTGGTGCCCTCTTCTGGCCTGCAGACATATACATAGACAGAATATTGTACACATAATAAATAAATATTTAAAAAAAAAAAGAAAAGAAACCCTGTCTCGAAAAAAAAAAAAGCCGGGTGGTGGTGGCGCACGCCTTTAATCCCAGCACTCAGGAGGCAGAGGCAGGAGGATCTTTGTGGGTTCAAGGCCAGCCTGGTCTACAAGAGCTAGTTCCAGGACAGGCTACAAAGCTACAGAGAAACCCTGTCTCGAAAAACCAAAAAAAAGAAAAAATATATACCTAAGAGATGCCCTATCATACAACAAAAGTATTTGCTCAACTATGTTCATAGCAGCATTGTTTGTAATAGCCAGAACCTGGAAACAACCTAGATGCCCTTCAATGGAAGAATGGATGAAGAAAGTATGGAATATATACATATTAGAGTACTACTCAGCAGTAAAAAGCAATGACTTCTTGAATTTTGCATACAAATGGACAGAAATAGAAAACACTATCCTGAGTGAGGTAAGCCAGACCCAAAAAGAGGAACATGGGATGTACTCACTCATATTTGGTTTCTAGCCATAAATAAAGGACATTGAGACTATAATTCGTGATCCTAGAGAAGCTAAATAAGGAGAACCCAAAGAAAAACATATAGGCATCCTACTGAATATTAACCTTCATCAGGCGATGAAAGGAGACAGAGACAGAGACCCACATTGGAGCACCGGACTGAAATCTCAAGATCCAAATCAGGAGCAGAGGGAAAGAGAGCATGAGCAAGGAACTCAAGACTGCGAGGGGTGTACCCACACACTGAGACAATGGGGATGTTCTATCGGGAACTCACCAAAGCCAGCTGGCCCGGATCTGAAAAAGCATGGGATAAAACCGGACTCGCTGAACATAGCGGACAATGAGGACCACTGAGAACGCAAGAACAATGGCAATGGGTTTTTGATCCTACTGCACGTACTGGCTTTGTGGGAGCCTAGGCAGTTTGGATGCTCACTTTACTAAACCTGGGTGGAGGTGGGTGGTCCTTAGACTTCCCACAGGGCAGGGAACCCTGATTGCTCTTTGGGCTGATGAGGGAGGGGGACTGGACCGGGGTAGGGGGAGGGAAATAGGAGGCGGTGGCGGGGAGGAGGCAGAAATCTTTTTTTTTTTTTTTTTTGGTTTTTCGAGACAGGGTTTCTCTGTGGCTTTGGAGCCTGTCCTGGAACTAGCTCTTGTAGACCAGGCTGGTCTCGAACTCACAGAGATCCGCCTGCCTCTGCCTCCCGAGTGCTGGGATTAAAGGCTTGAGCCACCATTGCCCGGCTCAGAAATCTTTAATAAATAATTAATTAAAAAAAAAGAGCCCAGATTAGTGGGTCCCTTGCTGCATGGGGGCTGGGGAATGCGGAGGCCTGGCCAGACTGGGGACACCACCCCGCTGTCTTTATACGGGTTAACTCAAAGACAAAGAGACCTGGCTAAGCTGGTGGAAACTACCAGATGGATTGCAAAGACAGACATGATGAGATTTGTTGCCACAGGGAGGCAAAGCCCTGGGTCCAAAATTCTGTGACTTTCAAATGCACACACGCACAAACACAACAAGGGCAAGGACTATAGCTCAGTGGTAGAGTGTTTATCTAGCATGTTCAAGGCCTGGTTTGATCTCTAGCACCAAAAACAAAACAAAACAATAAAAACAGTGTGGAAATCCCAGGTATGGTGATGCATGCCTTTAATCCCAGCACTTAGGAGACAGAGGCAAGTGAATCTCTGAGTTCAAGGTCAGCCTGGTCTGCAGAATGGATTCCAGGTCACCTAGGACTACACAGAGAAACCCTGTCTTTAAAAACAAAACAACGCACACCCACAAGTGACCACCTCCACTTAAGTTTATAGCTGCCCCTCTCTTTTCTCCTTACACAGGCCAAATGCTCCCTATTCCTCCCCCACTCCTCCAGCTGTCTGTCTCATTTGTGTCAATTAAGAATTCACTACTGCTTGATTTAATCGAATGAGTTTTCCCTGAATAGAACCTTAGCGGCAGATAGAGCAGCAACCATCTCTCCCATGTACAAGAATAAAAATTATTACCACATGAGCCAGGCATCAAGGGTACCTTAGAAAATAGCAAGGGGTCTGCCAGCTTTGCCAGTGAGGGTGAGGATGAGATGGCAAGACCCAGCTCCCTGCAGATAGTAGGCTATGTATCAGGAGGCCCCTCAAGAGTTAGCAACACAGACGAAGCTCATTTGTGATTCTACAATGGGGTTTTGAGGTTTCAAAATCAAAGCATCAACTAGAACAAACTTCTTACTTTATGCAAGGGCTTTCAATTTCTCAGAAGTATAGCTTTGTCTTTCTGGTCATTAAGCCCTTTAATAAGTAGATCTATTTTTGTTTGTTTGTTTTTTGTTTTTTTGAGACAAGGTTTCTCTGTGTATCTTTGGAGCCTGTCCTGGTACTTGCTCTATAAACCACGCTGACCTAAAACGCATGGAGATCCACCTACCTCTGCCTCCCAAGTGCTGGGATTAAAGGCATGTGCCATCACCGCCCAGCAATTTTTGTTTTCAAATAGGGTCTTCTGTAGCTTTAGCTGGCCTCAAACTCCCTGTGGAGCTGAGGATGATCTTGAATTCCCGGTCCTTCTGTCTTCTCTCCGGAGTGTTAAGATCACAGGTGTGAACCTGTGTGTGTGGTACTAAGGACCAAATCCTGGGGCTTGTGCACATGAGGCCAGCACCCTACTAAGTGAGCTACGTTACACCCCTGCTGTGGGAACTCCTTCTATATATGTGTTGCTTCTATTGGTTAATGAATAAAGCTGCTTTGGTTAACTACATGGTAGAATAGAGTAAGGTGGGAATTCCAAGCAGATAGAGGAAGAAAGAAAGTGGAGTCAGGGAGATGCCGTGTAGCTGCCGAAGGAGACAGATGCCTGGGAACTCATGGTGAAATATAAAATAATAGAAATGGGTTAATTTAAGATGTAAGAGTTAGCTAGAAATATCCATGAGCTAATTGGCCAAGCGGTGTTGTAATTAATATAGTCTCTGTGTGATTATTTTGGGTCTGGACGACCGGGAAACAAACAAACAGCCTCCACCTACACATCCCAGTGCCAGACACTACACTATAGTAACCTTTCTCTTGCTCAGCAAAGTCATATGTCAGGCAGTGTTAAGGTAGCTAAAGACAGACCTTTCAGCCCAGCCTGGTCTACACAGTGAGTTCCAGGACAGCCAGGACTACACAGAAAAACCCTGTCTTGAAAAACCAAAAAACAAACCACAAGAAAAAACCAGACCTTTCTTCCATTCTTAAATTTGTTTGTTTGGATTTTTGTTTCCCTCATGTAGTCTAGACTGGTCTCAAACTGCCTATGTAACCAAGGATTCTCCTGTCTCTTTATTCTTCCCTGGTGCTGGGATCACAAGCAGGTACCACACACCTGCCGTAAAAACAAAACAAAACAACAACAATAACAGCAACAAAACAACAGTTTTCTGCACTGGCAAAATGGCAGTAGTTTGCATTGACCACACAAACCTAACTTAAGTTTTATCTCTCTAAGTCACATAAAGATGGGGAGAAAGAACTGACTCTGCTGAGTTATTATCTAACCTCTTATGCCCACAAACATCACACACACACACACACACACACACACAGATAGACAGATAAAAAGATAGATAGAACAGTGTCCTAAAAGCAGAAAATAAAATTAAGTTCCTGTTTACAGGTATATTAGTTTTCTCAACACTAAAATAAAATGCTTAAATGAGCCAGGCCTTCCTTCCTTTTTTTTTTTTAATTTTCTAAAAATTTATTTATTTAGAAACAGAGTTTCTCTTTCTATACCTAGCTGTCCTGAAACTCACTCTGGAGGCCAGACTGGTCTTAAATGCAGAGATCCCACTGCCTCTGCCTCCCTAGTACTAGGATTAAAGATGTGTGCCTCCACTACCTGGCTGTGATACCCACCTTTAATCCCAGAATTCAGGGAGCAGAGGCAGGCAAATCTCTGAGTCTGCGGTCAACCTGGTTTACATATAGAATTCTTTTTTTTTTTTTTCGAGACAGGGTTTCTCTGTGGTTTTGGAGCCTGTCCTGGAACTAGCTCTTGTAGACCAGGCTGGATACATATAGAGTTCTAAGCAAACCGTGGCTGAGAGGTAAGAGCCTGTCCAAAGAAGCAAATAAATAGCGGGGAAGGGTTTATTTTTTTCTCTGTAGGGTTCAATCCATCATGGCTAGGAAGATATCCTGGAGTAGAAGGCAGTTTGCAGATGCACAGGAGAGGGAGCAAACCACACAGACCTGGGGGAGGAGTGCTCCAGAGAAAGGACGGTAGGTGCAGGGGATCTGAGACAGGATCTGAGACCAGTTGATTGAGGAGTTAGGAGAATAAGAGACAGGTGTGGGAGGCAGGTCAGGAAAGCGGGAGTGGGGGGCAGGCTTTGTAAGGCTCTGTAAAGCAAGGGAGAGTCTGTGCTCTTTATTCAGACAAGAGGGTTTTTTTGTTTGTTTGTTTTTTGTAGAGTGATGACATACATTTTAAGCTACGTTAATCTATGTTCTAAGTTGTGTTACATTATGTTTCTGGCTACTATGCAGGAAACAGAAGACAGCAATGCAAGGTTTTGTAAAAGCAAGGAGAACAGTTAGGGAAATTGCAGGGTGGGTCCAGGTGGCAGCAGTAGAGATGACAGAGTTTTTTTAGGCAGGGATGCCAATATTCACGGAAGGACACGATGAAGAAAGAGATCATGGCTCATGCCTGTGTACTCAGAGTGAGCGGCTAAGGCAGGAAGATTGCTGCAAGTTCAAGGCCAGCCTGGGCTACAGTGCAAGACCCTGTCTCAAAACAAAGAAAGAAAGTAAACAAAAATGAGAGGCTGGAAAGATGACTCAGTAGTTAGGAGGACTTGCTGCTCTTGCGAAGGACGTGGGTTTGGTTCCCAGCACCCACACAACAGCTCACAGCCACCTGTGGCTCTAGTTCCAGGGTACTTGATGCCCTCTTCTGGTCTTTGAAGGCACTAAATGCACATGGTACACATACAACATGCAGGCAACCACTGAACCACATAAAATAAAAATAAATCTTCTCAAAACAAGAGCAGTGGTGTGGGTTGTACAATCATGAGGACCAGCTCAGCTTCTAGAACCCATGCAACAGGTCAGGTGTCCTGAGCATGGGCTGTAATCCCAGCTTTGAGGTGGGCAGAGACAGGAGGGTCACTGGGTTTTCCTGGGCAGTCTAATGAAACCATTTGTGACTCTCTAAAAAACAATCTGGGGCTGGAGAGATGGGTCAGAGGTTAAGAGCACTGACTGCTCTTCCAGAGGTCCTGAGTTCAATTCCCAGCAACCACATGGTGGCTCACAGCCATCTATAATGAAATATGGTGCCCTCTTCTGGCATGCAAGCATACATGGAAGGAATATTGTAAACATAATAAATAAATAAATCTTTAAAAAAAATAAAAAACAATCTGGCTGGGTGGTGGCGGTGCCTGCCTTTAATTCTGGCACTCAAGATGCAGAGGCCGGTGGATCTCTGTGAGTTCAAGGCTAGTCTGGTCAACAGAGCAAGTTCCAGGATAGACACCAAAACTACACAGAGAAAACATGTTTTGAAAAACAAAAAATTAATTAATAATAATCTGGGGAGTAGAGGATGGCTCATTGGTTAAGAGCACTGACTGCTTTTCTAGAGGACCCAGGTTCAATTCCCTGCAGCCACATGGCAGCTCACAACTGTCTGTAACTCCAAGATCTGACACCCTCACATACAGACAGGCAAAACACCAATGTACATACAATAAAAATAAAAATAATCTGGGAAGCCGGGTGGTGGTGGCGCATGCCTTTAATCCCAGTACTCAGAAGGCAGAGGCAGGCAGAGCTCTGTGAGTTCGAGGCCAGCCTGGACTACATAGTGGATTACAGGACAGCAGGACTGTTTGACAGAGAAAAAAAAAAAACAATCAAAAAGGAAGGAAGGAAGTTTAAGTCCAATCTTGGCTACACAAGAAGACCCTATCTTTTAAAAAAAAAAAAGACCCTATCTTTAAAAAAAATTTCAGAGACGAGATGAGGGCAAAACTGGGCGGGGTTGGGGGGGGGAGAGGGAGAAACCAAAGTGGGAGAAAGAACCAGATAGTCAACTTTTAGAGAAATTCGAGCAATAAGTGACAAGGGTCTTGCTTGACTGGAGTGGTTTTGGAGTAGGGAGAAAGAATCAAATTCAAGAAATATAAGCATCCTTTCTATCTCTCAGCTGCTTGAATTCGGGTACTGATAAATGTTGGGGCTTAGTGAGCTCCGTGCTGTTCTTTCTCAGCGTCTCCGAATTCCTTGTCCAGGAGCCCAGTGCTAGAAGCAGATAGTGTTTCGGCTGCTATTGAGGCTTCCAGACTTCAGGACCTGTGCCTTGGAACCTGTGCCAGCTGCCTGCCCTTTGGTTTTAAGTTTAACTTCACAAGCAACCTTTCCAATGGCGCTGCGGCTTTTTCTCCCTTTTATATGACAGATGTGGTTTCACAGGGCATCGAGAGGTTGCTTAGATTTGGAGCGAATGCTGGGGGTAGCTATTCTAATTTGGAAACTGAAACTGGCAACTCTGATAGAAGAAATACGCTGTTTGGAGTCAAAAGACCTGAGTTTTAACACTTGGTTCTGCCACATTTTAGCTGTGTGACTTAAGGCTAGACTTAATCTCTCTGGGACTTAGCATCCCTGAGAGTACCGAGCACCCCTGTGAGTACTGAACACCTCTGTCAGTACTGAGCACCCCCTGTGAGTACTGAGCACCTCTGTCAGTACTGAGCACCCCCTGTGAGTACTGAGCACCCCCTGTGAATACTGAGCACTCCCTGTGAATACTGAGCACCCCCTGTGAATACTGAGCACCCCCTGTGAGTGCTGAGCACCTCTGGTGAGTTAAGCACTCCCGTGAGTACTGAGCACCTCCTGTAAGTACCGAGCACCCCTTATGAGTACTGAGCACCCCCTGTGAATACTGAGCACCCCCTGTGAGTACTGAGCACCCCTGTGAGTACTGAGCACCCCTGTGAGTACTGAGCACCCCCTGTGAATACTGAGCACCCCCTGTGAATACTGAGCACCCCCTATGAGTACTGAGCACCCCCTGTGAATACTGAGCACCCCCTGTGAGTACTGAGCACCCCCTGTGAGTGCTGAGCACCTCTGGTGAGTTAAGCACTCCCGTGAGTACTGAGCACCTCCTGTAAGTACCGAGCACCCCTTGTGAGTACTGAGCACCCCCTGTGAGTACTGAGCATCCCTGTGAGTACTGAGCACCCCTGTGAGTTCTGAGCACCCCTGTGAGTTCTGAGCACCCCTGTGAGTTCTGAGCACCCCTGTGAGTTCTGAGCACCCCTGTGAGTTCTGAGCATGAGTCAGTCAATAGTCTGTAGGTCACAATGCAATGCAGGGCCAACATCAAACCAGAGAAAAATTTTTTTTGTTTTTCTTTTTTTAAAATTTATTTATCTATTAATTATGTATACAGTGTTGTCTGCTCTATGCCTGTAGGCCAGAAGAGAGCACTAGTGTCATTACAGATGGTTGTGAGCCACCACGTGGTTGCTGGGAATTGAACTCAGGACCTCTGGAAGAGCAGCCAGTGCTCTTAACCTCTGAGCCATGAGCCATCTCTTCACCCTCTCCAGCCCTTTTTTTTTGGGGGGGGGGTTTATCAAGACAGGGTTTCTCTGTGTATCTCTCACTGTACTGAAACTCACTCTGTAGACCAGGCTGGCCTCCAATTCACAGAGATTGGCCTGTTAGAGAAAATTTTTTTAAAGTTTTCTAATTTTTATATGGGTTAATTAGTTTTAAGAGCTAGTTAGTAATTAGCCTAAGCTATTGTTTGAGCATTTATATTTAATAATAAAACAAATAAATAAAACATTTCTAATTTTCAAAAAAACAAGTCCCGTGTCAGGCAGTGATGGCACACATCTCTAATCCCAGTACTCAGAAGGCAGAAACAGGAAGATCTCTGTGAGTTCGAGGCCAGCCTGGTCTACAGAGTTCCAAGACAGCCAAGGCTACACAGACAAGCTCTGTCTTGAAAATAAAAAAAGAAAGAAAGGAAGGAAGGAAGAAAGGAAGGAAAGAAAGGAAGAAAGAAAGAAGGAAAGAAAGAAAAAAAAGAAAACACAAAACAAAAAACCCCAGGGATAAGCTGGTGGGAGTACAAACCTGTATACCCACTTTGAAAATCAGTATGGCAATTTTTCAGAAAATTAGGAAACAATGGGGCTGGAGAGATGGCTCGGTGGTTAAGAGCATTGCCTGCTCTTCCAAAGGTCCTGAGTTCAATTCCCAGCAACCACATGATGGCTCACAACCATCTGTAAAGAGGTCTGGCGCCCTCTTCTGGCCTTCAGGCATACAGACAGAATATTGTATACATAATAAATAAATTATTAAAAAAATTAGGAAACAATCTATCTCAAGACCTAACAAGACTGCTGTTGGGCCGGGCGATGGTGGCGCACGCCTTTAATCCCAGCACTCGGGAGGCAGAGGCAGGCAGATCTCTGTGAGTTCGAGACCAGCCTGGTCTACAAGAGCTAGTTCCAGGACAGGCTCCAAAACCACAGAGAAACCCTGTCTCGAAAAAACAAAAAACAAAACAAAACAAAAAAAAGACTGCTGTTGGGTATATACCCAAAAGACAATCATACCACAATGATGTCCTCAACTATGTTCACAGCGGCATTATTTGTAATAGCCAGACCCTGGAAACAACCTAGATGCCCCGCAACCGAAGAATGGATAAAGAAGATGTGGTACGTTTACACAATGGAGTACTAGGGTAGGCTGACTGACCAGTCAAGTCCCAGTGCTGGGGTGACCAGTGTGCACCAACGTGCCTGTCATTTTACATGTGGGCTCGGGGGTTGAACTCAGGTCCTCATCCTTGCTCAGCAGGCTCTCTGTGAACTGAGCCATCTCCTCAGTCCTGAGCGTGTTTATTGTTTTGATACTGGGACTCTCCACGGCTCAGGCTGACCTTGAACTGGAAGCAATCTTCCAGTCTTATTCACGGAGAGGTGAGATCTCAGCTGTCACACCTGGCCCTGATATTAGTTTTTTCCACTATACCTCCATACTAATACTATTTGGATCTGAAATGTAAAATTTACCTATGTTCCCTAATGCCAGGGCGTGTACCTACAGACTCACACAAGCTGAGGAGGCGCTCTACCACATACCACTCCCCACATTTTACTTCCTTTTCTCTCACAGCGTTGCTCTCTTTGTGTTGCTCAGGTTGGTCTGGAACTGGCAATCCTCCTGCCTCTACCTTTACCTCTGAGTGTTTGGTTTACAGGTATGGCAATTTTTTTATAGGTTTTTTGAGAGAGGGTTTCTCTGTAGCTCTGTAGCTTTTGGTGCCTGTCCCGGAACTAGCTCTTGTAGACCAGGCTGGCCTCGAACTCCCAGAGATCCGCCTGCCTCTGCCTCCCGAGTGCTGGAATGTTTTGCTCTCCTTCTCTGTCACATAGTCAGGTGGATCACCTGGTATGGAACAGAGATTTTTGGAAGAAACCTTTAAACAAACATGCTTGGGTCTAGAGGAGGGGAAGCCCCAATTCCAGAGCCAGGTTTTTTTGTTTTTGTTTTTGTTTTTTTTTGTTTTTTTGAGACAGGGTTTCTCTGTGGCTTTGGAGCCTGTCCTGGAACTAGCTATTGTAGACCGGGCTGGCCTCGAACTCACAGAGATTCGCTTGCCTCTGGCTCCCGAGTGCTGGGTTTAAAGGTGTGCACCACCAGGGTCAACTTTTTTTTTCTTTTCTTTTGCGCTTTTGGAGACTTGGCCTCATGTATGGAAGGCTGGCCTCAAGCTTGCGCTGATGGACCTGTCTCCACTGCCCACGTGCTGGGATAACAGGTCTGTACCACCATGTCTGGTTTTAGGCCATGCTAGGGATCAAACCCAGGGCTTCATGCATGGAAGGCAAGTGTGCTATCAACAAATGACAACTCCTTACTCTGTGAGACAAAATCTTCATATGTAGACTGGCTGGCCTCAAATTCGGAACTCAGTGATCCTCCTGCTTCTGCCTCTCTCAGGCTGGGACTGCAGGGTGAGACACCACGCTGGGCAAACATTCCCTTTTGATATGAACATTTCAGCAGAGGCTTAAAGGCTTTCACGCTGTAATGAGTAACTGTCCGTGGGAACGTCGAGAGATGGCTCTGTTTACAAATAGATTTACTGCAGATTTAGGCACTGGTTTACATATCCTAGATCACCGCCCAGGATTTGAGAGGCACTAAAGCAGTTATCTGGAATTCTCTTATCCTAGATAAGTGCAGAGTTCAGCTTGCCTGCTTCCTCGCCTCCTTTGGAAACTTACTCCTGCCACTTCTTCAGTGAGGTCTTCTCTGCCCAGTCAGATTTTTCCTTGACTTTTTTCTTGGAGGGAGGGAGAGACAGGGTCCTTAAGTGCAGTCCTGGCTGTCCGGGAACACACTTTGTAGACCAGACTGTCCTTGAACTCACATATAGATCCACCTGCCTCTGCCTCCCAAATGCTGGGATTAAAAGCATGCTCAAAAACTGCCTGGCAAGCCGGGTGGTGGTGGTGCAGGGCTTTAATCCCAGCACTCGGGAGGCAGAGGCAGGCGGATCTCTGTGAGTTCGAGACCAGCCAGGTCTACAAGAGCTAGTTCCAGGACAGGCTCCAAAACCACAGAGAAACCCTGTCTCAAAAAACAAACAAACAAAAAACACCAAAAAACGGCCTGGCAACATTTTAAATTATTTATTCTTATTGATTGTGCATTGATGTTTTGCCTGCATGTATGTCTGTAGGAGGGTGTCAGATCTTGGAGTTATAGACAATTGTGAGCTGCCATGTTGTGCTGGGAATTGGATCCTGGTCCTCTGGAAGAACTGATAAGCCATCTCACCAACCTTTTCTTCTTCTTCTTCTTCTTCTTCTTCTTCTTCTTCTTCTTCTTCTTCTTCTTCTTCTTCTTCTTCTTCTTCTTCTTCCTCCTCCTCCTCCTCCTCCTCCTCCTCCTCCTCCTCCTCCTCCTCCTCCTTCTTCTTCTTTTTCGAGACAAGAATTTCTCTGTATAACAGTCCTGACTGTCCTGGAACTTGCTTTGAAGACCAGACTGGCATCAAACTCACTAAGGTCCACTGCCTCTGCCTCCAAAGAGCTGGGATTAAAGACATGTGCCACCACTGCCTGGCCTGTTTTTCTTTTTTTAAGACAGGGTTTCTCTGTGTAGCCTTGGCTGTCCTGGAACTGGATCTGTAGACCAGGCTGGCTCTGAATTCAGGGATCTGCTTGCCTCTGCCTCCCAAGTGCTGAGCATAAAGACTTGTGCCATCAGCCGGGTGGGGTGGCGCACGCCTTTAATCCCAGCACTTGGGAGGCAGAGGCAGGCCAAAAAAAAAAAAAAAAAAAGACATGTGCCATCATACTTGGCCTCACTCAGTTTGTTTTGTTTTGTTTTGTTTTTTGATTTTCGAGACAGGGTTTCTCCGTAGCTTTTGGTTCCTGTCCTGGCACTAGCTCTTGTAGACCAGGCTGGCTGCAAACTCACAGAGATCCGCCTGCCTCTGCCTCCCGAGTGCTGGGATTAAAGGCGTGTGCCACCACTGCCCGGCACTCAGTTATTTTTTTAAATTAATTTTTACTTTATGTATACTGGTGTTTTGCCTGAATGTGTGTCTGAGTGAGGATGTCCGATCCCCTGGAACTGGAACCACAGTTATAAACTGCCAAGTGGTTGCTGGAAACTGAACTCAGGTCGTCTGGAAGAGCAGCCAGTACCCCAACCTCTGAGCCATCTCTCCAGCCCCTGCTTTTATTTTTTTAAAAATATTTTATTTATTTATTTATTTATTTATTTATTTATTTATTTATTTATTATGTATACAGTGTTCTGTCTGTATGTATGCCTGCAGGCCAGAAGAGGGCACCAGACCCCATTACGGATGGTTGTGAGCCACCATGTGGTTGCTGGGAATTGAACTCAGGACCTTTGGAAGAGCAGGCAATGCTCTTAACCACTGAGCCATCTCTCCAGCTCCCCCCCCCGCTTTTATTTTTATAAAGCTTTATTTTCATTTATGTATATGTATGGGTCTGTGCATGACACCTGGTTGTGCCCTTGGAGGCCAGATTCCTCAGAGATGGAGTTGTGAGCCACTCATTGTGGGTTCTGGGAACTGAATTGTGTTTCTATGAAGGAACAGCAAGTGATTTTTTTTTTTTAAAATTTCTGAGCCGTTTCACCTTTCCAACCCCTTCTATCTGCTCCTTTCTGTTTGTTTGTTTGTTTTCCAAGTTTCTCTGTGTAACAGCCCTGGCTGTCCTGGAACTCACAGTAGACTAGGCTGACCTCAAACTGACAGAGATCTGCCTGCCTTTGCCCCCTGAGTGCTGGGATTAAAGGCCTGCACCAACACCAACACCTAACCCATCTGTTCCTTTTTAAGGCAGGGACTTGTTTAGCCCAGGCTAGCCTGGGGTTATGTAGCACAGAGGCTTTAAACTCACTGCTGTCTTAGCCTCTCAAATAAAAACAAACAACTGGAAGTGACCCTTCTTCCAGTTTGAGCAAGCAGGGACTTCACCGAGGGCACTGAGAATGGGAAGGTGCAGAGCACTGTCCTGGTGCCTTCTGAGGGCAAATCCTTGGCTCTGGCAGCCTGCCTGTCAAGTGAGGCTGAAGTATGAGGATAACCCTCTCCTCTCAAGTCTGGTGGACCTTCTGGAGCACAAATGCCCAGGAGGGGATCAGGACCGAGTCCATCCCTTACTGCTTGAGCTGGACTCAGGGTCTGAGTGAAGGGTCACTTTGTTAATTCTGTAGATGTGTCTAGGACACAATCAGACCAACTCTTTCACATGCTGGACCCCTCTGCCTTCTAAACATCATTCCTAAGCTGGTGCAGGAGCACAGGGAATGATTCCATTTCAACTCACTACAGTTCTACCCACCTGATCTGTGCACACGGGCAAACGGACTGCCTTAGGGGCAGGCTTGGGTGTGAAATGCTCCGGTAAAGTACAAACAAGTCCTTCCTCTCCTGGACTAACCAAAGGCAGTGCCTCTCCGCCCCCCCCCCCTTTTCCTTTTGAGACAGGGTCTCTCTACATAGTTCTGACTGTCCTGGACTCTACTTCCTGTGTGCAGGGATTAAAGGTGTGCACCACCATGCCCTGCTTCAGTATTTCATTGTTTGCCAAGCACACGTGACCACTGAACTCTACTCCCACCAAATGTGATATGAATACATTTCCTTATTTTTTTAATTATTATTTTTTTTAAAGAGGCCATCTTTTTTTTTTTTTTTAGATTGATTTATTTATCATGTATACAGTGTTCTCCCTGCAGGCCAGAAGAGGGCACCAGATCTCATTACAGATGGTTGTGAACCACCATGTGGTTGCTGGGAATTGAACTCAGGACCTCTGGAAGAGCTACAGTGCTCTCCAGCCCACGATCGGTCATTCTCACGGTATATACCAAAAATACAGACTTCTGGGCCCCATCTACAAAACGGAATCTTAGGGAGGTATTATCTGCTGGCATGTGGAATTGGCTTTTGAAACTGCGTCTCCCTACATAGCCAAGTGTGGAACTCACCCCTCCCCCACCATCTCCTTAGAACTAATCTGTTTAACAAGTACCCAGTGGTTGTCATGAAGGACGCAGGAACCTTTGTGAGTGGTCACAGTTAGTGCATGCACTATGACCTGAACACAGGCACTTTACAGTTTATTTGAAAAGGCAGAACTAAGATGTGAAATAACTAAATGGGGACCAAAGAGCTGCCTAAGCAGTTAAGTGCATGGTCTGCTCTCATAGAAACCCTGACTTCAGAGTTCCCAGCACCCATATCACAACTGCCTTTAACTCCAGCTCCAGGGGATCCAAAGCCTTCTTCTGGCCTCCATGAGCAACTGGACTCATGTGCATATACTCCCTCACAGACACACACACAAATAAAAATAAATCCTTAGCCAGGAGTAGTGGTGCACTTCTTTCATCCCAGCATTTGGGAGGCAGAAGCAGGTGGATCTCTGTGAGTTCAAGGTCAGCCTGGTG
This sequence comes from Microtus pennsylvanicus, assembly GCF_037038515.1. NCBI lineage: Eukaryota > Metazoa > Chordata > Mammalia > Rodentia > Cricetidae > Microtus > Microtus pennsylvanicus. The sequence continues at coordinate 65,322,133 of NC_134591.1, read as the reverse complement.
TAAGTAGTGAGTTCCAGGACAACCTGAACTACAGAGTGAGAACCTGTCTCAAAAACAAAAACAAAACAAAACAAAAAAAGAAACTATGAGGGCTGGAGAGATGGGTCAGCGACTAAGAACACTGGCTGTTCTTCCAGAGGACCTGCATACAATTCCCACTACCCATATGGTGGCTCACAACTCCACCTCCAGGGTGGAGTTCATCCCCATGAACATGCTGTCTGACATACATACATGCACGGAAAACATCAATGCACATAAAATACAAAAAAATAAGTCATTTTTAGCCGGGCAGTGGTGGCGCACGCCTTTAATCCCAGCACTCGGGAGGCAGAGGCAGGCGGATCTCTGTGAGTTCGAGGCCAGCCTGGTCTACAGAGCTAGTTCCAGGACAGGCTCCAAAAAGCTACGGAGAAACCCTGTCTTGAAAAATCAAAAAAAAAAAAAAAGTCATTTTTAAAAAGTTTAAGGCTGGGGGCTGGAGAGATGGCTCAGTGGTTAAGAGCACTGGTTGCTCTTCCAGAGGTCCTGAGTTCAATTCCCAGCAACCACATGGTGGCTCACAACCATCTGTAATGAGGTCTGGCGACCTCTTCTGGCATGCGGGCATACATGGAGGCAGAATGTTGTATGCATAATAAATAAAATCTTTAAAAAAAAGTTTAAGGCTGGGCATTGGTGGCATACACCTTTAATCCCAGCACTTGGGAGGCAGAGGCAGGCAGAGTTTGGTGAGTTAGAGAGAACTTGTCTGGTCTACAGAGCGAGTTTGGGGGTGGGGGGCAGTGCTAACAGAGAAACCTTATTGCAGAAAAACAAACAAAAGTTTTAGAGAGGGCTGGAGAGATGGCTCAGTGGTTAAGAGCATTGCCTGCTCTTCCAAAGGTCAGGAGTTCAATTCCCAGCAACCACATGGTGGCTCACAACCATCTGTAATGAGGTCTGGTGCCCTCTTCTGGCCTTCAGGCATACTCACAGACAGAATATTGTATATATACTAAATAAATATTTAAAAAAAAAAAAAGTTTTAGAGAGAGACCAGGCTGATCTACAAGAGCTAGTTCCATGACAGGCCACAGAGAAACCTTGTTTCCAAAAAAAAAAAAGAAAGGAAAAAAATTTACAAATGACTTTTATCCAAATGGTCAACAGTTTGGTACATCACTACCCATGTGAAAGCAGGAAGAGAGACTCAGTGCTGGGGAAGAGGAAGAAGTGAGACTCAGGGCTCAGAAAGCATCTGAGTGAAGGCACCAGGGGCACAGGGAGGAAAGTCACTAGGAAATGGGAAATGGAAAGGATTTGGAGGCAGAGCCAGAGCAGTATGTTCTGAGAACAAGGAGTCTCGCCAGATTTGAATATGTACTCATGAGCAGCTCCAATTAGGGATTGGTGGAGCCAAGATATAGAAAATGTAAGACATCAGGCGGAAGAGTTCAACCTGCCTGGGGTGGGAATGGAGGAAGCAGATGAGGCCACTAACAGCAAAGGATTCTCCAAGTGGCAGCAGGGGCAGATTCTGCAGTGTTTCTGAGAGTGAATCCTACCACTGCTTCTTGGCTGAGCCCTCCAGAAGGCAAAGGCCAGTGAGGGTCTGCGAAAGGCTGCCTAAGTCTGCAGTCCCATCCCACACTGATGCCACTTACTCTAGTCTCACACAACTTCTCTGCCCCTCATCCCAATGAAGCTGTCAGGAATGTTCCCAAGGAGGCTGACTGACCATGCTTGCCTCTATGCCAGGGACCCGTCTGAGTTGTCAGAAACCTGACTTTTCTAAATCCTGAACACATATTGGTCTGGAAATTCCCCATGATTCAGGAAGCAGTTTGACCACACTGAACACTTTCTGAATGTATTGTTTTCCAGTTCTCCTGGTAACACTACTTGTGAACTATGACCCTACAGAACACCACTAGAAGACACACTGGAGAATGTTATGTGCCTAACAAGGTAAAATCTCTCCTTTTCTGTTTCTCTGAGAGCTACAAGACAGGAAGTTTCAGAAGCCAGCACTGGAGCCAGAGAGCCAGGCTCCTGGGTGATTGAGGGTTTTCTGGTTTCAAATTAGACAGAAAACTAAATTAGCAAATTAATTGTTGGATGTGTTTCCTGGGCCCTTCATCAATTGCTACAGGACCAGTAGCCAATGAAAGATGGTTTCTGGCTGCCCCAGAGAGGGGGCAGGGTTCAGAATCAGGTTCTGCCAGCCTCCAAGTGTCAGACATTTTAATTTTAAATTACTTTTGTACAGCCTGGTGTCAAAATGATTAAAGCATGAAAAGAAAAACAGAAGGGAAGGAGAGAGAAGTGAAATGATTTTTACCTTGTATTGGCAGCAAGGACACTCAACAGTCCTGTTAAAGCTGGTTTCTTTCTATAGGACAAATCAAGTTTAAGCTATGGTCCTCTAGTGAACACCTAAAATGGGGGAGGGAGGTATATGGCAGTCACTATTTTTTGTTTTCTTTTTTCCTTTTTGTTTTTTCGAGACAGAGTTTCTCTGTATTAACAACCCTGGCTGTCCTGGAACTCACTCTCTAGACCAGGCTGGCTTTGAACTTACAAAGATCTGCCTGCCTCTGCTGGGACTAAAGGCCTGTACCACCATCCCCAGCAGTGCTACAGGTGGTTTTAAGCTACTGTGTGGGTGCTAAAATATGAACCCATGTTTTCTGCCAGTGCTGTTAACTGCTGAGCTATTTCTCCAATGCATCCATGCCTAATTTTGTTTGCTTTTTCCCAGAAGTAAAATACACACACAAATGGTAGACTGCTTGCCTAGCAGAGGTCTCAGGATGATCTCAAGTTCCAAGTCAGCAGGGACTACACAGGAAGACCTGGCCTCAAAATATAATAAATAAATCTATAAGCACAAGATCAAATAATTGCTCTCAGTTGGGCAGTGGTGGCACATGCTTTTAATCCCACCACTAAGGAGTCAGAGGCAAGCAGATTTCTGAGTTGGAGGTCAGCTTGGTCGACAGAGTGACTGTCAGGACAGCCAGGGCTACACAAAGAAACTCTGTCTTGAAAAAAAAAAATTGCTCTGATAAAGTCACAAATACTGAACCTTAGAGGTTGTTATGGTAGCATTGTATGTAGTGAGACTCTCCTTTTTTTTTTCTTTTCTGTTTTTTTGGGATAGGGTTTCTCTGTGTAACACCCTTACCAGTCCTGGAACTCACTTTGTAGATCAGGTTGGTCTCAAACTCACAGAGATCCAGCTGCCTCTCAGCTGGGATTAAAGATCTGCTTCCAAGTACTGGGATGAAAGCATGTGCCACTGCCCAGGTTAGACTTTCTTTCAAAATGTAAAGACTTGGAGATGCAGCTCCTGCATAGAGTGCTTGCCTAGCATGTGCAAGTGCTGCCTTCATCTCCAACAAAAACACCAAGATGAACAAATGGAGCCCTAGAATTTCAAGAATGTTTTATCTGTAGACTTTAAAACAAGGCTAATTGCTGGGTGGTGGTGCTGCACACCTTTAATCCCAGCACTCGGGAGGCAGCGGCAGGTGGATCTCTGTGAGTTCGAGGCCAGCCTGGTCTACAAAGCAAGTTTCAGGACAGACAGGGCTACACAGAGAAACTGTTTCTGGAAAAATAGTGGGGGGCTGGAGAGATGGCTCAGAGGTTAAGAGCATTGGCTGCTCTTCTACAGGTCCTGAGTTCAATTCCCGGCAATCACACGGTGGTTCACAACCATCTATAATGAGATCTGGTGCCCTCTTCTGGCCTGCAGGGATACAGGCAGACAGAACACTGTATATATAAATAAAATAAATCTTTAAAAAAACCAAAACAGTGTTAATCCTATGCTTTTCAACAGCCTTATGAGACAGGTTATATTGTTCTCCCACTTTCTATAGTATCCCAGAAAATGGCACATGTTGGGACAGGCACAGTGTCACATAGGCTCCCGATAATATACATTTCCAGTGCTGCTAGTCATACAGACTTTGTTCCATTCTAAGATGGCCTAGATTATATTTACAGGACCTCTTCCTTATTCTAAACTAGAATATGTGTCTAAAGTTCCATCCCATCTGCTCTAGAGCCCTGCTTTGGCCCTGATCAAGTTAGATTCCTTTTTGAGACATGGTCTTAGCCTGGAACTTGTTATATAGATCAGGCTGGCCTCAAACCTGTAGTGATCCTCCAGCTTCTGCCTCCATAGTGCTAGGATTACAGGCTCATGCAACCACACCATACTTAATAAGTCTAATCGCTTTCCATCACTCATGAATCCAGCTTTCTTGGTCAGGCAGGGTTCAAGCCTTCTCCCGGCTTCAGATGTTTTCATTACCACATCACTTAGAGGAAAATGTGTTGCTTAGGAATGGTCTAACAGAGTTGAGAGCGGCTTTTTCCCGCTGTTCCGGAGGCTGTATTTCCATTAATCCAATCTAAAATTACTCCTGTTCCAAAGCTCCACTTGGAGAGAAAAGCCATTCTGACTCCCCAACACCTTCCCTGCCTTGTGCTGAGTTTTCATGTTTATGTTCCCTTTGTGGCTCTGTCACAACACGCCCACAAGCTCTCTTCTGCATGACCTTGATCCTCATTCTCTGCAGTGGATTACAGATCCCAAGTGCATATACACTAAATTTTTCTCGAGTCTTCCATCTCCTCCTCTCTTCCCACTTTCACTTCTGACCTCTACCTGCACTAGCCTAAGAGTACCAAGCTGTCCTCCCAGCGGCTTGCTTCTTTTAACAGGTGGTAGGCATGTCCCAAAGCACTGTCCCGCTGTCGGGACGCTGTCTCTCCTGGTTAGCACTCATAATGCACATGCTGACAGTCAGAGGCTGGTTTCCAAGACAGTAATCTGATTTGGGAATGCTTCCTCTAAGCAGGTCTCAAATTTCACTTTCTTGAAGTTCCATAGGAAAAACGCCTGGCCTAACCAAGGAGCTGCTCACATTATAGATGACATCCTCCGTGGAAAAGTGGAGAATTGAGAGTCACTGTTCTTTCCATGGACAGTTAAATGAGGATCAGCTTGGGTGACAGGAAGCAGCTGGAAACAGCCTGTATTCAAATCCTAGATCTGTTGTTCTCAGGCTGGGTGTTCCTGGTAACTGCTCCATCTGTAGAACGGTGGCAGCAACAGTGGCCACCTCTTGTACCTACTGAGCGGAGTACAATTACTTGAAGCATTCAGAACAGGTCTAGCTCTCACAGTTAAAAACAGCTATTATTATTCCCTCACATTGTAAAAAGATTTAAAGGCACAACAGAATCGGAGATTCTTTCTCCCAGGCACTGGGGTTTTTCTGCTTGCATCTTTGCAAGCTTGGGGTCTTTAAGCATTGGTATGGAGGTTTTGGCTTAAAGGAAGCAGACACTACAGAGGCTCAGGAGTCATTTGTGAATGAATGCCCCTCAATCTGGTGCTAGCAAGGAGTAGGGTACAATTGTTATTTAAGAGGAAGAGTAAAGGCTAGAGGTCCTGGAATCTACCAGAGCAGAAGTTAGAGCTTCCTTTCCTGCCTGTTGGAAGACAATAAACCAAACAGAGACAACAACAAACAAACAAAAAAAACCCCATTTCAGACAAAAATAAGCAAACGTGGAGCCGAGCTGGATTTAACAAGAGTGGGCTAAATGGTTAAAGTCTTCAGGTTAAAAAAGAAAGAAAAGAAAGAAAAGAAAACATGACCTCTCCTTTCCCTTCCAAGCTTCCCTTTTTATCTCTCAATCACCACAGCTGCTAGACACAGAATTCTAGAAAACGTCAAGCGTCCCACAGGCAGCTTATACCTTGTCATAGTGCAAGCACGGTTCGTGGGCAGACTACACTAACATCGAAGAAATTAGTTTAAAGTTGTGTCAAATCACCTTCAAACACATTAAGTAAATGGAACAGCCAGAACAAAGAAAGTGATTAAGCTGGTTTAACCGCATTCAAGCTCACTACGCCTAATCCCCTTCAGGGGTTCACGTTAAACAACAAATTTGGTCTCTTGGCCTAAACCTTTCTTCTTAAGAGAACAACATTTTCTTGCAAGTCTGATGTTTGTTTCTGTCGTCTTTATTTTTCAGACCCCCAGAAAGAAAAGAATTTACCTGATTGGGTTGCATTTTAGGACAAGATCGACTAGAAAACGGAACCAGAGGGTGATGGTTTAGACAATTCTTGGAGCTACTGAGGCATGGGAAGGGTGTGATTGTTCAGCCCCAGAAAAGGGCCAGTTAGTGACACCCGGGATGAGGACTTCATCTGGCGGCGAATTAAGTAAGACTGCGAGAGAAAGAAAAGGTGTAATTAAGCCAGTGCTGTTCGTGCCTGCTTCTGCTTACGGGGCCTGGCAGCAATTTGGCTGAACACCCTTCATCTTGAGAAATTTATAATTTGGCAGCAAGTTGGCACAAACCCAGTTAAATATTGCAAAATCTGGGAAATGTCGAAATGTGGCTTGCTCATTGAACTTTTCCAAGCTCTCTCGAATTATTTTTCTCGCTCTCGGATTCAGAAAGCGGCGTGCCTCTTTTAGAGGCCACGAGGTTTTGTCCCCCCCGCCCCAGCACAAAGTCAAGGAAACGCAGTCATGCGGGCTGCACCCTTCCCGATTTTGACTTTTGTGTACGCACAAGCGGAGGAAAATGGTCTCAACTGCCAACCCCGAGTTCCCGCGGTTGGTAGCCCTTTAAAAACCCCCCACAACCCGTACTTTGGTTTCCGGAGTGAGAGTCGCGCAACGCTTCGCCCCAGCCCGTTCCCCGTTGTTTTAAAGTACAAGAGAGGTGGCTAGGCTAAGTGACATGTGGCCAACTCCGGCTGCCTGGGCCCGAGTGGCCGCAACCGGCTTCTCGAAAGTAGCCGCAAGTTTTCTGACAGGAACCCCGGGCAGGTTTAGAGCGTGCGTGCCGGGTCCGGTTCCCACGGCAGCGGCGCCCCCCCCCCCGACGCCTCCGTCGAAGCCGCGGCGGGCGGCAGGGGGCAGCAGCGGGAACCCGTTGTTCTGGAGGCGGGGTGGGGCGGGAAGCGCCCCCCACCTCGGCTTCCGCGCCCTCCCCTCCCCCGCCCGCCCCTCCCCTCGGCCGGGAGAAGGGCGGGGACGCCGAGCCCTCCCCCGGGAAGGTGGGGGGGGGCCTGGCGCGCACCCCTCCCCCCCCCCCCCCCCGGCCGGTCGGCACTCCTGGCGCCCCGAGGCGGGAGTTTCCAGGAAGAGCTCCGAGCGCGCCGCACCGCCGGGCGCACGGACACGTTAAGTAGTTCCTCCGCGCGCCCTGAGTCGGGGGGCCTCTCAGGAACTGCCAGGGCCGGCCCGGGTGGGAACCCTGAGGAAATAGGCAATGGAGGCCGGAACGGGGACACTGGAGGGCGAAGAGGGGTGCGAGCTCACTTTCCGTTCCGGTGGGGTGGGGGGAATGTGAGGGGGTGGCACAACGAGTTCCGGCCGAGGGCTCGGGCGCGCCCGCTGGAGTGAAGCGCCGCGCGGTCGAAGCGCTCACAGAGTTAAAGTGGGCGGGAAAACCCGGAGCGGACTCGCGGTAACACGCCCCGGACCTCCCGCCCCGCTAGACGTGGGGGAAGGGGAGGGGAGGGCCCGCGTCCCCCGCCTCGGCTCCCTAACCCCCAACTGAAGAAACAGGTGTCCGCCCGCCCCCTCTAGGGGCCCCCTGCAGGCCTCCGGGGGCCGCGCGTCGCGGGGAGGGCGGCACGGCTCCTCCTCTGCCAGCGTGCGCACCGTCGGTGCTGGCCGCTCGGCGGCCGCGAGCCTGCCGGCGGAGCGCAGCGCGCATGCGTGCGGCGGGGAGGGCGCGCGCTTCCCGCCCCTTTCCCGAGCGAGTTCGCCGCTCCCCTCCCCCCACGGCGCTTAGCCGCCACCTCCGAGCCTCCCCCGCAGCCCGCGCGCTGCCCTCGGGGGAGGTGGCCGGTCGGGCCGTCCACTGGCTAACCCCTTCACCCCAGTTTCGCCCCGCCTCTGCCGAGCTCCGGTACAAACTCCGCAGCCGAGGACTCGGCTTTCACATTCCCGCCTCCGCCCTCCGTCTCCCTCCCAAGCCTGAAGCACTTCCTGCAAACTGCGGAGCCGCACGGCTGCTTTCCGTTGCGGGCGCGGCACCTCCCTCCCCGTGCCCTGGCTCCCTCTGCCTAGCCCGCCCCCATTTCACAGACGGGGAACTCAAGGTCGACCCCTTAGGGCCCCTGGAGCTTTCCCGAAAACGAAGCACGGGACCAGCCATACTGGAAGGCTATCTCGACTTTGCACAATTTAAGCTACTTCATCACCAGCCCTTACCTTCCTGAGACCCTGTGGTCCCTCCGTTCACAGCAGCCCACTTAGCAATCGCCAGTGAAGCAGTTGACCCCAAGTCACGTGTGAAAGGCTAATGGAGTCATTTGCTAAAGATTTCTTGTTTGCTTTTAGCCCAGGCTGGCCTCCAACTCTAGCTCAGGATGACCTTGAATTTCCGTACGCGCCTCCTCGTCCCAAGGGCTGGGAATCCGATTCCAGGGCCTGGTGCTTGCTACCAACTGCTTGCTACTAGCCCACTGTTTTAGTTTAGCCACCTTTAAACATAACATATAGTATTTTTCTTAGATTTTGTAGTTCTGTTATTCTCTCCTTCACTTAAGACCAGAGACCTTTCTTTGCGTTTTGAAAAGGTTTTCAAAGAATGTATACCCCCCACCCCCCATTCCCCCCCCACCCCCGCAACAATAGCAACAACATAAATCTCACTATTTGGAGGAAGGTAGAGACTCCAGATGCCCGAGGCTGACCTTGAACTCATGAACCTCCTTCCTCAGCCACCACGTCTGCTGACTGTCTTCAAAGGGAACTTTTCCTTTTAGGACTGTTGGTGTCCCCCCCCCCCCCCTTGGTTTTTCAAGACAGGGTTTTCTCAGTGTAACAGACATGGCTGTCCTGGAACTTGCTTTGTAGCCGAGCTTGGTCTCGAACTCACTGAGATCCTCCTGTCTCTGCTTCCCAAGCGCTGGGATTAAAGGCTTGTGCCACCACCACCTCCCCGTGATCCAATGATCTTCTGTTCTGGAACACTCCCATGTCCCCAGGGTCAGTTCTTCCTTGGAAGGCTAAATCTAATTATGGTTAGCTCAAGTCCACAGAGGCTTGCTAGGGAATTGATAGATGCCAAGATAATCTTGCAAACCTAAGTGTTGTAAATCTATTTTGTGACAAACTTAAAAGCTATAATCAGGAATTTGCTTATTTTTAAATGTCTCCCCACGCATGCGCGTGCACGTGCGCATATGTATGAGTGTGTGTGCGCGCGCGCCCGTGTGTGTGTGTGTGTGTGTGTGTGTGTGTGTGTGTGTTCACTCTAGTTCAAATTGTTTGAAGGTCAGAGGACAACTTGTGGGAATCTCCCCACCATGTGGATTCTTGGGAATTTAATTCTGACCAGGTTCTTAGGCAAGTGCCTTTCCCTGCTAAACCATCTGGCGATCCATAACCAGAAATTTAAGGGAACAGAAGACTTATGTTGCATTATACATATTTAGGGATTGATTATTTCATATTTAGCTGTTTTGAGGATCTCATTGCAAACATTGAAAATATGGAGGGTTTTTTTTTTCACTTTTGTTTTATTCTTTCATTTAGTTTTGGGTTTTTTCCAAATAGGGTTTCTGTGTAGCCCTGTATAGTCCTGAATTTGCTCTGTAGACCAGACTGGCCTCAAACTCGCAGTGATTCACCTGCCTCTGCCTCCCGAGTGCTGAGATTAAAGGTGTGCACCGTCATATTTTCTTGAGACAGGGTCTCCCGTTAAACCTAGAGTTTGACAATTCAGCTAGACTGTCTGGTCGGGAAAGTCTCCAGAATCTTCCCTTCTCTGTCCTTGTTGGGATGACCAAAAACGAAACCAAATTTATGACAGTGCTTCTACTGTAGCTGCCCAAGTTCAGTGGTGGTGCACACCTTTAATTCCAGCACTTGGGAGGCAGAGGCAGGCCAGTTCAAAGCTAGCTTGGTCTACAGAATGAGTTTCAGGACAGGCTCCTAAGCTACAGAGAAACCTTGTCTCAAAAGACAAAACAAAACAAAAAGTGTGAGTTTCTACACCCATTTAAGAAAATTAAATACTTTTTTACCAATTCAGAGAGCTTTAATTAATTTTTTTTTTCTGAGACAAGGTCTCACTCTAACTGGGACTAGCCTAGGACCTGCTATGTAGCTAAGGTTAGCCTCAAACAGCGATCCTCCTGCCTCAGGTTCCTGAGGCTGACATTACAGATATTCTCCGCCATGCCTGGAATCGCATGTGATTTTACAGGCACCAGAAGATTCCACAGGGCTCCTGCTTGGGTGTTTGAGGTCTGTGCAGCTGGGGTGTTGCTGTGGTACTCTAGTCTATAAACCAGTGTTCTCAGGAGCTACGCTGAGATAATGCAGCTAGGTTTCCAGCTCAAACCTATTTTGTTTCTAACATTTAAATTCAGGAGTTAAATTGGAAGACTGTCAAGAGTACTGTCTTCTTTAGTAAAATGAAAAAAATTACATATGAAAATATATTCTTTCTTATCAAATCTAGCGATAATTTCCAGAACTCTTGTATGTTGTTATTACATGGATACTCAACCTGCAACGGTGTCCTGGAGACATTAGAGTCAATTTGCTTGATTTATGCAGCACCAAGAGCTGCGGGAGCAGCGGGACTGTGTGATTCTCTGGGGAATCACATAAGACTGAACAGGCTCCCGTCTGCAGTTTCAGCACCACAGAGGCATAATTCAAGCCCAGCCTGGGCTGCAGAGGGTGTTCTCGGACTTTCCTTGGGACCACCAGCTCACAAATCACACAGAGACTTCTTATTAAGTATGAAAGCTCGGCCTATAGCTTAGGCTTGTTCCTAATTAGCTTTCATAACCAAAATTAACCCGTTTATATAAATCTATGGTTTATCATGTGTTCTTGTCTCTTGTTTGGTTAGCAAGAGACATAACGACAATAACAAAATTACAAGTATATAAGACACTTGTCTTGAGCTGTCTTCTTTACAACTCTGAAACCTGGACAGTGAAATGCTCCTCAACACAGCGGCTGAATGTGATTGAGATGCATGCCTCAGGATTCTAGGCATCACACGAAGGGATAGGCTGCACAGCGGTGACATTAAGAAACATCTCCATCTACGGAAGGAAGTAAACTACAGGATACAAGGGCACTTCAGGTACTTCGGCTATGTTATGAGAATGAATGACAGCAGATACCCGAAGACAGCGCTGCTTGGAGGAGTGCACGGGATAAAGTGAAGAGGAAGGCCCAAAACCGCTGGATAGACAGCGTAGAGGAAGACTGTGGAACTGCCCAGGATAGGAGCAACTGGAGAACTGCCATACACCGACTGCCCATGCATGTTTAAGCATTGCCGGGCATGAATGAATGAATGAATGAATTAATTAATTAATTTTCTATCACAGGGTGTTTCCCCTCTTCCATTTAACCCTCTTCTTTCCTGTGTTTCTTGGCTTCTGCCTCTTGATTCCTCCTCCTCTTCCTTTCTCTCCCTGGAAGTCTTGTCTATACCTCCTGCCTAGCTATTGGCCGTTGAGCTCTTTAGTAAACCAACCACAGCAATTTATCTTCATACAGTGTACAAATGTCCCACAAGAGTGGAACTCAAAAGGAAAGGTGGGCAAAGGGTGGAGCAGTGAGCTGACTCGGCGGGTGATGGTTCTTTTGTCCAAATCTGCAGACCAGGCCTGGAAGGCACATGGTGGAAGGAGGGGACCAACTCCTACAGGTTGTCCTCCCATCTCCACGTGTGTATTGCAGCACATGGACACACACATGCAAACACAGAATGAATAAATGCAGAAAAATAGGACTGGGAAGATAGCTCAGTTGGTATAGCTTGCCGCCCAAGCATAGGGAGCTGAGTTCAAACTCCCAATTCCACATGGAAAAAAACAAACCAACCAGGCACGGGGCAGATACTTGTAATCTTAGTACTAGCAGGGAGAAACTGACAGCGTAATATCAAGCACCTGTCACAGTGAACCACAGGTCACAGTGAGGGCCAAAAACAATATCTGAAAAGCAAGATGGCTGCCTCCTAGGAACTGCCTCCCACAGGATACACACACATATGAAAATGCACATAGCCCCTCAAACAAAAAGAGTCTAATTTCTAGGAAAAATAACACAAAAAAACAAATGTTGTCAGCTGGCTCAGGCTGGAATCCAGGCCCTACCATGAGCTTCTGTCCTATTGTGCCCAAGCAAGATGCTTTCATTTAGGTGCTGGGCATTTAACTCAAGGCTCCATGAGTGCTATATGCTAGGGAAGTACTCTATCTATCTCTCTGAGACAAAATCTTACTGTAACGCAAGCTGGTCTCAAACTTAAAACCTTACCTTCCTATCTAATGTGTACATCCCAGCGCCCCGCTAACTGGAAATCTGGATTCCTCTCCTCTGCCCCTCCTCCTCCTCTCTCACCACGGTCTCACTCAGTAGTTAAGAATGATCTGGAACTCACTATCTCTGACTGGCCTTGTATTTATGGCAGATCTCCTGCCTCACACTATCAAATTGTGAAATCACAGGTATGCAAGATTACTTCTGGATACACTGGGACTTTTTGTGTTTTTTAATTTGAGACCAGGTCACAGATAACCTAAGCTGTATCCTCAGCCCTGTAAACCAGAACTGTTCTTTCTTTTTGGTGCATATGTGTTAGTTTATGTGCAAGTGTGTGCGTTTTCGAGGCTAGAACATGACATTGGGTGTCTTTCTCATTGCTCTCTACCTCTGATCTTTTTGTTGTTGTTGGTGGTGATTTGTTTTTTTGTCTTTTTGAAATAGGGTCTCACTAGGTGTCTCTAGCTGTCCTGGAGCAGAGCTCACTATGTAGACCAGGCTGGCTTGGTACTCACAGAGAACCACCTGTCCCTGCTTCCCTAGTGCTGGGATTAAAGGCATGCGCCACTATGCCTCGCTAAACTGAATTCTTAAACATTTCCTTTTTTTTTTTTTTGGTTTTTCGAGACAGGGTTTCTCGGTAGCTTTAGATCTTGTCCTGGAACTAGCTCTTGTAGACCAGGCTGGCCTCAAACTCACGAAGATCCGCCTGCCTCTGCCTCCCGAGTGCTGGGATTAAAGGCGTGTGCCACCACGACCCGACTATCATTTCCATTCTTAAAGTTTCAGAAGGCACAGCTACTAGATACCTAGCAAAGAGAAGTCTTTCTATTACTAAGCCTTCTAAGAGACATTCTAGCCACTGTCTCTAATTCTATGATTATTATTATTATTATAATTTATTTAGTGTGCGTGTGTGCCACAGCACATATGTGGAGGTCATGTTGTTCTCTGCATCTAAGGTCCTGGGGATTGAACTCAGGTTTGTCAGCAAGCAACTTAACTCTCTGAGCCATCTGTCTGGCCCATCAGTTGATTGTTTCATTTCATTTTTCTTTCTTTTTTTTTAAAGATTTATTTATTCTGCCTCAATGTATGCCCACATGCCAGAGGGCACCAGATCTCAATACAGATGGTTGTGAACCACCATGTGGTGGCTGGGAATTGAACTCAGGACCTCTGGAAGAGCAGCCAGTGCTCTTAACCACTGAGCCATCTCTCCAGCCCACCTCATTTCATTTTTCTTAATTGTTATTTTATATGCATTGGTATTTGCCTGCATGTATGAGGGTGTCAGATCTTGGAGTTACAGACACTATCAGCTGCCATGTAGGTTCTGGGAATTGAACCCGGGTCCTCTGGAAGAGTAGTCAATATTCTTAACTGCCGAGCCATCTCTCCAGCCTCAGTCTGTATTTTAGATGATTTTTTTTAGTGTACATTGGTGTTTGACCTGCATGTGTGAGGGTGTTGGGTCCTCTGAAACTGGAGTTACAGACAGTTGTAAACTGTGATGTGGGTGCTGGGAATTGAACCTGGGTCCTCTGGAAGAGCAGCCAGTGCTCTTACCTATGGAGCTACTTCTCCAACAATCTATTTATTTGCCAGCTGGTGATGGTGCATGCCTTTAATCCCAGCACTCACAGATAACGTTAATTTTTAGTATTAATTTCACGTTTCTGAGCGTTTTGCCCGCATGTGTTTCTGTACAGCACATGTGTGCCTAAGGAGATGTATTTATTTTATGTGTACGAGTGTTTTACCTACATGTATATGTTTGCACCAAGTGCCTGAGGAGGCTAGGAGACAACACTGGGTCCCCTGGATGGACTTACAGACAGTTGTGAACTGTCCTGTGGGTGCTGGGTAATAAATTGCTCTTAACAACTGAGCCATACTTCCATCCTCACCCCCATTTTTGCATGTTAATAAAAGACATTTGCTGTGTGTGGTGGCCCGTGTGCTGGCACAAGCCTGCGATCCTAGCCCTTGGAAGGCCGATGGGAGAGAAGATCAGCAGGTCAAAGCCAGTTTCACCTCCATGGTGAATTCAATTTGCCAGAGTTCCTTCTACTGTGTGGGTCCTGGGCATAGAGCACAGCTTGCCAGGCTTGGCAGTAAGCCCCTTTACCTATCTAACCATCTTGCTGTCACATGAGTTGTAATTTTGGTTTCTTTGTTTGTTTGCTTGCTTGTTTTCAGAGACAGAGTTTCTCTGGGTAACAGACCCGGCTGTCTTAGAACTCACTGTGTAGACCAGGCTGGCCTCGAATTTAGAATCTGCCTGCCTCTGCCTCCTGAGTGCTGGGATTAAAGGTGTGCATCACCCCTGTCCAGCTTGACAACTGTTTAAATTGGTACAGAAAAGGGTTTAGAATCCATGCTTTAATCAAAACAATAGTAATGGGTTATAAGTCATGAAATAAAATAAGAGTCTATTAAACCATAATTATAAATAATACCTGTGGAAATGCAGGAGAAGGGAAAATCTTCCCTAACAATAATTGAGTATGGAATCTGTGCGGAATAGAGTGGTTCTCAACCAGTGGGTCGTGACCCTGTTTGGAAGGAGAACACTTTCACAGGGGTTGCCTAAGACCATCAGAAACCACAGATATTTACATTAGGATTCATAACGGGAGCAAAATTACAGCAATGAGGTAGCAGTGAAAATGATTTTCTGGTGTGGGGGCATTCACCACAGCATGAGAAACTGTACTGGGGAGTCACAGCAGCACTGGGAGGAAGGTTGAGAACCAGCGGTGTAGAAGATGAAGGATGAAGTCAAGGGTGCTAAAAGCCATGGACGACAGGCGGTGTGTTTCTCCACTGGGTACTAAATAATTATATAGGGAAGATAGTGAAGAAAACTCACTAATACCCCCCTGACCAAGTCATCAAACCTAATGGGCCTCATGTTGGAACAAAATGACTTTATATGCCTACTATAAGAAGCAATGAGGGTAACTCTAATCCCAGCATTTAGGAGGCAGAGGCAGGCCTGGTCTATGTAGTGAGTTCCAGGACAGCAAGGGTTACACTGAGAGACCTTGTCTCAAACAAAACAAATGCTTGCTGCCCTTCCGGAGGACCCAAGTTTTGGTTCCCAGCACCCAGGTAACACAGCTTACATTAGCCTGTATCCAGGTCTAGGCACCTGAAGACTGGCATCCTGATATGCTGATGGTAGCGGCTTATGAACCCACCTCCATAAATATCATTAAATAGAAAAGAAACCATGAAGACATGACATGACTGCAGTGGTAATTCTACCAGCTGCACGTACTGAACCTAGTCACAAAGAAATGTCAAATAAACCCAAATGGAGAACCGTTTTGTGAAATAACCGATCTGTTGAAGCGTGTGAAGATCAGGAAGCAAAAAAAAAAAACAACCCAGCATTGCCAGGCAGTGGTGGTACAGGCCTTTAATTCCAGCACTCAGGAGGCAGAAGCAATCGGATCTTTGTGAGTTCAAAGTCAGCCTGGTAGACCAATCACATTGCAGGACAGACAGAGCTATGTAGTAGTAAGACCCTGTCTCAAAAAAAAAAAAAAAAAATTAAGGAGACAAGAGAATCTCAAAAACTAGGGAAGTGGGGAGACTGGGAGGAAGTGGGAGGGGAAATGGATCAGGATACAAAATTAATTAATTGAAAAAAAAGAATTACAAAAAAACTAAAGCTGATGTGTGGTCTTGGATTTGATTCTGGACCTGGAAGGAGTGGCTGAATGTTGTTAGAACACTGACAATGCTGGAGATCTCTGTATGTCTGTGCTAGAGGTCTTGGCTGTTGTATAATGCTATGGCTATGTTTAAGAATGGTGTTTTTGGTAGAAAAAGAAGTAAAAGAATATGATATCCCTCATCAAACAGTACAGAAAAAATGTGCAAATATTTGTAACTACTATGTTTGTAAAGGGAGAGAGGATAAAAACAAACAGGACAAAATGAAAATGATTCATGGTTGAATTTCTTTTCTTTCCTTTTTAGTCTCCTATAGCCCAGTCTGGCCTGGATCTCTCTCAGTTGCTGCAGCTGCCCCTGAACTCCCTGATGCTTCTCTCTCTACCTCCCTCACACATGCAAAACTGGAGATTCTGAGAGCTGGAGCTTTGTTCAAGATCCTTCCAGCAGTTATCCAAGGAGTTAGGGCCAAACCCCAGATCTCAGACGTCAGTCACTATGACTGAATCCTTCAGCGCTGGCGCTTAGATGGCAGAGGTTGAGCCACCCAGTTAGTTCTCTTTTCAATTTTAGTTCCCTAGAGCTAGTTCCTTCTGTCAGAAACCCAGAGTGCTGTAACTGAAGGTTTCTTTCAGTTCCTCGTGAGGACCAAGGCAAGGATGGGTCTGAGGTTTCTGAGCTGTGCAGTTGGGATAGCCCTCTCCTCTGGCAGCCTCATGGCTGCTCTCATCAGCAGTGCCCCCCATGGATGGTTGGCGGCTTCTCTGGGTGTTTGTCCTCCTCTACACAGTGGGGTTTGAGCTGTTGTTGTTTGAATGGTTTTTTATACATTCACCTTTTTTTTTTAAAAAAAAAAAAAAAACAGGGTCTCTCTGCATAGCCCTGACTATCACAGAACTCACTGTGTAGAACAGGTTGGCCTTGAACTCACAGAGATCTCCTTGTCTCTGCCTCCCGATTGTTGAGGTTAAAGGGCTGTTCCATCACAACTGACCAGGCTACTCTGTTTCTTTTTGTTGTTGTTGTTTGTGTGTGTGTGTTTGTTTGAAACAGGGTTTCTCTTTGTAGCCCTAACCAGGCTACTCTGTTTCTTTTTGTTGTTGTTGTTTGTGTGTGTGTGTGTTTGTTTGAAACAGGGTTTCTCTGTGTAGCCCTGACTGGACTCAAACTCAGATATCTGCCTGCCTCTGCCTCCCACTTGTATTAAATTAAATTAAAGGCATGCATCACCACCACCCTGCCTTTGTTGTTGTTTTTTAATTGCATTTTGTTTATTTATCTAGTGTGTGTTTGTGCAGGAATGTTCCGCCCTGGCAGAAGTGTGGGGGCAGAGGATGCAGCAGCTCTTGTCTTCCACCCAGGCCCAGCTCCTCAGGCTTGGTGGCAATCACTTCACTCTCTTGCCAGCCCTGACTTGTGATTTTTGAGACAGGATCTTATTCTACAGCTCACGCTGGATTTGAACTCTTTACCTTACTGACTTTACCTCCCGAGTGCTAAGATTGTGAGTATGGGACACCACACAGGCTTGATAACTTCACGTCGTCAATATCATCTACCCTGAAAATAACTATGGAGACAATTATATGGTTTCGTATCTGTGACCCAATGACTTATTTTCTTCAATTATATTATAAATTTATATTATATATTATTTGTATATAAAATTTATATTATATAAAAATTATAGCAACACATATATATATATATATTTGTTTTGTTTTCTGAGACAATGTTTCTCTGTATTACAGTCCTGGCTGTCCTGGAACTAGATCTCATAGACCAGGCTAGCCTCTAACTCACAGAGATCCGCCTGCCTCTGCCTCCCAAGTGCTGGAATTAGAGGCATGCTTCACTACTGCCCGGCATATAGAAACATATATTAAACCAAAAAGGAGAATGAAGCTGGCTTTAGCCATACAGATGACCTGTAAGATCAGTTCTGGGGGAGGGGGAGCGAGACAGGCAAGAGGATCCCTGGGGCTTTCTGGCTAACCAACCTAGCTGAAAAACTATTGAATGAAGGAACTTGTTCCAAGGAAATAAAGCAGAGATCAATCAAGGAAAATACCCAGTGACCTCCTCTTGCCTCTGCTTGTGGACAACACTCACACACCCCCAAAAAGAAAAGGGCTGACTGACGGCCGCACACACCTTTAATCCCAGCACTTGGGAGGCAGGCAGATCTCTGTGAATTCAAGGCCAGCCCAATCTACGAGAGCTAGTTCCAGGACAAGTTCCAAAGCTACAGAGAAATCCTGTCTCAAAAAAACATAAATAAAGAAAGAAATAAATAAAGAAAAAAGAAAAAAAAAGTGTCTGGAGAGATGGCCCAGTGCCTGGAGAGATGGTCCAGTGCCTGGAGAGATGCCCCAGTGTCTGGAGAGATGGTCCAGTGCCTGGAGAGATGCCCCAGTGACTGGAGAGATGGTCCAGTGCCTGGAGAGATGCCCCAGTGTCTGGAGAGATGGCCCAGTGTCTGAACAGATGCCCCAGTGACTGGAGAGATGTCCCAATGTCTGGAGAGATGGTCCAGTGCCTGGAGAGATGCCCCAGTGCCTGGAGAGATGCCCCAGTGACTGGAGAGATGGTCCAGTGCCTGGAGAGATGCCCCAGTGCCTGGAAGGATGCCCTAGTGTCTGGAGAGATGGCCCAGTGCCTGGAGATATACCCCAGTGACTGGAGAGATTTCCCAGTGACTGGAGAGATGCCCCAGTGCCTGGAGAGATGGCCCAGTGTCTGGAGAGATGCCCCAGTGTCTGGAGAGATGGCCCAGTGACTGGAGAGATGCTCCAGTGTCTGGAGAGATGGTCTAGTGCCTGGAGAGATACCCCAGTGACTGGAGAGATTTCCCAGTGACTGGAGAGATGCCCTAGTGTCTGTAGAGATGGCCCAGTGACTGGAGAGATGCCCCAGTGTCTGGAAAGGTCTTTTTTTTTTTTAAATATTTATTTATTTATTATGTATACAATACTCTGTTGGCGTGTATGCCTGAAGGCCAGAAGTGGGCACCAGACCTCATTACAGATGGTTGTGAGCCACCATGTGGTTGCTGGGAATTGAACTCAGGACCTTTGGAAGAGCAGGCAACGCTCTTAACCGCTGAGCCATCTCTCCAGCCCCTCCCAGTGTCTGGAGAGATGGTCCAGTGTCTGGAGAGATGGCCCAGTGACTGGAGAGATGGTCCAGTGCCTGGAGAGATGCCCCAGTGTCTGGAGAGATGGCCCAGTGTCTGAACAGATGCCCCAGTGACTGGAGAGATGTCCCAATGTCTGGAGAGATGGTCCAGTGCCTGGAGAGATGCCCCAGTGCCTGGAGAGATGCCCCAGTGTCTGGAGAGATCGCCCAGTGCCTGGAGAGATGCCCCAGTGACTGGAGAGATTTCCCAGTGACTGGAGAGATGCCCCAGTGACTGGAGAGATGCCCCAGTGTCTGGAGAGATGGTCCAGTGCCTGGAGAGATGCCCCAGTGACTGGAGCGATGGTTCAGTGACTGGAGAGATGGTCCAGTGCCTGGAGAGATGCCCCAGTGCCTGGAAGGATGCCCCAGTGTCTGGAGAGATGGCCCAGTGTCTGGAGAGATGACCCAGTGCCTGGAGAGATGCCCCAGTGTCTGGAGAGATGGCCCAGTGTCTGGAGAGATGGCCCAGTGCCTGGAGAGATGCCCCAGTGACTGGAGAGATGGCCCAGTGTCTGGAGAGATGGTCCAGTGACTGGAGAGATGCCCCAGTGACTGGAGAGATGCCCTAGTGTCTGGAGAGATGGCCCAGTGTCTGGAGAGATGCCCCAGTGACTGGAGAGATTTCCCAGTGACTGGAGAGATGCCCTAGTGTCTGGAGAGATGGCCCAGTGCCTGGAGATATACCCCAGTGACTGGAGAGATTTCCCAGTGACTGGAGAGATGCCCCAGTGCCTGGAGAGATGGCCCAGTGTCTGGAGAGATGCCCCAGTGTCTGGAGAGATGGCCCAGTGACTGGAGAGATGCTCCAGTGTCTGGAAAGGTCTTTTTTTTTTAAATATTTATTTATTTATTATGTATACAATACTCTGTTGGCGTGTATGCCTGAAGGCCAGAAGTGGGCACCAGACCTCATTACAGATGGTTGTGAGCCACCATGTGGTTGCTGGGAATTGAACTCAGGACCTTTGGAAGAGCAGGCAACGCTCTTAACCGCTGAGCCATCTCTCCAGCCCCTCCCAGTGACTGGAGAGATGGTCCAGTGTCTGAACAGATGCCCCAGTGACTGGAGAGATGTCCCAATGTCTGGAGAGATGGTCCAGTGCCTGGAGAGATGCCCCAGTGCCTGGAGAGATGCCCCAGTGTCTGGAGAGATCGCCCAGTGCCTGGAGAGATGCCCCAGTGACTGGAGAGATTTCCCAGTGACTGGAGAGATGCCCCAGTGACTGGAGAGATGCCCCAGTGTCTGGAGAGATGGTCCAGTGCCTGGAGAGATGCCCCAGTGACTGGAGCGATGGTCCAGTGACTGGAGAGATGGTCCAGTGCCTGGAGAGATGCCCCAGTGCCTGGAAGGATGCCCCAGTGTCTGGAGAGATGGCCCAGTGTCTGGAGAGATGACCCAGTGCCTGGAGAGATGCCCCAGTGTCTGGAGAGATGGCCCAGTGTCTGGAGAGATGGCCCAGTGCCTGGAGAGATGCCCCAGTGACTGGAGAGATGGCCCAGTGTCTGGAGAGATGGTCCAGTGACTGGAGAGATGCCCCAGTGACTGGAGAGATGCCCTAGTGTCTGGAGAGATGGCCCAGTGTCTGGAGAGATGCCCCAGTGACTGGAGAGATTTCCCAGTGACTGGAGAGATGCCCTAGTGTCTGGAGAGATGGCCCAGTGCCTGGAGATATACCCCAGTGACTGGAGAGATTTCCCAGTGACTGGAGAGATGGTCCAGTGTCTGGAGAGATGCCCCAGTGTCTGGAGAGATGGCCCAGTGACTGGAGAGATGCTCCAGTGTCTGGAAAGGTCTTTTTTTTTTTTAAATATTTATTTATTTATTATGTATACAATACTCTGTTGGCGTGTATGCCTGAAGGCCAGAAGTGGGCACCAGACCTCATTACAGATGGTTGTGAGCCACCATGTGGTTGCTGGGAATTGAACTCAGGACCTTTGGAAGAGCAGGCAACGCTCTTAACCGCTGAGCCATCTCTCCAGCCCCTCCCAGTGTCTGGAGAGATGGTCCAGTGTCTGGAGAGATGGCCCAGTGACTGGAGAGATGGTCCAGTGCCTGGAGAGATGCCCCAGTGTCTGGAGAGATGGCCCAGTGTCTGAACAGATGCCCCAGTGACTGGAGAGATGTCCCAATGTCTGGAGAGATCGCCCAGTGCCTGGAGAGATGCCCCAGTGACTGGAGAGATTTCCCAGTGACTGGAGAGATGCCCCAGTGACTGGAGAGATGCCCCAGTGTCTGGAGAGATGGTCCAGTGCCTGGAGAGATGCCCCAGTGACTGGAGCGATGGTCCAGTGACTGGAGAGATGGTCCAGTGCCTGGAGAGATGCCCCAGTGCCTGGAAGGATGCCCCAGTGTCTGGAGAGATGGCCCAGTGTCTGGAGAGATGACCCAGTGCCTGGAGAGATGCCCCAGTGTCTGGAGAGATGGCCCAGTGTCTGGAGAGATGGCCCAGTGTCTGGAGAGATGGCCCAGTGCCTGGAGAGATGCCCCAGTGACTGGAGAGATGGCCCAGTGTCTGGAGAGATGGTCCAGTGACTGGAGAGATGCCCCAGTGACTGGAGAGATGCCCTAGTGTCTGGAGAGATGGCCCAGTGTCTGGAGAGATGCCCCAGTGACTGGAGAGATTTCCCAGTGACTGGAGAGATGCCCTAGTGTCTGGAGAGATGGCCCAGTGCCTGGAGATATACCCCAGTGACTGGAGAGATTTCCCAGTGACTGGAGAGTTGCCCCAGTGCCTGGAGAGATGGCCCAGTGTCTGGAGAGATGCCCCAGTGTCTGGAGAGATGGCCCAGTGACTGGAGAGATGCTCCAGTGTCTGGAGAGATGGTCTAGTGCCTGGAGAGATACCCCAGTGACTGGAGAGATTTCCCAGTGACTGGAGAGATGCCCTAGTGTCTGGAGAGATGGCCCAGTGACTGGAGAGATGCCCCAGTGACTGGAGAGATGCCCCAGTGTCTGTAGAGATGGCCCAGTGACTGGAGAGATGCCCCAGTGTATGGAGAGATGGTCCAGTGCCTGGAGAGATGCCCCAGTGTCTGGAGAGATGGCCCAGTGCCTGGAGAGATGGCCCAGTGTCTGGAGAGATGGCCCAGTGCCTGGAGAGATGGCCCAGTGTCTGGAGAGATGGCCCAGTGTCTGGAGAGATGGCCCAGTGCCTGGAGAGATGGCCCAGTGTCTGGAGAGATGGCCCAGTGCCTGGAGAGATGGCCCAATGTCTGGAGAGATGGCACTTGCCACTAAGCCTGAGGACTGAGATTAGAGTTTGGTGCCTAAAAGCCACACGGTAGAAGGTGAGAATCATCTCATGCAAGTTGTCCTCTGACACACATACACACAATGTTTTTAATTTCTAGTTAAATAAGAAAAAGCATAAAGCATCTTAGAATTAAGCAGAGTGTGGTGGCACCCAAAGACCTACAGAATATGGAAGGTGTTTAATAATCTAAGGGTTTTCATGACAGTGAGACATATCTGCTCCCAGAAACACCAATCTACTTCAAAAAAGTATGATGGGTATTGAAGAACCTTCACATGAAGTTTGCTTTCTTTATGACAAAAGCTATCCATTTGGGAAAACAAACAAACAAACAAACAAAAACAACAAAAAAAACCTGTCCTTGCCTCAATTGCTGCAGTATGCTTTAGAAACTGGATCAGCAAGATGCAAAAGGAAGTGTCTAGCAAACTTTGCCAAGACGAGGAAGGAAAATCCTTCAAAATTCCCTGCGTTAGCCTAACGAGGGTGGCACACACCTTTATTTATTTATTTGTTTATTTATTTATTTTGGTTTTTCAAGACAAGGTTTCCCTGTAGCTTTGGAGCCTGTCCTGGAACTAGTTCTTGTAGACCAGGCTTGCCTCAAACTCAGAGATCCACTTGTGTCTCCCTCCCGAGTGCTTGGGTCAAAGGCGTGCGCCACCATTGCCCAGCTCTAAATTTTCTTTATAAATGCTCTAACAGAACTACCTATTTTAAAAATACACACGCCTTTAATCCCAGCACTTGGGAGGCAGAGGCAGGTGAATCCTCGTGAAATCCCTGTGAGTTCGAGGCCAGCCTGGTCTACAAGAGCTAGTTCCAGAACAGCTAGGACTGTTACACAGCGAAACCCTGTCTCGAAAAAAAAAAAAAAGAAGAGAGAGAGAGAGAGAGAGAGAGAGAGAGAATGCTAGGACAAAGAAGAGAAGGGCAGAGAGGCACCAGTCAGAAGAAAAGGAAGCAGGACATATACAAATTAGGTAATAAGCCATAAGCCACGTGGCAGCAAGGAAATAAGTAGAAATGGGCCAATTCAAGTAATAAGAGCTAGTTAAGAATAAGCCTAAACTATCAGCCAAGCATTAATAATTAATAATAAATCTCTGTTTGGTTATTTGGGAGCTGGTGGTCCCAATAAAAAATTTTCCCTGCATCAGGTGGTGGTGGTACGGTGGGACGCTGGTGGCACACGCCTTTAATTCCAGCACTTGGGAGGCAAAAACAGGTGGATCTCAGTCAGTTCGAGGCTAGCCTGGTATACAAAGAGTTCCAAGACAGCCAGGACTGTTACATAGGTAAACCCTGTCAAAAAACTCCACCTACACAAACACACACGGCACACACCTGTCCATGCAACAAGCACACACACACACACACACACACACACACACACACGTCTGTTTGTTGGCCCTTCCCTTCGCTTTTATCAGTGCTGGAGATTGTTCCCAAGGGTATGTGCACACTGTGCCAGGAAAGCACTGCACTCCACGACAGAGTGATGCCCCATGAGACCTAACATTTTCTGGTTGCGCTCACCGGAGTCAGGTCCATCTCATGCCTTACTCTACCCTTGTGGTCATATCCCTAATCTCAGTTCCTGTTGGTTACCTGAATCTTCCTTGTCTTCTTAGTCTTAATTTCCTAATTCAAGAACAGCTTTAACCAGGGTGTGATGGTGTTTTCCTGTAATACCATCAGTTGGGAGGTAATAGGAGGATCAGGAGTTTGGGGACAGCCTTGGATACTAGTGAGTTCAAGGCCAGCCTGAAATATATAGATATGAGACATTGCCTGGCAGCAGGAAAAAAAAATGGATTAACTTTTGAATTTTTCCTTTTGCAGCTTTGCTGTTGGTGAAAAGTGGGAATAGCTATATTCCTTGATTTTTCTTTTCTGGAGTGATTCAATGGGGGAGTAGCTGGATCATTTTATTAATTAATTAGTTATTTTTTTGATTTTGGTTTTCCACGTCAGAGTTTCTCTGTGTAGCTTTGGAGCCTGTCCTGGAACTCGCTCTCTAGACCAGGCTGGCTGCATTTTTTCATTTCAAATACACGGTAGAGCCGGGTGTGGTGGCGCACACCTTTGATCCCAGCACTTAGGTGGCAGAGAATGGTAGACATCTGTGAATTCAAGGCCAGCCTGGTCTACAGAGTGAGTTCTAGGACAGCCAGGGCTACACAGAGAAACCCTGTCTTGAAAAAACAACAAAACAACAATAATAACAACAAAACCCCACTGAAAGTAGTGGAATCTACAAAATGACTCAATAGGCACAGATGCTTGCCACCTAACTGGGGCCTCCATGGTGCAACGAAAGACCTTCCTGTAGGTTGTCATCTAAGCACCACATACATGCCATGATCTGTAGTCGGAGGCTGCGTGGTTCCCGGCTGCCCAGACCTGAAACAAATCACACAGAAACTGTATTATTACAACACTGCTTGGACTATTAGCTCACACTTCTTATTGGCTAGCTCTTATATCTTAAATTAACCCATCTCTATTAATCTGTATATTGCCACATGGTTATGGCCTACTGGTAAGTTTCCATCCAGCATCTGTCTTCTGTTGCAGTTACATGGCATCTCCCTGACTCTGACTACTCTCTCCTCTATCTGCTTGGAATTCCCACTTTACCCTACTCTGTGTTGCAAGATGCCCAAAGCAGTTTCTTTATTTACCAATGGTATTCACAGCCTACAGAGAGGAATCTCACATCACCTCCCCTTTTCTGTCCAAATAAATGGAAGGTTTTAACTTTAACATAGCAAGATTACATACAACAAAACAGTTATCAAGCAACAATTATAGTCATATCTATTTTATCTTTTATTATAACTAAGAAAAACTATAATTTTTTTTAAACTAGCTATTCTTCAACTCCATCAAAGATTCCAGAAGGATATAATATTACCTAAGTTAACTGGAAGTGCATTATAAGCAACTTACAAAACTCTAGAATTGACAGAGACATTTCACTGCCTGGACAGTCACCCAAAGTTCTTCTGTAATATTGGGGCATCCATCTTCAGTCTACAGGCGCATAGTATTTGGCAGACTTTTCCATGAAACAGGAAATTTGAAGATCTCTTATGCTTTGAACTGGCAAAGTTCATCAGATGATTTCTTCTATGTCCTGCAGAATGTCTGGCAGTTCTTTTGTGAAGCAGGAACCCTGAAGGACTGTCTCACTTTTAGGCAAGTTCAGCAGTCATTTTCCTGTGGGTCCTGTATGTCCAGTTCATACAGCATGACATCAAGCAGTTCAGGCAAGAGCAGTTTCTTACCCAAATGGCTAGCAAACTCCATGAGGAGCCTCTTTGATGTGTATCATCCTCTTGAAGTAGATTGGTGTTGCCAGGAGCAGATATGTCTCATTATCATGAAAAGTTCTAAGCTCTTAAAACATTTTAAATACCATATTCTGAAGGTCTTTAAAAGGTTTGAAGAGCCTGGTCTACAAAGCTAGTTCCAGGATAGGCTCCAAAGCCACAGAGAAACCCTGTCTCGAAAAACAAAAAAATAAATAAATAAATAAAAGGTTTGAAGAATATCTATCTAACTGAAATATATCTCTATATATCTAGAAAACCTAACTAACATGACTACAAGTTTGATTTTATAGGTGACTGTTTATTAACCTGTATTTCTTAATTATGCATTAGATTTTTAAATGAGCTAGACAAACACAATACCTTAATCAAGAGCAGAAATATACCTATAATACAATTGACCTTAAATTTGTATCAGTAAACCAAGATCCATACCAATAATTCATCTCTATAGCATATACTCCTTAAAATGTAAACAAACATTTATAAACAATCATTTAGGGAATTTGGGCGTAGTTCTCTCCAAACTGCTTTCTGCTTTTTGTTGGGTGAAGTAATTTTAGGGGTTTGTGGAGACCTTTCAGGGGGTTTTGTTCCATAGAACCACATTAGTCTGGAAGGAATCCACAGGTTCTCATCCTCTGTGGACAAAAAGCAGAACCTCTTTTCTAAAGCAACATATTCTTAGATTAGATCCAAATTTTGAAGTGACAATACCTTTAAAATACATATGTTGGATTAGCTTAGTAGCTTGTACAATGAAATTTCTCTGTATTTAACTCATTAACAGTCAAAAATTCAAAGAAAGCACAATAATGTACATAATCCAGACTCTCTGTGTCTACTCTATCTTTACATGACTTATTTTTTTTACTCCTTTAATCTATTACTGTCTGTATTCTGTCTCTTTAAAGACTGTTTTATTTTTTAAGACAATTTACTTCTTTTTATAACTCTCTATACTCTTTTTTTTCTCTCTCCTAAGCCTACGTACATTTTTTAAACACACTGTGTGTCTCATTTAGAGGTCTTTTGTGTCCAAATCTGTCTTATTGTCTATCTGTGATCATTTTGTCCAGGAGCACTTTTTTTTTTTTGATGCTTAGCAGGCATGGCTAGGACTAACTCTGTGGCCCTGCCTGTTGACTCTGCACAGTCCAACATTGCAGAGGCATGTTTGTTGCCTCTGAGAGCCTTGCACACTGCCCCAGCTCCAGGGTCTCAGTGGGTCTATGTCACCATTAAGCAGCTAGTATCATGCAGCTCACAATCCCCATTTAAATGCTTGGCCCCTGGAAAGAGCCAGAGTGGCTTGTTCAACTAGCATGAACCAGGAAGCCTCCGGTTCAAAAGAACGCGGATTTTTGCTGCTAATGCTGAATCAGGAAGACCTCTCAGAAAGGAGCTGTGGTGTTCCTGCTTGCTGCCAGCAAACAGAGTCCATTTGAAAAACAATGCCAGCTACCAAGAATCCATGCTTAACCCTGTTCTTTTGTGTCTAGAATGTCTTTCCAAGCTTTCTCAGGTTTTATGCAGATGTAGTCAGCCTCACATTGATGTGCTTATCTGCAGTTAGAGACTGCTCGTTCTTTTTTTCCAGCTGCCCAGACCTGAAATAAAAGTTACTACAACACCATTTGGCCTTGAACTCACAGAAATCTGCCTGCCTCTGACTGGAAGTCCTAGGATTAAAGGTGTGTGCCACCACTCCCTGGCCTCTAGTGACTTAGTTCTGCACTCTGATCTTCAGGCAAATTTGTTTTTTTGTTTTTTAATATTTATTTTTATTTCACATGCATTGGTGTTTTTGCCTCCATGTATGTCTATATGAGAGTGTCAGATCTCCTGGAACTGGAGTTACAGAAGGTTGTGAGCTGCCATGTGGATGCTGGGAATTGAACCTGGGCCCTCTGGAAGAGCAGTCAGTGCTCTTACCTACTGAGCCATCTCCCCAGCCCCACAAGCTTTATTTGTTAAAACATAAACAAACATCATTACAAGGGTACGGATCAGCGATGGAGCATGTACCTAGCATGTGTCAGCAATGATTTGTCTCCAGCACTGACAAGAAAATAAAAGGAATAAAAAAATTATGAACTGACACAAGAATCCAGTGGAATCAAGGCTTCGGGTTTTGTTTTGGTTGATTTTGCTTTGAGATACAATCTTGCTGTGTATCCCAAGCTGGCCTCAAGTTTTGGGTTCTGGCTATTTTATGTCAACCTGACACAAGCTATAGCCATCCGAGAGGAGGGAGACCTCAGGTGACACTGAGTCAATGCCTCCATATGATCAGGCTGCAGGCAAGCATCAGGGCATTTTCTTAATTAGGGATTGATGGGGGAGGCCCTGGTCCAGGGCTGGTGGTTCTGGGTTCTATAAGAAAGCAGGCTGAGGCCCTGTGGTGGTGACACAAGCCTTGAATCACAGCACTCAGGAAGCAGAAGCAGAAAGATCTCTGTGAGTTTTAGGTCAGCCTTGATCTACATAACGAGTTCCAGGACAGCCAGGCTATACAGAGAAACCCTGTCTCAGAAAACAAAAATTGAAAGATAAAAAGGAGGAGGAGGAGGAGGAAGAAGAGGAGGAGGAGAGAAGAGCAGAAGAGAGGAAATGAGAGGAGAGGAGAGGAGAGGAGAGAAGAAAGAGAAGAGAAGAGAAGAGAAGAGAAGAGAAGAGAAGAGAAGAGAAGAGAAGAGAAGAGAAGAGAAGAGAAGAGAAGAGAAGAGAGAAGCAGTCTGAGCAAGCCACGGGGAGAGAGCCAGTAAGCCACACCCCTCCATGGCCTCTGCATCAGCTCCTGCATCCAGGTTCCTGCCTTGACTTCTTTTAGTGATGAACAGTGGTATGGGAGCATAAACCAAACAAACCCTTTCCTCCTCACCACAGCAATAGTAACCTTAAATAAGACACTTAGAGTCTTCATGGCTCAGCCTCTCCAGATGTATACTACCCCCCTGTGCTTACAGTTTACTCTTCTTGTTTGCTTTGTTTTGTTTTTTGAGACAGGGTTTCTCTATGTAGCCCTGGCTGTCCTGGAGCTCACTCTGTAGACCAAGCTGACCTCAAACTCACAGAGACAGAGATCCACCTGTCTCTGCCTCCCAAGTGCTGGGATTAAAGGTGTGCACTATCACTGCCTGGCTACAGTTTACTCTTTTTTTTTTTTTTTTTTTTTTGGTTTTTCGAGACAGGGTTCCTCTGTGGTTTTGGAGCCTGTCCTGGAACTAGCTCTTGTAGACCAGGCTGGTATCGAACTCACAGAGATCCGCCTGTCTCTGCCTCCCGAGTGCTGGGATTAAATGTGTGCGCCACCACTGCCCGGCTACAGTTTACTCTTAAAGAGGAAGACTTTAATGTTTTTCTCCCTTCTCTGAATAGCATTTGTATTTCCTTTATTAATCTTTTGGAGACATATATGTATGTGTATATGTGTGAATGAATGTATGTGTGTGCATTTGCACATATGGATGAATGCGGAATCTTGAAATGGTAAAGAATATCCTCAATATTTATTTATTAAGATAGGGTTTCTCACTGAACTCTTGTGGAGTGTGGTTAGTCTAGCTAGCCAATTTTCCCTGGGATCCCTGGTTTCTGCCTCCAGAGTGTCCGGATTATGGGCCCTGTCCATACTTTATGTTGTGCAGTACATCTTGATGCTTGGGTGGCAGGTGCCTTATCCATGGCGCCATCTCCCCAACTCCCTTTCTTTCTTTCTTTCTTTTTTTTAATTTATTTATTTATTAAAGATTTCTGTCTTTTCCCCACCACCGCCTCCCATTTCCCTTCCCCTCCCCCAATCAAGTCCCCCTCCCTCATCAGCCCAAAGAGCAATCAGGGTTCCCTGCCCTGTGGGAAATCCAAGGACCACCCACCTCCATCCAGGTCTAGTAAGGTGAGCATCCAAACTGCCTAGGCTCCCACAAAGCCAGTACGTGCAGTAGGATCAAAAACCCATTGCCATTGTTCTTGAGTTCTCAGTGGTCCTCATTGTCCGCTATGTTCAGCGAGTCCGGTTTTATCCCATGCTTTTTCAGATCCGGGCCAGCTGGCCTTGGGGAGTTACCGAAAGAACATCCCCATTGTCTCAGTGTGTGGGTGCACCCCTCGCGGTCCTGAGTTCTCGTGCTCTCTCTCCTTGCTCGTGCTCTCTCTCCTTCTGCTCCTGATTTGGACCTTGAGATTTCTGTCCGGTGCTCCAATGTGGGTCTCTGTCGCTGTCTCCTTTCATCACCTGATGAAGGTTAATATTCAGGAGGATACCTATATGTTTTTCTTTGGGTTCTCCTTCTTATTTAGCTTCTCTAGGATCACGAATTATAGGCTCAATGTCCTTTATTTATGGCTAGAAACCAAATATGAGTACATCCCATGTTCCTCTTTTTGGGTCTGGCTTACCTCACTCAGGATAGTGTTTTCTATTTCTGTCCATTTGCATGCAAAATTCAATTGGAAAGGAAGAAGTTAAGCTTTCATTATTTGCAGATGATATGATAGTATACATAAGCGACCCCAAAAACTCTACCAAAGAACTCCTACAGCTGATAAACACCTTTAGTAATGTGGCAGGATACAAGATCAACTCCAAAAAATCAGTTGTCTTCCTATACACTAAGGATAAGGAAGCAGAGAGGGAAATCAGAGAAGCATCACCTTTCACGATAGCCACAAATAGCATAAAATATCTTGAGGTAACTCTGACCAAGGAAGTGAAAGATCTATTTGACAAGAACTTTAAGTCTTTGAAGAAAGAAATTGAAGAGGACACCAGAAAATGGAAGGATCTCCCCTGCTCTTGGATTGGGAGGATCAACATAGTAAAAATGGCAATTCTACCAAAAGCAATCTATAGATTCAATGCAATCCCCATCAAAATCCCATCAAAATTCTTCACAGATCTGGAGAAGACAATAATCAACTTTATATGGAAAAACAAAAAACCCAACTCCCTTTCTTAATCTTTTTACTCCTGTTGTCTTAAATATAAGCTAAGACTTTCTTGAAAACCATTTATGGCGAAGTTACATATTTATCTTTGTATGCTAAAGGCTGTGTATGTATACGATCATATCTGGGCTCTTTTCCTTTCGAGTTTTAATTGTCCCGTTCTTCATAGACTTAATTTAGAAAAGAGAGGCTTTATTGAGGGCATGTGGACGGTCAGTAATTGTACCTGGGCTGGAGAAACTCGATTCTGTCTCTCAACGACGCAGCAACGCTTAACTCTTTATTTTTCTCACTTGCAGGGTGATTGCCAGTTGCTCCTGTTAGACAGCTGGAGCTGGAAGAAGTGTCTATTCCGGGGTATATTCCTGGAATGCAGGGGTGCTGGGAGGTAGAGAGCACAGTGCAAGTGCTTTAACAAATACAAAGGAATCATTAGCTCATCACGGGAGTCTGCAGGTTCGCAGGTGTTCCTTATAGACTCAGTGGGCAACACTTTAAGACATTTTATGATTTTGAACAATTGCTCATGCTTCTCTTTTATTTCCTGAACTTTCTCTAGGATCCCAGAAAAAGGATCTCTGCTGGAGAGATTAGTGGTTGGATTTGACTTGGTCAAGAAGCTGCCTTGAATATGCCCCCGATAGGACATTCAGCTGTGTTTGTTTGTGTGCTTACAGGTGCCCATGCATGTGCACTTGTGTGTGGTATATATGTTTGTGTGCATGTGTGTTTGTGTACATGAAATATAGAGGCTAGGAGCTGAAGTCAGGGGTCTTCCTTGATCATACCCCCTTTGCCTTTTTGTTTTGTTTTATTTGAGGCAGCATTTCTCACTGAATCAGCCCTCATCTGCTGCCTAGACTGGGCTGGTCGGGAAGCTCCATCCTGGCTGACGGTGGTAAAGAAAGAAAGTTCATTCAGCCCAACAGTCACACCCCATGGATTTTGGAGCTCTGAACTCGGGTCCTCATGCTTGCACAATAGGTATTTATCCTAAGTCCTTATAATTTTAAATAATATATTTAGGGTCAGAGATGGCTCACTGGGTGTCTTAGTTAGGGTTTCTATTGCTATGAAGAGGCGCCATGGCCATGGCAACTCTTTTTCTTTGTTTTAAATATATATATATTGGTTTTGTTTTAAATATATATATATATTGGTTTTGTTTGGTTTTGTTTTGTTTTTGAGACAGGGTTTCTCTGTAGCTTTGAAGCCTGTCCTGGAACTAGCTGTTGTAGACCAGGCCGGCCTTGAACTCACAGAGATCCATCTGCCTCTGCCTCCATAGTGCTGGGATTAGAAGCGTGTGCCACCACTGCCCGGGAAATAATATATTTTTTAAATTTAATCTTTGGGCATTTCACACCATGCACCCAACCCCACTCCTTTCACAGTCTTTCCACAGCTGCCCGCCATCCTCGTAGCCTCCCTCCTAAAAAGTTAATTGAAAAATTAATAATTAGGAAAGAAAAGGAGGAAACAAAACAAAAATCCCATTGACCTCCCATCAACTTCAGCATTCTGAGCAGATGCTATTCCTCTCTGTCTTTTCCAACTCTCCGTCACATACCCGCTCATCAGGGGCACTGGAAGTGGCAGGGTGTCCTGCAGTGTACCCCTTTGCCCAATCAGCCCAAACATTTATTTGCAAATGTTTGTTATAATAAGGCATTAGGCTAGTTCAAGGCCTCTGGCTTCTACCACAATGTCAATACTAGACCCCCTCAGAGACTCTCAGATAACCTCCTCTTCCCTGAATTTCAGGGTATCCTGAAGCGATGGATTTGCATGGCCCACCCCTTCACATCTCTTGCAGCTCCTAAAAGGGGAAGATGCTGGGGTGGGCCAACTTAAAGACCTGGATCTGAGACTGTGTGGTAGCTGAGTTGGTCAGCCTGCCAGCTTTCCATATCTGTTCCACCAGAATGGGATTCCCCTCTGGCCAGATGGTTTCTGGCTCTCCCATGCCCTTGCCCCTGGGACCAGCTCTCCTGCACTTCCCTGGGCAAGGGATGGGGCCAGCTTTCCCAACCATGGCAACTCTTAGAAAATAAAGGAGAACTTTGAATTGGGGCTGGCCTACAGTTTCAGAGTCCATCAGGGTCATGACGAAAAGAATCACCGTCTGCAGGCAGACATGGTGCCGGAGAGGCAGCTGAGAGTTCTCCATCTGAATTCACAGCCAGCAGAAGGAGACTGAGTGCTACTCTGGGCATAGCTTGAGCCTAAGAGACCCCCAAACCCGCCCCCACAGTGACACACTTCCTCCAAGAAGACCACACCTCCTAATGGCCTGTGGGTACCATTTTCTCTCAAACCATCACAGAGGGTAAAGTTGCTTGCTGCCAAACTTAGAAGAAAAGAAATGACTTCCACACATGTACAATGGTATGTGCACATACAAAATACATTTAATAAAATAAAATAAATACTCCAATACTGAAAAAGACAGCTATTAGAACTATTTAATTTGTTCAAGATTTCTCTTTCTGTTAAAAATTATTGACTGGGTATAGTGAATACACCGGTGGTCCATACTACCTAGGAGGCTGAGGCAGAAGAATCACTTGATCCTAATTCAAGCCCTGGCTAAGCAACAAAGCGAGCTCTCCTCTTCAACAATTAACATTTCCAACATCTTCATGGTTTTCATAAGGCTGACTGCTAAATTGGCCAGGATGGTCTTATTCTTTGCTTTCAGTATCTACTAGTACCAAGTACTGTCTCCTGTGTCAACTGGATTCCTACAGATAGTCCCAGAAGTTAAATTTACTACCCAGTACACCGCTCAGATACAGTTATAATTTACATTAGTGATGGCGTCCAGAAAGCCTGTAGTGGAGAAATCCGATTAATTTGGTTTGGTCCTTGTACTTCATCAATACATTGTAAATAGAAAGTTGTAATTCAAATGTCATTTTCCACATGAAGCCCTTCATAACTCCCTCGGGCAGAATCCAGCGTGCCTGCCACTGAACTCATGGAGTTCAGGGTACATTACTAGTTCTGTAAAAGCTTACTTTCTCTTAATATCCTGACATAATATTTTGATTGCAGGAGACAGAAAACATCTCAAACCGTCTTAAATACATAATTGAATCTGGACCAATTTGTTCGTTCGTTTATTTGATGGCAGGACTCACTCTGAGACCTTGTCTGGCCTCGAACTCACAGAAAGGCACCTGCCTCCGTCTTCACAAGCACTGAGATGAATGGCCAATTTGTTTTTGAGAAGAGGTAGTAAGTACTACCTGGGCTAGAATGAACAAAGAAAAGGCCCAGTGAATAAAATAGGGAAAGATTCTAAGGGGTCACATATGATACAGAACAGGCAACATGACATAGCAAGGTACTTTTTTGCCATTTTTTAAAAATAATGTGTTTATTTTTATTTTATGTGCACTTGTGTTTTGCCTGCATAGACGTCTGTGTGAGGGTGCCAGATCCCCTAGAACTGGAGCTACAACCAGTTGTGAACCACCATGCAGGTGCTGGGAATTGAAAACCCAGGTTCTCTGGAAGAGAGCTCTTAACCACTGAGCCATCTCTTTAGTCCC
Organism: Microtus pennsylvanicus; assembly: GCF_037038515.1. Taxonomy (NCBI): domain Eukaryota; kingdom Metazoa; phylum Chordata; class Mammalia; order Rodentia; family Cricetidae; genus Microtus; species Microtus pennsylvanicus. The sequence goes on along the minus strand of NC_134591.1, from coordinate 65,287,823 downwards.
CCCACCCCCTTTTATTTTAAACAAGGTCTCATTGTATAATTTAGGCTGAACTGGAAACTCAGGAATTCTTCTGCATCAGCCTCTGGAATGCTGGAACTGGAAGTTGGTACCACCGAATCTGGATCTAGGTGGGTGCTTTAAGAGAGCGGACAGTAGTTTGGTGTATTCAAGATCTCAGCCACTTCTTCCATCTCAATGGCCCCTATTTAACCAAGCTTTGTTGTATTGTGGGGGGGAGTAGAAGGTGAATGCAGGCACGCACCATGCCAAGGTGCATATGTGGAAGTCAGAGGATCACTTTCTTTTTTCTTTCTTTTTTGTTTTTGTTTTTTTATTTGTTTGTTTGTTTGTTTTTCAAACACAATTTCTCTGTGTAACAGCCCTAGCTGTCCTGGAACTAGCTCTTGTAGACCAGGCTGGCCTCGAACTCAGAGACACGTCTGCCTCTGCCTCCCCAGTAAAGGCTTGCACTACCACTGCCCAGCTGAGGATAACTTTCAAAAGTCAGTTCTCCCCATCCACCATGGGTCCACGGCTTGAACTCAGGTCACTGGACTTGCTCAACGGGCACCTTTAGCTGTTGAGTCATCTTGGTGGTCCTAATGTCCCCATTTTAGGAACCTAGAATCATGGTGAATGACTCTGTGTCCCCCAACTCCCCTCTTCTGTGCCTGTAGACATGAGGAATGGGTTCTTGGCAGGGTCTTCTCTGGCAGAATTAAAGCGGGAGGGCTTTCCTGGTGGGTGCTGGTGATCGTGTGTGATCCCGGCCACCCCTCCACTGAGCACAGCTAAGCAGACTGGGTGGAATGTTTAAGAAGCCACGTTCTAAAAGATCCTGAAGACTCAACTAGGCTTCGTTTTAAAGACTTTGGAGAGATGAGCCCAGCAGTGCTGCCGATTTGGGCTAAGGCGCTCCTCTGATTTAGAAGAGATAACTAGGAACCTACAATGTGATCTTGGCAGTCATGAGAGCCCAGAGGGACAAAAGTTGGAGTCCAGGACCCATAAAGGGATTCAGGACTCATAAAGGGTAACAACCTTGAAAAATCACCGTGTTGGTCCAAGTTTAAAATGCTTCACAGTGGTATAACAGAGATAGACGCAAATTCTTCTCACACAGACTACACGTCAACTCCAAATCATCCCCATGTTGCAGAAACATCTTAGAGCCTGACCTTGCATCAAATTGGTCCTAACTATCGGACGCTTAAAAATCTATGGCAGCATTTTGGAGGCAGAGTCAGGCAGAGCTTTGTAAATTCTAGGCCAGGCTGCAATAGAATTTGCAGAACATAGTTAAGACAGGGAAGCCCAGTGAGACCAGGCCTCAAAACAGAAACAAAAACAAACTTGATGGTGCAAGAGAGATGGTTTAGTAGTGATGAACCCTGCTCTTCTGGAGGGCCCAAGTTCTGTTCCCAGCACCCCTACTTGGTGGCTCACAGTCACCTACAATCCCAGTTCCAGGAATCCATGTAGATGAGGCTGATCCTCCTGCCTCACAATCCCATGTCCTAGATTACAGGTGTAATTCACCACCTGGCTTGGACATTTTTTTTTTTTTTGAGACAGGGTTTTTCTGTGTAGTCCTGGCTGTCACGGAACTCACTCTGTAGACCAGGCTGGCCTCAAACTCACAGAGATCCACCTGCCTTTGCCTTCCAAGTGCTGGGATTAAAGATTAAAGGCATTTGCTCCCAACACCTAGCTGGCTTCTACTTTTGATATATAGTTCTGGTTGGCCTGGCACTTGCTACGTAGCCCAGTACTGCCTTACACTCACGGTAATTCTCCTGCCTTAGTCTCTTGCTGGTATGACAGAAACACGCCCCCAGCCCCACCTTCACTGATTGATTTAGAATGTCTCAAGACCTCATTGGATTAGGTATTGCTTTTATCTCATTAGAACAAAAGTTGATATAAAATTTTAAATTGAAAATACATTTTTTTAAAAATTTTCTTTGTTTGTTTTTGTTTTTCCAGACAGGGTTTCTCTGTGTAACAGTCCTGGCTATCCTGGAACTTGCCCTGTAGACCAGGTCTTTCTTTTTAACTTAAAAACATATTTTTGAGATAACATCTTATTCATTTACCCCAAGATAGCCTTGAACTAATTCTGTAGCCCAGACAGACCTTCAGCTTTCAATTCCCTGGCCTCAGCCTCCCTCATCTTGCAGGCTGGCACCACAGGGTTGGGCTGTAATTATATTTTCTAATAGTCCCAGAGACTTGGCTCAGTGTTTGATAGCTGTCTAGTGGGTTAAGCCTGGTTTATCTTTCATTTCCTCTCCCTCTCTCTGTCTCTCTTTTTTTCTTTTCTCTTTTAGTTTGGTTTAATTTAGCTTCTCAAGTACTGAGATTACAAGAATGAGTCACCAAGGAGCGTTTACGCTTTTGTTTCTAGTCCGGGGGGTTGAACCCAGGGCCTGCTGTGCCCTAGAGAGTACAGCAACTGAACTACGCCTCTAGTCCGTGAACTTCTTTTTCCTTCCACTTACTTAATTTGTATGTGTGTTTTGGGGGGGGGGGAGGCCCCAGTGCTGCAGTGCAGGAGCCTTGGCCAAGGACGACTTATGGGAATTCGTTCTCTCTTTCTTTCCTTGGGGATTGAACTCCGATCTTTAGCCTCGATGGCAAGCAGTTCTCTCCTTCCATTGAGTCATCTTGTCTGTCCTTGAACTTGTTTTTAACAGGTGTCTGGGCCGACTCTGGACGACACATGAATAAGTTCTCCATCAATAATGCATTTTCTGCATTTACTACACAGCTGCGCAAAGCCGATCGCCTGGCTTGTGTTACTTACCTTCTCTTTGTTCACCTGGCATTCACAGGTCCCCAAAGAGATCACGTGGTTGGATTGATTTATCGTACTCCTTGTTGAGTGCTGCCCTTGAACACCAAAGCTAGCACCGTTGGCTCGCGGTGGCTTCTGGCTAGCCTGCCTATAGCTCCTTTGAGTTCGTAATAGAGTTTCTTTCATTTGGGTTGTGTTTTATTACACACATGGCTCGGCTCCATACTCGGGAGCCTGAGGTCCAAGGACCTTGAATTCAAGACTTGCCCAAGAACAGGGTGGATTGGCATTCATGAGGTAGAGTAGAGGCAGGTGGATCTCTGTGCGTTAGAGGACAGCCTGATCTACAGAGAGAGTTCCAGGCCAGCTAGGGCTACACAGAAAAACCCTGTTCTAAAAAACGAAAACCAAAAAACCAAAGCCAAAAGGGGGTGGGGGGGCTAAAAGACTTGCCTGAACTACAGAGTGAACTCAAGGCTAGGCTAGTTAGCTTACTGAGACTCTTTCTCAAAAATAAAAACACAAGCCCGGCGGTGGTGGCGCATGCCTTTAATCCCAGCACTTGGGAGGCAAAGGCAGGCGGATCTCTGTGAATTCGAGACCAGCCTGGTCGACAAGAGCTAGTTCCAGGACAGGCTCCAAAGTCACAGAGAAACCCTGTCTCGAAAAACCAAAAAAAAAAAAACAAAAAAAACACAAGGGTCACAGGTACTGGCACAAGTCTTTATAATCCCAGCACCCTGGAGGAGGCAGAGGCAGGCAGGTCTCTGAGTTCCAGGCCTGTCTGAATTACATAGAAGGTTCCAGGCCAGTCAGGGGTACACAGAAAGACCTTGTCTCCAAAAAAAGTTGGGGGTGGAGGTCAGGGCTTGGAATGTAGCTCAGTTTGTTAGGTGCTTGTCCTTACGCGCTGAAACTGAGACCCTGGGTTCCATCCCCAGTATCACGTCACAACTAGGCACGGTGGCATGCAAGGGAGGTGGAGATGGGTTACCAGTTTAAGGTCCTCCTAGCTGAATAGAGTTCAAGGTCATCCTGGAGTGTGTGAGGCCTTCTCTCCAAATAAATAAATAACTCGGAGATATACCTCAGGGACAGAGCACTTAGCCAGTGTATGTAAGGCCCTAGGTTCATCTGCAGTCCTGAAAAAAAAAACCGAAAATGTCTATTTCTGAGAAACCATAAAACTTTTCAAAACACTGAACATATTAATTTTATTTAACTTATTTGTGTGTACATATATGTGTATGTCCGTGTGATATATGCATGCCTGCTGGTTCATGTATGATCCAGGTTGATATGGGTGTCTTTATTGCTCTCCATCTTATTGTTGTGATAGAGACCCTCACAAAAAAGCCTCCCCTTAGCCGGGCGATGGTGGCGCACGCCTTTAATCCCAGCACTCGGGAGGCAGAGACAGGCGGATCTCTGGGAGTTTGAGGCCAGCCTGGTCTACAAGAGCTAGTTCCAGGACAGGAACCAAAAACTATGGAGAAACCCTGTCTCGAAAAAAAAAAAAGCCTCCCCTTTTACTATACTGGCTGGCCAGTGAGTGCCTAGGTCCACTTGTCTTTGCCCCTAGTCCTGTGGTTCCAGACCTATGCACTCAGGCTCCCTCTTCCTGTAGTTACTTGGCTTCCAAGCTCAGGTGCCGATGTCCAGCAAACACTCTATTGGTTGTCGCCTCAGCTCCAAAATCCTACACCACTTTCCATTCCCGCAACCAAATATCACATTGACACCAATACTTACTTGTTTTTTTGTTTTTTATTTTGGTCTTTTGAAACAGGGTTTCTCTGTAGCTTTGGACCCTGTCCTGGAACTTGCTCTGCAGACCAGGCTGGCCTCAAATTCACAGAGATCCACTTGCCTCTGTCTCCTGAGTGCTGGGATTAAAGGCACGTGCCACCTCTGCCGAGGTCCTGTGACCATTCTTCTTATAGGCCAGTGGTGAAGCAGGGTGCCGGTCACATCTTGTGCGCAGGTGCAGAATTGATTAGAAGAGGAAGGAAGGGAAGCCCAAGTGGGAATGAAGTTTTGTTTCTCTAATGTGCCACCACCGCAAGATTTACTTTCTGTTTTATTTATGTAATATGTACGTCCCTGGATGGGTATGTGAACATGGTAAGATTCCTGCGAAGACCAGAGGGAACATGGAATTTACTGGCGCTAGAGTTGTAGGTGGTTGTGGTCAGCCTGATATGGGTGTTGGAAACCCAACCCTAGGTCCGCCACAAGTACAGCAAGTGCTCTTAATAGCTGAGCCCACTCCCAGTCCCATATAGACAGATATTTCTTTAGGTGGCCAACTCACAAAAAAACTACACAGAGGATTATTATTAATTATGAAAGCTCGGCCTATTGCTTAGGCTTGCCCCACTAGCTCTTATAACATAAATTAAGCCATTAATAATCATCTACGTTTGCCTCAGGCCTTCTTACATCTCTTCCATCTTGCACCTTCTGTTTCTTCTCTGTCTCCTCTATTGTCTTTTCCGTGGCTCAATTCATCTCCTCTTCCTCTTTCTCTGCCCGGAAGTCCCACCTAACCTCTTCCTGCCTATATATTGGCCATTCAGCAGTTTATTAAACCCAGAGTACAAAAAGATTATCCCACATAGTATAAAGATAGCCCCATCGGAGTTAAATTTTTGTCCTTTGCTTTCTCATTTGTTCTCTCTTGAGAGCTCACAGGTGACATAGGTACATGTGGAAACAGGCGAACAAATTGTGAGGTTGCCTTTGACCATGAGGGCGCTGGGGTGGAACCCAGATTGGCAGGCTTGGCAGCGGGTCATTCTCCTGCTTAGCTACCCTCCTGGCCATGGCGTTTGTTTTATAGCGGTAGGAATAACCGTAGGAATGGTGTGAAATGTATCACAGTATCTACTTGTTGGCGGGTTCTTTTGTTTCATTGAGACGAAGTCTGACATAGGCCAGGTTGGCCTCCAAGTTGCTAAGTAACAGAGGCTAGCCTTGAACTCGAGATGTTTCCATCTCTGTCTCCCCAGTATTGGGATTACAATCACCTGTCACCAAGCCTGGCTCTCGCTGTGGCATTTTCTTGATTGATGATTGATGGCACCAACTTAGAGTGGGCAGAACTACTCAAGTAGTTCTGTGTTGTTATAAGGAAGCGGGCTGCGTAAGCGCTGAGGAGCAAGTCAGTAAGCAACAATCCTCCACGTCTTCCGCCTCAACGCTTGCCTCTAAGTTCCTGCCTTGAGTTCTTGTCCTGACTTGCTTCTGCGATGGACTATAAGTTGTAAGATGAAATAAAGTCTTTACTCCCCAGGTTCCTTCTGATCAGTATTTTTATCCCAGCAATAGAAAGCAAGCTGGGATCTCAAGCCTCAGCCTCCTAGGGCTGGAGTTAGAGGCATGTGCCAACACTTCTGGCTTTATATAATAAAGTTCATTTGAGAGACGTTAATTCAGAACCTTTAATGGTGTGAAAACATTTTTTGTTTTATAGATTATTCTATCTTTTTGAGACAGGGCCTCAAACTCCTGACTTTGTGCATTCCTTCCTAAGTAGCTGGTACTGCAGGCACATGTTGCCAAGCCTGGCTTTAGTTCCTTTCTCCATCTGTCCTTCTCTTCCTCCTGCCCTTGTTTAAAATTCACTATTTTTTTTTCTTTCTTTTTTTTTTCTTTTTGGCTTTTCTTTTCTTTTCTTTTCTTTTTTTTTTTTTTTTTGGCTTCTTTTGAGACAGGGGGTTTCTCTGTAGCTTTGGAGCCTGTCCTGGAACTAGCTCTTGTAGACCAGGCTGGCCTCGAACTCACAGAGATCTGCCTGCCTCTGCTTCCCGAGTGCTGGAATTAAAGGCATGCGCCACCACCTCCTGGCTAAGTCACTATTTCTTTTACTTTATTATTATTTTCTTTCTTTTGAGACAGGGTTCTTGTGTAGCATTGGAGCCTGTTCTGGAACTCACTCTATAGACCAGTCTGGCCACAAACCCACAGAGATCTACATGCTTCTGCCTCCCAAGTGCTGGGATTAAAGGCATTAACTGCCACTGCCTGGCTCTTTCTTTTTTAAAAAGAGACAGATTTTTACTCTATAGCCTAGAACTCACTATATAATTCAGGCTAGCTTTCAACTTGTGGTGATCCTTCTGCCTCTGCCTCCCAAACGCTAGGATTTCAGGTCTGTGCTCAACACTCACCGTTTTCCTGATGTATCATTTGTGAATGATGTAGCTAATTTATCTACCCTTTTTCCTTTGGAGTTCGTCTCTGGCAACCTCTTGAACCTAGCCTAAATATGTTTTGTTAAGACCACTCAACTAAAATTCTCCGATCAAAATCACCAGGGACCTCGATGATGTTAAGCAGATTGTCATGACAGCCTCATCCTTATTTGAGTAGCACTCACGTGATCACAGCAGGAGGAACAGAAGTTCATGGTCATCTTGGGCTACAGAGAGAGTTTAATGTCAGCCTGGAGTACTTGAGACCTTATATCAGCATAACACACATACACACCTACAATGTATAAACTGATGATATTATATATATATAATATGATCTATATGTGATATATATATAATACATATAAATAAGCTCCTGATGTGGGGTATTTGTTTACACTGTGTGACGGTGTGTCATTGTGATTGGTTTAAGAAATAGCTGAGGGGCTGGAGAGATGGCTCAGTGGTTAAGAGCACTGACTGCTCTTCCAGAGGACCCGGGTTCAATTCCCAGCACCCACATGGCAGCTCATAACTGTCAGAAGATCCAGTTCCAGGAGATCTGACACTGTCACACCAATGCACATAAAATAAAGTTAAATAAACCATAAAAATATTAAAAAAAAAAAAGAAATAGCTGAATGGCCAATAGCTAGACAGAAGAGAATAAGCGGGACTTCCTGGGAAAGGAGGAACTCGAGAAGAATCTAGGAAAGCAGGAAGATGCCAGTGGAACACTGAGGAAGTTGGATGTGTTATGGAGGATAGGTAACTAGCCACATCGCAGACATAGACTAAAAGAAACAGTTAAGTTATAAGACCTCATTGGGAACAAACCTAAGTGAAAGGCCAAGCTTTCACAATTAATATGAAGGCTCCAAGCCATTATTTGGGGGTTGGTGATCCCAAAAGAAAGTCCAATTACAACTTCCAGCTCCAGAAGTTGAAGTTCCCTTGATGATATAAACTTCTGCCTCTATCACTGTACCTCCAACACCTAGATAATGTCAGGAAAATCACAGACCATTTATGATGAATGAATGATTGTCATCATTGAATGTGTAAATTATTGAATATGTTAGGTAAATAGAATATGTTAATTTTGATATAACAAAATGGGCTATTTCTGGGAAAGCATCCAACTCTCTTTATGAGCTCTCAATAATTTCTTTTTCTTTTCAGTTTTTTTTTTCTTTTTCTTTTTCGAGACAGGGTTTCTCTGTAGCTTTGGTTCCTATCCTGGAACTAGCTCTTGTAGACCAGGCTGGCCTCGAACTCACAGAGATCTGCCTGCCTCTGCCTCCCAAGTGCTGGGATTAAAGGCGTGCGCCACCACACTCTTCAAATTTGATTTCATAGGCCTCGCAATGTAGTTCAGTAGGGAGAGTGCCTGCCCAGCACTCATGAAGCCCTGGGCTCTGTCTCAGCAATGTGTAAACTGGGTATGGTAATGCGGGTTTGTAATCTTCACGGGGGGGGGGGGGGGGGGGGAGGGCAAGGAGAAATGAGTTTTTCCAGCTACCTGAGACTCTCTCTCAAAACAACAACAACAACAACAAACACCCTGCTGTTTTTTTGACTTGTTGGTAACATAATAATGGTATGTGCACCGTAGCCATTTCTGATGCCATCTAAGGCATGTTGCTTTCCAATTTGCAATTCCATCAGGAATTACCCAGATCATGCATCCATGCATCCGTAGTGGAGCTGTCTGTAGGTGTGAGCCTCACCCCAGGGAGCCCTGCTGACTTGAAGCACCTGGATCAGGTGGCTCTGGGTTTTGTTTTGTTTTGTTTTTTGCATTTTTCGAGACAGGGTTTCTCTGTAGCTTTGGAACCTGTCCTGGAACTAGCTCTTGTAGACCAGGCTGGCCTCGAACTCATGCCTCCAGAGTGCTGGGATTAAAGGCATGCCAGGCTCTGGGTTTGCTAGTTCATTAAATTGCTTCATATCTGCGTGTCCTGTGCCCAAGAGAAGCTACTTTTCTTCCCCCATCTACCGGTGACCTTCATTTACTCCTAGGAGTTAGAAGGCTGAGGATTGCCTCAGTTCAAGGCTACATAGCAAATTTCATGCCAGCCTGAGTACAGAGTGAGCCGCTGCCTAAAAAAAAAAAAAGTTTGTAAGAAGAGACTGCTCTTTCGTTTCCAGGCCGCCCAGAAACAAATAATCACACAGAAACTATATTAATTACAACATGTTTGGCCAAGGACTCAGGCATATTTTAACTAACACTGACATCTTAAATTAATCCATATTTATTAATCTTTGTATCACCACAAGGCTGTGGCCTACCAGTAAGGTTTGGGTAGGTGTCTTTCTCTTTCGGCAGCTACATGGAGTTTCTTTGACATGGCCTACTCTCTCTCTATGTATATAATATATGTTCAGATTTTCTGTCTGGTTTTACTCTACTAGCCAAAACAGCTTTATTTATTAACAAATAGAAATAACACATATACAGAAAGACATCCCACATCATCTCCCCTTTTTTGTCTAATTAAAAAGGAAGGTTTTAACTTTAGCATAACAAAATTACATATACCAAACAGTTAACAAGCAAGAATTATAGTTACAGTATTTAGTCCATTTACATATGGCAAACTCTATTATCTATCCTGTCTGTGTGAGTCTAAAGTTTTATATCTAATTTATCCTTTATCATAACTAAGGAAAATTATAACTATCTGTCTTCCACTCTTCAAAGACCCCAGAAGGATATAATATTACCTAAGTAAACAGGAAGTACATTGTAAACATCTTCCAAAGTTCTAGAAATAACATAGATGTCTTAACTGCCTGGACAGTCACTCAAAGGTTTTTGGAATGTTGGGGCATGCATCTTCAGCCTACTGGCCCATAATATCTGGCAGACTTTTTAGTGAAGCAGGAAATTGGAAGATCTGTTATGCTGTGTACTGGCAAAGTTTGTCAGTTGCTTTTTTCTGTGTCCTGTAGAATGTCTGACAGAATTTTTCATGAAACAGGAATCCTGAAGGACTGTCTTACCTTCTTTTTTTTTCTTTTTCTTTTTTTTTTTTTAATTTTTGAGACAGGGTTTCTCTGTAGCTTTTTGGTTCCTGTCCTGGAACTAGCTCTTGTAGATCAGGCTGGCCTCGAACTCACAGAGATCCATCTGCCTCTGCCTCCCGAGTGCTGGGATTAAAGGTGTGCCCCCCCACTGCCCGGCTGTCTTACCGTCTATAGGCAAGTTCAGCAGTCATTTTTCTGTGGGTCCTGCATGTCCAGTTTATACAGCATACCATTAAGCAATCCAGGCAAGAGCAGTTTTTTTTTTCCTAAATGGCTAGCGTTGTCACATTGAAGGTAAATTCGTAACAAGTTTCTTCAGTGTCCACCAACCAACCTCTCTGAAGTAACTGGTGCTGCCAGAAGCAGACAATTCTCACTGTAGAAAAAAGTCTAAGTTCTCAAAATCTGTTAAATGCTATATTCAGTAGATCTTTGAAGTGTTAAAGATTATCTATCTAAATGAAATATATCTCTGTACATCTAGAAAACCTAACTAACATGACTATTATAGTTGACTATCAATCCGTAATTTTTTGTTATAAATTACATTTTTTTTTGGTTGTTTGAGACAGAATTTGGACCCTGTCCTAGAACTAGCTCTTGTGGACCAGGCTGGCCTCAAACCGACGAGGATCCATCTCCCTCTGCCTCCCAAGTGCTGGGATTAAAGGCATGTGCCACCACTGCCCAGCTTATAAATCACATTTTTAAATGAGCTGTACAAACATCATACCTTAAACAAGAGAAGAAATACATATACACAGTGTAACAAAATTGACCTTAAATTTGTATCAATAGACCAAAATCCAAACCAAAGCAAAGTATTCATCTCTATATCATAGTTCCCTTATTTTATTTATTTATTTTTGGTTTTTCAAGACAGGGTTTCTCAGTAGCTATGGAGCTAGTCCTGGAACTCACTCTGTAGACCAGGTTGGTCTTGAACTCACAGAGATCCACCTGCTTCTGCTTCTCAAGTGCTGGGATTAAATGCATACACCACCACCACCTGGCCCACTTATTTATTATTATTATTATTATTATTTTAGAAATTGACTATGAAAAGAAAAAGAAAAAAAATTGTGACCATTAATCCTTTATAATAAACCCCCTTTAAATAAAAACAAACATTTATAAACAATCATTTTTGGGAATTTGGGCATAGTTTCCTCCAAACTGCTTCCTGCTCTTTGTTGGGCAAATTATTTTTAAGGTTCATAGATACCTTTCAGGGGATGCTGTTCCATCAAATCACATTAGCCTAGAAGGAATTCACAGTTTCTCATCTTCTGTGAAAACAAAAGCAGAGCCTTTCTTTCAAATTAACATATGCATAGACTCAAGTTGTTTTTTTTTTTAACCTTGTATCTTTATTCTATACGTATTGGTGTTTTGCCTGCATGCATGTCTGTGTGATGATGGCAGATCTGGAGCTGGAGTTACAGACAGTTGTGAGCTGCCATGTGGGTGCTGGGAAGTGAACTCAGGTCCTCTGGAAGAACAGCCAGTGCTCTTAACCACAGGGCCATTTCTATAGCTCCAGACTCCAGTTTTAAAATCAAGATACTTTTAAAATATATATGCTGGTTTAGCTTGTCAGCCCCCAGAATCAAATGTCTCTCTGTTGTCAAAAAAAATTGTAGAAAACACAATAATATACACAATCCAGACCCTCTGTGTATATTCCATCTTTACATGGCTTTTTATTTTTATTCCTTTAATCTATGACTGTCTGCACTTTTTTATATTACTTTCACTGTCTCTTCAAAGATTTTGCTTTATTTTTTAAATCTATTTTTAAAAATAACTGTTTATACTCTTTTTTTTCCACTCTCCCAAGTCTATGTACTTTTATCTAACACTGTGACCCCTTGAGAGGCCTTTTGTTTTTTATCGGAATCTGCTTTTGTTTGTTTGTTTGTTAATGCTTTGGTTTTTCGAGGCAGGGTTTCTCTGTAGCTTTGGATACTATCCTAGAACTCACTTTGTAGACCAGGCTGACCTCGAACTCACAGAGATCCACCTGTGTCTGGTTCTCAAATGCTGAGATTAAAGGCATGCACCACTACTGCCTGGCTATCTGAACCTGTCTTTACTGTGTATCTGTAATCATTTTCTGACCAGGAACCCTTTTTTTCTTCTTAAATGCTAAGCAGGCATGGCTAGGATCAACTCTGAGGTTCTGCCTGTTTGCTCTGCCCAGTCCAGCATGGCAGAGGCATGATTACCACCTCAGCGAACCGTGCTTATTGCCCCAGTTCCAGGGACGCAGAGGGTCTATGTCACCATTAAGCAATTTGTACCACTTTGCTCACAAATCCCCTTTAAATGCTCGGTAATGGGAACTCCCAAAAAACGCCAGAGTCATTTGTGCTGCCTGAACCAGCAAGCTAGCTCTTAAAAGAGCTGTGTAGTTTTTGCTGCTCACACTGAGTCAGGGAACCTTCTCTTACAGGAATCACGCCTCTGCTTGCCTCTAGCAAACAGAGCCCACCAAAGAAAATGCTGCTGCCAGGAAGTTGTGCTCTACTCTGTTCTTTTGTGTCTAGAATCCCTTCTCAAGCTCTCTTGGGTTTTATGTGGATGTAGTTGGCCCCACATTGGGCACCATTATATAAGCAAAGACTGCTTCTTTGTTTCCCTACTGCCAAGACCCGAATGATCATACAGAAACTACGTTAATTACAACACTGTTTGGCCAATGGCTCAGGCATATTTTTAACTAACTCTCACATCTTAAATTAATCAATTTCTATTAATTTATATATCACCATTAGACTGTGGCCTACTGGCAAGTTTTCATGGGTGCCTTTCTCTTTTAATAGTTACATGATGTCTCTTTGACTTTGCCTACTCTCTCTATATATATCTCTTCGAATTTCCCACCTGACTTTACTCTGCTAAGCTATTGGACAAAATAGCTTTATTCATCTACCAATAAAAGCAACACATATACAAAAGGATATCCCACATCAAAAGGTTTAACTAGCAGTAGTTGCTCATGCCTTTAATTCTAGTACTCAGGACGCAGAAGCAGGCAGATCTCCCTGTTTGAGGCCAGCCTGGTCTATAAAGTAAGTTTCTGAATTCCAGGATAGCCAGGACTACACAAAGAAATGCTATCTCAAAAAAAAAAAAGTTTAAAATAGTGGTTTAGCCAGGCAGTTGTGGTGCACACCTTTAATTCCAGCACTCCGGGGCAGAGGCAGGCAGAGCTCTTGAGTTTGAGGATAGCATGGTCTACAAAAGCAAGTACCGGGACAACCTGAACTGTTACATAGAGAAACACTGTCTCGAGAAACAAAAACAAAAACAAAACAAACAAAAAAAGGAAACAAGGGGGAAAAGGTAATCGAGAGACATTATTTAAGGGTTTTGTTTAGTAATTTAGTTCTCGAATGCACTCTGTAGATGATGCTGGCCACAGCTTCACAGAGATCAGTCTACCTCTGGCTTCTGAGTGCTGAGGTTGAAGGTTGGTGTCACCCCACACACACTGGTTTTTTTTTTTAACTTTTCACTTTTTTATTTGTTTGTTTGTTTCTTGCTGTTTTTTTGTTTTGTTTTTTCTTTTTTTTTTTTTTTTTGGTTTTTCGAGACAGGGTTTCTCTGTGGTTTTGGAGCCTGTCCTGGAACTAGCTTTGTAGACCAGGCTGGTCTCGAACTCACAGAGATCCGCCTGCCTCTGCCTCCCGAGTTCTGGGATTAAAGGCGTGCGCCACCATCGCCCGGAGTCACACACTGTTTTCTAAGAAAGGCCTCACTATGACCTGAGGCCAAGCTGAAGGGTCAGTGCCTCTGAGGACCTATTGTCTCCATCTCCCTAGTCTTAGGACTATAAACACATGCCACCACCACACGTGGCTTCTGCATGTGTGCTATGGGGATTGAACTCATATTTCTATGCCTAACTAGGAATTCTCTGACCGAGTTATCTCCCCAGGCTCCAGACTCCTTTTTTTTTTCCTTTGCTTTTCTTTTTTTAGTTTTTTTTAAGACAGAGTTTCTCTGGAATAACAACAGCCCTCACTGTCCTGGAACTCACTTTCTAGATCAGGCTGGCCTCGAACTCAGAGAGCCTCCTGCTTCAGGAGTGTTGGGATTAAGCTGGGATTAAAGGCATGCAACAGCAAGGCCCAGCTTTATCTATTGTTTTCAAAACAGGGTCATTAAACCCCAGTGATCTGTGCTGTGTCCTTGCACAGTTCTGGGGATTGACTAAACTGGGGTGTCAAGAGAACGGTAAAAGGACATACACACAGACATAATGTACAAAAAAGCTGGACGTGTGCAGATTGGGCTCTCTGATGGAGAAGCTGCACCCAGGAACTCTGCATGTTTATTATGTGCAGTTGAAAGTGAGGGTTATTGCGTATAGCTGAGCTGGCGGCGGGCTTCGTTCATCTTGGTATAAGCACTCTTTTGGGGGAGCAGTCTTCAGTCTGTAAACGTTTAGAGGGAGAGAAAGCACACACTGTCAGCATTCACACTCAGACTAGCCATTCCTCAGAGCTTTCCCCACGGAGAACCATGTCACTCCCATGAGTCCTTGACAGACCGTGCCCATGTCAACAACACACATCCATCCTACATACCTGTCTTCACCTAAGCAGCAACGGGATTACAAATTCAAGCTACCATGTTTGGCTTTCTTTTTTCTTTTCTTTTCTTTTTTTTGGCAAGATTTCTCTACAGCCCTGCCAAGGACACACACACACACACCACACACACCAAAACAAAACAAAACAAAAAAACTGCCTACAGGTTTGTTTTGATTTTATAAGACATGGTTTCTTTGTGTATATGTAATCCTAGTAGCCCTGGCATTACTGGAACTCCCTCTGTAGACCAGACTGGCCTCAAACTCAGACATCCACCTGCTTCTCCCTGAGTGCTAGGATTAAAGGCATGTGTCACCAATGTGAGCTTCAACCCTGTTTTGTTTTGTTTTTAAGATAGGGTCTCGACGATGTAGCCCTGGCTGACCTGGAACTAACAGAGATCTGTCTGCCTCTGCCCCGTGAGTACTGAGTTAAAGCCTTGTACCCCACATCCAGCCTTACACGATTTGGAAGTGGGGCATACATTTAAATATTGAAGCATTTCATGGAAAACCAGCTTCTAGTCTGTGCACAAACTGATGGAGTCACTTACCACTCTCCCGAATGCTGCGGTTTCTTCATGAAAAACTAGCTGGAGCTTCCGTCCCAGCGATGGGGACTGTCCTACTTTGCTCTCCGGTGCTGTATTAAAACACTGACTATGCCAAGGTGAGGGCACACACCTTAAAGGCAGCGGCTGGTGGATCTCTGTGAGTTCGAGGCCAGCCTGGTCTACAGAGCGAGTTTCCAGGAAAGTCAAATCTGTTAGACAGAAAAACACTGTTTTTTGAAAAACAAAACCGCAATAACAACAACAACAACAAAAACATTGACAAAAAAAAAAGCACTCGGGAGGCAGAGGCAGGCGGATCTCTGTGAGTACGAGACCAGCCTGGTCTACAAGAGCTAGTTCCAGGACAGGCTCCAAAGCCACAGAGAAACCCTGTCTCGAAAAAAAAAAAAAAGGGTTTATTTCATTTTATAGGACATCAAGAAGGGAAGTCAGGGCAGGAATCTCATGCTACAACTGAGGTAGAGGCCACGGAGAAACACTGCTGCCTTGTTCCTCTTGACTTACTTCAGCTCTTTCTTCTATACCTCAGGATCACCTCCCCAGGGGTGGCATCCATCACAAGGGACTGGGCCCACCCATAGTGACTTTTAAACAAGAGAATGCCCCCAGAGGCTTGCCTAGGGGGTGCTGTAATGGAACACTTTCTCAGTGGAGGTTCCCTCTTCCTAGATGACTATTGCTGTATCAAGTGGACAAAACTCTAACCAGCACAGTGACAGGTGAACCAATGCAGAATTAAGTTCAGTATGGTAGCACCTGCCCATCTTCTCAGGGCTTGGAGGCGGATGAGGGTTGTGAGTTCAAGGCCAGCCTAGGCTATGTAACAAGACTGTCTGAAAATAGGAATAAAAATCCTTTCGAGGGGCTGGAGAGATGGCTCAGTGGTTAAGAGCATTGCCTGCTCTTCCAAAGGTCCTGAGTTCAATTCCCAGCAACCACATGGTGGCTCACAACCATCTGTGATGAGGTCTGGTGCCCTCTTCTGGCCTTCAGGCATACACACAAACAGAATATTGTATACACAATAAGTAAATAAATAAATATTTTTAAAAAATCCTTTCGAATAGATTTTCTGTACTCTGATATTAGATTTCTCCACTGACGCAGTAATCCATATCAAGCCAAAGTGAAAAAGTATAACAGGTTTATGTGCACAAAGGAACTCCTGGGTGGGTCCACACTAAAGCTGGGAGATATTACAGCTTGTAGGTGAGGGATGATGATGTATCCACCACAAACTAGGTTTGTGCCCCAAGTACAGTCAAAAGCTGAAAGCTTTAGGTGGGGCTTCAGGCTGTTGTCAACTTCAAAGGAGGAGCTGCCACAACTGCCAAAAGTTGGGAGCTGGGCTTTTCGGTGCCTTCCCTTTGTGCAGAGATTCTCTGAGTGGATGGGGTTTGGAGAGACAGGAACGGGGCTTCTCAGACTGTGTGGGAGCTAAAGAGTAAGCTCCAACTGAACACTTTCCCCGGGGATCCACACACTACCCCACGTGCTGGTTTGTGTCTAGTTATTCCTGGGAAGTTTCAGATTTTTGTTTGTTTTTGGTTTGTGGAGACAGGATCTCTGACTACACAGGAACTTACTCGGTAGACCAGCCTGGTCTGCATTGAACCATCAGAGATCCTCCTGCGTCTGTCTTCTGAGTGCTCGGATTAAAGTCGTGTGTCAAGCGGGGTGATGGTGGCGCACGCCTTTAATCCCAGCACTCGGGAGGCAGAGGCAGGCGAATCTTTGTGAGTTCGAGACCAGCCTGGTCTACAGAGCTAGTTCCAGGACAGGCTCCAAAGCTACAGAGAAACCCTGTCTCGAAAAACCAAAATAAATAAATAAATAAATAAATAAATAAATAAATAAATAAATAAAATAAAAATAAAGTCATGTGTCACCCCAGAGCCCCAGAAAATTTGGTGAAGTAAATGAATGACTGTAATTCCGGTACTCTGGAGGTAGAAACAGGCACATCAGAAAGTTTAAGGGCATTTGTAGCTACCTGAAATCTGGTTTAAAAAATCTTCCCCTCACAGGGCGGTGGGGTGCACAACTTTAATTCCAACATTTGGGTGGCAGAGGCAGGTGAATCTCTGGGTTCGAGGCCAGTCTGGTCTACAGAGAGTTTCAGGACAGCCAGGGCTACACAGAAAGAAACCCTTTCTTGGGAAAGGACAAATCAAAGCAAAACCCCCACAGAAAACAAATCTCCCCAATTTAGTAACTAATACTTTATCTCCCATCTTACCGTGAGTCCAGGGCTGGCGGTGATGTGGCTCAGGCTTCTTCAGGAGGTTTGTGAGCTCTTTGTCAACATGACAAATAGCAAAGAAAACAGTTTGCAAGGAGGAACAGAATATTTTGGCTCATGGCTTCTGAGGTGTCAGACTATGGCCATTGGTGCCTGTTTGTGGTGTGTGTGTGAGGGACAAAGCTGCTTACCTCATGGTAGCCAGGGGAGGGGGAAGAGAAAGAACGAGCAGAAGACTGGGAACACCAGGGACCCTCTAGCACTGGGGTGTAATGAAGTTGGTTGAATGTTTGCTTCCTGTGCAGGAAACCCTGGATCAGGAGTTCAAGGTCATCCTCAACGACGTGGTAGGTTCAAGGCCAGCCTGGGATTCGTAAGACCCCCGACTCTAAAAAAAAAAAAAAGTCGAAGGTAAGAGGGGAGAATAAACCTTCCATGACCCACTTCTCCAACAAGTACCATTTCCTAACCTTCTTTTCAGCCACGAGTCCGTCAGTGGATTAGCCCATTGATGAAGCTCATGAGCCCATCTCTTCTCAGAGTTCCAGTCCTGGGTACTGCCGCTCTGAGGACCAAGTCTGTACTGTTTGTTTGTGGTACATTCTGTATTCAAACCACAAGGCTAAGGGCAAATTTTGGTGGTCAGAGTCCTCTGTGGGACTAGCCAAAGAACGAAGAGCCAAGCCAACAAACAAACAAACAAACAAAACATTCCAAGGGCACAACGGCGGGAGGCCTCCTTTGTTTTCCCTTGGGCCTTTATGCAGGTTGACCTGACAAAGGCAAGTTAGTTTTCAGTAAAAATGCTATCCAAGAAAGAACAAGGGAGAGACTGCAGTATCTCTTGTGACTTGCCCCAGACGGTACCCACTTTTGTCTCCATAATCCTGCCTGGAGTCAGGGAGATAAGCATTATGCGTATGGGAGTAAGGCTCCTTGGGAGCCAGGAACTTGGAGACTGGTTCCCAATGAATCTACTGTTTGTTTTTGTTTGTTTGTTTGTTTTGAGGCTGGGTTGGAACACTCTTCATAGACCAGGCTGGTTTCAAACTCACAGAGATTCTCCTGAGTACTGGGATTCAAGGTGTGAGCCGCCACACCCAGCCCAGATATTTGACTCTTTTGACTGAAATCAGACTTCAGGAAAGCCCATTGGAGTAGTTTTGTTTATAGCTTGGTCACATGATGGGGGGGGCCGGGGGTCAGATTACATCGTGTGTTAGCATCTCCGGCTTCCTTTGGACCCCAGTTCTGCCATTCTTCTAGAAACATCCAGGGAATATTTGCCAATTAAACTTTGCTTGGTTCAGAGAGAACACCTGCCCTCCAGGCGCTCCTAGCCAGTGGGAGCGAACTTCAAGAACAAATATGGCAACGGAGGCGAGAAAGTTTGGAGAAAAGGATCCATGTGAGGCAGGGTTAGCAAACCATGCCCATCGGTTTAGCATACCATTGATCTGCTTTTGTAAAAATATTGTGCTCTTCTCCAGCCGGCTGCTCTCTGGTTGTCTGTGGTGTGGCTACTTTCGCAGTGACGGTAGAAAGGAGCCCTAGGGCCCTCACGGGGCAGAGTCTTCTCACAGCCTGCAGGATTGACCATCTGATTCCTTTTTATAAAATACCAGCTGCGAGCATGCAATGGTGAGTGTGGCGTGACCGGTGCCTGTGACCCTGGCACAAAAGAGGCTGAGGCTGGAGGAGCTGCAGTTCTGAAGGCCAGTCTGGACTACTAAGTAGGAAGTCCTTGACTCAAAACAAAGCAATAACGAGCAATTAAATAAAAGCCAACAAAGTTTGGCGATGGGACGAGGAGAGCTGTTAGACCCTTTGTGGCAGAGGAAGGAGATTAGAAGTAGCATGAAGGAGGGGCCTGAGAGTTGGTTTTCGCCACGCAGGCCTGAGGACCTGAACTCTGCCTAGAACTGATTCCAAAACGTCCTCAAATCCCCTCCCTCCACAATTTCACATCCACCCCAACGCACACATCATCCACAATGACAGTTTTAAAATTAAACCAAAACTGATTTGTGTGTGTGGACTTTTGTGTGCACCCAGGGCAGTATTTGGAGGTCAGAGGGATCCAACCTAGAACTTAAATCACCAGGCTTGACAACAGGTGCCTTTTACCCAGGAAGCCATTTTTGAGACAGGGCTTCTCTGTGTATCCCGGGCTGCCCTCAAACTCAGAGATCCGCCTGCCTCAGCCTCCTGAGTGATGATGGGATTAAAGGTGTATGCACCACACCCAGCTTTTTTTTTTTTGTTCCTTGTGTTTAGCATTTATGTTCTCTTTCAGTGTTATTCTGTACCCATATGTATTTTTGTTTACGTCTGTACATATGTTATTGCTTAGATTTAATTTTAATTTTTAAAAAATATTATTATTATTTTAAAGCTGGACATGGTGGCGCTCATCTTTAATCTCAGCACTTTGGGAAACAGAGGCAGGTGGATCTCTCAGGACGAAGCCAGCCTGGTCTACAGAGTAAGTTCCAGGACAGCCAGGGCTACACAGAGAAACCCTATGACAAAAAATAAAAATAAAAAATTTGATTTAATTTAAATTTTAATTATTTTTTTATTTCTAATTTTGTAATGAATTTTTCTGGGAGGGGGAGGATAAGTGCATAAAATGTATCTGACATCAAAGGTGTAAAATTTAATGTGAAGCTCTGTAGCTTCCATTCCTATTTTGTTGTTGTTTGTTTGGGACAGGGTATTCCAACTCCAACCCTGCCCCTGCTGTGCTGGAATTCACCAGGTAATCAGACTGGCCTTGAACTCACTTGCGTCCATTTCCTGCTTCTGTCTCCTAAATGCTGGCCTTAATTATTTTCTGTGCATTGGTGTGAAGGTGTCAGAGCCCCCGGAACTGAAGTTATAGACAGCTGTGAGTTGCCATGTGGGGGCTGGTTCCTCGGGAAGAGTAGCCAGCTCTCTTAACCACTGAGCCACGTCTCCAACCTCTGAGGTTTTTGCTTTGTTTTGTTTTTGTTGTTTGTTTTTACAAGATAGGGCTTCTTTGTGCTATCCTGGAACTTGATTCGTAGAGTAGGCTGGGTTTGAAATCTGAGTTCCACCTGCCTCTGCCTCCTGAAAGTTAGGGATTCCAGGAGACTTTTTTTTAAGGTTGTATTTATTTATTATGTATACAGTGTTCTGTCTGCAGGCTAGAGGACACCAGATTTAATTACCCACGTGTGTGCTGGGACTTGAACCCAGGACCTTTAGAAGAGCAGAGGCATCTCTCCAGCCCCCAAGAGAGTTCTCAAACTACAGTCCCTATGTATATTAAACGTCTTTAGAAACAGCTTTCCTGGGTTTACAGGATGAGTTTTAGTACAGTCAGAGTTACGTAGAAAGACCCTGTTTCAAAAACAAGAAGCAAACAAAAAGTTTTCAGCGTGTGTGTGTGTGTGTGTGTGTGTGTGTGTGTGTAGGTCAAAGGACAACTTGCAGGAGTCAGCTCTCTCCCCCGACTCTGGGGGTCCTAGGTATTGAACTTGGGGCCTCAGGCTGCCGAACCATCTTACCCACGCTCCTCGAATGGATATAAAAGAACAGCCATGAGGGCTTGAGGTTCGTGAGCTTGGATTTGAACTGCCTTTCCCAGGAGTGAGGATGTGAGGTAGAGAGACACGCGGGTTTCCCCAGAAATACACTACAGTGGATAATAACCTATAGAGGAGCTAGACGCCCCCAAGTCACTGATAGAAGGTCTCAGAACCAGGCTCCCGCACTCAGGGAAGTGTCTCTGTTGCTATGCTAGTTTTCTTTGGGAATGACATTCAGTTCAGATAAATTCATGACAAAAACTTGGCATTGGGAAGCTTCCTCTATGAGAAACCAGCATCTTCACTTGGGGGAACAGAAAATCTGAACTCTGCTCTCTTTTATGGGCAGACTCTGTAGACTGCCTTTTTCTGTTTTTTTCTGTTTTTTTTTTAATAGAGGTCACTTAGAGCCTACCTGATGTCCAAGTATACCTCTATTGTGATCCCTGCAAGTGGCAACAGGAGCCAGGCCAGGCAGAAGCAAGCTTTGCGAGGCGGTTACGTTCCCTGGTGTGTGAAGAGCAACTTGGGGAAATGAAAGTGAGGTAAGGAGAGAAATGTGAGCCAGAGAATCAGGAAGAGAGTGGAAGGCGGAGTTCCCCCTCGGCCCCACGTGCATTTGCACACACGCACATGTCTCATTCTCTGCCTCTCGGTCCCTCGCGGGTGCCGGGGTGTAATCCGGCACGCTACACCCCTGACCACTCCTGCTGACACTCAGTCGTGAGTAGCAGTCTTGACTGTCAGAGAAACAGCCAAGAGAAGGGTCTGGCTCGGATGAAGAGAGAGCTTGACCCACTGTCCACTAACTTCTAGAAACGGGCAAAAGGTGGCAGCACCTGCAGGTGTCTGAAGGAAGCTTGGCCAAGAGCCAGGTCCACTTGAGCTGTGAAGTCCCAGGAGACTCTGGAAAAGGAAACTCCACCCAAGGCCTCATCGTTAGCCTAGACATGGAAGGGAAGCCTTTCCAACATAAGTATGTGTCCCTGGGTGTACGACACATGTGGAATAAGCAATTCTATAGATAGGAGTAGATGAGCTGCTGCCTTGGGCCACAAGCTGTGTAGAATGAAGATTAAAACTGCTGAAGACTGGGGCTTTGCAGGGGGGATGAGAACCCTGGCCCGGACCACTCTCTCTCTCTCTTTTTCTGTCTTTCTTCTTCCTTTCTCCCTTCCTTCCCTTTCTCTCTCTTTCTTTCTTCTTCCTTTATTCTCTCTCTCTCTGTGTGTCTTTCTTTTTCCTTCCTTCTCTCTCTCTCTCTCTTTGGTTTTCCAGGACAAACAAGGTTTCTCCACGTAGCCCTGGTTGTCTTGGTACTCCCTCCATAGACTAGGCTGACCTTGAACGCAGAGAGATCCTCCCGCCCCTGCCTCCCAAGTGCTGGAATCTAAGGCGTGAGCCACCATCACTAGGCTGAGCCTTATTTTCTTCAATGTCTTCTCCATCTTGACATTTTGCAGAAGGGGTGCTTCCATTGTGGGGAGGGCGGTGCAGGGAACATCACAGTAGAGTGTTCTCTTAGTATGCAGGAAGTCAGGTTCAATCACCAGCAAAACACATCCTTTTTCCTTTGTCCATTTTTTTTTTTTTGGTTTTTCTAGACAGGGTTTCTTTGTGGTTTTGGAACCTGTCCTGGAACTAGCTCTTGTAGACCAGGCTGGTCTCGAACTCACAGAGATCCACCTGCCTCTGCCTCCCGAGCTGGGATTAAAGGCGTGCGCTACCACCGCCCTGCTCCTTTGTCCATTTAAAGAAGGCTTTGCTCTCAAGAGCTCTAGAAAAATCCATAAAGAATATTTTTCCAGTCAGACATAGTAACATTCGCTTTTTTTTTTTTTTTTGGTGAGAAAAGGCTTCTCTGTGTAGCTTTGGAACCTGTCCTGGAACTTGCTCTGTAGACCAGGCTGAAATCGACCTGTCTCTGACTCCCGAGTGTGTGCCACCACTGCCTAGTGAGTGTGACACACGTTTTAATCTCAGCACTGTCCAGACAGATCTCTAAATCTGAGGTCTGCCTGGTCTACAAATTCAGTTCTAAGACATCCAGGACACAGAGAAACCCTGTCTTGAGAAAAGAAATAAAAATAAATAAATAAAAGGCTACTTTTCTTGGTTTTATTTTTGAATCCTTGTGTTTGTGTGTGTATTCATGTGTGCATATTTTGTGTGTGCCAGGGTGTGTGTACGGAGGTCAAAACAGAGGGGTTGTCGGGATAGAGCACAACCTTTCACCTCCTTTAAGATGGGCTCTCTTGACCTTCTAGGGACTGTCCTCTTCGCGCCTCCCATTTCTCCACAGGTGTGCTGGCATCACAGAGGTGTGCTACTGTGTCCAGGGGATCGAAACTCGGGTCTTTGCAGTTGCCTGGCAAGCATTTTGCCCATTGAGCCATCGCCCCAGCCTTTTCCTCTTTTCTGCTTTGTTTTATTTGAAGCAAGGCCTTGCATTATAGCTTAGGATCACTTAAAACTCAGTAGGTAGCCCAGGCTGGTATCAAACTCATGGCAATCCTCCTGCCTCAACCTAGTGAATGCTGATAGGTTAGGTTTTTGTTTTTTTTTTTTTGTTTTTTTTTTTGAGACAGAGTTTCTCTGTGGTTTTGGAGCCTGTCCTGGAACTAGCCCTTGTAGACCAGGCTGGTCTCGAACTCACAGAGATCCACCTGCCTCTGCCTTCCGAGTTAGAAGGTTAGTTTTGAGGCAGGGTCTCGCTATGTAGCCCTCTAGGTGCTGGGATTGTAGGTGTGTGCCACCCTGCCTAAAAGATATTTATTATTTGTTTGTTTGTTAGTCCTGACTGTCTAGGAGCTCACTACATAGACCAGGCTGGCTTTGAACTCACAGCAATCGCCCTACCTCTGCCTCTCAAGTGCAAGCATGAAAGGCGTGCTAAAAGTGATTCTTCTGCTTGGGACTATTTTCCTCAAACCCCCTTCACTGTGTTTTAGGGTCTTTTTGCTTTCTTCTCCTTTATGGTTCAGTAGGTGAAGTAATTTGGAAAACCCAACCTTAGAACGCCCTGCTCCCCAGAAGGCCCTCGCCTGCCCCCACTCCTGTAGCAGAGGCATTAAGGATTCTTGAGATGACATCACAAGCACACTGCCGGCCAGGGTGACACTGCTGCTTCCCACCCTAGGCACTCCAACCCCGGCACGGAGAGGCACAATCTCGCACGCCAGAGCCTTGTCCTCTCTCTACCTGGCCTAGTCTCCTCAGTGACAGAGACAGATGGGGGACGCTGCTCAACTTGTTTGTTTTCTTTTGGGTTTTATATTCTCTTTCCTCCAATTTTATCTGTCTTCTCTAGTCTCTGGAAGAAAATGCAGCCACTGCCAGCAGTCACCAGCAAGATCTGTTGAGGGGCGTTGGGGAATTCAGATGTACCCACTTTTCAACGCCCCCCCCAAAAAAAACCCAAGACAACTACTTTTGCAAATGTAACCTCTTCCCCACACCTAACACTGTGAGCTCAGAAACCCCTATATGCTGTATGGAGATTTAAAGATTAGTTAGTTTTCCTCTGTATTTATGTGTGTGTTTCAGATGTAGTCCAAAGGTCCAGTTTACATTTCTTCCTCTACTCTCTCTCCTTTCTTTTTTAAAACATAATTTAGCCGGGCGGTGGTCGCGCACGCCTTTAATCCCAGCACTCAGGAGGCAGAGGCAGGTCGCTCTCTGAGAGTTCAAGGCCAGCCTGGTCTACAAGAGCTAGTTCCGGGACAGGCACCAAAGCTACAGATAAACCAAAAAAAAAAAAAAAATAATAAAATAAAAGAAAGAAAAAAAAATAATAATTTAAATTTCCCCCCCCAAGAAAGGGTTTCTCTGTGTAACCTCTACTGTCCTGGAACTCTCTCTGTAGACCAGGCTGGCCTGGAACTCACAGAGATCCACATGCCTCTGCCTCCTGAGCACTGATATTAAAGGCGTGTGCCACCACCACCGCACCCGGATTTTAAAAAGATCTTATTTTTGTGTATGTTATGTATGTTTTACCTACATGTATGTATACACACCACATGCCTGGTGCCACAGAAGTCAGACTGGGGATCAGATCCCCTGGAACTGGAGCTATATTTTACATGGTTGTGAGCCACCATGTAGGTGCTGAGAACCAAACCTGGGTCCTCTGTAAAAGCGGTAAGTCTCTTAACCGCTGATCATCATATAGCCCCAACTTACTTTTTGAGACTGGGTCTCTAGCTAAACCTGGAGCTCACTGGTTTGACTAGACTGGCTGGCCAACAAGTCCCTCCCTGGCTGCCTTATAGGAACACAGTGTCACCACGCCCCCTCCAGACAGGGTTTCTCCGTAGGTTTGGAGCCTGTCCTGGAACTAGCTCTCATAGACCAGGCTGGCCTTGAACTCAGAGATTCGCCTGCCTCTGCCTCGTGAGTGCTGGGACGTGGGGGACGCACACCACCATCACCCAGCTGGGAACGTCTTTTCTGTAGGGGCTGGGGACCTGAACTGAGTTCCTTACTTTAGTAAAGGAGTCTTCACCCGGTTGTCACTTTGTTTTGTTTCAAGATAGGACTGTAGCTACTCAGCCCCAGGTGGCCTGGAATTTACTAACAGAGACTAGGCTGGCCTGGACCTTTCGGGATTATCTGCCTTCTGACTGCTGGGATAACAGATGCCTGCTATCATGCCCAGCTCTGTATTTGTTTTCTTAAACTGTAGATGAGTGCAATGCCCCCAGCTGGCAAATGGTTAAGCTTTTAAGGTAAACATCAGTCTGCTCTTTATAAATACTGTAGTGGACAACTGGCTTTACTGACGTTGTTTATAAGGGGAAAACTGAGTAGAGAATTCTCTTAAACATGTATTTGCAAATTGAAGAAGAAAACATAGGGTTTTACACATTCGTCTCTTTATCATCTCTTTATCAGAGCCTTAAATAGGATGTCTTTGATGAACTGTTCTGCTTTGTGTGGATGCTAGGGGAGGTTTCTGAAAAGCCTGACCGGAGGAACCAGATGCTGGGGGCAGGGGGTGCGGCCACGTAGTCACAGAGTGAGGAAGTGCTGATCGTTGGTCTGGGACTTCCCAGGTCACTAATTTTGAAACCCACCCCCAAATTCTGATCTCTCAATGGAGAGGCCTGAAAGGCTGGAAGATGATTCTATCTCACGCGCGCAAGGAGCTCTTTCTCTAGCGGCCAAGTGGACTCCAAGGCAGGCTTGCTCTTTCTGTTCTCATCTGTCCAATTAAGGGCATTATTTCATTTGGTGCATCTTAGCCATTCATTTTGGTGGACAGTTGTTTCTCTCATTACAAAGACCAAAGACCATTCTAAACCCAGTCAGCCAAAGAAGTAGACCAAATATCTCCTGATTCCCACATAGCCGCCCTGGGAGCACGGGGTTCCAAGCTGAGCAGGAATCCCGGCCATGATCCTGAGCACGCCATGCAAGGGCACTGCACCCTGCAGAAGCATGAACCTCAGGAGCAGACTGCATGGCCTGAACAGCACACAGGGAAGATTTTTGTGCCGTTAGGTCCTTGAACTCAAGTATTAGAGACCCTGAGAAAAAATGAGGAAAAATGGCTTTTGGGGTGTGGGTGTGAGGACTGGAAAGGCTCCTTTAAATCTCTTCTCCTCTAAGGGGAGGCCAGGCTAAACTGTAAAGCCTAAAGGTAGCAGTAATAACAATACACCATTCCTGACTATGCCCATGATCTCAAAGGACAGCTCGACTCCTCAAATCCTCCTAGAAGTCTCAGAGAAGGAGAACCGCTGTAGCTTTTGTTTTAGTTTGTTTGTTTGTTCAGGACAGAGTTTCTCCGTGTAGCCCTAGCTGTTCTGGAACTCTCTTTTTTAGACCAGGCTGGCCTCGAACTCATAGAGATCCACCTGCCTCTGTCTCCTGAATACTGGGATTAAAGGCGTGAGCTGTCCCTCCTGAGAAACACTGTAGCTTTAATTGTTTCTTGTTTTCCTCTTCTATTTGTTTGTAAGTTTTCTTAGAAATTGAGACACCTTGGTCAGAACACCGGAACTTATAAATAATGTGGCTTTTTTGTTTTGTTTGTTTGCTTTTTGAGACAGGGTCTTATGTACCTGAGGCTGGCTGTGTAGCTGAGGATAACTTTGAACTTTTGATCCTCCTGCCTCTACCTCCCATGTGCAGGGAATGCTGGTATGCAGTACCACCCCTGGTTAAATGGGGCTGGGAATTGAACCTAGAAGCCAGGCTTTTGTGCATGGTGGGCTTTCCCAACTGAGCTACACCCCCAAGTTCTAAATAAAATCCTCTTTCTCTCTATCCATACAGGACCTCAGTGTTCTCCCACTGATCTATAGTACCAATCTATAAATACATTTTGAATGAAAAAGCCTATTCTAATTTGGAGGTATGCTGCTTCATTTTAAAAAGACATCCACTTATAGTGAATTGAATGAGAGGATTGGCATCAGAAACCAAAAAGCAGAAAAATCACTGACTGGCTTCAGTGAAGAACAAAGCCATTTAGCCAGAGGCAATGGCATTTGCCTGAATTCCCAGTAACTGCGAGGTAGAGGCAGGAAGATCAGGAGTTCAAAGCCATCCTTGGCTACCTACCAAGTTCAGTGCCAGACTGAGTTACATGAGCTGACCGCAAAAAGAACAGGTATGTGTGTGTGCCGGGGGGACAGGTCACAAAAAGAACAGGTGTGTGTGTGTGTCGGTGGGACAGGTCACAAAAAGAACAGGTGTGTGTGTGTGTGTATCAGGGGGACAGGTCACAAACAAAAAAACCCAGATATGTAGGGGGGACAGGTCACAAAAAGAACAGGTATGTGTGTGGGGAGGGGACAGGTCACAAAAAGAACAGGTGTGTGTGTGTGTGTGTGTCGGTGGGACAGGTCACAAAAAGAACAGGTATGTGTGTGGGGAGGGGACAGGTCACAAAAAGAACAGGTGTGTGTGTGTGTGTGTATCAGGGGGACAGGTCACAAACAAAAAAACCCAGATATGTAGGGGGGACAGGTCACAAAAAGAACAGGTGGGGCTGGAGAGATGGCTCAGCAGTTAAGAGCATTGCCTGCTCTTCCAAAGGACCTGAGTTCAATTCCCAGCAACCACATGGTGGCTCACAACCATCTGTAACGAGGTCTGGTGCCCTCTTCTGGCCTGCAAGCATACACACAGAAAGAATATTGTATACATAATAAATAATAAATAAATATTTAAAAGAAAACAAAAAGAACAGGTGTGTGTATGTGTGTGGGGGGGGGGCACAGGTCAGGGATGAATAGCTCTTGAAGCTGTTGAGGAGGATGAGAGTTCAGTTCCCAGTTTCAAGGAGGGCTCATTACTGCCTCTTAACTCCAATTCCAGGGGATCTGATGACCTCTCTCGCCTTGGTGGGCACCTGCACACACACACACACACACACAGAGAGAGAGAGAGAGAGAGAGAGAGAGAGAGAGAGAGAGAGAGAGGAGCTGGCTGCTGGAGTTTGACCAGTGAGTATAGGGGCAACACAAATTGGACTTGTGTGATTTTTTTTTCTTTTCTTTTTTTTTTTCAATTTAGGGTTTCTGTGGAACTCAGACCAGGCTGACCTTGAACACACAGAGGACTGCCTGCTTCTGCCTCCTGAGGGCTGGGATTAAAGGTTTAAAGGCGTGTACCACTACCACTTGGCAGGTTTCTTGTTTTATTTGTTTGGGGAGGGGTGGGAGGATTCTCAAAGGTTTGGAGGACAAAAGACCTGGGAAGACTGGGAAATGAATGTAATTTGGCTGGGGATTAAAAAAAGAAAAAGGGGGGGGGTGTCAACACAGTAGAAAACCACAAAAAACAATGTATCTTTTTTGGACAATGCTGCTTAGAAATAGGCATAACCATTTGGACCCCTTGGAATGAAAGTCTGGGGCTGGATTTAATTCAGTGTTTTTAGAGCATTTATTGCTCTTGTGTAGGACGTGGTTCAGTGCCCAGCACCCACAGGGCAGTTTACAACTGTTGGTAGCCCCGGGGTACCCAGATCCTCTGGCCTCTGAGAGTACTAGACAGGCCGGCAATAAATGCCCTTACACACAAGCAGGTCAAATACTCATATGCACAAAATAAATATAACTATTTTTCTAGAGTCTATGGCTGGAGCTCAATCACCTAAGTGCTTGCCGTGCAAGCAGGAGGACCTGTGTTTGGACATCCAAACAGGCACAAAGCAAGGCATGGAATTAAAAAATTAAAGAAGTATCTACACGAGCTAAGCGGAACATCAAGGTCTCTTACTGTCCAGGAGCTCTGTTGTTTAGAAAATTCTTCTCCTGCTGTTCCTGCTAAGTGTTTATCCTTTGCCAGCACACTTTAAAGTTCAATGTCAGAGGGGTGTGTGTGTGTATGTGTGTGTGTGTGTGTGTGTATGTGTGTGTGTATGTGTGTGTGTGTATGTGTGTGTGTGTATGTGTATGTGTGTGTGTTTGTATGTGTGTGTGTATGTGTGTGTATGTGTGTGTGTGTATGTGTGTGTGTGTATGTGTGTGTGTGTATGTGTGTGTATGTGTGTGTATGTGTGTTTGTATGTGTGTGTGTATGTGTGTGTGTATGTGTGTGTGTGTATGTGTGTGTGTGTGTGTATGTGTGTGTGTGTATGTGTGTGTGTATGTGTGTGTATGTGTGTGTATGTGTGTGTGTGTGTATGTGTGTGTGTGTATGTGTGTGTGTGTGTATGTGTGTGTGTGTTTGTATGTGCCCACGTGTGTGGTAGAGGTGATTGGCAGGGAGACTCAGCTCGATAGATAGCCTATTGGGGGGGGGGGAAGGAGAAGAAACACCTAAACTCATTGCTCTTCCTTCAGCAGGTCGCTGAGATAGGAAGTGTTCACAGGCAGCTGGAAGGAGGTAGCCTTGAATTCTTGGAGCTCAGCCTGACTTTGCTACCTAAGCCTTTAGTGCTGGTTCCGTTGTATACAGGGCTCTCCCGGGGATTTCTTTCTTTCCTTTTTAAAGATTACTTTTTATCATTTTTATTTGTGTGGGTGCCTCTGTGTGTACGTGCACAAGCACCGGCTTGCGTGAAGAGGCCAGAAGAAGGCAGGGGAACCCCTGGAGCTGGAGTCACAGGTGGTTTGGAGTCATCTCCCCACCCCCGCCAACCTGCAGGGGGTCCAAGTTCCATTGTTCTTCTCGTAACTGCTGATTCATCTCTCTAGTCCCTGTCGAATTTCACTGTAGAATTTTGGAGATTTCTACGGCCAAGAAGTAGAAATTCTTCTAGAATTAGAAACGCAAATTCTGCAGCATTTATCAGTAGTCTAGGAGATAGTTAAAGCCAAGCAAGGGTCGAGGCACTTAATGAAGTTTGTAAGTACTGCCTTGGGATGTTCTTAATATCAACAAACTACAGTGTTTATATCGGGGTGAAAGAATACAACGCAAGACTTCTGACCCGAGTGGAAGGCTGATGTTGGTGGGAACTGGGTCCGAAGAACACAAGCAATGGGGACTGAAGATGAGCAGGTGCAGCAAGAAAGTCAGGGTGGAGGCCATTTGCCCTGCTCAGAACATTGCTCAGATGCTGTGCCATGCCTACAGCACAACTCAGGGAGCCACAGAGAAACCTGGTCTTGAAAATCTATAACCAAACCAAACCAAAAACCCGATAATGATGATCAACAAGATTACTTTTTTGATTTGGTTTTTGAGACAAGGTCTCATTTTGTAGCCCTGGCTGGCCTGGAATTCATTGAGTAGATCAAGCTGGCCTTGAACTCACACACATTAGACTGTCTCTGCCTCCCAAGAGCTGGGATTAAAGGCAAAAACCACCCACCGCACAGCATGAGGTTATATTTTTTTTAAAAAAGTCTTTAAAAAATGTGTTATCTTGGACTGAGGATACAGCTCAGTTTCTAAGTTGACTATCATACACACACACACACACACACATATATGTAAAAGTATAATTTTGTTGCAAGATAGCTCAGTGATAGATGATAGACGCTTGTCCAGCATGCTGCTAGGCTATGGGTTCAATCTCCAGCACATCAAGTGTATTCTAGATTCTTGTTTGTTTAGGAAAGAAATACAGTGTTTAATGCTAGATTGTATATTCTTGTATGGATGGGTTCCAGTCACGAAGCACAATATGCTGGTGTCTGAATGTACGTGAGTGTAAGTGTGTCTGAGTGTACGTGAGTGTAAATGTGAATGAGTGTGTGTCTGAGTGTACGTGAGTGTAAATGTGTCTGAGTGTATGTGAGTGTAAATGTGAATGAGTGTGTGTCTGA
Organism: Microtus pennsylvanicus; assembly: GCF_037038515.1. NCBI lineage: Eukaryota > Metazoa > Chordata > Mammalia > Rodentia > Cricetidae > Microtus > Microtus pennsylvanicus. The sequence goes on along the minus strand of NC_134591.1, from coordinate 65,256,594 downwards.
GTGTACGTGAGTGTAAATGTGTCTGAGTGTATGTGAGTGTGTGTATGAGTGTGTGTCTGAGTGTACGTGAGTGTAAATGTGAATGAGTGTGTGTCTGAGTGTACGTGAGTGTAAATGTGAATGAGTGTGTGTCTGAGTGTACGTGAGTGTAAATGTGAATGAGTGTGTGTCTGAGTGTACGTGAGTGTAAATGTGTCTGAGTGTACGTGAGTGTGTGTATGAGTGTGTGTCTGAGTGTACGTGAGTGTAAATGTGAATGAGTGTGTGTCTGAGTGTACGTGAGTGTAAATGTGAATGAGTGTGTGTCTGAGTGTACGTGAGTGTGTGTCTGAGTGTACGTGAGTGTAAATGTGAATGAGTGTGTGTCTGAGTGTACGTGAGTGTAAATGTGAATGAGTGTGTGTCTGAGTGTACGTGAGTGTGTGTCTGAGTGTGTGTCTGAGTGTACGTGAGTGTAAATGTGTCTGAGTGTACGTGAGTGTGTGTATGAGTGTGTGTCTGAGTGTACGTGAGTGTAAATGTGAATGAGTGTGTGTCTGAGTGTACGTGAGTGTAAATGTGAATGAGTGTGTGTCTGAGTGTACGTGAGTGTGTGTCTGAGTGTGTGTCTGAGTGTACGTGAGTGTAAATGTGAATGAGTGTGTGTCTGAGTGTACGTGAGTGTGTGTCTGAGTGTGTGTCTGAGTGTATGTGAGTGTAAGTGTGTCTGAGTGTGTGTCTGAGTGTACGTGAGTGTAAATGTGAATGAGTGTGTGTCTGAGTGTACGTGAGTGTAAATGTGAATGAGTGTGTGTCTGAGTGTACGTGTGTGTATGAGTGTGTGTCTGAGTGTACGTGAGTGTGTGTATGAGTGTGTGTCTGAGTGTATGTGAGTGTGTGTATGAGTGTGTGTCTGAGTGTGAGTGTAAATGTGAATGAGTGTGTGTCTGAGTGTATGTGAGTGTGTGTATGAGCGTGTGTCTGAGTGTATGTGAGTGTGTGTATGAGTGTGTGTCTGAGTGTACGTGAGTGTGTGTATGAGTGTGTGTCTGGGTGTACGTGAGTGTGTGTCTGAGTGTATGTGAGTGTAAGTATGTATGAGTGTGTGTCTGAGTGTACGTGAGTGTGTGTCTGAGTGTGTGTCTGAGTGTACGTGAGTGTGTGTATGAGTGTGTGTCTGAGTGTACGTGAGTGTGTGTATGAGTGTGTGTCTGAGTGTACGTGAGTGTAAGTGTGTCTGAATGTACGTGAGTGTAAATGTGAATGAGTGTGTGTCTGAGTGTACGTGAGTGTGTGTCTGAGTGTACGTGAGTGTAAGTGTATATGAGTGTGTGTCTGAGTGTATGTGAGTGTGTGTATGAGTGTGTGTCTGAGTGTACGTGAGTGTAAGTGTGTATGAGTGTGTGTCTGAGTGTACGTGAGTGTAAGTGTGTCTGAATGTACGTGAGTGTAAATGTGAATGAGTGTGTGTCTGAGTGTACGTGAGTGTGTGTCTGAGTGTACGTGAGTGTAAGTGTATATGAGTGTGTGTCTGAGTGTATGTGAGTGTGTGTATGAGTGTGTGTCTGAGTGTACGTGAGTGTAAGTGTATATGAGTGTGTGTCTGAGTGTATGTGTGTGTATGAGTGTGTGTCTGAGTGTACGTGAGTGTGTGTCTGAGTGTGTGTCTGAGTGTACGTGAGTGTGTGTATGAGTGTGTCTGAGTGTACGTGAGTGTAAGTGTGTATGAGTGTGTGTCTGAGTGTACGTGAGTGTAAATGTGAATGAGTGTGTGTCTGAGTGTACGTGAGTGTAAGTGTGTATGAGTGTGTGTCTGAGTGTACGTGAGTGTAAATGTGAATGAGTGTGTGTCTGAGTGTATGTGAGTGTGTGTATGAGTGTGTGTGTGAGTGTACGTGAGTGTAAGTGTGTATGAGTGTGTGTCTGAGTGTACGTGAGTGTGTGTCTGAGTGTGTCTGAGTGTATGTGAGTGTGTGTCTGAGTGTGTGTCTGAGTGTATGTGAGTGTGTCTGAGTGTGTGTCTGAGTGTACGTGAGTGTGTGTATGAGTGTGTGTGTGTGAGTGTACATGAGTGTAAGTGTGTATGAGTGTGTCTGAGTGTACGTGAGTGTAAGTGTGTATGAGTGTGTGTCTGAGTGCCGGTGTGTGAGTGTGTGTATATTTACATGTTGCCATGTGTGAGTGTGACTGAATGTGCGTACATGGTTTCTAAAGGATCTGTTGAACAGACTAGATGGTGTTGGTTCTTTCTCTTCTCTAGCAGAGCTGGCCGGGCAGTGATGTAGTCAGAGGCTACAGTGGTCTCATGGTGCGCAGGCCATGACAGACTAGGCTGCTGCTTCTGTAGGAAGGCAAGTGGGACAGCTTTCTGTGGTGCCCCTGCTCCGTCACCACCACAGAAAGGGGTCTCATGACCAGCCTGGGGGCTGGGTCCACTTCATCTTTGGAAAACACCCTTCTTAGCAGTGATAGATCAGTTCAAAGCCAACCAAAGCTGGTCAGAAAGCTTTCCCCGAGGGCCGTTCACTTCCTGTCTCATGCTTCAAAGATTCCTTTGGATTGTCTTTGATTCTACCATGAAAAGCCTAGGAGGGTCATGTGGGGGACTCCTTGAAGTGGTTGTGTTGTGGAGAACAGTGCAGCATCTGGGATTTCAGCTGCCTCTGTCTCAGAGGGCATGCTCTCCTCCCTCCATTTTTTCCTATGCTCCCCGCCCCCCTACTGTGTTTTGCTTCTTTCTATATCTTTTCCACAGATTCTGGGGAGGAGCAGAAGACTCCATTCCAGATCCATTTCAGAGTTGCTGGGAGGAACTCCCTCACTGGGGCCCACCTTGGTGAGGAAGTAAGCGAGCAAGAAGGGCTGAGAGATGGTCTCCTGGAAGGCTGGAGTTATCCTTTCTGATTTCCTTCTCCATCCTTGGCGTTAATGCTTTCTCTCTTCCAGTTATCTTATACGGAGTGTGAAGCTTTTCCTAACTAGGCTTTAGAGAACAAAACAAAATCACTTTCCACTGGTTTCTGGATTTGCGCCTGTGCCCTTCCTGGTAACACGTACAGAGAGGTTATCTTGACTTTGATGACGGTTGTAGCCAACTAGCTTCTTTGGAAACAGGTTTTCAAACACTATTTTTGTTTCAGTTGGTGAACACAAATCTTCAGTGAGACTCAGTAGAAACAAGAATTTGGAAGCACTGATGTGAGCTGGGTGGGGTAATGAAGAACCTAGTAACTGAGGCCGAGGACCAAGGCAAGCTCATGGCCAGCTTGGCCAATAGGTGAGACCCTGCTTCTGATGACACTCCCCACAATCCTGATTTGTCCAGTAATTACATAAAACTCGAATCACTTTTTAAAAAAAATATTGGCAATTGTTTTACTATCTTTTCAAAAAACAAACAAACAGTAAGTCGACAGTAAGATGAGATTCCGAACCAGAAAATTATCTTCAGTGTCAGACTGTGAAAGACTCGGTGTTTTCCTTCTGTCGGGTTGACCTTAGGAGTTATGTTTTATTTGAAATCCCACAGACCAGAACCAGCACGGACCTGTATTTAGTTTATGTCGTTATTATTTCAGCACTGCTGGGAATCAGACCCCAGGGTCTTAGCTCTTAGCCATGCACAACGAGGACCCTACCACTGAACTGCAGTTATTTTATTTTGTATTTCACTTTGTGAGAGAGCTGGTGGTGAAGATAATTCTCGTGTTATCATGAGAAGTCAGTGGATTTATGCCCAAGGCTATTTTTCTTCGTTGAGAGAAAAAGTCTTATTCAGAAATGAATATTTCTTAAAATGGGTCCATTATTATTTTTGTAGAATGTATAATCTCCCAAATTGTTTTAAGACTTTGAAATGAATGGAAAAGGACTCCAGAAAGGCAGTGTGAGAGCGCTCCAAGCTGGAAGCCTCAAGGTCCGCTCTTTGGGCATCTTCGTAGGTCCTTGGCAGGCGCAAGTTTACCGCGAAGAGCGATGAACGCCATTCGGACTCCGTTCCCGGGCCGAGATAATCCAGTTCATATCTTACCGCTCCTGTCTGCGAGCCGGCAGCATAATGAATTGCCTTGACTCTAGCTTCAATCCACTTTCCTCGCTTAATATGCAGCCCAAAGTTTTGCGGCTCACTGTCAGATGGTAGTGCTAGACTTTCACACCGATCCCAAAGCCTCCGCTGGGGCTGTTTCTTCACACGGAGTTACAAACTTTAAGAAACACGGCTCCAGACGGAAATCCACGCCAGGCTTTGAACTCTGCTTCTGGCTTCCGTCAACTGACACAGTTGCCCTTTTGCTCAAACTCGCAGCTCCAGTTCGCACTTGAGAGCGCTCGGCTGGGTGTCTGCTGCGGCGCCGCGGCGGGAATGTGCGGGGGCCACAGCCCGGCTCTGCACGCCCCAGCCCGGAGCCCTGCCGACCCCTTCCCCGTCGCCAGCGCCATCCTGGCCCGAGTGGAGCAGGGGCCGGAGGCCTGCGGGGAGGCGAGGCCGACCTTTTGTTTGTTTGAGGAGTTTTGTGTTTCAGGAATAGAGAGTGAGCAAACTGCGAGGGAGGAAGCACTGGTCCTCCCTACAAGCGTTTCTTTCTTCTAGCGAGCCCTCCGGGCCCAGCTTCCACATTTTGCGGTTGACTGTGTGGGATCTTCCTAGGTTCATCCCTCATCCGCGGGCCCAATCCACGCACGCTGTGCAGCTCGAGAAAATGAGAGCACATCCTCTGCCATTTTCAGCCGTCGGCTGCCGGCAGCCCAGCCCCCTTTCCTTGGCTGTGGCAGTCGCCGGAGTTCCGGCGCCCAGAAGCGGCACCCGATCCGCGCAGTCCCGGATCCGGTCCGCCTTTGCCGAGTGCCGTCCTGCCGGGCTCGGCGATAAGAACTCTCCTGTGAGAGCGAGCGAACGAGACTTTAGTCCGGTTTCCATGTCAACGATTCAGTCCATATTTGCCATCAGGCTGTCGGTGGCAGAGGCGCTTTCGTGAGGGGAGCGCTGTCCTAGCCTCCTAATCTGCGCCGGGATTCCTGAGCTGCCTGGGTGTGGGGTGAAAAGGCAGGGGCTGTGGGGGGGGAAATACCGAGGGGAGGACCCACAGCCCCGAGTCGGGGTCTCGCTGCTCGGGCCAGCCACGTGCCCGCTCCTCCCCTCCCCCTTTCCCGTCCCAGTGCCCCTGGGGAAAGCGGATGGACCAGTTTCTAAGAAAGTTCCTCAGCCCAGCAGTCCCGAGCTTAATGCTGTAGAGCTTTGAGTGGAAGACTCCAAAGATTTGGCATTTAAAAAAAAAAAAAAAGAAAAGTAGGGGAGAAGCACACTCGCTCTCCTGACCCAGGTGGATATATTTTATGCACTTTGCCTCACTGCTAGATTAAAATGGTGGCTGTTTTCAAAACAGCGTGACCACGTGTAGGGAAAGGGATTTTGGCGCTTTTCACATTCCCGGCCATGGAAGAAGGCCATGTGGACTTTCCCTGAAGACGAATCCATTCTGGCTTCCAGATTTTCACTGGGCTCCAGGTTTCCCATTACACCCCAGCTCTGAGGAAAATGGCAGGGTAATTGCATGTAAAAAATTCCTCATTTGTGTGCGGGACTCAGGACTGTTTGGCAGCTCTGAGGCCGTTGATTAAATAGCAAAGCTCCGTTTCTGAGGCAGCCTATAATTTGGTTTGTAGGACCTAATGCACCAGTGGAGTTGTTGCTCCAGAGGACTGTGAAGGAAAGAGGGCCCTGGTCCACACCAGCCAGTCCCATCATCTTGGCAGGTTCGTTTGGTTCTTGGTTGGGGGATGGGTAAGCATTGGGGCTCAGGCCGGGTCCCCACTGTAGATCACCAGGAAGGTTTGGAGTGTAGAATGTTCTTGATTTTCCTTGGGGGTAGAACTCAACTTAGCCTTTGGGGATCATTTGTGGTGACCTACAGAGTGGTCAGAATTCTAGGGGCCGTGGAATCCACAAGTTCTAAAATCATGGCCTGTGGCCCCAAGTCTCCATCTATGCAGTGTGAGGGGGAAGGGGGCTTCTGTGGGCGATGCGGGCCCCCTGGCCTGGTGAGAAGCAGGCATTCCCTCTGGTTTCTCCTAGCTTGCCCTGTCACAGCATTCCAAACCTGCCTGAGAAGAAAAGGCTGCTGTGAGGTTGGCAAGGCCTGTAGAGCCGACAACTCTGAATGCCTTGATCTTTTCAGATAAACCTGGCCTTAGGGTTTCTGGTAAACTTCAAGGAGTCTTTACACCTTGGGACAGACAACAGATCTGAGGGGCATCCGCTTTCTGTGACCTCTTAGGCTCTGCTTTTCCTCTCTTTAAAGAGAAAACGGTTTCCATTTTCTGCATCCCTCTTCTGCAGTGGTTTTGGACACTGAGGTTCTGCCAGTCCCTGGAGCCCCTGCTGTGGGCTGTTCGCAGTCTTCCGAGGTTCTGCCAGGACACTGGGCTGCTGACCCTGTGAGCCCGGTTCCCAGGAAGAGCTCACGGAGCTTGGTGGGCCTGGAGGACTGTCTTAGGCCCCCAAGGATCAGTAGCCACCATCTTTAAAGTGAGGTGGTGGGATGCCCACGTTTGAATCCAATGCCTTCTGACACTCTGATCCCATTGTTGAATTTGCTCACAACTGGAGTGTTTTTCTTCTCTCTCTCCTTTTCTTTGGCTAAGTACACAAGATGCAGCTTTGGTGACTCTACTTTTCACAGCCACACTCTTCTGCCCTCTGACTCTGAGTGACCTGGGCAGTCCCCTCTCTTCTGTCAGTCGGTAAAATGGGGCTAATCCAGACCTTATGCCCCCAGGGCCTTGTCAGGGCGGGCTAATAAGGGCAGGGACCGGGAGGACGGCGAGTCTGAACAATGGTCAGTTCTCCTTTGGGGCTAGCCCAAGGGGGTGAAAAGCGGGGCCCCCTCAGCTGGGGCTCCCGAGCAGGTCTGCGAGAGCCTTTGAAGCAGCAAAGTGCTGGCGACGTGCTAAGTCGCAGCCAAGACACCAGGCCCGGTGCCAGGGGGTCAGGCCCGGGCCGCGGCGGCCGCGGTTTCGGGCTCAGGCCAATTTTGCAGGCGCGGGTAAAGTTCATGCGGCCCGCTCCCTTCGGGGCGGCCGGGAGGGGACAGGCTGGGACGGGAACGCCGCGCGAGAGGCGGCGCAGGCTCCGGCGGCGCCGGCTCCGGGCCGGGTTTTCCCCGAAGCCTTCGGCGGCGGCGCTGCCGAGCGAAAGAGGCTGAGGGCTTGCCGCCGCCGCGGCTCGTTCTCTCCCCTCCTCCTTTGTGAGGGGAAGGGAGCGAGTCCATTCCACGGCCTGCGCCCGCTCCGCGCTCCACTCCGGGTTTTTCGGGCGGCCGCGACGGCGCTGGGTAAAATGGCAGTGCTGAGCCTCGTGTCGGAGTGAGGGGGACTCGGAGGAGAGTGGGGCGCTCTAGCCGCTCAGTCCCGCCGCCCGCCCGCCTGCCTGCCTGCCCGCCCGCCCGCTCGCTCGCTCGCTCGCCCGTCCGCCCGCCCGTCCGCCGCCGCGCAGCAGCCTCGGCCCGAGCCGCGGCCGGAGAGGCGAGGCAGGGCGCCCGCCAGAGCCGCGCTCCTACTCTGCCTCCCGGCGCCCCGTCCGCTGCCGCGCGCCCTCCAGCCCGCCCGTCCCGGGTCCCCCCTCCCCCCTGCTCCCTCCCTCTCTTCCCGCCCCCTCCCCCTCGCCTCCCTCCCTCCCTCCCTCCTCCTTTCTCCGGCAGCAGAAAGCGGAGAGTCACAGCGGGGCCAGGCCCTGGGGAGCGGAGCCTCCACCGCCCCCCTCATTCCCAGGCAAGGGCTTGGGGGGAATGAGCCGGGAGAGCCGGGTCCCGAGCCTACAGAGCCGGGAGCAGCTGAGCCGCCGGCGCCTCGGCTGCCGCCGCCGCCGCCGCCTCCTCCTCCTCCGCCGCCAGCCCGGAGCCTGAGCCGGCGGGGCGGGGGGGAGAGGAGCGAGCGCAGCGCAGCAGCGGAGCCCCGCGAGGCCCGCCCGGGCGGGTGGGGAGGGCAGCCCGGGGGACTCGGCCCCGGGGCGGGGTGGGAGGGGGGGAGAAGACGAAGACAGGGCCGGGTCTCTCCGCGGACGAGACAGCGGGGATCATGGCCGCGCAGGTCGCCCCCGCCGCCGCCAGCAGCCTGGGCAACCCGCCGCCGCCGCCCTCGGAGCTGAAGAAAGCCGAGCAGCAGCAGCAGCAGCAGCGGGAGGAGGCGGGGGGCGAGGCGGCGGCGGCAGCGGCCGAGCGCGGGGAAATGAAGGCAGCCGCCGGGCAGGAAAGCGAGGGCCCCGCCGTGGGGCCGCCGCAGCCGCTGGGAAAGGAGCTGCAGGACGGGGCCGAGAGCAATGGGGGTGGCGGCGGCGGCGTTGGAGGAGCCGGCGGTGGCGGCGGGCCCGGCGCGGAGCCGGACCTGAAGAACTCGAACGGGAACGCGGGCCCTAGGCCCGCCCTGAACAATAACCTCCCGGAGCCGCCCGGCGGCGGCGGCGGCGGCAACAGCGACGGGGTGGGGGCGCCTCCTCACTCAGCTGCGGCCGCCCTGCCGCCCCCCGCCTACGGCTTCGGGCCACCCTACGGCCGGAGCCCGTCTGCCGTCGCCGCCGCCGCGGCCGCCGTCTTCCACCAACAACATGGCGGACAACAAAGCCCTGGCCTGGCAGCGCTGCAGAGCGGCGGCGGCGGGGGCCTGGAGCCCTACGCCGGGCCCCAGCAGAACTCGCACGACCACGGCTTCCCCAACCACCAGTACAACTCCTACTACCCCAACCGCAGCGCCTACCCCCCGCCCCCCCAGGCCTACGCGCTGAGCTCCCCGAGAGGTGGCACTCCGGGCTCCGGCGCGGCGGCCGCCGGCTCCAAGCCGCCTCCCTCCTCCAGCGCCTCTGCCTCCTCGTCGTCTTCGTCCTTCGCTCAGCAGCGCTTCGGGGCCATGGGGGGAGGCGGCCCCTCAGCGGCCGGCGGGGGAACTCCCCAGCCCACCGCCACCCCCACCCTCAACCAACTGCTCACGTCGCCCAGCTCGGCCCGGGGCTACCAGGGCTACCCCGGGGGCGACTACGGCGGCGGGCCCCAGGACGGGGGCGCGGGCAAGGGCCCGGCGGACATGGCCTCGCAGTGCTGGGGGGCTGCTGCTGCGGCGGCGGCGGCGGCAGCGGCTGCCTCGGGAGGGGCCCAACAAAGGAGCCACCACGCGCCCATGAGCCCCGGGAGCAGCGGCGGCGGGGGGCAGCCGCTCGCCCGGACCCCTCAGGTACACAGCTGAGTGGGGAGGGGGCTGGGGCGAGTGGGGCCGGGGGGTATGGGGTGGCGGCCTCGGGGAGCAGGCCTCGACCGTGGGCTCCCTTCAGGCCTGGGCCCCCACTACCGGGGAGCTGCCATTGTCTGGCTCTTCTCTCTTAAAATGGCTGCCTGTCTGCCTTCCTCTCCTTTCCTCGATCAGCCTTTGTGTGGGGCTTCTCCGGAGGTGTCTGTCCGGTTTGTCCCTCTCGGCTCGTCCTTTCGAACTCTGGGGGTCTTCCGGGGGGTGCGGAGCAAAGTGGGCCTGGAAGGGCCAGGCCCGGGCGAGGGGGTGCTGGGGGTCCAGGGTAGGGGTGTAGGCAGTGTCAGGAACGCGGGAGAAAGAAGCAACGTTTTCTTGCTCACCTGCCGCTCCTCTGTCCCCCTTGCCTTCCTCTAGGCCGTCCCCTAAAATGTGCTTTTGAAGAGTGGCCCCTAGGGCTCGGGGGACTTGGGGGAGAGCTGGGGCCTGCTCGGGGGCAGCTTGAGGCTGACCGTGGTTCGCCCTGGGCCGCCCGGGCCGCCTCTTGTCTTTGGCTCAGCCGGCCCAGTGGCCTGGGCTTCTCTGGAAGTGCTGGTAAACAGCTGAGTGATTGGAGTAGTAAGTGCAGATTGCTTTGGTTTGGGATTTGAATTATGGAGGTAAAATCCTTCTGTCAAAGCCAGGAGACAGTTGGTCTTAGGTTGACATCCTATCTGTGATCTGATTGGCTCCCCATCTTCTGCTCTTGGCCATTTATAATTGCCTCTGATGTAATGGTACAACAATCCTGATGAGCTCATAAACTTTTACACTCTGCTTTTCTGCCAGTGATAACCCAAACCATCGCTGCCACTATCCTTCTTTTATTCCGGAGCTGAAATTGGCTGTGACCTTGAGGAGGGAGGTTTAAGCAGCAATACTGTATCAGCAGGAGCATAGCCCCAGACAGGCTGCCCTTGTTACATTGTGCCTGAAACAAAAGAGGAGGCGATGGCATTTTGCTTGTACCTTGGATTTATTTTGCTTGTTATGTTTTATGCAGTCTGAAATAGATTCTGTGTTGTTGGAACAGTAGCTGGGCTTTTCTCTACAATGGGTTTGCTGTTTGTTTTGGTTTTGTGACTTTCCTGATGGTATAAATGAGTTCTTTGATGGCTCTGAGGATACGTTTGTCTTGAGTAATTTTTGACACTGTTCCACTTTACAGGACTGAAATTATTTTACTGAATGGCAAATGTGGGGATCTGTAGGGGAAGAAGATGGGTTTTGTTAATATTTTTGCTTAGAGCTTTCTGACAAAATTTGATATTTAGGATCAAGAGTTCCCTTTTAAGCAAGGCTTGCGTCTTTCTTTGTTTACATGTTGAATCTTGTTAACACTTTTCTTTTGTTAGTTGAACTTTGGAGAGAAGAACTAAATTGAAAGAGATGCTGTTGTCTTCCAGATTTAGAGAGGGATTGTCTCCTAAAAGTCCTTTTTTATGAAATTTATGACTTATTCCTGGAATATTGTTTTGTCAGCATTCTTTTTAGGGCTTTAGAATCGAGATTGGCCAGTATTTTTCTTTGTATTTTAAGTTGTGTACCTCTTTTCTTTTTTCCCTTTTATCTTTCAGGGTGTAAAGATATGACCTACAGTGCCACTTAGGATGGTCACTTTTTGGTACCTTTTCTTACAATCTGTTTGATTTTACTTTGCTTTCCTCTTCCTTGGTGCTTTGGGAGGGACATGATATTTCCATAGAGGGGAGGGATGTCCTCGGATCCCCATTCCCAGCAGCTGTACCTTTGTGCTGGATTGTGTTCGTGGGACGGTGATTTCCCGCATTCCCCCATTTTACAACTACTTTTGTGCTCTTCTGTTGAGCTGGGAACTCTGAAAATAGCCGTGGAAGGCAGCGCTCCTGCGATGCTACGGTCTTGTCCAGTGGTCTTCATCTCTGAGAATAGGGGCATACTGAATTTTTTCCTGCTGTCTCGAGGATAAGTTCTGTCTTAGAAGACAGTGTGCACAGCCTCTCCAGTCATTCTGCGATGTCTGCTTTTCTTCGCTTTGTTTTGACTAAGAAATTTTCGTTTCTTGAACTATTAGAAGAAATAATCAGGGGTGGGTGTCAAGGTTTATTAAAAACTGAGTTTTATTTTGTGTCACTCTTGTGTACCTCAGGATGTTCTGGAACTTACAATGTTTATGTAGCTTAGGTTGATTTTGAACTCCTGTCTCTGCCTCCCAAGTGCTAGGATTACAGGCGGGAGCTATGTTTTATTTATTTTTAAATCAACTTTGGTAGTACAGTAATTTCTGATTTTGGTCATTAAATAATTGAGCATTCCCTATCTAGGTAGTGGCTATATGTTCTGTGCAGGGGACATGATAAGAATGTAGGTTCAGCCCTTGGTTAGAATCCTGAGTCTGTTGCTGTTGGATGGATTTTTTTTTCTTTTTAACTCTTTTTGATCACAGTAGGTCCCAGCACTCAGAAAATAAATTTTCTGTTCAGTTTCATTTCAGTTCTGAGATGCAGGGAATGAGCTGGAGAACGGTGGCTTGTGGTCGAGATAGTACAGCTCCAGGTGTGCAGTCTGGGGGCTGCAGGGGGTTTCCTTGGGATAAACCTCTCATGCCCTTTGGAGTCCCTTGGCTTTGAACTCAAGCAAGGACAACTTTGACCTCTTGATCCTCTTGTTTCCACCCCAAAGTTGTGGGATCTATATATGCATGTGTCACCAGGCTTATTCTATTTTTGTAGATTTTAAAACTTTTATGTGAATGTGATTGTGCACCTACATGAATTATGTGCACCAGATGTATACAGGTGCCAGACGTGACTATGTGTCTGAACTGGAGTTACAGACAGTTGTGAGCTGTCTGTGGGTGCTGGGAATCGAACCCAGGTCCCCTGCAAGATCAGTAAGTGTTCTTAATTGCTGAACCATCATCTGTCTCTACAGCTCTAGGCCAGGTTTTTAATGTAGAGCTGGGGGGTTGAATCCAGGACTTCATACAGGCTAGGTAAGCACTCTGACAACTGAGCTATATTGCTAGTCCCTGAGTATTTTTAAGGAAGGTCATTCCTTTCCCCAACCCAGTCATAGTTTAAAGATTTTTTTTAGGCTTAGGTGTGGTAGGTCTTGGGAGACAGAAGTAGGTGGAATTCTGTGAGTTCCAGGCCAGCCTGGTCTGCATAGAATGTTCTAGGCTGGTCAGGGCTGTACAATGAGAGATCCTGTCTCAAAAAAAGCAAAACAACAAAAGAATATTTTTTTCCTAGCACATGGTTAAGTAAGGTGATGATGTTATTTGACTTTGGTTTTAAGAAATAAGATTAGTACGTGTTTTTCATAGGGACTAGCACCATCACAACAAAGTTTTCCTTCATCCTTTTTAATAACCAGTAGCATGTTTCATATGGGACTGACAGTAGAGTTTTAGGTTGCCTAAGGGAGTTAGTTTATGCTAAGATCTTTACTTAGGTCACTTTTAGCAGTATATCTTGAGTATACTAGTCTATTATATATAAAAAATGAAATATAGCTTGGTGTGGTGGCGCATGTATTTATGAGGTGGAGAGGGATCGGAAGTTTGAGGCCAGCTTGATCCACAGAGACTCCGATTACCAAACCAAGCAGAGCTAAAGTGAATAGTTCTGGATTTGACTGTAGAAGCAAGGCTGTTAGTTTCTGCTGGACACTAATATTCCAGACTTCTGGGAAACATAAGGGAATCCTGGATTTATCAGGATATGTGACAGATACCTGTTTTGGCTGGGATACAGAACAAGTGAGGGTTCTCTCTTAGAAGGGGCCAGGAAGGCCACACAGAGAAGATCCAGCGGTGGAGACTTCATCTCTCCCTGCTGTGGATGATGGTGGTGCGGGGACCTGGGGTAGTGGAATGAGAGAGGAGGCAGCAAGGTTGACTTCTTCTGTACGGATCTGGGTGAGGACTTTTCCCCTTCAGTTGAAGCCTCCCTCTGCTATAGTCTATTGGATCAGTTTATACAGGTGTGATGTCAGCCACACTAGGCGTTCACGCTGGGGAACTAGGCTAACAAAGTAACGGGCTAGGCCCTCTCCTGGCCTCACCCCCAAAAGACTGTATTGATTTGCTTAAAATCTCTAAATTTTAGAAGCAATGGCAGCATGCAGATTTTTTTTTTAAATGGTGTTCAAGAGCCAGGAATGGGAGTTGACTCCTGTTTCCCAAGCCTCACAAGACTGAGGCAAGAAGATCTTGAATTTAAGGCTAACCAAGGTTACATAGTGAATTCCAGGCCAGCCTGGACTACCTAGAGAGAAACTGTATCAAGAGGGGAAAAAAGTGTACCACATGGTCATAATCCAGTAGGAGGCTGCGGGACCATACGCATGCCTGTAATCCAGTAGGGAAACTGAGGAACCACCCACAAGTGTATAGTCCAGTAGGAGGCCTAGGGACCATGCACAGGCCTGTAATCCAGTAGGAGGCTGCTGGACCATGCGCATGTCCAATCCAATAGGAGGCTGAGGGACCATGCGATTTCTGTTTCTGGAGACAGGCAGAGCTACGTAGTAAGAAACTGTCTCATTACAAACAACCTGATAAAGCATATAGAATAAATTGATAAGTACCCTTCCAGTGAACTGTGGTTCCTGGGGCTCTGAAAGAGATTCAGAATCCACCTAGCTTTTATCTTTGTTTGTTTGTTCTTTGGTTTGCTTGTTTAGATTGGTCCTTAACTGCACACTGAGTTGTGTTGCCTAGTGGTGAAGGGTTAGAGAGTTTATAGCCCAAGAGTGAGGGAGGCTTAGGTTCCTCATGAAACTGACCCAGGGCAAGTCATTTGTATTTTTGGTTAAATGAAGCTAGCTGGTGAACCAAATAAGCTAAGCTTGCTTTATGTTGAAGCTTGTTGGTTTCTTTCATAGTCTTCCATAGTATATGTGTTCCCTTTTCAGCGGCACCCCCCACCCCTGCCGGGTGTGTGTGTGTGTGTGTGTGTGTGTGTGTGTGTGTGTGTGTGTGTGTGAGAGAGAGAGAGAGAGAGAGAGAGAGAGAGAGAGAGAGAGAGAGAGAGAGATCCTAGTGTCTGTGGAGCTTGGGTCCTGATGTGTAGCTCAGATTGATTTTCAAACTCTCAGTCTTCCTGGGAGTTAAGGTTTGGACCTGAATTTCAGTGGTGTTTTTAAGTTATCTTCCCGTAGGCTTAAGGAACTCAAGGTTTTTATCTCCTGGGATTTGCAGGGACAAGCTCAAAGAAGTTGAGTGCTACAAAGAAAAAACTTGTCTCAAAACTGTTAATCTGTTTGTCATTAGTCATTTCACCTGGCTGGAGGTTTTTGCAGCGGTTAAAGTAATGAAATATTAGGCAGACTTCATTAAAACTTGAAAATAGTGGCTTCAGGATCCCCAGGAGGCAAGTCACTGGTGTGGGATAGGAAGTGGATATTGATACAATTTAACATCAGCCCACTGCTTTGAGGAGGGTGGTTAGAGCAGGAGAAGAGGTAGCATTTAGCTCTTGAGAGGCTCAGCAGTGGGGCAGGTCTGGGTCTGGTTTGGGCAGTTGGTTGTGATCTGAGTGCCTGGACTTGCCCTGTAAGTTTTGCTGAGAGAAACAAAGTTCCTGAGCTGGGAAGAGGAAAAACTAAGTGTTAGACTGTAAATTCTTTAGGTCGTTTTTCTTACCTTACCCTGTTTAAGGAACTACATGGTGTGTCTTGCTGTAGTCCTGGAAGTGCTTTTTCCCCCAACACACCTCAGTTTTCTTCCTTTCCTTTTAGTAGTGTAGAAGTGTGGTTTCTGCATATTGGAGCTGTGCTAGAGGGAAGCTTGCTTCTCTAGTGGAGGAAAAAAGGTAGAAGAAAAGGTGTTTGATTCTCGGCTTGACACAGCAGCTTCTGCCTCTGAAAGAGCCAAATGTTTCAGAGCTTTGTGTAAATACTTGCTGAGCTGTCAATATGTACCCAGGAGGTTTCTGTAGTAAGATGTAAACGGCTCTATAGAATGTTTGACAGGCAAATTAATAAACAGTTTTCAGGCAAAGATAATGCTAGTTGCCTCCTGAGGAATAAAAAATAACCCTGCTTAAAAAGGGATAGGGACGAAGACAGTGCTGTGGGGCAGCACAGACAGGACGGAGAAATGGGAGACGTAGTTCTAATACCAAGTAGAAGATGCCACCCTGGAAGGGAACCTCTGTGGTTTGATTTCATGCTAAGTTGAAGACATAAAACCCTGTTAAAAGTCAGTTGCAGTTACGTAGAAAAAGCCGACAGAAGTTTGGAAAGAATGCTCTAAGTTTCAGTAGTGAAATAAATGTGTTCCAAAAGCTTGGCTTAGGAGACTTTGAGTTAAAACCTTGTTCCTTTGGAAACGGATTTGTAGTTTGGCATGAGGTCTTGTTGGATTGGATCTACATTTCTAGAATACCAGAAAGGAGAAAGATACTGAAGGCTCAGTGTCGGCCTCACTCCTCTCTTGTTGAGCTGTGCATTATAAACCTACTTGCTAAGGCTAACCTGGTCTATAAAACCAGTTTTCAGGACAGCCAGGGCTCCAAGAGAAAGCCTGTCTCAAGAACAAAACAAAACAAAACAAAAAAAAGAATCTGACTCAGTCGCCTTGTGAAATGACCACAATAATTTGTCAGTGTCTTTTAAGACTAAAATCTCCAATCTACGTATGGTGTCCCACACCTTTAATCCCAGAACTCTGGAGGCAGAGGCAGGTGGATTTCTCTGATTTTGAGGCCAGCCTGGTCTACATAGTGAGACCCTGTCTCACAACTACCATTATTACACCCAAACCCTCTTCTTAACCCCTTCCCCCCAAAAAAACCAACCTAAATTCACTGACTAATACCAGTTACTTCATAAGAAGTGGAGATCTTTTTTTTTTTTTTTTAAGATTGGTGTTTCTGTGAGAACCTGTTTGATTTAGCTCAGATAATAGCAGGGAATATGAATGTAATTATGGCCCTGATGATAATTTTTAGGTTCAGCTGTGTTACAAAGGCTATCAGGTTGTTTTTTAAAGCAAAATTAAGAAAAAAGAAACTTAGATAATGCTGACTTTGGTTGCCTGTAGCTTTTCCCACTTCAGGTCAGAAGTTCTGGAGATTCCAGTGGCCTGAGAAAACGGGCACAAACACTTAACACTGACTAGATACTGGATAGGAAAGAATTTAAAAAAGAGAGGGCCAGGTGTGAGGTCTCTACTCTTATCAGTTAGGGCTTGGGATTTGGAAGACTAGAGGCTTACAAAATATTAACTTGCCCTTTATCCATAATGATTTTCCAATTTCATGGACTTTAGAGAATTTAAACTGTACAGCCATTCCCCGGACCTGTAGTTTACCTTAGTGTCACAGTGACTTTGAGATGGCATACTAACCATGAAATTCCTGAAAGAATGGTTTCACGGTAGTACTGTTTCCTATGGCTGTGTTGGAATCTGCTAAGTTCTAGAGCTGTTTGTGCATATATTTGTCATAACTCTGCATTTGAAAGGTCTTGACAACTTCAGAGTTACGGATTCTGGACAGCCTGTAGTCATGGTAGTTCAGGTTTGGTTGGTAAACCTGGACAACATTCTCTTTTGTTTTCCTGAGACAGGGTTTCTCTGTAGCTTTGGACCTGTCCTGGAACTCTCTCTGTAGGCCAGGCTGGCCTCAAACTCACAGAGATCCTCCTGCCTCTACCTCCCAAGTGCTGGGTTTAAAGGTGTACACCACCACTGCCTGACCTGGACATTCTTAAAGTTAGCTGATGAAATAATACTAAGAAAATTAATAGTATTGTTGCATTTATTTGCGTGAGTAAATGTTATGTGTTTAGGTGCCAGAAGAGGAGGTTGGATCCTTTGAAGTTAGAGTTACAGGTGGGTCGTAAGCCAGCCGAAGTGGGTGCTGGGAACAGAATTTGCGTCCTCTGGCAGAACAGGAAGAATTCCTAACTACCCAGCCATTTCTCTAGTCATGAAGTACCTGTTTAGGACTCTTACACTGCTGTTATTTCTGAAGAGGTGGGAATTGTGCTCAAACTGAGTTGCTTTAGATCTTATAATATTGATTGATGGCCTGATGGATGGATGGATGGATGGATGGATGCAGTTTGCCATTGTCCGTTCAGAGAAATGGTCTTTAATATTGTTTATAGATTGACTTTGACCAAGAAACTCAATGCTACAAACATGATTATTCCTTATGGAGCCTCTGAAATTCAATGATTGTTATTTGCCTTACATACTCGTCTTTGTGTGTGGACCTGGCACTTGTTAAGGACCATCAATGGATGCTTAATAGCCAAGTGTGAATTGTGTGTTCAATGTCAAACCACTACAATACAAAAAATGCTTCCTCCTGGAAGTGGATAGGTTAGTGTAGAATCTTTAAAAGTGTGTGTGTGTGTGTGTGTTAAATTGCCACGGAGTGAGAGGTCGGAGGACAGCTTACCTTGTGGAGTTGATAAACCTCTTTCCATCTACCTTTACATAGAATGTGCATGGAGAGAGAGAGTGTGTGTGTGTGAGTGTGTTTGTGTAGCTTGTCAGACTTTTCATTAAACAACTTGACCCACTATGCCATCTTTTCAGCCCTGCAAGTATGGAATCTTGAATACAGATTCTAATTTAGAAATATCTCTTCTAATTTCTCTTTTGCCTTGGGGCTTTTGCATTCTTGGAAAGTGAATTTTGAGCAGTCCAGCACTCGACATCATTGTTATCTGTTCTGGACAGTAGGTGTGCAGGATCTGAAGATGAACTCCCTAAGCTCACATTTTATTGTAACCTCCTCCCCAACTCCCCAAACAAGGTTTCTCTGTCCTAGCTGTCTTGGAACTAACTAGCTCTTGTAGGCCAGGCTGGGCTCATTCATGGACCTGCTTGCTTCTGCTTCCCAAATGCTGGGATTAAAGGCGTGCGCCACCCCGCCCTACTTTATAGTATCTTTTAAATATTTACTTTCTGCAAGCATACCTGAGTGTCTGTATGTGCTTCATGTTCTTGTCTGAGCCCACTGAGTTCAGAAGAGGGCATTGGAACCCTGGGGCTGGAGTTATAGGTAGTAGGAAGTTGCTTTGTGCGTTTTGGGAACTGACCCAGTCTTCTGCATTCTGCAGGAGCAGTAAGCACTTGTAATCATTGAGCCCCCAGCCCCACATTTTACAAGAGTCAAGTTAGGGTAATCATTCACTTTAGTCACTTTAACTGTCCGTTATTTATTTATTTATCTATCTTATCTATTTATTATTTTCTCTTAGTTTTTTTGAAACAGGATTTTTGTGTATTCCTGGCTGTCCTGGAATTTGGCTTTGTAGACCAGGCTGGTCTTGAACTCAGAGATCTACCTGCCTCTGCCTCCTGAGTGTTGGGATTAAATCCTGTACCACCACCACACAGCTGAGGAAAGTTTTGTTGATTTGTTTTTTAAATTGCATGTGAAGGAAATATTGGGGAGTTTTTGTTGGTCACTTGTGCATATTAGGGAGAGTGTCTTTGAACAGGTTGAGTTATTTCCCAGTGGCTTCTGCATATTCTAGGGGCAGACTGGAATGGGAAGAAGCCTGATGCCAAGAATGCATTCCAGCAAGCTTCAGTGGGAAATTCCATCCCTAAATGTTGACTTAGTGTTGGTTATGGTGCATATTAGAAATCACCCAGTAATCCAGGACAGATTTTTGTTATCCTCCAGGAAGGTATGTTGACACTAAATACGAAAGGGCTTTGGGTATTGGGCTGTGTGGTTTGAGGGCCCAGAGTGGACTGCTTGAATTGCCACCCCCATGAAGAGGGAGAGTTCCCTTCCCCTTGCATTTGGATGTCCTTATGGCTTTGTTGCTTCTGTGTTCCCAAGTCTGCAATGTTAGATATTAAATTTCCTTTTCCCTTGGCACTGGCACATTCACGATTTTCTGTGGCTCATCACCAGCAGCCAAGATTTTTATATGCTTTTCACTTTAAACTTAGCTTTTAGCTTGCTTGTTTATCTCTGTTAAAAGGACCCCACCTCCACCCCCAAAGATCTAGCACCAGTGTGATTGCAGCGAGGGAGTGTGAGGGGTCGGTGTGATATCACTTATTTAAAAAGCCCATTTGTCATGTGCTTGTTTTTGTTTTGCCCCCTTTTTTTCCTTGAGCGCACAGCGTGCTCGGGATCTTTCCCAGCAAGAGTGCGATCCCAGAAGAGTGCGTTTGGGCCTGACTCAAGCCTGGTGTACTTTGATTTTAAGAACAATATGAATTTGGCTGTGTGGCAGAGGACTAAAGACGGCGTTGTTTGGGGTACATTCTTCTGGAGCTTCTACCTAGTGATATCCCTTCTCTGGAGTGGACATTACAGCTTTCTCCAGTCCTTAGCAAACAGGTTACCCAGGCAGAAATGCTGGCGATTGGTTGCTGTTTTGCCCATGTCTTTTTTGGCAAATACAAATGGCTTTCTCTCTGCCCTTTGGACAGCATTCTGTTCTGATCTTGAGGCTGTGGAATTCACAGGCTGGTCCCACATTAGTCTAGAGCCTGAAACTCTTGTTTGCTTTTGTTTTTCCGAGCCAGGGTTTCTCTGTGTAGCCTTAACTGTCCTGGGAACTCACTCTGTAGACCAGGCTGAACTCAAACTCAGAGATCTGCCTGTCTCTGCCTCTCCAGTGCTGGGATTAAAGGTGCCTGCCACCACCACCCAATAAGCCTGAAACTTTTTTATCATCCAGTTTAGATGACTTGTGCTTTGGCTTCCAACTTTTACCTGTTTAGGAATCCAGGCTGCCAAAGAAAACTGTATCATTTATAATGGATTTAGGGAACAGTTTGTCCAAAACATTGCTCAGAGCCAGGCATCTTTACTGAGATCTAACTTTGAAGTAGCATCTAGCATGCTAGGATTGAGTGTCCAGGACAGCTACTGTGTGTGCACTGTGGACCTAGTGTGTGCTGAGTAAACATTGTGCTTGATTCTCAGTAATTTCTTCATCAAAATCTTGGAAGAGGCAGATTTTGTTATTCCTCTTGGCTTCCAGTCATAGAAATAGAACCATAAAACGTCCTTTAGGGGTCGTAGTTTGTTTAAGGGGAATCAAGGTTTGTCAGAGCCATAGCTTTTGATTACTGTGACACTATACCTAGTTGTTGTCCCTGTCCATTTTTTCCATTTAAAGTTTTATTATTCTGGGTTTCTTATAAGTGGACATGACACTTGATTTATTGCTGTCTTGCAGTTCCTGGGAAGAGAACTGGTCCTTTGAGCCGTTATCAAGAGACATCTTTGAGACTGGGGATAGGATTTGGGTTCTTAAGATAGAATTTACAGAATAATTATTTTTTTTTTTTTTTTTTTTTTTTTTTTTTGGTTTTTCGAGACAGGGTTTCTCTGCGGCTTTGGAGCCTGTCCTGGAACTAGCTCTGTAGACCAGGCTGGTCTCGAACTCACAGAGATCCGCCTGCCTCTGCCTCCCGAGTGCTGGGATTAAAGGCGTGCGCCACCACCGCCCGGCTTTTTTTTTTTTTTTTTTTTTTTTTTTTAAACATTTATTTATTTATTTATTATGTATACAATATTCTGTCTGTGTATATGCCTGAAGGCCAGAAGAGGGCGCCAGACCTCTTTACAGATGGTTGTGAGCCACCATGTAGTTGCTGGGAATTGAACTCAGGACCTTTGGAAGAGCAGGCAATGCTCTTAACCACTGAGCCATCTCTCCAGCCCCCTAGAATAATTATTTTTCAGAGACTTGGAGTTCCAGTTAGAGAGGAGGGCATTACTGTATTTATCTGCCACCTGGGTAAAGTGAACACACACGCTAAGTGCCATATACAGTTTCATAGGAGAGTCGGAGGGTCAGCCCTAAGTCCAGTTTTAAATATTCTTTAGCCCGTGAGACTTGATTAGCTATTTCTCTTCTCTGTATTCTAAACCACACGATGAAAGAAAACATAACTTTGTAGGCTGTAATATGAACCAAAGATGAGTAAAAGTACTGTTAGGTTATGGAAATTCTTTTTTAAAAAGATTTCTTTTTGCCAGGTGATGGTGGCACACACCTTTAATCCTAGGATTTGGGAGGCAGAGGCAGGCGGATTTGAAGCCAGCCTGGTTTACAGAGAGAGTTCTAGGACAGCCAGGGCTACACAGAGAAACCCTGTCTCAAAAACAAAAAGAAACAAACAACCCACCCCAAAATCTTTTTCCTGTGTATGCACAGTGAGTGGGTGCAGATGTGTGACAGTGCACATGGAGGTCAGAGAGCGACCTTGTGATGCGGATTCTCAGTTGTTAGGCCTGCACGGCCAGAAACTCAACTCAGTGAAGCTTCTTGCTGCAGCCTTTTTCTTTTGAGGCAGGGTCTTATTACATAGCACCAGCTGCCTTGTGGAAGCCTCCTGAGGGTCATGTCACCATACCTGCCTGTTTGAGAGACTACCCAGGTGGCCTTGTTTAGAAATTGAAACCCTGAGTCCAGAACTTCACATATCTTTAGGTTGTCCTGGTTGGTGGACACTCGAAGTCGAAAAGTGCTGCATTGTGCATCTACACTCAGCTAAGCTTCAGGGCATATCTGAATTGCCTGAGGTGCTTCTAATTATACTGTAGATGGGTGTTTCAGATACATCCGTCTTCTGTGATGAAAGTGTTACTGGATAGAGAAAAGGCTGTAAAAGTGCTTGAAGTTTTGTTAGAAAGCCTCATGGGCTACTAAATAACAAAACCCTGTAGATTCTGTGGCTTAAGCCATGTGTCGTTCATTTCTCCCAGTTCTGAAGTCTAGAGGTGCAAGGTGAAGATGTCAGTAGATTTGATTCTAGGTGAAGTCTCTTGCTTGTGGTCTTTTTTCCTGATTTTTCAAGACAGGGTTTCTCTGTGTAGTCCTGGCTGTTCTGTAGCTCACTCTGTAGACCAGGCTGGCCTCAAACCTTGCTTGTGGTCTTAGCATCTTCTCACTAGGGCCTCCAATGCCATTGAAAAGTGCTAATCCACTGGGTCGTGGTGGCAAGGCAGAGACAGGTGGATCTTTGTGAGTTTGAGGCCAGCCTGGTTTACAAAGTGAATTCTAGGACTGTTACATAGAGAAATCCTGTCTTGAAAAAAAAAAAAAAAGAAGGGGGGGCAGTGCTAATCCCTGTATGGGGATCTACCATTGTGATCCAAGCTAAATCCAATTGCTGGCCAAGGCCCCACTCTCTAAAACCATCCCATTAGGGGTGAGGACTTCCGCATAGGCATTTTAGCCCAACATTCCAAACATTTAGCCCATGTACACAATAGATGGATCATCTCCTGTTCAGTGGTGATGACCTCTATTGGGATGGCACCCATATTCTGTTTATTTACAACTGGCCTCTTGCTGGTTTTCCTAGTTTTGCATGACACCTCATGGCAATAATATACATATTATATACATATTATATACAGATACATCTGTGGTGTTGGGAGTTGGAGGAAGGTAAAAAAGACTGTTTCTGGGTATGTCTTATAGTTTCCAAATATGACCAGTTTAGTGCTTACCTAATCTCAATACTTGGGAAATGGAAGGAGGCAAAAGGATCGGGAGTTCAAATACAGGCTCAGCTACATGAGATCCTGCCCCCCCCCCCCCCAAAGCATCAGTATTTCAACACTAGTTAAATGCCGTGTTCCTTCTGCCTGTGATGGCTCCCTGATCTGAGACCAGGAATGTGATTCTCTATGTAACTTCTCTCTCTTCCTCATGCCCAACTCTAATGACCAGCTTAAGTTTTTTCCTTGTGTCCCTTTTGAAGTTCTAGCAAAGTAGAATCCTAGCAAGTTATCCCAACATTGAAGTGGGTCAGCCCTGTCTGAGGAGTGTATGGTTGAGCTGAGACCTGTCTCCAGTTGTATAGAGTTCTTACTCAAGATTGTCCTTGACAGTGTAATGGAAATAGCGAAAATGTTCAGTCAGTAAACATTTAACAGTTCAAGTACCCAGTGGAGAGCCAGTGTTGTAATTCATGTGTGCTTTCTAAACCTCAAGTAGGCCTGGTAGTTGTGGTGTACACTTTAATCCCAGCTCATGGGAGATAGAGGCTGGTGGATATGGGCGAGTTCGAGGCCAGCCTGGTCTACAAAGTGAATTCCAGGTCAGCCACTGTGGTTACACAGAAGCTGTCTAAGACAGACAATCTCAAGTGGAATTTATATGTCCTTTCCCCTAGAAACCAGTATATTGCAGACCACGTTCTCCTTGCCGCCTGAGACCCACCCAGGACAGGAGGCTGACACTGTGACCTGTGAACTGACGCTTGTCTATATAGAGGAATACTTTTAATAGGGAGTTGTGTGTTGTACAGATGTGTTTCTAACTCATTTTCTCATTCTCCTGCTTTTGGCTTTATTCCTTTACACCCTTCCAATGCCTTTCATTCTTTCATTTGGCGTCTAATGTAGTAGAATATAAAGCATACAGACGAGATGCTCCAGGAACTTTCCCATGCTAGAGTTGGTACAAAGCTTGGAATTGCAGGTAGTACCACTTCTACTACAACATTTCTGAGAAAACCCTAGTGTCTTACAACTTACCTCTGTTCCAAAGGTCTGGATAATTAAAGACAAGAGCCACTTTTGTCTAATAAGCAGGAGTTTCTAAATGGTTAGCACTTTGTTCCTCATGTTATTGTTTCTTTGTCTAGAGAACAATCTTAGCCTCCCTACTTTTTGGGGGTCAGTCGGCACAGGACAGCTTTGTAACATTCCTGTTTTTCTTTCACTTTGTGATTCTTGTCCTTGCTCTTCCTAGTGCAACTTGGAATTGACTTCTCTAAAACCCCCACAGAAAAACCTCTGGTGACTAGTAGTGGTTTAAAATAAAATATGATTGAAGTAGTTGGGCTCACCCGCCCAGACACATACACTAAAGGGACATTCTTAGTGCCTTGAAATAAGATCATTTTTGAAGAGTGTATGAACCAGAGGAGGAGATAAAAGAGGATAAGATATTGGCTAAGTTTTCATGGTAGTTTATATGCCATTATCCATCTCAGCATGGTCAACTGGCCAGAGTGCAAAGAGAGAACACAGTGTGCCTCTGAAAAGACAGCTGGTGACTTTGGTCTCATGTGTTTCTGGTGAGAATCTTGAAGCTGAGCCGTGTGCACACATGTTCTTTTTAACAGTGGCTTAGCAGTGTGAGCAACATACTTTGGACACATTCAAAGGAAGTAGAGAATTTGCTAGACTATATCATTACCAATCTGCAAATTGCTGGCCTTAAATCCTATGATTTGGGCACACCTGGAATAAGGCTGGCGGTAGCCTTGGGTGTCCTGGAACTCACTCTGTATACCAGGCTGGTCTTGAACTCACAGAAATGTGCCTGCCTATGCCTCCCAAGTGCTGGGATTCAAGGCCTGCGCTACCACCTGGCTTGATTAGCTCTTCCTTAACTTCTGTTTTTTTGTTTGTTTGTTTGTTTGTTTTGTTTTTTTTTTTCGAGACAGGGTTTCTCTGTGGCTTTGGAGCCTGTCCTGGAACTAGCTCTGTAGACCAGGCTGGTCTCGAACTCACAGAGATCCTCCTGCCTCTGCCTCCCGAGTCTTCCTTAACTTCTGTAATTGTGTCTGTTGTAGTGTCAGTAGACTTGGGATGGGTCTTCATTGAAAAAATGGCTTTTTAGGGGAGTGGCCCAAGATACTTAAAATGGAGTGTGTTGCTGCTCTTATCACAGTGCAGGACCTGCTGTGCACGTCTGTGTGTGAATAAAGTCCCCTCTTCAGTGTTGTTCTGCAGCCGCCTTTTTAGTGTAGAAGGAAAACTTTGGCAAGAGAAAAAACTATGCACTAAGATTTAGTATCTTTAATTTTAATAAATGTGTTGGTGTGTAGTCTGTGCCTTTACAAAAGAAAGAAATAGGTTCTGCCTTTGCTTGTTTAGTTGGTTTGACTACTGTCAGCAAACCAGATACTGGGTCTGGATGAGTATTTTAAAAGTAATCTGAAGAGCTGGACAGTGCTTGTGCTCTTCCCGATGAAGCTGTGTCAGGTTACATGACCTTGCCCCTACTCCTTTTGTGCCATATCATACAATGATAAATATGACACGTACCAAGATAACTGCACTCCCCCAAGCCTATAGAGTCACCCATACCAATGTCCTTTCCCTAGTAGATGCACTGGAGGATGGCAGTGGGAGGAAGTACCTGCCTTTCCTTTGTCAGGTCATACCACCTGTGCAAGTGCCTTGTTTTGGTGTTAAGTCATGTCACCTTGTGTAACAAAGACTGTACTCTTAAACTCATTTAATTGGAATTAATTAAATAGGCTGAAATAGCACCTAGATTAAGTGTACGAAAATTGGGGTTTTGCTAGTATAAAAAGTCTTAGGGCAAAATGTTTAACTCATGAGTACCTACTATGTGCTAGTCCAGTTTCATCAATCAGCAGGTGCTTACTGAGCTGCACCACTGTCAGACAGTGTGCTGTGAACTCATGACCTGGAGTCCCCACCCCTGCAGATCTTTGTCGTGAGGAAGAAAGTGCGAGTGAATAATAATAGATATCAGCATGGCTGTGCTTATAATAAATGCACTAGAAGGGAAAAACTTCTGGTAAATCATTTTGCAGTAGTGGCTTCGCTTTGTTTTTGCTTGCTTTCTTATTTGTTTATTTTATTTTATTTGCTGTTTGAGTTTGGATTTTACACTTTAAACTAGAGTAACCTGGATCGCCCTAAGTAATCTAGGCTGATCTCAACAACGGTCCCTCCTGCCTTACATGTGAGCTACCAGACCTGACTCCAACTATTTAAAATAAAACGCTGTGTTCTTTGCCAGCAGGTGTCTTTGTACTATTTAACTGTTAGGGTTAAAAGAAAAAAACACTTAGAGTGGCTAGTGTCACCTAGTATCATCACCTCTTTTGAAAGTATTGCCTGTACTGTCAGAATTCTTTCCTGGAAGAAAAGGATTTTCTTTGAATTGAATAAATTCCTCTGGGAAAATAGACTGAAAGTAGGTGATACTTTAGACTTAGACTGGCCAACCTTTTGGATGTCTGATTTGTATGTTGGTGGGTTTGTTTGCTTTTGTTTTGAGATAGGGTTTCTCGTGTAGCTCTGGCTGTCCTGGAACTCATTCTGTAGACCAAGCTGGTCTCAAACTCAGAGGTCTGACTGCTTCTGCCTCCCAAGTTCTGGGATTAAAGACATGCCCCACCACTGCCCAGCAATTTTTCTGGTTTCTAAGCTTTGCTGCTGGAAATTTGAGACTTGTGCAGGATGAAGGTAGCTAAGTGTGTTAGATGATAGACATGGCACTGAGTCATACACACATGCATTGCTGCCTCCTGGGGCTTACATGCTGTCTAGGTATATACATTAGGCAAGGGTAAGTGATTCTACTATCTTATGTGGTAATAGTATGGTGGAAGAAAAAAAATTAGAGACTCTTTGTAGAAAGGTTCAGAATTCTCATTTTATAAATGGTTCACAGGAAAGGCCATACCGAAGAGCTTGTCTGTTTAGGGGCTGCATTTGTTTGGTGCTGAGAGGTTATTAATGCTGGCCAGGCTGGCCTCAACTCTAGCTGAAGATAGTCTGCACTACAGATCCTCCTGCCTTCACCTGAGTGGTAGAACTGCAGGTGTGTCACAACCCTCCTCTTCCTAGTTTATTCCTTGCTGGAGATTAAACCCAGCACTACATCTCCATCCTTGAAAAGTTGTTTAACATAAAAGATTGATCCCTGTCTAGAAGTGAGTGTTTCTGGATCCAGTCTCCTAGACTGGAGCTTGTTCATGCGGATGGAAGGTGTGCTTTATCCTTGGTTCACTTATTCCCTCAAACCTGGAGGATGCTATTATCGTGGTGTATATAACAGTCCTCCCCCCTTTTTAAAGATTTACCTTCTTTCCTTCTGTGTATGGGTATTTTGCCTGCATGCATATATGTGTATATATATGTGCATGACTTGTGTGCCTGGTGCCATGGATCCCTGGAAATGAACTGTGAATTTGCCATGTGGATGCTGGAAATTGAACCCAGTGCTTTCAATTACTGAATCATTTCTCCAGTCCCAGTAGTCCCCCCTCTTGTCTGTGGTTTTGCTTTCTGAGGTTTTAGGTACCAACAGTCAACTCCTGACTGAAAATACTGAATGGGAAACTTCATGGAGATAGCGAGCGATTTCTATCTGTTATTCCAGACTTGGTCATATAGCCATGCCTGTTTGGTAGTAATGTTGTTTTCAGTGCTGAGAATCAAATCTAGGTTCACATGCTAGACTGAACTGCACCTCAGCCCACTGTGTGTGTGTGTGTGTGTGGTGTGGTGTGGTGTGTGCGCGCACATGCACCTGCTCATGCATGTCTGTGTTGGGTGCCTTCCCCTGTCACTCTCCATCTTATTTTTGAGATAGTATCTTTCACTGAACCTGGAGCTTGCTAATTTGGCTAGACTGGCTGGCCTAGATCCACCTGTCTTTTGCTTACCCAGTGTTGAGGTTATAGACACCCACTCCTGTGCTTGGGTCTGAACTCGGTCTTTATGCTTGTGCAGCAAGCATTTTATCCACTGAGCCAGCTCCCTAGTGCTTTTTTGAGTTCTTTGTTGTTGTTTTTGTTTTTAAAGATAGGTTCTCACTTTTTAGCCAAGGCTGGCATCAAACTGGAATCCTGAGTGATGAAATGAGAATTGTGAATGAAATACCACATGCCTGGCTATTCTTTATTTTCTAGTCTCCATCACCTGCATGAACATTGTGTGGGGAGGGGAAGGGAAGAAGGTCTCACTATGTAGACCAGGCTGGCCTCAAAGTCACAGAGATCTGCCTACTTCTCCCTTTGCCCAGTTACTTCTATTCTCTTGATGAGTAAACTGAGGGACAAAGAAATTAGAAACACTATGGGCAAAACTCTAAATCCAATTGCCCAGGATTGCCATACAGACTAGACCCTCAGAGCATGTCTTTTGTTTTCTGAGGTGGGGGGGCTTTATTTTTATAGTGTTGTATTTTAAGCAATAGTTGAAGACCTTTTCTTTAAAGCAGGAAACCTTGCATACAGTTCTAGCTTCCTAGAGTTTATGCTGGTTAAGTGTAGAAACAGTAAGAGAAGTACCATCTCCCTCAAATAGATTCCTGAGCCTGTCGTCTTGCCACTGATCAGAATCTTGGGTGGTAGCACTGGGTTGAGTACCATAATGAATGAGCTGTTGTGAGGACTGGTACTGGAGCCTACCCTTTCTGCGGATTCTTAGGAACATGTAGTGTTGTCTTAGCCTTACAGCTGTAAAGGGGGCTCCTGATTTATCAGATGACCTTCTGTTCTGCTTTGTCCTCTTAGGGCCTTAGCCTGTTTTTTTTTTTTTTTTATGACCCCGTGTTTTAAATAATACCTGAAGAATATTTTGCTTCATCAGCCTGCCCCTGCTGGGATTAAAGACATTGACTACCATACCTCCCAGCAAGAGAATATTTTTCTGAAGAAGTTGCTTGTTTTTTTTTATATTTGGAAGTAGAAAAATTGGGCGTATAAGTCCAGTCTTATCAAAAAGCAGTCTTCTGTGTTGTAGCATGAACCTTTGCACTGTGTAAGAGTGACTGATGAGCACGCTGTGGATAAAAGGAGACGTCCCTTCTTAATTTGGTGCTCTGGCTGCCAGGGAAGAAGTAAAGAAACACCAGCCACCCAGATGTGTTTTTTCCGGTGTGTTTCTTTTGGGTGGGCAGCTGTGAAATGGTTATTAATTGACTCTTGTATTCTGTTAGTTTTATTAGATGGTTTAGTGACTCTTTTGGTCTCATTTTCTTCTTCTTCTTCTTCTTCTTCTTCTTCTTCTTCTTCTTCTTCTTCTTCTTCTTCTTCTTCTTCGTTTTTTTTTTTTTTTTTTTTTTTTTTTTTTTTCCCGAGACAGGGTTTCTCTGGTTTCGAGCCTGTCCTGGAACTAGCTCTTGTAGACCAGGCTGGAATCGAACTCATAAAGATCCACCTGCCTTTGCCTCCCGAGTGCTGGGATTAAAGGCGTGCACCACCACCGCCTGGCTGCTCTTATATCTTAAATTAACCCATTTCTATTCATCTGTATATTGCCATGTGATTGTACACCACCACTGCCCAGCTTGGTTGCCTTTTCAAAACCTTACTAAAATTTCTGTGTTCCTTTGGTCTGGATAAATAGAGATCCATAGTCCAAGTATCCCCACTCCACCCCCACCCCCCCTTTTTAAGTCAGAATCTAGCTCCCCCACTTTTCCCCAAACTGGCTGTATGGAACCCACACCACCCTTGAACATGCTGTGGCCTAAGGACTGGGATTCTAGGCATGGGTCAGCCCATGCCCAGCGAGTTCTGTATCCTGAGGTAATGTAGGTTTGGAAAGACCTCCTCAGGTCTAGCCACAGCTCTTACTTACCTGATATGTTGCCAGTGTGATCTCATTCACCTTTTGAACACAGGGAAAGTTTAAAAGAATTTAAGATCACAAAACAGGGTTGGGGAGGGGCAGTTGCAAACCACCAGTTCAGAACTTAAATGAATTATTATTTATCTTTTGTAAGATAATAATGAGACTCCTAGGTCAGGTGGGTTTGACTCTGGATAAAATGTTAGCATATGTGATAAGATTGTCATTTCCCTACCCTCCCTAATATCCATTTCTCCGTGGCTGAGATTGCTGTGGTAAGGCCAAACAGGAGGTTAGGAGTGGGTTTTTGTCCTGGGATCTAGCCATGTTTCCCATTCTTAAAAGTAAAACATGGCTGGGTGTGATATAACTACCTATAGTCTCAGCACTACTGATGATCACTTGAGTCCAAGAGTAGAAATCAGCCTGGACAAGATAGTAAGACACC
The DNA here is from genome assembly GCF_037038515.1 of Microtus pennsylvanicus. Lineage (NCBI taxonomy): Eukaryota > Metazoa > Chordata > Mammalia > Rodentia > Cricetidae > Microtus > Microtus pennsylvanicus. The sequence goes on along the minus strand of NC_134591.1, from coordinate 65,226,615 downwards.
ACCTCAAACCCCTGTATAGTTAGGAGGCAGGGTCTCAGGATAGACATATCTGAGCTGATTTTCATAGTACTTATCTTGTATTTAGGTAGGAATCTGATGTCTTTAAAGCAATGGTATATGGGTGGGTGTCATGGTGGGAAGGGAAGGCCAGGATAGTCTAGTTATAGAGAAACGGGACAATGGGAGTGATTTATGCTAGTCAATTTATGTACCAGGGAACAAGGCTGTTCTTGTAGGGGAAGTCTCCTACGTCTTAAGATCTGGCAGGGAAAGTGAAAGTTTGCTGGTTGGGAGAGGCCTTAACTTTTGTACTTACCTCTGCCCGGAGTGCCCCTTAATAGTGAAGGGTCCCCTCTGGGACTGATGAACAGCTGCTGCCAGTCCCTAGAATCACAGGAAGCGGAGGCCTGGTGCCTTTGTATAGGAGCTCTGCAGCCAGACAATAGTTTGTGCTGGCGGGGCCATGTGGCGAGTCACGTGACCCGGGGCTGTATTCTGCTGGGGTCCTTACCCATCTGTTCTCTCGGCTCTTTCTGGGTTATCAGGCGCCAGTCCAAGTCTTCCCAGGCAGCCAGCTCCATGGCCAGAGATTACGAGCACTAACCTTCCTGGCAGGGGCGGTGTGGCTTCGAGTTTATGCAGATTAGCCATGTGTTTCTCACTTCAAGGCGGTCCACAGGAAAAGCCTTTTCCTGTGTTTGGCTCTCAGTGGGCGGTTCCCAGCTTACTGTACTGGGACTCAGGCAGCAGGCATGCACGAGAGGGATCACAGTACACTGCCCCCCCTCCACCTCCAATGCTACGTCACCACAACACAACCACTCGCGCTCTCATACTGTTGGTGTCATTCATTCGGTGCCAAGATTGCTTTAAAAAATTCCCTTGGCCCCAGTTCAAACAGGAGTACAGCTGGGATGTGTTAGATTTTAGGCAGTCTGCCCTCAATTTGAGCTGAGTTATAAATAGCCGTGCCGACTTCCTTAACTACCGCTCTCGGAGGTAAAATGCAGGTTAATTACTGTGGGAATCAATTAGGGGGTTCTTTCGGTTAAAGAGCCAGGGATGCATTTTTTATTGTTATTATTAAAACTCATAAACAAATCTGGCCAGGAATAAATTGAAAGCACAAGAAGTAAGAAATAATACTTGGAGGTCCAAAATTCAAGGGTATGGATGGCTCTAGGTTTATCCTGGCACCAACTAGTTGGCATTTAGAGTGAAAGAACAAATGTGTATTGCTCAGGACTTCTGTTGATGGATACTCTTGGCGGTCCCTGGCCCAACTTTTCATTTTATTTCTTCTAGTCTTTGGCACTGCTGGGCACTGTTGGCTATAAAGGCCACTTCTGGTCACTTCCTCTGTGCACCTTTGGCCTGGCACTATCGATTCGTTCTCAGACTTTTCTTTCAGAATTAGTTTCTTTTTTTCTGATGCCACTACCACATGATATTAGGATGTTTGGAAATGTTAGTGCTTGGTCTTGTCTGCTCTCAGTGGCTCACAGTGAGATAGAAAATTTGCAACTATGTTTCATCTTTTAAGTGTCCTGAAGCTGGTTACTTTTGTTTATCTGATGCTTAACCCTGATGAACCATAAAACTCAGTTTGTTACATTCAGCAGTTCACAGGGTCATTGTGGCTTTTCTTGGTGCATTGAGAAACTTGTGAGTGATTCCAGTAGCCACCTGGTCTGGAGGTACGTGTAATTCCATTTGATGAGAGCAGGGGAAAGAACCCTGCAAGTGGTTGGTTAGTCTGCAAGCTGTTTGTACCGAATATATTCAGACGCATAAGACTGCTAAGCGTCCTTTCCTTTGATGCCCCTAAACTGCATTCTTTTATTTGTCAGGCAGTTTATAACTTGGCCAGTGATCTGGAAGGAGCTAAGTGGTAGACTGAGATGTGTTTTCTTATGGCTCTTTCCCCCTTTTTATTTTTATTTTTTTATGAATGCAGGATAGTATATAGCAGGGGGCCTGACTTCCCTGATCAAGGGCCAGCGTTTTCCTCTCAATTATGTGTCTCTGTGGCAGAGCCTTTGCTTTTGAAGTGTAATCACAGTAATCTACTCCTGTGGTTTCCCATTGAAAGGATTTCCTCTGTCTTTCCCAGAGTGGAATCTCTGGCTCTTTTGCAGCCGATTTGGTGTTCCCATCTTCTCCTTTGTGGCGGCTGACTACTGAGACTGGCTTTTCTACTTTACATGTTGTAGAAAATTTTCTGTTTCAGTAAAACTGATCAGTGAAGAATTAATGTTACTCTCTAAGAAACTGGATAATGCCTTTTTTTCTAACTACAAACCACATATCTTCCACAATATTTTTAAATCTCAGAAGTGTGAATTAAAAGTCTTTTGATATGAAGCTATGTAGCTTTGTTTAGTTGTTTGAGCTGAATATATTTTCTTTTGCCAAATAAACTGCATGGTCTGTTGATCATGATGATCCTTTGATGAGAGGAACGAGTCTGATGACCAAAAACTGTTAGTTTCATTTTGAGAAACAATTCTTGGACTGCCCCTTTATTTGGGGTCTACAAATATTTCTGAAGTTGAAACAGAAGTCTCTTGAGCCCCTCGTAACTCTTGTAGGTAGCTCTCTATTCAGTTGAACACATAGCTCTTATGTGATAGCAGACTTTTAACCTTTAAAAAAAAATCCTACTGTGAGGCCATAGTGGCTTTATACTTAGCCTCCCAAGTGCAGAGAAGGTAGGTGCCACCATGTCACTGGAACTTTTTAGGTTTGACTGTATGGGGTTGGTATTCATTGAAACGCTTGCTAATACAGGTTGAGTTGTCTCAAAATGTCCTTGTTCCTTCATGCCTTTTCTAATCTCCCTTCTTCTAATTCAGTTCAGTATATTTTTCCTCTCTGCCCCCAAAGTCATAACCTATTTTGGGATTGAAGATGTCTTTTACCGTCTGTACTGAACGTGACATCTTGTTGTATGTTTAAAGGTTGAGTTGTGCTATTAGAAGCCAGTGTAGCTCTGAGTGGAACATCAGGAGAGCACACCAAGGCTCAAGTTCACTTGCTAGCACTGGGGTGAGAGGAAGCCATTGTGAATAAGACAGCAGAATCAAGAAGCAGAACATATAGCTTGGAATATATAGTTTTGGGGGCGGGGAAATGGTTTGTCGTCATTGATAGTAACTGTCATTTATTGAACATTTAACTAAGCACTGTGGGAAGTTTGTTTGTTTTTTTTTGTCTCATTCTGTAGCCCAGGCCTGCCTAGAGATTGTAGTCTAAATTTGTATGAAACTCATGGTGATCCTCCTGCTTCAGCTTTCAAGTGCCGAAATTAAAGGAATGATTATGAGCATCCCACAGCAGATTGTGGGAAGTTGTTTACTGTGTGCATTGTAAGTAATGAACTAAAGTGTTTAAGGCCAGACAGTGAGTTAGGATTTGAACCCAAGTCTATCAGATTGCTACACTCTTTACTTTTTCTGTATGTTAATATTGTGTGGAGTTTTATAGGAAATTTGGAGCCATATTTAGCAGGAAATGGTAAATTTTTTAGAAACATTACTCTCAAACTACATTGTAGTAGTGTAGCCACTAGTCACATATGACTATATAGATAACTTAGTTGGTAGGATACTTGTCTAACAAATATCGCCCTAGATTTGATCCCAAGCACCACATTACCTAGACATGGTTGCACATGCCTTTAATTCCAGCACTTAGAGAAGCTGGTTGGGGGTCAGGAAAACCAACAGTTCAGGGTCATCTTTTTTTTTTAAGATTTATTTATTTATTAAGCATACAATGTACTGCTGGCAAGGAACGCACCAGGTCTCATTACAGATGGCTGTGAGCCACCATGTGGTTGCTGGGAATTGAACTCAGGACCTTTGGAAGAGCAGGCAATGCTCTTAACCGCTGAGCCATCTCTCTAGCCCTCAGGGTCATCTTTTGATATAGCTTGTTTGAGGACTGCCTTCCTAAGATACTTGTGACCCTTACTTAAAAGAAGTAATTAATAAATAATAATTTTTATCAATAAAGTTAATAATAGTAACTATAAGTGAAGATACTAAGCTTAGCAGCACAAACCTTTAATTTCATTTACTACAAAGCTGAGGTAGGAGCATCAGGCTTTCAAGGTTAGAGGCTGAAGAGCTGGCTCAGCTGCTAAGAACACTTGTTCTTGCAGAGGGCTGCAGTTTGATTCTCAGCATCCACATTGTGGCCCACAACTGTCCATAACTCCAGCTCCTAGGAATTCAACATCCTCTTCTGGGATCCTTGGATATCAGGCATACACACAATGCATAGATAGATATTTAAGCAAAACACTCATACACATAAAATACATACATTTTTTGTTTGTTTTTTGCTTTTGTTTTTCAAGACAGGATTACTCTAGCTTTCAAGCCTGTCCTGGAACTAGCTCTTGTAGACCAGGCTGGTCTTAAACTCACAGAGATCCACCTGCCTCTGTCTCCCGAGTGCCAGGATTAAAGGCTTGCGCCACCACTGCCCGGCCATAAATCTATTTTTTAAAGTTTGAAATTATCCTGGGCAACATAGTAAGACCTTGTCTCAATAAAAAGTAAAATGGGGAATCAGTGGCAGAATATTGATATAGCATGTATCAGGCCTTATGTTCAGTCCCCAGGACTACAAAAAATAAGCAAGTATACAAATAATAAAACTACCCGGGCAGTCGTGGCGCACACCTTTAGTCCCAATACTCAGGAAGCAGAAGCAAGTGAATCTCTTGAGTTCGAGGCCAGCTTGGTCTACAGATATTACATGACAGTAGGAGCTGTACAGAGAAACCATATCTCAACAAAACAAAACAACAACAATAAAAATAACAAAATATAACTGCCACACCTTTAATCCCAGCATTTTGGATGCTAATGCAAGGAGATTGCTGATTTGAGGTTAGCCTGGTCTACATGTAGCACATTCTGTCTAGCTGAAAAATAATTCAGTTCTCCAGTTATGTTTCATATTTTAAAAGTATGTAATAGTAACAGGTGACAGTCCATTTTTTTTGAACAATGCTTTACTGTATCAGTTGTTTCCAGTTAATCATGGATGTGAAGTGAGGAGGGGCTCGCTCAAGTCCTCCCACACCAACAAAATTGGAATCTTGAGGTCTGTGCATTTGTGAAGCTTCGTGGAAAATTCTGATCTGCAGCCGTTGTTGATAGTCATTGTTGTAGAAGCTCCATAGTAACACCGTGGTAATAGCTGCTCCTGGTGTTCTGGGCAGCCTAGACTGACAGATAGCCAGAGCATGCTAGTTAGTCTCTCTTATTGTCTTCAATTGAGGACCTCAGCCAGACAGCCTATGTAACCTGGAAGGAGGTGAGGTATAATGTGTGGCATTTGAAGTATTTCCCCTCACTCCCCAGTCTCTGCACTATTGCCACTCAGACTGAGGAAAATTGTGCTATTTCTCACTAGCCCAATTTCTGTTAAACTTGAATGTCCTAAATGGCCTCAAAATAACCCATGTAGGTGACAAAATTCTGATTGGAAGCATTATTCAGGCTTCTGATGTAGAAGTTAAGATAGTTGGAAATAGATAGCCCCGGAATAACACTGAAGGATAGTGATTTGGGGCAGTTTTCCTGTGATTCTCTAGTTTGAGAAGGAAGTAGTGCTCCCACCATGGTTACCTTTTTAGGTGAACTTTATCCATAGTTTGAGAGAACTTTGCTTCTGCTTCATTTTGTTTTTCTTTCAAAACAAAGCTACATCTATGTAGTTATGACTGGCCTGGCTTTGAATCTGTGACGCTCCTGCTTCAAGCTTCTAAGTAGCTGGGGTTACAGGTGTTTCCCACCATAGCCCCCCACTAGCTTCTGGGTTTTTTGTTCTTGATAGTTGGATATTCCTTCACAATGGCTGTACTTTCTCTAGTATAGTAAACACAGTGAAGGAGAGAGAGATGGAGGAAGGAAGAGGCAAGCAATTGTTTAAATGAAGCACATCTTAAATTATCAAGTAATTTATTATTTATTGAGTAATGAACTAAAAAGAACCACAGGGATGATCTAGACCTCTAGTCACCCCCAAACACCCACATTTAGACTCCATTCCCCCCAAACTGGGACTTGAACCTAAAGCCTTCTACTAGAATGTGTCTCCAGCCCTACAGCAGTACTTCTTAAAAAATATGATCACCAGGGCACTTGTTACAAATATGCACATCCTAGTTCCTGTTTGAACCTACTGAACCACAAATGGATGCCGGTGCTCTTGGACAAGCTCTCCAAGTGATTGGATGTATGCTGCTGATTTACTGACCTTCATTTGAGAGTTAATGATATTTACACCTAGAATACTTAAATTTACCCCTACTCCCAATTTAAGATTTTGTTTCAAGATTTGTTTTAGGCTCTGAACCTATCCTGTAACTGAGTGTATTTAAGAGATATTTAGAAGAATTCTCCTTTTTCATATCACAAGAAGATACAGACAGGCATCTCTGGCAGAGGAAAGTTTGTTAGGACTGTCTTCTGTAGCACCAGTAAGATGAAGCTATGTCAGAAAGTGAATGAGCTGATTGAACCTGTCACACCATAAAGGACTGGAAAGTCACATGAATTTTCAAGTTTGTTTGTTTGTTTGTTTGTTTCTCTCCTTTCTGTCTGTCTGTCTGTCTATTTATCAATCAACAGGATCTCATTACCAGCTCAAGTTGTCCTGGAACTCCTTATCTAGCCGAGGGCTCCCAAGCTAGGATTATTGGTGTGAGCCACCATGTCCAACTATAAAGCTGTATTTGTGCATTGATGCCCGTGCTTTGAACTTTTGAGCTTTATGTTGTTAGTGTTGTACTTTGTTCCTTTTGGCTTTTTGAGACAGGGTCCCCTTTAACCCAGACTGGTCTCAAACTCACTTTGCATCTTAGGATGACATTGAACTGCTGATCATCTTGTCTTTACCTTCCAAGTGCTGGAATTAGAGATATGTGCCACCACACTCAACCTATAGCTTGCTACTGTTATTTAAAGGTTTCTTTTTATTTGTGTCTCAGCGTGTTTGTGTGGGTATATGTCCTGTTGGGTGCATGCGTGTGTGCTTTGGGATGTGTGCTTGCTAAGATAAGAAGAGGTCTTTAGATTCCCTGGAGCTGAAGTTACAGGTGGTTGTGAGCCATGCAATGCTGGGAACCAAACTCTATGCCCTTATCTACTGAGCATTTCTTGAGTCTTATATCTTGTTCTTTGAGAAGACAAGGATATGTCCTTTATTATTTTCAAATTCTCTCAGTTTTAAATGAAATGGATTTTCTCTTGAAATAAACAAGGCTCCAACTTCATTACTGTTCTTTCAGCAGTTATTAGCTTTGTTGTTCATTTAAAGAAACCATAAATTGAACTACTTTGTGCCATGCGTAGCATTACAAACATGCGAATAAAAATGCACTATGGAATCTGTTCTCCCCTAGCTCCACCCCATCTCTTTTTCAGTTTTCTAGGATGCTTCTGTATCTCAGTTTTTGAACCTTCTAAAATGCTTTTACATAGCATTATCATTTTATTTATGAAAATCTAAGTTCTGAAAAGAGTTGAATGACTCCTTAAGGGTTACTGGATCTGCCCCATTACCCTTCCATAATAATGGTTTCTTATGTGGCATGTGGACTTTAAAAGACCTCTATGTGTTCATGCTGGCCAGAGGCTGTGCAAACTTGAGATTAATGAAAATGTTCTTTATTTTGTAGCCATCCAGTCCAATGGATCAGATGGGAAAGATGAGACCTCAGCCGTATGGTGGGACTAACCCATACTCACAACAACAGGGACCTCCTTCTGGACCGCAACAAGGACATGGGTACCCGGGCCAGCCATATGGGTCCCAGACTCCACAGCGGTACCCAATGACCATGCAGGGCCGGGCTCAGAGTGCCATGGGAGGCCTCTCTTATGCACAGCAGGTATATGATGACCTTGACCTTCTTTGCTGTCTAAAATTGCTGTGTGAGGATTAGAATGGCTTTCAGACCTTCCCTAAATACGCCCGTAGGCTAACTGTAGACAAGATAGTGCTCACTATCCTCTGTCTGTCTGTCTGATATGGAACATTCTTTTGTATATGCATTGCTTTTATTGGTTGATGAATAAAGCTGTTTTGGCTAATGGTTTAGCAGAGTAAAGCCAGATGGGAAATCTGAACAGAATGACACCATGTAGCCACCAAAGAAGAAAGATGGCAAACATTACCTGTAAGCCACAGACAGCCTCATGGTGATAACACAGATAAATAGAAATGGGTTAATTTAAGATGTAAGAGCTAGGGCTGGAGAGATGGCTCAGAGGTTAAGAGCATTGCCTGCTCTTCCAAAGGTCCTGAGTTCAATTCCCAGCAACCACATGGTGGCTCACAACCATCTATAATGAGATCTGGTGCCCTCTTCTGGCATGCAGGCAGGCATGGAAGGAATGTTGTATATATAATAAATAAATAAATATTAAAAAAAAAGATGTAAGAGCTAGCTAGGAATGCACCTAAGCTATTGGTCACACAGTGTTGTAATATAGTTTTTGTGTGATTATTCGAGTCTGAGCATGCTTACCATCTACATGTGTTTTTCTGTCTGTCTCAATATATTTTGGGATTGGTACCCAATCTACCTTTTTGTTCTTACCTGGTTGGTCTTCCCTTGGGAGACTAAATGGGATAAGGATCTATTTATTGCTATTATAGTAGAAACCGTTTGTGCCATTTGCCTTGTTGGTGAGGAGGCCTTTACCTTTCTCCTGGCCTGTAACATAAGCTGTCTGAGTTAAAAGAGAATGTTTAAGGACAGAGTGTGGAAGAAAGAAGGAGCTGTAATGACCAGCAAAGATGTGACAATGCTGTTACAGATGAGACTTCTCTCGTGTCAGTCTATCTGATTTCCTTGCCATTGTTTGGGGTGGGGGTTGCTTTTGGTTTTCAATGCTGAGACTTTAAACAAAGGCCTCAAGCCTATTAGATAGGACTCTGCTACTTAGCTCCATCCACAGTCCCTGCACTGTCACCTTTGTAAAAAATTATATTACTATCATTTACTTGGGCATGAGAGCAAAATGCCAGGTCTTACACAGAGGACTACTTGCTCAAATAAATCCCAGGGATTGAACTCAGGTCATCAGGCTTGGTGGCAAGTGTCTTATCTGCTAAGCCATATTGCTACCCCAATATCTATCATCTTTTCCTTGTTTCTGTGTTGGCAGATTTTCTACCACTTATAAAAAGATAAAGACTGTATGAAGTCAGAGATTATTTCCAAAACTTTAGCAAAAATCAAACAATGTCTTCAAATAAAATTTATACACATTTCTTTTGTTGTTGTTTTTGTTTTGTTTTTCAAGATGGATGTATAGCCCTGACTGTCCTGGATTTCACTCTGTAGACCAGGCTCGACTGTACAGATTTGCCTGCCTCATAAGTGCTGGCATCAATGGAGTGTGCCGCCACCCAGCTTTTTTTTTTTTTTTTTTTTTGAGGCAGAGTTTTTCTGTGTAGACCAGGCTGTTCTTCCTGCCTCTGCCTCCCAAAGTACTGAGACTAAAGATGTAGGCCATCACTCCCTGCTGTCTTTCTATGAGAAAGGATGACGTGGAGTTTTCTCAGATTTCAGGCTGGCCTCTAACTCTAATGCATCCCAGAATGACCTTGAATTTCCTGATCTTCTGCTTCTTGATCCCCCAGTAGTGTGATGGAAGTAGAGATAAGCTGCATCCATCCTGCCTGGTTTGTGTAGTATTGGGGACTTCGTGCATGGTAGGCAAACACAGTGACTGAGCCCCTGGATATTTTAAAAATGAAACTAAATGAAAGAGAGCCAAGGTATCTTAGTGATTTGTACACAATTCAGATTACTAAATATTATTCCTTCAATTGTTTGAACCAGACGTTTAGTGCCTCTTCATTATAGTTAGAATAAAATCCCTAACATAAAAATAACTTAGGCCATGATAAAAAATGAATAGGCTCACTGGGGAAAAGAACTGTTCTTGAGCTCGTGTGAGTTGCCCGAATGTTAAATAAGATCAGTTTTAGTGGGTGAATTCAGTCTTATGTGTAAACAAGTTTGGCCATTCTTTTAAGACTTAGTTTAGAGAGGACTAGAAGACCCCTGAACCTTGTATGTGGTGATACTTGACTACTCTGCTCATCACCTTTCTTCATCTAGGTGAGTCAGTTCTAAAAGTATCTTTTCATTCTTACAGATTCCACCTTATGGACAGCAAGGCCCCAGTGGTTATGGTCAGCAGGGCCAGACTCCGTACTATAACCAGCAAAGTCCTCATCCCCAGCAACAACAGCCACCTTATTCCCAGCAACCACCATCCCAGACCCCTCATGCGCAGCCTTCATATCAGCAGCAGCCGCAGACTCAGCAACCACAGCTTCAGTCCTCTCAGCCTCCGTATTCCCAGCAGCCATCCCAGACTCCACATCAGCAGTCCCCAACTCCGTATCCCTCCCAGCAGTCCACTGCACAACAGCACCCCCAGAGCCAGCCCCCCTACTCACAACAACCACAGGCACAGTCTCCCTACCAGCAGCAGCAACCTCAGCAGCCAGCATCCTCGACGCTCTCCCAGCAGGCTGCATATCCTCAGCCCCAGCCTCAGCAGTCCCAGCAAACTGCCTACTCCCAGCAGCGCTTCCCTCCACCACAGGTGAGTGGCTTTGCCTCTTGTCCTACCTGTGCTCAGCCAGAGGCAGCTTATAGCTTGGTGTCGTGACAGCACTTTCCATATGTATATACATAAAAGCCAATTAAACGCTGGGGAAATGGGTATCGGGATTGATTGAACTAATAAAAGTATACCCTTTTGAACTACATAAAGATTTGTAGTTCTTACTGTGAAAACATAAAGCAATGGAAAATCCGGTAGAGAGGAAATTAAAGACAGTGGGTCTGATTCCCACCCTCTCAATCAGCATATCAAGAATGTAAGCATCTAGATTTGGAAAACTTTGATCATTTTCCAAGATAATCACTTAGTTAGCTGTACTATATACAGTTTGTTTTTGCTGCCATTCTGTTCTGTTGCTCAGAACATTCTGGATTCTGAAATTCTCTGTTTAGAGTTTGATTTTTTTGTTTATTTTAGACAAAGTCTGATCTGGAACTCGAGATCTGTCTAACTCTGCCTTTAGTGCTGGGATTAGAGATTTGTGTCACCAAACCCAGCTCTGAAATTCTTAATTTTTGAGGGTGGTTTTGATTTTAAGAATTAGAGAACAAATCTTTGGGGGGTGAGCTGTTGTTGTTTTGGGTTTTCAGGACAGAGTTTCTCTGTAGCTCTGTTGTCCTGGAACTAGCTCTTGTTGACCAGGCTGGCCTCAAGCTCACAGAGATCCGCTGTCTCTGCCTCTTGAGTGCTGGGATTAGCTACCATCACCCAGTTGAGAATAATTCTTTTTAGAGCCCCATGAGGAAAAATGACTGACTCTTTAAGTATTTTTATGTGGTGGTGACATTTTTTAAATAAATAATCTGAGCCAGCTGGTGCTGTCTCACACCTTTAATCCCAGCGCGTGGGAGGCAGAGGCAGGCGGATCTCTGTGAGTTCGAGGCCAGCCTGGTGTACAAGAGCTAGTTCCGGGACAGGCTCTAAAATTACAGCGAAACACCACCCCCCCAAAAAAAAGAAATAAATCATCTGTCAGTACTCTCACTTTAGATAGGGGCTCTAGCCTCATTTTTTTTTATTGTTGTTTTTTTTTTTTTTTTTTTTTTGGTTTTTCGAGACAGGGCTTCTCTGTGGCTTTGGAGCCTGTCCTGGAACTAGCTCTGTAGACCAGGCTGGTCTCGAACTCACACAGATCCGCCTGCCTCTGCCTCCCGAGTGCTGGGATTAAAGGCGTGCGCCACCATCGCCCGGCCTTTTTATTGTTTTTAAATAAACCATATTGCTTAATCTATTGCTTGATAAGATACTAAACTTACAGTTAGTTATATTTCTGCCTTCAACCCCAAGAAATGGCTCTCCTTGGGTAGCAGTAAATAGACAATAATACCATCAAATTCCACTGTTGACATTAATGGGTTGGGGGGGCTTTCTTATTTTTTTCTGGGTGGGTTTTTTTGGGGGGCAATTCTTCACTATGTAGCCTAGACTGACCTCGAACTTGCTGTAATTCTGTTGTAGCCTGTCTAGTGCTAGGCATTCTTTGACATTCTTAAGAATCACAGCTTAAACTTTTGTCAGGTGAAATTATGTGTGTGCAGTTGCACTTTTCACACGTGACTCTCCTGTGTAAGAAAGCACCACAGCTCTTCTATCTCAAAGCAAGCTTGCCTGTTCTCTTTCTTTAGGATTTTCTTTGTGTGTATGATTTCCTGTGTACCTTGTGTGTGCCTGTTTCCCACAGAGACCAGGAGAGGGTGTTGAATCCTCTGTAACTAGATAGAGGTACTAATGGTTGTGAGTTGTGAGCCTTTGTGTGGATGTTGAGAACTGAACCTATGTCCTCGACAAGAGCAAAAAATGCTGAGCCATCTCTCCAGCCCCAGTCTGGTTGGTCTATTGGGGTCTCTCTCGCACGCTCGCGCTCTCTATGTTTCTCTCTCTCTCTCTGTCTCTCTCTCATTGTTGTTGTTGCTCTTGTTGTTGCTTATTGTTTTAGAGATAGGGTGTGGAACTCAGATCTGCCTGCCTTTCCCCAACCAAGCACTGAGTGAGATTTAAGGTGTGTGTCACCATATGGGACGGGCCTCACAGATTTTTTTGTTTTTCTTACAGGAGCTTTCTCAAGATTCATTTGGATCTCAGGCATCCTCAGCCCCCTCAATGACCTCCAGTAAAGGAGGGCAAGAAGATATGAACCTGAGTCTTCAGTCAAGACCCTCCAGCTTGCCTGTGAGTATTTCTACTAGGTGGCAAGGGTGATGGACCAGAGAGGGGAAAATAACTAAAAGAGGTTTTGGTGGCCCCTAAATTCCTGGTCCTCTTGCTTCTTCCAGAGCACCTAGCTACATACATACATACATTACCATACCCAGCCTCTGCTTTGTTCTGATCTGTGACTGTGTGTAATCCTGTCTCAAACCCACAGGGATCTACCTGCCTGTGCCTTCACTTACAGCCTTTGTTTTGTTTTCTCAAAATCTTGGGTCTCTTGTGTGTGAAGGGACAGAAAATGTAGATGTAAGAAGCTCTGCTCTCCATCCTGGGGCCACAAAAAAGAAAAAATATACAGGATTTGTTTTTTTTTTTTTTTGACATTTAAAATTTTTTAAATTATCTTAGTTTAAATGTTACTTCAGTCTTAACATATTCCTGTGCATCAATACATGCATGCCTGGTGCCCTCCGAGGCCAGGAGAGTGTATTGGATCCTTTGGTACTAGAGTTTCAGAATGGTGTGAATGGGAATTAACCCAGGTCCTTGGCAAGAATATCCAGAACTTTTAACTGATGAACTATCTCTCTAGTTCTGTTTATTTAACTTTGCTTTTCAGGTCTTACTTTTTAGATTCTGCTTCAAATTAGTTTAATAGGTAGTACCTTGGTACGTACATTCAGGCTTGCAATGTCACATTGAGCATGAGTTGAGTAGAAGTGGTTGTGCTAGTGATGATTTTCTGTGAATGTGTGTCTTCTAGAGTGCTTGATGTCTAACTACTTGATTATGGAATCAAATGTGTGCTTGTGGAGTTAACTGACAATACCTCAGAAAGGCAGTATAGCTTAGAGCTTGTGGAGTTAACTGACCATACCTCAGAAAGGCAGTATAGCTTAGAGCTTGGGCTCTGGGCAGGCTGTAAAGATGCACACCTGCTTCCAAGCCTGACAACCTGTTGTTCTCCAGCCTCACATGTGTGCTGTGACACACCCACATAACAGAAACACCCAATGAATAAATGCCTGTTTAGAAAAGATGTGTTTGCCCAGGTGGTGGTCGCACATAACTTTAATTCCAGAACGCAGGAAGCAGAGGCAGGCCTGGTCTACAGAACAGCCAGGACTAGGCCAGGCCGTGGTGGCGCACGCCTTTAATCCCAGGAGGCAGAGGCAGGCGGATCTCTGTGAGTTCGAGACCAGCCTGGTCTACAAGAGCTAGTTCCAGGACAGGCTCCAAAACCACAGAGAAACCCTGTCTCGAAAAACAAAAAAAAACAAAAAAACAGCCAGGACTGCACCAAGAAACCCTTCTCAACCAAAAACAAAAAACAAAAAACCAAGTGTTTGAACTCTGAAGGCAGAGTTCCGATAACTCTTAATTCTGCTACCATGCCTGTAGCCTGTATCTAACCCACATCACTTTTCTGTGCCTTTGTTTTCACATCTGTAAAATGACACTAAGGTACTTTAGGTGATAGTAAATAGCTGATTGATTGTTATAGCTGATTAATAGAGAGGAGGGCTTGGTTTATAATAGGCTTAATGTGTCTGGCATTGTAATCATCCCAGAGGGTATAGGAAATGCTTGGATACCTATTGGCTGTTGTGGGAATGTTTGCTCATGGCCTTTACTACTACATCTGAGCAAAGTCTAAGCCTCTAAAAGTGAGTTTCTTGGACACAAATAAAATAGGTTGTAGGTAGTAAGCTCACTTTTACAAATTCTGTTTCAGTGAGGGGTTAAGTAGTTCCACATATGCACAGGAAAGTCTTTTAAAATCAGGAAGAATTGTGGTGGCTATGGTTGTCTTCCGAGCACTGGGGGACCTTCCTTAGGTAGGAGGATCTCTCTGAGTTCAAGGTCACCCTGGCTAAGAGTGTGAGAGTCTGTTTCAAACTATGTCGGCTTCTTGATGTTTGCAACCTTCCAGGTTATTCCGGTTTTAGAGAGATGGCACCTGGGTCTTCTATTTCGTTGTCAGGTAACATTTCAGTAGGTATGTATCCCTTGCTAGCCTCAAACTTGTAATTCTCCTGCCTCAGCTTTTCAAGAGATTATCATCATAAGCTGCCATCCTCAGCTAACTCCTAGACTATTATGGACACATAGAGAGTGGTAGCTCTTCATCACAAAGCTTCCCATTGTCTGCAGAGACCTAATCCAGGCTCATGAAGCCGAGAGAAGAGCTCTTACTGGGATGAAATCTGTCATCCCAACAAAAACAAAACCATAAAGCAAAAAAATTAAATAAATAAACAGAAAAACAACCAAAGAAACAAGAAAAATACTTCTCATTATTGTCTATGAATCCTTTTGATCAGTGTCTGTGTGCACCCACGTACCATAGTGCACACTTGCAGGTCAGAGGACAACCTGTGGAATCCATTTCCTCCTTCCACCTTTATGTAGGTTCAAGGAATCATACTCAGGTCACCAGGCTTGCATCATTGGGTACCAAATGCACTGGGCACCTTGCTCACGCCTGATTTTGACATGAATGTCTAAATATCCCTCGTGTATTTGTGGCTAAATCTGGATGGTGTGTTTTTGTGACAAGAACTCAGACTGATGGATTTCCGTCAGTGTAATAAAGTTGCTGACCTTCAAAAGGCTTCTTGATTCTGTGAAGGTTTCTCTGTGTAGTTCAGGTTAACCTTGATCTGCTGACCTTTTGATTGGAAAATATTTGGTATTTCCCGAGAAGGGTTATAGGCAAGCATGCTAATGTGTCTTCTAATGAATGGGAACCTAAAACCATCTGATTCAGTAACTGAATGAAAGTCCACCTTCCAGGAATAGGGAGAGTTGTCTTTCTGGGAACCCCGAGAACAAGTGCCATTTCCAGATTTGGGCTTCTGTTATGGAACCTGCCAAACAGGTCATTTGCTTTGTGGTAGAAGCTCCATGTAGGTAAGCTGGCTAAGTTATTGGCAAATAGTTGTTTGTTTGTTTTGGTTTTTTGAAACAAGATGTTGCTGTATAGCCTCTGCTGGCCTCGAATTCATGGCAATTCTCCTGCCTCAGCCCACCTAGTTGCTGCAATTGTAAGCATGTGTCACCATGCCTAATAGTTACCTTATTGTTTGAATTTTTTATTTTATTTTTTATTCTTCTGTTCCCTAGATCAAGAAATGCCAAAGGTGGCTACACTTGCTTTTTATTCAAGCCAAGACCACCTGCCCAGGGATGGCATCTCCTAAAGGGGCTGGACCCTTGCTTCGGTCATTTAATTAAGAAAATGTTCCTCCTCAGACTTGTCCACAGGCTCCTCTTCCCAGACGACACTGCTTGTGTCAAGCTGACAAAACACTAACTAGGACCCTTGCATCCCTTCACTGAGCAGAAGTATAGAAATTCCTGAACCTGGCACAAGGTCAGATGCTGGGATGTCTGATTGAACAGTCCTTCCAGTTTCCTGTCCCCTCTTTTGCTTATATACCTCAGTGTGGCTCTAGGTTTCTGATCTATAGTTATTCCTCTGAAGAATTTTTGCTCAGATAATAATATGAAGTCATCTAGACGCTATTACCTTGAATACTTTAATCCAGCAATTAATCGGTTAATGTTGTTATTATTATTATTATTATGTGTATGGGTGTTTTGCCTTTCATCGTGTGCATGCAGTGCCTGTAGAGGTCAAAGGGAGCATTAGATCTGCTGGAACTGAAGTGAGCCATTATGTGGGACCTGAGAATTGAATATAGGTCCCCTGGAAGAGCATCCAGTGCTCTTATCTGCTGAGCCAACTCTGTAGTTTATGAGTTAATTTTTCATTCATCTTAATATAAAATCTGAAGCCTTTTTTATATAATTACCCAGATATCAACAACACAGATTGTTGTGCCTCACATCAACCCAAGTTTTCTAATTGTAGGTCTGAAGTAGGGTTTTTTTTTTGTTTTGTTTTGTTTTTTTTTTTTTTTTTTTTTTTTTTTGTTTTTTGAGACAGGGTTTCTCTGTGTACCTTTGGTGCCTGTCCTGGAACTCACTCTAGACCAGGCTGGCCTTGAATTCACAGAGATCGCTTGCCTCTGCCTCCCGAGTGCTGGGATTTTTATCAAGCTTCTTTCATGACATTGAGCTCTGCAAACCATGGGCAGCACTTTAAAAACCTGCTGTTTGTGTCCCTCTCCTCTCACCCATCTCTGAGGCCTCACATGTTCTCGCGTTTATTTCTTATGCTTCTCCATTCCCTTCGCTTCCTCTAGTCCATATCTTCTGCATCTTTCTTCAAAACTTAAATAACTCCCATGATGACTGAACTGGCTAGCATGTCACATGTGGACAAGAATAATAAATAATTCACTGTCTGGGTGGATATTCATCCTCGAAACCAAACCATTCCACCAAAGGTGAAAAGTCCTCAGTAACTTTCTGGGATTACTTCTCCTTCCTATCCCCACGTCACTGCTCCATGTTGGCAGAGCATTTTGCCCAATATATCCACTTATTTAAACAGCAAGCTCCTAGAGAGTCGACAACTTGTTATTGACACCCAAGCTTCCTACGCCTATGACATGAATCTAAGACTAGGAGCGTTCGATGTGTTAAATATGTGCTGGAGTGACCTGTTGGAAACAAACAGGCTGTTTATTATTTTGGTTTTTTAAGACAGGATTTCTTTGTGTAGCCTTAGCTGTCCTGGAACTCCATAGACCAGGCTGGCCTTAAGCTCTGCCTCTGTCTCCTGAGTGCTGGGATTAAAGGTGCATGCTACCAAAACCCAATGCTATTTTTATACTTGATTTGCTTTGTTTTTAGATAGATCTTTGTTGCTGTTGCTTAGACCAGCCTGAAACTCAATGTGTAGCCCAGGTTCCCAAGTGCTTTGACTATTGCCACAAGCCATCATAACTGACTTAAATTGGCTTATTAACACATGCTTACTTCAGGATGATTTGGTGGGTCTTGCTTATTACTACTGCCATGGTGCCTGGCATGTGATAGGTTCTCAACTCATTGGAAATGAACCTGAAAATTGTCCTTAATAAACAACTAGTGAAAAAAGAGGCCAAGAATTTTAAAGCGTGGGAAGAAGTTTATGGGGATATTTGGAGGGAGGGAAAGGGGAGAGATGTTGTGATTAAATAATAATTCCCCCAAATAAATAAATGAGATGTCTATAATGTTGCTCTGTGTCTGATGGGGACAATTTGGCCCTATTACTATATTGTTGTTTTTAATGCTAAGTTAGGGGAGACATGACTGGTCCATACTTCTTTTTAGAGGAAGTATTTGGCCTTACTGATCATGGCCTTAGGAAACGAGGTTAAGGTTTGTTATCCACCTTATACATTAGTTTGCCGTTTTATGTCAAGAAGATCCTTATAAGGAACAGGTGAGGTCTCCTTCATTTCCAGGCAGAATCTTTGGAGACTAGCCTGAAAACTGATGTCTGATTTGTGATTGACTTGGAGTTCTGGGGCTGTTTAGAGATAAAGGAGAGAGGTTTAGTCAGGTTTTTCACTATTTAGCTTAGGCTGACCTGGAACCTCCCTCTGCCTTGCGTGTACCAACCAGTATTAAAATCATGCTACACCACTCATGCCTGGAGCTGTTTTTTTAAAGATTTTGTTTGGGCAGGCGTGCATTCATATCAAGCTGCTCACGACTGCTTGTAACTCCAGCTCTAGGAAATATAGAACTCTTTCCTGATCTCCCCTGCACATACATGTACAATCGTGCAAATGTATATACACTTAGGCACAAGCCCATATGAGGTGTGTGTGAATTCCTTTTCTCTTTAGCTGAGCATTGTGGTTGGCAGATACCCATTATCTCAGCACTGGGAAGGTTAGATGGGATCATACTAGAGGCTATCCAGTGAAACCTTATCTTTGAAAAAAAGGCAGCTGTTTCAACAAGTGTGCGCTTTCCCAGAGTAATACTTAATTTTTTTTAAAACAGGGACATATTTGTTTGTTTATATTTGGTCTTGAAAATTCTTGAAAATATGCCTGTGATAGGAAAATGAGTACAAGATTAAAAACCTTATCGAGGGAAGGTAGAGCTAACTTCCACATTTTTGGCATACATTAAAATTATATGGCGCATAATGAAAATTCTGAATCAGTTGGTATAAAGTCGTACACCGAAGTTTGCATTTTTTAGTTGATTCCACTTTAAAATGCCACAGTTGGAACACACTGCGCTAGGTAGAGCTTTTTATTTGTTTTGTTGTTTTCTTTTGAGATAGGGTTTCTGGAATCCAGTTTCTCTGTAGTTTTGGAGCCTGTCCTGGAACTTGGAGACCAGACTGGCCTCACCCGACCAGACAGTGAATTGAAAATGTCTCAGTTGGTAGACATTTCAATCACAAGGACCTGAGTTTGAGCACCAGCATCCATGTAAAAGGTGGCCAGTGTTTAATAATGCCAACACTGGAGAGGTAGAGACAAAAGAATCCTGGCCTGCTAATCCAGCAAGTTCTTGCCAACAAGAGACCCTGTCTCTAAAAACAAGGTGGATGGCACCTTTTGAAATAAAATATTCCAAATTGTTCTCTAGCCTCTCTTGCCTCTCTCTTCTTTTTCCTAACCCCTAATTTAGAAGTAACAGACTGTTTTGAAGTGTGGCCTCAGAGCAGCTTGTTCTTAGGTTAGCCCTTGTACTGCATAGCCAATACTCAGTGAGCTCTTCTCTGCTCTGGGACACTTGTCACTGGGCCTCTTCCATTACATTTCCTTAGTAAGGCCACCAAATCTAGTTCTACCTCAGAAAAGGATTTTGAGGGGACTGAGAGGTGGCTCAGCAGATTACTGCACAGGCGCTATTTCAGCTCCATCCCCAGAATTTGAGTAATGTAGAGGGAGTGTAACCAATTCTACATTGTCTTCTGTCCTTCACTCTTGTGCCGCGGCATTTGTACATCCACACGCAAGTACCGTACATACAGTAAATCTAAATTAAAATTTTAGGAAGGACTAAAAAAGCCTTTTGCATCAATTCTGTTCTTGTTGCTAACCTCCAGGTCTCTATTTAACTTCTCTCTTGTCTTGCTATAGGCTCTTAGTTCTTTTTTTTCCCCTTCCTAGAGTGTCCATAACAGTGTACCAGAAGGGATGGGGAGGGGGACCTGGACATGTCACTGCTTGCTTCTTTAAAAACTCTTGGTTTATTTGTTTGGATTTTTTGTTTTTCAAGACAGGGCTTCTCTGAGTGTCTCTGGCTGTCCGGAGTTCTGTAGACCAAGCTGACCTTGAACTCACAGGGATCCTCCTGCCTCTGCCTCCCTGAGTGCTAGAATTAAAGGCCTATGCCACCACCACCCAGCTTTATCTATAGGTTTAATGTTATAACAAAATTTCTTTTGTGTTCTGTAGGATAAGGATGGATATGCATATATGTATGTGTGAACATCTTTATCTCATCGTCTCTAGCCACTTAAAAGCTGGGATTGCAGACCTATGCTAACATGCACAGCATACGGAGGAGGTTGTTATTTTTCTTAAAAAAATTTACTCTTAGCCGGGCGGTGGTGGCGCACGCCTTTAATCCCAGCACTCGGGAGGCAGAGGCAGGCGGATCTCTGTGAGTTCGAGACCAGCCTGGTCTACAGAGCTAGTTCCAGGACAGGCTCCAAAAACCACAGAGAAACCCTGTCTCGAAAAAAAAAAAAAACCAAAACAAAAAAATTTACTCTTGATGTGTGTTTTTGTTTACATACATGTATATATGGATGTCTGCAGCTCAAGTTATAGGTGTTTATAAAGTGCCATGTGTGTTCTGGCAAGTGAATCAGATTCTGTACAATAGCAGAAAGTGCTCTTCTGCTGGGCCAGTCTTCTAGCTTCTACTTTTTGATATATTTTGTAGGTAAATTTTCCATTTCTGGAGTAAAACCTGGCATATATTTAACTATAACTATGAAAGAAAGGAAATAGTTACTAAAGATTGTCTGTTTTTGACTTCTCTTGGAATCAAAACCCAGGATTCTGGTCAACTTTTCTTGAGGAAAAGTTTCAACAGAAGAGCAGGTGCCCGGACTGTCCTTTATTTAATTTTTTTTTTATTTTTATTTTTATTTATTTATTTTGTTTTGTGGTTTTTCGAGACAGGGTTTCTCTGTGGTTTTGGAGCCTGTCCTGGAACTAGCTCTTGTAGACCAGGCTGGTCTCGAACTCACAGATCTGCCTGCCTCTGCCTCCTGGGATTAAAGGCGTGCGCCACCACCGCCCGGCCCGGACTGTCCTTTGATGAGTGCTGTCAGTTTGATAAAGTCAGTGATCCTTTTTATGACCGCACAACACAGATGGGCTTGGTGGCACAGCTATTTGTGACACTGAGGCGAGGGGATTCCAAGTTCAAGGCCTGCCCAAATAACTTAATGAAATTTTAGCTGAAAAAATTAAGTCTGGACAAGTGAAGTTGTGAATGACTTTAATCTTAGTACTCAGAGGCAGGTGTATCTCCATAATGAGAAGCCGAGTGTGCTCTAGACTAGACGTATCTGAGGTGTTAGAAAGGAAAAAGGTAGCTGACCAAAGAGGACAATAAGAGTGTGGAAGGGGGGGGGGATGGAGAGATGGCTCAGAGGTTAAGAGCACTGATTGCTCTTCCAGAGGTCCTGAGTTCAATTCCCAGCAACCACATGGTGGCTCACAACCATCTATAATGAGATCCGGTTCCCTCTTCTGGCATACAAACATACATGGAAGGAATGTTGTATACATAATAAATAAATAAATCTTAAAAAAAAAATCCAATCTGCTAAAAAAAAAAAGAGAGTGTGGAAGGGGTGCACTGAAGGCATAGAGCGTGCTTGGACAGTCTTCCTGGAGTGGGAAGTAATAGAGAGGAGGAGCTTTAGACCACAGGGTTGGAGCCCTTTGGATCTGCTGTTAAAGGCCTACAGAAGGCATTTGTTTTGAGGTTCTGTTTGCTTGCTTTTCAAAAAAGAAAACAATTAGTGTGCATTATGGTTAAAAAGCCTCAGGTCAGAATAAGGGAGTACAAAAAGTTAAACTTAGTTCTCGCAGGAGATAAGGTCTGCTCCTTCTACTGTTTGCATAGTCACATGAGAGAAAGAATTTATAGACTTGAAAATAAATGTGCTGTACTTGGTGCACAATTTAAAACATTGATTGTCCAGTTTGGTCTTTGGAGGGTAGAGAAGGCGGGGGTGGGGTATCTATCTCATCTTTCTGGCCAAATGCCATTTTTATGTTACAGAGTAATTAGCTTTAGTAAGATCCATAAACATGCCTAGTTACAAGTCATAGATGAAAGACTAAAACCTAGATAGGAGTAATTCTGGGTGGTGCTGGAGAGCTGTCTTGCATGGTAATTAATAGTTAAACCAAAGAATGAAGTAGACCTCGGGGGCTAGGATTAGAGTATAGAGAAAGGAGCCAGATGGAGCCCCGAACAGGGCCTGTAGTCACCAGGTGGATGCAGCCAACAGAGATCGGCACGATCGGCATAGGACCAGGATTGTATATTTCTGGAGCCAAAGGAAAGGAGAAAATAGTCCGTATCAAGGCAGACACACAGGTGGGTTGTCATGAAGCAGTTTTATTGGGATCCTTTTTACATAGGAAAAGGAAGTGAACAGAGGAATAGTGAAGAACCCTCTTGTTTCTTCCCGCTCTCCTTCTGACCCTCTCTTTCTTTCTTGTTTCATGTAGCTAACCCTGGGTAGCCTAAAACCTACTGTCGATCCTTTTTCTGAGTCCTGAGTATTACAGGTGCTCCACCACACACAGTGAAGGAGCGATTGATAGGCACTGAACAGGAGAGGTGGCTGAGTCAGCCCAGATCCCCCGCTTCATTAGTATAGGACAGAAGACAAAAGGGTGAAGATGCTAGCAGACTGATTATAGAATCTGGAGGAAACAAATCTGATGCTCCTGGCTTAGCTTATGGAGGCCTCTCTGCCCTGCCTGAGAACATTTTAAAAGACGCCTTTAATCCCAGCACTCGGGAGGCAGAGGCAGGAGGATCTCTGTGAGTTCGAGACCAGCCTGGTCTACAGAGCGAGTTCCAGGACAGGCTCCAAAACCACAGAGAAACCCTGTCTCGAAAAACCAAAAATAAATAAATAAATAAAAGACTGATGTGGCCTGGCAGTGGTGGCACACACTTTTAATCCCAGCACTCAGGAGGAGAGGCAGGCGGATCTCTGAGTTCAAGGCCAGCCTGGTCTACAGTGCAGCCAAGGCAACACAGAGAAACCATGTGTCAACACTACTCCCCCAAATACAAAGAGCCTGCTGGCAAAGATCTAAATCCTGTATCCCTGACTTAGTAGGAGTGAGTGTTATTAATGCCAAGATGAAGCAGAAAGAGGAATTTCTAACTGCCTTTAGATATTACTTACATAAAGTGGGCTTGAGATGGCCCAGTGATTAAGAACACTTGGGGATCTTACAAAGGCCCCGTCTTAAGTTTCTACCACCTGCATGATTCGTGCTCAGGATCCAACACCCTCTTCTGACCTGAGGCACAAGGTGTTCATGTGGTGCAGATACAAACATAGAGGCAACATGTTTGGACAAATAAATCTAAAAAGTAAAAAAAAAAAAAATGAAAGAAAGAAAAAAGATTTCACTGATGAATGTTCCAATTTGGATTATGTGTTCTAGAAAGGGGAAAGTCTAGGGAGGAATTGCTATCTTAGAGGTTTGGAATCTAAGAAGATAGGAGGGAGACCTGAAAACAGCTACAGTCCAAATCTGTGATCCCAGGAAGCAGGAATTGAAATAGACCCATTTCTTTTTATCTCTGAAAAATACAAAAGTCAAAATCATAATTTAAATCCAGCTCTGATATTTCAAATAAAGCATTTCTTTTATCATGCCTCCCAATATAATACCATAGATAGATGAATCATGTTTTGTTTGTCAAGATAGTTTCCTCTGTTTCAGTGTTCTTGATTTTTTTTAAAAAAAAGTATTTATTTATGTGCTTATTTACTTTTTATTTATCTCTTTATTTGAGACAGGGTTTCTTTGTTGCCCTGACTATCCTGGAACTCAGTCTGTCTTCCAACTCAGATCAGGCTGTCTTCCAACTCAGATTCTGTTTCCTCGCCTGGGATTAAAGGCATGTGCCACCCTGCCCGACTGATTATTTACTTTTATTTTATGTGCATTAAGTATTTTGCTCTGTGTGTGTGTGTGTGTGTGTGTGTGTGTATGAATGTGAATGTGTTAGATTCCCTGGAACTGGAGTTATAGACAATTGTGAGCTGTTGTGTGGGTGCTGGGCATTGAACCAGGATTCTCTGGAAGAGCAGCCAGTGCTCTTAACCACCGAACCATCTTTCCAGCATTGTGTTTTTTGAATTTTTACTTTTATTTGTATGGGTGTTCTTGTGTCCATACCCGTGTACCACATGCATGTTGCTACCTGCAGGAGACAGAAGACTGTGCCTCAGTTCCCATGGGGCTGAAAATTAAACCCAGGCCTACCAACAGAATAGCCAGTATTCTTAATTTCTCAGTTGTCTGTTTAGCCTATTCTCCGATCTCAAACCCTCATGCCTCTGTCTCAGAGTGTTGGTGTTACAGGCATGTTCCACCACACACTGCACTCTACCATAAAACATTTATTTGAGTTGTCCTAATGGAAGACCAATGGGTGATTTGCACTTCACAGTTGTTTACTATGTATGTGTCTGTGTGCATTCTCAAATACCACAGTGCTTCCTGCAGGTCATAACAATTTTTGGAGTTTTTGCTAAGTGGCCCCTAGGGATCTAGTTAGGGTCCTTCAGGCTTCTACTGCTAGCTATCTTGCTGACCTGCATTTCACTTCCGTTTTCCCAGATCTTGTGAATCCCAGATGATAAGATATGAAAGGGTAACTGGAGGGAGCTGTGCCCCAGGGTGACCTGTAGGATTGCTTGAGGAAGGAACAGTCTTCCTCAAGAACAGAGAATAGGCAATGGGTGGGAGCAGACCCCTATATGACAAAGCATCTCTGCTACTCAAAGTATTGTCCTGTGATATGGAAATTGTTTGGGAATGCAGTTTCTGAGGCATCATCCCTGATTTATTGGTCTTTTTTTAAATTGTTGTTATATATATGTATCTATATATTTCTAAATTCAACTTGCTTAGTCTGTATAGTTACTTGTATGTAACAATTTACAGAATAAACATTTCTAAATATTTTTTGAAATTTTATTTATGTATTTTATGTATGAGTGCTCTGACTGCATGTGTACTTGCATGCCAGAAGAGGGTGTCAGATTCCATTATAAATGGTTGTGATCTGCCATGTGGTTGCTGGGAATTGAACTCAGGACCTCTGGAAGATCATCCAGGGCTCTTAACTGCTGAGCCATCTCTCTAGCCTTATGTTTATATTTTCAGGAGTGCAATTTGGTTTTGGGTAACTAATTGTGTTCTTCCCTGGAGAAGAGTATTTTTGTTATTCTTTCTTTTTTTTTTTTTTAAGGTGTATTTATTTAATATGAGTACAGTGTTCTGCTTGCACACTAGAAGAGGGCACCAGATCTCATTACAGATGACTGTGAGCCACCGTGTGGTTGCTGGGAATTGAACTCAGGATCTTTGGAAGAGCAGCCTGTGCTCTTAACCTCTGAGCCATCTCTCCAGCCCTTTTGTTACTCTTTCTTTGTAGTTTTTTGTCTTCAGTTGTTGCTTCATAGTTTTTCCTCCTCTTATTAAATGCCCATGGTGTTGTCCTGTTCCAGTCAGACTTAGGCAGCCATGTTGGTGACTCTTCATGGGAGTCGCTTCTGACATTTCTAGGAGACACAAATCTCCAGCAAATCCCGTCCTTGGTGCTTGCAATCACTCTGCCCTCGGTTCCTGGGCTTTGGGGGGAGGGATTGTGTTGTCGATGTGTCCTTTGAGATCATTTTGTTTTAGACAGGGTCTTACTATGAAACCTTGGCTGACCTAAAACTTGAAGAGATCTGCTTGTCTCTGCCTGCCTCCACCTTTAGAGTGCTGGAATCAAAGGTGTTACCACCACACCTGGCTGGTCTAACTCTTAAGAATCCCTTCTTGTTTAATGATTTAGAAGCCCAGAGTTAGGAATTCTTAAGGAAATAGTTTCAAAGGAAATAAGGAAACACCACGCTGGAGACTTTAGAATGAAGTACAATTTACTGACCATGTAAATAGTCTCTAGTTATAAGATAGCATAGCTTAATTATGGATGCTTTTGAGATCCCGGCTCAGGGGCTGCAGCTCCTAGCCCCACTCTGCAGCCTCTGCTATGCCTTAAACGCTCTCATAATTCCTGCTTTGTTTGGCTGTTTTTATTTATTTATTTTGTTGCATTCCTTTTGTTTGAGATGTTTTTATTTCTTTGTGTCCGTTTCTCTCTATTTGTTGTTTTGTTATGTATACTGGACTGGAACTCTGTGTATCCCAGGCTATCCTTGAACCCCTGTCCTGCCTCCTAAGTACTGGGATACTCGAGTGGGCAACATGCTCAGCCCTTTGTTCTTAAAGACCATATAGATGTCTGCTGTGGCTTCAAGCCTCCACTGCAATGTCTTCTGGGACATAGACCCTCATGTCTCTTACCTCTACTTGAGTACTTCAAATTCTGTGACCTCAGTTACCTGCTGAGTTTAGATATGTATTCAGTCAGCCTTCATGAAATGATCCTAGATATTGCTACCTAGCTGAGCTTAGAGGCCAGCTTTTTTGTGCTCTATCAGGGGGAGCAACAAATGCTGTGAATGCTTAAAAGTTTGGGAGATTTGAAAGATTTTAATCACGTTGTTTTTATTCCCTTTTGTTCTTTTCCTAGTAACAGTCCATGCCTGGTTTCCTGGTTTATACTCTAAGGGTGACAAATACTGGGAGTAGTTTTAGTAAACAAAAGGGTGATCTGTTACCTCACCATCCGGCCAGGCCACATCTGGAACTGAACCAGAATGCTCTCATAGCCTTGAAAAGGAATTCCCACCCCCACCTTCATTCTGCCAGGTCTGCTGAGACTGCTCAGAGCAGGGTGTACCATGTATATGTAGCCATCCTTTTCTAGAACGCTTTGCTCTCTGGCAGAGCCAGCCAATCCACTTCTTCGTTTTAGTCACACTGCTCTAGCCCTGATACTGCCTGGTGCCTTCCGGAGCCTATGCTGCACATTACTGCATGCTTGTCCCTGGGCCCATTTCCTGTTTCTATTCTAGTCTCTGGTGGCTGAGCTATGCTTCCTGCCTGTGTGTCTCACACAGATTCTTGTTGCTGGAACCTTTTGTTTTCTTAAGAACAACCTCAGCTTGAAAAGCAGCTGAACTTTTTAATATGGTGTCTCCTGAGTTGGTCAGACCTAAGAGGACTGATGGGAAGAATACATGTCTTTGACTTGCTTTTCAGTTTGTCCCTAGACTGCTAGAGGAAGCTATAGACCAGAAACTTAACTATGGGGCTCTCTTCCCTACCCACTGGGTGCTCTAGGTTGTTAGTACTGCAGTTCCGTGTTGTGTGCACTGCTGCTTACAAACATGCTTTCTACCATTGAGGAAGACACGCGGTTATCTTCCTAGTGCTATCTTCAGAACAGCCTATAAAGAACATAGGAATGCAAAGCTTGCCTGCCACAGAGTCTTACTATGTAGCCTTGGCTGACCTGGAGTTCCCTATGTAGATAGACAGACTGGCCTCTAATTCAAATAGATCCATCTACACCTGCTTCTGCCTGGGATTAAAAATGCTGGATCTAAAGGCATGTACCAACACACCAGTTCAAGTCTAACCCCCCACCCCCCATATACACATGTACAACCCCCCCAACATACACATACACAGCTCAGCTTAGAATGAGAGAGAGTGCAGGGAGGTTGTAAAAAGAGGAAAAGGAGACAATTCTAGACTGATATATTTAAAGGACTTCCCTCCTACCCCCAAGAAAAGCATTTGCTTAACAGAGTGTACTCTGATTAAATCTGTACTATTTCCTGTGTAACTACTCTTGTGGGGTCACTTCAATACTGAAGCGGAGTGTTTAGTGCTGAGCCCTGTGCTTGGGTATGGTTGTAGAGAAACATTCAATAATGAGGAAAGGATTGAGGGACGTGATCCAGTTTCTTTAAGATTTTCGTTTTTGTTTTAACTTACACAGTTAGGAAAAAGGTGAGATGTGGGCAGAATGAATATTACCCACACTGACAGCCACTGTTGTCCTCCACCTTCCCGCTTCCCACTTTACATATCGAGAAATTAGATCCAGAAAAGATGAAGGGCTAGAGGATAATAAATGTTATTGAGTAAGAGAAAACGTGAGGTTCTCTCACTTCCAATGCATTATTTTTACTGTTGGCGCCAATTCCTGCAAAGAAACAGCAGTGAGATCCTTTAAACGAATAAGTGGACCTCAGAGAGGGTAAGGGAATGAGAGAGAATGCTAAGTATTCAGAAACTGCTTTGAGAACGGAAAGGAGGTGTGGAAGAGACTTAGGGTGGCGTTTCTAGGTAAAGAGCAGAACTGCTTGTAGCTTCTGAATTTAGGTCTGTTCTTTGGGAAGATTTACTCTGGAAGCAATGAGGTGTTCAAACCCAGAGTCTTCTGAATTCCTGAGTCGGCTCACGGATGAGTCTGGCGCCTTTCTGTCACGGGACTGAAGAAGCATTGTACTCCCAGTCCATTTCTGGCGCTTTTATAATGTTCTGCCGAACATACCAACCCAAATCAGAAAGCCAGCCCAGAAATACGTCGTGCCGTTATTTTGTTTATTTGTTATTAAGTAAGGGTACAGGGTAAAAATCAGGTTTCAATAAAAAGAAATCGTGTTGATAGGAAGCAATAAGAAGGTTTGGATTTTTCTGCCACATTGTCTTCTAGAACTTGACAAAGGCTCCCCTGCATTGCTGTCCTGGTTTTAAAGGACACTGAGGTTGGTGACTGCTTTTTCTGCCTTCAGAATCAGGGGTTTGGTGGAGTAGGTGGACTTGTGGAAGTATAAGCCAAATCTACCTAGAAATACCTTCTTTGTAAAGAAACTACCGGGGACTCCTTTAGCTAAGCTTAGAATCTGTCAGATTTAGTCTAGAAGGAAAGACCCTTGGGTGGAGTCATCTTTTTTATTCCTAAGCACTTGCTGTCCATCTGTATGCTGTGTTGAGCCCACACAGTATGTTCTGGTGCTGTCCATCACCTGTGGTTCCGTCTTCCTCACATAGGACCAGCATGGAACTGACAAGTATTGTGACATAATCTTTGATTACCATGAAGTAGAGGCCACCTCCAAGTTGGTAGCGTCCTTCCCATTTGACATTTTCCAAGGATGCTGAGGAACCATGCCTTTTCAGAGGTGGGAACCTAGGGATTGAAGGCTTTTTAAGAATCAGCAGATCTGTCACTGAAGGCCAGGCTTGACATACAAGAGATTCTGAATGTTGTCTACTGAGGTAGGTTAAAGTAATTTCCCAGTAGTTTGGGGACAGGGTAAAAACCAGGTTTCAATAAAAGAAATCGTGTTGATAGGAAGCTTAAGAAGGTTTGGATTTTTCGGCCACATTGTCTTCTAGAATTTGACAAAGGCTCCCCTGCATTGCTGTCCTGGTTTTAAAGGACACTGAGGTTGTTGACTGCTTTTTCTGCTGTCAGAATCTTGTCTGTTCCTCATTACCAGATCTACTAATTGTTCTACCCAGATATTTAGACTCTTATCCTGACTGTGGTAGCGAAGATCTCTGGCTAATATAAATTGGAATTTTACAAACTGGAGACTGTCAGTCCCTAATTCCAATTATGTTCAGCACATTGCTAACTTAGTCTTCCCCAGTTGGCCTTCCTTGCTTTCTGGTTGCTGTGGTTCTGAGGGAAGAGTCAGATGAACCTAAGACAACACCCTCTTCCCTGTAGGACTTCTCATGCTCTCCTTGCTCCTCTCCTTTTCTTCTCGAGCTCCGGGCCAATACTGATGCTGTTGGTGGAGCAGGCTGTGTATGCTTAGCCTTCCTAACAGGTTTGACTTGGAGAACAGCGGTTGCTGGGTCCTTTCCTTTTCTAGCTTTTTTTTTTTTTTTTTTTTTTTTTGGTTTTTCGAGACAGGGTTTCTCTGTGGTTTTGGAGCCTGTCCTGGAACTAGCTCTTGTTAGACCAGGCTGGTCTCGAACTCACAGAGATCCGCCTGCCTCTGCCTCCCGAGTGCTGGGATTAAAGGCGTGAGCCATCACCGCCCGGCCCTTTTCTAGCTTTCTAATGCTCTTGTTTCCCACTGGAATTAGAACACCCTGTTCCGCTAATAGGCACTGACACAATTCAGGCCCAGGTCTGACTATAATCCCTACCCCACCCCCAGTCAGATGTAAGTCTGTTAACTAGTGATTAACTAATGATATAAAAAAACACCATAGATTTTGTTTGGTTTTAGTTTTTCGGGAAAGGTTTTCTCTGTGTAGCCCTGGCTGGCCTTTAACTCACAGAGATCTACCTGAACACCATAGGTGTTTTTGGCCAAGGGGTAGTTACCAAGTTGATAAGATGTTTCTCTCTGGTTCACATGAGAAGCCTTTGAGGGAGACAGGATCCATGTATATAGTGGAGTTTAAATCACCCAGTTTTTAGGTTGGTCCATATAAGAATACCAAGCACTGATTTAAAAGGTTTTCCGGACTGTGGGTCTTTACTTGGAGCAATCTAAAGACTGCCTCCTATGACCAGGGCTCCTCCCTTTTTTCATTTATCTCCTTGGAGATGGTATGTGGAATTTTTCTGGGGATAAGGACAGCTATGGAGAGCATCCTCTCATCTCTCCTTTGCCAGCCCCTTGTGTTGGGTGGGGGTACACATACAGATGTTGAGCAGAAGCATTCAATGTGGTTAAACCTCTAACTGAGAAGGTCTGTGGGAGTGAGATTATTGACCCTTTGTGAAATCAATGGCTGCTGTAGTAGCCATGCTGCTGTTTGAAGGAGCTTCAAGCACAGGAATGTAAACAGCGTAACAGTCTTTCCTAAACCCTTTCTTCGGCTGCACCCTCAGCCTCCATCCTGAGTAAGACCTGCCTTGAGATTTGCTGAGGTGAGTTAGAGACCAGCAGGTCTTTCTTTTGCTGTCCTTACAGTTAGAGTGATGTTTCTTCAGTGATAGCAGCCTTGCCTCCCTCCCAAGAGCCCCTTTCAGGCATCCCTTCCTGATTGCTCTGACTCTAGCAACAGCTTCTCTAAGTCTCAGGGCCGTGTACTTCTCATTCCTCAGATGGGAGAGTCGCTGCTCTGGATGGCAGTACCTGTCCAAACCACATAAAAGGTAGAATAGAACTGGGCAGGGCAGTGAGTTTGAGGACAGCCTGGCCTACAGATTGATTTCCAGGATAGCCAGAGCTGTTACACAGAGAAACAGAGAATCCCTGTCCTGAAAATTCAAAAAAAAGAAAGAATGGAGGTAGAGATGAGATGACCATTAGAGACTGACTGACTCCAGAGGGGAAGATTTTGAGACTATTCATCAGACAGCGTTTAACAAGCATCTTGTCTTTTGCGTGACTCACATTTTCTGGTCGCTAATAATCCAATCCTGCTTGGTTTCTCAGACTCACTGGTGCAGTATAAAAGAAAGGGCTACAGTACAATGTAATCAAATATTAAAAGCTTGGTGGCAGTGGCATACCCCTTTAATCCCAGCACTCAGATCTCTGTGAGTTCAAGGCCAGCCTGGTCTACAAAGCAAGTTCCAGGACGGCTAGAACTGTTACACAGAGAAACCCTGTGTAGGCTGGGGGAATGAAGAACTGGGGTAAAGTAGTTGGAGGTGTAGTTCAATGGTGACACTTGCCTAGCAAGCTCTAGACCTTAGGTTTGCTCCTCAACTCTGAATGTGGATGGGGATGATTAAGAACCTCACCTGTATAGAGAAGATTATGAACCACAAAGTTATCCTATGCTCCTGATTTAAAGTAGATATTGTAAAGCCAAGTGTGACAGTGTACTATCTCCCAGATCTCCTTTAATCCCAGCACTTTAAAGACTGAGGTAGGAAGACTGCCAGTCTGAGCTATATTCAAGAGTTTCTGGCCAGCATCAACTACATAATGAAACTCTTTCTCAAAAGTAACAGAAGAAAATAATAAAATAGATATCTAACAGAATGGCTGGTAGATCTTAGGTATGTAAAACTAGATTTTGTTTCTGAAATTGGGGTTTCTTTGTATTGTTATATTTATTGGCCTTGAACTTGGATGTTCCTCCTTTTCTGTCTCAGGTAGCTAGGGCTGTGAGAGCACACTACTGCATCTAATCTTAACCTTCCCAAGGCAGAAATCGACTGTGATCCAGAGTTGTTGGGTCTATAAGACATTTAAGGCAATTGGCAGCCTCCTTTGTATGGTTTGGTGAGGAAGAAGTGAGTTAACTTGATCATTGTTTAAAGGAATGCTCTTTTGCCCTGTTGGGGAGGGTGGAAGTTAAAGCTTATTTAGTGGCTTTCTTTCGAATATTCAGTAAGGGGCCTTCCCATCTTTTTGCTTGGGAAATAGGGTCCCTAAACAAGTCTCACTTTTTCTATAGTGTGAATGGAGCAAAGTAGGAAAGCTTTTAGTCTAGAAAACAGAAATATCTTTATTTCTCTATCTAAGCTTTATCTTTTTTGGTTGATAATAGGATTAGAACAAAGTTGGTCTAGCAGAGGGCCAGACGAAGAAGAGGCACCCTGTTCTGTGTTTTGATTCATTCTTGGCTTTGTATCCAGTACCAGCTTGCCTGTTCTAGAAGTGCTACCCTTGATTGATAAATGAGGAGCATGGTTTCTTGTTTGTTTTAAGATAGCATCAAAAAAACTTATCTTTTTGAGATAGGGTTTCACTTTGTTAGTTAGATTGGCCTTGAACTCTTAATGCTCCTTCCTGGGTTATAAGCAAGCACCACCTTGCTTAAACCTTTGTGATCTATTAGATTTTTAAGTAAGAATTAATTGTCTAGGTCCTTTTTCCTGAGTTTGTTGAATCTGTTGCTTTCTTCTTTCCTTCTGCCCTGTGAGGGTCGTGTACCCCCCCCCCACACACACACACACACATTTCTTCTGTGTTCTTGAGGATTTCTTCTTATTCTTCAGCTTGGGAGCAGCTTCCTGCTGTGTCTATGAATCTGTGGGACTGGACGGTGGTAGGGGAACTGACAAATTTACAGCATAGATTTGGTTATTTCTCGTTAAGAGTTTAGACTTTTCTAATAAGGATCATTCAGAGTGCTTGTATGGCTGGACAGGGCAGGATTTACCTGGCTTGCTCTCTCCTCTCCATATTGAGTATCAAGGGCATGCAAGTGAGCAGTGTCCTCAGCCCTTAGCTAGTTCTGTTACGTTTTACCTGCCAGTAACGGCACAAAGCTAGGTAAAAGTTCCTCAAAACTAAATAGATGCAAGAACTCCATGAGTATATGATTGCTAGTCTTATCATCCTTGCATAGTTCTGTTGGGAGATCATCTTCCTGTTCTCTTTAACCCTAAACTAGTAGCTAACTGTTTAACCAGGAAGCTGGCTCATGATGGATCTTGTAATTTTTTTCTTTTTCCCTGTGACAACTGAGCCCCCAACTCCACCATGAGGTATGGACTGTGATTTCAGGCACGGTTTTGTTGTGGTGTGAAGAGAAGGTGTCAGCTGCTGAATTTTGTTTGTCAGCAGAGCCTGACAAACCCATGCTGGCACGCTCTAGGGCTGGGCAACCAATCACAGCTGGAACAGTTATCGTCATGGAGTCCCTATGGGCTTCCTCTATCAGGTCACATCCCAAAATAACATTGGGCAGTATTTCAAGTGAAGAAATGAAGGCTTTCGGGGCTGTAGCCAGCCTGGAGTGTGAGATTCTGTGTGAAATAGTTGGACCTACTCCAGCGCTTTTGATCTGCATGGTAGATGAGCAATAAAATTCATGAAACACGTTGGAAACACGTGAGGAAATTCTTCTGGCCTCGCTGCTTCCTTGGAACTGGCAAGGGCACTGAGTGGGCTGATCCTCGCCTCCCATCTCTCAGCAGGATTACACTTGGAGAGGAGCAAACCCAGGGGAAAAGCTTTCTACTAAAGAGGCACTGCTACAGCTTGCTTGGCAACCCCCTCCTCTCCCAAGAAATACTTATTACATGGGTCTTTTTGGTAGCATTTTAAGAACTTGGGGTTCTGCCGGGCGGTGGTGGCACACGCCTTTAATCCCAGCACTCGGGAGGCAGAGGCAGGCAAATCTCTGTGAGTTCGAGACCAGCCTGGTCTACAAGAGCTAGTTCCAGGACAGGCTCCAAAACCACAGAGAAACCCTGTCTCGAAAAAAAAAAACAAAAAAAAAAAAAAACAAAAAAAAACACCTTGGTTCTGAAATGCCAAAGGCAGCCCCTACTGGAGAAAATAGGGACTTAGATTGAGGGTACCATGTCTGTGTGAGCATGTTTGTAGAGACCTGACTTGTTAGGCACACTGGAGGTCTGACTTAACATCCAGATGTCAGCTTTTTGTGAAACAGAACCTGAAAAACTGGCTTCTTTGTAGAGTAGAAAGCAGAGGTGTGTCCCAAGCAATAAAAGGTCATGAGATCAGGGTAGTATCTGTCCCCACAACAGGGCTAGTTTGGGAGACAGCTTTGGGAGACTTAAACCGTTATTTCTAATTAAAAAAAAAAATTGCCATGTGATTAACGCCGGGACTAATAAATATGTTCAACATTTCCTGCTGCTTCGATGTTATATTCGATGTTATATAATGCTGTTTCTTTTCTCTCTCTTTCTCTCATTAGAAAAAATCTAATTTATATGTGTATAGTGGATGTTTGTGAGTGGGGTTTGCCTGTGTTTATGTATGTAGCTGTGTGTGGTGACATTTTATTTGTATTTTAACAAATAAAGCTTCCATGAATATCAGAGAGTAAAACAGCTCCACTGGTCAGCCTTACAGACCAGACAGTGGTAACACGCATCTTTAATCCCAGTAGCCACACTAGTTGCCATAGAAACCCGGTGGTACATGCCTTTAATCCCAGCACTCAGGAGGCATAGGTAGGCCTATCTCTGTGAGATCAAGGCCAGCCTGGTCTACAAGAGCTGGTTCCAGGACAGGCTCCAAAGCAACACAGAGAAACCCTGTCTTAAGAAGAAATTTAAAAAAAGAAAGAAAGAAAATTTCAGACTGAGCCTGGTACAGTGGCATTTACCTGTAGATACAGGCAGGGGATCAGAAATTCAAGGTCACACTTAGTTTGAATCCAACCTGAACTGCACTGTGAGAAGCTGTATCAAGAGAGGGTGGCAGGAGGGAGGAAAGGAGGCTGAGTGAGCCCCAGCCTAGCCCATGAGAAGTTGAGGCCAGAAGGATTGGGAAATGCAAGGTCAGCCTTTGGTACTTAAGGAGTGTGAGGCTAACCTGGGCTATATGAGACCCTCTCAAATAATGAGAAAAAAGAAATGGGGGAGGGGAGGGTGTTGGATCATGACAGGGTGAAACACAAATGCCTTGCAAAGTAACATCTGGTCAGATAGTAGCTGTTGTTAATATTGGCTCTGACTCTTTCGGATTCTTAAATATTCTGCTTAGAATCATTTCAAACCAATGTTCTCTGTGCTGAGCAGTTACCGTTTGACAAAAATATAACAAGTTGTTAGGTTGGTTTTTGACCAATCAAGAGAGATCAAACTAATACTTTCACCTTCCTTGGTACATTCTGTGGTTGGGTATCCTATCTGATGTGGAGCTGTTATTGACAGTAGCTTATTTAGCATTGTTTCTTCAAGGACCTTAAGACATTTTATGAAAACTGACAACACTCTTCAGAATGTGTAGGCTGTTTCTGGGCTCAGTCAGCCAAGGCTGAGCAATTACCTATTAGGTCTGTTATGAACTCTGCTCTCTAAGAGAAGTGTAGCTGAGCTATCTTCTGACCTGTAGCCTTGCTGTGTGTCCTAGACATTTGTCTACTTTCTCAGTTCTTCCTAAAGTCTCTAAGGACATGAACCATCTACTATTGAGGGCAGCCAAAAGATATTCAAGAGGGTCTTAGGCATTATCTGAAATGTGTTTACTGAAATAATGTTTGTATTTTACTTGTATGAATAAAAAACGGCCCAGAAAGAACACTTAATTTTTCAAACCAGATTTCAGGTTTGGAGGCTAGAGAGTGAACTGAGTTGGAAAAGTTTCTACCTGACAGGCATGTACGAAACCCTTTCTCAAAAAAACAGATGAACAATACTAGGCATGGTAGTACACACTCTTTTGTAAAACTGGTGCCAGAAAGGCAAAGACTTTAGATAAGACAAATCCTGAGACTTGCTGGCTAGCCATCTTAGTCTCCTTATTCAGTTCCAGTTCCATTTGAAGACTTTGCTTAAAGAAACTGAGTTGGACTGATGATGGCTAAGAGCACGGACCGCTCTTCTGGATGTCCTGAGTTCAAGTCCCAGCAACCACGTGGTGGCTCACATCACAATCATCTATAATGTGATCTAGTGCCATTGTTGTAGTGTGCAGGCAGAACACTGTATGCATAATATAGTAAATAAAATCTTTAATTAAAAAGAAACAACAAGGTGTATGACACTTGAGAACAGTACCTGGATTGACCACTGGTGTCTACATGTGCAAGTGTACGCACCATATCAAAACACACAAGCAAAATAAATGCATAGGAATAGAACTTGGAAGTCAACTCTCATGGTGCATACCTATACTTGTAGGACGTGGAGGTGAAATTCAAAGATATCATTAGCTATATAGTGAATTCAAGACCAACCTTGGCTACATTAGACCCCCGTCTTAGAAAATAAATAAAATGGGTATTTGATTTTATTATCTTACAGAATATACTAATTTCTTATACCAGTAAGCAAGGAGGTCATCTCAGAAACTACGAGCTTTAAAAGGAGTAAGGACTATAGTGCCTTTGGGAACCAATTGGTCCCTCCAACAGAACATTGAGTTTGTTAATTTGGCAAACTTCTGTCCATCAGGAGTTGGAAATTTAGTGCCAGACCTTCTTGGCATTTAAGAGATTCTCTTTCCCATGTTCCATATCCTTTCTTTTCTACCAATTTCTCTGTTAGAGAGATTTGGATGGAAAGAGTCCTTAGGTAATGGAGATTTACAATAGAGTGAGGGAAGGACTCGAGCTGAGAGCACTGGCTGCTCTTCCAGAAGACCCTGGCGTGATTCCCAGCACCACATAACATCTCAGAGCTGTCTGTAACTCCAGTTAAGGAGATCCGACACCCTCACACAGACACATGCAGACAAAACACCAGTGCACAAAAAATGAAAGGGAAATTATTAGAACAATTGGTAAACAGAACAGTGATTTGAGAGTGGCCCAGTTTCACTGAAAGGGCACTTCCTCTTCCCAGATGTGTTACAAGGTCTTGGTTGGGGCTAGAACAGACCAGAAAACTACAATTTATAGCCCAGTTACCCATTTTTATAAATAGAGGTTTATTGATACACATACACATTTTCAATGTTTGTGGATACTTGTGCTACAATAGCAGAATTAAGATAGGTTGGTTGGCTAGATAGTAGGTAGATGACTGGTTTTTGTTTTGTTTTGAGATAGGGTCTCCTAATTGGCTTGAACTCTCTGTATAGAACAGTCTGGTTGAATTGGGTACCCCCACAGCTCTTGTGTGTGTGTGTGTGTGTGTGTGTGTGTGTTCTTTTGTCTTATGACAGGCTCTTCCTATGTAGTCCAAATTGATCTTAAACTCACTATCAAACTGCCTCAGTCTTAAGTGGTAGACTTACAAATGTGTACCACCTTGTTTAGAAGTATTGATAGTTTGGGTCTACAATGTTCACCAAGTCACAAATGCATTCTTTGTGGTCCTTAATGAAGTTTTCTCTATGCAAACTAGTACTATGACCAGGCATGTAGTGTGTTTGCCCTCCTTTTACTAATTTATATCCTTATGTGTGTGTTTCAGGATCTATCTGGTTCAATAGATGATCTCCCCATGGGGACAGAAGGAGCTCTGAGTCCTGGCGTGAGCACATCAGGGATTTCCAGCAGCCAAGGCGAGCAGAGTAATCCAGCTCAGTCTCCTTTTTCTCCTCATACCTCCCCTCATCTGCCTGGCATCCGAGGCCCCTCCCCGTCCCCTGTTGGCTCTCCTGCCAGTGTCGCTCAGTCTCGCTCAGGACCACTCTCGCCTGCTGCAGTGCCAGGTACCTTTAAGTATTGGTCTTTGGGAAGAAGGAACACTGGCTGGTCTTAGTGATATAAGGGAGCATTGATTCATGTCTGCATGGATTTTCTTAGCATTTGAAAGGGGGAAGTGGGAAAGCTTTGGGTAGATACCTCTTTATAGATGACATAGGAAGTGTTTCCAGCTCCAAATTTACCTCTTAGCTAGAATTAATTTGTAGGCTGAGCCATGGTTCATTTACTTGTGCTTGTTTTGTCTATAATAGGCAACCAGATGCCACCTCGGCCACCCAGTGGCCAATCGGACAGCATCATGCATCCTTCCATGAACCAATCAAGCATTGCCCAAGATCGAGGTGAGAACTTGGCTTAGAATAGGGAGAGGGCTAGCAAGGTCACATAAACCATTGATATTGTGACATGATGTTAACTACAAATACACTAGGCCAAATTCATAACTGTCCCACAGGCTACAAATTGAATGTACCTGGTGCTAAAGCATTTTCTTTACTGCCCTGTGCAGTAACTTTAAGAGACCCATGTTGCAGAATGCTTAGAATAATTCTAGCAGCAAACTGTGAAGTTCCAATGAGCTTGGCCATGTTTGCATCCCCAGCAGTCATTCTGCATGTCTCAGTGCTAACTAGCATTTTGGTAGCTTGCCTAATTTAGTAAGTGTTTTCTGAAGACTCAGCATTAACGTCTTTATTCATTGGATCATTTACATTGTTTGTTTGTTTGGTCAGTGCTCTTTTTCAGCATGAAAGTTGATATGGGGCGGAGGTGGCACACGCGTTTATTCCCAGCACTGGGGAGGCAGAGGCTGACAGATCTCTGAGATTAAGGCCAGCCTGGTGTACTGCCTGAGTCCCAGGACAGTTGGGGCTACACAGAGAAAACCTGTTCTAAGAAAAATTTTGATATGTCTACCCTCTGTAAATGGCATATCACTTTAAAAGTACCTGAAGGGGTAAATGACAGTAGCAGATTCAATGCCAAAAAAACATCTCAGCAAAATGAGGAAAGTATTTATTTCCACTGTAGTGAGCAGATAATTACATGGATACTTTTCCACAAATAGGTTATATGCAGAGGAACCCTCAGATGCCCCAGTACACTTCCCCTCAGCCCGGCTCAGCCTTATCTCCACGTCAGCCTTCTGGAGGACAGATGCACACAGGCATGGGCTCCTACCAGCAGAACTCCATGGGGAGCTATGGCCCCCAGGGGAGTCAGTATGGGCCACAAGGTAAATGGGCTACCAAGTGAAGGAGACAGAGGTGAGAGGAGAAAACAGCCACTATGGTAACAGCTGGGGTCCTCCTGGCTTACTTACCCAGCTTAGTCCCTGAAGTAGAGCAAGACAAGGTTCCATCTTGTCTTCACTTATTCTGTCACCTTGAAAAAGTCTTTGAATTTCTGGGCCAACACGATGACTTATCAGGTAAAAGCACTGTGCTGTGAATCTGTGTGCATTCATAGGCACAAACATACACACAAATAAATAAAATGTTTTGGGGGGGCAAAAAGAATATATAGATAAAAAAAATTCTATTGTAATCTGAAAGGCCTGAATAGTGATAGAGCCAGCCATTAACTGTGCTGGACAGTCATGCTGGAGTGTGGCTCAATAATATAACACTTAACTAGTTTGCTCAAAGCCCTGCAATTAATCTGCAATAAACCCCACTCCCAAATTTGGGAGCAGGACAACAGACACATCCTCACATGCTCTTGGCCTCCCCTTTATTACTTTTTGTTTTTAAACCATAGAGCTGTTCATTTCCTGACCAAAATATTGATTGATTCTCATTTTTGGAGTTTCAGATTTGATAAGTACTAGGGCTCACTAACCAAGACTTCTGTCCTCTTTCCCTCCCTCTCAGGAGGCTACCCCAGGCAGCCTAACTATAATGCATTGCCCAATGCCAACTACCCCAATGCAGGCATGGCTGGAAGTATGAACCCTATGGGTGCTGGAGGTCAAATGCACGGGCAGCCTGGAATCCCACCTTACGGCACACTTCCTCCAGGGAGAATGACTCATGCATCAATGGGCAACAGGCCTTATGGCCCTAATATGGCCAACATGCCACCTCAGGTTGGGTCAGGGATGTGTCCCCCACCAGGGGGAATGAACCGGAAAACTCAAGAATCTGCTGTTGCCATGCATGTTGCTGCCAACTCTATCCAAAACAGGTAATACTTGGGAAGTGAGGGGATGTTCATGTACACATTTGGTCCTAGAGCAGAACATTGTATGTATGCATGTACAGATTCATGTACGTACATTTTATTGAGATCTTCAGAGTACTCTTTTCTTACAGTTTAAACAGAGACACACATGTGCACACACGCACATACTTACTAAGGATCTTGGAATAAAAATTGATATGGCACAGTATATGCCTAGAACTTATATCTATAGTCCTAACTACTTGGAGTCTGGGCAAGAAAGGATGATTGGAGAGAGAATGCTGAATTCCAATTTGGGTGCTCAGCATGACAAATAAATGTTGGAATTGAGCGTGTCTTATACGCCTGTGAGTGGAAATGCAGCAATTTTAGAGGTTGCTTACAGGAAGGACTTTACTCTCCAAGGGTTAGAGCCCTTCAGTGTTTGCTATATGGAGCTCAAACCTTCCTTGAACCTTTTGTGAGAAATAGAAGATAAAGAATAACTAGGTGTGGCCTGAGTCTGGTTTGAGAGACTTAGACTTTTCTGCTCTGAGATGATTGTACAACCCTATTTAGCTCATGGCTAAATCTAACCTAACCTTTTGTTGTATTAATTTCCATCGTCTTCCTTAGGCCACCAGGCTACCCGAATATGAATCAAGGAGGCATGATGGGAACTGGACCTCCCTATGGACAGGGGATTAATAGTATGGCTGGCATGATCAACCCTCAGGGACCCCCATATCCTATGGGTGGGACCATGGCCAACAATTCAGCAGGTAAGTATAATTCATTGCTTATCTCCAGAGATTTCTTCAAGAATGATCTTTAAGTTGTAACAAAATCTGTTGGACTTGAATGTCTTTCTTTTTTCCAGGAATGGCAGCCAGCCCAGAGATGATGGGCCTTGGGGATGTTAAGTTAACTCCAGCCACAAAAATGAACAATAAGGCAGATGGGACACCCAAAACTGAATCCAAATCTAAGGTAATAATTTTTGTCTTCAGTCCTTTCAGCTTTATATCTTACCTTCTTCACCGAATGATAAGAAGGAAAAATGAAAGAGAATGACAAGAAAATTTCCCCAAGCATAAATAGTTCTAGAATAATCTCTCATACAGTTGTTTGAGGTTACCTATAGGATCTCTGTGTAAGTAGCAGCATACTGTTTATATCACATTATAGAGAAAGCACCAGACTCCACAGTATGGCATGTTCTCGTTGATGCCTAGCCTCCTCTGTTTATCCACTGATGTTAATGTGTGATGTAGGCAACTGGCTGCCCTTCTCTCCTAGACTTCCTAGACCCAGAGCAGCAAAAATGGTGGGGATTTCAGTTCTTGACCACCTTGTAGGTTGGA
This sequence comes from Microtus pennsylvanicus, assembly GCF_037038515.1. Taxonomy (NCBI): domain Eukaryota; kingdom Metazoa; phylum Chordata; class Mammalia; order Rodentia; family Cricetidae; genus Microtus; species Microtus pennsylvanicus. Next base: position 65,185,206 of record NC_134591.1, on the reverse strand, counting down.
TCTAGGTGTGCTATTAGGATTTGCATGTGTGTGCTCATGTGTGTGTATGTGCAAATGCCTATGGATGCCAGAAGAGGATCTATTTGATCCCGTGGAGCTGGAGTTACAGGGACTTGTGAGCCATCTAATTTCGAACCAGACTCCAGTCCTCTAAAAACAACAATCATGCTTAAACTGGTGAGGTCCTGCCTTGTTCATCTGTTTCGTTGGTGCATCAATTGAGACAGGGTCTCACTATGTAGCTCTGGCTGTCCTGGACCTCACTGTGTAGAGTTCCGGGATTAAACGCATGTACCACCGTTCCTAGTACTTGATTATTTTTAAAAAAGAAAACAATTTGGGTGGGAGGATTGGCCCATATCCAGCATGCAGGAAGCAGAGGCAGGTGGATTTCTGAATTCAGGCCAGACTGTTCTACAGAGAGAGTTCAGGATAGCCAGACTTGGCTCAACATCATCATCATCATAAAAAAGAATATAATTAGGGAGTTAGAGAGATTGCTTAGTGATCAGAGCACTGGCTGTTCTTCCAGAGGATAAGGTCAAAAATTCCCAGCCACACACATTTCAACTCCAATTCCAGGGGATTGACCCAATGCCTTCTTCCAGCCTTACAAGAACTAGACACATGTAGTGCACAGACATATCTATAGACAAAATAGCCACTGGGATGATGTAATTTTTAAATTTTAAAAAAGTTTCAAATAAAAAGTCACATGCCCAAATTAACCAAACCCATCTTAGTGAACTTTTGTACATCTAGAATAGCCATAAAAGAACCAGTAACTTCTGAAGAGACCAAAGCAGGAGGATTCCACAGCCAGCCTGGGCTCTTAGAAGACTTGCTCTCTCAAAGGGAGAGGGGCAGAGAAGGGTTCTGATGCCCTTCGTGTGCATAGGCTTTGGCTTTGATGAGTCTCTGATTTTGACCCGCCCCTCCAGAAATCCAGCTCTTCTACTACAACCAATGAGAAGATTACCAAGTTGTATGAGCTGGGTGGTGAGCCAGAGAGGAAGATGTGGGTGGACCGCTACCTGGCCTTCACAGAGGAAAAGGCCATGGGTATGACTAACCTGCCTGCTGTGGGTAGGAAACCTCTGGACCTCTATCGCCTCTATGTGTCTGTGAAGGAGATTGGTGGATTGACTCAGGTAAGTACCAGACAGACAGTTGGCTTCTGAAAGCATCATGCATCTTACAGGGATAGTGCTCTTGACACTTCAAACATGTGACCTTAACCATGTCTGTAAATCATATGGTAAAACAGGGACACTGTGTCTTGCCAAAATGTTAGAAATAATGAGAAGAAAGCTTTAGCAAGGCTCGCACTGAGTCATTTGGTCTGTAAGTTGGTACGCCAGCCAGATTCCTTGACCCTTTGAATTCAAGAAACATCTCAGAGGTAGAATTTCTAAGTAGTTATAGAGGAAGAAGCAGAATGGTGGAAAATTATGTGTCAAGTTATTTTATACTGTGACTTCAGAGACTGGGTCAGTCCTTGCTCCAAATGCCCTTGTATGCTTTGCCGTTTTGTTTGCATTTGCTGGAAGGCTCACTGGTGAGGCTATGCTGACTGATAGTGTAGCCTTTCAGGATTTTCTTCTGTGAAGTTTTCTTTATTATCCAGACCCGAAACTCCTGGGTGTGGGGTGGGAGAGCCTGACAGGGAGAGACTTATTCCAAACCTAAATCAGAAAAGGAAAACAGCTGTCACCAGCAGAAAAGAAAGTGACTGGAACGAAGCCAGCTAGCAGTCCATTATGATTCCCCCTCGCCACTACGGAATACAAAACAAAACAGGGCACATGCTAACTGCCATAAACTGGCGTGGGAAGCAAAGCCACTTAGGGCTGCTGAGGTGACCCTGGGACATTCCTACTTCTCACTCTAGTTGGGTACTTGTATAGCTTGTGGCAAAGCAGATTGGTGCTTAATACCTTTGCCTTACTTCTGGTGGTTGGGCCCCTGAACTCACTGAACACAGGAAGAGGTGTTGAAGGAATCTCTGAGCCCGTGCTTGTCTTCCAGTTTGAAAAGGAAATCTAGTTGCTTTTGTATTCTAAAGACAGAACTTATCTATAAGTGAAGATGCTGAGAACGGCAAGACTGAGCTCTGAGCTTGGCTGACCCATTAATGTGAAGGGGCCATCCCAGTAGATGGGGCAGGTGGCATGGGAGTTTGGGAGAAAAGCAGAATTACACAGACCATTGCTGACTGTAAAGACAGCCTTGGTGCCACAATCATCATCACCACCTTAGATGTTCTTCATGGTCACCTCCCTTCAGTGTAGGGGCTCTCTCTGATTCCCAGGTCACCCGTATCACAATCCAATGATCTTTCTTTGGACCAGTACTGCAATGTCAGTGTTCTCAGCACTAGAGGGATAAGTTTCCAATGGTGTTTAAGAATACACAGTGGAACTGGGCATGGTGGTGCACACCTTTAATCCCATCAGAAGCAGCAGATCTGAGTTTGAGGCCAGCTTGGCCTATAGAGCAAGTTCCAGGACTGGCTCCATAGCTACTGAGAAACCCTGTCTCAAAAAAAAAAAAAAAAAAAAAGACTACACAATAGAAACCTGCCCAGCTAGCACAGGCTATATTAGAAGGAGCCTTTAGAAATGGTCTTGGTCAGTGTGCCCTGAGGCTGAAAGAAAGGAGAAAAAACTGTGGACCCAGTGCTCTTCAGTCGTTACCTCACACTGGAGGATGGCAATCTTGTGAGTCCTTAGCTTAACTAAGTCAGCCTATCAGACGCCGAGGGTTGGAGCATAAAGACCAAATGCTGGATTCTATTCCAGTATTCCAGTATCTGCAATTACTTAGAACTTTTTAGTTTCTTGCAGCAACCAGTTTGGTCTTGTAGCTTGAAGGCTGGAAGGCCAGGTCAAGTATATTTTTGACTCTTCTGGTTGGTATTAAAGGTCAACAAGAACAAAAAATGGCGAGAACTTGCAACCAACCTCAATGTGGGTACATCAAGCAGTGCAGCCAGCTCCTTGAAGAAGCAGTATATCCAGTGTCTCTATGCCTTTGAGTGCAAGATTGAGCGGGGAGAAGACCCTCCCCCAGACATTTTTGCAGCTGCTGATTCCAAGAAATCCCAGCCCAAGATCCAGCCTCCTTCTCCTGGTAAGAGTGGGTGAGCAAGGGTTTGCCAGTCTTGAGGCTCTGGAACTTTAAGAGCCTACAGGGTTCCTTAAGTAGTGGTGCTTCCCTCCCTCCCTTCAGGGAGCAGAACAGATGCCAGAGATGTGTGTTTTACCCATCCACGTGGCTTAGCAGGTTGGCAGACTAAAGAGCAACAGTGGTGACTCCCTTGGGAGGTGCTGTGCTGCAGTCTTAAGTTTTCACTTTCTAATTTTCCTGTTGTACACCTGGCATCTTGCCAAATGTTTGTAAACTAGTGAGTGGGAGGGACACCCGAGGAGTGAGGGAAAACTGACAAATAGCAGTGTGCTTGGGCCATCTGGGAGCGTTGGCCTGCTGATGTCAGCGCCTTAGAATGCCGTTCAGACTAGAGCCCTAAATTCCCCAGAGAGCTAAGATGGTAATGAATGGAAGGAGGGGTAGGAAGGGAATATGAATGGAACTTTTTGATGATAGGGGTGCTTCTGCTTACCCTCCTTTCTCAGAGGAGGCTGGGGCCTAGGCTAGCTTGGGCCTTAGAAGGTGGGAGCAAACACATGTTCCCTGTTGTGGACCTCAGAGAGTGGTGCGGTGCTGAAGTGATTCATCTGCTGGGGGGAGGGGGACCTTGGCCATGGGTGCCCAATGCTGGGAAGCTGTGACCCGTGGAAGCACTGCTAACTGGGGATTCTGTGCTCATGTCTTTAAAGGAACATTGGAACCTGAGTATGACATTGTGCTGAGTGCTTAATAGAAACATTTAGGCTCTGGCTGGGTGGTAGTAGCGCATACCTTTAATCCCAGCGTTCAGGAGGCAAAGGCAGGCAGATCTCTGTGAGTTTGAGGCCAGCCTGGTCTACAAGAGCTAGTTCCAGGACAGGCTCCAAAGCCACAGAGAAACCCCATCTTGAAAGACCAAAAAAGAAAAGAAAAAAACATTTAGGCTCTGGCCATGTGACTCCTGCACCCTGGGTTTTACTTTCTGTTTCACCATCATCATGGTATTTATAATATCAGATAAGTTCTTTGGAGAATAAAGCAAGGCAGACAGGAAATACCTGTAACTTAATGACCTGGCATGGTGAAATATGTCCACATCCTCTTTCATTTCTAAGCTATAAATGCAACCAAACATAAAATAGTAAGGTGACACAATGTCAACCCAGCACTCTGGAGGCTGATAAAAAGTTCATCCACCCTGGGCTACACAGTATGAGATCCTGTCTCAAAAGAAATCAGATAGACTCATACATATATACATGCGCACACCCCAGATTTTACAGCATTCATTTTTTGGTGAGAGTTAAATATGTTTCTGGCAAGTAAGCTGCTCACTCTGCATCTCTGTCCACAGCGGGATCAGGATCTATGCAGGGGCCACAAACTCCTCAGTCAACCAGCAGTTCTATGGCAGAAGGAGGAGACCTGAAGCCTCCAACTCCAGCATCTACACCACATAGTCAGATTCCCCCCTTACCAGGCATGAGGTAAGGCCCGTGAGCAGTGCAGCTCGGAGTGTGTCTGGGTGGAACGTGTAGTCCAAGGACGGTTCCTGCCTTAACCTGCCCAGCAGTGACTCCTGTCTCTTGACTTAGATGAGGGATTGGTCTACTGGGCGTTTCATTTTTCTTACTCTGCAGCAGGAGCAACTCAGTTGGAATCCAGGATGCCTTTCCTGATGGAAGTGACCCCACATTCCAGAAGCGGAATTCCATGACTCCAAACCCTGGGTACCAGCCCAGTATGAATACCTCTGACATGATGGGGCGCATGTCCTATGAGCCAAATAAGGATCCTTATGGCAGCATGAGGAAAGGTGACTGACTGCTAGGTGTTGTTGGCTTATGTTTGTGCAGATGGGAGCTTGAGTGGCTTGGTGTTGTTACTGAGGAAGTTTCTGAGATTTTTCTATGTATCTCCTGACCATATCCTTTCCTTCCTCCCTGCCTGCCTTCCTCTCTTTCTTTTCTGGTGTGATGCTAGGATCAAACCTAGGGAATCACATATACTAAGCAAGCATTTTCCCACCGAACTACATCCTAAACCACCTGATTCCATTTTGGTTTTTTTTTTTTTTTTTTAAGACCTTTCTCTTCTTTTGCTTTCCCTAGCCACTCTAGAGGCTTTTGTATTTCTCCATTGAGGCTGTCAGAAAAGCAATAGGAGCCGGGCAGTGGTGGCGCACACCTTTAATCCCAGCATTCGGGAGGCAGAGGCAGGCAGATCTCTGTGAGTTCGAGACCAGCCTGGTCTACAAGAGCTAGTTCCAGGACAGGCTCCAAAGCCACAGAGAAACCCTGTCTCGGAAAAAGAAAAGCAATAGGAAGGAAACCATGTTTTGTAGAGAGCCTGGAACTTTGGGACAGGCCTATATAGCTTGCCTAGCCTACCAACCTGCCAGTTTTCTCATTGCCTTCGTTTCTACACTCAGCCCCAGGAAGTGATCCCTTCATGTCCTCAGGGCAGGGCCCCAACGGCGGGATGGGTGACCCCTACAGCCGTGCTGCTGGCCCTGGGCTGGGAAATGTGGCTATGGGACCACGACAGCACTATCCCTATGGAGGTCCTTACGACAGAGTGAGGTAAGCCACTGCACTTATCCTGCCCTTCGTGCTCCCAAGCTATGGTGTACTTAATTCCCTTCTCCAATTTTGTGTAGGACTGAGCCTGGAATTGGGCCTGAAGGAAATATGGGCACTGGGGCTCCCCAGCCAAATCTCATGCCTTCCACCCCAGACTCGGGGATGTATTCTCCTAGCCGCTATCCCCCGCAGCAGCAACAGCAGCAGCAACGGTGAGTGAATCCTTGTTCCTTTACCCTTGTTGGCTCATGTTTTGTCATTCTCCACCCTAACCCACTTTGTCTTCTGCAGACATGATTCCTATGGCAATCAATTCTCCACCCAAGGCACCCCTTCCAGCAGCCCCTTCCCCAGCCAGCAAACCACAATGTATCAACAGCAGCAACAGGTAAGGAGGGTAACTGGGAATGCAATACCCCACAGGTTCCCCATAAAAGCAGTAAGCAACCAAGTCTATAAAACTCACTTTGCCTACTACCTTGATATTCCTCTTGCCCAACTAGGTTGTTCTACCTAGAGAGTCAGATCTCAGAATCCTCCATGTGTCAAGTCTCTCTTTTCTCTAAAAGGGCTAGAAACAGATTGTATTTTGATTTGAAGTTTTACTTATTTTTCTATTTGGAGAGAGAACCCTAGAAGAGAAAATAGTGGTTGCTCTCAGAAGCAGCTTCAAAAGATAATTTGCAAAGGTGTTTTCTTTTGTTCTCTTGGCATCTGTGTCCTGTCTTTCAAAGGAGCAAAAGAAAAATGTCTAGTGGAAGACATCCATAGCACTTGTAGTTTTTGTGACTGATTACACAGTATTAATTTGCTCTCTTTTCTCTGCCTTAGAATTATAAGAGGCCAATGGATGGCACATATGGCCCTCCTGCCAAGCGGCATGAAGGGGAGATGTACAGTGTGCCATATAGCACTGGGCAAGGGCAGCCTCAACAGCAACAGTTGCCTGCAGCTCAGTCCCAGTCTGCCAGTCAGCAACAAGCTGCCCAGCCTTCCCCTCAACAAGATGTGTACAACCAGTACAGCAATGCCTATCCTGCTACTGCCACCGCTGCTACTGAGCGCCGACCAGCAGGCGGCCCCCAGAACCAATTTCCATTCCAGTTTGGCCGAGACCGGGTCTCTGCACCTCCTGGTTCCAATGCCCAGCAGAACATGCCACCACAAATGATGGGCGGCCCTATACAGGCATCAGCCGAGGTTGCTCAGCAAGGCACCATGTGGCAGGGGCGTAATGACATGACCTACAATTATGCCAACAGACAGAGCACAGGCTCTGGCCCCCAGGGTCCTGCGTATCATGGTGTGAACCGAACAGATGAAATGCTCCACACAGATCAGAGGGCCAACCATGAAGGCCCATGGCCTTCCCATGGCACACGCCAACCTCCATATGGTCCTTCAGCCCCTGTACCCCCCATGACAAGACCCCCTCCATCTAACTACCAGCCCCCACCGAGCATGCAGAATCACATTCCTCAGGTATCCAGCCCCGCTCCCCTTGCCCGGCCAATGGAGAACCGCACCTCTCCTAGCAAATCTCCATTCCTGCACTCTGGCATGAAAATGCAGAAGGCAGGTCCGCCAGTACCTGCATCACACATAGCACCCACCCCTGTGCAGCCCCCTATGATTCGACGGGATATCACCTTCCCACCTGGCTCTGTGGAAGCTACCCAGCCTGTGCTGAAGCAGAGAAGGCGGCTCACAATGAAAGACATTGGTAAGGAGCGCTCCCTGATCTGGTGGCTGAACCTACCACCCTTTCCATCTTCCACATGGTTTCCTCCATCCTGATACTCTGGATATGGTTAAATCAATTAGATTGTTTACTGAAATAAAGGAAAAGAATTTGAAGGGTGGAAGAAATAAGCTGATTTCAGGTTTTTCTTTAGGACTCTGCCACATACTGGTGTCCTGGACAGCTTAGAAGCAATGAAGTCAGAATAGCCTGACTAATGGGACATGCTTGGGGTGCCTCTAGCCAGCCAGGGCTTGGTGGATAGACAACATAGAGGTTTATTTCAGGAACCCCGGAGGCATGGCGGGTAATGATGTCCCTCAAGTCTGGGCTCCTGGCAGAGAGCACGTGGGCGTTAGACACCATTAACATCCTACTATATGATGACAACAGCATTATGACCTTCAACCTCAGTCAGGTGAGTACAGGTTCTGGGCAGGGAGGGGAGGACTTGGACATTGTTGTTGTCCATAATACTAAGTGACTACAAGAACAAAACCAGCCTCAGCTAACACGCTTGTTACTTTGCTGGAAATCTTTGTGTATACTTTGCTTCCCTTTACACTGGACATGGGAACAGTATTAATTTACATGAGTTGTTAGTGTAAGGTTAAGTTCAAAAAGAGTTTTGTTTGGGAGCAAGGTTGTTGTTGGGTTTTATTGTTGCTCCAGCTCTTGTTGAGGTTTTAGCCTACCCAGCTGCGATACTCAACTGGGAGGTTTTTGCTTTTATTTTTTGAGACAGGATTTCTCTGTGTAGCTCTGATTTCCTGGAACTTGTTCTATAGGCCTTGAACTCAAGAGATCTGCCTGCCTCTGCCTCCTCTTAAAAGGTACTATTTACTCCGAGCTGGGGGCAGCCTGGTGCTTGTGGTGCAGACACCAGCACTCAGGAGGCAGGGGGAGGAGGATCTCTGTGAGTTTGAGGGCAGCCTGGTCTACAGAGCGAGTTCCAGGATAGCCAAGGGTGCATAGAGAAACCCTGGCTCAAAAAAAAACAAAAAGAAAGTAATCCAGCAAGATGGAACTTGCCAGTGAAGACTGAGTTCAGTTCCCATGTTAAGGTGTAAAGAGAAAGAACTGACTCCACCAGATCTCCCCTGACCTCCATGTTGCATGCAGTCATACTCCCCTCCACCTGGAATCCTTTTTCCTCCTTCCCTCCCCCCCCCCTTTCCTTCCTTCCTTCCATTTATTGATTTTATCTTGTCTTTTCAAGACAAGGTTTTAAGCATACCACAACCACCCGGCTCTAGAGGATTTTATTTATAGCTTAATTGAAAAGAAATTTAAGATTGGAGACTGTAATTTAGATGGTGAAGTGCTTCCTTAGCATGTGCATGGTCCAGAGATGAACTCCCATTGCCGCATAAATCAGGTGTGGTGGCACACAAATAATACCAGCACTTGGGAGGTGTGCACTTAGGAGATCAGAGGTTCAAAGTCATCTTTGTTTACCTAGATAGTTTGAGGCCAACCTGGGATACATGAGACTCTGTATATTAAAAAAATAATAATAATAACAATGACAGGAAAAAAAGTATGATAGACTACTAGGGATATTTCCAGTCTACCAGAAATAACATTGTGGTATCTGTGTCAGTGTGACCATAGCAGGTTTCCCCCTCCCTCCCATTTATACTCTTATGTAAATGAAGGCATTGCTAGTCTTAGTTTTCTTGCATAAGGTTGAGGAGGGGTGTGTGTGTGTTTGCTTGTATGTGTCTATCACCTATATTTCTGGGGTGTCTGTGTATGTGTCTGCCTGTCTTGTCTGCATGTGTCTGTGTACCACTTATGTCTGGCGTGCACACACGTGTGTGTGTCTGTCAGTGTATCTTGTCTGCATGTATCACCTATATGTCTAGTGCTTATTTAGGCTGCAGTGGTTGTTGAATCTCCTAGAACTAGAATTAGGGATTTTTTTGTTTGGTTTGTTTTTTTGTTTTGTTTTTGTGTGGTTTGAAGCCTGTCCTGGAACTCGCTCAGGCAGGTCTTGAATTCACAAGATCCCCCTGCTTCTCCCTCCCTGAGTGCTGGGATTAAAGGCACATGCCACCATTACCCAGCTAGATTTACAGTTTTTTGTTGGTTAGGTTAGGTTTTTTGTTGTTGTTGTTTTGCTTACTTATTTAGTTGGTTTTATTTTCCAGACAGGGTTTTTCTGTGTTGCTTTGGAGCCTGTCCTGGCACTAGCTCTTGTAGACCAGGCTGGCCTCGAACTCACAGAGATCCGCCTGCCTCTGCCTCCCAAGTTGAGCTATCTCTCCAGCACCCTACACCATATGTGTCCCTACATAGCCCAGACTAGCCTTGAACTGGGCTTACATTTGTGATGCCCTGAAGCTGACCAAAGCATGACTGACTTTTCATTGGATGATATTGCTGTACACAGGAAAGTAAAGAAAGAAATTTTCATTATTTTCAGTATCCCAGAACAACTTTAAAGTTTAGCAGGTTTTTCATCATTTTATACAGCTAACTTCTGGGAAAGGCAGTATTCAAACCAAGGCTTTTTTAATTCTAAAAATCAGGTGGATGAAAGGAATTCAACCAAAAGTGAATCTTACTGAAAATTAGTGGAGACTAAATGAACATCTGTTGACAGTGCGTTCCTTTTCTAGCTTGTGTTGGGAAGGGCTTATCCCAGCATGCTTCGACTTGGGCTCCATATGGCCATGGGGTATAGAGACCACCCTAGATGGGCAGTGGCGGTGATCAGGGACCTGGTAAAAAGCGAACATTCATTCAGAAAGAAGAGATTTCAGAGTGTTGGGTGGTACTGATGTGTGGCTAACAATTCCAGCCTGCTAGGGCAGGCTTATGCGGCCATTGTTTGGGCAGAGGGGAGGCTTTGTGCTCCTTTTGTGAGAAGATGGGTGAGAGAAGTGAAGCCCTACAGTCTGCCCAGGCAGAGGCCTTTATAAAGGGGACAGCTTCACCTCCTAAGTGAGAAATGGTTAGCTTGAAATGAAGACAATTGGATAGAGCTTCGGGACTCTCGGGTCAAAGATTCTTCCCCTGGTTTATTTCCTTTTCTCTGTCTTTCAGCTCCCAGGGTTGCTAGAGCTCCTTGTGGAATATTTCCGTCGATGCCTGATTGAGATCTTTGGCATTTTAAAGGAGTATGAGGTGGGGGACCCAGGACAGAGAACACTATTAGACCCTGGGAGATTCAGCAAGGTGTCTAGTCCAGCCCCCACAGAGGAAGAAGATGAAGAAGAACTCCTAGATCCTAAACTGGAGGAGGAGGAAGAAGTGGTTGAAAATGATGAGGAGATGGCCTTCTTAGGCAAGGATAAGCCAGCTTCAGAGAATAGTGAGGAGAAGCTAGTCAGTAAGTTTGACAAGCTTCCAGTAAAGATTGTGCAGAAGAACGACCCATTTGTGGTGGACTGCTCAGATAAGCTTGGGCGTGTGCAGGAGTTTGACAGTGGCCTGCTGCACTGGCGGATTGGTGGTGGGGATACCACTGAGCATATCCAGACCCACTTTGAGAGCAAGGTAGAGCTGCTGCCTTCCCGGCCTTATGTGCCCTGCCCAACACCCCCTCGGAAACACCTCACAACAGTAGAGGGTTCACAAGGGACAGCAGAGCAGGAGGGCCCCCCGCCTGATGCCCTTCCAGAGAAAAGGATCACAGCCACTATGGATGACATGTTGTCCACCCGGTCTAGCACGTTGACTGATGAGGGAACAAAGAGTGCAGAGGCCACCAAGGAGAGCAGCAAGTTTCCATTTGGCATTAGCCCAGCACAGAGCCACCGGAACATCAAGATTTTAGAGGATGAGCCCCACAGTAAGGATGAGACCCCACTGTGTACCCTTCTGGACTGGCAGGATTCCCTTGCTAAGCGCTGTGTCTGTGTCTCCAATACCATCCGGAGCCTGTCATTTGTGCCAGGCAACGACTTTGAGATGTCCAAACACCCAGGGCTGCTGCTTATCCTAGGCAAGCTGATCCTACTGCACCATAAGCATCCAGAGCGGAAGCAGGCACCACTAACTTACGAGAAGGAGGAGGAACAGGACCAAGGGGTGAGCTGTGACAAGGTGGAGTGGTGGTGGGACTGCTTGGAGATGCTCCGGGAAAACACGCTGGTCACGCTGGCCAACATCTCGGGGCAGCTGGACCTATCCCCTTACCCTGAAAGCATCTGCCTGCCTGTGCTGGACGGACTCCTACATTGGGCAGTTTGCCCTTCAGCTGAAGCCCAGGACCCTTTCTCCACCCTAGGCCCCAATGCCGTCCTTTCTCCACAGAGATTGGTCTTAGAAACCCTCAGCAAGCTCAGCATCCAGGACAACAATGTGGACCTAATCCTGGCCACGCCCCCATTTAGCCGCCTGGAGAAGTTGTATAGTACCATGGTGCGCTTCCTCAGTGACCGAAAGAACCCAGTATGCCGGGAGATGGCCGTGGTACTGCTGGCCAACCTGGCACAGGGGGACAGCCTGGCAGCCCGGGCCATTGCAGTGCAGAAGGGCAGCATCGGCAACCTCCTAGGCTTCCTAGAGGACAGCCTTGCTGCCACACAGTTCCAGCAGAGCCAGGCCAGCCTCCTCCATATGCAGAACCCACCCTTTGAACCAACTAGTGTGGACATGATGCGGCGGGCTGCCCGTGCACTGCTTGCCCTGGCCAAGGTGGACGAGAACCACTCAGAGTTCACTCTGTATGAGTCACGGCTGTTGGACATCTCGGTATCACCATTGATGAACTCATTGGTTTCACAAGTCATTTGTGATGTACTGTTTTTGATTGGCCAGTCATGACAGCCGTGGGACACCTCCCCTCCCTGTGTGTGTGTGAGTGTATGGAGAACTTAGAAACTGACTGTTGCCCTTTATTTATGCAAAACCACCTCAGAATCCAGTTTACCCTGTGCTGTCCAGCTTCTCCCTTGGGAAAGTCTCTCCCCACCCCCACTCCCTAACACCTTTCTGTTCCTCATCCTCACCTGCTTCCCTCAGGACCCCACCCTATTTGAAAAGACAAAGCTCTGCCTACATAGAAGACTTTTTTATTTTAACCAAAGTTACTGTTGTTTACAGTGAGTTTGGGGAAAATGGCTTTCCCGGTTCTTGCATCAACGGGATGCCACATTTCATAACTGTTTTTAATGGCTAAAAAAAGGAAAAAAATACAAAAAAACCCTGAAGGACAAAAGGTGACTGCTGAACTGTGTGGTTTATTGCTGTCCATTCACAATCTCGCAGGAGCCGAGACGTTCGCAGTTGTGAGCAGACCTTGTTCACTGGAGAGGCCTGTGCAGTAGAGTGTAGACCCTTTCATGTACTGTACTGTACACCTGATACTGTAAACATACTGTAATAATAATGTCTCACATGGGAATGAGAGAAGACGCTGGGTCAGCAGCAAGCTGTAGTTTTTAAAAAATGTTTTTAGTTAAATGTTGAGGAGAAAAAAAAAGGCTTTTCCCCCAAAGTATCATGTGTGAACCTACAACACCCTGACCTCTTTCTCTCCTCCTTGATTGTATGAATAACCCTGAGATCACCTCTTAGAACTGGTTTTAACCTTTAGCTGCAGCGGCTGCGCTGCCACGTGTGTATATATATGATGTTGTACATTGCACATACCCTTGAATCGCCACAGTTTGGTCCCCTTCCCAGCCACCCCTTTATAGTATGACGAGTTAACAAGTTGGTGACCTGCACAAAGCGAGACACAGCTATTTAATCTCTTGCCAGACATCGCCCCCCTTGGTGCGATGCTGTACAGGTCTCTGTAAAAAGTCCTTGCTGTCTCGGCAGCCAATCAACTTATAGTTTATTTTTTCTGGGTTTTTGTTTTGTTTTGTTTCCTTTCTAATCGAGGTGTGAAAAAGTTCTAGGTTCAGTTGAAGTTCCTGATGAAGAAACACATTGAGATTTTTTCAGTGATAAAATCTGCATATTTGTATTTCAACAATGTAGCTAAAAACTTGATGTAAATTCCTCCTTTTTTTCCTTTTTTGGCTTAATGAATATCATTTATTCAGTATGAAATCTTTATACTATATGTTCCACGTGTTAAGAATAAATGTACATTAAATCTTGGTAAGACTTTGTGAGGGTTTTTTATTTTCAAATTATTTAAGAACTTTACCTATGCCTGAAAAGATGACTTAGCAGTTAAGAAGACCCATGTTTGGGTGGCTCACAACCTTAAGCCTTCTGTCCAACTCTATGGGATCTGACACCTGACAGCTAACCTCACATCCACAGACCCACACACAGACGCCTAGACTCAGATCCACAGACCCAGACACCTGAACTCACCTCCACAGACCCACATGCGAACTCACACACATAATTAAAAACTAAATCTTTTGAACAGGGGCGGGGGGGGGGGAACTAAATCTTTAACCAGGGCCAGAGAGATGACTCAGTGACTAAGAGAACTTACTTTTTGTTGTTGTTGTTTTGTTTTCAAGACAGGGTTTCTCTGTAGCTTTGGAGCCTGTCCTGGAACTAGCTGTTGTAGACCAAGCTAGCCTTGAACTCACAAAGATCCTCCTGCCTCTGCCTCCCAAGTGCTGGGATTAAAGGCATGCACCACCACCGCCCGGTGAGAATTTACTTTTACAAAGATCCTGATTTGGCCCTCAGCACCCACGTGGTGGCTTATAACCTCTCTAACTCCAATTCCAGGAGTGATCCAACACTCTGTTCTGAACTCCATGACCCCCAGGCACACGTGGCGCGAATGCATACACGCAGGCAAAACACTCATACACATAAAATTAAACCGTAAAATCTTTTGCTAATAGCTGCATGTAGGAGCACACTCCTTTAATCCTAGCACTTGGGAAGCGGAAGCAGATGGATTTCTGAGTTTGACACCAGCCTGGTCTATGTAGTTCCAGGACAGCCAGAACTATATAGTCACATACTGCTTCAGGAAAGAATAAATAGGAGCTTGACCTTTGGCAGGATCCTGCTTCCCCTTAGATGCTCTCGTTACGTGGTGGCCTCCTCCACCCACTGTGACAAAGGGAGGTTCTTTCAGAAATTGTTACTAAGCCATTTTCCTAGAAGCAGCCTCTAGCACTTGGATTGCAGTTTGCCTTTCTCTTGACTCCAGACTTCAGCACCACTACTGAAAACTTGAGCAGAATGTGTAGAGGAAACATGCCCTGGCTCCCTTGAGGGCCTGGTTTGCTCAGTTTTTGCAGTAAATGGCAGGTCCGACCTAACATGTTAGGCTAGAAACTCTCCTTGACTCATTTGTTTTTGTTGTTTTCGTGATTTTGAACCTCACTGTCCTAGAACTCTCATTATAGACAAGGCTGGCCTCCTCTCTGCCTTCTGATACTAAAGGTGTGCACTACCACAACCAACCCTTGACTCTTCTAGGAAGTCATCCTCAGTCCTCCCACTGCAGTTTGAGCTCATGACGCTGTCACTTCTTTTCCAAATTCAAGACAGGGTTTCTCTATAACAGCCCTAGCTGTCCTGGAAGTAGCTCTTAGTGACCCGGCTTGTCTTGAACTCACAGAGATCTGCCTGTCTGGGATTAAAGGCGTTCGCCACCATGGCCCAACCTTTCCCAAATTCTTAACCCTCCCCTCTTGTGTTTTGCCTGGGTATAACACCCACCTTTAAAGTCAGAACAAAGTTCTGTTATGCTGAAGATGGTAAAAATCCTGAGCCCCTGGGTGTAATGGCATATACCCTAAGTGTCAGCACTCAGACACAGGCAGGTGACTGTGTGAGTTTGAGGTTAGACTGCCTGGAGTTACAAGTCAACTAGGTCTGCATACTAAGACTGTTTTCTAGGGGAAAATTAAAAAAGGCTGGGCATAGTGGTGCCTGCCTTTAGTCCCAGTATTCATGAGTTCGAGGGCAGCTTGGTCTACAAAGTGAATTCCATGACAACCAGAACTTTTACACGAGACAAACCCTATCTGGAAAAACCGAGAAGGAAAAGAAATCCCAAACCTTTCTGGCATGAGACTGTCTTGCTCATTACCTGGTGGCCACCTCTCTAGAGCTCCACTTTCCCCAGACTGTCTACTGTGGAGGTGCCCTTCCCTCCCTCCACAGGGCCAACTCCAAGCAGATGACTGCTGGCTCATGCTACCAAAGTCTTGTGATCTTTGTTCAAATCTCAGTGCTAGAACACGAGCCTAATGTGTCCAAGGCTTTGAGGTAGTTCAACCTCCCCAAAAGAGTGGGGCCTCGCGAGATGGCTCAGCTTGTAATAGCCTCCGACCCACATGCTTGGAGAGAACCTCCTCCCCTGCTTTTTCTGACCGCCACATGCAAAAGAACACATACATGTTCCTATATTCCTTAGCACCTGGTTTACTTTGATTCTGAGACAAAATTTCATGTAGCTCAGGCCTCAAACTTGCTGTGTGACCTTGTATTAGCTACCTCAATTGAAATTGTGGTCTGAAGTGGTTGGGAAGTAGGGAAAGGCTCAAGGGTTAAAGATCCAGAAGAGAATTTTGGATTCCCTGGAGTTGCAGGCAGTTGGGTACTGACCAACATGGTTACCAGGAACCAGAAGTTAAGAGCACCAGCACCCACATGGCCGCTCAGTGCCGTTTGTAACCACAATCCCAGGGAATCTGATGCCCTCGCCTGGCCTCTACTAGCGCCAGGCACACACATACAGGCAAAATTTAACACATACTTTTTTAAAATGTCAAGAAAAAAAGAAGCCGGGCGATGGTGGCACACGCCTTTAATCCCAGCACTCAGGAGGCAGAGGCAGGTGGATCTCTGTGAGTTCGAGACCAGCCTGGTCTACAAGAGCTAGTTCCAGGACAGCCTCCAAAACCAGAGAAACCCTGTCTCGAAAAAGCAAAAAAAAAAGAAAGAAAAAAAGAAAAGCCGGAGCAATGGTAATCGTTCACCTTTAACTTTAATCCCAGAATTTGGGAGGCAGAGGCAGGTGGATCTGAGTTTCAGCTCAATCTTCCCTTGCTGACTTAGGTCCTTTCCTTCTTGTCTTAGCTCTTGTTAGCATCTGGCCTATTGTGATTTTATCCACTGGAATGTGAACAGTGTGTGAGGATCACTGCTCCGTCCCTTTCTGACATGCATCCTGGCACACGATATCTACTTAATAACTAGTCAAGAGGCATCATAGTGCCGGGCGATGGTGGCGCACACCTTTAATCCCAGCACTTGGGAGGCAGAAGCAGGCGGATCTCTGTGAGTTCAAGACCAGCCTGGTCTACAGAGCTAGTTCCAGGACAGGCTCCAAAGCCACAGAGAAACCCTGTCTCGAAAAACAAAAAAACAAACAAAAAAGGCATCATAGTGGTAGATACAGTTGCTTTTAAGTCAATATTGCAATATCCCCTTTCTGTTCATCTCTCTCTATTCATATCATCCCTTCCAAAGCTTAGGAAAGAGAAGAAAATTAAAGTTCAGATTTTTTTTCTAGAGAAATCACAGATACTAACAAAATATGATTCACATAAGTGAAGTCTAAGATGGTTTTTTGTTGGATACTTGTCTGCTGAACAAAATATGTTGCAAATAATCCTCCAGCAGCCCTGTGTCTCCAAGGTAAATGCAGTGGTTCCCTTTCATATGTAAAACAAGACCCACCTGACCAGGGCCCAAGTTCTCAGTACCACGCCATCCACAGCAGGCTTCTGGGAGTGGTTTCTAGTGTGCTTGGCATGAGGCAAAAGAATTTTAGTCAAGCACTCATCGAACTTGGCGTGGCTGTTAATATTTGAGTCAGGGACAGGAATAGCAAATTAGTACTAACCGAGAAAAAAAAGTCTTTGTCAACCAAGATGGTTTCTGATAAAAACCAAAGGGGTGCGTTTCATATCTTTATTTTACTTAGTAATACTCTAACCGTTATTTTTGCTATGGGCCTTGAACTCGCACTTTGCCACCCAGAAAGTGCATTTCTGGGCTGTGTGTGGAGCATTACCGAGGAGTTCTGTTTCCTGGGTTTCTTTAATCTGCTCTCTTGCAATTCGGGGACAGCCTAGCCCAGTCTCCAGTTTCTGATTGGCCTTAACCACTGGCCAAGAAAACTGCTGACCACTGAGCTGGGAGTAATTGGCCTTTGAGAAGTAAACAGAACCTGGCCAGTCGAGAACCCCGGGTGTGGCCAGTGGTTCTTTTCCCAGGCTCCTCCCTCCCCCACCCCACCCCCAAATGACCTTACCCTTCTTTCAGAGCTGGACAGCAGCCAAGTCCAGCCTAAACAATACTCTGAAGCTGATTGGCTCTTTTGCTTGGCAGCCACTGCCACCCCCAAGGAGCTAAGGCCTTCCCACCAGGCTTCTCAGTGGAATCAAGGTTTCTAACTATTGAAAGGCAAACACTGAAGGCCGTGTTTTTGTAATACATCCATGGTTTTTGAAGCGTCAGTGTTTGGCACCCATAACTGGAAACGGAAGAGCCTTTGTAACCTGGGGTGGGTGAGCATCTTTAAGTGACATGGCAGAGGTCAAACAGGATACTTTTGGTAATTGTCCAGGACCTAATTAGTGTCATTTCAGAGGTCAGGATGGCTGTAAATACCGCCCAGGATCCTTGGAAAGTGTCACCGGGCACTTTCTGATGGTTGTAGGTACAGTGAGGAGATGTATCAAAGTTCCTGAAAGGCTCGTCGTGATCTTTAGCCTCGCCCCTGGCAGCTGATGGTCAGGAATCAGGGCATTATGGTCACTTTCATTGCAATGGTGTGGCTTCGGATCTGGTCTCCCAGGTCAGGGTCAGCTATTTTATTCCATAGAAAGGAGGTGACTTTGGAAAGTTGGGTTTTTTGGGTTTTTTTTTTTTTTGATTTTTCCATACAGGGTTTCTCTGTGTAACAGCCCTGGCTGTCCTGGAACTCACTCCATAGAGCAGGCTGGCCTCAAACTCACAGAGATCTGTCTGTCTCTGCCTCCTGAGTGTTGGGCTCAAAGGCGTGCGCCACCACTGCCCAGCTTGCTTTGGAAAATGGAATGTCTGGAAGTACAACTAGAGAGAGCAGATACATACACTGGGCCGTTCTGAGCCCAGCCCGGGCATCTCAGGGGTGGAGGTAGGAACAAGGCAAGGAAGCTACAAGGAGGAATACATTGTCAGAATGCTTCAGGGAGGTGAGCCTGACTTCTCTCCATCTTCAGCGGGTAAACTATTATTTGGACATGGGGTTGGATCAGTCTGTCTTTAAAGAGAATTTTCTGCTAATCACTTCATAAATCACTTGAGGGCAACGGTTTATGAACACATCTTCCTCAGTGGTACTTCCTCATTGCCTGTGGTATGGACCCAATGGAAGAAAGAGACGGTAGATAATAGTAGGACTTGATGTACCTTATATAGGATATAAATAGTTCCTAAAGAAACTTAGCCAGGAAGAGATAGAAAGCAGAAACTTGGGAACAATTACAGCAACATTAAGTAGTTGGGCATGCTGCCTCACACATGTAAGTAATCTCAGCCCTCAGGAGGCTGAAGCAGAGAGGATCATAAGTTTGAAGCCAGCCTAGGCTACATAGCAAGACTTTTGTCTCAATAATAATACTAACAGAGCCAGCTTGGAAGGCTGGGACCTGAATTCAAGACATGTGTGACCTTGGGCACTTCCTTTGGTGCACCTTGATTTGGTGTATAAATATGGCCTCAGGTTAAATTGATTCATTCCTCAAACACAAAACTGTTTCTGTAGAGCTAGGGATTGAGTCTAGGACAAGTGCTCTGTCCCCAACAAATGCTCTAATAACTTGGCTGAAAGATTGCCCTGGTCTTCCATTCTATTTCAGAAGTTAATATTCCAAAAGAGGAAAGCAGGTACTGGAGTGACACGGACAGGATCAAATAATTGGGGCTAAAACAGTGACATTCAACAGGGCGGTGGATGTGGATGGATATACTTTGTCTCTGAAGCCAAAGGATGGTCTGATGTGATAATGTTTCAAGCAAAATAATAAGAAGAAAGATAAACATAAAAAGATCAGCAAATACCGAGAGGCAGGAAAGTTCAAAGAACAAAAATGATGTCATCCTCTTGCCTTTTAAGATTCTAGAAATAGTGGCATTGATGAGCTTAGGAAACTGTATTGTGAAACTGTTCCCAGATGGTGTCAGGTATTTCCTTTTTAATGCAAGGTGAGAGGTGTAGTCTTTCTAGAGCCCAGGGACTTGGCTGGCTGGCTCCCTTGCCCTCTCTAGTTCTTGGTTCAGCTGGCTGTGTTGCTGCAGGCTCCATTTTAACCGCAGACTGTGAAGGCAAACGGTGGAGGAGCTGCCTCTTTCACCTTTCACACAGCCTTGGAGCCCCACAACCCTCCCTTGCCATCCTGCCACCTCGGGGTCGTTGTCCGGGCTTTGCAAGCACAACATTCAGCTTCCTTGTTTTCCTGTAGGAGTAGAAGCCAGAAAATGAACCGGGAAACAGAGCAGAAGAGGAGGGGTTGGTAGCTGGGAAGGAAGGAGGGAGGGAGGGAGGAAGGGGAAGAAGAAGAGGAAGGAAGGAAGGGAAAATTGCAGCCAAGTGCAACCGAAGAGCTAGTCAAAGTTCTACCCCAAAGGGTATTTCAGCAAACAGCCTCACTGCTCACAAGAGGACCCTTGCCTCTTTTACACGTGGATTCTGAGGGAATTGACATGGACAGACAGAGCCTTGAGCATTTCCCCCGTGAGTTCACACAACAAGAGCAGCTGATTTCTCTGTTTTGCCTTGAAAGAGAGCGCTGCGGCTGGAGCCTCTAGAGATTCAAGTCACAACCTTGGGCCCTGGTCACCAGTGTGCCCAGAGAGGCGTTGCCATTTCACTCACGCTACCGCAACCAAGGCGCTGTTTCTACGCTGAAAAACCTGGAAGAATGACTTTGTAAACTCCTTTTTTCTCTTCAACAACCACTAAAATGTGCTTTATGCCTTATTCACTTTACAGATAGCGGAGGGGGCAGTTTTAAGTCCCGGTTCTGAAATGATACAGCTCCTGAGCCTCCACCAAACTGACGTGGGCTAGTTTTCTTTGCTGGGAGAGAGAGCCACCATCTCTTTGTTCCCACCCACATTAGTGGCTGTTGCAGAAGATAAACCCCTCCCTCAGCCAGGGTTGTGGCCAGAGGTTAACCCAGACCCACACTACGTTGAGAGGACAGATAACTGAAACCACAGGCGGCTTTGGAATCCTGAGAAACAAGAAATCCAACGGAGAAGAATTTATTATCTATTTCCTTTGGGGAGGGTGTAAAGTCGTTCTAACAGTTTCCGTTACAGGGGTACCAACTGGCCGCTCCTCCCCAACAGACGGTTTTGTTGAATTAGCTTCCTTTTTTTCTGCTTTTGGCGCCACTTCCTACGACAGAAACTGCTTGAGGGAGGAGTCCTCGGGGGTGTTCTCTGAGGTTTCCTTCCTCGTCCTCTGCAGCCACCCGAGGTGGGGCTGAGAACTGAAGCTGGGCAGAGGTCCTCCATAGCCAGAGGAAGGGAAAGTCAGGGGAGATCCCCCACTTTCTTTGCGCCCAGGCGCTGGGTATCGCTGCTAGCCACAAAAAAACCCACAAGGGGTGTCTCTGGCCTATTCATACTGTGTAATGTGTGCCAGGCCCTGTGCTGAGCTGGTGTGGCGGGACAGGAGAGAACGTGTGGCTCCCGCTGCGCTGGTCAGGCCTGGGGTAGCACCCGGTCCAGCCTTGGCCCACAGCGGGATGGGACTGGGGCGCGAGAGCTGCTGAGAGCGCGACGCCGCGCACACGCTGACGGCGAGCGAGAGGCAGACTCCTCAGGTGTCACCACGCCGGGAAGGGGCGACGCACACCCTCGGACCCCCGCCCCAGCCGGGGTCAACATGGCCGCCTAGCAGGGAGGCGGGGCGCTCCAGAGTCCGGGCAGGAGCTGGGCGGGGTCGCCGTCGGCGGAGCCAGCGCGCAGGCGCAGGACGCCCGGGACCCGGATGGAGGTGCTGAGGTTGGAGCTCGGCGGGGGTGGTCTGGACGCGCGGGCACGGAGGACCCGGCGCCAGCTCTGGAGCTCTGGAGTTCTCCGGGGAGGGAAGCTGTCAAACGGAGGCCGAGAGAAATTAGGCGGAGGCTGTAGAGCCGCGAGGAGCCCCGCCCCTCCGCCATAGCGGCCCCCGGCGCCGCCTCTTCCTTTGCGGCCTTCGGCCCTCGTCTGCTTCCGGCCCTGTTGCCCGGCCCGGCCCTGCAGTTCCCTCGGGACGAAGTCCTGGGCCGTGGCTGCCTTGGGGTGAGGGTCAGTACCCCGTCCCGGGTAGGAAGTGTGTCCGAAAAGAACAGGCTGGAACGGGCTGCCGGCCCCGCGGGGCTTAGTAGAAGGAGGCCGTGCGCTCCGCGAGGCCTCTGTCCCCGAGCACCCTGGTCAGAGCGCATTACCCCACCGAGAAGTTAGCCTTGCCTGGAGAGGCCAGGGCTCCAGTTGAACAGGCTTTCCCAGATAGGGCCCATCACCATAAGCTTCCAGCAGCAACATGCGCTATCTTCGGAAGAAGTACTAGGCTAGGTGTTGGAGACCTGGGTTGTCCTGGCTGGAAAGGAATGCAGACCCTTTGTGTTTGTGGCAGAACGCGCTCATGACTTTGGAAGCAGTGCATGAGGAATTTTAAAAGTAGTGGGTGTGTCACGTGGCTCCAGTGAGCCTCAGTTTTCATATCCATAAAATGGCAGTGGTAATTATATACCGGCCAGCTAGTGTCTAATGAGATCTCCAAAGTCTGTCTCACGGGAAAATTAAAGAATGAAACTTGTTGGTTCTAAGCGTCCTACCAGTTAAGAGTGTGATTTGGCGAGGGACTTCTTTCAAACGGATATTGGCAAATAGCTAGAGGAATAATTGACTCCCGATTTTACTTGGTTTGATCGAAAATTAAGTGTGGGTTGCATCTCCTGTGGCCACTGAGGCCAGGGTTTAAAAGAGGAAGAGGTGGATTCAGTACTTTTCTGTTCCCTGTCTCCCTTGCGCGTGCAAGTGGGGAGGCCGGTGAAGAAAAAAAAAATGCATTTATCCGAGGACAGAAGAGATTGGGTGTGCGTGTTTCTGTGATTTCTTTGGTTTAGTGAATCTAGTGTTGGAGATACATGTGCAGTCAGAAAAGTACTCCTTCCTGGGGCAGTTCAGAAGTTTAACTCTTAACTGAACTTCCCCGGGTAAAGCGATGCGGAGTTGAGAGGGGCCCTCCTTTTCCCCTGGCCTCCTGGTGATGAAGCAAGCATTAGGTGCCCCCTTGTGCCAAGCTAGAAGTACTGTCGCCGCTAGTCAGTCCTGTTCCCTTGGCGGAGGATTTTATTTTCTCCCATGGCTTCTGTAACTTTGTCATTTGCTTTGCTTTGTTTGTTTTAATTGTTATTTTGTGTGCTTTTGTTTGTGTATGTGTGTGGCTAGACGTGTGCCATGGCACACCCATGTGAGGAGGTGGGAGGACAGCGTGTGGGAATGCCTTCTCTCCTTCAGCTTTGTGGTCACTCTGGTGGCAAGTGCCCTTACATGTTGGCCCATCTTGTTTTTTAACATGACCTGTGACGGGAGGAATATCTGGACCGGTGATATTTAGATCTAGAGTCAGAGAACTGGCCATGCTGCGTCCTGTCGTTCAAAACAGATGTATAAATGTCAGTTTCCCTGCTCTTCCCGGGACAACACTTCGGGCCGTCCCTGTCCTCATACAGAACAGACAGTGGTGTGTCAGGGCAAGAGGCTGTGAGGAGGCCGTGAGAGCGTAGTGAGCGGGCGCTGGTGAGAATCAGAACGTTGCAGAAAGCAAGTGGAACCTAAAAGTTTGGGAGGTGTTAGCCACCTGAGAGAAGAAAAAGGAGGTTTGTGGTTCTTGCTTCAACACTGTAGGAGCCATGACTGCTTAAAAACAAAAAAGGAAAAAAAAGGAAGGAAGAAAAAGAAAAGAAAATGCCTTGACGTGCATTCTGTGTCTGGTAATAGCTTTGGTTTTTGTACATTGTTGCCACCCCTGTGGAGATGGGAAATAGCCGTTTACTCCTTCCCTGGTGGTAGACTCTGTCTTGCCCTAAGTTTGTTTTAGCAATGGGAGCTGGCTGAAGTCCTGCCGAGCAGCGGTTTCCTTTCCCTTCTCCACTTAATTTAACAGACCAGCTGAACACACATCACAGAGCTGCGCTGGCATGTGGAGTTATTACAGGCTTCTAGGATGGTTCTGTGCCCCACTCTGGGGACTCTGGTTTGGGAATTAGTTTATTATTCTGGGCAAGAGGGAAAGGGCACACGCCAAATAATAGCAGCCACAGCATTGGTTTGTGTGACTCTTTTAGTTTAGTCCGCTTTGCCACGTGACGGATTCGGGAGCTGGGAGTGGGTGGGGATAGTCTTACCTCATTGTACATATAGAGGAATCTCAGAGGGACTAAATGAGAACTTGCCAGTGACAGAGTTGGGACTTGACTCCTATATAAAAGCATTCAACAGGCTTTTAAAACTTCTGGGCACTTAACTTTCCAGCTTCTTGCTTATCTGTATAGAAATTACCTGAATACTAGAATACAGTGTTTCTCAGAGTGACACCCAGTGATCCATCTGCTTTCAAGATAGTCTCCCTCTGGGAAGTCAGATGGTTATGTTGTCGTAGAGTGCTGAAGGGGGTGGCTCCTGTGAAGAAAATGTTATTTATTTTCTTTCAGCCCATGTGTGACATTTTCTTCCTTGGGTGTTAGGGTTTAGAAGCCTGAGGAAGCTCAGATGTGGCGAGAGGATGTTGCCCCTGGACCCATCCCAGAAAGAGGTGCTGAGATTTGCAGTCAGCTGCCGCATCCTGACCCTAACGCTACAGGTCAGTCTCCGACACCTGCTCTGAACATGCTGTTGCCTTATAACTGAGTAGTAATGAAGAATAAATGGTCCTCACCTCTCCACTTCCTGCTGTGCCTCTTCATGTGGTTGGACCCAGACAGACTTAGACCTGGCAGCTGAAAAGAGGGCAAGAGCCTTAGTAGTGGTGTTAACCTGTGTCTTACATGTGAACCAGACATGTTAAGCTATGTAGCAAGAAAAAGGGCTAGAGTTGGACCCCAGGCTCCCTAACTCCTACCTAAACTAGAAGTTTTCTCACAAACTTTATTTATCTGATGGTCTCACCAACAGAGATACTTTGAGGTGTTTGTGACAGCTCAAAGTGTTGCTGGGGCACCCTGGCTTGGAGCCTGAGTACTGTGTTAGTGGACTGGGAGAGAGGAAGCCCTTCCAAAGTTCTGAGACTGTCTATGAATATTCGTCAGGAATGGTTCCCCACTTGCTGTCCTAGCCACTCAGTTCTGAGTATATTTGCCCTTTGTCACCCTTTTCCCTAGTCTGCCTTGATACATACTTTAATCAAAGTCACATATATATGAATTATTTGGTGCCTAGCTTAGTGTTTTATACTTGGTAGGCCTAGTGCTTTATGCTTGGTAGGTCTATGAGTTTGTTTTTTGTTTGTTTGTTTTTTGAGACAGGGTTTCTCTGTAGCTTTGAAGCCTATCCTGGAAACAACCTCTTGTAGACCAGGCTGGCCTCAAACTCACAGAGCAGAGATCCGCCTGCCTCTGCCTCCCAAGTTATGGGATTAAAGGCGTGCGCCACCACTGGCGTCTGGCAGGTCTATGAGTTTATGATTATTGTCAACACCTTAGAGTTACTGTGTTGATATAATGATGTGTATTTTTTAAAAGATTTATTTTATTTATTATATACACTGCTCTGTCTGCTTGTATGCCTGCACGCCAGAAGAAGGCATCAGATCTCATTGTAAATGGTTATAAGCCACCAACCATGTGGTTGCTGGGGATTGAACTCAGGATCTCTGGAAGAGCAGTCAATGCTCTTAACCCCTGAACTATCTTTCTAACCCATGATATATATTTCTTTATCATCCATATCTGGGGCTCCTAACTGCTTCCTTTTTAGAAACATTTTCTTTCCTCCCTCTGAGCTTCTAGCTCTGAATTATTCCTCCTTATTAAATGAAGCACTTCAGGTTCGCCTGAAGGCTGTGCTCTTACCTGTGATTGTCACCCCCATCCCATTTCTTTCCACTGTTTGCAGTGGTCTGATGAAGAAACTGACCAAAGAGTCAGGCAGTGGTGGCGCACACCTCTAATCCCAGCTCTCAGACAGATCTCTGTGAGTCAAGGCCGGTCTCATCTACTGAGTGAATTCCTGGACAGCCAAAGCTACACTGAGAAACCCTGTCTTGGAAAAACAAAAATAAAAAGGTGGGGGTGGGGGAGAAAGAAAGAAAAGAAAAGAAAGAAACGGACCAAAAAGAGAATGAGCCTTTAATTGGGCAGTGCTCTTATTGCTAGGCTGGGGAGCCTGACTCAGTGATGGCTCTGGACCAGCATCAGCTGAGTTCCTGGCAGAGCCAAAGGAGCAGTGCAGCAAGTCAGCATCTGGGGTAGGGAGCCAGGACAGCTGCGTTCTCGTTCAGCGGGATTTTGGAAACAGTATATTTCCTCAAATCCCTGAAGCTCAGCCACCAAAATTATAGTAAGTACCTATTCCCAAAACTGTGCTAAATTATGAGTGAAAGGTCATGTTTTCCTTCAAGTAACTGACAACCTAATGAGGCAGAAAGACATTAACAATAAATTGGATTTCACTCTCTCTCCTCGCCCCTTCCAGCTCTAAAGCTCATGCTAGCAGATTCTATCCCTAGATACCGCCACTGTTGCCGCGTCTGTCAGTGAAGGCTTTGACTCCCGATTCACGGGCATTCTGTCTTCTGTTGACATCTGTGGTTTCAGTAGTAAGAGGATGATATGGTCAGCACCCTGATCCTCAGGTCATTGTCCCACTTCCTTTCAGGGACCTTGTCTCCACCTCTCCGTAGTGGTGCTCCATAGCCAACCCCTGCCCGAGAGTCTGTCAAGGCTTCTCTCGTTCTCTGGCCACTGTCTCTCTTGTCTCTGCTGCTCATTCCTGTTCCTCAGACCTTCCGTAACGTTCTCTGGCTTTGTGATCCATGGAACCTACCATGTTTCTTTGGCCTTTGCCCACCAGCCTTCAGCTTCCTCTTCCTAAGCTGAATCTATTCCTTTCGTGGTGTTCATTCCTATGCGTACATGCAACTCTCTTCTTCCATTATCCCTGTTTTATACATAAGACAAAAGTCGAGTCTTGGTGAACATAGTGGTCTGCCTTCTTTGTGTCTACACTACCCATTTTTTAAAAAATGCAAGTATATTAACTAGCCTTTTTTATTTATTTATTTATTTTTGGTTTTTCGAGACAGGGTTTCTCTGTGGCTTTGGAGCTTGTCCTGTAACTAGCCTTTTTTAAATACAAGATTAAGTGAGCCATTAATACCACCTGGAAATCTTGATGAATTTCCATAGCCCACTCACCCTTCTGTTCTCTCAAATGTTTTTTGCACATCACAGTTACCTGGGGGACTTTTTAAAAAATGCAGTGTTGGATGGAGATGGAGCTCAATGGTAGAATTTGTACTTAGCGTGTGTGAGGCGCTGGATTTTATATTCTGCCACACACACACATGAACATACATAAAAATGAAAACTTTAAAAATTCAATACCCGGGGCTGGCAGGATGGCTCAGAGGGCAGCCACATGTCTCCAAACCCAATAACCTGACTTTGGTCCCTGTGTTCCATGTGGTGGAAAGAGAACCTCCCACAAGCTGTCTCTGCAGGCTCTTTACACATCTATAACAGCTTTTCCTGGTGCCGTCAAGTAGGAATTCGCATTTCTGCATAAAAACTCAGGAAAATCTGAGTGCTGCATCCTGTAGCCTACCTACATGTGTCTGTGAGTTCACTGGTGAAAGTGGATTGAACTCTCTCCCCTCTTCTGTCCAGTAGGTGCTACCCCTGTTCCCTGCCCAGAGTTCCTTCCAGCCTCCCTCCTGTTCGGTGGTTTCTTTTCACTGACTTATTCCAGTGACAGCAAACACTGATCTCTCATTCCCCCCCCCACACACACACACCAGGCATGGTGACACACATACCAGGCATGGTGACACACATCTGTAACAAGCACTGGACGTGCAGGGACGGAAAGATCAAATTCAAGGTCATTTTCAGCTCTGTTTCAAGTTTGAGCCCCCGACCGCATCTGAAACTCCTTTCTGCTTCGGTTAGCTCGGTGGCTGCTCCCCTCTGTTCACTGAAGTAGCTCTACTCAGTCACTAGTGACCTTCTCATTGTTGAAGTCTGTGATCGTTTTTTGGTTCCTGTCTTACTTGGGGCCTGTTAGCAGCATCCAACAGTTTCTCAGTCCTGGTTTTCACATGGTTCTAAGACACTTCTCTAAGACCTGGGCTTCCCACAGCTCACCATCATTCACTGTTCCTGGAACTCACTGTGTAGATGAGGCTGGCCTGGAACCCACAGATACCTGCCTGCCTCTAGCTCCTGAGTTTAGAGATTCAAGGTTTATGCCAGTTTGCTTGGCTTTCTGCTTTCTTCCTTGCTGGATCCTTATCTCCTTGCCAGGAGGACTCCATCCTCATCCTTGATTAGCTCCATCTCAGGATCTCCTTCCTACCCAGGCAGGCTCCTTCATTCTCACACCTGGGAGTACCATCCCTATTCCATTTCCAGTTTATATGAATTCTGATCTGACTTCTCATTTGTAGACTCAGGCATCTTCCTGCTTGGTTGACCTCTGTGCTAGATTAACTAGTTAGCATTGGAGCTCCTTATACACACACACACACACACACACACACACACACACACACACACCCCATACCATCAAGTCAGTTTTCCCTTTTTATTGAATGGTAATTCTTTCCTTCCAGTTACTTACCAACACCCTGGTTCTCCTTCACCCCACAGGCACTCTTCAATGTCATCATCCCAGATCACCACGCTGATGCCTTTTCTCCTCCCCGCCTGGCCCCCTCGGGCTCTGTGGATCAGCTTGTGGAAGGTCTCCTGGGTGGTCTATCTCGATGGGATGCAGAACACTTCCTGTTTATTGCTGAGCACGGCTACCTTTATGAGCACAACTTTGCCTTCTTCCCTGGTTTCCCCTTGGCCCTGCTGATGGGAACTGAACTGCTGAGACCTTTGCAGGGCCTCTTGAGCCAGCGCAGTTGCCTGCTGCTCTCAGTAGCACTTCTTAACTTCCTGTTCTCTGTGCTGGCTGCACTCACACTTCATGATTTGGGTTGTCTGGTTTTGCACTGTCCTCGCCAGGCCTTTTATGCAGCCATGCTCTTCTGCCTCAGCCCCGCCAATGTTTTCTTAGCAGCTGGTTACTCGGAAGCTTTGTTTGCCTTCCTGACTTTCAGCGCCATGGGGCAGCTGGAGAGGGGCCGGAGCTGGGCAAGTGGGCTGCTCTTTGCTCTTGCCACTGGGGTGCGCTCCAATGGGTTGGTCAGTGTCGGCTTCCTCCTGCATTCTCAGTGCAGAGGCTTTTTCTCTTCTCTTGTGGTGCTGAACCCCCTGAAACAGCTCGTCAAGCTAATGGCCTCTCTCTGCCTGTCCGCACTCACTGTCAGCCTTCCCTTTGCTCTCTTTCAGTATTATGCTTATACCCAGTTCTGCCTGCCAGGCTCTGCCCACTCCATTCCTGAGCCTCTGGTACAGTTAGCTGTGGACAAAGGCTACCGGATTACAGGAGAAAATGAGCCCCCATGGTGCTCCTGGGAGCTCCCCCTAATATACAGCTATATCCAGGATGTCTACTGGAATGTTGGCCTCCTGCGATACTATGAGTTCAGGCAGGTGCCCAATTTTCTACTAGCTGCACCAGTAACTGTACTGGTTGTGTGGGCAACCTGGACATATGTGACCACCCACCCTCGGCTCTGCCTTACACTTGGGCTACAAAGATGCAAGGATAGTAAGACCCTAGAGAAGTCCCATCCTGGCTTCCTCAGTCCAAAGGTGTTTGTGTACCTGGTCCACGCTGCAGTGCTGCTGCTCTTTGGAGGGCTATGCATGCATGTTCAGGTGAGGTGGGTTTCTCCCTGGAATGACTGCTTGAATACAGCGGGGGGTGTGGGGGGGTAACTTTCTCTCTTGATGGCCCATGCCTAATTTAGTCAACAACTGGGCAGTCAGGTGTACTTAGGCACAGCTATGATCCCAGCACTGAGGCAGGAGGATTTTAAATTGAAGATAGCCTGGACTACAAAGCAGTTCAGATCCGCATAGGCTAAATAGCCAGACAAACACAGACCTGGGGCTTTCTTTGTTCCAGAATCTCAGTTAGAACTCTGAGGATAGACATAAGCAAGATGAGATTACTGCCTTAATGAGTCTCACGGTATGAACAGAGACAGGCGTATCAGACAGATGAAATTCGGGGTTGGGGTTCAGCTACATAGTGAGTTTGAGGTCAGCCTGGGCTATATGAAACCATATTTGTTTCAAATTATAGTACTATTGTTATTTTTTAAAATATATGCAGCTGGGTGGTGGTGGCACACGCCTTTAATCCCAGCACTCAGGAGGCAGAGGCAGATGGATCTCTGTGAGTTCGAGGCCAGCAACAGTCCTACCTGTCCTGGAACTAGCTCTTGTAAACCAGGTTGGCTTTGAACTCACAGGGATTCACCTGCCTCTGCCTCCTGAGTTCTGGGATTAAAGGAGTGCGCCACCCTATCTCAAACAAAAAGTAAAATCCACTCAAGCAGGATGAAGAGATGGCTCAGCAGTTAGAAGCACTGACTGCTCTTCCAGAGGACCCGAGTTCAATTCCCAGCACCCACATGGCAGTCCACAGCTGTCTATGACTCCAATTCCAGGGAACCAGACACCCATGGCAAAACACCAATGCACATTTTTTTTAAAAAAAAGTTCCCCCAGACGTGATGACACGTAATTCCAGTGCTTGGGAAGCAGAGCAGAGGCAGGGAGATTGTCCCCAGTTCTGGGCCAGCCAGCCTGGTCTATTTTTTGTTTTTTTTTTTTTTTGTTTG
Source organism: Microtus pennsylvanicus (assembly GCF_037038515.1). NCBI lineage: Eukaryota > Metazoa > Chordata > Mammalia > Rodentia > Cricetidae > Microtus > Microtus pennsylvanicus. The sequence continues at coordinate 65,154,917 of NC_134591.1, read as the reverse complement.
TTTGTTTGTTTTTAAGACAGTTTCTCTGTAGCTTCAGAGTCTGTCCTGGAATTAGCTCTTGTAGACCAGGTTGGCCTCAAACTCACAGAGATCCGCCTGCTTCTACCTCCCTAGTGCTGGGATTAAAGGTGCATGCCACCACCCCCCAGCCAGCCTGGTCTTTATAGTCCATTCCTAGCCAGCTAGAACAACATTGGAGATCCTGCTCAAGAATCCAGTGAAATGTTCAGATTGTACTGAGAGTATAACTTAGTGGTAGAGCACTTGCCTAGCGTGTGAGAGTCCTGTCTTCAGTCTCCAGCACCAAAATAAAGTACAGGCCTTTACTGCCAAGCCTGATTGACCTGAGTTCAGTCCTTGGCATCCACATGATAGAAGAGAACTGAGCACACACACAGTCAATTAGTGTATTTATTGTGAATGTGAAAAAGTAGTTAACTCACTAAAGCATCATATTTAAAATGGGTTCTAAAGAGTTAAAAAAAAAAACCCTTAGGTAAGAAGCATGTAGGAGTGGGGAGATGGATGGATTGCTGAAATGCTTATGGTGCAAACATAGGAGGTTGCAACCTCATAGCCCACATAAAAAAACAGGCATGGTGGTGCTCATCTATGATATTTGTGCTGGGGAAACAGAATCAGGGGGGCCCCTGGTGACTGGGCAGAGAGTTTAGCCAATCAGTGAACTACTTTGAGTAACTCAAGCGATCAGTTCAAGGCTGTCCTCAGGTACTAGTTTGAGGTCACCTGCACTACTGGAAATCCTATCTACAAAACAAAGAAGCAGCAAACATCCCAGGCAGCTGTGGGGACAGGGTGGGCTTGAGCAGAAGTGTGAAGGCTGTGAGAGAGCTTGGTTCAGCTGGACTGTAGGAGTAGACACAGCTTCTCTTGAGCCTTTCCCCAGGACACAGACTGCCATGGCAGTCTTTTAGGGTGTCTTGAGCACAGGCAATAAACTTCTTGTCCAGTGTTTGGTGGTGGTGTCAGTATAGGATCAGGGGTTTGATCTTATGTCCAATTTTAAAGTTCTTGGCTGTCTCCAAGTAAGTCTTGTCTTCCATTCACAGGCAAATATTGACAATTTGTGATGTTATTTGAGCCATGTGGTTAGGGAAAGTAAAAAATAGCCATTTGGGTCTGTGACTGGATCAGCTTTTCAGTGAGTGCCAGGCTAGCTCAGAGTCTGCAAGGTAGGTGAGAGCCTTTGGAGATTGGCTCAGAACTGTGAGATGGGGAAGGATGAACCAGGACCTGTTGCTTCCCTCTGCCCCCAGCCTCCAACAGACTAAAATTTAGAGGTTGTGGACTAAAATCAGACACTATAGAGATTTTGTGTTGGTTGGCCCGTTATTGTGTTAATTGGTCTGAGACTGATTACTGGTAACTCAAGGTTGGGTGGCGGTACACCATCCTTTCAGGAAGATCTGCAGCTTTGCTGAATTTGCTTTCCTGCTTGTCATGCATGATTCACCCAGTCACATCGCTGATGCTCCAATCAGTATGGTCTTTTTTTTTTTTTTTTTAGGTTCTCACACGATTTTTGGGCTCTTCCACTCCTATTGTGTACTGGTTTCCAGCTCACTTGCTTCAGAATCAAGAGCCACTGTTGAGATCTGTGGACACAGTACCTGAGGAAAACGCCCCACCAGGAATAAAGGCCCCCAGAAACTGTATCCTGAAACTCTTGTACAACTGGAAGGCCTGTTCTCCAGTCACAAGATGCATCCTAGGCTATTTCCTGACTTACTGGCTCCTGGGACTACTCCTCCATTGCAACTTCCTGCCTTGGACTTGACCTGGAGTCTCGAGGGACAAGCTGGAAGCTGGTTTAACCCAGGGGCTGAAAGCTTCCAAACACACTGGCTGGACTGCCTGCACACCCTAGCGCATGTCCGTTAGGATCTACCCTGGCCCCTGGGGACCACGCAGGAATGGAGAACGTGAGCACAGCAGCCAGCCCCTTCTTATCCAGGGTGGAACAAGTTTAGAGAAGGAGCGTTTTCTCTGCTGAGTGGAGCCGCCTCGAATCTCCCAGGTCAACAGTATCAAATAATCTTAACCCTCCTACTGACCCATGTGGAAGGTTTTTGTTTTTGTTTTTTGGGACAGGGTTTCTCTGTAGACCTGGCTGTCCAGGAACTCGCACCAGGCTGGCCTCTAACTCTACCTATGTCTGGCTGCCTGTGTGTAAATTTAAATGTTTGACCAAAGCTCTAGGCAACAGCGTGGTCCCCCCAAGATGGTGGGGACAGTACAGCAAAGGAAAAAGGAACTACCTGCTCTAAGTGAGACCTTTCTGATGTTTTCTTTATGATGTATGCATTTATATAAAAAATCCTACTCACTATGAAAATTTAAAAACTTGTATTTGCAATGAATTACCTTTTATTCGGGGAGAGGGGCGGATCATGGGAGTTGAGACAGGGTCCCCCTGTGCATGTAGCTCAGGCTGGTCTGAGATCCACCTGCCTGCCTCCTGAGTGCTGGTACTAAAGGTGTGTGCCAAGGCTCTGCTAAGTTACTTTTTATAAATTATAGGGGCTTGGCTAAAACTCAGTAATAAAGCATGTGAGGCCCTAATTTCGATAATAAATGATTTGGAGCAGAGCACAGGATCCGAACCCTGGGTCCTTATCCTCATGTTCCGACTATGTCATCCTAAACTACTTCCAGAGCTTCTTACCTGCTCTGAAACTAAGGAATGTCCTGGTTCCCTGCGGTATGCTTTAGGTCTTTAGGCCGTAAATCTTGAGGTTACCTTAAACAGATCCCAATCTGAACACCTGGAGGCTCAAATGTGACCCTAGTGGAAAGTCCTCCGTTTCCTTTGATCAATTAGAGCCCCTCCACCACCCCTGGGAACAGCCCTGAGTAGGAGCTGCCATGGGGAGTAATGACACTCTTTCCTTCCTCAAAAGCTCCTGCTTGTTTGGTAGGCACTAATACCACAGCCCTGATGGGGATCATTGTAGCCAAGTCAAGGGGGTCATGTGCCTGCTGCCTGGCTCTTTTGGTTACTAATAGTAATGTCACTGATGAGGGGGATGGCTCCCACCTTTCCCAGCACCCCAGGATGCCAAGGCAGGAAGTGCCTTTAGAGAACGCTGGGCCTGCCCAGCAGTGCCTGTTCCTGTCTTGAGCCAGGTGAGTTTGGCTCTGTATCATGATCCTTCTTCCCACTGAGCCAGAAATTCCAATAAGCAGCCTTCCTCAAAACAGATGGCAATCCGCAGCAGCTTCTGGAAAGCTGAGAGTTGGAATTTGGACACACTCCCTCCAACCGTGACAGAAAGCTCAACTTGCCAGCTGAAGGGAAGCTCCTGGCTGAGGCCCAGCACCCTCCGTGGGAGCCTCCAGCCAGCCTGGCCAACGAGCATTCCCACCCATCACCACGGCACTAGCACAGCCAAGCGTTTGGTCCAGAGTCAAATGCTACTGAAAATGTACACACAGATTGGGGCAGCCCTCTGCCTTCTGCCAAGACACCGAGTGCCCTTCTTGGCAAAGGACAATCACCTCTGCCCTAGTGTCCCTCCAGCTGGCAAAGACTGCGCCTCTTCACCCGCAGCTGCAAATCCTAGGACTCCCCCCTCCCCCCAAAATTACTGTGGGTGGATCTGGGGTCCCCGTTAGCCGGAGCACTCACTAGATCCTTTGGTGTCTGCTTCACTTTTGTCTCCTCTTGGGGACTAACTAGAAACGACTGTCCCCCTCCTGGGAGAGGTAACTCACCTCCCACAGAGCGGCTGTGTTCTCATTGTTTTGTCTCAAGACCTCACCACCCCAGAAACCCTACACCTGAGGACCCCTGCTAGGTGAGCAACACCTGGAGAAGGGCGTGGTCTCGCTGACCTGGGAGGGCTGGTTGCTGGGGTTCTGAGGAATGGGCTGACTTTATGGCCAGCAGCTGTCGTTTTACCGGCCTATTAACAGTCTTTAATAGTCTGAGAGGAACATGAAGGGACAAGGCAGGAAGCTTCCTGTTTACCCGAGGTCTAGGAATGCCACAGCTGGGTTGGGCGGCTGCAGTTTAGAGAAAGTCATTTCCTTCTAAGACCCTGCTAAAGTACAAACCAGATCCCCCGCAGACCGAGAGGTAGATGTCTTCTTGTTCATTAATGAAGGTGGGAGAAGAGGGGGATTGGTCTTCCCTCTGGGGCGGAAGTCTGGACCTAAAAATGTGAAGCTTAAGAGATTGTAAATGGATTCTTTTTGCCAGTTATTTATGAATGTCTGTTTTGGGCTAAGGAAGACCCAGGCACACCTCAAATGTCTGTAGTGCGCTGCTGACCAGTACACAGATGCAGTCACTAGGGAAGTGGTAAATTCTTTTAAAAGCAATACTTTTAGTGTGTGTGTGAGCATGAACACAGCACACACAGGGAAGTCAGAAGTATCCTCCTGTGAGTTCTGGGGCTCAGACTTGGTAATGAAAAGCCCTCCTGCTGGTCCAGAGGTGGCAAATTCTGAAGCATACGGGACACTTTTGGCTTCCTATCTCTCGACTTGAATTTTGTTTGTTTTTGAAAACAGGGTTTTTCTGTGTAACAGCTCTGGTTGTCCTGGACTCACATTGTAGACCAAACTGGCCTCAAATTTACCAGAGATTGCTTGCTTCTACCTTCCGAGTGGTGAGATTAAAGGCTTGTGCCACCACTGCCTGACTCTACTTGAGTTTTTTTATATCGAGGATGGATTAAAGGTTTAATTAAGGGTGTGATGCACACATGCATTTCCTGCACTTGTGAGGCTGAGCAGGAAAGTTGTGCAGACCAATTACTACTGTGCTGCAAATCTTCAGGCGGAGCAGGCAGATCTCTGTGAGCTCCAGGATAGCCTGGTCTACAGAGTGAAGTCCAGGACAGCCAGGGCTACATGATGACACCCTGCCTCAGCACCTCCCCCCAAAAAAGGAGGGGCTGGAAAGATGCTTCAGTAGTTAAAAGCCCGGTGTACTACTCTTGCAGAAGATCCAAGTACAGCAACTACCTGTAACTCTAGCCCCCTGGGGACCCAACGCCTTCTGGAAACAGAAACACAGTTTAAAAACTTGAAGTAGCTCAGTGGTAAAAAGTGCTTGCTGCTCTTGCAGAAGACAGAGTTTGAGTCTTGGCTACGTAAGTGTTGTACCACTGAACTACAACCCCGGCCAGAGAAGGACTACAGCAGATGTCAAGACAAGCAAGCAAGGGGAGAGTTCAGCCTGAAGGGAGCCAAGGTATTACTGTAAGATCCGCATTCAGGATCAGCCCACCGTGTACGAGCTGTGTGAACTTGAAACACACATGGAACTCTCAAGTCTGACTTCAGTCATCTGTGCCTCCTTATCTAAAGATTTCTTATCAACAGACTCAGTCCCTCGGGACAGTAAGGGAAATGTTACTTTGGGATTTTTGAGACATCTCATGATACTGACTTACATCCTTACTGACCTTAAACACTACATACCCAGGCTGACCTGGAACTCTCCATCCTCCAGGTTGGGAGTGTCCATGTGTACTAGCACACCCTTCAGAAATAGTTGAATGGGGCAGGTTTTTAGTCTCAGCGCTTGGGAAGCAAAGGCAGGCAGATCTCTGTGAAGTGAGGCCAGCCTGGTCTACATAGCAAGTCCCTGAACAGCCAGGACTGCATAATGAGACTGTCTCCAAAAACCAACAAAACAGAAACACCACCAAACAAAAAATAGAAACAATGGTTGAAAAAGGAAATCAGTACTGAATATATTGGCTATCTTTATTACTTCCTAAATAACAGAACAACAATTATTTATATACCATTTACATACTAACTAGTATAGAGATATTTGAAATACAAAAGAGGGTTACATACGAAATCTATGTCATTTTGTGTGTGTGTGATTTCCTTTCCCTGGGACGGAGGAGAAACTGCGCTGCACATGGAAAGGAATAGCAGTGTTACAGAATAATTGTGAAAATTCAGTAGCACCAAATGGGAAGCTTTAGAAACACGTTAGCAAAAGAATAGTTGCATGTTTGGGTCATGCTGAGGGTATCATTCATGTGCTGGAAAAAGTGGACTCCCATCCGAGGGGAGGGGCAGGAGCCATCCACAGAGAAGTGATCAGCAGTGCTCGGATGGGACTTTCCAAAGGACGAGAGAGTTGAGGAAGGGGCGGTAAGGCTTTGGGCAAAGGCTGGCCCTCCCTAGAGCCACCATCTTATCTGTAAGTCATCCAGACTTAGCAAGGCTGCTGCAGCCTTAACATTGGCCAGTGATTACCTGCACAGGCTCTAGCCCATTAACTTTCCCTCACAGAGGGAGAGAGCACTCCTCGGGAGGTCCTGTGCAAGGTCTTTCCCCTCCCTGGGGATGTTTGGTGCAGAGGGCACTTTTCTTTGGTCCTGAAGCTGCCTGCATTCCTGTTGGCCTCTTGGCTGACCTAACTAAACTCACTGGTTCACTAAGCTGGTCTCTTAGGTTTGCTGCTGGTGCCCTGCCTTCGGTGGACAGGCATGTGCTCATATCTCCCCTGGGAAAGTTAATGCACCAGACTGCAAGGGTGTGGTAGCATGGGTGCCTGCCACAGAGCCCTGCAAACAGTGCATCGGGTAGTACATAGTGACAACATCATTGTCATTAACCTGATGACATCATCACTAGCTACAAATAACGTAGGGAGGGGAGAGAAGAGCTGGGGAGATAATTCATTCTATAAAACTGCTCATTACGTAAGAATGAGAACTCAAGTTTGATGGCCGGAACCCACATATCAAAAGCTGAATTTAGGGGCTGAAAAGATGGCTCACAGGTTAAGAGCACACTGGCTGTTCTTCCTGAGATCCTGAGTTCAATTCCTGGCACCCACAAGGTGGCTCACAACCATCTGTAATGAGATCTGGTGCCCTCTTCTGGCCTACAGGCATACATGCAGGCAGAACACTGTATACATAATAAATAAAGTCCTTTTATTTTATTTTTTGGTTTTTTGTTTTGTTTTTGGATACAGGGTTTCTCTGTGTAGCTTTGGAGCCTATCCTAGAAATCACTCTATAGCTGGGCAGTGGTGGCACACGCCTTTAATCCCAGCACTCAGGAGGCAGAGGCAGGCGGATCTCTGTGAGTTCGAGACCAGCCTGGTCTACAAGAGCTAGTTCCAGGACAGGCTCCAAAGCCACAGAGAAACCCTGTCTTGAAAAACCAAAAAAAGAAAAAGAAAAAAGAAAAGAAAAGAAAGAAATCATTTTGTAGACCAGGCTGGCCGTGAATTCACAGAGATCTGCCGGTCTCTGCCCCCCCCGACCAAGTGCTGGGATTAAAGGTGTGTGCCACTGCCACCTAACTCCCAATAATTTTTTTAATTTTTATTTATTTATTATGTATACAATATTCTGTCTCTGTGTGTGCCTGCAGGCCAGAAGAGGGCACCAGACTCCATTACAGATGGTTGTGAGCCACCATGTGGTTGCTGGGAATTGAACTCAGGACCTTTGGAAGAGCAGGCAATGCTCTTAACCTCTGAGCCATCTCTCCAGCCCCGTCCCAATAATTTTTTTGAAAGCTCTGCATTCAGTCCCCACTACAAAAAGAAAGAAATGGAGGAAGAGAAGAAGAGGAGGGGGAAAGAAAAGAGAGAAAAAGATATTGAATATAAGGGTTAGGAATGAAGTTGAAGGTAAGCTTGTCAACCACAAAAAAAAAGCCCTTTCTAAAGCTGGGCATGTTGACAGCTGCCTTCAATCTCAGCACTCCAGTCACAGGCAAGCAGATCTCTGAGTTCAAAGCCAGCCTGGTCTACAGACTGAGTTCCAGGACAGCCAGGGCTGTCACACAAGAAACCCAATCTCAAAAAACAAAAGAAAAAAAAACTTACTAAAATTCAGTGGTTCTTTCTTAAGAAGTATTTTTGAGACAAGATTTCACTGTGTAGCCCCGTCCAGCCTAGAACTCAACATGCAGACCAGGATGGCCCAGAACTCATAGAGATCTGCTTGCTTCCACCTCCCTAGTGCCAGGATTAAAGCAATGAGCTACTGCATCCTACTGTGTGCTGCGTCCTGTCTTTGTCTCTTATATGCATGCGCGCGCACACACACACACACACACACACACACACACACACACACACACACAGAACTCCTGGGAGTTGGTCCTCTTCTAACAGCAGTAAAATCCCTCCCGACATGTGGCCAGCAACTTTTAACACACTGAGCCATCTCTCTGACCTAGAGGTCTGTCTTGTTCACACTGTAGTCTAGTACAGGTTTGGGGAGCGGGGCACATCCTGTCAAGGCCTTGGGAAGCCAGTCTTTGCTTCCTGAAGCACACACACTGAGGGGCCAGCCTGGAGGACATACTGCTCCTATCAACCTTGCACTGAGCAAACCTGCCATGTGACCACATCGGGAGGAAGAGAGGGAACACAGGTAATCATGAATAATTTCTTACTTTAACCATGTTCCAAATATTGCACAGGACATACGTATGCTGAGAAATTCTTGGTTGTTTATCTGAAATTCAAATCCTGTACTTCTACTTGCTAAACCTGGCAGGCCCTATGAGGAAGTGAAGCTTGGCCCAGTGTTCAGGAAGATGAAGACTCGGATATTTGCATGTCAATGCCTTTATGAGCCAAATACCTGTTTTTTCTTACAGAATACTTTACTCCAAGTCCCTGTCACCATCGATCTATGCGCAGTCTCTCAAGCAGTCGCTGGTGACAAGTGACACATAGATCACCCGCTGTCCACCAGTGGGGTTGGGGCAAGAGGGTAAGATTTCCATTCAGAAAAGGGAAGCAAGGGAGGGCGGGTCTTTGAAACAAAATCCTGCTGAATTCTCACTGGTCAGGCAGAGCAAACCCTCCAGGGCTAGGGGGAGTTCCTCGGATAGCCCCTGATTTTCCTATTGGAAGGATTCCTGGCCCGTTGTTGGTTTTGACTTCCCCTTCCTGGGACACGGAACTCTGGAAGTTCTCCTGTGATGACTGGCTGGGCCTTAAGAGTATGGCCTCCTTGGGAAATTGTCAGCTTTCACTACTGGTTTCCTATATGGGGGTCTACAGTTGTAAGGTTTAGTCAGCTGGAGGCTGTGTGGGGATGGGGGTTAAAATATAGTTTTTAGGGTCAGCTCAGTGGCCACTTGCAGCCCCGCCCGATAACTTGAATTTAGTCCCCAGAACTCACATGGTGGAAGAAAATCAACTCCTGCGAACTGTCCTCCAGCTGCCACGAACACTAGGACAGGAATGCACGTGCAGACAATAAATAATAAAATGTAATTTTCCATTACATATATTATATATTCCCTTGAGACAGGGTTTCTCTGTAGCTTTGGAGCTTGTCCTGGAACTAGCTCTTGTTAGACCAGGCTGGTCTCGAACTCACAAAGATCTGCCTACCTCTGCCTCCTGAGTGCTGGGATTAAAGGCGTGTGCCACCACTGCCCAGCTACAAATGTATATAATCTTTTAAAAAATGTATTTAATGAATGAGTCTTTTTGCCTGCACGCAAGTCTGCACACCATGTGCATGCAGTGGCCAGAGAGGCCAGAAGAGGGCGTCAGATCCCCCAGGGACTGAAGTTCCAGACCTCTGTGAGTCAGTGCTGGGAATAGAACTTTTGTTCTCTGGAAGAGCCAACTGTCCAGCTCCATATACATATTATAAAGACCTTTCTGCTGCTAATTACTATTGTTTTAGCTCTGCACTCCAAATTCTTCTTTTCCCCACCCCTGTTCCCTTTCCTGCTATGAGACACTAACTCTCTGCCTAGAAAATCACATAACCGCTTTCAGCAGCTAAGCGTGGTGTTTGGCTCTGCTAATAAAGGCCGCGAGAGGGCGATAGTGAGGCCAGAGGAGGAAAGGCGTGATTTGCTCCTTGAGCTGCCTTCTGGTGATGTGAGGGCTAGGGTACGAACACTCCTGTCTTGCAGTTGCAGCTGCTATTGAATGAACTTAGCAGAACCAGCTCCACAGCATCCCACCCACAGACACCAGCGACCAGCTAGGTACAATCTCCTTGGAGGTCTGGGACTGCAAGTGCGGAGACAAGAGCAAGACCATTAGACTTTTCCAAGGGAGGAGCCGCTCTGCCCAGCCCCTCCAGGGTTCCCTGGGTCAGCAAATCCAAGCTCTTGGCTTCACTCCCTGGTCCGGATGCACAGGTGCTTCCTGCTTGCTTTCCTTTTGTTGTTTTGGGGTTTTTTTGTTTTGTTTTGTTTTGTTTTCTGAGACAGGGTTTCTCTGTGTAGCCCTGTGACTGTCCTGGAACTCACTCTGTAGACCATGCTGGCCTCGAACTCACAGAGATCTGCCAGCCTTTGCCTCCCAAGTGCTGGAATTAAAGGTGTGTGCCACTATGCCCAGTTCAAAGAAAGGGCAATTTTATGGCCAACATTATTTAGACTCTCCAGCATATAGTGCCAATAAAAGGCCTATCCAGGGGGCTGGAGAGATGGCTCAGAGGTTAAGAGCATTGCCTGCTCTTCCAAAGGTCCTGAGTTCAATTCCCAGCAACCACATGATGGCTCACAACCATCTGTAATGCGATCTGGTGCCCTCTTCTGGCCTGCAGTCATACACACAGATAGAATATTGTATACATAATAAATAAATAAATAAAATTAAAAAAAAAAAGGCCTATCCAGTTTCATTATGGTGGGTGCTGCCATTGCCCAGTGACCTTGAAATTCTGATCATCTTGTCTCCACCTCCCAAATTCTTGGATTATAGGTGCGTGCCATCACACCTGAACCAAGGCTTCCTGGGTACTAGACAAGCACTCTGCCAACTGAGCTCTCCTTGACTCTCCTAATAGTTTTTTACCTTCACCTACCCATATAGTTATAGTCATCTGTTACAGTTATTACTTTTTATTTTCAAGACAGGGTTTTTCTGTGTAGCTTTGAAGTTTGTCTTGGCTCTGTCGCCCAGGCTGGCCTTGAACTCACAAAGATCCTCCTGTCTCTGCCTCCCGAGTGCTGGGATTAAAGGCATGCACCACCACTGACCAGCTTATTGCTTTTTTTTTAAAAAAAAACAAGGTCTCACTATGTAGCTCTGGCTAGTCTGGAACTCACTGTCTAGATCAGGCTAGCATCAAAGTCACAGAGATGTGGGCTACCATACCTGGTTAACAATTGTGTACTTAATCAATTGCTATATTACATTTTCTCTGTAAATTAGTGCTGTGGTTTCTGTTGCACCGACGAGGCCTCAGTGGCTATGAAAATTGGTATTAGGGGCTGGAGAGATGGCTCAGAGGTTAAGAGCACTGACTGCTTTTCCAAAGGTCCTGAGTTCAATTCCCAGCAACCACATGGTGGCTCACAACCATCTATAATGAGATCTGGTGCCCTCTTCTGGCATGCGAGCATACATGGAAGGAATGTTGTATATATAATAAATAAATCTTAAAAAAAAAAAAAGAGGGCTGGAGAGATGGCTCAGTGGTTAAGAGCACTGCCTGCTCTTCCAAAGGTCCTGAGTTCAGTTCCCGGCAACCACATGGTGGCTCACAACCATCTGTAATGGGGTCTGGTGCCCTCTTCTGGCCTGCAGACATGCACAGAGACAGAATATTGTATACATAACAAATAAATAAATATTTAAAAAAAAGAAAAGAAAATTGGTATTAGGAAGGGTCCCAAGGAAACAGATGAGAGTTGGAAACAAGCTTTGCCATGTCACAGAGTTTGGATGCTAACCTCCGTGCCAATGTAGTATTCAGTGTTCTCAGTTCCTGCCACACAGCATCACAAGTAACCAAATATCAGCTGTGGTTATTCGTGACCGAATGCCAACCTGACAGTGATAACCAACCGTAAGAGCCATCAACTGTCATCTGATTGCATCTGAATCCTTGCAGAAGAAAGAAGAAGCCAGGATGCTGGTAACACGTGTCTGTAAACTCAGGATTAAGAGTTCAAGGCCTGCCTGGACTACTCAGGGCATCGCTCAAAAAGGCAGAAGAAGAGATACAGACAGACAACACGCTCAGGTCCTTCAGCACAAGTTACCACCCGAGAGCTGCAGAGCTCCCCCTACAGGACCAAGATAGTGTTTGCTCCTCCTTCCATCCTCCCTTTATTTTTGTTTTGGTTGTTGTTTTCGAACTTTGTTTTATTTTGAGATGGAATATCCCTTGCAGGCCTGGAATTTGTCATATACACCAAACTGAAAACAATTCTCTTGCTTCAAGCTTGTGACAGGGGCTGGAGGGATGGCTCAATGGCTAAGGGCATTTGTTATTTTTGTAGAAAAACCTAGTTCAGTTTTCAGCACCCACAAGGTGGCTTAAAAGTCATCTGTAACTCCAGTTCCAGGGATCTGATGCTCTCTTCTGATCTTCATGGGCACCAGGCATATGTATGATGCACATATATACATATAGGCAAAATACACATACACATAAAATAAAATAAATATGAAAACTATAAAAGTTGCTGGGCACTGGTGGCACACGTCTTTAATCTCAGCACTTGGGAGGCAGAGGCAGGTGGATCTCTGAGTTCAAAGCACTCAGGAGGCAGAGGTAGGCGGATCTCTGTGAGTTCAAGGCCAGCCTGGTCTACAAGAGCTAGTTCCAGGACAGGCTCCAAAGCCACAGAGAAACCCTGTCTCGAAGAAAAGAAACAAACAAACAAACCTGTAAAAGCCAAGCTCTGGGAGGCAGAAAGGAAATTGTAATTGAACTTATTTATTTATGTGTGTGTGTGGGGGGGTGCATGGGCCATTGCAGGCATTTGGTGGTTGAAGGACAGCTTGTGAAAATTGTGTCTCTTCTGCTAGCGTATGGGTTTATTTATCAGGTGCTTTTATATGCTGACCTATCTCACTGGCCTAGAAGGCAACTTTTTTTTTATTTCGATTTTTTGAGGCTGGGTTTCTTTGTTTATCCCTGCTTGTCCTAGAACTCACTCTGTAGATCAGGCTGGCCTCAAACCCACAGAGATCTTCCTGCTTCTGCCTCCCAAGTTCTGGGATTAAAGCTGGTCACCACAACCACCCAGCGAGAGAAAAAAAAAAAATATATATATATATATATATATATATATATGTCCTTTTTCGAGACAGGGTTTCTCTGTGGTTTTGGAGCCTGTCCTGGAACTAGCTCTTGTAGACCAGGCTGGTCTCGAACTCACAGACATCCGCCTGCCTCTTCCTCCCAAGTGCTGGGATTAAAGGCGTGCACCACCACTGCCCGGCAAGAAAATATTTTTAATGAATTCAATGTAGACTAAATATAGAGCAAAGGTTCTCACCTGCGGGTCACAACTGCTTTGGGGGTCACATAGTAGATATTTACATTATAATTCATAACAGTATCAAAAATACTGTCATGAAGTAGCAGCAGCAAAACAATTTTATGGTCGGGGGTCACCACAATATGAGGAACTGTACTAAAGGGTCAAAGCATTAGAAAGGTTGAGAACTGCCAGGTGGTGTGGTGGCTGTAAAGGTTTGTCCTATCCCTTTAAGAGACAAGCCTTGCCCACTCCCCCCTTCAGCCAAGGCAAGTAGCTCTTCCTTCTAGCCTGAGCTCTCTGTCCGTCTTAGGAAGAAGTAGGTGGCTGCTGCCTCTTCTCCCCCCTCCTCTCTTTCTCCTTCTCTCTCTGTTTCTCTCTTTCTCCCCTTCCCTTTCCTTCCATAACTCACTGAGTAAACTTTACCCAAACCCTCTCTCTGCATGGCATTCCTATCCGTCTCTCACCCTCTGCGGCTGCTTGTGAGACCAGCTGCCCACCAACCCACTGAGGTCTCTCACCCACCGCCTCCCACTCACCTGGAACCCACAGAGGCCTGGGGTAGTGGAATGGGCTGCCTCTCGTGGCCTGTCACGGTCTCCCATCCGTTGCTGTCCTAAACCGAAACAGTGGCACATGTCTTTAATCTCAGCACTTGGGAGGCAGAGGCAAGTGGATCTCTGAGTTCAAAGCCATTCTGGTCTACATAGTGAGTTCCAGGACAGCCAGTACTACACAGAGAAACCCTGTCTAGGGAAACAAAAGAAGAAAGAAAGAAAGAAAGAAAGAAAGAAAGAAAGAAAGAAAGAAAGAAAGAAACGAATGAACAAAAAAAAAAAAGAAAGGAAGGTTGAGGCCACTGGTATAGAGTGTTCATGTGCCTCCAGAGCTACAGTAGGGTCCTAGAGTTTTGCATCCTAGGAGCAATGGGCTATACAAGATAGCTTAGGTATGTATTTAGTTGTTCCCTTAAGTATTTAAATTTATTTTCATTTTATGCGTGTGGGTGTTTTGTCTGCACCGCATGTGTGCAGTGTCCTTGAAGGCACAAGAGGGATTGAAGTTTCAGACCATTGGGAGCCACTGTATGGGTGCTGGTAATTGGTCCTGGGTCCTCTGGAAGAACAGGCTGTGTTCTTAACCACTGAGCTATTGCTCCAACCCCCTTATTTAGGTTTTTTTTTTCCCATCAGTATATGTGATGATATTCACCAAGATGATAAGAAAATAAAGAATAAAGATTACAGAGAGATGGCGCACGTTTAGTCCCAGCCTCGGGAGGCAGAGGCAGGTGAATCTCTGTGGAATTCAAGGTCAGCCTGGGCCACAGAGTGAGTTCCAGGACAAGCACTAAAGCTGCACATAGAAACCCTGTCTCTAAAAACCAAAAAGAAAAAAAAAAGAAAGAAGGAAAAGAATTTTTTTTCTTTTTCTTTGAGGCAGGGGGTTCTCTTCATAGAGAACCTGCCCTGGAACTCCCTCTGTAGACCAGGCTGGTCTCAAACTCAGAGATCCCCTGCCTCTGCCTCCAGAGCGCTGGGATTAAAGGCGTGCGCCACAACTGCCTAATGACAAATTTCCCATTTTTAAAAAAACAATTCATTTATTATATATACTATGTTCTGCCTGAAGACCAGAAGAGGGCACCAGATCTCATTACAGATGGTTGTGAGCCACCATGTGGTTGCTGGGAATTGAACTCAGGACCTTTGGAACAGCAGTCAGAGCTCTTAACCTCTGAGCTGTCTCCAGCCCCAAATTTCCCGTAATTAAGTGATAAATGACTACATTTAACAAGTAGTCTAGGGTTCAGAGCACGGCTACTCTTACAGAGGACCAAGGTTTGACTCCCAGCACCCACACAATGGCTCACAACCATCTGTAACTCCAGTTCCAGGGGATCTGAGCCCTGTTCTGGCCTCTTCACAGGCAAAATACACTTACGCATTATCTGCTCACACACACACACCAAATGATCTGGGTCTTTTGATTCTGACCCATAGAAAAAGGACTGGTGGGAAAGACCAAGAGGATGCCCCCAGGATGTGCAGATGAAACTAGCAAACCGGAAGTGGACGGTATTCCAGTGTGTTAGGGACTGAATTGCCTCTCCCACTAATCCATATATTTGTTGTGTTTTTTTTGTTTTGTTTTGTTTTGTTTTGTTTTTTGTGAGACTTGTTTCTCTGTGGTTTGGGAGCCTGTCCTGGAACTAGCTCTTGTAGACCAGGCTGGTCTCGAACTCATAGAGATCCACCTGCCTCTGCCTCCCGAGTGCTGGGATTAAAGGCGTGCGCCACCACCGCCTGGCCACTAATCCATATATTAAATCCAAACCCTTCCGTGAGTGTCTGGAGATAGGTCATTGAAGGTGGTAATTGAATGAGGTCATAAGGAGAGCGTCTAATCCAACAGGACTGAGATCCGCTCTCACAAGAGGAGGAAGCCCCTGGGGTGCATTCACAGGTCTCATGGAGACACCCAGAGAGAGGCTCCCAACAGGCTCAACCATCTAGAGGTTCTGGCCCCTGACTAAGGGAGAATCTGCTGTTCAAGCCACGCCCCCTGTGGTATGGCAGCTCCACGGGCTCATGACTAGGTGAGCTCCACATTCGAGGTCCTAGGGGATGGAAGCGATTGCGTCCATATTTAACCCACGTTTGGTCTGGAGCTGAGGCAGCTGGATCGTGGAGACGACTGCAAACTGCCATGGATTTATCCAGCGGTGACTCCCATTACAACCGAGTGCCTTAGTACTCTTGTGTTTGCGATCTGGCTGCTGACCTCACGTGTGGTTGCTTTCCTCATTAGAAATTAGAAGCAGGGGCTGGAGAGATGGCCCAGAGGTTAAGAGCACTGGCTGCTCTCCCAGAGGATCCAGGTTCAATTCCCAGCAACCACATGGTGCCTCACAACCACCTACGAGATCTGGTGCCCTCTTCTGATGGGCAGACATACATGCAGACAGAACATTGTATACATAAATAAGTTAATTAATTTAAAAAATGCTGCTAAAAAGAGAAGAAATTAGAAGCAATGCCGGGAGCCACTTGCTTTTACCTTGAAGATGATTATCAAATCGCAAAGCACACCTTTGTTCCCAGAGCTCCACCAAGTCTTCTGTTTTCTGTCACGTCATAGAAATTGGGACTGGAAGCCAGGGGGTGGTGGCACATGCCTGTAATCTCAGCACTTGGGAGGCAGAGGCAGGTGGATCTCTGTGACTTTGAGACCAGCCTGGTCTACAAGAGCTAATTCCAGGACAGGCTCCAAAACCACAGAGAAACCCTGTCTCGAAAAAAAAGAAGATGAAGGAGGAGGAGAGGAGGAGGAGGAGGAGGAGGAGGAGGAGGAGGAGGAGGAGGAGGAGGAGGAGAAGAAGAAGAAGAAGAAGAAGAAGAAGAAGAAGAAGAAGAAGAAGAAAGCAGCTAAGAGTATTTGCTGATCTTGTAGAGAATCTAGGTTTGATTCCCAGTACCCATAGGGTGACTTAGCTATAATTCCAGTTTCAAGGAATCTGATGCCCTCTTTTGGTTTCCTTGAGAATCAGATACACACATGATGTAGACATGATGTGGGCAAAACACTCATACACATACAATTAAAAAATAAATCTGAAAAAAACTTTACATGACATAGAAATCTTTCTTTATACGGGAAATTCTCATGTAGATCAGGCTAGCCTCAAACCAGAGGGTCCTGCCTCAGCCTCCCAAGTGTAGACATTACAGGCTTATGCCACCACATCTGACCCTTCTCTTTTGTCTTCCTCAGTGCTGGGGACTTAACCCAGGTCCTCGGACATGCTGGACAAGCATTCTCTGAGCTACACCCCTGACCCCACACATCACTATGCAGGTGACATTTTGCTGAGCCTAACGAAATGGAAAAGGCAGGGATTTTAGATTTAAAACAAAGTGTTTTGAATAAGCACTACCTGGGAGGCAGAGGCAGGCAGATCTCGGAATTCAGGGCCAGCCTGGTCTTCAGAGTTCCAGGACAGCCAGGGCTAAACAGAGAAACCCTGTTTCAAAAAACAAAACAAAACAAACAAACAAAAATTATCAAAAAATTTGATGAGTCTCCTACTTCAGAGAAGCACCTGGGGGCCACATCCAGGCTGTATTCCAAACTGCTCTGGAACCCAAGCAGTCAGCAAATTCAATGATATTTAATAAAGTCTTCATGTCAAATGGAGGTGCTGTACGGGGTCACTGGTAAGCCCCAGTTGGTGAATCGCCATAGAGAACTCTTGGATTTTGGAACAAATCCATGCTCTCTTCCGGAGACGACTTCTCTCCTCATCCTTAGTTCTGTACTCTGGTAGCCACCGAAAACCTAACCACGGAGTATTAAGTGGCCATGTGCTGACCTGAGCTCCAGGAAATGGCTCTGTGGGTAAAGGTGCTTGTCCCCCCCCCCCCCCCCCCCCCCGTGGCTGATGAGCTGAGCTTGGTCCTTGGAACTCACAGGGACTTGACTCCCACAACTTGACCTCTGACCCCTGCATACATGCTGCTGCTGCATGTGTACCCGCAAAATACCAAACTAAATGCTAAGGGCTAAAGTGTAAAGAAACGAGGTGTGCGGGAGGTGACGGCGTAATAAGCCCATGGGCAGGTAATTTTCCTTTGCCCTCACTCCGCGCTGCACTTCCTCCCGCTAAGGAGCTCCTGCTGTCTCCAGCCCAGTTACAGATGGCTCCGCACCGCATGCGGCCACCGGGAGAGAGAGGGGACAGCAAACACATGCCCGCTCCACTCAGACACCACTGAAGGACAGTGGTGTACTCCCCTTGAAGATTCAAAGCATTCAGAGAAGAGCTTTGGATTACCCTGCCAGGGAGAGAATTATAAACAGCTGAGTCCTGACAGAGCACAAAGGGAATAAGGGATGAACAGGGAGCAATGCTACAAATAGCAACTACTGCTTTGTGACCAGTTCCAGAGCAGAGCGCCAGGAAGGCACTGGTATTTCCTGCATTCGTTATTGTATGTGTATGTAATTATGGTTTATACTAGGATGATAAAACAGTTGAAATAACTGCGGACATAGAAATAATCCACATCATTTTCTCTTCATATCATACAAATTTTAGTTCAAAGTTAAAAAAAAATTTTTTTTTGAGACAAGGTCTCACTATGTAGACCAGGCTGCCTTCCAGCTCAGCGATCTTCCCGCCTCTGCCTACCAAGTGCTGGAATTAAAGACTTGTGGAAGCCGGAAGAGGGCATCAGATGCCCTGGAACTGGAGTTACAGATGGCTGTGAGCCACCTTGTGGGTGCTGGGAAGGGACCATGGGGGTCTCTGGAAGAGCAGCCAGTGCTCTTGGCCACTCTAGCCCTTCTCCTGTTCCCTTGTTTTGTTTCTGTGTTTGTTTGTTTAGATTGTCTTGTTTCCATGCTGAGAATTGGACCTAGGGTCTTACCTATGTTAAGCATGTTTTACCATTGAACATGAATCTCCCTGCTCCTGTTGTTTCGTATGTGGGTTTTTTTCTTTCTCTCTCTCTTAGTTTAGCATTTGATGTCCGTATTCTGTAGTGCTCAGGGAGGACCCACACATGCTCCTGCACTGAGCAGCTCAGGGAGGACTCTCACATGCTCTAGCATTGAGCAGTTACTTGCATCTACAAAGAGAGCCCTTCCTCTCAGCACCGGGCTGTGCAGAGTGGGAGGCAGCTGTAGAAGCTGGCTCCAGCTTTGGGCTTGAGTGTCTTTGCTCTGTTCTGGCTCTGATGACCAGGCTAGCATTTAACTCATGCATGGAATCAAGTGATCCTCCTGCCTCAGTCATCCAAAAAGCTGGGATTACAGGCTATACCTATACTGAACTTTTTATTTATTTGTTTGTTTGTTTATTGAGTCAGGGCTTCCCTTCGTAGTCCTGACTGATCTGGAACTCACTCTGTAGACGAGCTGGCCTCAAACTCAGAGACCCACCTGCCTCTGCCTCCCAAGTGCTGGGATTACAGGCGAGGTGTGTGCCACCACTCCTGACTTAACTATTGTATTTTTAATTTGAGCATGTAATTGCAACCTCAATGAGAAGAAATTCAGATAGGACAGGATGAGAAAGTTGAGGAGTAGACATGGACAGAAGACTCATCTCTCTCCCTTTCTCTCTCTCTTTCTTCCGTGTGTGTGTGTGTGTGTGTGTGTGTGTGTGTGTGCGCGCGTGTGTGTTAGAGGTGGAACACAGGGTCTCAGAAATGTTATGTTCTCCCAATGAACTACATCTCCAGCCCACAGCTTTTTAGGTGATCAGAACGGAGAGATGGGGCTGGAGAGATGGCTCAGTGGTTAAGAGCATTGCCTGCTCTTCCAAAGGTCATGAGTTCAATTCCCGGCAACCACATGGTGGCTCACAACCATCTGTAACGAGGTCTGCTGTCCTCTTCTGGTCTGCAAACACACACAGATTGAATATTGTATACATAATAAATAAATATTAAAAAAAAAAAGAACGGAGAGATGGTTCAGTGACTAAGAATATTCAGTAGTGGTGACACACGCCTTTAATCCCAGCACTCGGAGGCAGAAGCAGGCGGATCTCTGTGAGTTCGAGACCAGCCTGGTCTACAGAGCTAGTTCTAGGACAGGCTCCAAAGCCACAGAGAAACCCTGTCTCGAAAAACAACAAAAAACAAACAAACAAACAAAAACAAAAAACAAACAAACAGAATAATTAATAGTAATAGTAATACCGTTTTTCCAGAGTACCTGAGTCTTGAGTTCTGTTCTCAGCACCCACACTGGCCAGTTCACAACTGCCTGAAACTTCAGCTCCCAGAGGATCCAAAGCCCCTGGCCTCTGTGGGCATTTGCAGTCAGGTACACATGCCCACATGAAGACACAGGCACATGCACATAGTTAGAAATAAATTCATTTTTAAAAATATGAGCAGAAAGGGTGTCTGCAAATAGACATTATGATATAGACAGGAGGGAAACTGAGTGCCGAGTGGGACAGTCCAGGCTTCTGTAAAGTGACAAAGCATTAAGAAGAGGCGTGGGGCCGGAGAGATGACTCAGAGGTTAAGAGCACTGACTGCTCCTCCAGAGGTCCTGAGTTCAATTCCCAGCACCCACATGGTGGCTCACAACCATCTATAATGAGATCTGGTGCCCTCATACATATAGGCGAACACTGTATATGTATAAATCTTAAAAAAAAAAAAGAAGAGGAGGAAGAGGAGGAGGATTAGGGCTCCAAAAGGATTCAGTTAAGGTGGGACCAGCATGTCTAGTTTGGTGACCATCTCACAGTTGGGTGGCAGCAGGAGAGGCAGAGCCCACAGTGTGGTTTACCCCAAGGTGAAGTCCGCCAGACCCAGAGCCTCCAGCGCCAAGAGTGTGTGGGTCAGCAGCCTTCGGCACACATGCCTCTTAGTAAGTATTTTTGGAGTTATTTATTTTATGTTTTATACTGAAGCCCAGCTGGCCTCAATTTTGATATATAGCCAAGGATGGCCTTAAACTTCTGATCCTCTTGCTTCGGCCTCCAAAGTACCAAGATGATAAACGTGTGTCACTAAGGCCGGGCGGCAGTGGCACACGCCTTTAATCCCAGCACTCAGGAGGCAGAGGCAGGCGGATCTCTAAATTTGAGACCAGCCTGGTCTACAGAGTGAGTGCCAGGGCAGCCAGGGCTACATAGCGAAACCCTGTCTCAAAGAACAAACAAACGGGGCTGAAGAGGTGGTTCAGCGGTTAAGAGCACTGACTGTTCTTCCAGAGGACCTGGATTCAATTCCCAGCACTCACGTGGCAGCTCACAACTGTCTGTAACTCCAAGATCTGACACCCTTGCACAGATATACATGCAGGCAAAACATCAATGCAAATAAAAACAAACAAATAAACAATAACAACAACAAAACGTGTGCCACTGTAGTTTTGGTGGCAGCATAAGATGGGTTCTCATTATTCAGCTCTGTTTGCCCTGGCAAGGGACTTGCTATGTAGACCAGGCTGGCCTCATACTCACAGAAACCTGTCTGCCCCCGCCTCCTGGTGCTGGGATGACAGCGTGACCACCATGTCTGACCCAGTTGTGATTCTGTTTGCTTGTAGACAAGGTTCCAGGTCACCCACGCTACCATCAAACCTGTGGTTAACGTGAACTCCCAGCCCTCTTGCCTCCACTCGGCAAGTGCCACGTTACAGAAGTAGACCACCACACCTGGCCCATTAGGGGTTCTCACGGCCACTGCTGGCTTCCTACCCCTTTCTATTGCATCTTTTTGTCTGTCTGTTTGTAGACAGGATCTTGCTATGCAGCCCCGGCTGGCCTCAGACTTGCAACCCTCCCCTCCCACCTCAGCATGCCTAGTGAGGAGATTGTTAGCATGAGTCTCTCCAGTCCCAATCCTGGGGTCTCATTTCCTTGGGTTTTGCAGTATCTTGGACTCAATGGACAGACCGTACAATGACCACCAACGATCCTGCCTTCTGATGCTCCCACCTCTAACTTCCTTCTAATCATAGATGAGAGCAAAGGGGACGACATGTGATTTCTGCCACACACATAGTAAGTGATAGATACTCTGGCTCGGGCACTGGAGAGATGGCCCAGGAGTTAAAAATACTTGTTGAACAGTCAAGAGTACCAGAGTTCGGGTCCTGGCACCATGTAGCAGTTCAGGTATCCTCTGCTTGCTCCTGAACTTCGCTCTGAAGGATCTGACACCTTCTCCAGGCCTCCACGTATGCATGGGCCTGCACACCCTGCCTCCCCGTGCACGCATGTGCGCGCACACGTTCATTCACACAACACAAACGCTCTGTCTTAGGGCTGGTGTCGTGGCTCAGTGACTAAGTAGCTGCCCAGCATGTGAGGCCCTGATTTGATAGCCAAGCAACACAATATCAGGTCAAACTCTGGGCAAATCGAAGATCAATCTCCTTGTCAGGTTCACAAAGCCGTGGCTCCTGTGGAGGAACTTCCACGGGGAGTCATTGGATAATCTCTAGTAAATTCGGGTGGAGTCTCAGCCAAACTTTCAGGCCTCTGGTTACAGCACAAGAAAGTTCTGCCAGGGGCCTGGAGAGATGGCTCAGAGGTTAAGAGCATTTCCTGCTCTACCAAAGGTCCTGAGTTCAATTCCCAGCAACCACATGGTGGCTCACAACCATCTGTAATGAGGTCTAGTGCCCTCTTCTGGCCAGCAGACATACACACAGACAGAATATTGTATACATAATAAATAATATAAATAAATATTAAAAAAAAAAGTTCTGCCAACAACCTGAACGGCTTGCGAGGGAACTGGCCCCCATTTGACTCTCCAGATGAGAGTTCGGACGGCCTGGTCCAGCCCTACTGTAAGCCTTGTGGGACTGTACGCAAAAAATTTGCTAAAATATTTCTGGACTCCTGACCTTAGGCATATAGAGTGTTGGTATGTGTGTGTGTGTTCACGAGTGGGTCAGGGTCTCACTTGTAGCTCCAGGTGGGTGCAAATTCACCCTGTATCCTAACCTGGCCTTGAACCCGCAACTCTCAGCTAGAATTACAAAGAGCTGCCTCAGCCTACCAGGCGCATGGGCCACCGCACTAGGTGTGTTGTGAATACACCCACCTAAAAAATCTTAGGGTCCTTAGGAATGATCCCCGTTTAAGGGTATCTAGTAACCCAGGCTTGGACCCGGGTCTAGGCCTAGGAGAGCTGGGAGGGAGAGACTAGAGGCTACTTCCCACATACCCCTTTGGACACTGGGAACTTTCAAAGCAAGTTGTGTACCATCCTTCCCGGCCTGTCCTCAGCGGTGGGCGAGCCCGGCGGTGGGTCCCCTGAATCTCCCGGCCCTCCTAACACAGAGACTGAGCGCAAAGGCCCCAGGGAGCCGGGAGGCCGCACCTGCAGTTCCCGCGCCCGTCGCGGGTGGCGCTGCCGAGCGAGCCGGGGGGCGGGGCGGCAGCGGAGGGGGCCAACCCGAGCGAGCGAGCCCGCCCGCCAGCGACGCGCGCGCCGCCGCTCCCTCCGCTGCTCGGCCCGGTCCCGGAGCGGTGCGGCCGGCCCGCGGGGCGCGGAGTCGAGGCCCGCGGCCGGCCGCATGAAGGACTGCGAGTACCAGCAGATCAGCCCCGGGGCCGCCCCGCCGCCCGCCTCCCCCGGGGCGCGCCGCTCCGGCCCCGCCGCGCCCCCCGCTCCGAGCCCCGGGCCCGCGCCCGGAGCACCGCGCTGGAGCGGCAGCGGCAGCGGCAGTGGCAGCGGGAGCCTGGGCCGCCGGCCGCGGCGTAAGTGGGAGGTGTTCCCGGGCCGCAACCGCTTCTACTGCGGCGGCCGACTCATGCTGGCCGGCCACGGCGGCGTATTCGCGCTCACACTGCTGCTCATCCTCAGCACCACCGTTCTCTTCTTCTTCTCCAAGTGAGTTCGCTCCCCCTCCCCCCGGCCTCCACTCCTTTCCGGCCCGCATCTGTGTACCTTCGGGCCTCCGCCCTCCCTGGACCCCTGCACCCATCCTCACCACCCGGACTTTGGGTGCCCGGCCCCGGTCACCGGCCTTTGCCGGGTCCCTCAGGTCTGCCTGCCCTCCTCTCCTATCCCTGGCCGGTTCTTGCCTATCCCAGGCTCTTTCTGACCCCTCTAGGCGTCTTTTATTCCTGTCCTCAAACTAAGTTTTTGTGTCCCTTATGGACACTATGAATCTCCTATGCGTCTTCTCAGGTCCCTCCCAGGTTCCGCAGCGTCCTGGCTTCCTCAGACTGTTCCCCCCATCACCGCTTCCCCTCATTCAGACTTGCCGTAGACCCCAAGGCATCCTCTTTAAAGCATCTTTGGGCTGCTCAGACTGGCTCTTCCTTCTCCAGCGCTTTCCTTAGTTTTGCCAGAGCTTCTTCCTGACCCTCCCTTAGCTCCCTAGAACCCCAGGGGTCTCTCCAGCCCTGACCTGGCTCCCTGTCCTCTTTGGACACTCTGGGGCATCCCTTGGTCACGTTCCTCCACCAGGACAGCTGCATCACTCCAGTTCATGAAAGAGACCTCAGTGCTTTGGCATGACAGGTTTTAATTGTCCCTATGGGCTTTTGACCTTTTTTCTAGTGACCCAGGGCTGGCCTACCCGGCACCTCCATCTCAGGGTGGAGGAGTGGCTGCTTATGGCTTTATCAGGGCCACTCACGCATCCAAAGTTCCCACCCCACCCTCAGCCTGTAGCTGGAGCTTTCTTGCACATGACTTCTTGCACGCACACAACTCCCTCACATGCCCACCCACCCGACGAACCCCACTTTTCCCTCCTGCTTCTCCCTGTTCTTTGAGGTTGGCTTCTTTTATTATTCAGTCTAGTTAAGACCTCCATCTCTGGAGCCAGGGAACCTAGCCCAAATCCCAGCTCCACCTTCCAGTAATTGTGTGGCCTGGGGCGCCAGTCACTTCTGCTTTGCAGTCCCCAGTTTCCTTAGCTATAGATGGAGACTTAAATAGTCCCCACCTCTGAGCGGTCTATTGAGATTGGTACCCGGTCATGCATGCAAGCTTTTAGCTTTTT
The DNA here is from genome assembly GCF_037038515.1 of Microtus pennsylvanicus. Lineage (NCBI taxonomy): Eukaryota > Metazoa > Chordata > Mammalia > Rodentia > Cricetidae > Microtus > Microtus pennsylvanicus. The sequence goes on along the minus strand of NC_134591.1, from coordinate 65,130,206 downwards.
TTTTTTCAAATTTATTTATCATTTATTTATGCTTTTGCGTGCAAGCTTTTAGCACTTGATGTTAACAGGTTTTACTGCTCTGTTCACCAAAAATCACTTCCTGGGGGCATGTGGTCATGATAAAGTGCTTGCTTTTTTTTTTTTTTTCGAGACAAGGTGTATGTCTGTGTATCTCTGGCTGTCTTGGAACTCCCTCTGTAGACCAGGCTGGCCTCGAACTCACAGAGATCCGCCTGTCTCTGCCTCCCTGAGGGCTGGGATTAAAGGCATGCGCCACCACCGCCAGGCTTTGGTAAAGCTTTTTAAAAGGCCAGTTCTCGGGTCACTTTGCAGGACTTGGATTATGTGTCTGCAGCCACAAGGTGAAGACTTGCTTCTTTCCCCCTGTCCCTCAGAATGTTCTGCCCTTCCATCCTGGGTCGGGATGGAAGAAGGCTCAGGGTGGTTTTCACAGAGAAAGTCTGGGACCCCAGCTTGGCCCTTAAGCCAAGTTTCATTTCCGCCTCTTGTGGCCTCTTGTGTGCCGGAGACGTGCTTCACCGGAGCCCTTGGGCCACTCTTTGTCATGCCCACGCCCGGGGTTATGACCCAGGCTGGAGGAAGTAGTGCTGGCTGTGGTTGTCCTATGACCCCTCCGTGTAAGAGTTGGACCTGAACTTCTGGATGGATTCAGGATGATCCTGAGTTGCCCCCAGCCAGAGAAGAAGGGAGAACTCCCGGGCTCAGGGAGAACAGACCACTCAGTTACCTCAGCCTTCATTGCCTCTTGCTCCCACTCTCGGTTGGTGACTTTGGGAGCAGGGTTGTGTTAACCCATATTCCTGCTGGGTGTTGGGTGTTGGGGCTTGGAGGATTCCAAGGTGGGTGCGCTTTAGTGAGGACAGGGATGGTAGAAGATGCTCGTTCGCTGCTGCTCCGGGAAGGTACAGATGGCCTTGGGGGAGACCTTTCCTGCTGGTTTTGCTTCCCTTCTGGTGGATTGTGGTAGCTTCCCAGTGGGGCTTCCAGCTTCTCTACTATCCATTCTCACAGCAGCCTCAACCCCTTGACATCAGATGTCAGGCTCCCTGGTTCTCCCTCTAGGTGAGAGCCAGAGCTCTGATAATGGCCTTCTGTGCCTGCTGCTTGCTCTTAGTCCTTTTCTGCTGAGTTACCCTCTCAAACTCATTGCCCTGCCTGCTCCCGCCTGCCTCAGGGCCTTTGCACTGTTTGGAGCACCTCTGTTTACACTCATGGGTCACTCATTTCTTTCCACTCTTTACCTTCTGCACACGCATGCACGCATGCATGCCTTTGGTCATCCCGTGTCTGTCTTTTTGGCGCAAGGATAGCAAACTTCGACACTGCTGTGTGTTTAGTGCCTAGACCCAGTGCAAGGGATGCAGTCAGCACCCAGCACAGCAAATGACCGTTGAATGAATGAATGGGCAGGATCACTTGCTGGGAGTTTGGAGATGCCAGCTTGTAATTGTGTGATCTTGAATCTAGCTGTGGAAATCAGAGCCTAGGACTTGGTATTGGTGTTTGCCAAGGGCTCTACAAGTCCCAGTCTTCCTTCCCCAGGTCCCAGCTTGTGGGTGAACTAGGAGAGCTGTCCAACATTGCTGGTTCTTTTGGAGGATTAGACATGAAGAGATGTTTGGAGCAGAGGGTAGCCCATTTGGAGCCCTTGGCATTGGCTGGCTCTGGTCCTTAAGGGAAGGCTGCTGCAGGCTTCAAAAGCACTGTTCACATGTCCTGACTTTGCTCCCTGCCCCTGTGGATCTCTGGAACCTCATCTGGCCCAAAGCCTCCTGACAGATGCATTGCCCAAGAGATATCCCATCCCCTCTGGCTCCAGTGGGAAGGCAGCAGCTAGCTGTGGTCAACAGCATGAACTTCACAGTCATGTGAATGCTCCTGACCTGTGTTGCCCGGGTCGTTTAAGCTTTCTAAACTTCCTCATCTGTGACGTTTGGGCACAAGGTTAGAGGGTCACTGTGAAGACTTGCGAAATGCATGTGAAGTGCACAGCTGTGTGGCTAGCACATAGTGACTGTTAGATAACTTTGGAAAGGGTCTCACTGTGTGGCTAGCACATAGTGACTGTTAGTTAACTTTGGAAAGGGTCTCACTGTGAGGCTAGCACATAGTGACTGTTAGATAACTTTGGAAAGGGTCTCACTGTGAGGCTAGCACATAGTGACTGTTAGTTAACTTTGGAAAGGGTCTCACTGTGAGGCTAGCACATAGTGACTGTTAGTTAACTTTGGAAAGGGTCTCACTGTGAGGCTAGCACATAGTGACTGTTAGTTAACTTTGGAAAGGGTCTCACTGTGAGGCTAGCACATAGTGACTGTTAGTTAACTTTGGAAAGGGTCTCACTGTGTAGCTAGCACATAGTGACTGTTAGTTAACTTTGGAAAGGGTCTCACTGTGAGGCTAGCACATAGTGACTGTTAGTTAACTTTGGAAAGGGTCTCACTGTGTAGCTAGCACATAGTGACTGTTAGTTAACTTTGGAAAGGGTCTCACTGTGTAGCTAGCACATAGTGACTGTTAGTCCTGTGTAGTCCTAGCTGGCTTCATACTCACAGACACCCCCCTGCCTGGGATTAAAGGCAAGTGCCACTGTGCCCCACAGAATTAGTATTTTTAAGATAGCACTGCTCTCTGTAGCCCAGATTGGCCTCAAGTTCTCAGGATTCTCCTTGCTCAACCTCTTAAATGCCGTGATTATAGGCATGTAGGATTGTGTCTGGTTTGCACTTTAGGTATTGATTTGATATTGTCATTATCATCAGTATTATTATTGTGCTTCTGGGACTACTGGGGACTGCACGAACTCAGGGCTTTGTGCATGATAGAGTGCATTCTCCCACTGAGCTGTATCCCTGGCCTGTATGTATTATTTATAATGATTTATTGACTAGGGCAATACCTAGTACATAGTAAATCTTCACAAGATGTCAGGTGGTAGGGCTGGAGACAACAGATGGCCAAGTGCTTTCCTAGCGTGGACAAGGCATAGGGTTTGGTCTGTAGTACTAAAAAAAAAAAAGGCAGCTAATGTCTCTCCATGAGGGGCACACCATTCATTTGGTGGGTATTTACTAGGCAATGTGCAAGGGATGCTGTCTGCTTGTCACTTAGCCAGACAGAAGCAGGTAACATAGCCACACAGCAGGTAACTTTTTTTTTTTTTTTTTGTGGTTTTTCGAGACAGGGTTTCTCTGGTTTTGGAGCCTGTCCTGGAACTAGCTCTTGTAGACCAGGCTGGTCTCGAACTCACAGAGATTCGCCTGCCTCTGCCTCCCAAGTGCTGGGATTAAAAGCGTGCGCCACCACCGCCCGGCCGCAGGTAACTTTTTTTTTCAGACAGGATCTTACTCTATGGTCCTGGGTATCCTGGAACTCAATGTATAGACCAAGCTGGCCTCAAATTCACAGAGAGTTGTTCTGCTTCTGCCTCCAGAGTGCTGGCATTAGAGGTGTGAGCTGCCATGCCCTACGTTACTTGATTTTTGTTTTGTTGTTTTGTTTTTGGAGACAGGGTTTCTCTGTGTAGCCTGGCTGTCCTGGAACTCACTCTGTAGACCAGGCTGGCCTCGAACACACAGAGATTTGCCTGCCTCTGCCTCCTTAGTACTGGAAATAAAGGTGTGTGTCACCACTGCTGGGCTTAGTTTATATTTTTTAAGCTTTATTTATTTTATGTCTTTGAGTGTTTAATTGCACGTGTATGTGTACCACGTGTGGCATTCGCAAAGAGGGCATTGGAACCCTTGGAGCTGGTGTTAGTGATGGTCGTGAGCCATCCCGTGGATGCTCTTAACCACTGAGCCATCTCTGGTCCCACAGCTAACATTTTTAATAAATGCTGTACAGAAAATAGTCTCAGGAGGACTGCTTTATATGAACTATCAAGGAAAGTCCTCTGAGGAGGGAAGACCGTTCCAGAGAACATGAGCAGTAAGTGCAAAGGCGCTGAGGTAAAACAGAGTCACACTTGTGGAGACTGCCACGAGGCCAGTGTGATGTGGGTAGAGGGAGTGAGGACAGTTTTGTAGGTTGTTGCAGGAGAAACCTCAGCAAATCTCACAACAAGGTTGGCCTAACCGGCCAATTGAGATTGGATTCCATTTGAAGCCATCGGAGGGTTTCAGGTGGGAAAATGACCAATATGATCTATGTTTGCAGAAAGTGGCTTTGCAGTGGTCAGCAGCGTGGCAAAGAAGACACAGAGCGCCCCCAGTAGGTCCTCTTCATCCTAAAGCCACACCCCCTCCAATTTCAGAACTTCTAGAACATTGCAGCCCTAAAATGGAAGCAAGGGGTTAAAGGTGGATGTGGAAGCCATGGTCAGCAGCCTGCCTCCTGGGAGGGAGGAGCAGGCTATCTCACTAGCTGTTCCTGGGGCCATCTTGGATCAGCCTGGAGTTGGTGTCTGGGGGGTTGGGGCAGGTGCATGCAGTTTTCCTTACCTGTCCCCTTGCTCCTCTGGGTGTGGCTGCAGTGTCGTCTCTGGCAGGCATCTTTTTGTTCTGCTGCGCACTTCACCTGTTTACCGGGCTCGTTTCCCTAGTCGATCATAAGTCACTCGGCAGAGAGACACTTGTCATACCCATTATTCCTGCTGTTTATTGAGAGCGTTGCCTGGCACAGAGAAGAACTCGGTAAATATTTGTGGAGCAGCTGGCTGAATGCATGAATGCGTGACATCGCAACACTGCCGTGGTGGTTGTCTCAAGTGGCAGCCCCCTTCATTGGTAATGGCTTCCTGAAGTTCTGTGTCCCTGTGTCTACTAAAAGGATTCTGAGGCCACAGCTAAGTCCTGGGACAGGTCTGGAGAGATGGTTTGGCGATTGAAAGCACTAGTCGTTCTTCCAGAGGACCCGGGTTCAATTCCCTAGCACCCTTGTGGTGGCTCACAACTGTCTCTAACTACCATTCCAGTGCCCTCTTCTGGTCTTTTCAAGCACCAGCCACACACATGGTGCACAGACCTGCATGCAGGCAAAGCACCCATAGACAGGACATATTAAAATGCTGGGTACTGAGCTATATACAACGTTGTGTTTACATGAAGGAGTCCTAGGAGTCCAGGGGTTCAGGACCAGCCCAGGAAGCCCCTGTTTTTCTCTATTTCCATCTCTGTCTCTGTCTTTGGTTTTTAATTACATTTTATTTATTGTTTTTTGTTGTTGTTGTTTTTTTTTCTTCTTTTTCTTTTTTTTCCGGGATAGGTTTCCTCTATGTAACAGCTCTGACTGTCCTAGAACTAGCACTGTAGACCAGGCTAGCCTTGAACTCATAGAGATCACTCTGACTCAACTTCCCCAGTGCACCACCATGGCTGGTGGATTTTATTTATTTTGCTTCTGTGTGCATGTGTATGTTTTGTGGCGTGCATGTAAAGGTCAGAGGATATCTTGTGAGAATCCTTTTCTGTTTTCATCACGTGGGTTCCAAGAGCAAGCTCAGGCCATCAAACTTAATAACAAGCATTTTTATATTCTGAACCATCTCAGTGGCCTGGTTTTGTTGGTTTGTTTGTTTTTTTTTAACTTTTCAGTGAAATTTTATTAGATGTTGCATCATGATTCAGGGTCCCAGAGTAGGGACCATCATATACCCAGGTCCCCCTTTACTGTATGGGGAGAGGAGAGCGAACAGAGGAGAGGTGGGTGGAGCCAGGTCAGATCTCCCCAGGAAATGTGCCTTCTGCTCTGCGTTCATCCCAGGCTGAGACCCATATGATACGGGGCAGAGGGACTTGTGTACACGCCGGTACAACTCACACTTGCGGTCATTGCCTTCTTGCTGCGGTGGAAGTCCAGATAGTTCTGCCCGCAGTTCCTGGTCTGGTTCTGGTTTGGGAAGCGGCTGTCAAAGGGGGCAGTTTTGTAGTTCTTGATTTTGGTCTTGATGTCTTCAGCCATGGTGCCAACTCCTAAAGACTGCCCAGGAGCAGCAGTAATTCCTTGTTGGTTTGTTTTTATTTATTTATTTTTGTTTTTGAGGCAGGGTCTCATATAACCCAGCTTAGCCTTGAGTTTACTCTGTGTGAAGGATGGCCTTGAACTCCTGATCTTCCTGCTTGGGCCTTCTGAGTGCTGGAAATACAAGTGTGTGCTGCCTTAAAGAAGGCTAGGTGTGGTGAATGTGTGTTCAGGTGGACGCAGAAAAATCAAGAGTTCACAGCCAGTTTGGCTATCTGGCAAGTTCCTGTTGGCAGGAAGGGATGGAGGAAGAGGGATCTGCTTGCTGGCTGGGATGAGGGAGAATATCTGTTGTTCTCATCTGCTGTTGGAAGAAGTCCAGGATTAACTAGTAATGTCTGCTCTGGGCACTATGGGGAGTAGCTGCACTCAGCTCCCGCTGCACTTCAGGGAGAAGCAGCCTTGAGGTAACCTGAGCTTTCTTCTCTCCTAGCTGTCCCTACCTGGCCCGCAGACTGACCCTGGCTGTCCCCATCATCGCTGCCATCCTCTTCTTCTTCGTCATGAGCTGCCTCCTGCAGACCAGTTTTACTGACCCTGGCATCCTACCCCGGGCAACCGTCTGTGAAGCAGCTGCTCTGGAGAAGCAGATTGGTGAGCCTCTTTCTTCTAGCCCATGATAGCTCCCCAGCTCCGTGGTCCCGGATGTGAGAGGAGGCCTGGTTGCCTCGTCCAGTGCTGTGCTAGGAATTAAGGATAGAGCAGTGGGCAGGCAGGCTGGGGCTGGCTCTGTAGTGGGGCAAGGAGCAGATGAGCAAGCAGGTGAATAAGGCAGCGCTTGCAGCTGTCCTCGTCTGCGTGACGACTGATCGGCCGCTAGCCTCTGAGGTCAGCTTATTACTCGTTTCCTACTTAAATGAGACACAGCGTTTATGTACATGGTTCGAGCTCACACAGCCGAAGCCAGGCGGTGGTGGCTTCCAGCACTTGGGAGACAGAGGCAGGTGAATCTCTGTAAATTCCCAACAGCTTGGTCTACAGAGCGAGTTCCAGGACAGCCAGAGCTACATAGTGAGACCCTGTCTCAAACAAACAAAACAAATGGGGGAGTGGGAGGGAAATGGGAGGAGGTGGAAATTTTTAATTAATAAATAAAAAATAAATAAATAAAAAACAAAAACAAGTAAAAAAGACCACACAGTAAGTGTAGGAACTGTGGTGCCCCTATAGGCGACAGTTGATATGAGCCCCTGTTCTTAGCTCTTTTTTTTCTTCTTCTTTTTTGGTATCGTGTAGTCTAGACTGGTCTTGAACTCACTGTATAACCGAGGATGGCCTTGTTTCTGCTCTGCCTGCCTTTACCTCCTAAGTGCTGGAATTATAGGCATACTGCCCCACACCCGGCTAAATGTTTGTGTGCTCTTTAGTCATTCAGTCATGAAACTTTTTTTTTTTTTTGGTTTTTCGAGACAAGGTTTCTCTGTGGCTTTGGAGCCTGTCCTGGAACTAGCTCTCATCGACCAGGCTGGTCTCGAACTCACAGAGATCCACCTGTCTCTGCCTCCCGAGTGCTGGGATTAAAGGCGTGTGCCACCATCGCCCGGCTGGTGTCAGGAATGAAGGAAACTGACAATAATCTCTGTCCTCGTGGAGGTCCAGGTGACATTCCGGGGTACCAGAAAGACAGTAAACAAGTAAAAAGGATGTTAGAGAAGAGGCACAGGACTAGAGGGGGCGCTATGAGGGTGGTGTATGAGCAGTCATCAGCCTGGGCAGAGGAACAGGCAGGCGCGGCAGCACAGAGCGTAGTCTAGTTTCGTCTAGGTCAGGACAAGCCCTAGATGCTAAGGGAGCAAGAAAAGGGTCCCCCTACAGAGCTGAAAGTGTGGAGGAGGAAAAGGCTGGGTGCCCAGAAAGAATCTGCCTGCCCAGGCCTCTGAGTAATTAACCCTTTATTCCTCCCAGAGGAGAAAGAGCCAAGCCCAGGGCCTGGACTGTCATCTGAGCTGGCCCCACCCCAGCTCCTTCCTGCTGAGAAGTGACTCGGATGTTTGCACACCTCCAGGGTTTCCGGTCATGGCTGGCTACTTGCCCTAAGAAGGCAGTAGACACACAGGCTTTTAAGTGCCTACCTGGCCTGGTGAGGTCTAGTGACCAGCTATGTCCATCCCCAGGAATTATTTTTGTTGACTCTGGAGCAGCTGGGGAGGGCCTAGAAGGGGATACCTCTCAGCTTTGTCTGGTCTTCATGCTGCCTCCTCCTCAGCCCAGGAAGGGGGTGGAGCTTGGGGGGCAGCCAGGGCAGCCACACCCATGGTCTTCCTCTCGAAGACCTCCTTCCCCTTTGCACTGCTCTGGCCTCCCCATGCAGCTCCTGACCAGCCACTGGGTTCATGTCCTCTTCAATCAGGCTAATCCTGAGGCAGGATTATTGTGCAGCTCAGCCAGACCTCTGTCTGGCTGCCTGGAATCTGGAATCCCTTGGCTTCTGAGCTGCTTGGCCAGTAACAACAGTAATCTCCGTGTTTGGGTAGAGCTCAGATCTGTGTCCTGTACTGTCCACTGTTGTCCCCACAGATCTTCACATCTGCAGAGAGTGATCCCAGATGTGTTAGTGCAGACTCCAAGCAAGGCCAAAGGGCAAGGGTTGAAGGGAGAGGCGGGGAGTAGGTGCCCTCTTCCCATACTCCAGGCCTTGTGTTTAGGGATGGCAGCAGGCATACATCCTCTCCATCCTTTTATCTCCACGTTAATGTCCTGTATCCTGGGTCAGACATTTGATGACACATTCCCACAGGGTACAGGGTGGTCATGATGAAATTGTTCTTCGCTGAGGTGTTCCGGCAAGGGAGATGAGGACATGGGTGTCTGGTGTGCCTAATCACCCTTCAGGAAGCTAGTGTTAGCTAAAGAAAGGGAGGGATGCAAGAATAACTGAGGAATGGGAGCCTCCCGGGAGCTCTCCTTACTGCAGTGGGGACATCTGAGAGGTTTGTGGTATCGCCCAGGGAAGACATGGTGGGTTCATGCAGTTAAGTGCTGGTTCTATACAATGCCTCCTGGCAGCCAATGGATGACAAGAATCTTTTGTTTTGTTTTGTTTGGGTTGGTTTGATTTTTCGACACAGGGTTTCTCATAGTAGCCTTGGCTGTTCTGGAATTTGCTCTGTAGAACAGGCTGGCCTCTAATTCACAGAGACCCACCTGCCTCTGCCTCCCCAGTGCTGGGATTAAAGGTGTGTGCCGCTACACTGGATGACAGGAATCTGATGCAAAGCCTACCCTATGTGGTCAGAGGTCAGTGTTAGGTGGAGAGGTCTGACAGGAGAGAGTTGGGAGGAACCAGGAGTGTCTTCTCTGTGAGACTTTGGGAGTTGCTACCCTGTGAAGTTTCCCTGAACTTCAAACACAAGAAACTGTGTGCAGGGAGCCCTGTAAGCATGGGAGAGCAAAGGGAGGACAGAGGCGGAGGGAGCAGGCCACAATGGGTGAGCATGCTGATAGTGCTATTAGGGAAGCCATGGTCGGAAGGCTGCTGGGGCTGGGAATGAGGCTCACCTGAGAGCGGCAGAGCGGCATCGTGACGACCTGCTTGAGCTGGACCTGGAGTTTGAACTGTGGTTAGGAAGCTTCTGTCAGTTGAAACACATTTTCCTGAAAGGGTCCAAGGTTCCTGAGCCCTCTGGCTCTGAGGTGAGTGGATGTTCTTAGGAACAGGAACTGATGGGGTTGAGGGGGACTGAGCCTTGCAGCTCCAGCAGGGACAGCAGGGGACCAGCTCCTTCCAGTTTGGGAAAGCACCTGGGGTAAACTGAGGCAGTTGGTCACCTTCATAGCTGGCGGGCAGCTTCTCTATATCTCTCCAAGGCCCCGGGGCAGGTATTCCTAAGGCCTTCTTGGTCCAGTGGGAGACAGCTCACTCAGGTGTTCACCTAGGCCTGGCTGCACTTACAGGACAGATAACACGGCCCGCTCTCTGGGGTGTCCTGGGATGCTCACAGCCTGTCCATCAGCTCCTAGTGTCCTCCCCTGTACCCAGAGCTCTTTTCAGGGCGGCCTGCCTCATCTTCTCCCCAGGCTGGTTTAGGGCTCTACTGACTGGGCCATCGCTCCTGTTTTGCCTCTGTCCCTCCTGAGCTTAGAATTTTAGTGGTTCCTTAGGGCCCCAGCTTGCTCTCCTGAATTAACTGCGTGACTTTTACCCTCCCCATACCCCAGCTCTACCTTCATTTCTTTTTTTCTTTCCTTTGTTTGTTAGTTATTTTGAAAAAGGGTCTCCCTATGTGTCCTTGACTGGCCTGGAAATATATGAACTCAGTGTGTAGACCAGGCTAGTGCTCCTCCCGCCTCTCTTTCCTGGTGCTAGGATTACAATTCCTGGCCCACCTAACTCCTCCCATCTTTTTCTTTTTGCAAAACTTCCGAGTGGTTTGCCTACGTGTTGATATGTGCACCGTCCATGTGCATGCCAGTCTGCAGAGATTAGAAGAAGACACTGGATGCCCTGGAACTGGAGTTGGGGTGGTTATGAACTTCCACGTGGGTGCTGGAAACTGAGCCTGAGTCCTTTGCAAGACTAACATGCTCTTATCCGCTGAGCCTTCTCTCCAGCCCCTCCCATCATTTCTGAAATGGTTTCCTTCAAATGACTCACTTTTTTTGCTTGTTTTTTTTCTGAGACAGTTTTCACTGTATACAGCCTAGGCTCTTCTGGAATTCACTATGTAGACCAGGCTGGCCTTGAACTGGCAAAGACCCTTCTGCCTCTACCTCCTGAGTACTGGGATTAAAGGTGTGAGCCACCACCGTCCCACAAATGGCTCACTTTTTTGTGAGACTGGTCTGCTTAGCAAGTTTCAGACCACCATAGTGAGACCCTGTGTAACTCCTCCCAAAAAATAAACGATCAGTTTCCAATATAGCCTTATGCTGTATAACAATGCTTTAGTCAGTGACAAGCCCATGTGGAACTGTGACCCCCCCCCCCCCACGCCACCTAATGGAACCAGAGCCGTCTTCGTTTGTGGGAGTGCTTCCTCTGACATTTGCGTGGGGAAATCACCTACTGACACAATGACGTATTTCTTGAAACTGCTCCTATATGACATGTGACTATATATTTTAAAAGAGAAATTTCTGTTGGCTCTGCATAGACCCTTTTGGGAGAGCCAGGTTACAGGGTTCCTGACCATTAGGGTCGCTGTTGAAGTGGGTACACAGAGGTGTGTGAGGCTTTCTGTGCAGGCGGAGAGCTTCCTTTTGCTGGAGTAAAAGGATGGAGAGAGAAAGGGGAATAACTTTCTCAGACCATGAGTCACCAGCCTAGCAGGAAACTCCCTTGGGGGGCGGAGCCACAGGAGGCCAGCAACAGCCCTCCCCCACTTCCTCCCTCCCACTCACCAGATCCCAGGGATGTGGGACCTCAGGGCCTCTGGGCCTTTTCCTTTACTTGCCCTATTCCCCCTACTGAATGCTGCCCACCCGTCCCTACTGAGCTGGGATCTGATTCTATCTGGTGTATTCCACTTTTTTTTTTTTAATTTTAGTTTGGGTTTTGGGGGCTTGCTTTGTCTGAGGCAGGGTTTTCTATAGCTCAGACTCACTAAAGATGACCTTCACCCTCAGGTGTTGGGGTTATTAGCATGTGCACCACTGTACCTCGTTCACACGGTCCTGGGGCTCCGAGTCAGGGCTTTGTGATGGTAGGCGAACACACACCACCAACCGAGCTTATATCCCCAGCCTGACTGATGGTAGGTTTTGAGAGAGGGGCTCATGGGGTCGCCCAGCTGGCCTCTAATTCCAGCCGTTCTGCCTTCACCTCCCAGTTGCCAGGAGCACAGGTGTGTGACATCTTTCTGGCTCTCTTCTGTATTCGCACTGGTGCTATTTAGAGTATTTTGTTTGTTTTTATTTTTTTTATAATTTATTATTTATTTATTTATTTTTGATTTTTCGAGACAGGGTTTCTCTGTGGTTTTGGAGCCTGTCCTGGAACTAGCTCTTGTAGACCAGGCTGGCCTCGAACTCACAAAGATCCACCTGTCTCTGCCTCCCAAGTGCTGGGATTAAAGGCGTGCGCCACTACCGCGTATGTGCATTGGTGTGAAGGTGTCAGATCCCCTGGACCTGGAACAGTCAGTTGTGAGCTGCCATGTGAGTTTTGAGAATTGAACCCTGGTACTCTGGAAGGGCAGCCAGTCTCTTAACCACTGAGCCGTCTCTCCAGCCCCGCTACTGTATTCTTGCATATAGACACCAACACCAGTGAGTAGCTATGGGTTAGGCTTTAGTAGAATGTCATCTCTCATTTGCATGCAGTCTTTCAAGGTTCATATTGCCCATTTTAGAGGCGAGGAAACTGAGGCTCCAGGAGGCTGAAGAGCTGACAGGCAGCCTTGCCACATTTCACAGTGAAATCAAATTGGTCCCAAGTCACCCATGGTGGCAATGGCATTGACTCGCACTGCTTTGCACGGCCATACAGTTACAGCCTGTGTGATCGTCCTGTGTCCCCAGGCCTCGCACTAAGCCTTTGTAGGTGGCAGGGCTCCGCCACCCTCTGGGATGAGCAGAAGTGGTTTTGTGGAGATTACAGTGACCAGATCTCAAACTTTATGGTTAACCTTGAGCTGGTGCTGGGGACAGGAGAGTGCTAACTACTGTGGGGGCAGTTGGGTAGCAGACAGGCAGTTCCTTCCTTCCTTAGCTTTCTCTGGAGCTGCGGCCTGCCTAGCATGTGACACCCAGGGCTCTACTTGTAGCATTACAGAAAGAAAAGCCTTTCCAGTAGCCCGGGCCCACCCTGCCCTGGGGGGTGGAGTCTTGTTCCACACCAGTCCTGGCTGCCACTGACAGTCCAAGCCCAAAAAAGGCTGAGCTTCTGGTTGAGGGTGGTGGTGGACTTGCTCTGGGGGCAACAAGCTGTTGTTGGTAGCGGCTGAACAGAGCAGGTGGCCGGTAGACTGACTCATTATCACCCCTGCAAGCCTCCTTTGACCAAACTGACCTCTGTCCAGCACCTGAGCGGCACCTGTGCTCAGGCTCTTGTTCCCTCTGGCTCTTGGAAGCTTCACTTTGTCTGTCAAACTCTGGAGGGGAGCAGAGCTTACTACCAGAGATTAGAACAGGCTCCCTCTGCTCTGTGAGAGGAAGGTTTCTGGGGTCTCGTGAGATTCCCAGTAGGTTCTCCCAATACTAAAGAGGGTCTGTATCTTTCATTCATAGATTCCAGAGGTTTCCTTATAACTTGCTGTGTGTCCATAGTGTTCCTATAGCAACAGTAATAGTGTCAGTTTATATTTACAATGCTGGCATCCCTCATCTGGAAATCCTAAATGCTTCAAAAGCAGAGACCACAGCCAGAAAATCCCACACCAGCCCCCAGCTGGCAGACTGGGCTGAGAACACAGGTGTAGTAAAAATCGTCGACAAGTTACCTTCTGGAGCTAGGTAAGGTGGCTCCTGTTTTTAATTCCAGCAGAGGCAACAGGTCTCTCTGACTTCAAGGCCAACCAACAGTGAGATCCAGGCCAGCCAGGGCTACGCAGTGAGACCCTCTCTTAAAACAATAATGAAAGATGGCTCAGTGGTTAAGAGCACTGACTGCTCTTCTAGAGGACCCGGGTTCAATTCCCAGCACCCACATGACAGCTCACAACTGTCTGAAGATCCAGTTGCAGGGAATCTGACACTTCACACCAATGCAATTTAACCAAAGCTAAATAAATCATAAAAATATTCAAAAAAACAATAGTGAAAATAAAAATTACTTTCTGGCTTTGTGTAAAAGACCTGTATAAAACCTGTGTGGCTTGGGTTCCTCCGCTCTCTAGATATAGGTAGATATTCCAAAATCTGAAAAATGCCCAAATCTAGAACACTTCTGTTTCCTAGTATTTCAGCCTCTCTTAGGCTCTTGCTAAATGCTAGACATTGTGTTAAACCCACTTAGTAAATTCTTAGCTATTCTTCCCAGCAACCATCGGGGGTGGAGCTGATTATGTTCCAGTTTATTCATTTATGTTGCAGAGAAGCTGATTTGATCTGCCTAGCTCAGTAAGTGGTTGGGTAGAGATGTATGTCCATATATCTTACTAGCTTGAAAGCCCCTGTAAAGACAGGGACAGCAGTGGGTAGAAAGCCAGTGCCCCGGGGGCAGCGGGTCGGGGTCTGGTAGGAAGTCCTCACATCAGTAACTTGGGAAGAACTGGGCCTTTGCCTGCTGGCTTGTTCTGGTTCCTCGGTCAGGACCAAGGTCAGGGACTCCCGGGACTCAGCACTGTGCCTCAGGCTGCTGTGCACTTCCAGCCTCACTGCTGAGAGAGGCTGGGACCACCTGATCTCTGTTCTGCTGAGGAAGAAACCAAGGCTCAGAAGGGAAAGGGCTTCTTTTTTTTTTTTTTTTTGGTTTTTCGAGACAGGGTTTCTCTGCGGCTTTGGAGCCTGTCCTGGAACTCACTCTGTAGACCAGGCTGGTCTCGAACTCACAGAGATCCGCCTGCCTCTGCCTCCCGAGTGCTGGAATTAAAGGCGTGCGCCACCATCGCCCGGCGGGAAAGGGCTTCTTTAATGGCAAGTAGAAATCCAGACAGCACTCAAGCCCAGTGTCCTCAAACTTCCCAGCCTGCACCTCTCAGCTCTCCTGTGCACAGCTGCTAAGTAGGCACTTACCAACCGCCAGTCCTGGAGCTTAGACCCTTACAGCCTTGTCACTGTGCTCCTCTTCTCTACGGGTGAGGCAGCCGTTAAGTCACTTACCCAGGAGCACCTGCTCGTAAGTGGAAAGGTCAGGACTTGAACCCCTAGCCTGCCTCAGCCTTAAAGCTTGTCTTCTTCCTCTGCTTACTGATTCATAGCTCCTTTTTGTTCTTTTTTTTTTTAACATTTACTTATAATTCATTTTACATTCCAATCAAGGTTCTCCCTTTCCCCCTCCCCCCTCCTAACCATCGGGAGTCGACAGTTTCTACCTCCTAGTTCTGCCCAGGACTGCCCTTGATGAAGGGATACATGCAAGCAAAATACTGTATACACAATAAATAATTAAATCTTAAAGAGAGGGGGCTCTAGGGGTGCAGCTCAGTTGGTAGAGTGCCTGTCTAGCAGCACAGGCTCTGGGTTTGATACCAGCACTGCAAAAACTAGGTGTGAAGCCAGCCTGGGCTACAATGAGAACCTGTCCTGTCAAAAGGATAAATTTGTCTCTGGGTGGTGGTGGGACATGCCTTTAATTCCAGCACTTTGGAGGCAGAGGCAGACCAATCTCTGTTTTTTGTTTTTTTTGTTTTAAAGGCTATCCTAGAACTCACTTTGTAGCCCAGGCTGGCCTTAAACACAGAGAGATCCACCTGCCTCTGCCTCCTGAGTACTGGGATTAAAGACTGGTGCCACCAAGCTCAGCTGTTTTGTTTCAGGATTTATTTTTATTTTATGTGTATATGTTTATGGGTGTTTTGCCTCCATGTATGTCTGTATACCACATACATGCAGTGCCCAGTGATTCCAGAAGAGGGCATTAGTTTTTGTTTTTTTTTTTAAGATTTACTTATTTATTATGTATACAATGTTCTGCCTGTGTATATGCCTGCAGGCCAGAAGAGGATACCAGATCTTATTACAGATGGTTGTGAACCATCACTTGGTTGCTGGGAATTGAACTCAGGACATTTGGATAAGCAGGCAGTGCTCTTAATCACTGAGCCATCTCCAGCCCTGCATTAGATTTTTTTTTAATTTATTGGTTTTTTTTTCGTGGTGGTGGTAGTTTATCAAGACAGCTCTGACTGTCTTGGAACTCGATTTGTAGACAAGGCTAGCCTTGAACTCACAGAAATTTGCCTGCTTCTGCCTCCTGAGTTTTGAGATTAAAGGTATGCGCCACCACCACTCAGCAGCAGGCATTAATTCTTTAGAACTGAAGTTGCAGGTGGTTAACAGCCACCATGTGAGTGCTGGAAACCAAACTCAGGTCCTCTCCAGAGCAACAACACATGGGCTTAGCCACTAAGACATCTTTTCAGCCCCTACGTTTTTTATTTTTATTTTTTTAAGGTTGAAGATGTTGAGACGGTCTCCTACAGTCCCAGCTTTTCTCCATCTTGCTAAGTAGCCAAGGCTGAGCTTGAATTCCTGAGTCTCCTTTCATCTGCCTGCTAAGTGCTGGGATTACAGAATGCCTGGCCAGTCTTGTGTTCTTTTTTTTTTTTTAATATTTATTTATTTATTATGTTTACAATGTTCTGTCTGTGTGTATGCCTGCAGGCCAGAAGAGGGCACCAGACCTCATTACAGATGGTTGTGAGCCACCATGTGGTTGCCGGGAATTGAACTCAGGACCTTTGGAAGAACAGGCAATGCTCTTAACCACTGAGCCATCTCTCCAGCCCCCAGTCTTGTGTTCTTTGTTTATTTGAATTATATATATGTATGTATGTGTGCCTGTTTGAGTTTGTGTGCACTATATGTTTTTACGTGTCTGAGGAGGCCAGAAGGAAGTTGTGCAGTACAGGTTGTTGTGAGCTGTTTAGTGTTGGTACTGGGACTGTATTTAGGTCCTCTGCAAGAGCAATAAGTACTTTTAACTGCTGAGCATCTCTCCAATGCTCATCTTAGAGTGTTCTGCCTGCATATATGCCTGCAGGCCAGAAGAGGGCACCAGATCTCATCACAGATGGTTGTGAGCCACCGTGTGGTTGCTGGGAATTGAACCTGGATCCTCTGGGAGAGCAGCCAGTGGTCTTAACCTCTGAGCCATCTCTCTAGCCCTCATCTTGTGTCTTAAGGGACTCTGGGAAAGTGTTTGGAGCTAGAAAATGACCCGGAAGGGGTATTGGAAAGGAGGTAGCTGTGTGTGGAGGAGCTGGGAAAGGGAGTCTTCTGGAGTGACTCTGGTGATACAGGCCTGGCTTGCACCGGGCGACCATCTGGAGAGAACACACTCAGACCCTGTGACTGGCCAGGCCAGGATGAAGGGAGGAAGTTTTCTGTAGAGAGTTTATAGTAGCTACTTGTTGCTGATTAAAATGTCTAAGAAAGATAACTTAGGGGAGGAGAGGAGCAGCTTAACTAGAGAGATGGCTCAGTGGTTAAGAGCGCTGACTGCTCTTCCAGAGGAACTGGATTCAATTCCCAGCAACCACATGGCGGCTCACAACCATCTATAACTCCTGTCACAGGGGATCTGTCTTGAGAGCCTGTCTCAGAGTTTCTCTTTGTAGCCCTGGCTTTCCTGAAGCTCACGCTGTGGCCCAGGCTGGCCTCGAACTCAGAGATCCACCTGCCTCTGCCTCCTAAGTGCTGGGATTAAAGGTGTGTGCCACCATGCCCTGCTACAGTTGCTCAGGGTTTCAGAATCTCATCCATCATGGCAGGAAGAGGCACCCAGGGTTGGGAATATAACCTTCAAAGACCTGCCCCTTTGACCTGACGCTGCCTTCTAAGCCCAGTCTCCTTGAGGCTCCACAGCCCCTCACGACAGTGTGCAGCCAGCTATGAGATGAGTTTCACAAGGAGCGGGGGAGGGGGGAGTCTCAAACTGCAGCTTTACTCTCTTCACCAGCCCTATGTTTTAGATTTTTTAATGTATATAAGTGTCTTGCCCAAATGTATGCCTACGCGCACCATGTGTGTGCGTGCCCTCAAGAGGCCAGAGGCGGTGTTGGAGCCTTTGGAAGTGGACTTAGGAATAGTTATGTCCACCATTTTGGTGTTAGAAACAGAGTTCTGGTACTCTACAGGAGCAGCAAGTGCTTTTAACCACTGGACTCTCCAGCCTTTTGTTTATTTGTTTATTATTAGTAGTATTATTATTTGAGGCAGGGTTTTTCTCTGTTTACCAGGCTGGCCTTGAACTGGCAGAGACCCATATACCTCTGCCCCCGCCGGACTCCCCTTGTTTATTTTTAAGACAGAGGGGTTTTTTGTTTTGTTTTGTTTTCAAGACAAGGTTTCTCTGTAGCTTTGGAGCCTGTCCTGGAACTTCCTCTGGAGACCAGGCTGGCCTCGAACTCACAGATTCGCCTGCCTCTGCTCTAAGACAGTTTTATGTAGTCCATGTTGGCCTCAAATTTGTCACAGCTGAGGGTAGCCTGGAATTTGTGATTCTCCTGCTTCTGCCTCCCAAGCATTAGGATTGCAGGCATGCCCAGCTCGATCCAGGATAATTTCTATTATTTATGTATTATATTGGGGATGATACTGGAGATTAAACCCAGGGATCAGGTGTGCTGGGCAAAGCGCTCTACCTTTGAGCTACAGCTCCACTGTGCTGCTGTAAACTGTAAGAAAGGCCTCAAATCTAAGTTTTGAAACCTGGGTTCAAATCCTGTCTTTTCTGTGTCCTAGGCAAGTCTGTTAACGTGTTGAGCAAGTCTTAGCTGTAGGTAGGTAGGGATGCTGAGAGAAGTCTTTAAAGCATGTGGTTGGGGAGAAGGAGCTGTGTCTGCCTGAGTTCAAGACCAGATTAAACTCTGAAATAATACCCTGTCTCAAGAGATAAACAACAGGGCAAAGTGAATGTTTCGCTAGGTAGAGTGCTTGCCCAGCATGCATAAAACCGGGTTCAGTTCCCAGCACCCCGTAGAACCAGATGTGATAGTTACCTATCTCTAATTCCAACTGTGAGAGGCAAGACGATCAGGATCATCCTCAGCTACATAGTGAGTCAAGGCCAGCCCCGCAACGTGATCCTGTCTCACAAAGAACCAAAATTTATTCACTGTTCTTCTTGTTATTCCTATTTTTCATTAGAAAGCTAAGGCTTAGAGTTCAGTTGGCTCAGCCTCCTGGGCCCCAGCCCTGCCTTTTCCTGCTTCCTGTTCTAAAGAGGAAATCTTAAGGTGCTTGATCGCATTTTAAACACATGTGGTTAGGGTTATGGTAAGAGGCCCTTTGGTGGTTAGAACTGTGAGATTGGAATCCATGTGCCTCACCGGGCATGCCGAGCACCTGGGCTAGTGCTTAGTGCATTGGTAAGCATGCAGACACTAGTCTCTGGAGGTAAGCAGCCAAACAGGAAACTGTGGGGCAGGCCCTGTGTCCAGGAGTCGGTTGATAAGGGTTCCCAGGCTGAACACACTTGAACTCAGTGTTCGTAGCAGAACAATAGGTAACTGGGCTCCAGTACCCCGGGAGGCGGATGCGAGAGGATCTCTGTGAGTTCAAGGGCAAACTGGCCTACCTAGTGAATTCCGGAGCCAGGGAAACATGGTGAGACCCTATCTTTTTGTTTTTGGTTGTTTGAGACAGGGTTTCAGTAGCCCTGACCATCCTGGAACTTTTTCTGTAGACCCGGGTGGCCTTGAACTCACTGATCTGCCTGCCTCTGCCTCCCAAGTGCTGGGATTAAAGGGGTGCACCACCACATCAGCCGGGCTACATACCCTTTTGATTTGGACCCTGAGATGTTAGTTCAGCAAATAGAACATGTAGGATTTGCAGACTTTGGGTAAACGTGTTATTCCTTCCATTAAACAACAAGAAAAGAAAAAGGTTGATGCAACAGGTGTTTCTTTGTTACCTGCTTGCAGTGTGGTCAGTAAACATCTTTTTCTAAACAAAAAGAGGAGGGAAAGAAACATTGTAGTCTAGGCTGCCCTTGAGTGTACTTTTCCAGTTTCAGGCACAGCCACCACCACCCAGCACATTCTGTTAATGTTGTTATTGTTTTGATTACATTTTTACTTATTTGTTAATATTTTGTTTTTAATTATGTATGAGGGGAGGGAAGTGTGGCTGCCAAGAGAGAGCAGAATTACAGGTGGGTATGAGCCACCTGGCATGGGTGCTGGGGACAGAACTCAGTTCCTCTGGAAGAGCAGGAAGCACTCTTAACCACAGAGCCCTCTCTCTCTAGCTCTTCTCTATAAGTAACACTGACTTTGGTGAGCAGTCAGGCCGGTGGATTATAGACGTCCATCCAGTTCCCTCTCTGGGGCGTTTATGTTGTTCCTTTAACTGTGCCGCCCTCGTGTAGTAAAGTTGGATCTAGACTCACTTAGATGCACACGACCTCCCTAAACCTTCCTAGGAGCTCTGTCCCTGGTGGCCTTGCTCAGGGTGAAGGCCAGCAGATGTGTGTGCAGCTATGTGAGATTCGAGCACAGTCCCAGGCCCGAGTGAGTGTGGGTCTGTAAGCAGTTCCTAACGTTTGTCCCTGCATTGGTGCGTCGCCCCCGACTCTCAGTTCCTGACCACATCCTCTCTGGCGTGGCTCCCCAATGGCAAGGGCCGTGGCCGATTTGGGCATCCCCGTTTTCTCTCTTCCCACCCTCAGACAACACAGGCAGCTCCACATACCGACCGCCCCCTCGGACCCGGGAGGTGATGATCAACGGGCAGATGGTGAAGCTGAAATACTGCTTCACCTGCAAGATGTTCCGGCCACCCAGGACCTCGCACTGCAGTGTCTGCGACAACTGTGTGGGTGAGTGGGGGCCTCGAGGACCCCAAAAGACTGAGTTTTGGATGCAGGAAGTCACATGTTGGGGCAAGACAGGCAGCATCTGAAATACTTAGGGGTGAACCAGAAGGCTGCCTTTCCCAGACTGGCGGTGACATCTCTTGACCCAGGGTTGGTATATCCTGTCCCCCTAATCCCTAAGTAATTCTGCAGACAGAGACCTTGAGCTTGTCTCCCAGCTTCAGGCCACTCCTCAGTGGGTCCCTGATCCAAAAGCCTGGAGCAGTTAATACTGAAGGCAGGGGATGATCTAATTGAGAAAGAAGGCAGGGAGAGTGAGAATCTGGAGGAGTGAGGTGGAGAGCCTGGACCACAACTGGAAGGTGGCTCTTGCCCACCTTCTTCTGCTTGGTTTGTGCCCTCACCCTGCTCCTCGGAAGCTCTACAGCTTGGGGAAGAGCCATGAAGGCCTCTTGGGAGGGTGTCATAAGGGAGAGTCTGTATGACACCCAAGTGAGCTGAGCCATGGTGACAGTGCACAGTTCCCA
This sequence comes from Microtus pennsylvanicus, assembly GCF_037038515.1. Taxonomy (NCBI): domain Eukaryota; kingdom Metazoa; phylum Chordata; class Mammalia; order Rodentia; family Cricetidae; genus Microtus; species Microtus pennsylvanicus. The sequence goes on along the minus strand of NC_134591.1, from coordinate 65,109,335 downwards.
GAGCAGTGACTTCATCTTGCCAGCTCAGCACTCCTTGAAGAGGGGAGCTGGGACAGGAGGCAGTGAAGTGGGTGACTCAGGGGGTGTTATTCATCCCTGCCAGTCTGCCCTACCCACCTCCTTAGAGGGCACCAGCCTTGGCATAAGGCCTGCAACGGGCATATGACCCAGATTCCCACAGGGACTTTCCTCACCAGCCTGGGTGTGACTCCCACCCCCAGGGACTTAATGCTGGTATGAGCTCAGTCCTTTGCCCTGGCCTCTGGTGCCAGCTCTCCATGAGTTACTTAACGGCCCAGCCCTCTCTGGGCCTCAGGCCCAAGCTGTTGGCATGTAGGTAGTATTAGGCCATGGTCTGTGAGACTTTGAAGCAGGCACTCTGTGGGATCCTGGAGATCTCAAGGGTCTACGAGCAAAGCTGTATAAAAGAAGGCTAACAGAGCAGGTGACAGGGCCCCCTGCCTAGTTTGAGGTCAGAGGAGACGTTTTAAGGGAGTGGCTTTGTAGATGGCATCAGAAGGAGTTACTATGGAGCTAAAAGAATAGACAGGGAGTGTGTCAGGCAGTGGGTGGGAACTGATGATCAAGGGCTAGAAGTCGGGTGTGTCCACAGGAGGGCAGGAGTTAGCCGGTGTTGAGGGGTGAGGGGATGGGAGAGAGCCAGCCTGGGGGAGGGCTACCACCATTGCTGGTTGGAGACCCACACTGACTCCTTCCCTTTCTAGAACGGTTTGACCATCACTGCCCCTGGGTGGGCAACTGTGTCGGGAGACGGAACTACCGCTTCTTTTATGCCTTCATCCTCTCCCTCTCCTTCCTGACAGCCTTCATCTTCGCCTGCGTGGTCACCCACCTGACTCTGCGTGAGTGGGGGGACGACAAGGGGTGGAGGAGGACTGGCCAGTGAGCTCAGCCCTAGCAACGGGCTGTGGTCACCACCCCCTGAGCTGTGTCTCTGTCTCTTCCTTCCTAGGTTCTCAAGAAAGCAGCTTCCTCTCCACTCTGAAAGAGACACCAGGAAGATATCTTTTGCCAGTTGTCGCCCTGGGTGGGAATTGAGGCCTCTTCGTGGGGTGGGGCGGTGGGGCCGTGTTTGTTCTCTGGAATCCACTCTACCAGTTGATCTGTTAGTGCCTGCACTAGAACTGACTTTAAATGGGTTGTCACGGGGAGGGGCTGCACACACAACCTCAGGACACTGTCCCTGCTTACAAAGGCCTGGCAAAGAGTGGGTTTCTTTTCTTTCTTTTTATGTGTATCATTTTTGCCTATATGCATGTCTGTGTGAGGGTGTCAGGAGTTAGAGACAGTTGGGAGCTGCCATGTGGGTGCTGGGAATTGAACCTGGGTCCTCTGGAAGAGCAGTCAGTGCATCCAACTAGTAAACCATCGCTCTAAGCCCAAGAGTGTATTTCTTAATTAAATCTTTGTTTATTTTATCTTGCCTGGAGGCAGTGGGAGCATGCTACACAGCACACAAATAGAGATGGGGACAACTTGACACTCAAACTCAGGTCATCAGGTTTGGTGACAAGTGCCTTTACCTATTGAGTCATGTCACCAGCCTGCATGTTCCTTAGGAGGTCAAGCTCCATGGACTACTTCATGGCCAAGATCCTGTGGCTACAATTCCCTGTGCCAGCTGGGCGGTGGTGGTGCACGCCTTTAATCCCAGCATTCAGGAGGCAGAGACAGGATGATCTCTGTGAGATCGAGGCCAGCCTGGTCTACAGATCAAGTTCCAGGATAGCCACCAAAGCTACAGAGAAACCCTGTTTCGAAAAACAAAAATAATATAAAATAAAACAAAACAAAAGAGTTCCCCGTGCCATCCCTAGCCCAGATCCTGACTTGCTCCTCAGGACTCCCGCCTGTTTCTGGGGTGTAGGAGGTGATCTGCCGAGAATGATGACTGGACACCTGCCACTGTGGGGATGTAGCTCCAGGGAAGGGTGGGTGAGAACGTGAGCACAGGCTCCCAGGGTCTCCACCCTCCCCCGCATGTGTCCTTGACAGTTCCACTGTGCTGGAGTTGGTCATCTGCTTCTTCTCGATCTGGTCCATCCTGGGCCTCTCAGGGTTCCACACTTACCTCGTCGCCTCCAACCTAACAACTAACGAAGATGTGAGTAAAGCTGGGGGGCTGGGGAGCCTGGCTGTGTCTCTTGATGCATTGCATCCTGCTTGTGACAGAACTGGGATCCATACTCCCGTGCATGGCATGATTGAGAGATGGGGCCTTTGGTCATAATTCTGGGAGTCACGACCCCGACTTCGCATCTACCACACTGCACCTGTAGGCATCAGAGTTCTGACTGGGGTTCCAGAAGTCTGTGCACTGAGAGGCATTGTTAGAACAGAATGGCAGCGTGGCCCTGTTGCCCTCCCAGCTATTCACTTGTAAGCCACTGTCAGCCAGCATTATTTGAGCACCCACTGTCCCCAGTCCAGACATGACCTCCCCTCACTGTCCTCCAGCCCTGAAAAAGAAAACGGTACTGTTATGTTTCCAGGGTTGCTGTGCAACATTGATCAGAGGCCCCACCATCCAAAAGAAAATGGATCCACTTCAGACGAGGCATAGGCCTGTAATCCTGGCACTTTGTAGACCCGGGCAAGAGGGCCTGTGGTTTGGCTTGAGGCTAGTTTGGACTCTGTGGGGAGACCACTGACTTGGCAAAATAAAAGGGGGGTTGGGAAGAGAAAGAAAAGGAGTTTAGTTAGTCTGCTGGCACAGGCCCGTAATCCCAGCTGCTCTAGAGACCACGACAGGGATTGAAAATTCAAGGTGAGAATGGACAGTCTGTCTGAGACAAAAAGTAAAAAGAGGACAGGGATGTAGTTCAGTGGAAGAACACTTACGTAGCATGGGCAAGGCCTTGCCTTCAACCTCAGTATCCAGAGATGGAGGAGGGACTGGAGGCTTGGTGGTTAAGAGCACTGGCTACTCTCCTGAGGACCCAGGTGTTGTACTAGTCCTAGGTAATCTGGTGCCCTCTGCTGGCCTCCTCCAACACTGCACACATGTGATACACATGCATAAAGGCAAGACACCCATACACATAGAATACATAATAAACGGAAGAATGAGAAGGAAGCCACCTCCAGGAGCAGTGGCACACGCGTGTTATCCCAGCACTTGAAAGGTGGAGACAGGAAGATGACGAATTCAAGGTCATCCATGGCTACATAGAAATTTGGAGACTGGGGCTGGAGAGATAACTCAGTGGTTAAGAACACTGACTGCTCTTCCAGAGGTCCCAGGTTCAATTCCCAGCACCCACATGGCAGCTCACAACTGTCTGTGACTCCAGGTCTAGTGGACTCAACACGCTCACACAGATATACACGCAGGCAAAATACCAAAATGCACATAAAGTAAATAAGTTGTTTATTAAAGAAAAAGAAAGGAGGGGGCTGAAGAGATGGCTCAGTGGTTAGGGGCACTGACTGCTCTTCCAGAGGTCTTGAGTTCAATTCCCAGCAACTACATGGTGGCTCACAACCATCTGTAATGAGATTTGGCGCCCTCCTCTGGTGTGTTGGCATATATGGAGGCAGAATGTTATATACATAATAAATAAATCTTTTTTTTTTTAAAAAAAAGGAAGTTAGAGGCTACCTCAGGACACATATGACCGGCCTGGTCTACAAACTGAGTTCCGGGACACAGAGAAACCCATCTCAAAAAACCAAACCAAAAAGAAGAAAGAAAAAAAAAATCCCACAACCTCTCACAGTCTCATTTGAGAAAGCAAAACTGGACACATTGATAAGGGCAGAAAGGGCATTAGCCCCAGCCCACCCTATCACCAGTGGGTTTCCTGAGTGCCGGTTCTGCAGGATCTTCCTGGAACTTCAACAGAAAGGGGTGCTTGGCCCAGCAAGTGTGGAAACTTCTGGGTGACAATTAAATGGGTCTTTCCTGCTGAGCCCCTCAATAGCGTCAACCCAGGGCTTCCCGCGGCAGAAAGGATGTCCAGGGTCATGTAGTTGAGTGGCAGGGTCAGAGTGGTTCCGCCTGCTTCGTGCCCTCAACCCTGCCCTCCCTGTTAGTTGGTGTCCTAGTTAGCGTCACTGTTGCTGAGATGAAACACCAAGACCAAAAGCAAGTTGGGGAAGAAAGGGTTTATTTGGCTTACATTTCCACATCACCATCATCAAAGGGAGTCAAAACAGGAACTCAGACCGGGAAGGAACCTGGGGGTAGGAGTTGATTCAGACACCAAGGAATGGTGCTGCTTACTGGCCTGCTCAGCTTGCCGCCTGCTTTCTTTTTATTTATTTATTTTTTTTGTCTTTATTTTTTGAGACAGGGTTTCTCTGTGTAGCTTTTGGAGCTTGTCCTGGAACTCGCTCTGTAGACCAGGCTGGCCTCGAATTCACAAAGATCTGCCTGCCTCTGTCTCCCAAGTGCTGGATTAAAGGCGTGTGCCACCACCACCCAACCAGCTTGATTTCTTACAGAACCCAGGACCACTAGTCCAGGGATGATTCCATTCACAGTGAACTGCCCCTCCCCCATCAATCACTAATTAATAAAATGTTCTACAGGTTTGCCTATAGGCAGATCTTAGGGAGGCATTTTCTTAATTGAGGTTCCCTCTTTCAGATAAGGATAGCTTGTATCGAGTTGATGTCAAGCTGTCCAGCACAGGTGGGAAGCCAGGGTAGAGATGTCTACCCAGACAGCCTCCTCTGGAGACTTCCTTTTGCTTGTCCTCTGTGCTAGTTGGAGCCTTCTGGTCTCCGCTGGCTGCCTCCCAGAAGTCCCCAGAACTGGTTTCTAAGTGGGACTCTTGCTGGCCTCTGGGTTCCATTTCTAGAAAGTGCAGAAGGAGCCCAGTGGTTGATGCTTTGCATGTATAATCCTCAGCACTGCTAGAGGAAGTGGGGACGGACGGAGGCCGCTTACCCAGCTTCTTCTCTTTCCAGATCAAAGGATCTTGGTCCAGCAAGAGGGGCGGTGAGGCCTCTGTCAACCCTTACAGCCATAAAAGTATTGTCACCAACTGCTGTGCTGTGCTCTGTGGCCCCCTACCTCCCAGGTAAGCCAGGACATGTAAGAGAGGTCACAGGGAGGTGGCCCTGAGGCTGGACCCCTCCTGGGAGTTGTGGAGGGTCTGGATCTTAGCAGGCCTTTCTCCCTGCACAGACATGGATTCATTTGCTGTCCTCTATTCTGCTGGATGTCTGAGAAATTCTGAGGACGGCTGTTAGTTTTAATCACATTTGCTCCTGTGTAGAATAAAAATAAGTACCACCTGGCATGGTTGTACCTGCCTGTAATCCTCACACTTGAAGACTAAGGTTAGGAGGATTACTTCATGTTCAAGACCAGCCTGGGATCCACAGTGACACTGTTTCAAAGGAGGAACGTACAAAATAGTAAAGATCATGTGGTATTCTGTGTAACCCTACTTCCCAGAGATACCACAGTGACTGTCATGACCACAGTAGGTGACCTGCCTTTCTTCTACAGGGTGAGGTCACCACTACTTTCCTCGGAACCTTGGTGCTTCAACCCTGCTGACAGCAGGGGGCACCAGAGCTCCAGAACCTGAGTTAATGGCCATGGGCACTGGGGGGGGGGGCAAGACCTTACAGATGTGCCCCACTAGTGAGACAGGACACTAGGCCTCTCAGTGACTCCCAATAGCTGTTCTTTCTTACTTTTCTCTCACTTGCAGCCTGGCTTCTTGGCACCCAGACAGCTGAGTCCCCTTGAATTAATAACAATGAATAAACTTGGGAGATAGAGGCAGGTCAGAAGTCCTAGATCATCCTCAGCTACATCCTCAAGTAGCAAGGCTACTTGGGATCCTGTCTCAAGAAACAAAAACATTCTGGCATGGTGGCAGAATGCGCCCCCCCCCCTTTTTTTTAAGACAGAGTTTCTCTGTATAGTCCTCTGTGTAGACCAGGGCAAGACCTCAAACTCTCCAAGATCCGCCTGCCTCTGCCTTCCTAATGCTGGGGTTATTGGTGTGCACTGCCACCCAGGAGCACTTGCCTTTTTAATCTTAACAGAAACAAGCAGATCTCTGAGCAAGAGCATGATGAGTTCTAGGACAGTCTACAATCTATAGAGCTAGAGCTGCATAGTGAGACAATGCCTAAAAATAGTAATAATAACAAAACCAAACTAATGGATGAATTATCTGGAAAAGCCAGGTGCACAGAAGGTCTTACTTTCAGTGTGTTTACTTGTATGTGTGTGTATGCACCTACAGTTGTGTGCATATGGAAGTCAAGAGTCCTTGGGCTTGAACGCAAGTCATCATCAGGTTTGGTGGCAAACACTTTTCGCCCATTGAACAACTGAACGGAAAGCAGCTTCCATTTGCCCAGCTTTTCTAGGGCTGGGTCTTTTCTGGGAAGACATTGTCTGTGTTGTCACGTGCCTAGAGCCTTGTCAGAGGCTCATGCTCTGTCCTTATGTTTTGGAAGCCTGATCGACCGGCGGGGATTCGTGCAGTCTGACGCTGTGTTGCCCTCACCCATCAGAAGTGACGAGCCAGCCTGTGGGGCCAAGCCAGACCCCAGCATGGTAGGAGGCTACCCCTGAATGTGACTCAGTGCTTGCCACCTGCTGCCCGCCCTCCACGCCTGCCGGGACCCTCCCCATACCATCCGAGGGAAGCAGAGCTGCCAAAGACTCGAGTCTTTTCGTATTTATTTCCCATCCTGCGCAGCGTTTTCTGAACTGCCACAGAGCTGTGCCCTCTTGCTCCTCAAACCCAGGTTCCCACAGTTTGGGCCCTAGGTCCCTGAGCTGATCGGTGGCAGGAGAGGAGAGCCACAGCCTCTGGAGGCCACCAAGGAAACCATGCCAAGTCACTGCCTGTGCCCAGGGAGACCCAGTGTGAGTGAGGGTGTGAACTGAGTAGGCAGCCTCCCAGCCGGAGGCATGCTTGGACCCTGGGGAGCCGGGGCTTCTGGAAGCAGGACTGCTGAGCAGCTGGCCCTGGAGCACAGTGGCAGGCCAGCGCCTGCCCTTGGACTCCTGGTCTGGGGCTCCCGCATTCCCTTTGAGATGTGCAAGGCTATTTTGGTGGTCTTGGGGGGGGGTATATGGAATTGGCCAGTAGGATAGAGCTGGGGTACCAGTAGAGAGAGCATGGGCAGAGGGTGGGAGGTAGCCTGTGTCATAGGAAGCCAAACCAGCCGTCCAGGCCCCAGAACCTCAGCTCCTATAGAGTCCTGGGCAGCACAGTAGGAATGGGAATGGGGACCCTGCCTTCCCCAGCCCATGGAGACTCTCAAGGATCCTTTCCTGTGCCACCACCCCTCCCCCCAGTCTCTTCCAAGTCAGAGCTAGAGGTGGGTGGGTTAGTGATGCTGGCAATACTTGAAACGGGTTTATTAATGCTGGGTATTTTGCACAATTTTATAGACCTCTTTTTTACATGACCTTTTTTTTTTGAATTTTTGAGACAGGGTTTCTCCGTAGCTTTTGGTTCCTGTCCTGGAACTAGCTCTTGTAGACCAGGCTGGCCTCGAACTCACAGAGATCCGCCTGCCTCTGCCTCCCGAGTTACATGGCCTTTTTTTAAAAATAGAAGTTAATGTGTTACTATCTGTGTAGTGCCAAGTCAAGGGTTTTCAGAAGGCTAGGTGGTTTAATAAACGTTTTACAGCAGATCTAGCTATGAATGTGTGTGTGAGAGTGTGTGTATGTGTGTGTGTGTGTGCACGCGCTTGCCTGTGTACAAATACAGCTGACTTCCATATCCCTGGGCTATTCCGTCTCCCTCTTAGCCACCCTGTGTTCAGAAGCAGCCTGACTTGTAGGGGCTGGGAAGATGGTGCATTAATCACAAGAGACCCCTGGACTCCTGCCCTTCCCTTCTGCCATAGCCTTCAGACAACCAGTGGCTAGGGACTCGGCCACCCAGCCCCCAGGTCAGGCTCCCAGCTGTAACCTGCCCCAACAGGCTGAGGCTAGGTGTGGTGGGTGGGGTGACTGGTCTGGGGAGCGGGGAGCAGCTGCCATTCTGCAAGCCACACCCCCCCTTGACTCTCTGCTCTGTATATGCACCCCCCCCCCATGCTAGAGAGTCGGAGACAACACATTTCTGCTAATTTGGGATGAAGGAAGAAGCAGAATAGGCCAGGAGGCTTATTGGTTGGCCAGGACCCTCGTAACACATCGTCCTGCTGCTGGGGTCTGTAGTTTCTAATCAAAATAGAGACTTGTTCTTTTAGGACCCCCACTTTGGCCCTTCAAGTGGGCTGAAGCCCTTGGATCATCCAACTTCTCTGCCTTGCTCCTAAGGCTAGTGGGTCCCAGACAGAGCCGGGGAGTGTGCTAGCTGGGAGAAAAGCTTCAGAGCCCTAGGCCATCCTGCAGTGGCTCTGGGAGGTAGATGAGGGGCTGGAGGAGGCTCCCTAACCTGCCTTTTATTTAAGCCAGTATTCATTTGTTCCTGCTTGTAATAAAACTTCGTTTTTAGGAGCTGATTTGCTTTGGTTTGGTTTTTGTTGGCTTTTATTTTGCCGAGTTCCTGGTTTGTAGCATAGCTCTGAATTCTTCCCTGGGAAATGGGAGGCCGGTAGCCAGTGATAGCGGGAACTCTGCAGCAGAGGGACTATGGCTAACCCGCCTTCACCATGTCTGCCTTCTTGTGGCTCAGGAATTGGTACTTCCCGAGCTCTTTCCTGCTAACTTTGCACCCCGATCCCCAGCGATTGCTCAGCTAAAGACATGTTTGGGACAGTAGGTCCAAGTTGGAACTTCTTATCCCTGCCCCAACCCAAACCTCCTAGGTAGCCAGAACGGCCAGGCAGATGATAACATAGGCCGACCTCTCTGGTATCTCCTCCAGGAGGACACCTGTCAGGACTTTGCCATCTCCTGCACAGCCTGAGGGGAGCTAACAGGCCTCTCTGCAGAGGGTTAGCTGGTAAGACCTTGTCTCACCTGTCAGCCAGCCCTGCCCACTCTCCACACACCATCTCATCAATGCATGCCTACCGACTTCACCAAGTCCATCCATCTCTGTCTGGTGTGCGGTGTGGTGTGTGTGCTGGTGGTGGCAGGTCCCCAGGAATCCCCCCCAACAGAAGGCTCTTAGTCCTGCCCACTCCCTCCTTGGATTGAGGCTCCCTCAGAGCACCTGTCCTTTCAGAAGAGGAAGGGTGAGACTGGGAAGGTGGCACACCTGCCCTGAGAGGCCTGGCCAGTGCTGTTGGTGGACTGATGTGCAGGGCCCTCAGGTCACTAGCACCTCCGCATCCTGCTGTGTGCCCCCGCCATGCCCCCTCGCCTGCCGCTGTTCCTCTCCTGCTCTGTTGCCTGCTGCCTGAGCTTTGGCCCTTTTCTGGGGGAGAGACAGGTACTGTGGTACCTTTGACCCCACTCAGGGCCCCTGCAGGCTACCTCTTCCATCTGTCTGTCCGCTAACCCTTTCTCTTCTCCTCCTTTGCCATCCTGCGGATCATCCAGTATGCGCGGGGGCTGAAGGAGCTCCTGAGGACCGCCACTCTCTGCCTCTCCAGGAGTGGCCTGGGGGGAGCCAGGCACCCTGCGCCTCCACCTGCCTAACCTGTGGCCCGTCTGCCACCATCTGTGCCTACAGGGTCTGTCCCCCAGCCTGTCCTACTTGTGTGCTCTCTAGAGCTCCCCACAGCGGGCAGGTGCTGACCTCCTGGCCCCTGCCCCCACTCCTTGCTGACCAGAGTATAGAAAAGCCATACTGCAGCCTCAACACAATACACACTACTGTAACCCTGCTGTTCTTCCCCCTCTCCTCCTCCCCTCATGCCCCTTCCCCAGACGTGTGAGGTGTCAAGACTCTTCAGGAATCTTGCCTTACAGCCTCCCCCCAGTCAGCAGAGCCATAGGCAAGCCAAGCAGGTTCCTTCAGGAGCTATCTGGGTGTCGACGCTGCTGAACAGGTTTGGGGACTGTTCTGAGCACAGCGGCTCAGCACTGTTCCCACGCCCCCATCCCCCCAGGAGGATGCGAGGTGTGAGCCTGTGTATCCCTGGCCCCAGGCACCAAGGGCTGGCTACACAGCTCCACTTCTTCCAGGGACCCAAAGGGAACTGGGCCAGACCTGGGAAGACTAGCTGCGCCCAGCACGGGGCTGCTCACCTGCTGTCCACTACCTTTTCTAACAGAAATAAAGAGCCCTCTCTTCTTGCTGGAACCTTGAGTGCGTCTCACCCCTTTCCTTTGGGGCCATGGGTGCGGCCGGCTGCGGATGTGTGAGAAGGACTGTCTCCCTCACAGCCCTGGCCAGATAGCGCTGCTCTGGAGACAGGCCCGGAGGGACATGGGGAAAGGCACTTCTTGGCTCTCTCTCTCCAGAAGTCCTTTCCTCCCCAGAGACCTTCAAGGCTTAGCTGAACTTTGAAAAACTTTGCCTAGTCCAAAATAGTGGGTGGGAGGTGTCAAACTCCAGTCTGAGGCTCACATTCCCCAATTGAGCCCAACCCAAGGTAGGTCCATAGAGCATCCTTTCTCTCATTCCCTAGATGCTTTCCCACATGGACACTGTACCCTGGGGTGGTACACATCTGTAATCCCAGCTGGAGGATCAGTTCAGAGCATCCTCAACTACACAGTAAGCGCAAGGCTAGCCTGGGCTGCACACCCACAGAAGTGAACTGACAACCAATTGCTCAGGTCTTCCAATTCCACTGTGTTTACTGTGGACCATGTGCGCACACACAAACACAAGATAAGTAAAGATAAATTAGAAGAAAAAACCGGGCTGGAGGGATGGCTCAGTGTTTAGAAACACTGACTGCTCTTCAAGAGGACCCAGGTTCAATTCCTAACACCCGTATGGCAGCTCACAACTGTCTGTACCTCCAGTTCCAGGAGATCTGACACCCTCACACAACTATAACATGCAGGCAAAACACCAATGCACATAAAGTACATTGTACATTAAAAAAAAAAAAGCCTAGGCAGGCAGGATTGCTGTTGCTGTTTATCAGGGCTTGCCTCTGTATTTGTGTTTTCCCCAGTAACCAAAGAGAAAGGTGATCTCAGCTCTCTTACAAATGAGAAGAGACTCAGGGAAAGTCACTGAGCCAACAACTGTGTGACCCCAGCAGGAGAGGGTGGGGTTTTGGAGAAGCCCTAAACTTGGAGATGCCATACCCAGGAGGGGGCTGCCCAGCCTCCTGTTACCAGTGGGGAGGCATAAGCCCAGGGGCAGGAAGGGACCTGTCCAAGGCCTCTTCTGACCTAGCTGGAATGCAGTTCTACATGCTGACCTCATTCGGTTCTGTCTCTATAAATTCCACACTGTCTCCTACCCTAGACTGGCTTAGAGGGGGGCTCGCTCCAACAGCAGTAGTGTAGAAGGAGAGGAGGCAAACAGGAACCACCTGAGCATCCTCCGCTAACTCTTCCCAAAGGCAGTACACAGCTCTCGGTTACGGAGCTGAACTCTTAACGACCAATCAAAAAAGCCCTCTCTCTGGTCAACTGTTGAATCTGAACATTCCAACGCCAAAAAATTACCTCGGAAATTACTAGAAAAGGTTTTGCCAGTTGTGGGAGATTCTTTCTAGACTCTGATAAGAATCCCTCTTCCTGCAAAGGATGGCAGTGACCACCAGGATGAGGCGAGCACCGGGAGTTTAGCCTGATCTGTCCTGCTGACTCAGGCAGCCGCTGCAGAGGTCCACGCTCTGCTGGGACCTGCTGCCTCCTGCCTGCCTGGGCTCCTGGACTTGGGAAGTAGAAGCCTGGAGGCAAAGGGAGGTGACTGACACAGGAACTGAGTCAGATCTCCAGGCCAGAGCCAGCAGGAGTGTCAAGCAGCCCGACTTCAGTGAGGAGCAGTGAGAGGCTTGCTAGGGCTCAACTGTAGCCACCCACCAGGTCCCCGGCTTAAGAGGCGTGAGAGAGCACTCCCTTCGTGGGCTTTGAATTTTGCCAGGCCCCAAGGTCCAAGCTCCTAGTGTCCTGGGATCTCCAAGTTGCCCCAGGACTTGGGGAAGCCCAGGCTAGGTGACTAGTGCCAAGGAAAGCCCTTGAGGGCTGAACGGAATGTTCCAGATGGAAAGGGAGGAGTTGGTGCAGATTGTACCATTTGTCAGTCTGGAAAGAAGTCTGGGCAGAGGACCCCTTCTCTGGCGTGGACACCTGGCAGGGCCACATGGTATGGGCAGTTCATGATCTTTCCTCATCCATAGAACCCAGCTACAAAAGAAAAAAAAAAAAACCAGGGATGGGGGCTGGTGATGTGGTTTAGCTGGTAGAGTTCTGGGGACTCATGGGGACAACCCCATCACTACCGCATACACCAAGATGGCAGCACTCCGTATGTGGACCAGACCAGCCTCGAACTTGCTGTTTATCAGGGCTTGCCTATGTATTTGACTGTCCCCCGTCCCCCCCCCCCCCCCCGGTAACCAAAGAGAAAGGTGATCTCAGCTCTCTTACAAATGAAAACAGACTTAGGGAAAGAGAGCCTGCCCCTCTGCTTCTGCCTTGTGAGTGTTGGGATTACGGAGGTATTGCCAGTCTATACAGGACTGGGGATCCAACTCCATACATGCTAGGCGGAAACTCTACCAACCGAGTTGTATCTCCCACCTTTTTTTTTCTGGGGGCCGGGGTTGAGGGGCGCAGCCTGTCTCTTTGGAGCCAAGCTGGCCACCAACTGGAACTCCCCTGTCAGTCTGAGTCCACCTGAGTGCTGAGACGCTGGGCGTGCCCTGCTGGGTTCTTCCCCAACTTGATATTTCAGAGTAGTTTCCTTCCTTCCTTTCCTGTGGCTGCGCTCTGAGCCCTCAGATCTCAGGAGGGGAACCCCTCAGAATTAGCCGGGATCTGGAGAGCCCCTACTCTTGTGACATAAGCACATCAGCCCGTGTCTTCAAAGTTTTGGCCTACACCTCCCTCCCAGAGGCAAGGTGCATGGTCAGGCACGAGGAGGGGGGAGCAGGAGGAGTAGGGGGCGGCGGAGAAGCGGAAAAGACAGGCAAGACAATGTTATAGTTAGTAGTCCTGGTTCAAGGATTCGGTTGGCTGGGTCCCAGGAAGAAGGTTCCTTAGAAGGGACTCTGGAGTCACATCTAAACTGTGGGGGGAGTAGCGGGGGCAGATAAGCAGGAACCCTACCCTCAGCGCCCATACTCTTAGAAGCTAGAAGACAGGACCAACCAAACAGGGACAGAAGGTTGGGGACAAAAGTGGTCTCCATCTCTGAGGACGCTTCTCTCTGGCTGGAGACCAGGGCCTCGATCAAGAAGGGACTAGAACCTCTGGGAGCCGAGGGGGGCGGATCTCCCTGAGCTGGAATGACTGCTCCATAAAACAAAATGGTACGCGTCATTCCTGGCTCCTTCTCCTCAGCCCTGTCTTCCTGCCCAGCTGCTAGCGTCCCCCCTGGGGGACCAAACTGGACTGAGCACCCCGTGACCTGCTTCCCAGCCTCTGACAAGGCAATCTGAGTCAGAGTGGGGCAGTCAAGGAGCTGCGCCCCATGCCCCCGCCTTCTGTGAGCCCTGCTGATACCTGACGGCAGGCAGCCTGCAAGGACGGGTGACCTGATGTGGAGGACCAGCGAGGAAGGGCCCAGACAAGTGTCAACAGGCCACCAACTTAAAAGGGAAAATTGTGCTGTCATGGGGAAGGTGTCCAACAAACCTGTGGGGTGACTAATTACAAAGACTAGACCGGAGCTTCAGAGGCCGCTCGCTAAACACTTCATTAAGTGGCACCTGAAATGCCACCTGCGCATTCTGATGTTCAGAGGGGACCTTGAAGGAGAACTAGTACCAAGGGATGGAACTGTCTTCGGGCCGACTAGGGCAAAGTCTGGCTCTCAATTCCAGATAATGGCTCCTGGGCCAGAGGCCTCAATGTGGGAAAAGTCAGAAGAAACAGCTTGTGACCTTAAGCGGTTTCTCCCCTTGAGAGTTGATGCTTCTGCCTCTACAGTCCCACAGAGCCTTCAAGGGGATTATATCAGACCATGGGTGCTAAAGTCTTGGGAAACCGTATGGCCCTGCCTACACGTGAATTCTCACCTGACCCGTCCCAGCCCTCTACACCAGCTCACTAGGCTCTGCCGAGGCTAACGTAGCCTAATGGCTGAAGTCATCCCTACCCCTGGAAGGACACCCTAGAACACCCTACCCCGAAAGACAATCTCGTTTGGTAATCCAGAACGCTCCTGCAATGCAGCTCTGAACAGCAGGGGGCAGTCTGGAGCCTGAAAGGTGCCTGTTCAGGTGGGAGCCACAGCCAGGTTTCTCCCGCTGACTATCCCGATGACTCACCCCGCACATCCCCAGCCCTTTTACCTTTAAGGAAGAGCCGGAAAGGGTGTGGGGAGAAGAGGAGGAGGCAGGGCCCAAGGCCCAGGCCCGCCCAGGCCCCTCCCAACCCTTCTCCAGGCCTTGCCACCCCAGCCAAAAGGCAGACGGAGAGCAAGAGCAGCACAGAATCCAGCATTGGTCTCACGGCAGCCAGTTCGCCCGCCTGTCTGTCCTCGGAGTCATGGAGAGAGCCAGTCTGATCCAGAAGGCCAAGTTGGCCGAGCAGGCCGAACGCTATGAGGACATGGCAGCCTTCATGAAGGGTGCGGTGGAGAAGGGCGAGGAACTCTCCTGTGAGGAGCGGAATCTGCTCTCCGTGGCCTATAAGAATGTGGTGGGCGGCCAGAGAGCGGCCTGGAGAGTCCTGTCCAGCATCGAGCAGAAAAGCAACGAGGAGGGGTCGGAGGAGAAGGGGCCCGAGGTGAAAGAGTACCGAGAGAAGGTAGAGACGGAGCTCCGCGGGGTGTGCGACACCGTGCTGGGCCTGCTGGACTCCCACCTCATCAAAGAGGCCGGAGAGGCAGAAAGCCGCGTCTTCTACTTGAAGATGAAGGGTGACTATTACCGCTATCTGGCCGAGGTGGCCACTGGCGATGACAAGAAGCGCATCATTGATTCTGCCCGCTCAGCCTACCAAGAGGCCATGGACATCAGCAAGAAGGAGATGCCGCCCACCAACCCCATACGCCTGGGCCTGGCCCTGAACTTTTCTGTCTTCCACTACGAGATAGCCAACAGCCCCGAGGAGGCCATCTCACTGGCCAAGACCACCTTCGACGAGGCCATGGCTGACCTGCACACCCTCAATGAGGACTCCTACAAGGACAGCACCCTCATCATGCAACTGCTGCGAGACAACCTGACGCTGTGGACAGCCGACAATGCTGGGGAAGAGGGTGGAGAAGCTCCGGAGGAGCCCCAGAGCTGAAGCCGTCTGTTCCCTCCCTGCCCTGCCTTGCTCTCCAGTCCCCAGTCAGCAGAGAGGACTAATACGGAGTGGGACCCGGCCCTTTCCCACCCCCTGAATGTTCTGCCACACCCTGAAAGCCTCCTTGGAAGGGGTGCAGCCAGGCTGAGGCCACCAGGGGCTGGGGATCCCACACTTCATGCAGCTATCTGGTGGGTGTTCCTAGCCCTGCCCACCCCCTGCTCTCTGCACCCAGACTTCCTTACACCACTCCCGAACCTGCCCCTGCCTCCCCCCCCCACTCCTCCGTGCCTCCATCTCGTACCTGTTGCTTCTAGATCCTAGGAAATCGAGGAGGCTCCCACCCCTGTGGCTGGGACCTGGACTGAGGCAAGGGCTATCTATGTGTGTGCGTGCGACTGTGTGTGTGAAGAATGAGAAGGAACACATGTTTGCTGGGTGTGACCATGTTTCCTCTCAATAAAGTTGCCCTGCGACACTCCTGTCTTCTTCAGTTTATTGACCATGGACTGGGAGTGGAACGGAAGTGAGTTAGAGAACCTGACCCTAGCACGCTGAGTTAGGGCTTAAAGTTCCCTCGGGTCTGCCTGGGTGACCTGGAAGGGAGAAGTGCCTTTGGGTCGGGTGAGAAGCCCCACAGCGCTCCCGTTCAGATCAGGTCAGCAGAAAGGCAGGTCAGGAGAGGAGAGGTGAGCAGTTGCTGTGGGCGGGAAAGCCGCAAAGCTCCGATGTGGCGGGAGCCACGAAGCCACTGAAGTCTGAGTACAGTGGCCTCAGAGATGCGCTTCACGAGGGGCACCCAGCACCTCAGATCTGAAAGCGGGAACCGAGCACATCAAGGGCTCAGGTCACAGCCGAGGTGTGCACGATCGGAGGCAGGGGCATAGTGCCTCCACTAAAAACCCAGATCTAATAAGGGAAAGCTCTCCAAGCCCCAGTGATTCAAGGTGGGGCCCAAAGGAAACCCGCTGGCGGCGCGAACTGGGTGGGAAGGGCCGCAGGGAGTCCGGCTGGACTAGTCCACGGCCCGCGCACCTTGCAGGCAGAGACTTGCACTAGCGCTCCGAAGCCTTCAGCTTACGGCCCAATCACAGGACGGGGTTTCCACAGAGTCCGCCCCCGGAACCTGATTGGCCAATGGGAGAGCGAACGGCGAGTATGTCCCGCCTCCCTCTCCGGGGGCCCCGCTACACCTCGCGGAAAGACGAAGCTGAGTCCCCGCGGTCCGCGAAGCCCAGCGGGGCGGGGCCTTCCCGGTTTCACTCCGACAAGTTGTCACCCGCCCGACTCGGGAGCTCGTCCCCCACCCCCGGGAGCAACGGGACAGGGCGGGGTCGTGCGCAACATTTAGTTTCCTCCCTTTGAGTCATCGGCTCACCTGGCGGTGTCTGCTGGAAAAAGTCCAAGACGCTCCTCGCCGAGCATCATTGGCTGGTGAGCATCATTGGCAGACCAGCCGCTGGTCGCCAGCAGGCTTAAGTTATGACCCTGATTCGCTTTGCAGCCGGGAGAAACCATGACATCGCCCTGCGCCTCAGTTTCCCTTTTGTATCGCTAAAGGTTCCCCAGTTATGCGAAGTGAAAAGCGGGGGCCCTGCTTGGGTGTAAGGCTTAAGCTGCCGCGCTTGAGGCTTTTAAAGTTTGGGTCCTCTTTTGAAAACGGTTAGGAGTGGGAATTTAAGAAGTTCCTTTCTAGGCAGAGCACGGTGGGCTGTGCCTTTAACCCGAGCACTCTGAGGCAGGGTGGAATTTTCTGAGTTCCAGGTCAGCCTGGTCAATGTAGCAAGCTCCAGGTTATCCAAGGCTACATAGCAAGAACCTAACTATAAAAACAAAACTACATAAATAAAAATTTCAAAGTCCAATTCTAGCCAGGCGGCAGTGGCACCCGCCTTTAATCCTAGCACTTGGGAGGTGGAAGCAGGTGCATCTCTGAGTTCCAGGCCAGCCTGATCTACAGAGTGAGTTCCAGGATAGCCAAGACTATGGAAACCCTGTATCGAAACAAAACAAAACAAAAACTTCAAGTCTAGGCAGGGCATGGTAGCACAAGCATTTGGGAGGCAAGAGCAGGCAGATCTCTGTGAGTTTGAGGCTAACCTGGGCTACATAGGGAGTTCCAGGCCAGCAGGGCTATATAGTGAGATCGTGTCTCCAAATAAAATAAACTAAAATAAAAAGGATGTGCACTGGAGCAGCGGATGGTACGTGTGTACTAAACATTAATCCTTCCAGGAGCTGGGGTGTGGCTCAGCTTATCGAACTTCCAAGGACCTGGGCTGAGGCCCCAGTGCTGGAAGGGGAGATGACCCTGGGAAATGTTAGGGTGAAGTCTTCTGACCAGTGTCAGTCCTTCTGGGATTTATTCAGAATTTCTGACCCAAAACACAATGCGCATTTGGTCCAATCATTACTAAAGTTGCTCTTGGTGCTCTTTGGGCCTCCTAAGAAAGCTGGCTTGGGGCTGGAGAGGTGGCTCCGTAGTTAAGAGCCCTGACTATTCTTTCAGAGAACCCGGGTTCAACGTCCAGTACCCACGTGGCGGCTTACAACTGTCTGTGATTCCAGTTTCAGGAGACCTGAAACTTCCCATGGCAAAACACTAATGCACATAAAATAAGAAAGAAAGAAAGAAAGAAAGAAAGAAAGAAAGAAAGAAAGAAAGAAAGAAAGAAAGGGAAAGGAAAGGAAAGGAAAGGAAAGGAAAGGAAAGGAAAGGAAAGGAAGGAAGGAAGAAAGAAAGAAAAGCTGGCTTGGCAGCAAGAAGGACTCTTTTTGGGAAAGTTAAGTGAGCTCAGCCCAGACTTACTGGGTTCTCCAGAGTCCAGGTTTGGCTACACTACACCTATGGTATTCTTGTTAGGGGCTCCTGTTACAGCCCCTAGCTCTTGAGGGAAGCTGCAGGATGTCTTTGGAGTCTTCGGAGCTTTCCGGGTCCTCCGCTTTCTCATTTCCTGGTGATGTGTGGGGTTTCAGGGTTCCCAAGCCACAAAGAGTCTGGGTGAGGGCAGGGATCTCCCTTCGTCTCTGGAGGTGACCCGGTTTCTTGCCACCAGACAGGTCTGGTGACTTTCTCTTAATGGGATCGGTCCTGGGAAAGGGACTCCCGTCTCTCAGCGCCTCTGCCTTCCGTGTGTCGACTCCAGACCATGCCTGGCTGCCCTACACTGGAAGTGAGCGGACAAGAGCTGCCCTTAGGTGGCCTGTTGGGTCAAGGATGTTCACCTGAGGTGCCCTGCTCTGACCGTGCTGTTCATAGCTCCAGATGTAGCTGTTTTAGGCTGTAACCTCCCTCCAAGGTGGTTTCAGAACTCTCTGTCTATGGCATGTTAAAAAAAAAATTATGGGGTGAAGAGATGGTTCGGCAGTTAAGAGCACTAGCTGAGTCTGGTTTCCAGCACCCACTTGGCGTCTGACAACTGTCTGCAACGCTGACTCCAGGGCTCATTTCTGAGTTCCGTGGACACGGGCACGAGTGTGCTACACAGGCAAATATGCAGATAAAACACCCATATAAGTAAAAATAAATTTTTAAAAAAGTTTTAAAAATGATGGCCATCTTTTCCTTAGTCTAGGTGTGATATTCAAAAAGTTTCGGTTCCACTGGGTGTGGCGGCCTACACCTTTAATCCCAGCACTCGGGAGGCCAGGTGGAGGTAGATCTCCCTGTGTTCAAACACTAACCAAGTCCCTTTTGGGACTGCAAAAGGTTGCCCCAGACAGCCACACAGGTAAGAATGCCGAGTCCCACTGGAAATCGGTGGTTCCATTCCCCTCTTCTACGTGGATCATGTTATCTTAAGTGTCAGGAAATTATCATATTTCTCTCAGAGAGTTTCCTAACACGCTGGCTTTGTCCTGTGTGTCCTATGGTGATCTCAGTAATGTTTCTATGAGAGGACTGAGAATTAGGGATGAAGGGGACACCCGCACAGCACAGAGGAGGCTCCCTTCCAGACCCCAGGTTAGGCACAAGCCACACCCAAACGCCTGTTTTCACAGAGAGCCTTTATTAAGTGGGGAAGAGAAGATGAAGCGACTTCTGCCTGACTGGGGCAGCAAACAGCAGCTAATGGCCTTGCAGGGGTCATTCTTTTTTTCCTTTGTTTTTTGGAGACAGGGCTCTGGCACCTCTCCTGGAACTCATTCCGTAGATCAGGCTGGCCTCAAACTCCCAGAGATCCACCTGTCTCTGCCTCCCAAGTGCTGGGATTAAAGGCCAGTGCCTCCACCACCCGCCTGCAGGTGTCCTCTTTAGAAGAGAATTGGAGGTCTGCCTTAGAAGGGGCCAGGGCTCTTTGTCAAGGAGGTAGGCGCTGAGGGAGAAGGCGAAGGGGACGAGGGGAAAGGGGCAGGGTTATTTGTCCCAGAGGGAGGCAGATGTGGCACATAGGAAAATGGAAGTTCATAAAGGTAAAGAGGGAAACTGTGTTAGGATGAGGGGTTTCATTTTAATTGGGCGTGCTAATTAAGTGAACCAAAGGGGGCTTCTGATTGGTAGTCAGCCTCAGGAGGAGGAAGTGGCGAGGAATGTCATCTAACAGTCTTTAGCAAGGCAGAGGGACTGGGGAGAAGACCAAGGCCTGCCAGAACCACATGCTCAAGGGGGGCGAGTGCCCCTTCAAGGGGTTATGGCCATTTTTTTTTCCAGCCAGGCATGGTGACAACAGTCTTTAATCCCAGCACAGGGGAGTTGGAGGCAGGAGAATCAAAAAGTTCCAAGTTGTCCTCAGCTAGAGTGGGAGTCTGAGGCTAGCCTGGGCTACATGAGATCCAATCTAAGTAATAATAACAATTTGAGTGGCACAGGAAAGACATGCAATCTAAAATTATCTAAAAAATATATCTACTATTTACTACATTTTAGGGTTTTTTTTGTTTGTTTGTTTTTTCGAGACAGGGTTTCTCTGTAGCTTTGGTGCCTGTCCCGGAACTAGCTCTTGTAGACCAGGCCTGCCTCGAACTCCCAAGTGCTGAGATTAAAGGCGTGCGCCACCACCGCCCGGCTTACATTTTAGTCTTTTTGAGATAAGGTTTCACTCTGAAGCCAAGGTTGCCCTGAATTCACTATGTAGCTCAGGCTAGACTCCAAGTTATTATTCTCCTGCTTCAGTCTCCCAAGTGCTGGGGTCACAGGTGTGAGCCATCAAAGCCTGGCTTCTTTCTTTTCTTTATTTCCTAGACTGGGTCTCATCAGCCTAGGCTGCCTTGAACTTGGTGTAGAGCAGAGAGTGTCCTTGAACTCCTCACCCTCCTGGCCCGCCTTCCAGGTCCTAGAAGAGGGCACCAGACCCCATTACAGATGGTTGTGAGCCACCATGTGGTTGCTGGGAATTGAACTCAGGACCTTTGGAAGAGCAAGCAATGCTCTTAACCTCTGAGCCATCTCTCCAGCCCCAGGTCCTAGTTTTGAAGAGTGCACCAACATACGTACACCAGGGCTGCCCTTACGTATCCCTGCACCAGCAAGAAAATCAAAGTGGCTCTGTAGACCCAAACGTGCAGGTGACCGACACCAACAATACCTCAGAACCAACCAGGCATCTTAGGGAGCCAAGACCTTGTCAGGCCCCTGTGACTTCTTCCAGGAAAGCAAAGTACTCTTCCCCAGAAACACACACGTGTGCACACACATACATATACACAGTACACATATACACATACACACACAAACACGCATATTCACATGCATGCAGATACACATATACACTTACACACACTCCTATACATACACTCACACAGACTTATCCACACACGCGCATGCACCCACAAGCACGTGCGCACATTCACAGACACAAGAGTGTTTGACATCAAATGTCCCAGGCCTTCCCAGGAAGCCTGAATTTCAGATGTTAGCATCAAGATGGCTCTTCTGACCAACCCTCCTCCACCCCACCCCACCCATCCACTTCCTCCCTGCATCCTGCTCCGGAGTAGGATGCAGTCATAGCCTCTGTTGTCCTGAGCAACAGAGATGCAGGATGCAGTCATAGCCTCTGTTGTCCTGAGCAACAGAGATGCAGGATGCAGTCATAGCCTCTGTTGTCCTGAGCAACAGAGATGCAGGATGCAGTCATAGCCTCTGTTGTCCTGAGCAACAGAGATGCAGGATGCAGTCATAGCCTCTGTTGTCCTGAGCAACCTGGGTCAGGCATGCTCATGCCTTTATCCTCAGGGTATTGCATGGAATCATATCTCTTTTACCCATGAAGCAACTGGGGCTCAGAACAGCTGCATAACTCAAGAGCCAAGGTTAGACCACTGCTCGTGCTGGGCGTGGGACAGGAGCTGACTCTCAGGCCCATGGTCTTGGAACCACAACAGGTTCTTTTCAGGCTGTTCAGAAGCTGCCGTCAGGCAGGACCCAGGTGGCAAGGGTTTCCTGTTTCCACACACTGTAGCTAAAATAGCCACACATATGTCTGTTTTGTGTGTTGGGGTTTCGTGAGTTAAAAATACGTTCGAGAAACATGCATTATGTTGTACTATCCGGCTCCTGCTTTGGACTTTCTTAAAAACCAAAAAGAAAAAAAAGAAAAGAAAAAAAAAGAGGAAAAAGAAAAGGGCTTATTCTAGTCTCCTCCGCCCCAAGCCCCAACAGAAAGGAATCTTCTTCCGAGGACTCTGAGGCAGACCTGTTTCCGCTCACTCGCCAAGTTCAGGTCTCCTTAACCTGTTTCCTCTTTCTGTTCCTGTTCTTCACCTGGTTCTGGGGCCCACACCATCCCCCACCTCTCCTCCGTGTGGGGTGGGAAGGGCAGGTTTGTGCAAGGTAGGTCTCCCTCTCAGGAGCCCCCCTCGCTCCACCTCCCTCCTGAGTCAGGAGCCAGGAATGTGTGTGGGGGAAGCAGACAGGAATGCCACCCTGAGGGTGTCAGGGCCTGATTCATCTCTCCTTCCACCCCGTCTTCTCCTTACAGGGCTGGGAAACCTAAGTCTGTCTGGAGATAAGGGAGCAACCTGGGCTCTCCGCGGCCTGGAGTTAGATCCCTGAGTAGGGCGGACCCTCAGCACAGCACACTCCAGGGCAGGCTGCTGAAGGAGGGGAGAGAAGCTGACCTAAAAATCTCTCTATCTGACCAGAGAGACTTTCAGATCAACACGGTGACTTCTGGGGTAACTTCTGAATGGGGGGGTATTACATTTCAGTCTCTTTGCTGCCTCTGTGACCCATAAAGCAATGTGGACCTGAAAGACTGAAATATTGAAAGATGGGGAGATGGCTTGATCAGGAGGCCCTGAATTCACATCCCAACAGCCACATAAAGAGCTCGTACACAGGATTTCTGTCATTCTGGGGCTGCAGGCAAGAAAAAGGGGTCCTTGGGCTTGCTGGTCAGCCAGTCTGCAGAATCAGCGAGCTCCAGGACAGTGAAAGACACCGTTCTGAGGGCTGGCAAGATGGTTCAATAAGTAAAGGCACCTGAGCCGGGTGGTGGTGGCACACGCCTTTAATCCCAGCACTCGGGAGGCAGAGGCAGGCGGATCTCTGTGAGTTTGAGACCAGCCTGGTCTACAAGAGCTAGTTCCAGGACAGGCTCCAAAGCCAGAGAGAAGCCCTGTCTCGAAAAAACAACAACAAAAAGAGAAAAGTAAAGGCACCTGCTGCCAAGCCTGAGAACACAAATTCGATCCCTGTGACTCAAAGAACTGACTTCTGTAAGTAGTCCGCTAAGCTCCACCTTTGCCTGCCGCTACACTCTCTCTCTCTCTCTCTCTCTCTCTCTCTCTCTCTCTCTCTCTCTCACACACACACACACACACACACACACACACACACACACGCAAATGAATAAATGAAAAAAATGCTTGTAAAGTTAGAACGGTTAGCAGTTAGCGATAGCTCCGGGTTAAGAGTGCTTACTGCTCTTGCAGAGGACCTGGGTTCAATTCCCACTAAGATGGCTCACAATGACCTGTAACTCGCGTTCCACCGGATCGGACACTCTCTTCTGGCCTCTCTGGCACACTCAACACTTGTGTATATATATTACAAGGCACACACACACACACAATAAATAAATCTTTTTTCTTCTTCTTAAGGCAGGATCTCACTGTGTAGCCCTGGCAGATCTAGAACTTGCTCTGTAGACTAGGCTGTCCTCGAACACAGAAATCACCGGCCTCTGTCTCCCAAACACTGAGATTAAAGGCATGTGTCACCAATGTCCTTCCTACTTTCTATTTAAATTTTTAAAAATAACATTTATTAATTTGTGTGTATGTATGTGTGAACCCTATGTGGAGGTCAGAGGACACTTGTCTAAATCAGTCAACTTAGAGGAATCAGTTCTCTCCTTCCACCATGTGGGTCCTGGTGTCCAATCAGGTCCTGAGGCCTGGCAGCACCTTCACCTGCTAAGGACCTCACTGGTCCTTCATTTCTTTTTTCACTTCCAACTTTTTTCTTTCTTTCTTTGATTGATTTGGTTTTTTTTTTCTTTGTGGCTTTGGAGCCTGTCCTGGAACTTGCTCTGCAGATCAGGCTGGCCTCAAACTCAGAGAGGCCTGTCTCTGCCTCCCGAGTGCTGGGATTAACCAATATGTGCTCTTAACTGCTGAGCCATCTCTACAGCCTTCGATTATTTTGAGGCCAGTAACCCGGGCTATTCTTAAACTTGAGTGTAGCTGAGGCTGACCTTGCTAAAATCACAGGCCTCATGTGAGGCCCACTAACCCTCATTCTTTTTTGTTTGTTTTGCTTTTTCAAGACAGGGTTTATCTGCGTAACAGCTCTGGTTGTTCTAGAACTTGCTTTGTAGACCAGGCTGGTCTCGAACTCACAGAGAGCCGCCTGCCTCTGCCTCTCAAATTCTGGGATTGAAGGTGTGCGCCACCCCCCCCACCTCAGTTAGCCTGGATGTTTGGAGTTGTAGGCAGCTCCCCAGCTGGAAGGAACACAAAGACTGAAAACAAGATACAGCACCCCAACTCTGGCAGGAGTGAGG
Source organism: Microtus pennsylvanicus (assembly GCF_037038515.1). Taxonomy (NCBI): domain Eukaryota; kingdom Metazoa; phylum Chordata; class Mammalia; order Rodentia; family Cricetidae; genus Microtus; species Microtus pennsylvanicus. Next base: position 65,085,167 of record NC_134591.1, on the reverse strand, counting down.
CTGAGGAGCAATGCCTTACTCTGGGGTTCTTCTACGCAGGGCGGGAAATTGCGGTGGGCACCCCAGGTGTAAAAGAGGAGAAAAAGAGGTCTAAAATGGGTCCTTGGTGCTGGGGTGGGCTGAAGTCACCCTTGCCCCCCATGGGAAAGGGTGGAAACTCTGGCCAGTCCCCCATCCCTTTCTCCTTTGCATGGCCCCCGTGGATAAGGCTGGGTGAGCACCAAGCCAGGAGTCCTTCTGCGACCTCCTCATGCCACGCCTTCCAGCCCCTGAGGGTCTCCAGCTCAGCAGGGGTGGCCAGGGAAGGCAAGGCTACCTGTGAGCTGTCAAGTGGCATTTCTGGAAAGCACTGTGGTGGCATGACTCTAGAGCCTGAGGTAGGAACGTCAGCAGCTTAAAAAAACAAAAAAACTAATGTGTGTGTGTGTACGTATGTGGGGGCACATTTCTGTCACGGCGTGCAGGGGAGAGTGAGGGACAACTGAGTTTTAGATGTGTGCTCCATCACACCTGGCTTAAAATCTTTTTAAAAATACATTAATTTTGTATGTGTATGCGCATGTGTGTTTAGGTCAGATGAAAATTTGCCTGAGTCAGTCAGCCACAAGAATCAATTTTCTCCTTCTATCTGTAGATCGTGGGGCTTGAACTCAGGTCATCAGGTATCTTTCACCTACTGAGCCCATCTCACTGGCTTCTCCCCCGCCCCCCGGTTTGTTTGTTTTCTTCTATTTTTTTAAAATTTGTATTTTGGTGGGCAGTGGTGGCACACGCCTTTAATCCCAGTACTTGGGAAGCAGAGGCAGGTGAATTTCTGTGAGTTCGAGACCAGCCTGGTTCACATAGCGAGTTCCAAGATAGACAGGACTCTTACACAAAGAAACTGTCTCAAAAAAAAACCTAGCAACTCGCTTTTGCTAGTTTGTATGTGTATCGGAGTCAGATTTCATGTAGCGCAGGCTAGTCTTGAACTTGCTAAGTACCAAGAGCTGACCATCATCTGATCTTCCCGCGTCTGGGGCTACAGATGTGCGCCATGCAGCGTGGATGAGAACGACTTCAATTCATTGAAGAAGAAAAGCGTGCTTGCTGTCACACCAAAGCCTCAAAATAAGTTATAGCTGGTTACCCACCCCCTCTGGGAGGGCGGCAAAGCCGCAATGATGCCTTCAGCCCCTGCATGTGGTTTGTCCTGGTGTCTTAGGGTCTGTGATGGGCAAGCATCAAAACCCATGACATGGCTACTGGCGTTCCCACCCAGACAAGGCATCTGCCCGGCAGCCTGGGCGTCAGGATTCCTGGGCTCCAGGCCCCACGAATGACTCATAGCTAACCCCAGACTGTGCCTCCTGGTCTCAGTTTCCCCGGATTGCTCTGTTGGTACCACCTACTACGCGGGGTATTAATAGGGGTGAGGCGCTTTGAACTCCTCAGATGAAAGGGGCTGAGGAAACAGCACCCGGTTATTAGCCCTCCACATCCTGGCGTGGGAGCTGAGGCTGGCCGCCCCTCTTCTGTTCTCGGCTATGGCTGCCCACACTGGGAATCAAAGATGAACCACCTGTCTCCCTGCCACTTCCCAATCACTCTGCTAAACTGCATTCTCTTGTTGCCTGAAACCCACCGTCAATTCAGTCGGCACCCATAAACCACGGACAGATGTCTCAACTTTCCCTCTTGCTGACTACAGACCCCACGGGTGGTGGCTGTAACTTTTTACATACACCAAAGAGGGGGCACTCCAGAGTCAGCAAAGTAAGCTATGACAGAGCCAGGCCAGTGACACTTCTACCTTGTCTTTGGGTTGCTGTAAGAGGCATGTGAGGACCCTATGTGTGCACGCTCTTTGCAAAATGCCAAGCCCTGCATACACGTAGCTGTAATGGGTCAACAGATAAAACCTGGCACAAGAGTCCCTTGGCCATCAGGCGCTCACTGATGTTAAGGGCAAAACTAAGTCTATAGTGCCACCTACTGGCTGAAAACGCAAACTGCAGGCCCCAGCCACACAGGTGTCTCCAGACAACTTGTCCAAGTAAACATTAAATTTTTTCTTTAAACTTAGTTTGGACAAATCTCCTTCTTTAGAGACAGGGCTTCATATATCCCAAACTTCCTGAAACTCACTACATAGCTAAGGCTTCAACTCCTGATTCTATTGACTCCACATCTCGAGTGTTGGGATTAGAGGCATTTACAACCACATGAAATTAAAATAACTTCAGTTTTTATCTTTACTTTATTTGCATTGCTGTTTTGTCTGGATGTGTGTCTGAGTGAGGGTCGGATCTTCTGGAACTGGAGTTACAGACAGTTGTGAGCTGCCATGTGGGTGCTGGGAACTGAACCCTGGTCCTCTGGAACTTGCTTTGTACAGCAGACTAGCCTCGAATTCAAGAGTTTCACCTGCCTCTGCCTCCAGAGTGTTGTGATTGAAGGCATGTGCCTCTATCACCTGTCTAATCTTTCGAATATTAGCCCCAAACAGAACAAAACTACGTAATATGTAGGATAAAATAAAGCAAGCATTAAGTCAGGTCTGGCTAGGAACAGTCACCTGCGCATGCCTGACCTTAAGGCTCAGTTAACCCTGAAGAATGGCCAAATCACAGGACAAGGGCTGAGCGCCCACACCTGAGCCGAGCTGTGTGAAACCATGACCTGGATGCAGAAACAAGCGGGGCCATCATGATGGCTCAGCAGGTAAAGGAACATGTCACCAAGTTCAATAACCTGAGGGCAGCTCCCAGAATTCAGAAGAGAAGCAGCTCACATGACCTATCTATCCCCTGACCTCCACAGGTGTGCTTGCTCATCACACAGACATTGTGCACAAACACAAAATAAATGCAATGAAAACAAAACAAAGACGCAGGGTTATTTGCAGGGACAGAGACAATTCTTTTCTTTTGCTCCAAACCCCTGGTTCCAGAGACTTGAAGAAAACTTTGAAGCCCACAAAAAGCAGGGAATAATCTCACATCCCAACACACCCCACCGCAGCCCCAATAGAGACAGTTCCCAACTTTCAGGCAGCATTTTGTGGGGGCAAGGCTCCAAGCTTGGGGCACCACTGAGGGTGCAATGTCTGGCTTTTTATTGGAAGTCCTTTGCAGGATGGATCTTCCTCCGCCAGGCTGGACACGGCTTTGGGTGGCAATCCGGCAGTCATCCAGGCTGGACACGGCTTTGGGTGGCAATCCGGCGGTCATCCAGGCTGGACACGGCTTTGGGTGGCGACCCGGCAGTCATCCAGGCCCAGCTACTAGAGCTGCATGGCTTCCTGCTCTGCCGTCTGGTCCGAGGATGCTAAGTACTTCTCCTGGATGCCCAGAGTGCTGGAGGAAGGCAGGTCAAGGCTTGGGTCGCAGGCAGGGATGAGGGACTGGCCTGGGCAGGATCTGACCTCTCCTGATGACTGCCACCCAAACACTGTCCTAGTTCCCACAGCTGGATGTGAGGTCTTCAAACATCCCTTCCCTGGGGTTCCTGTTTCTTCCCCACACTGCCGATACCAAAGGACCAGAGAGCACCAGCATCCAGCTTTGTATGGCATATGCTCGAGACAGACTAGTTCAAATCCTGCCCTTGTCGCTTCCTTTCCTCTTCTGAAGAGTTACATGAGAGCCATGACTATAAAATGAGCGCCTCCTCACCTGGCACAGCTGCCGCAGTGACTGTTATCCCCTCCTCACCTGGCAGAGCAGCCGCAGTGACCACTGTTACCCCCTCCTCACCTGGCACAGCTGCCGCAGTGACCACTGTTACCCCCTCCTCACACCTGGCAGAGCTGCTGCAGTGACCGCTGTTACCCCCTCCTCACCTGGCAGAGCTGCCGCAGTGACCGCTGTTACCCCCTCCTCACCTGGCACAGCTGCCGCAGTGACCACTGTTACCCCCTCCTCACCTGGCAGAGCAGCCGCAGTTACTTTCTTTTTTCTACCAAGGCAGAGAACTCCTACTCTCTGTTTGAGCCACAAGGGTCTCCTCCCTCCCTCTGGGACACAACACAGGTCAATTCACAAAAGGAAAAGAGCAGGCATTGCTAACACTGGCTGCCCACGCGCCATCGCCTTGGTCCTCTCAGCCCTGGGGACTGCACGTTCTATCCTACCATTCTAGCCACTGTCCCCATGGCCTGACACAGATCACTAGCCCCAAATTACAGCCACTCAGTGCATTTTCCACACATACAGGACTCTCCTGAAATGTCCCTCAGCTCTCAGAGAATTGGAGGAAGATCAGGAGTTCAAGACCAGCCTGCACTACACGGGGTTATAGGCCAGCTAGGGGTGAAGAAACCCTATGTCAACCTAAATAAACCCTTACCTTTGAGCTGATGACTATACGTACTTCCCTCCACTCTGGTGCTGGGCATCAACCCAAGGCCTCATGGTAGATGGCTAGCATTGTATCCTTGGCTACACCCAGCCTCCATCACAGACCCATCTCCTTCCCCATACCCTGGTGCCTCTTCTCCATTTTCATGCAGGACACCAGCAAACTGAACCCCTCACCCTCCTCCCAATGCCACTTCATCTCTAGGCTTCTGTGTCTGCCACTCCTCTGGTGTCCCTTCCCATGTCCCCTAAGGATACGAGGAGAAATGAAAGTCGGCTCCCATGGCAGCGGACATCATGGCCTCCAGGCTTCGCTGCTCTTGAACCCCAAAACAGTAGCCATTGGCTTTATCCACAGCCTGTAGGACTCGCTGGATGCTGTCCTTGTCCTGAGCAGAGAAGAGAGGGAACACAATGAGTAAATCAAGCATGGAGGGCTGAGGCCACGCCTACTGCTCTCCTCTAGCTCCTCCCACGACAATTTCACCTGCACTGTCCTTGGCCTAGAGGAGTGTAGGAGGCTTCCCAGGAGGCTGGCTGGCCAGACAACTGTCCAACTGTCCAGATTAGAAGAGACCAGCTCCTCCATGCCATCACTGCCTAGGGTTTTCCCCTTAGGGCAGAGCAGCAGTTAAGCATCCTAGGATAACTGTCCCACTGCTCCTGCTGGGCTAACCAGCCTTCAAGGTCAGAAGTCAGTGAAGGGTGAGGTACTGTCAGTGTTAGAGACAGCACTCCTGTCAGGGAGGCACCGAGCAAACACCTCTGTTATTTGGCCCATAAGGACTTCCTCATCCTATACACCAGTGAGAACAGCCCATATTTCTCAATGAAGGATGCAGATCAGAATAACACACGTGCAGCCCTCGGCACAGTGCTAGCAGGGACAGCTGCAGCGAGTGGTGGCTGGCACGCCCACTCTCTCCTGCTCTCCTTCTCGTGCAGGAGACAAGTGTGGTGTGACTGCCAAGTCAGCTCAAGCCCCCACCACAGAAAGGAACCTAAGACCACCGTGTCTCCTGGGTTAGCTCTGTCACAAGCAAGATGAGAGGCATGGAGATGGAGGGGCACTCTGCAAACTCATAACATAGATGCACAGTGAAATGGACCCAAAAATCTGTGCCCTGGGTCCTGGCTAAGTTTTTGCTGTGACTCTGGACTCACACATTCATTTACACTTAGGGGGCATGTGCAAAGGAGCCCTGCGGAGTCAGCACCACAGGACTAAAGTCTGCGTTCTACTTTTTACTGGGATCCTGTGCCCACTGTGCCTGGTCCTGAAAGTCAGCCAAGGACAGACCCAGGACGCAGACTGTTCCTGGAGCCATCAAATCTTATGTCCTTGGCCCCTGAGAGCTGCAGCCACAGGGAAGAGATATCTCCTATCCAATACCTGGATGTTCAGAGGGATAAAGGAGACCAGGCTGTAGTCTTCGACGAGCTGGACCAGCTTCTCATTGAGCTGACGGTAGTGACTGAAGAACGGGTCAGATGCCAGGTGCTCAAGCAGGTAGGAGAGGTCCAGGACTTCCGTGTAGTAGTCCAGGTTGAAGGCTGAGGAGAGAGGGCAGAGTCAGAAGCCACTGATGCCAGCTAAAGACCTCAGGACTGGAGGAGCTGAGCCGTAGCTCCACGACAATGTGTTTAGCATTCGGAAAGGCTTGGGTTCTACTTCTGGCACCCAAAGGGGGATTAAAAACTGTAACCAGCGGTGGGAATTTAGCTCAGTGCTAGAGCACTTGCCTAGCAGGCACAAGGCCCTGGGTTTGGTCCTCAGCTCTGGGAGAAACCACAACCAATGGATTTGCCTGGTATACATGAAGTGATGGGTTCTGACCGAGCACTGTGCAGCACCAGGAGACAAGAAAGACCCGATGCGTGGGGCTTTATCTTGTTTGTTTCTTTGTCATTGCTTTTTTCTGAGACAGGGTCTCATCTCTCAGCTCTGGCTGGCCTGTCACTATGTAGCTGCTCAGGTGGCTTTCCCAGCAGTTCCCCTGCCTCAGACCCCTGCATGCTGAGATTACAGGCATGAGTGTCATACTGGCTCCAGTACCTACACACACTAAAATACTTGCTGGTGCAGTGAAATGATGTCAGTGAGGAGAAAAACATTCGCCAGGCGGTGGTGGCGCACACCTTTGATCCCAGCACTCAGGAGGCAGAGACAGGATCTCAGTAAGTTTGAGGCTAGCCTGGTATACAAAGTGAGTTCCAGGACATCCAGGACTGTTACATCATGTCTCTCTCTCTCTCTTTTTTAAAAATTATTTATTATGTATAGTGTTCTGTCTGCATGTATGCCTGCCCGCCAGAAGAGGGCACCAGATCTCATAGATGGTTGTGAGCCACCATGTGGTTGCTGGGAATGGAACTCAGGATCTCTGGAAGAGCAGCCAGTGCTCTTAACCTCTGAGCCATCTCTCCAGCCCAAAAAACCCTGCCTCAAACAATAAACAAAATAAATAAAGAAAAGAAAAGAAAGAAAGAAAGAAAGAAAGAAAGAAAGAAAGAAAGAAAGAAAGAAAGAAAATGAAAAAAAATATTCTCTTGGCCTGGTAGCACAGGCTGGTAATTCCAGATACAAGGACAGCCAAGGCAAAAGGGTTGGAAAGTCAAGGATAGCCTAGACTACACAGTAAATGTAAGGTCAGTCTGGGTAATTTAGTGAAACTCTAATCCAAATGAAAGAACCTTGTGAGATTGCTCGGTGAAGACAGACACTCGGAGCCAATCCTGACAACCTGAGTTATCTCTGGGAGCCACACAGTAGAGGTAGATAATCAATCCACACAAGTTGTCCTGACCTCCACACAAACATGTACCCTACATAAATGAAGAAATCGAATTTAAAGGGGGCAGCTTGAGAGGTTAAGAGTGTTTGCTACTCTTCCAAAGGACCTGAGTTCGGTTTCCAGTATCCACACGGAAGGCTCATAACTGTAACTTCATCTCCAGGCGATCACATGACCTCTTCTGGCCTCCCTGGGGACACACATATGTATGGCATACAGTCACACAACACACACAGATTTTTAAGACAGGGTTTCACTAAGCAGCTCTGGCTGTCCTGAAATATGTAGACCAGGCTGGCCTCGATCTCACAGAAATTAACCTGTCTCTGCCTCCTAAGTGTTGGGATTACAGACATGCATCAGTATACCCATTTAAAATAAATCTTTTTTTTTCCTTTTGAGATAGGGTTTCTCTGTGTAGCTTTGGCGCCTGTCCTAGAACTAGCGCTTTAGACCAGGGTGGTGTTGAACTCACAGAGATCTGCCTGTCTCTGCCTCCCCAAGTACTGGGATTAAAGGCATGTGCCACCACCACCCAGCTAAAATAAATCTTTTTTATTTATTTTTATTTTTTTGTTTTTCGAGACAGGGTTTCTCTGTGGTTTTGGAGCCTGTCCTGGAACTAGCTCTTGTAGACCAGGCTGGTCTCGAACTCACAGAGATCCGCCTGCCTCTGCCTCCCCAAGTACTGGGATTAGAACTAGCGCTTTAGACCAGGGTGGTGTTGAACTCACAGAGATCTGCCTGTCTCTGCCTCCCCAAGTACTGGGATTAAAGGCGTGCGCCACCACCGCCCGGCTCCTAAAATAAATCTTAAGGAGAAAAAAGTACCAGTGGTTTCTGTATGGGAGACTGTTTATCTAGCAGATGTGAAGCTCCAGGTTCAATCTCAGTTTAACACTAAAAACAAAACACTAGATTCCTTCCTTCCCTTTCTAGAGAGGGTCTCACTTAGCCCAGGCTGGCCTTGAACCCGCTCCTCCTGTCTTATCTCCCAAGTACTGGGATTACAGACACATCATCATACCAATGGTCACTTGGGCTCCTTGGAAAGTCGCTTCCAAAAATGAGTGGACTCTGGGCTGACCTCCCTCCATGTCCTGACTACGCAAGGTCCCTTCCATGTCACTCCCAGCCCCCTCCCTGCTCATATGTTAGACATTTCTTCTCTTGGCTCCTTCATGGTTTCAGATTTTTAAGGAACAGACGCCATTAGTACAGCAGAAAAAAAAATGCTGATCATCGAGACACTACCCATTGAGTCCTACGCATTCTTGCCACCTGAGGATGATGCAGATATAAGTTGGCTGTCTACAAGCCAGACCCTGGGTCCACCCATGCCTCTGACTCAAGGCTTTCTACCCTCTAGAACATCTGCTGTTTGAGCCACTGGTGGATGGCGGTTTCACTACAGCAGTTTCTGCTAGGACAACACTTCTGCCCCTAGTGGTCAAGCTAGAACAGTCCTCCAGTGGGCCACTTCTCACCAGCCAGGGGTCAGAGTGCCAGGGCTCGGGGCTGTGAGCAGTTATCCACTCCTTCAGCTAGCCACTGTCCTACCACCTTGTCTTAATCGCTCTGTAGTGTTCCTCTGCAATCTCTAGTCTACTCCAGTATCTGGCAGAGCGATGCACCATGTTAGGAAGACACAGTGGGGCGGCTTCCCTCCTGCTCCAAGCAGGGGCTCTTACCCAGCTTCCCATAGTGTTCAATAAGGTCCATCTTGGAGAGGAGGTTGACATGGGGCAGCTCCACATGCAGCATGGTGGCCAGGGAGGTGCACAGCACTGAGATGAACTTGCCTGGGTCTGTGCAGTAGTGAGAATCCACAAGATGGACAGCCGTCAGCTGTGAGCAGAAGACAGAGGATGAGAGGGAAAGCCGGACCGCAGGGGGAGGGGCTTCAGGGCCACGGGTCCCTTGTGAGATGAGCAGCTTAAGGATCCAGCCTAAGCCTTCCTCAGCTGTGTCCTGCTTCTACTTCCTTGTATGTGTGTGCTTGCAACAGGGTTTTACGGCCTGGAGCTCATGCTCTTTCTGCCTCCACAAGCCAAGTGCTGGGACTACAGGCATGTGCCACTTTCCTGGGCTCTTGTATTTAATTCTAATAGCCAGCATCATGTCTTCCGCCCAGAAAATATGCGGGTTTTCTCACAAAGTTCCTTTGTTTCCTCCCTATTATGCTGGGGACCAAATCCAGGGCCTGCGGTCTCTGCTTGTTAGGCAAGATCTCTACCATTGAGCTAAATCTCCAGTCCCTCTTACGAGGTTTCTTGTATAGCGCCCTGCAGTGGGAGACGGGTTCGAATTACACTGCATCTGTCTCTCTACTCTTTCACTACACTTTTGCACACCAACAATTGCTGTAGCCACTCTCTATATTGATCACTTCCATTTAAAATCCCAATTAGGAACTAACACATTTATTCAAAATAAATACAAAACTGAGCCGAGAGGACTTTCCCAGATCACGGAGTTGGTGGCAGAGTTAAAATTAGAACTCAGAGGCTTTAGTTCTGCTCCAAACTCAACTCGGCCACATCTGACAGTGTGACTTGGGGGCGTGGCATCAGCCTGCCTCCCTGTCTCAGGGACTCCATCTGCGTTAAAGGGCTTGCCCGACCGAGACGCACCCTGAGGTCCCACTGTGCCATCTGGGAGAAGATATTGCGCAGGGCGGCATGGTGCGTGCAGAGCTCCACCTGGCCGGGGCAGTCGAAGAGAAAGTAGTGGCCTCGGAGGGGCTCGAGCTTGGCGCGCAGCCAGTCCAGGTTGGCTTCCAGGTACTCCATGCAGTAGAGCAGGCCACCGTTGGGGCCCAGGCGCAGCGCGTCCATCACGTCCCCCAGCCCCACCAGCTCGCCCACGTCCACGGCACACTCATAGGGCAGCCCTTCATTAGCTGGGTCCAGGTTCACCACGGCCACGCGCCGGCCGAGCGCGCGCAGGAACTCACTCATGCCCAGGCAGTACGTGGTCTTCCCCGAGCCCGGGGGCCCGATCACCGCCTGCCCGAAGGCCGTGGCCGGGGCGGCCCCCGCCATGGCTGGAGCAGGTCAGCCCACAGGCGCCTCCCGAACTAAAACAAGGAGATTCACGCAGAAAACTAACAAACTGCCCGGCAAGGAAGGGAAAAGCTCCGATTTCCGGACTCCGCCGGGAATGGCTGAGAGGAAGTCCCGCCCACACGTCAACGACGTTGGCCGGCAACGGAGCCCTAGTTACACCGCCCGCCGCCTTCCTCCCGCTGCGGTGTCAGTCTCAGGGTTTCCCTGGTTTCTCTAAGTCAGACTTCCGGGCCGGTCCAGACCTAAACTCGTTTATTCTCGTGCAGACCCGCCCCCAGCCAAAAGGTAGAGGTGGTGAGGGGCCGCCCGACCCGCTCTGGATCAGTTCTTCTCTGGTCCCATATTCTTTTTCTGACCTCGTGATGTCCTCCTTCAGAACCCAGCAAACCCGACTGGAATGTGCCACAGGCAGTCCAGATCTTCCTGGTTCTGGGGCGAGCCCAGACAAGGACTAGGGTTCGGAGACCACCCCAGGAGAGGGAGGCGCTTTCTGTGAAATCATCTTTGAGGTAGACAAGCGCAGGCGTGCTCGGGTATGTTTTGCAGACTCCCTGGCTCTTAGCTGCTTCAGAGGTCCACAAGGCAAGCCCCAGGCTGTTTCCTGCAGCCGAGTGACCCTGCCCAAGGACCAGCATCACTCAGGCTCCAGGGGTCTGTCCGAGGCACAGCTGGAACCCCTCACAAAAGTCATATCTGTCCGAAACTTCATGCTTGTGGGTGGCTGGCGTCGGAGCAAGGACTCTGTCTCGTCTTGGGGAAGAGGTTCATCATAGATTGTGGAAATGAGACCCAAGCCAGTTCTATGGGGTCTCTTCAGTTGCCCAAATGGCTGTAGTTTCTCTCCATGGTACCTGGATCAAACAGGGCAAGGGACAGGAGTAGCTACTAAGTATCTAGTTTGTCCTGTAAGATACACTGTCTCGTGCTGATAGGGTTTGAACCCAGGGCCAGACCCCAACACCTGCAGTAGTGCTCGCCACCTTCTGGAGACAGTCTGTGCCAACTACAAGGAACATTTTCATTCCCACAACGGGCTCTCTTATGAAGCCCAAACTCAGACTCGAGGAAATGACTTTCCTGGGGGACCCATGACAGTTTTAAGTTATAAGATCTGGTCTAAAAGGAACATAAAGAACTGTATCATCAATTTCTTCTACTATGAAGTTCATCTTCTAGGGGTACCTAGCATGCATCCCCAAAGCAACAAGAAACCAAATAACATCATTGCTGGGTTAAGACTCTAAGGAGTCCTTCAGGGGTGCACTTACCCCAATCCACGTTTGCATCTGGGGTGCTGGCCATCACTTTCTGGGGCCTCAGGCACCCCGGAGCACCTACTACCCAGGCCCTGGCCTTCAGCCCAGCCCTGGCGCTCCATCACCTTCCGGCCAATGCCCTGCAAAGGGAAGCAGTGAGACTCAGGAAAAGTGGCTTAAGTTTGAAAGGTGCTGTGTGTCCCATCCATCACTTGGGAGACAGGGGCAGAAGGACTTGACCTCAGTGTCAGGATAGGCTACATATGGAGATCCTACCTCAAAGGGAGGGAGGGATCGGGGAGAGAGAGAAATGGGAGGAGGGAAGGAGAGGGAAGGAGGGAGGGGGCCGATTCTTGGAGAACACAAGAAAGGGCAAGCAGCACTCCCTTACCTTGGTGTGGTGCTCAAAGGCGCCCACTTGGCGGCCTATCACAGAGCCATCTTCCTGGCCACCACGGAGTCTCTGTTCCAGGCGCATTTGGACATAGTCACGGGCGTCTTTGTCTCCACCATCTGAGGAACCATAACCCATTTTGTAAAAGGGTCCCTCTCACACCAGGAGGATCAGGTATCTGGGGTCCCCTCACAAGACTTAGGGATTAATTTTCATAATGCCTGCAATCTCTCTCAGGAGGCTGGGAACACGCACCAGGAAGCACAGTTCCCATGCTGCACACGAGGAACTGCTGTGGGCTAAACTCTTGGGAGACGGCAAATATGTATTACCTCACTGGTTAATAAGAGCCGACTGGCCGAGGGCTAGGTAGGATTTTTGGTGTAGAGAGAACACCGGAAAGGAAGGTGGAGTCTCAGAAGTCCCGAGGAGACAAAGAAAAGAAGGAGATGAACTTTCCATATTGAGATAAGGAAGGTACCGATCTCATGGTAGAATATAGATAGAAGTAGGTTGACTGAGGTGGTAGGAGCTAGTTAGGAACAAACTTAAGCTGTCAGCCAAAACACCAAAAATAAATAAATTTAAAAAAATTATCAAAAAAAAGGGCATTCAGACTGGTCTACATAGTGAGTTTTAGAACAGCCAGGGGTACACAGACTGTCTCAAAACGAAACAAAAACCAGAAACAAAACAAAAATCCAGGTCATTTTTCCCTTCAGAACTACGAGGTGACCAAAGGTCAAGCTTCTATTTAGAGCCTGTTTGTTCAGTCAGCCCCCGAGGGTGTTCCCAGAGCCTGCCCGCCAGCAGCACCTAACTACAGGCAGTGAGTACGCACGCACAAGCAGAGATGGTAAGTCCAGTGAGCCTGTTTGTACAGGTTCTGCACCTGCAGATCCACCACTCTGAAACGACTCAGAACATAACTGCATCTGGACCAACACACAGACTCCCCACCCCATCATTCAGGCTCTCTCATGTCACCAGGGCAGGGATTCCAAGCTGTACACCACCATAGCTGGTGAGTAATTCTTTTTCCTGGTGCTGGACTTGAACCCAGAGCCTCACATCGGCTAGGAAAGTACACTGGGATGTAGCACCAGCCCTTGCTAACTGATTTTGAGAGAGATTACTTAACGTGTGCACGAGGATGTATGTAGGTCTATGCAATTACACAATTGCGTGCGAAAGCACCTGCAGATCTTGGTGTGCACGGTGGTTCTAGAACCGTTCTCCTAGAGCACACTGAGAACGAGTGCACAGTGCCTCTAGCTCCCTGACTCAACCTCTGCCAAGCATGTGCGGCTAACATACGGGCACCAGTTCCTCCCACGACTGCCACCCCCGCCAGTACCTTTGTCGTAGTAGACACTCATGTCCACGTCCCAGTCATCGGCCGTCTGCTCGTCAAAGTCTACAGGGATAGAAGCATGGGTTGAGGACTCGGACGAGGAACCCGACCGAGGGGCTTGCACAAGCCGAAGGTGCTCTACCGTCAAGCTCTGTGCCTCACCCCAGTGACTCCCAGCTGTGCTCAACCAAAGTCCAGTGTTAGACAGACATTCTAGGTGCTATCCCAATTCCTCATTCTAAAACAGGATCAACAGTTCGCATTATACATGGTGGAAGCCATTTCCTAGCTTTATTTAGACTGTCGGGCAATCATTCACTATGTGGAGCAGAGAGGCCGCTACCTGGGTTTGACAGCCCTGCATCCCTGACAAAGTCCATGTGTTAACGACTTAGTCTCAGACGCAGCGGGAAGTAACGGGAACTTTAAGAGGTAGGGCTTCATTTATGACCTTAAAAGGGACTGTGAGACCAGGTCTCTTCTTCCTTCTCTCTCCCTTGCGTCCCAGTCATGAGGTGAACAGGCTTCCAACCACACTGTGCAGCCTCACCACAGGCACAGAAGCCAACTGCCCATGCCCGAGACCTCCAATTTAAGCCAGCTCTCCTCTCTTTAAAAGTTAATTCATCTCTGGTATTCGCCACAGTAACCGCAAGCCTTACCTCCTTCTTCCTCCTGCCAGAACTGAGCATCAGTGTAGAACACCAGGCCAGAGCCGCCCTTCTCCCACTTGAGCTCAATCTCTTCCTCGAAGAGCCGCTCGGCTGTCCGCTCCTGCCTGGTCACGTCCTCGTGCAGAGCCTCGTGACGCTCCCACTCCTCACACCGGTCATCGTCCTGGGAGAAGGGGAGGAAGGGGTGACCTGTGTGTCTGAATCCAGACCACAGGCCTAGGAGGAGTCTCAGGCCCAGCAGGGGACACGGGACCTCGACCACAGCACGTGCTTTTTTCAGGCATCTCCAGAAGCAGCGCATCTGCACCTTGAGACCTTGACGACACCTGCTGCCAGCCCTCTGCTGCTCACCCCACCCCACCCGCTCTCAGTTCTGTGCTACTGACCACAGTTCCTCCTCCATGCCGCTTCTCTGCTTGCTCAAACCCTCAGCTGAGTCCCCAGCCTACACAAAGCCCGCTCAGTCTACAGCTCTCTCTAGTGTGTAAATCGGTGTACACCATTTAAGCCTGCCCTTCCTATAACTGGGTTCCTGGAATAATCCCGGTGGCTCTGTGAGGTAAATGCTGTTATTTCCATTTTACAGGAGGGAACCGAAGACAGAGGTAAGGCTGCCCACACACTGCCAAGGGCAGCCGAGTCAGCAGGCAATCCCAGGCCATCTTCACACAGCCTTCCACACTCTTTCTTTCTTGTTTCAACATTTAGGTTCTTCCAGGGCAGAAAATGGATCATGGAATGTCTTTGAGCACTAGTTCTTACTACAATGTGCTCAACTGGACTTGTGGAATGACAGATGACTCTTGGCTTGACTCCCCTGGGGCCCTATGCTGTGGGATAATGCTCTTGTACACTATAAAGATTTGTTACTTGTACTGGCTTAATAAACGCTGATTGGCCAATAGCTAGGCAGGAAGTATAGGAGGGCCAACCAGAATAGGAGAATTCTGGAAAGAAGAAAGGCTCAGTCTGCAATCACTAGCCAAACATAGAGGAAGCAAAATGAGAATAACTTACTGAGAAAAGGCACCAAGCCACATGGCTAAACATAGATAAGAATAATGGGTTAATTTAAGTTGTAAGAGCTAGTTAGTGATAAGCCTGAGCAAAAGGTCAAATAGTTTATAATTAATAATTGATAATAATTAATGAAAAAGGCTTCTCTGTGTGTTTATTTGAGACCGAACGGCTGCGGGACCAGGTGGGATAGTAACTTCTATCTATAAATCCTGGCCTGGCCTCTGCAAGAGACGAGCAGAGGGCTGCACCTACTCACATCATCGGAGTGAGACTCCTCTTCTTCCTGCAGCCCTTCATCCTCAGGCTCATCCAAGAGGCTGGCTGGTGGCTCTTCCAAGAAGGTTTCCTGGGGGATCTCCTCCCCCTTGGCAGTGTACACATGCTCTTCCTGCTCCACGGTCTCCGAGTCCTCGTACTCAAAGGGCACATTGCCATAGCGACGGGAGGAGCCTGTCTTCGGGAACTGGAGCTGCAGCTGCGTGATGATTCGAGGTGGAAGACGGCAGGCCTGGATCAAGTCCAGAAAGACCTGCAAGGGCGTGCCCACGTTGCCATTGGGCATTAGCACTGGTGGATTCAGCTCCGGTAGCTGCTTCAGGTCGGACAAAGTAAAAGCTTCATTCGCTGCCTTTCGACTCTGTAGCTCCTTCCGGGTTTTAAAGGGAAAGGGCTCCAAATCTTAGGGAAGAGGGAGAAGAATGGATGTTAAAATCCTCGACGCTTGTACTAATATTCAAGTCAGAAGTAAATCTCACTTTGAAGTTGTTTCCTGTCAGACATGGTGGTCTACATCTGTGAGACCAGCACCCAGGAAATTGAGGCAAGAGGAGGTGGGTAGGAGGCCAGTTAGGCCACATAGTAAGACATCTCAAAGAAGGGCTAACAAGATGAACTTCCTCCAGGCTGGATGGTTTGAGTAGATCCCCAAAATCCACGTGGCAGAAGGTGAGAACTGGCTCCCGTAAGCTGTCCTCTGACCTCCCCACTAGAGTCACAGCACATGTGTGTCTCCTACCTCCACAAAATAAATGTAATTTAAACAAATGTTTTTGTGTATATACCTGTGTGTATATGTACCACATGCATAAAGGAGCCTGTGGAGGTCAGATCCCCAGACTGGAGTTACAGGCAGCTGTGAGCTGCTGTGCAGGTGCTGGGAACTGAGAATCCTCTGCAAGAGCATGAACTTAAGTGCATTTAACTTGTGAGCCAGACGTATTTCCTGTCTAGCCCTTGTATGTCCTGTCTCCCTGGAGGAATACACAGCTTTATCCAACATCTGCCTCTTGGCGATTGGCTTTCATTGGCACCAGAGATAGAATCATTACCTCTCAACTACATCTGGAGCCCTATGCTGACCGTCACCAATCCCCACTGCACATGTCTTGTATTCCAGGCACATCAAATGATTTTTTAAAATTATTATTTGCTCGATTATTGTGTTATGTGCGTGGACACCACAGTGCTCCTATGGAGGTCAGATGATAACGTGCTATAGTTGGTTTTCTCCTTCACCATGTGGGTCTTAGAGATCCAACTCAGGTCTTCCGATCTGGCAGTAAGCAACCTTACTCATCTTGGTCATCTTGGTAGCCCAGGATTGTTTCAAGAAGTCAATAAGAAAATGATGGACTGGTTAGATATGGTGGTAAACACTTATAATCCCAGCACTTGAGAGGCAAGGGCAGGAGGATCAGGAAATCAAGGTTATTTCTTTTATTCATTTTTGAGATAGGCCAGGTATGTATGACCTGTAGACCAGGCTGGTCTTGAACTCAAAGACCTGCTTGCCTTTCCTGGGATTAAGGGCGTGCTCTACCATGCCTGGTTCAAAGTCATTCTAACATAGTTTGAGACACAGAGAAGCAACTCATTACTCTCATGCAGTATACCCTGATAAGACATTGTTCAGAAAGATTCTGCCAAAAACATAACCTTGCTCACATACACACAAAAAAATCATTTTCTGAAGACATCTGCTCAACAACTGTTTGTTCAACCTTAAACTGACACCACAGGGTTGCTGGGTCCCAACATCTTCCTCAGGGGTGGGGGTGAGAAGGCGCAGTGTCAGTGTCTGAGGTAGAAGGTATACAGCAGACATAATCATTTAACAACGGGGGGAAACTTATATACTCTCCCAGCACCCAGGCCTTCCAATCCGTTGACATCGCATGGTTGCCTCTCATTGGCTAGGCATGATCAGGTCCTCTGACAGCGCCTGTTCCTAGGCCCTCAGAGCAATCAGGGCCTCTGACAGCAAAAGGCTGACTCCAGGTTAGCTCCTATCTGCCTGGTAGACCTTAACTTCCTACACACTGGTTTTTTTGTGAGTTGTTTTTTCTTTTTTCTTTCGTTCGTTTTTTTTTTTTTTTTTGAGATAGGGTCTGAGCTACTTATGAAGTTACAGAGATCCCCCTGCCTCTGTTTCCCAAGTGCTAGGGCTAACGGTCCAAACTCTTGTTAATAATTCTTGTAGCCAAGGAAAAACTGTTTCAAAATCACTTGTGTGCTGTAGAGATGGCTCAGAGGTTAAGAGCACTCGCTGCTCTTCCAAAAGTCCTGAATTCAATTCCCAGCAACCACATGATGGCTCACAACCATCTATAATGGGATCTGGTGACCTTTTCTGGCATGCAGACACATGGAGGCAGAACACAGTATACATAATAAATGAATGTTTTTTTTAAAAAACTGTAAACATAAAAGAACAACCCTTCAGAGAAATGGTCTTAATAAGGGATAAACTGGAAACCCAACTATATAGGTGTCTATCTTGTTTTTGTCTTTTTTCTGTCTTTTGTCTGAGTGACACTAAATAGCAAATTATGGCTGAAAACGTGAACTTTGTCCAAAACTGATTTAAAACTCCTAAACGGTGACAAGCAGAGGTCTGACCTCTCTCCACTACCCAGGAAATGTGCCTCCGTTCTGAGGCCTGTAAGTCCAGTCCATTCTCTCTCCCTTACCTGAAGCCTCAGTGGGTATCCTCAGTCTGCGGATGAGACAACGACCCGGGAGCCAGGTCCCCTCAGAGTCCAGCCACCGGCGGCCCGAGTACATGCGAAGCAGCCTCTGAGCTTGCGCCACTCCCCGCACCGAGACGACGCAGCAGCAGGTGCGGGTCTGGACGGGAGCAGAGTTCCGGGCGGGGACAGCGCGGGCATCGGGGGCTGCAGTCTGGGTGAGATCCGGATCCTCAGCCGCAAGGTTGGGGGCAGCTCGGGCCGCGTTGGGAGCCGCCGCCTGCGGAGGGCCCCTCTCCGGCCGATGTCGGTAGTGGAAACACAGAAAGCCTCCGCCGCGCTGCTCCCGGAACTGGCTGAAGTAGTTCCGTAGCTGGGCCGAACGTAACCCGGGAGGGATACCACTCACCACCAGGTACACCACCGACTCTTCGTCCACCTCCCTGGGCGTCGCCATCTTAGACTGTCACATGATCGCTTGGCGTCAACTCTCGCGAGAACACCACGATTCGGATTCTGGCGTCTGCTTTTCCAGAGTGCGAACTTTTTGACCGTTTGGTCCTTCAAGTTATGTTTTGGCTGCTCTTGGGCCGAAGCCGTTTGTTCAGATCCACAGATGATGGGGAACTCCTCTTATTGACTGGGCTGTAGCTCAGTGAGAACCGGTTCTAAGGAGGAACCAGCGTGGGGCGTCGGGGAGGCTGAGCCAGGAGGGCTGGCGGGAGTTTGATGTGCGACCGGACATGATTACCAATCCAACCAATGCTACATAACAAGATTGTATCTAAAATAAAAGTTGAAAACGCAGGACGTGGTGGCACACGCCTTTAATCCCAGTTCTTGGGAAGCAGGCGGATCTCTGTGAGTTCAAGACCAGAGACGAGAAAGAGAGACAGAGAGAGCCTGTCTTGGGTCGGAGTCGGGTGAAGAGATGGCTCAGAATTACGAGCTACTCTTAACAGAGTACCTGGGTTGAATTACTAGCATTTACACGCTACATGGAGCCTTATACATCGTAACTCCAATTTCAGTGCTCTGACCTCTAAAGTACTGGCACACACATGGTATGCATACACATACATACATGCAGGCAAAACTCTATACACATAAATTTTTAACAAAAAATTTAGAAAGAAACAAAATAAAAACAAGTATCTGGAAATGGAGAGATGATTTAGAAGTTAAGAGCATCCACTGCTATTCTCGAGGTCCTAAATTCAATTCCCAGCAACCACATGGTGGCTCACAACCATCTATAATAGGATCTGGTGCCCTCTTCTGGCATGCAGGCAGAACAGGGTATACATAAGAAAATCTTTTTTTTTTTTATTTTTATTTTTCCAGACAGGGTTTCTCTGTGGCTTTGGAGCCTGTCCTGGAACTAGCTCTTGTAGACCAGGCTGGCCTCAAACTCACAGAGATCCGCCTGCCTCTGCCTCCCATGTCCTGAGATTAAAGGTGTGCACCACTACTGCCTGGCATAAATAGAATCTTAAAACAAAAAACAAGGAGAAAACCTGTATGGATGTAGGAAGCTATTCCCAGACGTCATAGGTTATTAAATGAAAACCCTAGTACCCTCAGTGGAGTACCTCCCTACAAGGTGTTTGGTTCCTCCCACACAAACAGCATAGATACTGTGACTACTGGAAGCGCAACACCTGTGTGCAGTGCTCAGGGAGGCCAGGGAGCCTTCAGAACTGGAGCAGGCAGTTGGGAGCTGCCATGTGGGTTTTAGAACCCCAACCCAGACCCTCTTGAAAAGCAGCACATGCTCTTATCACTGAGCCATTCCCCTAGCCTCATGATGGTTGCATTCCTGAACTCTGTAACAACTGCAGATCTGGACAAAACAATGGCTCTTCAACCTCCTGTCATGTAGGGTGGGAAGGCTCTGAACACCCTCGCTCAGAATCTATATGTTGCTGAAGGTGAAGGGTTATTCTGTAGCAATTTCCTCTGAATTGAAACATTCTGTCCTGGGTGGATGGTCCCCCAGTCTTCCCACGTAAATAATGGGAGGTAGAGAAACAACACAGGGGTTCAGAGCTCCGGCTCAGGTTCACTTGGCAGTTTACAAGCTGTGTGACTCCAGTCCCAAGGGATCTGACTCCTTCTTGTGTCCTCTGAGGGCACCAGGCATGCACATGATACACAGATACACGTGCAAGGCAAACAACCATAAGTGTAAAATAAAATGTAGAAAAGTAAACAACTCACAAGTCTCAGTTCCTAAAACATACAAGATTCACAAAGTCTTCCTCAAGGAGATAAGCAGTAAGGGTGCTGGGGAAAAAAGACTTTCTAACCTGTCTAGCTGCCTGCAAGTACAGTGGGGAACTGCAGGGATGCAGCTTTTGTAAGTCATCACTTATGCTGGGGTGACATTTCCGTAATGCAATTGACTGCTTTTAAGTCATCTAAACGACGATAAGAAACCCTCACACATACTCCTGTGAATAAACTCCAATAAATTCATTAGTTTACCATGCTGGACACTAAGAGAATGGTTGCTGATTAATTTTATGCAGACTTTATCGTTGGTTCCCTGTCTTTCCTCCAGAAAAGTCACACTAAAAGGAGGAAGAGGCATTTTCTTTAGTAGTGTAGCCCCTGGTAAGGTGTCAATGCTCCTGTAAACACCCCCTTAGCCATGCTCTTGTAAAAAGAAGCTCATAGCCGGGCGGTGGTGGCGCACGCCTTTAATCCCAGCACTCGGGAGGCAGAGGCAGGCGGATCTCTGTGAGTTCGAGACCAGCCTGGTCTACAGAGCTAGTTCCAGGACAGGCTCCAAAACCACAGAGAAACCCTGTCTCGAAAAACAAACAAACAAACAAACAAAAAAACAAGTTTAAGGCAAGCCTGGGCTACATGTGAGCCTGCCTCAAAAAATAAAAAGAGGTCTTGCATGACTTTGCCATGCAATATTCTGAAAGCATGAAACTTGGCCAGAGCTCTGGGATCCAGCACAGCATTGGGGGTTAAGGACCCCAGACCATTCTTCCACGTTCCTGGACACAGTTTACTATAAAGAGCAGCTCAACTCATCAGAGTTACTAAGAGTCATGAGTCATTGTTTACCCTCCAGGAGACCAGACAGATTCCAAATTCCAGTCCTTTGCCTCATAAAAGCTTAGCTGACCTTCTTGTCCCTGCCAATCAAGCTTTGGATTAACTTCCTTCTCCCTGGCTGGATCTCTGAACTTTGGCCCATTCTCAGCTTGAGTCAGATCTTCCTTCCTCTTCCTCAAAAGCCCCTCATAGATTGGGCTTCCTCTCCCACAGCTCTTAATAACTCTCACCTGAGACCCTTGCCCGGAAGACCTTTGAAGATGATGTCATAGTCAGGGTCCGAACCCCTCCTCGCTGCAATGATTCCTGCCCTTGGAATTGCAATAGTTCCTTTTTGCTAATCCTTAAAGTCCCTTAAAATGAGTCTAGTGTTGGTGTTCTCTTGTTCTTCACTTGATAGTGTATGGCAGTATCCACGTTCATTAGATGCTGTAAAACATCAGCATTTTGTACTTATAATCTCAGGCTTAAACCAGGTGGTGGTGGCATACACCTTTAATTCCAGCTCTCAGGAAGCAGAAACAGGCAGATCTCTGTGAGTTCAAGACCAAACCTGTTCTACAGAGTGAATTCCAGGATGGCCAGGGCTACACAGAGAAACCCTGTCTTGATAAATCAAAAATAAATAAATAAATAAATAAATAAATACATACATACATACATACATACCACCCCTCTCCCCCCCAAAATCTCAGGTCTATATGGAGAAGTCAGAATTATTTCATTTATATAAAGGTCAAACTTGCAAACTAAAAACAGAATTTAGGGATATATAAATAAATAATCTTTAAACCAGAAAAAGCCCAGGGTACTCAAATAGTCTCAGTACCTAGGAGGGTGAGGCAGGGGGCTGACTACAGAGCATAAATTTGTCTTAATCATAAATGGGGGGAAATGAGAGAAAGAAAGCAAAGAAACTATTAACTGAAAATTAGGATAGTCGTTGGCCTTGGGGGGAATGATGGAGAAAGAGCCTCCAAGGCTGGTGGTGATAATGACTGATGTGACAGTGGGGGCCACTAGGCTGCTATCCTTTGTGTTTTGTAGATACGGCCTGTAACAGAGTTTCTCTGTGTAGCCCTGGCTATCCTACAGCTCACACTGTAGACCAGGCTGGCCTCGAACTCACAGAACTCTGCCTCCCAAGTGTTGGTATGAAAGATGTGTCATCATGGGCTGGAGAGATGCTCCGTGGTTAAGAGCACTGACTGCTCTTCCATGGGGCCTGGGTTGAATTCCCAGCACCCACACAACAGCTCACAACTCTCTGTAAGTCCAATTCCAGGGGATCTGACTCCCTCATACAAGACAAACATATAGGCCAAACACCAATGCACATAAAAAAAAGAAAAGATTAAGATAGTGACTTTGGTAGAAAAAAAAAGAGGGGACTGGAGAGATGGCTCAGCGGTTAAGAGCATTGCCTGCTCTTCCAAAGGTCCTGAGTTCAATTCCCAGCAACCACGTGGTGGCTCACAACCATCTGTAATGAGGTCTGGTGCCCTCTTCTGGCCTGCAGGAATACATGCAGACAGAATATTGTATACATAATAAATAAATAAATATTTTTTTAAAAAAGAAAAGATATATCATTACACCTGGCTTCCAATATCATTCTTTTTTTTCCCCTTTTGGTTTTTTGAGACAGTGTTTCTCTGTGTAGCCCTAGCCACTTAGCTGTACTGAAACTCGCTCTGTAGACCAGTCTGGCCTTGAACTCACAGAGATCCACCTGCCTCTGTCTCCCAAGTGCTGGGATTACAGGCATGTACTACTACCGCCCTGCTTCAAAAAATAATTCTTTTTTTAAAAGATGTATTTATTTACTCATTAAGTATACACAGTGTTCTGCCTGCATGTATGCCTCCAGGCCAGAAGAGGGCTCCAGATCTCATTACAGATGGTTGTGAGCTACCACATGGTGACGGGGAATTGAACTCAGGACCTCTAGAAGAGTAGGCAGTCCTCTTAACCGCTGAGCCATCTCTCTAGGCCCCCAAATACAATTCTTGCTATGTAGTATGGGATGGTGGGAACTCTTGGCAATTCTCCTGTCTCAGCTTCCTAAATGCTGGGATTACAGGTGTGTACACCATGTCCAACCTAAAAAAAAAAAGCTCTAATGACTGTTGATATAATTTTTGGTGTGAACATCATGTTTGGATTTTATTGATTTATTGTGTGTATGGTGGTACACGTTCCATGGCACCCATGGGGAGGTCAGAGCACAGCTTTGTGGAGTCTGTTCTCACCTTCCTTCTATACATGGGTCCCTGGTCTTGAACTCAGTTCTCTGGGTTCTTGAAGCAAGCACCTTTGCCACTGAGCCATCTCGGCCCCCCATTTTAATGTCTGGATTTTAAAATCTGATAAAATATGGATTGGTAGAACCACTTTGGAAAACCGACAAGATCTAACGAAACTGAGCACACGTCTGTGACTTGGTCGTTCTTATCCTCTGTAGCCAGTGGTCTACCAAGAGCTGTGTATTGAAAAGCATGCGGTGAGGGGCAGGGCACCTGTCTCAGTGCGTGAGGTCATTGCTCAGCGAGCACGAGGACCCGAGTTCATAGCTTCATTACCCACAGAAACAGCAGCCATGATGGCTCACACCTGTAACCCCACAGCTAGAGAACAGTAACAGGCAGATCCAAGCCTGGCTGGCCAGCTAGTGTGCCAATAAAGCAAACTCCAGATTCAGCAATAGACCTTGCCTTAAAAAAATACTGCATAGCCGGGTGGTGGTGGTGCACGCCTTTAATCCCAGCACTCGAGAGGCAGAGGCAGGCGGATCTCTGTGAGTTCGAGACCAGCCTGGTCTACAGAGCTAGTTCCAGGACAGGTTCCAAAGCCACAGAGAAACCCTGTCTCGAAAAACCGAAAAAAAAAAATACTGCATAGTCCGGGTGGTGATAGTTCACTCATTTAATCTCAGTGCCTTGAAGGGGGATCTCTGTGAGTTCAAAGCTAGTCTGAGGTTCACAGAGCTAGTTCCAGGACAGTCAGTGCTACACAGAAAAAATCTGACTCAAAAAAAAAAAAAAAAGTAAAGGGGCCTAGAGAGATGGCTCTACAGTTAAGACAATTGGGTACTCTTAACTTCCAGAGGACCTGGATTCAATTCCCACATAGCAGCTCATAACTGCCTGTATCTCCAGGTCCAGGGGATATACCACCTTCACATAGACGTACATGTAGGCAACATACCAATGCCCATAAAATAAAAATAAATAAATTTACTTTTAAAATTCATCTAAACGGTGGTGGCACACTCCTGTAATCCCAGCACTTGGGAGGCAGAGACAGGCGGATCTCTGTGAGTTCGAGGCCAGCCTGGTCTACCAAGGGAGTTCCAGGACAGGCTCCAAAGCTACAGAGAAACCCTGTCTCGAAAAACCAAAAATAAAATAAAATAAAATAAAATAAAATAAAATTCATCTAAAGATGCAGAAGAGATAGAGGAGACATTCTGATCTCTGGCCTCCACACACACCTGCATTGTTGAGTGTACCTATGTACATGCAAATACAATGCACAGATGTAAACACACACCTGCCCTGCACTGCTGGGTGTACCTGCGTACATGCAAGTACAATGCACAGATGTAAACACACACCTGCACTGCTGAGTGTACCTGCATCATGCAAATACAATGCACAGATGTAAACACACACCTGCACTGCTGGGTGTACCTGCGTACATGCAAGTACAATGCACAGATGTAAACACACACCTGCACTGCTGAGTGTACCTGTGTACATGCAAATACAATGCACAGATGTAAACGCACACCTGCATTGTTGAGTGTACCTGTGTACATGCAAATACAATGCACAGATGTAAACACACACCTGCACTGCTGGGTGTACCTGCGTACATGCAAGTACAATGCACAGATGTAAACAAACACCTGCACTGCTGAGTGTACCTGCGTACATGCAAATACAATGCACAGATGTAAACGCACACCTGCATTGTTGAGTGTACCTGTGTACATGCAAGTACAATGCACAGATGTAAACACACACCTGCACTGCTGAGTGTACCTGTGTACATGCAAATACAATGCACAGATGTAAACGCACACCTGCATTGTTGAGTGTATCTGTGTACATGCAAATACAATGTACAGCTATGAACAAGTAAGCAGCCGCCGCTCAATCAAGTTAATTTGTAATATTCATAAAATGCGAAGCAAACCATATGTTCATCAGCATAATAGGCAAATGAGTGGCAGAAATGAGATTTTTTTACAACAACGGCGATCAATAGTCACTGTCACACAGAACAGTTGGGTGACGCGGAGACATCACTGAGTGAAAAAGACAAATGGGGGGCTACAGAGATGGCACAAAGGTGAAGAGTGCTGGCTCCTCTTCCAGAGGTCCTGGGTGAGGTTCCCTGCACCCACGTCACAGATCACGGTCCTCTGTAAGGAATCTGAGGTCCTTCTGGCCTCAAACGGTATCAGGGACTCAAGCGGTGCACTAGACAAGCGTGCAGGTAGACTACCCGCAAATATAAATAATAAAATAAAAACATGGTAAACAGGCCGGGCGGTGGTGGTGCACGACTTTAATCCTGGGACTCTGGAGGCAGAGGCAGATGGATCTCTGTGGGGCTGGAGAGATGGCTCAGTGGTTAAGAGCATTGCCTGCTCTTCCAAAGGTCCTGAGTTCAATTCCTAGCAACCACATGGTGGCTCACAACCATCTGTAATGAGGTCTGGTTCCCTCTTCCGGCCTGCAGACATACACACAGACAGAATATTGTATACATAATAAATAAATAAATATTAAAAAAAAGATGGATCTCTGAGTTTGAGGCCAGCCTGGTCTAGTTTCAGGACAGCTAAGTAGCTAAGGCTACACAGAGAAACACTGTCTGAAAGAAAGAAAGGAAGGAAGAAAGAAAAAGAAAGAAAGAAAGAAAGAAAGAAAGAAAGAAAGAAAGAAAGAAAAGCGGGAAATATCTCATGTAGATCTCACAGAAGCATATAAGATGAGAAATTCCATTTTTAAGTTTTTTGCTTTCTTTCTTTCTTTCTTTCCTGTTTCTTGACATGATCTCACCTGACTCAGGCTGGCATCAAACTCTATAACTGAGGTTGACCACGGACTTCACAATTTTCTGAAGATTAAGAAAACCGTTTGGGGGCTGGAGAGCTGGCTCGGTTGTGAGGAGCACTAGCTGCACTTGTACTGGACCTGGGTTTAAGTCCCTACGTGGCAGCTCACGCCAATGCCTTTAACTCCAGTTCCAGGGGATCTGACACCCTCTTCTGGCCTCCATGGGTGCGGCCCTCACAAGCTGCACAAACATACAAGTAGACAATATCCATATATCCATATAATTAAAATAAAAATAAACAAAATCTTGCCGAGTGTGGTAGCAAGCACCTAAAAAACAGTAACAACAGCAAATAGACCTTTGTGTCTGTGTGTGTGTGTGTGTCTGTGTGTAGATGCTGGTGACAGCCAGAAGAGGGCGCCAGATCCCCCAGGGAGGGAGTTACAGGTAGTTGTAAACTGCCAGACTGAGGTGCTAGGAACTGAACTTGGGTCCTCAGGAAGAGTAGACTACTTTCTTAACTTCAGAGCCATTTTTCAAGACCTGTCTTTTTTTATCCTAAAATTTTTTTAAATGATTTATTTATTTGTTTATCATGTATACAGTGTTCTGTCTGCTTGTATGTCTGAATGCCAGGAGAAGGCACCAGATCTCATTACAGTTGTGAGCCACCATGTGGTTGCTGGGAATTGAACTCAGGACCTCTGGGAGAGCAGTCAGTGCTCTTAACCTCTGAGCCATCTCTCCGGTCCTAAAATTTTTATTTTCTTTTACAATTGCATACATGTATAATATTCTTTGAGCAAATTCACCTTGTTGTTTCATTTCTTGAGTTCATTATCCTATTATCCCTTAACCTCACACTAAATCCCTTCTCCTTTCCAAGCCTCTCTTTAAATTTTCATGAATGCATGCATGTATGTGTGACCCATTTCATTAATTAGGGTTGTTTGCATGAACATGGGTGTGTGGGTGCAGAATAAATTTAATTTTTTTTTTTTGTGGTTTTTCGAGACAGAGTTTCTCTGTGGTTTTGGAGCCTGTCCTGGAACTAGCTCTTGTAGCCCAGGCTGGTCTCGAACTCACAGAGATCCGCGTGCCTCTGCCTCCCGAGTGCTGGGATTAAAGGCGTGAGCCACCACCGCCCGGCTTAAATTTAATTTTTTAATTGATCTTTATTGAGCTCTACATTTTCTCTGCTCCCCTCACTGTCTTTCCTCTCCCCCCTTCAACCCTCCTTCAAGGTCCCCAAGCTTTCAATTTACTCAGGAGATCTTGTCTTTTTCTATTTTCTACTTCCCATATAGATTAGATCTATGTAAGTCTCTCTTAGTGTCCGCATTGTTGTATAAGTTCTCTGGGATTGTGGTTTGTAGGCTGGCTTTCTTTGCTTTATGTTTAAAAACCACCTATGAGTGAGTACATGTGATAATTTTCTTTCTGTGTCTGGGATACCTCACTCAAAATAATGTTTTCTAGCTCCATCCATTTTCCTGCAGAATTCAAACTGTCACTATTTTTTTCTGCTGTGTAGTACTCCATTGTATAAATGTACCACATTTTCCTTATCCATTCTTCGGTCGAGGGGTCGAGGTTATTTCCAGGTTCTGGCTATCACAAACAAAGCTGCTATGAACATAGTTGAGCACATGTCCTTGTGGCATGATTGAGCATCCTTTGGATATATACCCAAAAGTGGTATTACTGGATCTTGAAGAAGGTTGTTTTCTAATTTTCTGAGAAATCACCACACTGACATCCAAAGGGGTTGTAGCAGCTTGCATTCCCACCAGCAATGCAGAAGTGTTCCCTTTTCCCCACAACCTCTCCAGCATAAGTTGTCATCAGTGTTTTTGATCTTGGCCATTCTTACAGGTGTAAGATGGAAACCAGAATTGTTTTGATTTGCATTTCTCTGGTGACTAAGGATGTTGAACATTTCCTTAAGTGTCTTTCAGCCATTTTAGATTCCTCTGTTGAGAGTTCTCTGTTTAGGTCTGTACTCCATTTTTTTAAATTTGATTATGTGTTCTTTTGGTGTCCAATTTCTTTAGTTCTTTGTGTATTTTGGTGATCAGTCCTCTGTCTGATATGGGGTTGGTGAAGATCTTTTCCCATTCTGTAGGCTGACTTTTTGTTGACCATGTCCTTTGCTTTACAGAAGCTTTTCAGTTTCAGGAGGTCCCATTTATTAATCGTTTCTCTCAGTGTCTGTGCTGCTGGGGTTGTATTTAGGAAGTGATTCCCTGTGCCAATGCATTCAAGTGTACTTCCCACTTTCTCTTCTATAAGGTTCAGTGTGGCTGGCTTTATGTTGAGGCCTTTGATCCATTTGAACTTGATAAATTTAATTTTTATTTTGTTGTCGTTATGTGTGGGGACATGTGGGAACGCACTCTACAGGGAGGGTACAGAGGTCAAAAGCCTTGTGAATTGATTTTGTCCTTCCACAACAAGGTTCCAGAGGTTGAATTTAGGTTATCAAGTTTGCACAATAAGCACTTTTACCCAGGGTACCACCTCGAGTTTCTGCTCCTCCTCCTCCGTTCATACCTTCTGAGTGCTGGGATGAAAGGCAGGCGTGCACTGCCACCGCCAGCTAAGTGCTGGGGCTGCTGATGGGTGCCACCTCCTCGCTCCTTTGTGAGTCTAGAAATCAGTATGGTGGAAAACTTCGAGAAGGGTGTAGGTCTGAAGTTTTCTGGGGTATTGTATTTTCGTTAGGTTTGTCATTTGTCTCTTTTGAGACAGGGTCTCTTTATTATGTAGCCCTGGCTGTCCTAGAACTCACTGTGCAGATAAGGCTGGACTCCAATTCACGAAGATCCACCTGCCTCTGCCTCTCTGGTGCTGGGATTAAAGATGTGTGCCACCAAGTCCTGGGATATTGTTATTAAATGTTTTTTTCCCCCTGTGCTGAGGATTTACCTCAGGGCCTCATGACACTCTACCTCTGACGTAGCCTGGTTCTGTGTGATTGTGTGTGTGTGTGTGTCCCATGGCACAGGCATTTGGAGGAGCTATTCTAGGCAGAGCCTCCCACACCCCTGTCTGTCCTTAACTGTGTCCTGTAGCAGAGACTGACTTTAGATCACCGATCCTCTTGCCTCCGCCTCCCCTGTTCTGGGACTACGGGTGTGAGCCACACACCTGGTTTGCCCTGGCTCATAAAGATAGTGCAGCTTTGATTTTCCCGTAGCCATGCCCCGTAATGAGCACCAAGTCCCCTTTGTTGACCATGACTCCCTTCAGACTGTCACCGGTCTCTTCCACCAGATTCCTTTGGTGTTTCCTTTCTCTACTGTTGTTTGGGATACAAACCCTGTCCACACCCCCAGGTCCATCTCCTGCTGCCCCCAGGCCCACGAGGTCCCAGGTCACATTCAGGAAGCATTCCTTGATCCCTGGCACCTCTGTGCCATTGCATACTCTCTTCCCTCTGGAATGTCTCAACTTTGCAAAAAGAAATATTTTTTTCAGGACAGTCAGCACCCAAGGAAGCACTTTCTCTACCTCTGGGGCACAGTGATTCTTCCCTGTGACTGCTGTTCCCACGTGGTTCAGATCATTGTGGTGTTATAATTACTTGGGTGTCTTCATCTGCCAGGGGAAAGAGTGCTTACAAGGCCAGGATCTGGGTCCTTCCCCTGACATCTAACACAGACTCTGACCTGAGGAAATGTCAGGAGACACGGAGTGACGCTGATGAACACCTCATGTTTTGTCCCGGAGTCAAAGGTTCAAGGGTGCACAGAGGCCCCGAGGGCAGGGTAGCTCACACCTGGGCACAGCACAGTCAGCTGACAGTCAGTTGGCAGCTGCTGGCTGTCTGATAGAGTGATTTGGCTAATGAAGATAGAGCTAATGATGGCCATAAACCAGTACCCAGGCTGCCCTGGAGCCACAGGCACTCTCCAGCTCTTCTGTGAGTCATCCCTGACTAAGCCTGAGGACAGGGATCCTGGCTTAGAAGTAGGTGGTCAATCAGCCTTGGCTGCGCTGACACCAGACTGCCCTGTTCTGTCTGGGACTCACTCCTGTCTGTGCAGATGGCAAGGATTCAGCCTCTATCATCACGGAAGTCTAAGCTCAAGTCTCAGCATGGACAGTGATTTTGATTAGCTTTAGATTTCAGGATGTTCCATACCCCAGCAGGTTTCTTCGCATTCCTAGTGTAAGAGTTCAGATGAGGCCATAGGGAGTGACCAGAGAGATAAGAACCCAGAAGCAGAAGTGGGGCCAGAAAGATGGCTCAACCTGTCCAGGTTCTCATGGTACAGACTTCGAATCTGAGTTCCACCCCTCTCCTATCCCATGGTACAAGGAGAGAACCAGTTCCTGAAAGTCATGCTGGGATGACTCGCTACATGGGTGAGGGAGCAGACCCAAACACATCTGCACTCATACACACAGAAAAAACAAAAAAGGAGACAGAGAGATCATACTTTGTTGTCAGAGGCTGCTTGTTTGTTCCCAGCCACCCAGATCCGAAAATAATTACACAGAAACTATATTAATTGCAATACTGTTTGGCCAGTAGCTTAAGCATATTCCTAACTAGTTCTTATATCTTAAATTAACCCATTTCTATTAATCTGTGTATTGCCATGTGGTTGTGGCCCTACCAGTAAGGTTTTATCCAGCGTCCAGAGTCTGTCTCCTGTGGTGGCTACATGGCTTTTCTCTGTCTCCACCTACTCTCTTTCTCTCTATATATATATCTCCCAGCCTGGCTATATTCTGTTAAGCCATTGGCCCAAAGCAGCTTTTTTATTAACCAATGACAATAAAACATATTCTCACCATACAGAGGGGAATCCCACATCAATACTTCTTGACTACATAGATAGCAGAAAATGTAGAAAGGAACGAGACAAAGTTAATAAGAAAAGTTATTTGGATGATGGAACAATGAAGTAAGTTGAGGGGAAAAGCTGGTGTGGGGTGTCGAAGAGACTGTTCCCTAATACTTGGTGGCCTTGGAAGAGGAAAGTGAGAGACGGGAAGTTGGTGCCACAGTTAACTAATAGAGGCCATTGAGGAAAAGGCATGAAAGATAGAGGATGACCCCAAGTGCCTGAATCCCCTTGATCAGGTTACATGGAGGAAACACCCCTTGTCTCAGCACTGTGGGAGGGGCTGGGATGTGCTAGAGGGAGGTCAGGCAGGGAGAGGTGGGTGGCTCAGTCCAGGTCAGGAAGTCTGATGGGAGGGGTGGATGAGGGGCTTTTTCAGCTCCAAAGAGGATTTCACTAGAAGGTTTCTCTAGGGCTTGCCTGGTGGGGAATGGCTGGGAAGATGAGTGTCCAGGTCATTGTAAAAGGTCACTATAAGCGACTATCTAGTTCAAGTTCTGAATACTGGGCAGAGCAGTTTGTCCTGGACTGTAGATTCTGGGAACAACGTGGAGATGTATGGATAGGTTCTACCCCTTCACCCACACACGCGTTCATCCGGTCATTCACCTGTTGAGACGTGGTCTCCTGTAGCCCCAGCTGGATTTGAACGCACTATGTAACCAAGGATGATCTTGACCTTCTGTTTATCCTGTGTCCACTCTCAGGTGCTCAGATTAGAGGTGAACCTCTTTAGATGAAGGTTGCTTGTTTGGTTCCTGGCTGCTCAGACCCAAAATAATCACACAGAAACTGTGTTAATTAAAACACTGCTTGGGCAATATCTTAGGTTTTTTATTAACTAACTTTTATATATTAAATTAACCCAGTTCTATTATTTTATATTTTGACAGGAGGAAATGTTAAATATAATATTGAAATGTCTGTCTTTATCTATTCTGTTTTGTCATAGGCCCAAGTAGCTTTTTTATTCATTAACCAATAAAAGCAGCACATATACACCAAGCCTCACTTACAGGGCTGGAGGTCAACTCAGGATTTTGCATATACTGGGCAAATGGTCTACCAATTGAATTATATTCTCCAGCCCAAATTAAATTTATTTTTTCGAGACAAGGTTCCTCTGTGTGTACCCTTGGCTGTCTTGGACCTCGCTTTGTAGGCCAGGATGGTCTCAAATTCACAGAGATGTAGCCGGGCGGTGGTGGTGCACGCTTTTAATCCCAATATTCAGGAAGGCAGAGGCAGGCAGATCTCTGTGAGTTCCAGGACAGGCTACAAAGATACAGAGAAAACTTGTCTCAAAAAGTCAAGAAAAAAAAGAAAAGAAAACAATTGCTGGGTGGTGGCGGCACACACCTTTAATCCTAGCACTTGCAAGGCAGAGGCAGGAAGCTCTCTGTGAGTTTGAGGTCAGCCTGGTCTACAAGAGCTAGATCCAGGACAGGCTCCAAAGCTACAGAGAAACATTGTCTCAAAAAAAAAAAAAAAAAAAAAAAGGCCCTGCCACCACCATCAGACTAGGTTTTGTTTGTTTGTTTTTTGAGACAGTATTTCCTCTGTGTAGACCTGGCTGTCCTGAAACTTGCTCCTTAGGCCAGGCTGGTCTTGAATTCAGGAATCAGCCTGTTTCTGCCTTCCAAACTCTGGGATTAAAGGCACACACCACCACA
Organism: Microtus pennsylvanicus; assembly: GCF_037038515.1. Classification (NCBI taxonomy): domain Eukaryota; kingdom Metazoa; phylum Chordata; class Mammalia; order Rodentia; family Cricetidae; genus Microtus; species Microtus pennsylvanicus. The sequence continues at coordinate 65,052,629 of NC_134591.1, read as the reverse complement.
CCTGTTTCCCTAAATTTTTTTCCAGATGTGGTCTCTCTAGATAGGGCAAGCTGACCTTGAACTCGCCATGTAGCTGGAACTCTTGGCAACCCCTCTGCCTTAGCCTCCAGAGTGCTGGGGTGATCGGCACTAGCCTCTGTGTCTAGTGAGGTCTGCTTTTCTCTTTACTGTGATGTGGGAGTGGATGAACAGCACATTCCACAGACAGGTGTAATAGCGCACGTGTGTGATCCCAGCACGTGTCAGGGTTATATAATAAGACTCCCTCTCATTTGAAAACGGCTTGGGGCTGGAGAAATGGTGTCTTAGTTACTTTTCTACTGAGATGAAACACTGTGACCAAGACAAGGTGTAGCAGAGGGAATTTAATTCTTTATAGTTCCAGAGGCTTGGAGCTTATGCCGGAGGCAGAGGTAGGTGACTGGAGCAGCAGCTGGGAGTTCACATCTTGATCTGCAAGCAGCAGGCAGAGAGCTAACCGGGAATAGGGTGAGTCTTTTGAAACCTCAGAGCCCACCCTCTGGGACACATCTCCACCAAGGCAATACAGTTTCACCAACTGGGGACCATGTAATCAAACACGAGCTTATGGGGCCGTTGAGACCCTCACAGATGGTTCAGCACTTAAGAGCACTGGCTGTTCTTCCAGAAGACTGGGGTTCAATTTCAAGCACCCAAATGGTGGGTCGCAGACATCTCTAACTTCAGTATCTGGGGGTTCTATGCTGCCCTCTTCTGGCTTCTGAGGGCATTGGGCATGCACACAATGCACACACATATGCAGGCAAACTATCATAGACATTAAAAAATAAAATAAGGCCGGGCGATGGTGGCGCACGCCTTTAATCCCAGCACTCAGGAAGCAGAGGCAGGCGGATCTCTGTGAGTTCGAGACCACAGAAGCTACAGAGCTAGTTCCAGGACAGGCTCCAAAGCCACAGAGAAACCCTGTCTCAACCCCCCCCCCCAAAAAATAAATAAATTAAGATAAATAGGAAGTATATGCAGATTGGAGGTGTCTTCAAGCAGCAGGCCCACTTTTGGGTGCACGGGTGCATTGTATTTTGACTGTGTGACTTGGGTACATATATGTGCTTTGTGGGGGGGGGATCTGCTGCTACATGCTTCCCAGTACTATGCGGGGGTCAGTGGAGGGTCTGTTTTGTGCGTGTGTATGTGTGAGGGAGAGTTGTCTGTATGGGTGACCCTGAGCTACACATCTGAGTTCTGTGAATCGTTGCGGCCTCTGAGCTGGGTGGTTCTATACTAAGGGGGTTGGGGGAAGGCACAGGGTTGTCCTTGGTGCTGGCACTGGGTATCCATAACGGGCAGGCGGCATGGTCCTAGGTTGGGAGCTTTAGAGCCAGGCCTGAGTGGTGACTCCTAGGCTGTTGCCCCTGAGAGAATGACCTCTCTCTGAGCAATAATTAACTTGGCCCTGTGAGAAGGATCCAAACTGTGGAGGTGAAGGGGTGGAGTCTTCTCAGCACAGGAGGAGGGCTGGAAGTCCTATAGGCAGCTGTGCGGTTATCATTTCCTCCTGCCCACCCTTCAGGTCAGTCACCCTGACCCAGGATAACCGGGTCAAAATATTTCACAAACACTGAGGCACAGACATTAACCAATCAAAACAGACTCTAGCCAGACTCTGAATGGAGCAGGGCTGGAGGCTGTAGCCTGACCAAGTACAGCCTAGATGACCAGGACAACGGGATGACCTTCTGAGCGGAGGAGGGTCCCAGGTCTGGGGCAGGGCAGAGGCACAATGGAAGGGAACTCAGGGACTCAGGACACAGTGGTTTCAGACTTTAATAACTGCGGGTGACCATACCATAGTTAAACCTCTGCCTGCTTCAGCTTCTAAGTTACTTTTGGGGCAGCTCTGGCTGCTTTGTTCCTTGGTGCTGGGAGAGTAAAGGACCAGTATCTTCTGTCAATTGCAGGAAGGGGGTACTCTGAGGGTCAAGAATTCTTGAAAGTAAAGTGGTCTTGTCTACTTTGGGAATGGGGCATTTCTGTGATTAGCTGCAATCCCAATATCTCCGAGGTAAGAGACGATCTCTAGGGGACAGTAACCTGGAGACAGGGACAGAAAGTCCCTCTGCTCAGGGAGAAGGGCGCGAAGGTGGCAGAAGTGAGAAGAGGCTTTCTGGTGGCTTCTCATTCAGCTGTAAAACAAAGCTTATCCCTCGCACTGACATCACCATCCTGCCCTAGAACATTAAGGAGCTGGTCTCTGGTTCCTTTCCAGGAGTCCCCTCTGGCAAGAGTAGGGTGCACCCTGGAGATTGGCTCGTCCCTTCTACAGGCAACTATGGTGTCAGTTGGTCATACCTTTTATTACAAAAACCAATAACTTAGTTTAGTTCTATACAAAGTCAGGAGGAGTTCTGGCTTGATGTACACAGCCTTATTCATGCTCCCATCCCTGGCCCTGGCCCAGAGGCTTTGGGAGGCCACCAAGGGCCTACTAGGCAGTTAGTAGCACATTGTGTCCAAGCCAAGGAAGTCCAAACTGGGGCTGTGGCTGAAGTGAGGGCTACATCTGGGGAGTTGAGCTCCTCCCCTTTGGAAGCTCCAGACCCCACTCTGCAGGTCACCGCAGCAAAAGCATGTCTTCGAGCAGTTCAGTGATGTCAACATCTCCGATGATAGGGCGGAAAAAGAGGTCCACCAGCAGGCTGCAGGGAATGTTCTTGAGAGTGGAGGCCATGAGGAGAATTCGGGCCAGGCGGCCTTGGCTAATTGGGTACCAGGGCTCCAGGACTTCGCACAAGGCCCAGTGAGCCTCCTGTTGCAGGTGGGCGATGTGGCAGGAGGCATGGAGGCCTGGCACATCTGCGGTAGAGGGAGAAGAGAGCGAAGAGGGCTGGTAAGCGGCTGCTCTGTGGAGGCTAGCCCAGGCTAGCCCAGGGTGGGAGAATGCTAGCAGTTCCCTCCCCTCACCTGCTGGGGTGCAACGCAGGGCCTCGCGCATGCTTGTGCCCGCTAGGCAGGCCTTCTGCAACTGCGTTGTACATTGATGGCTCCTTTAATATGCTAGGCAAGAGTTGTACGGCTGAACTGCATTCCCAGCCCTTACAGAGACCTAATTGTCTGGTGGTGCTAGGGATCAAATCCAGGACCTGTTGCTCAGGAGGCAATACTTTACTCATGAGTTCCATGCCTTGGCCCTCTCTGCACCATCTCCTTCATTTTATTTTATTTTTATTATTATTTTTTTTGGTTTTTCGAGACAGGGTTTCTCTGTGGTTTTGGAGCCTGTCCTGGAACTAGCTCTTGTAGACCAGGCTGGTCTCGAACTCACAGAGATCCGCCTGCCTCTGCCTCCCAAGTGCTGGGATTAAAGGCGTGCGCCACCACCGCCCAGCATCTCCTTCATTTTATTCATCCATCCACTTACAGACTGGAAGGAGATGATCCGGATATGATGACTATGATGTACGAACGACATTAATGGCTCAGAAGTTAAGAGCACTTACTGTTATGGCCGAGAACCTGGGTCCAGCTCCTACCTCCATTGTGATTCACAACTGCCTATAACTCCAGTTCCTTCCACCCTCTTCTGGCTTCCGTGAGCTCCCACTTAAATGAGGCACATATATACAGGTAGAAAATCATACACATAAGATTTACTTATAGTAAATCTTTTTCCTACTTTCTTGTTTGAGACAGAGTTTCTCTGTGTAGCCCTGACTGTCCTGGAACTTGATAGGTAGACCAGGCTGGCCTTGAATTTGCATTTGCAGAGATCCCCCTACCTCTGTCTCTGGAGTACTGGAATTAAAGGTATGGGCCACCAGCCTTTAAATCTAAAAAAAAAAAAAAAAAAAAGAGCCAGGTGGTGGCGGCGCATAGCTTTTAATCCCAGCATTTAGGAGGCAGAGGCAGGTGGATCTTTGTGAGTTGTGAGTTCAAGGCCAGCCAAAACTATACGAAGAGCCCTGTATTGGAAAAAAAAATACAAAACAAAACAGAACCAGGCTGTCTGGGTCTGAATCCCAGTGCGGCCACTTGTTAGCTGAGTGACCTTGGACAAGTAGTTTAGTCTTTATGAGTGACCTTAGATGAGGAGTTTAATCTTTGTGCCTCAGTTTCTTCATCTGCCAAGCAGGGATAATGATGGTACCTGTCTCCCACGATTGTTATGAGGTTTAACCAAACCAATATTTGTCACACCCTTAGCCTGTGTCCTGACATATGGTAAGTGCATGTGGCTGTTTGGTGCTGTTGTTGCTGTTTGGCAGGATACTTTAACTTTCAAGGCTTGTCTCTTATCTTCTTCAAAGCTACAAAGAATATTTTCCCGTGCCAAGCATAGTCTTGGTTTGAGGTCAACTTGCTCTGTAGTGAGGTCTAGGCCAGCTAGAGTGTCCTGCCGAGACTCCGCCTCAGGTCTTGGCATCGTCCGGCCCCGCCACCCATTGCTGTTCTCTTGGCTGGATTTCCCAAGGAGTGCTCACTCTCATTCTTTCATCTTTCTGCTCTGTGTGGCCTCTCTGAACCCACAGAGGATTTTAACCTTTAGAACCTCTCTGTGCAGGAAGATGTGGTTGCCACGTGGCTGAGGTTTCCCCTACTCCCTCCACCCTCCCAAAGTCCCCGAGAGTCGGGGCAAATTTCTCAGGTGCAGCTGCAAAGATCAATCTTTGCATTTGCTTGGCTTGCTTTTCCAGCCCTGCTCTGCCACCTCTACCTTGCTGTGTGGCCTTCAGATAGTTACTTAACTTCTCTGTGTCTCTCTTGGGAGATATCTATTTGAGGCTAACAAGGATACAAAGAGACAATGGATGTCAAGCCCCAAGAAGGTTCTTTCCCTGGATGGGTCCTATACACTCCCAGTTTGGTCACCAGCCATGAGTGTCTGGAAACTCACCTGGGTTGAAGAGAATGGTTCCTTTCAAGTAGGCATACTCCTTGGGACCCAGTTCAAGGCTCCAGAAAGACTCCAGACAATGCTGGAGCCACCGCACAGCAGCCAGTGAGGGTTGTGGCCGGTCTGGTTGCTGGGTACCCTGGGGACTGCTGCTGGGTTCCTCCAGTAGGATTTGTTTAAGTATACTGGGCACCGGAGCCTCAGCCACCTCAAAGGTCACAGTATCTTGGGCCAACCCAAGCAGGAAGAGAGGGCCCCAGCAGCCCCCCAGCAGCCGACGCTGATCCTCGTGGGGCAGGTGGCAGAAGGACGGCAGGTTCCGGAGGAATGCCACTGTCTTGGCTAGGACATCCAGAGCCTCCCGGCAGGTGCGGTGTGGGGCACACAGATGAACAGGCCGGTGCTGCCGGCACAGACAGTGGCTGCGAGATGCCGGTGCAATGGGCCTGGACCTGAGGCTGGGGCTCAGAAGTGCATACAGAATAGCTGGGCGGCCGGCAGAGCCCTGGCATGGGCAACCCCCAGACTGGCTGGAGTTCATGGTTGGTGTCTTGTTCCCGTTTCTTCCCAGCTCTCTGGCCTTTCTGTACTGTGGGGCTATTTATATCCTCGATGGGCGGGAAGGGGGAATGGCCGTGCAACCTTGACTCCAGAAGTTGTGTTCATTGAAAAAAAAAAAACACATACACACACAATGCATACACACACTGACCCTGGCAGGACTGGTGAGGAAATGGTGGGGGAGGGGCACTGGAGCTCCACGTGGCCTTGCTATCGCTTTAGTCAATGAAGTGGCCATTGCAGGGCACAGGGCCACCTACCTGCCTTTTATCGGATGACTCAAGTGTATAAACAAGGTCATTAACCCAGGCTGTCCCAGGGCACCAAGGTCTCAGGTGCTTAACCAGCCAGTGGCTCTGACTGCTGCTTCTGTTAGTGCCCACTTTCATGCACACAGGACCAGGGTTCTCACTGAGCCAAGGAGCCAGCCAGGGAAAGCTGGCGAAAGCCTTGAATGCACGACCCAGCCTGGAAGTGCCTTATCGCGGCTGTGTTTGCCTAACCTTGGGGCTCTGCCCCCTTTGTTGGTGAGCAACAGGGTGCAGGGAAGGGAGCCAAGTCCCTGGGGACTTTACTCATTGTACAGTTTAGAAGGCCCCCTTCCTGGGACTCCAGCACAGGGGCCCCTTTGGAGGAAGGCCATTCGGAGCCCCCTGCTCCCAGCCTGCATTCCTACAGCTCCAGGGCAGCTGGTCCTGCTGGCCCTTGAAAAACCATGAGCTTGCCTGGCTACCATTTGTTGAAGACACACTAGACGTGGGTCACTTTCCATTGTGATGTTGGGGACTTCCAGAGGAGATTAGAGTCTTACTCTGTGACACTCAAACAGGTGAACTGACCTGCTTAAAGTTACTCCAACGGGAAGGGATAGAGCACAGTTACGGATAGCCTCAAGGTCACCCTTGTTTGTCCCCCTGGGTCAATTGTGCACTTCAGTGTGAGTTTCCCAGCACTGGTGGGGAGGAATTGACCCCCCATCCCTGCCTGGTCTGCAGGTGTGGCCCGCCTCTGGAGTGAGTGGAAACATACTCCGGCAGCACATGGCTTCTCTCTCCCGGATATTTGTCTCAAGTGGTTAGAGGCGAGGGACAAGGGAAATGGGAGGTCCTCAGTTGTGTCAGGTTCCTGACCTTGGCTAGCCTTGCCTAGCAGGCTCACTGTCGCCACACTCTAGGGCAACCTGGTGCTCCTGGATGAGAAGAGAGAGACTCTGGAGTCCTCCACCCTGGCATCAGGTCTTGGCTCCACGCTTGTCAGTCGCCTGTGTGACTGTCAACTGGCCTCCAGGGTTCTGTGAGCCTTGGCGTCTTACCTGAGACATTAAGGTCTCCCTGCGGTGCTGACTTGAGCGAGGTACTGCAGAGAGTGCACGTCCCATTCTAACCTTACAGGCAGGCAGGCTACTTCTGCTGTAATAGCCCAGGCCTCCCTTAGGAAAAGAACAGACCAGCAGGTATGGCAAGGAACACTCACAGTGAGAAAACCCAACACAGCCGGCCTGAAGGAGTTGGGCGAGGTGGTCCTCGGATGGTCCGAGAGGTTCCATTCCCGTCTATCTCTTTCCTAGAAATGACACAGGAAGCCTGAGGCTCCATTCCTTTATTGTTGTTTGTTTGGTGCTAGCCTTGAATTTGCACTGTGTTGCCTTGGCCACCCAGCTGCTAGAATTACAAGTCTGAGCTACCACACCTACCTGCTGGCTGCTCCTTTTTAATTTCATTTATTGGGTATGATGGCTGTAAACAACATAAAATATGTTATTTTTTAAAAAATATTTATTGATTTATTATGTATACAATATTCTGTCTGTGTGTATGCGTGAAGGCCAGAAGAGGGCACCAGACCTCATCACAGATGGTTGTGAGCCACCATGTGGTTGCTGGGAATTGAACTCAGGACCTTTGGAAGAACAGGCAATGCTCTTAACCTCTGAGCCCCAAATATGTTATTTTTGTGTGTATGAAGTGAAGCTAGTTCTACTTTCCACCTTTCTTTCTTTCTTTCTTTCTTTCTTTCTTTCTTTCTTTCTCTTTCTTCCTTTCTTTTTGCTTGCTTATTGAAACAACGTCTGCTTCTGTAGCTCAGGTAATCTTGGAACTCGGTGTAGCCGAGGCAACCTTAAACTCATGGCAGTCCTCCTGCGTCTGCCTCCCAAGTGCTGGGGTTCCGGGAGTGAGGTCCAATGCCTTCCAAGCCTCACCTCCATACTTGTCTGTGTCTGCAAAACCCCTCTCCTGTCTGCCAGGACATAGGCCACTCTTGTAGCTAGAAACGGGGCTCGCTACATCCTGATCCCCACAGATGGACAGGCTGCACCTCCTGCTCCTGCTGAAATCGGGGGGGGGGGGGGGGGGGGGCTAGAGCCATCCTGAAAAGCCTCAGTCTCTACCTTCCACTTCCACAAGCAGTCAGTCAGGCTTGTCCAGGGGAATTGCCTTGATTTGCTGACCCATGTTGTTTAACCATTTTAAAAAATTTTGTTTATTTATTTATTTATTTATTTTGAGACAGGGTTTCAGTTGCTCTAGCCTGTCCTTGAACTTACTATGTAGCCAAGGCTAACAGTTAACTCTTGGGGGAATCCTCCTGCCTCCTCTTCCTCCTCTTTTTGCAGCAAGAGGGCTTTGTTCTTGCTAGATAACCTGAGTGCTCTACCCCCCAAATTATTTTTTTAGATTTATGTATGTGTTTTGCCTGCATACATATATGTGCATGCCTGGTACTCAGGGAGGTCAGAAGAGGGTTCAGAGTCCATGGTACTGGATCAACACATGACTGTAAGGCACTGGGTGGTCTCTGAGAACCAAATCTGGATCCTTTGCAAGAGCAGCATATACAGTTACTCAGGCTGGCCTTAATCTCACTCTACTAGCCCAGGCTAGCTAGGTGGGTTTGAAATTGGGACCCTCCTCCCTCAACCTCTAAACTGCATCAGTTGTCGGGCTTGTTTCCCCTAGCTGCTTGGTGCCAGTGGTTTTTTTTTTTTTTTTTGTTTTTAATTTTCTGAGAGAGGGTTTTACTATGTAACCTTGTGTGCTGGCTAGTTTTCTGTCAACTTGACACAAGGTAAAATCTTTTGAGAGGAGGGAACCTCAACTAAGAAAATGCCTCCATAAAAATCAGGTTGCAAACAAGCCTGTTGGACACTTTCTTAATTAGTGATTAAGGGAGGGGGCACCCGGCCCCTTGTAGGTGGGGCTATCTCTGGGCTAGTGGGAGTGGGCCTGGGCTCTCTAAGAAAGGCATCTGCTGGGTGGTGGTGGAATTCCAGCCCCCAGGAGGCAGAGGCAGGCTGGTCTCTGAGTTCAAGGCCAGCTTGGTCCACAGAGTTCCAGCACAGCCAGGGCTACACAGAGAAACCCTATCTTTAAACGCACCCCCCACCCCTGAAAAAAGAAAGGAGTCTGAGCAAGCCATGAAAGTAAGTCAGTAAACAACACCCTCCAAGTCTCTGCATCAGCTCCTGTCTCCAGGATTCCGTCTTGACTTCCCTTCCTTAGATAATGAACAGTGATCTGGAAGTGTAAGCCAAATAAACTCTTTCCTCCCCAATTTGATTTTGGTCATAGTGTTTTATCACAGCAACAGTAACCCAAAGTCACACACCTTGTCTCTTCTAGAACTCTGTGGACCAAGATGGCCTTGACTCATAGGATCTACCCACACCCACCTCTGCCTCCTAAGTGTTGGGATTAAACGCTTATAATATGGGCGGTGGGGCTACGTCCCCAAAACCCCAGCCTGGTATTGTGCCTGATTAAAAAAAATTATCAGAACCGGGCGGTGGTGGTGCACGCCATTAATCCTAATCCCAGCACTGGGGAGGCAGAGGCAGGCGAATCTCTGTGAGTTCAAGGCCAGCCTGGTCTACAAGAGCTAGTTCCAGGACAGGAACCAAAAAACTACAGAGAAACCCTGTCTCGAAAATCCAAAAAAAAAAAAAATTATCAGGATAATATCAGAGGCTGACTAATGGGAGTTGATTCTCTTCTTCCCCCATGTGGAATCTGGGGATCGAACTCACATCATTAGACTTGGCAACAAGTGCCTTTACTTGCTGAACTAGCTCAGCGGTCCAAGGTCTGCATTTCATGGCGTCTGTCTAGTAGTGTATAAAGGATTGCTGTCATTATTTATACTGCTGAGCAGATGTCAGCAGTTTGGTAATCAGAAGCGCGGTCTATGTGTCTTAAGTCCTGGGGTCTACGTTCTTTTGATCTGCCATGTTGTTCTCTGAATATGCTTTGGTTCTCTACTACAACAAGGCACCAATCTTCCCAGGTCCTAGAATCAGCCGGTAGGTACTCCAGTCTGATTCTGGTGTGGGAGTGTAGTTAGTGGAGAGCGAGTGCCTACCGTATCCAAGGCCCTGACTTCTATGCTGTACCCACGTAAGGGGGCGGGGGTTAGAAAGACTAATGGAAACCACATTTCTCAGAGTGGGAGATGGATGGTGTCAATGCAGAAGGGAGGAAACACAGCACAAACCCTGTTCTGCTGGATGGGAGCTGGTGATAATCCCCCTCGTGTTTCTCTCTCCAGGTAGGAAATGAATGTAGGGAGTCGAGGAGACGGCTCACCAGTTACAGCGCTTGATACTCTTGCAGAGGACCTGGGTTCAGTTCTCAGCATCCATGTGGCAGCATCAATAACTCTAGTCCCAGGGGATCCAACACCCTCTCTGGCCTCTGCAGGCACTGCACACATATGGTGCACAGCCAGCCATGCAGGCAAAACACATACACATAAAATAAACCTAAAAAATTTTAAAATTGAATTATAATTTTTCTTTTTAAGCACCACAGAAACTTCTTCAACAGGGCTTTCCCCTTGTTGGCTGTGGGGCTCAGATGCAAAGCGCCTGCGCACTCAGGCATGTCCCGAAGGCTGGTAGTCACCACTGCTGCTGCTGTCCTCACTCTTTGGAGGTGGAACCCCTCCGCCAGGCCGGAAGCTAGGTACCTCTCACTGTAGGGGGCTGTGTATTTCCTGTGCTCTGGGTATGTTAAGATCATATCTTAAGAGGACAGGTGTCATTTCTGGAATCCTTGGAGGGGAGAGAAGGCTGTGGTTAGGATCGCTATAGATCGGAGGCTGACTGGAGCCATTTGTTCAGAGAAGTCCAGGGCTTTTCTTTCTTAGGGTTTCTTCCTTCCTTCCTTCCTTCCTTCCTTCCTTCCTTCCTTCCTTCTTTCCTTTTTTCTTTTTTTTCTCCCAAGACATGGTTTCTTTGTGTAACAGTCCTAGCTGTCCTAGAACTACTGAAACTTGCTCTGTAGACCAGGCTGGCCTTGAACTCACAGAGATCCGCTGGCCTCTGCCTCTCAAGTGCTGGGGTTAAAGGCGTGCGCCACCACCACCCGGCCTCTGTGGGATCTTATTTATGGAGGCATTTTCTCATTTAAGGCTCCCTCTTTTCTGATGAGGGTAGCTAGTGTCAAGTTTACATAAAACTAACCAGTATAGGTTCTAACTGGGAGTTGACACAGACCGGTCCTCAGAGACCTGAGTCTGATAGGGGAGATAAACCCTGCTCTTTGGGAATGTTCTTTTGAGGTTCAGCCCTCAGGAGTCACTTTTTCAAGAAGGGAGATACGATCGGGCTCTCAGGAAATGTTTGGTAATAATCTTCCAACAGTGTAGCACTACCAGGTTTACAAAGTAAAAAAAATATATGCACGCGGGGCATCAGGTGATACATTCGGGCAATCTCAGTGCTTTGAGAAGGTAGGTGGACCAGGAGCACAAGTTCGTCCTTGCCTCCGGTACAACATCCCCAACAACAGCAAAACAAAGCAAGCCCTCACCACCACTCTCACCACCAACACAAAGCAGTTTTCCAGACAGTAAGAGCATTAAACCAAATGCCAACAGTTTCTAAGCCTGGGGTTCTATGCTAACTACAGTTCTGTGCGCTTTTCCAAAAGCCTGGACCAGCATGATGGAGTAGGTTTGGTGAGTGATTTCTTCCTGGGTCTCAACTGCCGCTCGCAGGAAAAGACAACTGAAGATATTGCTCGACCAAAACTTCTCTTAACTTCCAGCCCTTTCAAGATGTGAGTTCAGACCTTTCTAGAAATCTCCCAGGTATCTGGTGACCATAGCAACTCAAACCAAACTCTGCGGCCGCAAGCCTCGCCCACCGCTTTAGGGTCGCGCCTGTTGATTTGCTCCGCCCGTTAGCCAATGACCGGTGAAGCGGGCTGTGTTCCGGGAGCTCAATGGCCAGCGATGAACGGGGAGGCGGGAGGAGAGCAGGGGAGGGTGGAGCCAGGCGGCCGGGACGATGCGTGTTTCCGGCTCCGCTGCGGAAGGCCAGCGAGGGGAACCGTTGGGGCCCGACTCGAACCGTGCAGAGCGCGGGCATTGCTGAGCGCGAGTGCTGAGCTCGGAGCGCAGCGAGATGGGTGGGGAACAGGAGGAGGAGCGCTTCGACGGCATGCTGCTGGCCATGGCGCAGCAGCACGAGGGCGGCGTGCAGGAGGTAAGTGGCGTGTCCCGCGCCCCTGCCCTTGTCCGCCGTGGATCGCCGAGACCTCCCCCATCCCGGCCTCGCAGGTCCCCGAGGCCCCGCAGCTGGTCCCCGCGCCCCAGCTTCCGGTCCACCCACCCGGCGGGCGAAGTCTCACTCCCACGCTATCAGCGCCCCGTACCTGACCCCCAAGAGCATTCTCGTGATTCCAGAGTGACCCCAAAACTCCCCTCATCCATTCTGGGCTCCACGCGTGCTTCTGCTTGCATTTTAATGATTCCTCACTAGGACATCCCTGGACCGACTCTCCCAGGCGTGATTTCCATCTTAACCAGAAGTGAAGCCTATCCATCACACACACTGCGTGGGGTAGTGAGAACCGGGGCGAAGTCAGCACGTGGCCTTTTTAAACTTGAATCGGGGAAGTGAACCGGAGACCTGTAGACGCCTCAGTTGCCCTCTACGGGGTTAAGCGTTCAGCATGGTCTAATCTCAGTTGCCCAGTCTGTGAGGTGAAAAGCGGGAACGCCAGTTCTTGGTTTTGGTTTTATGAGTCAGGGTCTAGCTGTGTATCCCTGGCTTGCCCAGAACTTGTTCGATAGACGAAGGTGACTTCCAATTCAGGGTCTTCCTCCTGCCTCTGCCTTCTGAGTGCAGATGTGCGCCACCCTGCGCGGCTCCTAGTTTTCTTGAATTTTAGGGAAGTAGTACTTTTAAAGTTCATAAGGCTTGTTCATCAAGTGTTTGCCATTATCGTGTACAAGACACAGAAGACTGGACCCTGGAGATGCAGACACAGCCGGAGACCCAGGCCTTGCCTTCATGGAGTTACTTACGTACAAAGAGAACTTTTGCTTAAAAAAAAAAAAAAGTATTTTCAGGTGTGTCTTTAATCCCAGCACTGGGGAGGCAGAGGCAGGTGGGAAAGGTGGATATTTTGAGTTTGAAGTCAGCCTAGTCTACAGAGCTAATTCCAAGATATCCAGGGCTATTTAGAGAAGAAACTCTCTCTTAAAAAACAAAACCAAATTACTATAATTGGGTGTTTGTGTCAGGACAACTGTGGGGCCAGTTCTCTCCTGCCGCCTATATGTGAGTTCATGATCTTAGGTTGCCAGGCTCTTGAGATAGTCACTGTTTACCCAGGGAGTCATCTTGCTGGCCACAATGAGCATTAGAAGTATACCTCAGGCCGGGCGATGGTGGCGCACGCCTTTAATCCCAGCACTCGGGAGGCAGAGGCAGGTGGATCTCTGTGAGTTCGAGACCAGCCTGGTCTACAGAGCTAGTTCCAGGACAGGCTCCAAAGCCACAGAGAAACTCTGCCTCAAAAAAACAAAAACAAAAAAAAGTAAGTATACCTTAGGGTTTGAATGATGTTCATAACTGTTAATCTGGTACTGGGAAGGAAGAGGCAGAATTACTATAAGTTAGAGGCTAGCCTGCTCTGTATAAGCAAGTTCTTGGCCAGTCAGATACATAGTGAGACCCCCAAATATATAGCCCATAGGTGATGTTGAGTGACCAGACCTAGTTAACACCATGGGTGTGGTTTATGGTCTACAAAGATACATATGCTGCTGTTTTTTTGTCCCCCCCTCCCCAAATGGATATGCAGGCAGAGGTTGAAAAGCCTACAGTGGTTCTGACGGTCCTTTGATTCTACAAGTGCCCGAGGGTAAGAGTGACAGGTTTACCTAAAATCAGACCCGAAGCCCCTCACCTAGATAGGTTCCTTTCGTCTGTCGCTGGGGGTGGGATTTCATTTAGCTTTCTGTTAGGTCTTAGGGTTACTGTATTGCATCGAAACACCATGACCAAAAGCATCTTGGGAGGAAAGGGTTTACTTCACTCACAACTCTGTGTAACAGTTCATCATCAAAAGCAGTGCGGGCAGGATCCTGGAGGCAGGAACTGATGCAGAGGCCATGGAGGGGTTCTGCTTACCTGCTTGCTCCTAACGGTTTACTCAGCCTGCTTTGTTAGAGAACTTAGGACCATCACTGGGGGAGGGGGCACCCACAGTGTGCTGGACCCTTCCACATCAGGGGCGGGGTAGCCCAGTCTTCTGGAGGCATTCTATCAACCGAGGCTTACTCCTCCTGATTTTAGCCTATGTCAAGTTGACATAAAATCAGTCACTACACATTCCAAGTCTTTCTCTAGGTGCTTGTGTTGACCGAGGACTTCTGAATCCCTCCTCGTGGGAGAGAGTGTCAGACCTGCAAACATGAACTGTGGTGATTGTTTGTTTGTGCTTTAACAAATACAGCTTGCTTGAAGATCAGAGAAGCAGAGCAGCCAGTCACTAGTTCTTGCCTCTACCCAATCCTCAGGCTGGAAGGGTGATCCTCTCTATATGAATCCTTAGACTGATTCCTGATCTTCTGTCTCCTCTTGACTTATATTCCTCTCTTCGCCTAGCCACATCCCTTTCTGTCTCCACCTCCCTAGTGCTGGGAGTGAAGATGTGGGCCGTCACCACCTGGATCAGTCTCCCGTAGCAGGATTAATAAAAACCCAGAGGCAGAAATTGGAGTTCAACTTGAAGGTCAGAAAAGCGAAACAGCCAGCCATTGGTTCTTACCTCAACCTCAGTCTGAAACGTCGATCCTGCCTCCAGCGGTCTCAGAATGAGACTGTGTGTGAGAGCTGCCTCCTCCCGCTTTAAATCACCACAGGGAAAAGCCTCCTTGTCTCCATTCCCCTAAACTAACAAAATGGGTTTGGGAGTGAGTTCACTTTCTGTTTTAATGAATTTAAAGTACCTAGAAGTAGGGATTTCACAGTGGGGTAAGTTCTTATGTCAAATTTAGACCCATAGATGAACCTTGAAGACATTTATGCTAAGTGAAATAAGAAAGGACAAACACTGCCATGCATCATGGCACACACCTTTAATCCCAGCATTCAGAAGCCAGAGGCAGGAAGGTCTGAGCTTGAGGCCAGCCTGGTTTACACAGCAAGTTCCAGGACAGCCAGGGCTACACAGAGAAACCCTGTCTCGAAACAACAGAAAGCTGAGGATGTCCATGGAGAGTCGGATGATAACAGTGAACCTCAGAACATCCCAGCTCAGCAGTCCGGTGCAGCGTGCTGACTCTAGGATCGCCAAACATCATCATCTGTACACATAGCCCAGGGACCACATAGATTCGATTTCTACTCAGTGCGTGCTGCTGTATCAGAGTGAAGTCTAAACCCTAAGGTGCCTTAGGTCATCAGCTGGTGACCCTTTGTATGTAGGAAGAGTCTACTGCCTGCTCGCCTCTCTCCTGTGCCAGACGTTCCCAAGGTTCTCTGTCAAAAAGGAGAGCGTGAACTGAAGCCAGCCTTGCTCTCAGCTTCCCAAGGACCATCTGCCCCAAGCTTCTGCTTCTAATTACACCAACAGGAAAAATAGCTAGAACAACACTAGGGAAATAAAATCACCCACTGGATAGCTGAGGCTGACGGTGAACCCATGGTCCTCCTCCCTCAGCCTCCTGAGTGCTCCCCCACACAGTTATCATCCTTACTTTACTTTTTAAATTATTTAGCTGGCGTGATGCTGCACACTTTTAATTCCAGCACTTGGGCGGCAGGGGCAGATGAATTGAATTTGAGACTAGCTAGGGCTATATAGTAAGATCCTGTCTCAAAACCAACAGGGGTTAAAGAGATGGCTGAGTTATGAGCCTATACTGTTCTTCCAGAGGACCCGAGTTCGATTCCCAGCATTCAGTGTCAGGCAGCTCACAACTCAATGGCCTGTCACATGAGCTTCAGGGGATTCCTGCTCTGGTCTTTGTGAGCTGGTCTTTCTGTGCCAGATGCTCCTATGGGCTCTTTTTTAAAGAGATTAACTTATTTTTACCTTACGTGTGTGAGTGTGTGCGTGCATGTGTGCATGTGCCCTGTGTGTTTCCGGTGCCATGGACACTAGCAAAGGGTGTTGGATCTGGAATTACCAACGATTATGAGCGACCATCTCAGTGCTGGGAACTTAATCCAGGTTGTTTGGCAAGAGCAGGAAGTGCTCTTCATGGTTCAGTCACCGTTCGAGTCCCGTCCTAACCCCTAACTAATCCTGAGTGCTGAATTAACGGTGTCTAACACCATTGCCCAGCACGTGTGTTTATATGTGCGTGTGGCGGTTAGATGACAACTCCCAGGAGCTGTTTCTTCCGTGGGTTCTGAGCAGTGGAGCCCAGGCTGTCAGGCTTACATGACAGGGCCCTAAACAGTGAGCCATCTCTAGACCTCTTGATGGGCTTTACTGTCTAACCATGAAGGCTTGGTTCAGGCATTTCAAGTCCTGGATGTAGAGGAAGCATGTCTGACGGGTCCAGCCTCGCTGTGAAGAGGAATGTGTACATACACACAAGAAATGAGCGTTTGGGGGCTGGAGAGATGGCTCAGTGGTTAAGAGCATTGCCTGCTCTTCCAAAGGACCCGAGTTCAATTCCCAGCAACCACATGGTGGCTCACAACCATCTGTAATGAGGGCTGGTGTCCTCTTCTGGCCTACAGACATATATGCAAACAGAATAGTGTGTCCATAATAAATAAATATTTAAAAAAAAAAAAGAAATGAGCGTTTGTCCTTCACACTGAAGGTCCTGGCAGAAGGGGCTTTGGGGCTTGGTGGGGAGGCTGGCTGTCAGGGGAGAGGTTCAGAGGTAAAGCTCATGTTCAGATTCTCTCCTAAGCTAGAACATTGTCTGCAGCTGAGGACTCCATCCTGAGCCCCAGCTCTCAACTTCTCCCTCTGTCTTTCAGCTTGTGAACACCTTCTTCAGCTTTCTTCGACGCAAAACAGATTTTTTTATTGGAGGAGAAGAGGGGATGGCAGAGAAGGTGAGTGCTGGGGACCCTTTTCCTTCGGCGGGTCTAAGCCGGGGCAGAATGCTAGCAGAGGGGGGCTGGGGAGGGGAGTATCACCAAGGCCCTGCTTGGGTATTTTACATTCTTCAGAGTCCTGGGCTGAGCTATAGAAACACCTTGGAGGGGCTGGAGAAATGGCTCAGTGGTTAAGAGCATTGCCTGCTCTTCCAAAGGTCCTGAGTTCAATTCCCGGCAACCACATGGTGGCTCACAACCATCTGTAATGAGGTCTGGTGCCCTCTTCTGGCCTGCAGGCATACACACAGACAGAATATTATATACATAATAAATAAATAAATACTTTAAAAAAAAACACCTTGGAGACCGGCTGCTATAGGCTTGCTTTCTGTCTGCGAATCACCCCCCAGCCCCATTAGGTTTTTATCTGGCTGGGAGATGAGTGGACAGTGTCTCTCTCTCTCTCTCTCTCTCTCTCTCTCTCTCTCTCTCTCTCTCATACACACACACACGAACAGCCATATAAAAGCAGAGCGAGAGGCAGGGTGTGGTACCTCCGTGCCCTCTCTAGGCTTGCTTTCCTCCTGGTATCTTGATGCTCAGCAGCTAGGAATGGTCCAGGCTTCATCACTCAGGGGATTGCATGTGTAAGCGCTTGTGACTGACTACTGAATCATTGGCTGTCGGCCACTTCAGTTCACAGGTTCTCCCCGCTGCCTTCTTCCACTGGGGAGGGGGTTTGTAAGATCCAGCCTCAGCTCTTGCTGCATCTTCCTAGCAACCAGCAGCCAGCCCTGAGCTATGAGGCAGGATTCTTTTTTTTTTTTTTTTTTTTTTGGTTTTTCAAGACAGGGTTTCTCTGTGGCTTTGGAGCCTGTCCTGGAACTAGCTCTGTAGACCAGGCTGGTCTCGAACTCACAGAGATCCGCCTGCCTCTGCCTCCCGAGTGCTGGGATTAAAGGCGTGCGCCACCATCGCCCGGCTTGAGGCAGGATTCTGACAGACATGGTTTCACTCTTAACAGAAGATGCACCGTCTGTCTGGAAATACCAAGGACTTAGGAGCTTTGTGTCGGTAACCTGGTCAAAGACTTGGTTTCTTGCTGTCGCTCATGTCTCCCTTGTCGTTGTAGTGTGTCTTTACTCTCTAGATGGTTCTTCTGCTCTAGAACTCATTGTGCTTAGACAGGAAGGACGAAATGGTGGGTGTTCTCTCCGGCACCTTCAGCTTGTGCCTACTGTTCAGTGCTGTTCTACCCTCTTTCTTGTGTCTGTGGAAGCTTCCGTCACTGTCCACTCCTATAGGTGTTTCCAAGGTGGCCTGTGAGGTGGGTTTTTGGTCTACTGTTAGAACTCAAGGATTTGCCGGGCGCTGGTGGCGCACACCTTTAATCCCAGCACTAGCAGAAGCAGGTGGATCTCTGTGAGTTCGAGGCCAGCCTGGTCTACAGCGCGAGTTCCAGGATAGCCTGAGATACACAGAGAAACTCTGTCTCGAACCGCCCCCCCCCCAAAGAAAACCCCAAAAAACAAAAGCAAATTCATGGGCTTGGGTAAACATGTTCCAGGGTTGTTACCGAGTCAAATCATGAGGGAAATCTGTGTCAAAGGACACAGGCCAGTTTGGCTTTTTTTAGGGGGGGGGGGTTCTCTGCATAGCTTTGGAGCCTGTCCTGAAACTCACTGTGTAGACCAGACTGGCCTGGAACTCACAGAGACCTACCTGACTGCCTCCCGAGTGCTGGGATTAAAGGCGTGCGCCACCGTGCCCAGTTTGACTTTTGATACTAGTGTGAGATTCCATCTAGTCCCCATGTGAACTGCTGTCAGCTTCTGTCTTGGGAGTTTGTCATGCTATCGTCACTGTGCTCCCAGATCCCTCTACTTGCTTAGGTGACTGCCTCCTTTTTGTTTGTCCTTGGCTGTCCAGTCTTTGTCTTTTAAGTACTTGTGTGTGGGACTGGGGGCTAACCCTTAGGCTAGGCGCCATGCTAGGTGAGGTGTATATCTGCCTTCACCCCTAGTTCCAGTCTTGATATGGAGAGCACAGTAGCCTCAAACATGACCTTCCCTCTTCTGCTTCTGGAATGTGGGACCACAGGAGTGCGGCCACCGTACCTGGTCATATCACGGATTCTTCAGAAAAATTCTGCAAATTCTGTAAATGTTTGAACAGATGCGCTCCCCAGTTAGCAGTTTAGTGAACGGTGCTGTGTAAAGTGACTCTGCGTTCAGGAAGGTGGTTGAGGTATTTGAGATGCTGCAGAGAGCTCAGGCAGCTTCAGAGGGCATGAGGCCCAGCCCTCCTGATTCCTCTCAAGTGAGGAAGGAGCTGATGGCAAAGTTAGTGCTGTTCAGGGGCCTTGTTCTTCAGAAGACAGGGATCTTGACTTGGTGAGAAACAGAGAATGTGGCTTGAAAGCCTCCGTGGGGCTAATCGTGGGCGGAACAAGGCTGCCCCGAGTAAAGGGAGCAGCAACAGCGGGTGCAGAGCTGTAGAAGTTACTGCGTGCCCGCACACTTGCTCGCGCTCTGCAGGCCAGATGAAAGGACCTGGGCAGAGGCCGAGGGTCATGGCTGCAAGCTGGGGAGCAGTGGGCATTCTGTGGGCATTCCGCTGCTGCTGGAGCTCATGGAGGGAGACAGCTACGCCTAGGCAGCCAGCGTCTTAAGACTGGTACTAAGTGGGTCTTTATAGGTGATGCTTTTCTCTGACCTTGGACACTGCTGTCACTCAAAACGAGGAGCTCCCAAGGAGGAAAAGGATGCCAAGGGTGCTGGTTTGTGGGGTGGGTCAGTGTAACAAGCTTTCTTGTTGACTGTCTTTGGATTGCCAGTCCCCAGATGACCTGGAGAGTTAATTACGAAAGCTTGGTCTTAGCTTAGGCTTTTTCCCACTTTGCTCTTAAATTACTTTGTCTGTATTAATCTACATTCTGTCCGGTGACTCAGTTACCTGTGCCATATGTCCTTCTTGTTCAGCGTCTCCCTGGTATCTCCCCGCCTCTCTTCCCAGTTTTCTTTCTCCCCAGAAACCCTGCCTGTTCTCTCCTGCCTAGCTATTGGCCATTCAGCTCTTTATTAAACCAGTCACAGTGACGCATCTTTACAGTGTAAAAATACCCTCCAACAGGTAAGGGTGGAGATAAGCCAGGGCAGTTCTGCTTGTCCCTTAGGTGAGGGCCTGCCGACGTGGGCCTCTTCCACCCCAGCTCCAGGTGTCTCCTCACTGAGACCTCTTGGTCTTCCCCTGGGGCCCAAGAGGCCACTTGGAAGTTGAAAAAGGGAAGGGGTCAAGGATGCCTCTCCAACCCAGTCTGGAAAGGGAGAAAGATGGGGGTAGGTGGGCCTGAAAGAATCAACAGGACTCCTCTGAGCATCCCTGAGCAGAGGCGTACCTCTGTTGTCCACTGCTTGAATGTGTTATGAGACTCTTGAGTCTTCGGGTTGGGTGTAAGTCTGCCCTGTCAGACTAGGAACCATCCTTGTCCCTGTCAGCTCTATCAGGAAAACACCTGTGGGTGCTGGAGAGATGGCTCAGGAGAAGAGCACTGGCTGCACTTCCAGAGGTCCTGAGTTCAATTCCCAGCAACCAGTGGCTCACAACCACCTGAATGAGATCTGGTGCCCTCTTCTAGCCTGCAGGGCAGGGATATATGCAGGCAGAGCACTGTTTACATAATAAATAAACAAGTAAGTAAGTAAATAAATGAATCTTTAATAGAAGACCTCACTTTCCCACCTGCCAGCCTGTGACTCCCAACCAAGTGTCAGTGACTGAAGCTTGACCTGTGACCTCCACAGCCTCTGCCTAGAGGCCTTTTCTAGCGTGTCTTTTGGTGGGAGGGGCCTGGGAAGAAAGGTCAGAGGCTGATCTGGTTGGCCTTTGCCTGGTGGCTCCCCACTGCCCTTTTTTAACCTCTCATGGCGAGGAAGGAATAGGACAAGTGGATTGTGACATGATTTATGTGGCTGGAAGAAGGGGAGGTCCCTGTTCCTGCCCCTCCTTGATCAGTGATTGTCAAATGGCTTGAGTTCAAGGTCCCCCTGATTAGAAACTGGGGACAAGGCCCCGTGCTGGAACAGCCTCTGCTGCAGTTGCTCCATGACCTGTTTCTCTCCACAGCGTTGCGGCCTCTGCGCCTCATTGCTCTTGCTCCCATCTCAAACTTGCTGATGCGTGGTGAAGCTACTCAGGGCGGCATGGGGCTGGGGGTCACAGATAAATGAGAGTCTGGGAGCATTTGGCAGGACTTTGGGTGTGGGAGGCTGCACCCTCCCTCCATCTTAGGCGTGGTGGAGCTTGGCAGATGGTTAATTGAGCTCTGATCACGAGGTGGCTGCTCTGGGGGACCTCAGGTGTGCACTTTGTATCGAGTGTGGGTGAGCACAGAAAATTGCATTTTCTAAGGGTCTGTTCAGAGCCTGCTAGGTACACTCAAGAGACATTTGAGCTGGTCCTGGAGGCTGGCCGGTGAGACAGAGACCTCATTCTAGGTGAGAGCAGCAGCTGCCGAGGCTGCCTTTAGAGAGAGATGGGGATGGCTCAGGGTCATAGTTCAGATCTGTGACAGGTGCCATGGGGGTAAGCCCTGGGTGGCAGACATCTAGATGGTTCTGGGGTTGAAGCATCATGGGAGGCCCCCTCAGTGAACGTGAAACAACTTGAAATCAGAAGCTCTCTGTTTAGGAAGGGAAATAGTCTCTTCCCTTTGGGAAGTGCTGCCTTCTAGGGTTGTATGTCTAAGATGGATATAGGCAGGAAGAGAGACGGAACAGGAAGTGTAGACCTGTGTGCTAGGGGAGGCTTCCTAAGGGGGCTGAGCGTGAGTTCTGCTTGCAACAGAAACAGCTACCAGCACCGTCCTCACCGGTGCACAGCTGCGTGCGTACCTGGCAGCACTTGCAAGGTAGAGGCAGGCAGGGGCTTTGTCCCCGGGCCTTAGGACACTGCCGTCTGCTCTGATGTTTCACTGCCCTCCCTAGCTCATCACACAGACATTTAACCACCACAACCAGCTGGCACAGAAGGCCCGGAGAGAGAAGCGAGCTCGGCAGGAGACTGAGCGTCAGGAGAAGGCAGAGCGGGCAGCCAGACTGGCCAAGGAGGCCAAGGCAGAGACCCTGGGGCCGCAGATCAAGGAGCTGACGGACGAGGAAGCAGAGAGACTGCAGCTGGAGATTGACCAGGTGAGATGGGCCTCCGCCTCTGCCCCATCCCTGAGTGTATCGGCCCTGGGAAGTAGGGCTCTGTCCCACCTGTGTGCCCTGTGTGCCCTTTGCTGCAGAAAAAGGATGCCCAGAATCATGAGGTCCAGCTCAAGAATGGCAGCCTTGACTCACCAGGGAAGCAGGTAAGATAGATTAGCAGGGGCCTGGGCATCACCTTCCTCCCTTGGACAGAATTCCCTCATCTCCATCCCCTGCCCTCAGCCTTCAAGGTCGCACCCCAAAGACATGGAAAACCTAGAACAGAGCCAGTGTGGCAGCTCACACCAGTAATCTCAGCACTGGGGGGGGGGGGGGGCTGAGGCAGAAAAAATGATACTAATTTGGGCTATATAGTGAGAACCTATCTCAAAAGAATTTAAAATAATATTTTTTCAACCCAGGCATAGTGACACAAATCTTTAATCCCAGCACTCAAGAGACAGGGCAGGCGGATCTCTGAGTTCCAGGTCAGCCAGGGTTATGTAGAAAGACATTGTCTATAATGATGATGATGATGGTAATCTTTTTGTTAAATGGCTTTAAGACTGGGACAATCTACCAGGCAGTGGTGGTGCACGCTTTTAATCCCAGCAGGGAGGAAGCAGCAGGTGGATCTCTGTGAGTTCGAGGCCAGCCTGGTCTACAGAGTTCCAGGATAGCCAGGGCTACACTGAGAAATCCTGTCTTGAAAAATCAAAAAATAAAAGACTGGGACAAGAATACCCACAAGTGGGCTGAAAAGATGGCTCAGTGGTTAGGAATACTTGTTGCTTGTGCAGGGGTCCCAGGTTTGGTTCTCCGCACCCACATGGTGTCTCACAACCATCTCTAGCTTCAGTTAGATGCCCTCTCCTGTACTCTGAGCACCAGGTGTGCACATGGCGCACACTCATACACATGCTCACACGTCAGGGGGCACCATGAAGGGTGGGCTGAGGGTCAGTGGACTCCACCATATCCTTTGTCACACAATACACTTTGAGCCCTTCTGGCAGAGATCAGAACCTGTTCTTACCTTTGGTTCTCAGGGCCCGGAGTGTGTAGGTCTGCTATGCTTAGGTCTGCTGTCTGTTTTTTGTTTTTCGAGACACGGTTTCTTCATAACTTGGAACTAGCTCTTGGAGACCAGGTTGGCCTTGAACTCACAGAAATTCATCTGCCACTGCCTCCTAAGTGCTGAGATTAAAGGTGTGCGCCACCACCACCCGGCGTAGGTCTGCTGTCTTGTGACTGTTTTGTCCAGTGGCAGTTCTGGGCCTGACTTGGCAGTCTGGTCTGTCAGGTAAGTCACTGAACACTCTGACTGTGAGCAGGATGCTGACGAGGAGGACGAGGAGGAAGATGAGAAGGACAAAGGGAAGCTGAAGCCCAACCTAGGCAATGGAGCTGACCTGCCCAACTACCGCTGGACCCAGACCCTGTCGGAACTAGATCTGGCAGTGCCCTTCCGGGTCAGCTTCCGGCTGAAGGGGAAGGACGTGGTGGTGGACATTCAGCGGCGACACCTCCGGGTGGGCCTCAAAGGACAGCCGCCGATCATTGATGGGGAACTGTACAATGAAGTAAAAGTGGAGGAGAGCTCATGGCTCATTGAGGATGGCAAAGTGGTGACGGTGCACCTGGAGAAGGTAGGGAAGGCCCAGTCTAACCTGGGTGCCGACTGCGGGGAGGAGCCTGCTGACTGGGGAGGGACCAGCTGACTCCCTAAGGCTCCCATAGGTCCTTGGGCCTATTCCTCACTCTGCCCTTGTTTCGTAGTCAGGAAACAGCATCAGTTCAGCTGTGTTCCTGGCTTGGCGCAGGGTGGGCAGAGTCAGGTTGGACAATCTTGTATGCTGAGCTCGTTCCCATCCTTGCACATGGGTTCAGTTCCATACATGCTTGCACACCTACTGTGTACAGTCTTGTTTGCTGAGCTGTTTGTTCCCACATGCTTGCACATGGGTTCAGTTCCATACATGCTTGCGCACCTACTGTGTGCCGGGCACTGTTCTAAGGATGGAGAACAGTGAGCAAACAGAAGGATTTGCCCTCATAAAGTCCATATTGTCTTCTATACTGCCTTCCTACAGGTAGGGATTTGCTGGGGTAAATAAAGGTGGTGTCTGAAAAGGGCCGAGAGTCCAAGGACAGCTTTCCCTGGCACAGACGGTAGCTTGGCTGCCGCTCACTCACCTCTGTGCCCTTGTTCTTGGTTTTCCTCCCAGCCAGGATCTCCCTTTTTGTTTGCTTTATTTTTTGTCTTCCTTCTTGTTTACTGCTGATGCCTTAATGCCTAGTCCACCTGTTACTCTAGCCTCTCTCCTCCACGCTGAGTGCCCACTACATGTTTCCTTTCCTGATGGGTTGATTGGTAACTGTTGGCCTCTGTGTATCTATCTTCCCTGGCTGCTGGGTGGACAGAGGTCCGGTTCTTCTGTATCTCAGGCCCCAGCACAGACCTCGTAGGGCTTGGATACAAGATGTGGATGGGAGAGAGTTTAGTTCTAAAAGGGTTGAGGTGTAATTCCTAGGTCAGAGCTTTCCTTCTCCATGGCTGTCTTCCCCTCCTCTCAGATCAATAAGATGGAATGGTGGAACCGCTTGGTTACCAGTGACCCCGAAATCAATACCAAGAAGATTAACCCTGAGAACTCCAAGGTGAGTCTTGGTTGGCTGGAGCTTTTCTGGAATTGAGGGGTAGGTGCTCCAGTGCTTCGTTCACGCTCTCCCTGCCTCTCTAGCTGTCGGACCTGGACAGTGAGACTCGCAGCATGGTGGAGAAGATGATGTATGACCAAAGGCAGAAGTCCATGGGCTTGCCCACCTCCGATGAGCAGAAGAAACAGGAAATCCTGAAGAAGTAAGCAACTCGGGGATTGCCCTGGGGACTTAGGCCACTGAATGGGATTCTAGGCTGCCCTGCCCCCTTCCAGCACGAACCAGCCAAGTTCATGGTTCTGTGGCCTTGGCTTAGTTAACCTGACCACTTGCCAGGGTCATCTCCAGGACAAGGCTACCTTAAGAGTAGGAAGCAATCGCTAAGAGGCGGTTATTGCCACCTACTGGAAATTGGTGCCACTGCTGGCACTTGCCACTTCCAGCCTCCAGGGTTGACATGGCTGTCAGCCGAGGCCCACTCCAGGTCAGGGTTCTGAGGAGGTTAGGCCCAGTGTCAGGACTAGGCTAGGTTGAGATGGACAGCTCACTCCAGTCTTACACTTCTCTTTCCCAGGTTCATGGATCAGCACCCAGAGATGGATTTCTCCAAAGCCAAATTCAACTAGCTCCCGTGTTTGCCTTCCTGAACTCTTGGGACTGAGCCCTTAAACTTCCTTTCCCACCATTTCCTGGGACCTGGGAACCTTAGGGCTAGGGCAGGCATGGGACTTCCCAGGCATGTGATCTCCAAGGCTCCCCCGGAGATGGGCTGGGTGTTGGGGGTCTCCTCCTCCCCATTTGGCCTGTTACACATTAAAACTATTTACCCTGCTCCATCTGTGTCCTCCCTTTAGCCCCTCCCTGTTGCTGCGGGGACCTGGGGTTTTGGCTTCTAGCCTAGATTCTGTTGTGTGGAATTCTACCTACTAGGGCAGGCTCTTCACTCTGTATCTCAGCTCCTCCATGACTTAGGGGGGATGGCGACACAGGCTTTATATAGAGACAGGGTTTCTCTATCCTGGGCCATCCTGGAACTTACTTTGTAGACCTCTAACTCAGATCTACCTGCCTCCCCATGTGATTAAAGGTGTGTGCCATCACCACCATGTGGCCTGCTTTAGTTTTTATTGTATGTGTACATGTGCTACAGCGCATGTATGAAGTTCAGAGGATAACCTTGTGGGTGAGTTCTCTCCATGTTTATGTGGGCTCCACAGATGGAACTTGGATTGTCCAGTTTGTCTTTACACTCTGAGCCACCTCACCCGCCACATGTGTGGCTCTGAGCAGAAGCTACAGCTTCCCAAAGGGACCCATGATCCAACAAGGTGTAACAGCAGCTGTGTATTACCAGGAGACCAGTCCCAGAGTTGAATATTTAGACTAGACCGTGCCGAAACAGAAGAGCAATAAAGCTGGGGTGACTTTGCATAGGTGTGGGAGCTGGGAAGGCAGGGTACAGTCCAGTGGAGCCCCATTGTTTGCCTCTGACCTGTTCTCTCAGAGCCAGCACCTATTGCAGTGAAGGGCCCAGGAGGCACTTCTGCTCACATCTGGCCCTGGAGCCTCTGCTTCCACTGGAGGGTAGGGGTCGTTGAGTGTTGGGCTGTGCAGGGTAAAGTAAGTACCCAGCTGTTTTCGATAAACCCTTTTCTGAGAATGCGAAGCTTCACAAAGCTGATGGGGAATTGGTTTCTGGGCCAAGACTAGTGTTTAGGGACTATTAACACTCTGACTCTGCTTTCCCGTTCTGTAATCTTTTCCTTAAAAAAAAAATTTTCGATTAATGTGAATCAATGTTTTCCTATATGTATGTATATGTACCATCTACATGCTTGGTGCCCACAGCAGTCAGAAAAGGGCATTGTTTACCTTGAACTGGGGTTAGGGATGGTTGTGAGCCATTGTATGGGTACTATACCCCTTTTTGAGGCTGAGTCTTGGTGTGTATCACTGGTTAGCTTTGAACTCAGCGATCCTCTTGTTGGTTTCCTAGGTAGGATTACATGTGAACACCCCCTTTTCCTCTTGCAGCACTGGAGATCAAAGCCAGGATCCCAGATATGCTAGTCAACACCAAGTTGCACCCCTACTTGGTCATTCTATTCATGCCTTAGTCTGTATAACACAGCAGCTCCCAAGAAAAGGGCCAGTTCAGTTGCTATAGTTATACCTAGGGCCTGTAGTCACAGCCCCAGGGGTCAGCTGTTGTCCCCTGGGAAACTAGATAAAAGATAGTTTTACCACTTTCCAAAGGGTGTCCCAAACATTAAAACAACGTAAAGAAGGAAGAAGCTGGATAAGAATGGCCCCTTTTGCTAGCTTGTGGTTATTGGGCTAGGCGGGTCGCCCAGAGCTTGCTGAAACTTTAGGTGGGGCCTTACTTTGTTGTAACGGGTTGAAGAGCTGCCCTGGCTAATCTAATGGACTTATAGCCCTTCTGCCTCATCCTCCAGTAGCTGTGACTCTAGGTCTGTACTAGGTCAGCACCTGGAAAGAGCAGCTAAGGGCCCTGCATGGTGACCACACGAGGGGAGCCTGCTTTTGCCTCAGCCACCGAGTTCGGTGCCTATTGTTAGCTACAAGCTACAAGGATGTCTTTGGACGCCAGGCTCTCTCAGGTTGCCAGCAAGAGCAGGATAAGGTGGAAATCAGAGTGCTGTATTAACACCAGGGAGAGGTGAGGGGTTCCTGAGAAGTGATGAGGGGCTTAATACCGAGGGTGGCCAGACCATGGAGGAGTGGCAGTCCAGACAAAGCTGCCCTAGATTGTTCTTTATCTTTTAGAAGCGAAGCTAGTCTGTCTTGCTCCTACCTTGCCTTTCTACTCCACAATGCTGAACAGCAATTGGGGCAAATGGCACAGGGAGAACCATGTAACTCTGATGAGCCGGCCAGTGTACTTGCAACTATGGTCATGTTAACAATATAGAACAGCCAAGATCAGTACAAACTGCTCAGCAACATAACAGGTGGGCACCGCCCAGAGAATCACATAAAGAGGCCATCTGTCCCCAACCCAACCTATAGTTTCCATAATTGCTTAGGGTAACATGGGAACGGAACTGGGAAGCTACTTCCCAAGACTTTGCTTTCAGCTCACAGGAAGAAACAGGCCCAGGCAGCAGTAAGTCCAGCTGAACAGGCAGAGATCGGGGCACCATGGTCCTGTGAAATGTATGTGGTCTAAAGTCATTCAGCGAAAGGAGAAGCCAGAGGTCACTGCTTCTGGGCTCAGGATCTGGCCTCCACACAAAAGGGTCCTGGTTCCTCGACTCCGCTGGCTATGCTTCTTCCAGGAGGGGCTGTGACTGCTGGGCCAGTGGGGGTTAGCAGTATACCTGCAGCAGGGGTGCCCCTGAAGAGTCTGTGTCGGTGCCCTGGAAGGATGAGTCTTGGCTGCCTGGATACCCTGGTTGGAGGAGGAAGCAGAGGCTCAGAGAGGGGAAGGAGCTCAGCTGAGACTAGAACAGCAGGGCTTGAGCCTAGTCAGCTGTAACAGCCTGGGCAACCCACACCTGGTGTTCAAGTCCCAGCAGTTGTCTGTAAAAGGGTAATGACCTTGCTCCGGGGGTTGTGGCAGCCCAGAGGACAGCAGTAGACATCATAAGGGGAGCTTCCACAGCTGCAGGATGAGAGGCCTGCCGTCCAGCTTACTCCCCAATCACTTCTAGCTCTATTCTGGGAACTTTCTCTCTTCAAGCCAGCTTCCAAGGTTGCAGTGGATATGTGGTTGCTCAGGCCCTTTTCCATTTCTGATTCCATCCTCACCCACCCCCAAAGTAAGCTGGAAGGTCATCGGAAGGGCCCTAGTGTAGTTTCCCACCCTCTGGTCAGGTCAGGACCACACCTGGGGCTCCATATGGCCTCAGCTTCCTGGCGATGGCATCTGCTGTTGTCTCCTGGGAGATCTGCACTGTCAGTTCTAGGGAAGGAGTATGAATAGACAGTGGTCATTATATTGTATAAAGCAGCTCAGTGAAGAAGGGTCTCATCGGACACAGGCTAGAGAAATATGATTAAGACATGGGTAGGTGTGTAGTGGGCAGGTGGGACTTTAGCTAGGCCAGGTCAGTGATGCAAATTCTTGGGGTTTGGTTTTGTTTTTTTTGAAACAAGGTCTCTGTAGCCCAGGCTTGCCTGGAACGCTTGGCGGTCCTTTTTCTTCAAACCTCTAGAATTCTGGAAATACAAGCATGAACTATCACTAGCCTTTCTTGTTTACTGCAGAGGTCCAAATTCTTGAGTTCTGGGCCCTTGTTCAGTCCAGGCTTGGGAGCTGTTCAGTAATAGGGGAAAGGAGGAGCCTGACAGATACAATGAATGGATGGATGGATGGATGCTGGGGACTGCGCAATGGCCACTGAGTCTGCATGTTCCCCACAGTTCTCAGCTTCATTGTGCCAAAGAGTTCAGAGATGTGTCAGCTGGCTACAGGTAAGCCCCACAAAGAACCCAGCCCAACTGTCCTAGAAGCCAGAGCTTCCCTACTTGGGCACACTTACCATCCTGGCTGAGGGCAGAGCCCACCATGGTCTCATGGCCACTATCAGGGGCAGCAGCGGGGGCCATAGAGCGTGCCGAGCGCCCCTCGGAGGTCTGTGGGCGGGAACGGCTTTTGCGGGTACTGATGCGGATGATGCCGCGCACCAGGCGGCCCTCGGCGTCTTGCTCGTCCAGGTGGTAATCCTGTGTGATGCTGCTGATGAGGTCTGAGATCTTGCTGGTCTTCTCCAGGAACACGGTGTCCGACGTGCACTTGGCCAGCTCGTCGATCTGGTGTACACTGAACAGCTCTGTCAGCTTCTTGAAAATAAGCACGTCGATCTCCCGGCTCGACATGGAGCCACTGCCCATCTCGGGCAGGTCCAGGTCCGACTCGTGGAAGGAGTAATACTCCTCGGAGCCGCGGGGGCTGCTGGGGAGGGTACTGGGCAGGCTGTGCCGTGTGGGAGGGGGCTCGGGTAGGGGCTCCTTGCAGCAGGAGTCCGAGTCAGGGACTGGGGAGGTGGCATGGCGGTAGGGGTAGACCGGAATGCCCTTGAGCTTAACGTCAGGGTAGCTGAAGCTGCTGCCCATGGAGGACTTGAGCCGCTGGCCATCCCGGCGGCTGGGAGGTGCACGGTCCGGGCTGGGTGGCACACCATTGGGCTCTTTGACCCAGGCGGCTTCGGCAGACCCCTCAGTGGGGTCCCCAGCAGATAAGCAGGGGCCGCAGCCCCGCACACAAGCCCCACAGCGCTGCAGGCAATCCCTGCAGCGGCGAAAGCAGAAGGCAGCCCTGCACCAGTCCCACCCCCAGGGGCGCCAGAGGAGGCAGCAGGTTGGGGGCTCAGTGGCCGGTTCTGCAGAGCCTGAAATGAAGGTGATACTTTCTGGCCCGTGGTGACCAGGGTCCTTGGGGTCTGGCCTGCGGGTGCGGCGGCCTGGTGGGGGCTGGGAGCGCTCATCATTCGTTTCCAGGCATAGCTCTGTCGGCCTCTCCCAGGGACCCAAGCGTGGCGGCCCAGACGATGGGCGAGGCTGTCCGGGCCTGGGCATGACTCAGAGCATGGCTTGCTGCAGCCAGGCACCTGCAGGGGAGAAGCCAGGAGGATGTCAGAAGCAGAGGTCAGAGACAAGCTCTTGGGCTGACCTGAAGAGTTTTAGACTCCTGGGAAGCCTGTGAGGAGGACAGATGGTGCATTCCATAAACCCTTGCAA
The DNA here is from genome assembly GCF_037038515.1 of Microtus pennsylvanicus. Lineage (NCBI taxonomy): Eukaryota > Metazoa > Chordata > Mammalia > Rodentia > Cricetidae > Microtus > Microtus pennsylvanicus. Next base: position 65,022,343 of record NC_134591.1, on the reverse strand, counting down.
ACGCTGAGCTCTTCTTGCCCCAAATAGAAAGTTCTCTTTGTGGTCTAACTAAGGCTTTACTGGACTTCTCAATGAATGGCTATTATTGAAAACAAAACAAAGAAAATTACAAGTGTCAATCGGGATGCAGAGAAATTGGATCTCTTGCACTTTGCTAATGGGGCTATGAAATGATGTAGGTGTTGTGGGAAACAGAGCAGTTCTTCAAATTTTAAACACACAGGTTGGAAATGTAGCAAGGCCTACATAACATGAGGAGGCGCTAAGTTCATCCCCAGTATGGCAAACAAAAAACATAAAACCGGGCTGGACAGACCGCTCAGCAGTTAAGAATGTGGGTTCATAACCACCTGTAACTCTAGCTCTAGGGATGTGACACCCTCTTATGTCTTCTGCCCACACTGCGCTCACAGGGACTCTCTCCCCACTCCACATACATATACAAAAAAATTAAAAACTTTTTTTAGATTTCTTTTGTGTGTGTGAACATTTTGCCTGTATATAGTGTGTGTGCCATGTGTGTCTGGTGCCCATGGAGGTCAGAAGAGGGTTGTAGGGGCTCTTGGAACTGGAGTTATGGATGGTGGTGAGCTATATTGTGAGTACTGAGATTCGAATCTTGGGTCTCTGGAAAAGGAACCTGTGATCTTAATGCCTAGCCATCTTTCTAGTCGTAATTAACTAATTAATTGATTTTCTGAGGCAGGGTTTCTCTGTAGCTTTGGAGCCTGTTCTGGAACTCACAGAGATCCACCTGTCTCTGCCTCCTGAGTGTCAGTCCTTATTATTTTTAAAAATTATGTGTAAGTGGGGGCTCAACAGATGGCTCATGGTTAAGAGCACTGGCAGTTCTTCTACAGGACTTGGGGTTCAATTCATAGCACCCATATGGCAGCTCACACCTTTAACTCCAGTCCTAGGGGATCCAGTGCCCTCTTCTGGCCTATGTGGGCACTGCACGCATGAGGTGCATAGATGTATATACAGATAAACACTCATATACATAAAAACAAATAAAAATCTCTGCTTAGAATAGTGGTGTACAGAGGATCTCTGTGAGTTTTGAGGCCAGCTTGGTCTACATAGTGAATTCTAGGACAGCCAGGGATACACAGTGAGACCTGGTCTCAAAATGAAAATAACAAATAAATAAAATCTAAAAAAAAATAAAAAGTTTTTAACATTCCTCAAAGCTCCCCCAAATTACCATATGGCCTAGCAAATTCAATCCTTGGTTTCTATCAAAGAGAACTAAAAGTCAACTTTATTTTATTGGTTTTTTGTTTGTTTGTTTGTTTGTTTTGAGATGGGGTTTCAATGTAGCTTTGGAGCCTGACCTGGATCTAGCTCTTGTAGACCAGGCTGGGCTCAAACTCACAGAGATCCACCTGCCTCTGCCTCTCGAGTGCTGAAATTAAAGGTGCGCCACCACTGCCTGGCTGAAAGTAGCAACTTTAAACATTTGTATGTTAATGTTCATAGTAGCATTATTTACAATAACCATAAAGTAAGATTGATCCAAAAGTTCATCAGTTGGGGGGAGGGCTTCCCGAGGACCCGGGTTTGATTCATAGCACCTACATGCCCACAAACAACCAATTGCAAGTGTAGTCCACGGGGATCTGACATCCTCTTCTGAATGCCACAAGTGCTGCATGCAGGTGGTGTGCAGACACATATGCAGGCAAACCATGCACATCAAATGAAAATAAAGGTTAAAAGATTAAAAAGTATATCAATAGATGAATCGACTCATAAACTGAAACATTTTGGGGATATCATTTAGACCTTAAAAAGAATGAAATTCTTAGCCGGGCAGTGGTGGCACAAGTCTTTAATCTCAGCACTTGGGAGGCAGAGGCAGGTGGATCTCTTAAGAGTTCAAGGCCAGCCTGGTCTACAAGAGCTAGTTCCAGGACAGCCACCAAAGCTACACAGAAACCCTGTCTTAAAAAGCCAAGAAAGGAAAAAAAAATTCTTTTGTGCTTTGACATGGATAAACTTTCAAGACATTCTACGTGAAATAAGTTATACAAGAAAGAACAAACACTCTATTGTTTAGCTTATATGAACTCTCCACAACTACCAGTTTAACAGATATAGAGAAATAGTGTGGTGGATGTTAGGGGCTGATGCAGAGGAGCTTGGGGGAGTTATGTTGAATGGATACAGAATTTCAGCTGGGAAGGTGTCATACTCTGGAAGGGGAGGATGTATTTAATGCCACAGGATGGTGTGCTAAAGAATGGCATGTAAAAGATTAAAATGGTAATTTTAATATATATTTTTCCACAAAGAAGGTAAGCTGTGTAGGGACCTTACTTCCTGAGGACTGTCCCCACTTTCTTGCCATCACTGAGCCCGGTGCAGGCCTCTGTTCAACAGCCTTGCCACGATCACCACCACTGCCCCGCCTTCCTTCGTCCCCGTCATCCTGGGCACGGGCATGAATGGGTCTCTCATCCTACTCAGATGTGCCCTCCTAGAAACATTTACCAACAAGTAGGTTTCTCTTTTTCTTCTTGGAGAGAGAAGGATTGGTTTTGTTAAGACAAGAGGGTCTCATGTTGGTAGTTAGGCCTCAGATTTGCTAGGTAGCCAAAACTGCTCTTAAACTCCTGGTCCTCCGATCTCCCTTTTCACGTCCTGGGGTTAAAGGAGTGTACTACCTTGCCCGGCAACACCAACCAGTTTTGGTTCCTTGCCACAAAAATAATCCTCATGGACTAGGGAGATGGCTCACCAGGTGAGAGCAGTGATGACATCTGTCATCCCAGCACTGCTACGGTGAGATGGGAGAGAGAACTGTCTGGAAGCCCATGGGCCAGCCTGGAGTGCACAGCGCAGCGCAGAGCAGCAGCAGAAATGAGAGACTCTGCTTCCACAAGGTGGAAGGTGAGAACCGGCTCTTTTTATTGTTGGCTTGTTTTTGAGACAGGTTTTCTCAGTGTAGCTTTGGAGCCTGTCCTGGAACTCACTCTATAGACCAGGCTGCCCTTGAACTCACAGAGATCCGCCTGCCTCTGCCTCTTGAGTGCTGGTATTAAAGGTGTGCGCCACCACCGCCCACCCGGCTGAGAACCAACTCTTAAAAGCTGTCCTCTGACATCCACACAGTGCTCCTTCAAGTGCAGGCATAGGCCTAAGATAAGAGAGTCAGTAAAAAAGAAAGCAGCTTTGTCTTAAAATAGTAATACTGATCTTCATTCCTCGGGTTTATGTGTTAGGTATCTCAGAACTACGGTTGTCTTACTGATGAACACTGAGCCTGATCATGTGTTAGACAAGGCAAAACCAAAGATAAATCGACTATACATGCTGTCTGAAAACCTAGCACTTGGGGATGGAGGTGGAACTAGTAGTTCTGGGTCATCCTGCACTACAAAGTGAGTTCCAGGCTAGCCAGCCCAGCACATGAGATCCTATAAAGAAAAGAAAAGAAGAGAACAGAAGAGAAAAGAAAAGAAAAGAAAAGAAAAGAAAAGAAAAGAAAAAAAAAGCTAGCCAGACACGGTGCTCGGTTTTTGTTTTGTTTTTCCAAGACAGGCTTTCTCTCTACACCAGGCTGACTCGAGCTCCTCCTGCCTCTGCCTCCGAAGTGCTGGGATTAAAGGCGTGCACCACCACTGCCCGGCAGTACTCACAATTTTAATGCCAGCATGGAGTAGGGTCAGTAGGAGACAAGAGATCTCTGCGAGTTTAAGACAACCTGGTCTATGTAGAGGGTCCTAATCCAGCCTGGGCTATGTAGTGAGACTTTGTCTCAAAACAAAACAAACAAACAAAAACCAAAAACCTCCTAGGATGAAGCAGGCGGAATCGAGTAAATCACCAAGGGACCCTAAAGGACGATGTAGTGCCATACTCAGGAAGGCCTTAACCGCAGTTAACTGTCCTTAGCCTGTATTTTGAGCCACCATGTCGGTGCTAAGAATTAAACCTGGGTTCTCTGGATGAGCAGCCATTGCTCTTAACCACTGAGCCATCTCTCCAGCCTCCTACCCTTTTCTGAGATGCTGATACTTTATCCTTTACCCCTGATTTTTTTTTTTTTCGAGACAGGGTTTCTCTGTAGCTTTGGAGCCTGTCCTGGAACTAGCTCTTGTAGACCAGGCTGGCCTTTTTCTCACAGAGATCTGCCTGCCTCTGCCTCCCAAGTGCTGGGATTAAAGGCGTGCGCCACCACCGCCCAGCCCTTTACCCCTGATTTAATCACTATGGAGTCCTATATAAAATTTATTTTGAGACAGGGTCTCACTATGTAGCCCTAGCAGTACTTGCTAAGTTGAGGGCTGGTCTTGAACTTACAGAGATCTGCCTGACTCTACCTCCTGAGTGCTGGAATTAAAGGTATGCCAGCTGAACCAACAGATACACACATTTCTAAGAGAAACAAAATAGCCTAGTATCTTTGCTTAGGAAGCAGACTATAGCTCTTAGGGGTAAAGGGACACATATCTGTAGTGTGATCATCAATGGTTTATACCAGCCTACCAGCACATGCCTGGAGAGCTCATGTAGAGACAGACAGACAGACAAGGAATACTCGCTATGCTGGATGAAGATGCAGTTCTTCCTGAAATTTTACAGTTTCTGGGACCCACTCAGCTCTCCTTCTCTAGGGGACCTCGAGGAGTTGTAGCCAAATGAGCCCCTCTTTCCATACCCTTCTGCTGAGGGCTCTTGATGACTGGCTCAGCCTTGTACTCACTGGTTTGGGATAAGCCTAAATCCCCAGGGACTTTGAGCTTAAAGGTCAGCCTCCTTTCTGCTTCAACGCCTAGAACAAGGTCAGTTTGGGAAGGTGTTAACATGGCACAGACACATTCTGTGTGACTTTATGGTAGAAAGACAAAGGACTTAGGCTCCAGGCAGACCAGAGCAGGAGCTGGCACTCTTAGCGAACGGTGTATGTCTATATGGTCTATAAACTGAAGGAGGTATTTCCCCCTTGGAACACCTGCTGTTCAATTAAAAAAGAAAAGGTACAGAAACTGAAACTGTAGTAAGTGACTTTAGAAGTGTTTCACAAGGGAATGTGGTGGCACACACCAGTCACCCTTGTCCCATGAAGGCTGAGGCAAGAGGATCGTGACTTTGAGACTAACAAAGCAAGACCCCCATCTCAACAGAACAAAATGTTCTTCACAATTCAGAGGGAGAGCCGGGCAGTGGTGGCGCACGCCTTTAATCCCAGCACTCGGGAGGCAGAGGCAGGCGGATCTCTGTGAGTTCGAGGCCAGCCTGGTCTACAAGAGCTAGTTCCAGGACAGGAACCAAAAGCTACGGAGAAACCCTGTCTCGAAAATAAAAAAAAAAAAAAAAAAAAAAAAAACCCCAATTCAGAGGGAGACAACTAAATGCTTGTCCTGATTTAATCAACATGAGGTTGGATCCAATTAGTCATTTAACAAATAATTGTTAATATGGTCATTGGTCATAGAGTTTAGAGGTCCTACTGTGCACTCTAAACTCTAAGGACACGGCGGTAAAACAGACTAACTCCCTAGCCTCAGTTTACATCCCATTGAAAGTGATTACTCACAGCTTCCATTACCATAAACATATTGCTTGTAATAAATCTATTAATTCTCAAGACATTCTTAGTATTATTCCACTGTACTAAGGCAGAAAGCTTAAGTAAGTTGTCCAAAGCCAGATTTCTTTTCTTCTCTCCCCACCCAGCCCTCGCCATAGTTTTTCTAACAGTCCTGGCTGTCCTGGAATTTGCTCTGTAGACCAGACTGGTCTCAAACTCTGCCTCCTGAGGGCTGGGATTACAGGCGTGTCCACCCACCCCCTTTTGTTTCTTGAGATAGGCTCTTACGTATCCCAGGCTGGCCTCAGACTCACTGTGTACCTCGGGAAAAGAGATCTTCCCACCTTTACAAGTGCTGGTTGATACAGAGCTGGGGCTCTAACTCCGGGTCTCATGCATGCTAAGTGTTCTACCAATAGAGCTCTATCCCGGCCCCCACAAACACACTTCTGTTTGTACTCATTGGCCTGGCCTCAGACCCTCACCCACTCCTACCTATGTCCTCCACTACCCCACCCCATCTGTGGATTTGTAAGAGCCAGTTAGGGCTGCCAGCAAGAGCTGGCATCCTTTGAGGACTTGCAACTGGAGTGTTACCCAAATCAACCACTCTCAGCATCACACCAAGCTGAACTTTGTGGGTCTGTGGGAGTATCATGGTTACCGACACTGGGCTGGGCCACTGTCTCTTTCCCCAAGGGCTTAGGACTGACTACTGTAGGGTACGTTCATATCCAACACACACATTTACCATGGGCCATCACCATGCTAACTATTGAGGAAACAGCAGCAATGCTCCGGCCAGAGAGCATTCCCATCACTTACAACTACCATGTGAGTAATTTACCATCACTTCACAGCCCAGGAATCTGAAGCTCCGAGGGGGCTAGAGCAAGATGGCAAACTGTTGTGTGGTGGGCTAGGGCTCTTCAGCCCGGGTACCTTGCTCTGTGCCACATCTTCAGTCAGGGAAGAATGGGGACAAATGAGCAAAGCCTAGGATAAACCAGGGATGGCGGCTAACCCAGGTAAGCCCAGCACTGGAGAGCCTGACGCAGGCAGATTCCCTGGAGTTCAACAAGGTCAGCTTGGGCTACAAAAGAGAGACCCTGTCTTAAATCCTAACAACCAACCAATCAGCCTTCCTATTTGTGGTTTGATAGTGTCTGGCCGCAGTGTCCTTTCCCCACCAGGGTCCCTGCTCCTCCCCCTCCTACCAATCCAGTAACACTGGTCACCTAATGGAGCGGGGCCAATTCTCGCCTCTCTTTTAGCTTGGAACAAGACTCTTGGTCCCCATTTCGTCATCTTTAAATAGGTTCCCTTTAGAGAAGTGTCCCTAAACCCAACACGAGACAGGATGACAAGGAGCCCGGGCCATATGAGACCCTATCTCAAAAACAAAAACGAAATATATACTTAATTAAATTGAATATAATTAAAAATAAACAATAAAACAATTAACCAAGTGAAATAAGATACAAATAAAATTTGAAAATCCCATCTGCCTAAACGGGAGAGATTAGTGTCTTTATAAGGCTCCAATGAGGCACTGGTGTTTAGCGAGAGCCTGGGAAGACGGGCTCAGTCACAAGGATGCTCGAGGGTCTGGCGGCCCCAGGACTCTCTGACTTCTCGTGGCCTTGGCCTTTCCGCCAGTCCCCACAAACACACACACTCGGGGCTCTCCACGGGCTCTTTCCCTGCGTCCACAGGACGGGCTGGCTGCACCGACCCCTCCGCCCAAGCAAGCTTCGGGTCACCAAGCCGTGGTCAGCTGAGCTCGAGGGCAGGGCACGGGGCACCCCCACCCCCAGGCACAGCCTCAGCCTCCCGATCCTCTGCAGGCACCGGGTACGCATTGCCGTCGGGGCGCGCACGGCCTCTCTGGCCGCGAGCGCCATTGCCTGCGAATCCCGACGCTGTTCCACTTACGGTTTCTGCCACGGCTCCGAGGTGCCCGGCCCCAGTCCCCAGGCCTCCCGGCCCGGCCCGCCCAGCCCCGCGCCCATTCGGGCTTGCGGCCCGGCCCGCGCACCCCGGAAGTGGGCGTCGGGTCCCGAAGAGCCGGGCCCCCGCGTCCCGCTGCCGTCCAGGAGCGGCCTCCAGGGTCACTCACTCGGGGCTGCGCCGCTCCGCTCCCCCGCGGGTCCGCTCCGGACTTACCTGCCCCGCCAGGTGAGCCGCCTCCAGCCAGCCCTTCCCCCCGCCCCCCTCGGCACTCACCTGGGTCGCAGGTGAGCGTCTCGCGGGAGCGCGGCACGGGTCGCCGCTGGGGACACACTTCCTGGCTCCGCGAAGCGCTGCGGCGCACCTGGCCGAGGCCCCGCCCAGCCCCGGCCTAGGCCAGGAGAGTGAGGCCCGGAGAGGGGCAGCCAGGCCACAGTGCTCAGGTCCCCTTAGCTCTGTAGTCCGGTGTCCTGGAAGTCTCTGAGAGGCCATGGAGAGCGCCTACGGGGCCGCAAAACTCCTACTCAAAGCGTATGGCTCCTGGGAATTCGTCCCTGACTCCCGAGTCCCTAGCTCGGTTATGTGGAACAGTTTTCTGTGCTCTTTATTACAGTCCCCAGCCGGCTGTTTCTTTCTTGCCTCCTGTCTTCTCCTTTTAGCCTCTGACCTTGAGGGTAAGGTCTGGCTTTGTTTCCCTAGTACAGGGCCTGGCACGTACCAAATGCTCAGCAGTCTTCACTGTTTGAATGGCTAGGCAATGATCTGTCATTGATCGCTCTGTCTGTCTACGTATTCATTTATTTTTCTTTTTTACATTAATTTTTTTAATGTGTATGGGTTTCTTGCCTGCATGTACAGTCTGTGCAGCACTTGCATGCCTGGTGCATGCAGGGCTGAGAAGCCGAAAGGGCATGGGATATCCTGGACCTACCTGGAGTTGAGAATCAAATGTGGGTCTTTGGAACTTGGAAGAGCAGCCAGTGCTCTCAGAGGCTGAACCGCCTTTCCAGCCCCACTTATTTCCGTCTCCTCATCCAACTATAATCAGATTCTATTCCTGCTTAGCTTCCAGAACAGACTAGGCCGGGCGTGTTCTAGGAGGGTATGGCCATAGACTGTTTAGGTTTTTTTTAGACGTTGTCTCCTAGGATAGCCTCCAGCTCACTAGGTAGCCAACGCTGGCCTTGAACACTTGCTCCTCCCACTGTCACCCCTGGAATGCTGGGATTCCAGACCTGCACTGCCACACCCAACATGGGCTCTCTTCGCTCTGGGACAGAGCTAGGGGCTCCTGGTTGACTGCTCATCAGTGTGTACAAATGTGCAGCTGGAAACCTCAGGGGCAGAGACCCCGTGCTCCAGTATAGTGAAGAAGTTGGTCAGGCTGGGTGGCCCTGAGAGGCACGTGGGAGATGAGCAGAGACCAGAAAGCACGGTGGCCGCTGCTTTCCCCTAGGAAGGCCCCATAAAAGGCTTACTCTACCCTGACTGCCTGCTCTCCGTTAACAGGACAGCAGTCCTGGTAGACTTGAACATTAGGGAGGATCGTAAAGGTCCATGCTAAGCCCCTCCCTCCCTCACATCGTAATTCAACCTTCCACTAATCTACGAGATAGAAATCTTGTTCATGGTAGCCCCTAACTGGAACCACACGGACACCACTGATGAGACAGAAAGAAATGGGGGGAGTATTTGTGAGCGAGGGATTCTCTCTCTCTCTCTCTCTCTCTCTCTCTCTCTCTCTCTCTCTCTCTTTCTCTCTCGCTCTCTCTCTCTCTCTCTCACACACACACACACACACACACACAGACACACGCACCATTGCTGATATTTATGCACAGAAAGGCGAAATCGATCAGTCCGTTGGCATGAGCTGTTTGACAGGGGAACAGTTTCTGTCTTGCAGTTACTTCTCTGTAGATGATGGGACTTCTCTAGCCAGATGTGGTGGTGAACTCCTGTAAGCCCGGTTTACTCCTGTAAACCCTTGGGAAGGAGGAGGCAGAAGAGTCATGAGTTTCCAGTTAGCCTGGGATATATACACAGCAAGGCCTTGTCACAAAAACCAGATGGCAACCAAGACATAAGAAGGTACCTCTGGGGACTGGAAAGATGGCTCAACGGTTAAAAGCATTGAGTGCTCTTCCAAAGGACCCAGGTTCAATTCCTGGAACCCACATAACAGCTCACAACTGTCTATAACTCCAATTTCAGAGGGTCTGACAACCTTACACAGGCAAAACACCAATACTCATGAAATAAAATTAAATAAATTAAAAAACCCTTTAAAAGAAAAAGAAGGTACCTCTGGTACCTATGTGCAGGGTATAGTGATGCACACCTTTCTCGCCAGCACTCCAGAGGCAGATCTCTGTGCGCTCCAGGTCAGCCTGGTCTGCGTAGTGAGTTCCAGAATAGGCAGGGTTATATAGAGAGACCCTACCTCAGATAGATAGATAGATAGATAGATAGATAGATAGATAGATAGATAGATAGATAGATAGATAGATGATAGATAGATAAGATACTGTGACGCAATGGTGCCTTTAATCCCAACACTTGGGAGGCAGAGGCAGGCGAATCTCTGAGTTCGAGGCCATCCTAGTCTACACAGCAAGTCCAGGACAGCCAGGACTACACGAAGAAACCCTGTCTCAAAAACAACAAAACAAACAAACAAAAAAAAACCCAAAAACAAAAAAACCCCACAACCAAATAAACAAAAAAGCAGAAGGAAGAAAAGAAGGTAACTTCTGTCAGCTGGGGAGATTGAAAAAAAGGTAACAGACACACAGGAGATAACAGATTCAGGAGATCAGTGATACAAATGCACACAGGTGTGCTGCTCCCGCCAAAGACCTGATGGCGGGCCTTCCCACTGTAGCCCATCCGCATTTCCTTCTGGGGCAAGGGGCACATTCTTTTCTCACTTGGAGCTCAGAACATGGGTTCCATGGTGTATAGTGGCATTTCTGTGTACTCTGAGACCAGAAAGGCCGGTTCCAGGGCACATGCACAAGAAACTCTCGTGCTACCCACAAAGGAAATGTGTACAAGGGGCTGGTAAGAACTGTGCAGCTAGCCAGGCAGAGGTGGCTCACGGGAGACAAAGGGAGGCGGATCTCCGTGAGCTCAAGGCCAGCCTGGACTACAGAGTGAGTTCCAGGACAGCTAGATTGTTACACAGAGAAACCCTGTCTCGGAAAAAACAAAACAAAAAACAAACAATGTATGTTTCTATTAACATCAAATATTGAAGTCTGGGTATATAACTCAGTGATAGAGTGTTTGTTCAAAATACATCAGACCCTATGTTCAATTCCCAGTATTGCCTAAAATAAAACAAAATGAACATGTGAAATATTAAGAATAGTCAATTTCACAGAGGCAGAAAGAGTAGATGTTATTTACCGCTAGACTGGAGGTCATGGGCAGCTATTGCTTCATAGGTACAGAGTTCTTGTTTGAATGATAAAGACATTTTTGAAATAGAGGTTGTGTAATGCTATAAATGTAATTATTCCAGTTAAATTGGTGCTTCAAAGTGGTTTAACGGTCTGGGGTGATGGCTCAGTGGGTGAGAGCTCTTGTTGTACAAACATTAGGGCCTGAGTTCAAATCTCCTCTGGCATCTGCACACACACACACACATACACACACACACACACACACACACACACACACACACACACACATGTGCACGACAATGTGACTAAAAACTGGTTTAAGCCAGGTGTGTGGAAAGCTGGAAGCAGCAGGATTTCAAGTCAAAGGCCAGCTCTAGCTGCAGAGTGAGCTCAAGGCCAGCCTGAACTATATAACAAGACCCTGTCTCAAAAACGCTAAAATAGTTCCAGGACAGGCTCCAAAGCCACAGAGAAACCCTGTCTCGAAAAACAAAAAAACAAACAAACAAAAAAAAAAAACGCTAAAATAATAATAAACAAACAAAAACTTAAAGAATATGCACAATTACTTCTCATTAAAGCAAACAAAACAAAAGAGGGCATTCTGAAAACAAAACAGAGTGTCTCATTGGCTTAGAATTCAACAAGACAAAGAACAGGCTTCCAGGGGAAGGTCCGAGATTAACACCCTTTCTCCTGGAGTTTTTTGTTTGGTTGTTTGTTTGGTTGGTTGGTTTTTCGGGACTGGATTTCTCTGTGTAGCTTTGGAGCATGTCCTGGAACTCATTCTGTAGTCCAAGATGGCCTCAAACTCACAAAGATCTGCCTGCCTCTGCCTCCCAAGTGTTGGGATTAACCACTGCCCGGCTTTTTTTTTTTTTAAAGATTTTTTTTTTTATGTATACAGTGCTCTGCCTGCAGGTCAGAAAAGGCCACCAGATCTCATTGTAGATGTGAGTCACCATGTGACAGCTGGGAATTGACCTCTGGAAGAGCAGCCAGTGCTCTTAACTTCTGAGCCATCTCTCTAGCCCCTTGAGTGTTTTCTTTTAATGATTTATTTATCTTTATTTTATGTGCTTTGGTGTTTTGCCTGCATATATGTCTGTGATATGTCTATGTGAGGGTGTCGCATCCCCTGGGATTGGAGTTACAGACAGTTGCAGAATTAAAGGCCTGCCTGATGTATGCTGGGCTGGAATGGAGCACTCTGCCTACTGAACCTCATTCCTAGAAAGCATCCTTCCTTTCTATTTTAATTAAAAGATTTTTTTCTAGTATTAGAGCTAAAACCTAGGGCCTTGCACATTGAGGCCAACGTTCTATATCACAGCACTGAAACTGCTTTTGCATGTTCTGGATACATCTGCCTGCTGGTCTCTCCCATTCCATCCAGCCCGGGAGCATTGCTTTGTGACTAGGGCCTCCTGACCTCATTTGGCCTGATAGCCTTGACCTGAGGCCATCGTCCTGACCGTCTGTTTTTACCGCTGTTGCTCTGCTGTGCTTTTCTGGTCACCTTCTCTGGTCTCTATTCTGGCGCCTGACTGTGCGACTGGATGCACGGAGAGTTTCAGGTGTAACGATGTTGACCTAGGTTGGACCCGTTGGATTTAAGGGTCGTGAGGCAGGCAAGCACATTACTGTACACACGGATGGATGACTGTTTTGAAGCTGACACACAGCAGCTTTGGGGCTCAGGGGACTGTGTATGGGCGCCATAATCAGGTTCTGCAAGAATCCCTGCCTTCTTCCCTTGAGGGCCGCCTGCCTCTGCTGCACTTCTCTCATAGGAGCACTAGGGGGCAGCATACAACAGCGGAAACGCCCAGACTCGCTGCCCTGCTCTAGGTGTGTGCCCGTGCGGCTGCTGAGTGAACACAGGCTTTGAGCCTCTGCACTTCTCACAGCGAGTGGGCTCAGCTTCTACTAAGATATCACACTGCAACAGTGTGAACTCTGAAGCCAAAGGACCTAGACTGCGAAGCTCTGTTACCTACTGGATTTGTGAATTTGGTTAAATCCCCTAACTTCTCCATGCCTCTGAAACAGCTGTAAAGGGGTAGCACACCAGCCTTTCCCTGCTTGCGGCTTCGTTTTCTACAATTTCAGTTATCTGTGGTCAATTACGATATTGCAGAGAAAATTCAGAAATAAAGCCCAGTATGGTGGCTTACACCTGTAATCACAGGATACCCAAGAAATGGAGGCAGACAGATTGCTGCCAATTTGAGCCCAGCCTGCTGTTCACCATTCCAAATCAGCCAGAGCTAAATAATGAGACCATGTCTCAAAAAAAAAAAAAACAGCAAAAAGCAAAAACAACGAACAACAAAAATACCCCCAAACAGTCACACAAAACAAACAAAAACCCAAAATCAAAACAAAACACATTCTAGAAATAAACATTCCATGAGTTTTTAAAAAAGAGACCGGACAGTGGAGGTGCACACCTTTAATCCCAGCACTCGGGAGGCAGAGGCAGGCAGATCTCTGAGAGTTCGAGACCAGCCTGGTCTACAAGAGCTAGTTCCAGGACAGGCTCCAAAGCTACAGAGAAACCCTGTCTCGAAAAACCAAAAAAATAAAAAATTAAAAAAGAAGATACTTTAAATTGTTGGGACTGGAGAGGTGGTTCACTGGCTGCTCTTCCTGAGGACCCAGGCTCCGTTCCCAGCACCCACGTGTCCTACAGCCGTTCATAACTCCAGGTCTAGGGAAATTTAAACTTTCTTTAGACCTTCATGGGCACAAACATACACATGTGTGGGCTATGGTTGGTTCTCCCAGGACTTGGCCATTATCTTAATTTTCTCAGATTCTCCAAAGATGCCCTCACTGCCAGACAACAGGAAGTAGTCTAGAGTATACAACACCCACAGTCCCAAGGGGTGGGGTGGATGTTTTTTGGTAGTTCAGTGGGTTATGGATCTTTGTCATCATTTAGGGGAGTTGGTAACAAGTTGTTATTGGTCATGGTCAGGAAAAGAGCTGAACAAAGGAGATTAGATTCAAGGATTTCTTTCTGAAGGGAAAAAAGAGGGATTTAGCATAAAAATGATGGGATTAGAAGGGTGGATTGTTTAGTCTAGTTTTTAGCAACCACTAGTTTCAAATAGTTTACATTGGTATGGATTTTTGTGTATTGATACAACTTTAAGGTTATTTTTGTTGTACTGTATGTATGTTTCTATTCTTGACGGATTCCTTCTTTATTCTCTCCTGCTGTTCTCATGATGTTCCTTTGCTACATTCTTGCTCTCTCTATTCTTTCTCTCATTCTGACTCTATCTTTACTCTGGATGTTTCCCTTCTAATTCTCCCATAAGTGATGTTATCCTTCTGGCCCATTTTAACTCCTTCTTTCATGATGCTCTTCTCATGATGTCCCATGTCCCTCCGTTCTTTACAGCTTAAATCCCTCACAAAATCTTTCAGGCAATCTAGGAGTCACACATAAGGTCATATTCCATTTCTTAAGTAAATGGTAAAAAACCAGAGTCTTCCTGATAATTCACATGCAATGAATCTAAATAGCTTGTCACAGAGCAAGGAAGGAGCATTTTTCTCTCATTCAGCTCCCTAATTGGTGGGCTGTAACCTGCAGCTGCAGGTTATCTATCTAGAGAGGAGATCTATAAAGGATTTAAAAGGAATTATAAAACTAAACTACTAAGGAAATTGTGCACTATATCCTATACTTCTGAGTGTATAAACATTTTAATCTAACATTTTGTGGTTAGTAGTTGAAAAAACTGGGCTTTCTTAGGACTCTTCCTGTTTACAGAGAATGATGATACCATAAAATATTTGGGGGGGCTCAGAATTAACATAAATCTCTTAATATCAGCTCAATCGACACTCTCCAAGGCATAATGACACTAAAAGCATTTTAAATCTTAGAATGTATTTTCTGTCCTGCGTGTAGCTTTAGATCGTAAAAAGGAAATTTTAACTCTTTCTCGGGGCTATGAAGTCAGATGTTTTGTTTTTTTGTTTTTGTTTTTTTTGTTTTTTTTTTTTTTGCTCTGACCACTTAGACAATCTTTTCTGGGCTGCACCTGAACAAAAGCCAGTTTTGTTTCTAGACCTGGGTTAGCTCCCTGTCACCTGCGCAATATCAAGACCCAACATAAAAACAGTTAATTGGCAGAACTTCCGAATGTTCGGTTTATATACCTGTATCATAAAACTGAGGTTAGAAATTTGTACAGAGTTCATCACCATCCTAGGCTATCAACCAGATCTAGCAAAAGAAGCTGGCATAGCAATTAGGTTGCGTGGCACCTTTAACCTTAATTCAAGGTCAGATAGCTTGCTATAGGCCCTTGTGAACTGGGCTGCCTTTTCTGGGCATAGCTTATCTTAAAAACCATTAACATGGCACCTGGTCAGATCTAAAGCTACTGTGGTATTGGCTCAGTGCACAGCTGTCTTGGCAGCTGTGGAAATTTCAGCTGTTTTCACAGGCCTTGACTGTGAATAATTTCTCTGTATTCATTTTTAATCATTAAAACTCTGTATAAAGCCGGGCGGTGGTGGCGCACGCCTTTAATCCCAGCACTTGGGAGGCAGAGGCAGGCGGATCTCTGTGAGTTCGAGACCAGCCTGGTCTACAAGAGCTAGTTCCAGGACAGGCTCCAAAACCACAGAGAAACCCTGTCTCGAAAAAACAACAAAAAAAAAACAAAAAACAACAACAAAAAAAACCCAAAAAACCTCTGTATAAGCTAACATTATCGACGCCAATTAGGCAATACAGCCTAAGGGGGCGTCATCTTCTTGACAATCCACAGATAAAATTGCCCAGCAGCTCGGGATGTATTTGTGAGATAAACACACTATGATGCAGGGAAATTTGCAACAGCCCATGTGAGGCTACAGACAGAGGCAGGAGATATTCTGGACTCTGTAGCCTCATGGCTTTTCTTCACGAGGTTCTCCATCAGAGAATTCTTCCTGGTGGGTTGACACCTTGAGTGTTAATTATCATCTGCAGCTCCTTTGACAATGGCCACTCACCAAGATAAGATAGATAATGAAATATTTTCTCTGAATTTGTCAAATGCAAATGGACTGGATATTGTGAATGTAATTCTTACCCGATAATTATTCTTTTTTTTTTTTTTTTGGTTTTTTCGAGACAGGGTTTCTCTGTGGTTCTGGAGCCTGTCCTGGAACTAACTCTTGTAGACCAGGCTGGTCTCGAACTCACAGAGATCCACCTGCCTCTGCCTCCCGAGTGCTGGGATTAAAGGCGTGCGCCACCACCGCCTGTCGTGATAATTATTCTTATTGTTTATGGTCTTATTGTGTTAGAGTTAAATCCTTTTCTTTTTATTTAGACAAAAGGAGGAAATGTTGTGGAATGATCTATTTGTACACTGTGAAGATGTATCTTTGCCAAGGTGCCTTCTGATTGGTTTAATAAAGAGCTGAATGGCCAGTAGCTAGGCAAGAAGAAGTTTGGCGGGACTTCTGGGCAGAGAGGGGAGATGAATCTAGGTGGGGGAGAGGTGCCAGAAGAGACAAAAGGGAAGCATGACTTGCAGGAAGAGAGATAAAGCCAGGAGACAGTCAGGCGGTGATGGTGATCCCAGCACTTGGGAGGCAGAGACAGGCAGGTATCTGTGAGTTCGAGGCCAGCCTGGTCTACAAAGGCTAGTTCCAGGACAGTTAGAACTGCTACACAGAGAAACCCTGCTTCAGAAAAAAAAAGTCTGCAAGCCACACCACAACACATAGATTAATAGAAATGGATTAATTAAAGTTATAAGAGCTAGTTACAAACAAGCCTAAGCTTCATAATTAATAATAAATCTCCATGTCATTTTTGTGACACTGAAGACACATAGGGCACACGGTACTTATATATTTACACACACAGAGACACATAAACTTAAAAGTGAAAAAAATATTTAATAAATAAATAGGCAACCTATTTTGCTGCCTCAACTGAAAAATAGAAAATTATCTGGGCCAAAATTATAGTGGCACAAGTCTATAATTCTAACGCGTGGGAGGCAGAGGTAGGAGGATCTGGAGTTCAAGGCCATCCTTGCCAACCTGAGACTGCTTCCAGAACCCAAACTAATCAGCTAAAATAATGGATAGACCATACAATTATCTTCCTAAGACACAGATAACTACCTAGGAAGGGAAGTGTGGGCTTGGGGTATAGCATATGGGCAGAGCATCTGCCTAGCACAGGGGAGGCCCGGGGCTCCATCCCCAGCACGGTGTAATAAAAAATGAAACAAAACAAAAATAGGACTAGACTGGGCTGTCTTACCAAACCACTGACAGGGGCCCGTTGTAGCGGCGTAAACGAATGCAGACAGTTTGTAAAGATATATATAGTTTTAATGTAGAAATAGACTTACAGAACCACCGTTCCCGCGGAGACCAGGAGAGTAGAAGAGGAAGCTCTGAGCACGCTCGCCAAATTTATAGGCAGACATTAGCCCGAGGCGAACACGCCCCCTAAGGGGCGGGACTTATCCCTACATCTCCCCTTTTTGTCTAAATAAGACAGAACTAAACCAAATACAACTACATACAATAACAACAAATAATAAATATAACAAACAATATTGAGAACAAAAGCTTTGCTAAACATTCTATCTCAAGGAGTCCAAATAATGTAAAGAGTAACTACAATTATATAATCTTCAACTCTGTCAAAGATCTGAGAAGGGAATAAACACTACTCAACAAACGAGATATATCCAAAATGTGCAACAATTGACAGAGACAACTGACTACCTGGGCAATCACCCAAAGTCTCGTTTGCAATGTTGAGTCAACCAATTTTGGCTAAGGCCTAACATAACTGACATACCATTATTAAAGGCAAGGAACTTTTCAAAACTATCTTACCCTGTCTTGGCAGGATATGACAGTCCTGTTTTATCCATTGATGCACGCTCTGTATCTGTGTCAGTGGTTGAGGTATAGGCATTTCTTTGCCCAAAGGCCAGTTCTGCCAAATAGAAAGGCTCCAGGTGGAGTGTCTTTGGTGCTCAACATTCTCTCGGGAATGGAATGGTGTTGCCAGGAGCAATTGTGTCTCACTATCACGAAACTCTGAGTTAGATTAAAGGCCATTTTCTACAGCTCTTTGAAGAGGTTGAAGATTATCTATCTATACTGAGTATAATCTCTATATATCTAAAGAACCTGATTAGTCTGATTATAAATGACAAACTTAGATGACTATTTATCTATATAATTCTCAATATCTATCTAACTTAAAGACTAAGACAATAAACAACTGTGTAACAAATGAGGATAATGACCTCCAAATATAAACACTGTAAAAATATACATTGCAATATGGTAAATATATATCAATGCACAAACATTATATAAGTATCTTAATCAGAGGTAGAAATGTACATTGCAATATGGTAAATGTATACAATATAT
Source organism: Microtus pennsylvanicus (assembly GCF_037038515.1). Lineage (NCBI taxonomy): Eukaryota > Metazoa > Chordata > Mammalia > Rodentia > Cricetidae > Microtus > Microtus pennsylvanicus. The sequence goes on along the minus strand of NC_134591.1, from coordinate 65,004,019 downwards.
ATATCAATACAATATATGTCAATACATAAAAATGTTTTAAACAGACATAGAAACATGCATGCATACAATAGTCAATATAATTTAACTTTGTTTCAATATACAAGAATTGATACCAATATATTTGTCTAAAAGCAGTAACTCACAATTATAAATCTATAATCCCATCATTCCCTCTCTCTTTTTTTTTTTTCAAAATGATCCCTGAGCTTATAAAATTCCTCCCCCAACCTCCCAACCCCTAAATGATGTCCCTAAACCCAGGGGTAAACTTTACTGGGAGAGGGGACGTCGTCCTCTAGAATTACTTCCAGCTGTCATGGGGGCGACGTTCTTTCTGGGGGATCCTGTGAAAGTAAAATGATGGTTAAATTTCAAGATCAATGTCTTTTAAAATTGCAAATAGTCTCTGAGTATTTTGTGGAGGTCTGGCCAGAATGTTGTACAAGATGTGCACCATTTCAGCTAACCAAGTTGGGATCGTCTTGTGCAGCTGGTATCCAAAACAGGTCTTGTAGTAGCGCTATCAGTATCATGACGTCATCTCAACCAGGTAGAGTTGTTGTTGTGGGGCCCCATCTTCTTCCTGGAAACTTCAAATGTCACTTCGGGAAAAACTCATTGTTCATTGTGAAAAACTTAAACATTAATCATATAGACATATATATACATACATATATATATTCAATAAAAGGCATGATATATATATTCAATGAAAAGTATGATAGATATGAAGAAAAGCAAGGATGTTTTCTAAACTCATATTTCTTTCTGTCCCATATCATGGCTCTTGACATGAGACAGAAACTCCAGAAACTCTGGGTTTTTCTCTTACTAACAGGCTTGGAATTGGAGAAGGACTGAGCCAGAGTCCAACTTCAAAACCAGCTCTATATATTTATAAAGAAATGTTTAATAAGATATATAAATAAAAATTAATACTTACAAAATGTGTCCATCCATCAGTAATTAAATATTCAGGGTTCCTTAATTTCTTTGAAGATGAGTGTTTTCCTGTGGAGATAAGAAAAGAACCCCGCCTCCAAACCTATCTGTATTTCTTACCATCAGTATGTTCGCCATCCTTATGAAAGAATTGTTATTTATCTTTTCCAAGTGGCTTCTCTTCTTCAAACCGAACCTTTATTAATTTTGATGGTATCCACAATTTTTCCTCACCTGTGGAGATAAGAGCAAAACCCCTTCCCCAACGTAGCACATATCCTGGCTTCCATTGTGAGGTCAGCACATCCTTGAAATAAACTGGTTGATTTAGTTCAGTAGACTTTTCCATTATCCAATGTCTTTCTGCAGCCGTTGTTCCCTTCTCATTAGCGTTGAGAAAATTCAAGGTTAACAAAGCATTATGTAGCCTATTTCTGGGGGTGTTTTCCACCCCTTTCTGTTTGTTCAACATATCTTTTATAGTTCGATTTGATCTTTCTATGACTGCTTGACCTGTAGGATTGTATGGTATACCTGTAACATGCTTAATATTGTAATAATCAAAAAACCGTTTCATTTTCCTAGAAACATAAGCAGGACCATTGTCCGTTTTTATTTGTGTAGGTATACCCATGATAGCCATGACTTCTAATAAATGAGTGATTACTGAATCAGCTTTTTCTGAACTTAAAGCAGTTGCCCACTGAAAGCCTGAATAAGTGTCAATGGTGTGATGAACATATTTTAATTTGCCAAATTCTGCAAAGTGGAACACATCCATCTGCCAGATTTCATTCCTTTGGGTGCCCTTTGGATTAGCCCCTGCAGGCAGTGGCGTTTGGTTATAGAAAGAGCAAGTAGGGCATTTCTTTACAATCTCCTTAGCTTGTTGCCATGTAATTGAAAACTCTTTCTTCAAACATTTGCTATTAACATGATGTTTTTTATGAAATTCAGAGGCTTGTAGCACACTACCAATCAGTAATTGATCAATTTCTGCATTACCTTGTGCTAGAGGACCTGGCAGACCCGTATGGGATCGGATGTGTGTTATGTACATAGGGCAAAGCCTGTTCCTGATCAAATCTTGAACCTGGAGAAACAATGAGGTTAGTTCAGTATCATCAGGTATAAATTCAGCAGTTTCAATATGTAAAATAACTCTTTCTGCGTATTGTGAATCTGTAACTATATTAATAGGTTCTTTAAAATCCCTTAGCACCATAAGAATGGCATATAATTCTGCCTTCTGGACAGAATTATACGGACTTTGTTCCACCTTATCCAAGTCTTCTGATTTGTAACCTGCCTTCCCTGATTTATTGGCATCAGTATAGAATGTACGGGCTCCAGTTATTGGAGCATCACGGACGATTCGAGGAAGAATCCAAGAAGTTCTCTTTATGAAGTTAAGCCGCTTGCTTTTTGGATAGTTGTTATTAATGTCTCCCAAAAAATTAGCACAAGCTCTTTGCCATGGTTCATTATCTTCCCATAATTTCTTTAGTTCATCAGCAGTGAAGGGCACTATAATTTCTGCTGGGTCTATGCCTGCTAGTTGACGAAGTCTCAGCTTGCCTTTTATAATTAACTCAGAGACTTTTTCCACATAAGTTTTCAGTTTCTTACTTGGTTTATGTGGTAAAAAGATCCATTCCAAAATAATATCATCTCTCTGCATTAAAATTCCTGTAGGAGAAATTTTTGATGGTAGTATGACAAGAATACAATCGAGCTCTGGATTCACCCTGTCCACATGTGCCTGTTGTAATTTTTCCTCAATCATTGTCAGTTCCTTTTCTGCTTCAGCTGTTAATTCTCTGGGACTGTTTAAATCTTTATCACCATCCAAGGTTTTGTTCAAATGAATTATTAGATCAGGTGTTATTCCAATAGCTGGTCGTAGACTGGAAATGTCTCCTAACAGTCTTTGAAAGTCATTAAGAGTCCGTAGGCGATCTCTCCTAATTTGTGCTTTTTGTGTCTTAATTTTTTGCAAACCTATTTTATAACCTAAATAATTAACAGAATCTCCCTTCTGAATCTTTTCAGGAGCGATTTGCAATCCCCATTTAGGTAAAAGTATCTTTATTTCTTCAAACAGTCTGTTCAAGGTATCCATGTTTGAATCGGATAACAAGATGTCGTCCATGTAATGGTATACTATAGATTTGGGAAATTTCTTGCGTATTGTTTGCAATGGTTGGTTCACAAAATATTGGCACAGGGAGGGGCTATTTAACATACCCTGGGGGAGAACGGTCCAGTGGTACCTCCTCGAAGGTTGAGAATTGTTATAAGTAGGCACTGTGAAGGCAAATTTTTCTCTATCTTCTTTTTGCAAAGGTATGGTGAAAAAACAATCCTTTAAATCAATAACTATGAGAGGCCATCCTTTTGGTAATAAAGAGGGCAAAGGAATTCCAGATTGCAGAGGGCCCATAGGTTGAATAACCTTGTTGATGGCCCTGAGATCTGTCACCATTCTCCATTTACCTGATTTTTTCTTAACCACAAATACAGGAGAATTCCAAGGGCTGGTAGATTCTTCTATATGTCCAGCATCTAATTGTTCTTGTACCAGCTGTTCTAAAGCCTGTAACTTTTCCTCAGCTAAAGGCCATTGCTTTGTCCATATTGGTTTCTCAGTCAACCATTTTAGAGGCAAGGCTGTTGGTATCTCTGAAGGGACATCAATTGCTTGTTCTTGTACAGCCCGAATGGCCGGTTTTCTCCATTTGTAATATCTTTTAATATTATTCTCAGAACTATAGGCTCTAGAAGTAGCAGGAATGTTAATTTTGGTATTCCATTGTTGTAATAGGTCACGACCCCATAAATTCATTGCGATATTGGCTACATATGGCTTTAATTTTCCTATTTGTCCCTCTGGCCCAATACATTCAACCCATCTCGTGCTCTGCCTTACTCGAGATAGGGTTCCAATTCCCAGGAGCTGAACATTTACATTCTGAAGAGGCCAATACGGATGCCAAGATTCTGGGGTAATGATACTTACATCAGCACCTGTGTCCAGCAGGCCAGTAATAAAAATGCCATTTACACACACTCTCAGTTTAGGTCTTTGATCATTTATAGAAGTTTGCCAAAACACACGTAACTTATCTTTCTGATCATTATTGCTTGTAACAGTAGGCATGGGGCTTCCTAATTGTCCTGATGAGGCACGTTCTCTGCAGAAACTGGATATGACTGAACCATGTTTGCCATGGGGGCCTGTGAGGCCCCCCCTCTCACGTTTCCCGACTGTATCAGGTTGCCTTGTCTATCTCTTGTAGACCTGCATTCATTCGTCCAATGTCTGCCTTTTCCACATCTTCTACATAAACCTGAAGGCTGAGTCCTCCTATTTCTGTTATTTCTAGAAGATGCATTATTATTATTATTTCTGAAAGATGCATTATTATTATTATTTCTGAAAATCCGTTGTCTACAATTCCTTTTCATATGACCCATTTTGCCACAATTAAAACATTTGGTATTCTGGTGTCTCCTTTTACCATTGGAAATTGCTTCTTCTACCCATGCTTCAGTGCCATAATCAAATGTATCAACATTGAGTGTATGCAAGACCCATTCTTCCAAAGGCGCTGATCTGAGCTTTAAAGGCCCCAAAATCCTTTTGCATTCCACATTTGCATTTTCATAAGCCAAAGACTCAATCATTATACGTCTTGCTTCTGGGTCAGATATCCCTATTTGTACAGCCTTAGTTAATCTTTGTAAAAAGTCACTAAAGGGTTCTCTCTGACCCTGTTTAACTCTGACAAATGATTCTATTCTCTGTCCTGGGTCTTGTACCCTGTCCCAAGCCCTTAAGGCTGCTGTAGTACACATGGAGAGTGTGTTTTCATCCAAATTAGCTTGTTCCTGAGGGTCGGAAAAGAGCCCTTCACCTAGAATTTTATCTAGGGAAATGTCAATTCCCTTTGCTTTTTCCTGCTGTTCTAAGAGTTTAGCCTCTTGCCTGAATAAGCATTGCCATTTCAATTGTGGTCCACTCTCAAGTACTGCAGAGCTCAGCTGGAGCCAGTCCAAGGGGGTTGCTTTGTTTGTCGTGGCCCAAGATCTTTGCATCTCTTTAACAAAAGAGGCTTGCATCCCAAAAGTCATGACAGCCTGTTTAATTTCCTTGAGGTCATTCATACGGACAGGCTCCCATGTATCCTCCTTGATGACCCTAGGGTTTCTGGAACCAACCACCTTCTCTGTTGTTATTACTGGAAAGGCAGGTAGAGCTGTCGGTAGAGCTTTGTGGAAATTGTCCCGGAGAGATTTACCCACAGATGTAGTTAAAATTTGCCCTTCTACCCTTTGCTCTTCTTCATCAGAATTTAGAAATTCCTCAATCTTTTCAATTCTATTCACTATTGCCTTCTGCAATGTCTGAATCTCCTGTCCAGAATTATGTTCCAAAGCCTTCATTGAGGATTCTAAAGTATGAAGTTTGTCCGTTAGAGATAACATCTTATCTTTGGACATAATTTTTATGGCATAAACTGTGCCTTCTTGTATTGACACTCTTTCCATCAATTTGTCATAAGCTTTAGACAAAATCCAATTGTCACATTCAGCAGTTTTGATTCTCTCAGTTAATGTTTCATTTCCTACAGAAAGGGACTGAATCTTATTGTCCAAATCAGCTGTTCCCTCTTCCATAGTAATGAATTTCTCCTTAATATCAGCCACTAATGTTTCAGTTCCTACAGAGAGGGACTGAACCTTACGATCCAGATCAGCTGTTCCCTCTTCCATAGTAATGAATTTCTCCTTAACATCAGCCTGGAGAGCCTCAAACTGATTCTTGAGAAGATTGTTATCAGCCTGGAGAACTTCAAACCGATTCTCGAGAAGATTGTTATCAGTCTGGAGAACTCCAAACTGATTCTTGAGAAGATTGTTATCAGTCTGGAGAACTTCAAACTGATTCTTGAGAAGATTGTTATCAGTCTGGAGAACTTCAAACTGATTCTTGAGAAGATTGTTATCAGTCTGGAGAACTTCAAACCGATTCTTGAGAAGATTGTTATCATTCTCAATTGTTTTTAAGCGTTCTATCTCTGCCTTAAGAATCCTGGATTCGTCTCGTAAAGACTTTATCATATTTCTATTATCAAACCATTTGGTGCCAATGAAAACTACGAATCCCAGAAGGATCCATAGAGGTGGCGTGATAGACACCTCTTGTAAAATCTCCCACATGGTACGATTAAAAAAACTGTTAAATTCTTGAACAGTAATATGTTCAGACATTTTATTTATAAAAGAAAAAAAATTTTTTACCTGCAATGATCGGTTCCTGCCAGTTGTTGGTCTCTGTGTTTTTGGAGCCTGTCCTAGAACTAGCTCTTGTAGACCAGGCTGGCCTCGAACTCACAGAGATCCGCCTGTCTCTGCCTCCCAAGTGCTGGGATTAAAGGCGTGCACTACCACGGCCTGGCAGGCCTCAAACTCACAGAGATCCGTCTGCCTCTGCTTCCCAAGTGCTGGGATTAAAGGCGTGTGCTACCTGCCTGGCCGGCCTCAAACTCACAGAGATCCGTCTGCCTCTGCTTCCCAAGTGCCGGGATTAAAGGCGTGTGCTACCACTGCCTGGCCGGCCTCAAACTCACAGAGATCCGCCTGCCCTTGCCTCCCAAGTGCTGGTATCAAAAGCGTGCGCCACCACTGCCCTGCCAAGTCACTTTGTGTCAGACCAAATCTGCCGCTGTGGCAGGCAGCTTTTGTTGCAAAACCGCAGGTACTTGAGCTTCCGCTAATTCAGGCAGTGGGGTTCCTCTGTAAAACTTAGCCAAGGCAGGCAGAATGGGCCTGTGTGGCCGAGTATGTCTCGGACTCGGCACTGGGGCCGGAGTCACGAACTGAAAAACAGCACCCAGGAGGTTGCTGTGTTAGCTAGCGGGCTACCCGCTTGAGTCGGGGGCAAAATAGCCCGACGTTGGGCGCCAAAATGTAGCGGCGTAAACGAATGCAGACAGTTTGTAAAGATATATATAGTTTTAATGTAGAAATAGACTTACAGAACCACCGTTCCCGCGGAGACCAGGAGAGTAGAAGAGGAAGCTCTGAGCACGCTCGCCAAATTTATAGGCAGACATTAGCCCGAGGCGAACACGCCCCCTAAGGGGCGGGACTTATCCCTACAGCCCGTTACCCATTTAAATTATTTATAGATACATAATCCATGTGTGCACATGTATGTGTGTCTATTTTTGCCTTCTATCACATTTGAGGTGTGATTTGATATTTGCTGTGCACCCACTAGGCTAGCTGTCCTGTGAGCCTCTGGGGATTCCCCTGCCTCTGCTTCCCCTCTCACCACAAGAGTAAGGGAGAGAGAGAGGGACATAGGTAGACAAGGAAAGCAGTGGTGGGCTCTCTAAGATGGCGACTTCTTACTCCCAGGAGACACTGCAAGAAGAACGGGCCAGGAAGGCACAGGTATGTGGGGGGTATCTAAACAGAAGCAGCCTGGGGAAGGAAGACCCAGGGCCTCCAAAGCACTCGACCCAGAGTCTACTTAGCAGACTCTCAGTTAAGGGCTCCTCCCGTGCCAGAGGTGTTGTTTGGACTGAAGTTGTTCTTTTTTTTTTAAGATTTATTTATTTAGTATGAATACACGACATTCTGCCTCCATGTATGCCTGCACACCAGAGGAGGGCACCAGATCTCACTATAGATGGTTGTGAGCCACCATGTGGTTGCTGGGAATTGAACTCAGGACCTCCGGAAGAGCAATCAGTGCTCTTAACCATTGAGCCATCTCTTCAGCTCGTGAAGTTATTCTTTCGTTTACTCTAAGGCTGGATCTTTTGCTTTTTTCCCAGAAGTTCTGTGTCCATCCCATGGGGTGGGTTCTACAGCACTCTGAACGGACCACCAGCACCCCGTTTCGGAAGCGCCGGGAAGTGAGTACTAGCACACGCGTGCGCAGCTTTCTAGTGGGTTCTGGAGTTTCAAATTCAAGTCCTTGTGCTTGTGGGATGAGTATTTTATCTGCTGAGCCATGTCCTTGGACTCACTTTTGCTTTAAGAATCTTTCAGCCACGGTTGGTGGTGCACACCTTTAATTCTAGCACTTGGGAGGCAGCGGCAGAGGCAGGCAGATCTCTGAGAGTTCGAAGCCAGCCTGGTCTACAGAGAAAGATCCAGGGCAACCAGGGCTACAATTGTGAGACCCTGCCTAATAAAAAAGAAAGAAAGAAATCTTCACCTGAGTAATTTTGCCTGACCAATCCCATGGGTGCACCACGGTACTCCTAGACTTAGCATTTCACTCCAGCCAACAGAAGCCCCCAGGAGCAGTTCACAAGCTCTGTGCTGTTCTTTCCTAAAGCCAAACATAGCTCACTGCTGCCGCTGGAACCTGAGCCACACAAGCAAGGAGGATGCACTGAAATGATCGGAGTGTGCTTGCTCCCCTGTCACGATGGAGTCTGAATCAGCATCAGATGTCAAGAGAAGCTGGCTCACCAGTCTCAGAGGAGGCCGCAAATGCCAGACCTAAAAGCAGATGGCAGGGGTAGAGCTGCGGGCTGGCACCACCATCAACTGCCTGTCGAAGCATTTCAGGCAGATGGCGAGGCCTAGAATGCAGAAGCCGATCCAATGACGCTGGCCAGAGTGTCACAGTTGGCATTTAGTGATGATGGTTCTTACAGGGTCCACATAAAAAGAGAGAAGAAGGGGACACACAGAGGAATTGTGGGTGTGACCTGGCCAAGCTGGATCCCAGCAGCAGTTATCATGGGGAGGACAGAGTGAAGTTTGGGGACCCGGGCCAGCAGAAGGGGTTCCAAGGCCTGACGTTATTAGCCTGGCAACCTGGAGCCAAGTGAATGGACTTTTCTGGGCTCTCGTTTTGTTAACGGGTCAGATGAGGCTTTAGAGCCAATGTCACCTCAAGGAGGGTCCTCATGGCTGTCCTCACAGAACAGCAATCAGTGCCATCTACAGGACACTGGGGATCACTCTGGTTTATTTCCCCAGCCCTGGCTTGTTTTTCTAGCACAATAGGCAGTGCCGTTTGACAGCTTAGGGACATAGCGCTTTGTTAGTTGATTCATCAATGGAAGAAGTGCTACTTGTGTTTTTCTGTAAGGTGGTGTGGAGGTGGTGGAGGTGGTGGTTATGGTGGAGGTGGAGGTGGTGATGGTGGAGGTAGTGATGGTGGAGGTGGTGGTGGAGGAGGTGGAGGAGGTTGTGGAGGTGGTGGTTATGGTGGAGGTGGAGGTGATGGAGGTGGTGGTAGAAGAGGTGGTGGAGGTGGTGGAGGTGGAGGAGGTGGTTATGGTGGAGGTGGTGGTGGTGGAGGAGGTGGTGGAGGTGGTGGAGGAGGTGGTGATAGTGGTGGTGGAGGTAGTGATGGTGATGGTGGTGTGGAGGTGATATGTGTGTGTTTATTTCTGTCATGTGAATTTGCAGAGATGAACGAATGTCCACTTTTTCAAAGGGAGTCAAAGAAATAATTCCATCCTCATTGAGCATGGTAAACCATAACCCACTGCACTTAATTAGGGGTGCTTATAGGGGCAGCCACAAGGGGCTACTTGCAGCAACAGGGAGACTGACAAGCACCTGCACCACTGAAGAAACTGTCTGTATGCCTTCAGAGAGAGGTGAGCCTCACAAACCCCGCTATTCCTCTGTGAAGGAGAGGTAATGGGTCCAGTCTTGGGCAGGTCTCTGGCAGTTACTCACAGTGGCTGAGAGCTCAAGATGGCCACATCACGCTCCGTGAACAGTTTGTCTGTGTAGCCCTGGCCATTCTGGAACTTACTTTGTAGACCAGGCTGGCCTCAAACTCAGAAATTCACCTACCTCTGCCTCCTAAGTGCTGGGATTAAAGGTGTGCGCTACCATACCTGGTCTTTGTAAATAGTTTTCTACAAGTTTGATTTTGTGTTTTCAGTTTTTGAGACATGGTCTCGCTAGGTAGCCCAGGCTAGCCTTGAACTCACTATGTAATCCAGACTGACCACAAACTTGACATCTTTTGGGCTGGAGAGATGGCTCAGTGGTTAAGAGCACTGGCTGCTCTTCCAGATAGACCTGGGTTCAATTCTCAGCACCCACATAGCAGTTCACAGCGGTCTGTAGCTCCAGTTCCAGGGGATATGATACCTTCACACCAATGCGCATAAGATAAAGTTAAATAAATTATTTTTTTTAAAAAAAGAAAACTTGAAATCTTTCTGCCTTATTTCTAGCCTCTGGAATTGCAGATGTGTTACCCCACGCCCTGGCCCCTCCTGCACCCTATCCTGACCTCCCTGTGACAGAGCCTCAGGTTTTGTCCTCCAGTCCCCCTTACCTCATTTCTTTCTCCTGAGACCATCATTCTGTCCTGTAGCTTCAAGTGCCATCTGTATGTTGATGCCATACTGAACTTAGATCTCTACCCCAGACAAATCTCTTTTTAATTGTAAATCACATTTATTTATATTTATTTATTGTGTGTCTGCGCGTGTGTACATCACATCAGGGGACACCTTTCAGGAGTCAGTTTTCTTCTTCCACTATGTGGGGTGTCAGCCTAGGTGGGAGACAATGGCTCTTATCCACTAAGCCATCTCGCCGCCCCGCCCAACCTGTTTCCCTGCCTGTTCATTTGCTTACCATGAATTTCCAATTTGGGCTTTCAAAGGTCTAGCCACAGGTTTCTTTATCCTCTTGCAGAGCCTAGCTGGAAACACATTTTCCTTCTCTGTATCCTCTCTTTCTCCCTTTCTTTTTTTATATTTATTATGTATACAATATTCTGTCTGTGTGTATGCCCGCAGGCCAGAAGAGGGCACCAGACCCCATTACAGATAGTTGTGAGCCACCATGTGGTTCCTGGGAATTGAACTCAGGTCCTTTGGAAGAGGAGGCAATGCTCTTAACCACTGAGCCATCTCTCTAGCCCTTTCTTCTTTTTTCTTAGGGTGTGTGTGTGTTCAAGACAGGGTTTCTCCATGTAACCTTCGCTGTCCTAGAACTCGCTCTGTAGACCAGGCTGGTTTTGAACTCACAGACATTCACCTGCCTTTTCCTCCTGAGTGTCTGAGTGCTGGGATTAAAGGTGTATGCCAAAACTGCCCAGCCACTTTCTATTTGGTGACAGACTCTTACACTGCAGCTCAGGGTGGGCTGGGAAAACTCATGTAGAAAAGGCTGGCCTCAAACTCATGGCAATCCTTCTGCCTCATCTTCCTAAGTGCCTGGATTATAGACATTAACTACTATGACTGCCCTCTTTGTCTTCTTGTTTGTTTGTTTGTTTTGTATATTTATTTATAGGATGGACAATGGTGGCTTAAACCTTAAATCCCAGGATTTGGGGGGCAGAGGCAGGTGGATCTCCATGAGTTTGAGGCCAGCCTGGTCTACAAGAGCTAGTTCCAGACAGCCAAGACTACACAGAGAAACCCTGCCTCAAGAAAATAAAAAAGAAAACAACAATAAAACCATTTATTTATTATTGCGTTGAGGGTGAATGCCGTGACACTCACTCAGAGGACAACTTTGTGGAATCAGTTCTCTTTTTCCACTTTTCCTTGCGTTTGGTGGGGCGGGGCAGGAAGGTGTGCCGAACTCAGGTTGTCTGGGTTTTGTGGTGTTACTGGAGCCCACTCACCAGCCCACTTTCTTTCGTTAGGTTTTGTCTTTCTAGGTTAGACTGATCCATAGCAAACAGGATTCTGGAAGACAGATACTCCTTGTTCTGATGCCCAGTGATTCAAGAAGGAATTTTATCTGACCTGAACTCGCAGGGTAAACTAGGCTCCCTTCGAATTTGCAATCTTGCTACCTCCATCTCCTCAGTGTGTGACAGGGCAAGACAGTGTAGGACGATGGTTCTCAACCTGTGGATCGAGACCCCCGTGGGAAGGCGGGGGTCGAACAACCCTTTTCACAGAGATCGCTTAAGACCATCAGAAAACACAGGTATTTACATTACAATTCATAGCAGTAGCAAGATGACAGCCATGAAGTAGCGGGAGAATAATTGCATGGTTGGGGTCAGCACAATGGGAGGAACTGCACTAAAGGGTCACAGCATGAGGGAGGCTGAGAACCACTGCTCTGTCCTTAAAATATGTTAAGACATATTTTAAGATGTGTTACTTGTAGTGGGAGCAGCCGGCCCGTGTTCCTGCCACCCGGCTCCTGGCCGCCTGGCTAGCCTGAAATAACAGCACACAAACTGTATTCTTTTAAACACTGCTTAGCCCATTAGCTCCAGCCTCTAACTAGCTAACTCTCACATGTTGGTTAACCTATTTCTCTTAATGTGTGTAGCACCACGAGGTGGTGGCTTACCGAGAAGACTCTAATCTACGTCCATCTTGGGCCGGAGCTTCATCGCGTCTGACCAGAGAGGAGAGGCATGGCGACTGCCTAACTAACCTTCTTCCCAGCATTCTGTTCTGTTTACTCCACCTACCTATCAGGCCAAGCAGTTTTCTTTATTGATTAACCAATGAAACAACAGATTGACAAATGACCTTCCCACATCAGTTACTTTGTGATGTGGATTTTTTTTTTTGAGACAGGGTTTCTTTGTAGCTTTGGAGCCTGTCCTGGAACTAGCTCTTTTAGACCAGGCTGGTCTTGAACTCACAGAGATCCGCCTGCCTCTGCCTCCTGAGTGCTGGGATTAAAGGCGTGCGCCACCACCGCCCAGCTCGTTATGTGGATATTTAAAGATGTTGCATTCTTTTTTTTTTTAATTATTTAATATTTTTATTTTTTTATTGGTGTTTTGCCTGTGTGTACGTCTGTGTGAGGGTGTTGGGTTCCTCTGGAATTGGAGTTACAGACAGGTGTGAGCCATCATGTGGGTGCTGGGAGTTGAACCCTGGTCCTCTGGAAGAGCAGTCAGTGCTCTGAGCCATCTCTCCAGCCACATGCCGCATTCTTTTCTGTTGCCTTTGTTTAACTCTGTGAAACTATGTTACTTTGCCTGTGTTGCCAGACAGGGAGAATAAATAGGAGGAGAAATCTGGGAACAAAAGATCAAAGAGCAAGAAAAGAAGGGGCCAACCACCCAGCAACAGAGCCCAGCACAGAGTATGAAGTAAAGAAAGATATATAGAAACAGAAAAAGGTAAAAGCCCAGGTGAAAGGTACACCGCATAATTTGAGTTAAGCTGTCAAGGAACAAGCCAAGCTAAGGCCTGGCATTCACAAGTAAGGATAAGTCTCCTCCATGGGCCGGGCGATGGTGGCGCACGCCTTTAATCCCAGCACTCGGATCTCTGTGAGTTCGAGACCAGCCTGGTCTACAAGAGCTAGTTCCAGGACAGGCTCCAAAGCCACAGAGAAACCCTGTCTGGAAAACCAAAAAAAAAAAAAAAGTCTCCTCCGTGTGCATTTATTTGGGAGCTGGGTGATGAGCCCCCAAAGAGCCAAAAGAGTTAAAAACAACCAGCTACATTAACCCTTGTCTGGTTATCTCTGGTGTAACTGGTGCTGGGATTACAGTGTCCGCCACCTCATCCTAGCCCAGCTGGGCTGCTTTCTGCACACTGCCCCAGGTATTCCACAGATTTACATCTTTGACACCTGCTAGGGATAGGGTCGTGCAAGGCGCCAATCCATGTGGAGTTCAGAGGTCTACCATGGAGGTGGTTCCTTCCTTCCTCCTTCACACGGGTTCCAGGATTGAATTTAGGCCATAAGGCTTACATAGCAAGCAGTTTTGCCTGTGGAACATCTCATCAGCCAGCCGTAACATAAACCCTTGACCTTGATATCTCCGCCAAACTGCTTCTCCCTCCATTCTCTCTGCCAAGAACACCATAATCCATCTGCTGGTTTTCGGGCAAAGCCAGAGGTCATGCCCCCACTCCCACCCCTATTAAGCCGTTCTCAAGTCCTCTCTTTGCAAACTAAACCCTAACCCATCCCCTTCCCCCTTGCCATTAGGTCTGGCGCTGTCCTCTCTCCCATGGATTACCGCAGTAATCTCCTAGCTCAGGCCTGGCAGCCCTCCCTTGCCCCCTTCCAATCCAGTCTCATCATTCTACCCAGCAAAAGCTTCATCTTTCGGAAATAAATCAGATCAAGTTGATCCCCAACCTAATGGCTCTGCCTGCAGAGTCACATCTGAAGCGCAGGCTTCGTCTCATAACGCAGTGGATCCTTCCGGTTTCCTAGAGACTCGCCAGATAAATGAGCATGCGGACCTTTCTGCCCCAAGGTCTTCACGCTTTCTATTGTTTTTGTCTGAGAAATTTCTCTCCCTGGTTTGCCCATCATCATCTTCAGGTCTCAGATTGAATGTCATCTTTGTGGGGGACGCCCCTCACTGGCCCCTTTTTCATCCAGTCCCTAGTTTCTTCCCTGATTTCCTGGGGATGCACCGGAGAACAAGATGACCTGGGGTTGCTTCCAACACTCCTTGGGTGGGACACCCAGCACTCATCTCTGTCCTGTTGCTTTCCCTAAGGAATGCCACACACAGCGGCATCTCTAAGAGCCATTTCTGGCACAGAGGAAACATTTGGGAAATATCGTCAGATATTTCATTATCCTTTAAAGCACCCCTCCTAGGATTTGGTTATTATTTATTTTATTTATTTATTTTGCTTCTGAGATATGAGATTTGTCAATCAGGGATCTCCTGGCATCACCCAGTGGCTATGTGTATACAGGAGGTGTTTAATTGGGTTGTTTAATGAATACATGAGAGGAGCCATCTTTTCTTTCTTTTTCTTTTTCTTTTTTTTTTTTGCCCCTTTTGTCCTGTTTATCTTTCAACACCAGACTGTTTCAGTGGATGTGAAACTGGAGCCCTGCCTGGGTATTTAGCTCGGAGGTAGAGTGCCTGCCTGCATGCAGAAGGTCTGGGTTGGGTGTCCAGCACTTCACAACAAAAAGGCAAAACACACACACACACACACACACACATACACACACACACACACACACACACACAAACCAATGCCCTCACTGAGGAGGGGGAGAGAAAGAAAAAAATGAAAAACTCCTGCTACCCTCTTGGAGGATTTGAGAGCTGCCTGCAGAGGCAAGGAGCGTCGTCTCTACTTGCCAGAAATGTGACAAGATACGGAAAGCATGTGGCACCTGCTGCCTCTATTGTGAACAGTCACAGCCTTTTATTCCAGGAAAAATAAGTAGGGCAGAATTTTCATCATAGAGGAGATGAAAAACAAAGAAAGTCTGAGCTCTCTGGATGCAGCGGCAGGCGGATTGCAGGCTGTGGGCTGGATGGCATTGGCAGTGCACTTGTGGCTTGCTGGGGAAGACACTCAGTCTCCTGTCCACATATCCCTCCTCCCCTGACACTTAGGAACCAAAGGCTTCATATTACCAATGCAGGAACAGAGGCCCAGAGAGAAGGGCCCCGCTTAAGCCACTGTGAATGAGAGCCAAGGTAGGATCCCTTTAAGCCTTAATGGATTCCGAAGCTCTTTATGAGATGGGGAGGAAGAGCAGGTGAGAGAAAGGAGGGAAGAGGGCGAGAAGGAGAGAGGTGAAGAGTCTGCTGGCAGGTGGGGGCGCTGACAGTGTATAGGGCAACCAGAGACCCTGGGGAGTTCAGCAGGAAAGGGGAGCTGGAGCCTGGGGCCTGGCTGTCTTATTTTCAGAACTGCTATCTTTGTCTGCATCTGCTAAATTATTAAACCGCCATCACATCCTCGAGGGTGTCAGGCCAGCTTGCCAGGAAGATGCAGGGGGCGGGGGGAGTGTTGGAGCTTTGTGCTGGGGCCGCGAATCTTGTGGGCTGGAATAGAAGTGGACTCCTCAGGCCTGACCTCTTGTCCTAGCCCATGCTCAGCTGATTGATGGACCTGGCTGGGGCCACACTCACATGTGCCCCTCCCCCCAACCTTCAGAGTCCCCTCCCCAGAGGTTGTTCCGAGAGGGGTTGGTCCATACTGGCCACTTTGCTTATAGTGTCTTCAACTCAGACTACAGGCTTCAAGCCAGGTAGACAGGAACAGCCCCAAGGTCTTACACAACCCTCAAGTCCTGGCTGTGCTATTGACACTTCAGATCTCTGACAGGACCTGGACATTCAGAGAAGGTGCCTCGCTCTGCTTTTGAAGAGCCAGGGAAGGACTGAACCCCATCCAAACACAAGCTCCCTACTCCTGGGTCCCCCTTTCTCCCTTATCATTACTTTTGGTTGTGAGGTTCTAAGTTTCCAAGGAAGATCTTGAACTTCCAATCCCCCTGCCTCCACCTCCGAGGAGCTGGGATGACAGGTGTGCACCATCCTGCCACCATACCCAGTTTTTCTGGTGCTAGGGGGTTGATCTCAGCACCTTATGCATAATAAACATGCGTTCCAGCTTTTGGTTTATCACGAATATTTTTTTGTTTTTTAATTTTATTATTTTCTCTATTTTCCTACAAGAAAATTATAATTTTTATAAAGATCCAAGAAAATGTAATGGTCATGAAAACCACAAAATGTGTTTCCTAGCTGGGCCTGCTGACAGACGTGGTCCTTTTAGGAAAATGGAAGGGGGGGAGGGTCAGAAGTTCAAGGCCAGCTTCAGCTCTCTAGTGTATTCAGAACAGCCTGGGTTACATCAGACCCTGCCTCAAAAAGACAAATGTAAGTGAAGAGGCACAGGGCCAAAGCACTTGTTATACAAACCTGAGGGCCAGAGTTAAATCTGAGCCCCACGTGATGGAAAGAGAGGCCCAGCTCTCACAAGCTGTCCTCTGGCCTCCATGAAGGCAGCAGTTCCTGCACATACCAGGTATACTCATGTGCAAGTGCACACACACACACGCACACACGCGCACACACACAATGCACACACACAGGCACGCACACACATGCACACACACACACACAAGCACACACACAACGCACACACACAGGCACGCACACATGCACACACACACACAATGCACGCACACACACACGGTAAGTTGAGTAAATGAAATTTTAGCTCTTAGAGCTTTAATAAAACTTAAAAGTCACTTTGTCAGCTTGGGCATGGCGCACACCTTTAATCCCAGCACTCGGGAGGCAGAAGCAGATGGATCTCTGTGACTTCGAGGCCAGCCTGCTGGTCTACATAGTAAATTCCAGGCCACCAGAGTTGCATGATGAGACATTTTTCTCACCTCAAGAAAAAAAAATGTGTCATCCTGGTTTGAATTACCTCCTGAATGCCAGGACCATAGGCTGTGTCAGCACACCTGGTTAATGTGTTTGGTGCTGGGATCTATCCCAGGACCTCAGGCGTGCTAGCTAGCTAGGCAAGCACTCTCCCAACTGAGCCCATCCTCAGCTCCCAGCTTCCTCATTCAGAGCGCTCAGCTTGTTGGGCTAGCTGTGTACTCATAAGTGGTTGGCTGTGGTCCCTGTCCACTCCTGGGACTGTGAAGTTAAACAAGACGTCAAGAAAACGGGCAGTTGCCACCCGTCTATTCCTACCCTGAGTCCGCCCCCCTCCCCGTATTCTTCACATTGACTCATCCTGCGGTTCTCAGCTGAAATACCACCTTCTGCACCTTGTCTTCCCCAGCTGGCCTCCTTGGGCAATGTGTTCCTGCAGCCTCTGTGTTTCTTCCAAGCAGGTATAAACAGTACTGAGCTGCCATCCAGTCACCACAGCAGGACTTATCTCGTTATGGCTGTGTCTCCCATCCCATCAGTCAGCCCAGCGGAGAAAGGGATCATCAAATTGAGGAGAGAGGGGGAGAGAAGAAATGAATGAATGAATGAATGAGCGCAGAGAGGAGGTCTCGGTTCTGATGGAGCCTGCTCCCATCGTTCCCCATTCTAGCGGATATTAGGATGGTGGTACATCTCTGTGGTAGAACTCTTGCCTAGTGTGCACAGTGCCCCAAGTCTCGTATCTAACAACACACACACACACACACACACACACACACACACGAGTGCTTTTGTTTTTAAACTGGGGACTTTATTGTTAGTGTTTTTAGCCCTTTGGAAGTAACAGCCTTATCTTGTTACATCAGGTAACATTATTGTTTCATTTTTAAAAAATATTTATTTATTTGTTTATTTATTTATTATGTATACAATAGTCTGTCTATGTATATTCTTGCAGGCCAGAAGAGGGCACCAGACCTCATTACAGGTGGTTGTGAGCCACCATGTGGTTGCTGGGAATTGAACTCAGGACCTTTGGAAGTGTAAGATCCTCACCCCTTATTCTCAAAGGGGCGAGAAGAAATTTCCTAGCAGAATGTTTTCCCAGGAAGATAGTGGCCTTCCCCTCTCCCACCCGGGAGATTCGTAATCTGGGCACAACAGAAGGGCAGGCAATGCTCTTAACCACTGAACCATCTCTCCAGCCCCTCTTTCATTTTTTATTGATTTTTATTGAGCTCTATATATTTCTCTGCTACCTTCCCTGCCTCTCCCCTCCCCCCTTCAGCCCTCCCCCAAGGTCTCTATGCTCCCAATTTACTCAGGAGAGCTTGTCTTTTTCTACTTTCTACTTCCCATGTAGATTGGATCTATGTAAGTCTCTCTTAGTGTCCTCATTGTTGTCTAAGTTCTCTGGAATTGTGGTTTGTAGGCTGGCTTTCTTTGCTTTCTGTTTAAAAACCACCTATGAGTAAGTACATGTGATAATTGTCTTTCTGTGTCTGGGTTACCTCACTCAAAATAATGTTTTCTAGTTCCATCCATTTTTCTGCAAAATTCTAGATGTCGTTATTTTTTTCTGCTGTGTAGTACTCCATTGTGTAAATGTACCACATTTTCCCTATCCATTCTTCAGTCGAGGGGCATTTAGGTACGAGTGCTTTTAGACCCAAGCATTCTGCTAAATGTCAAAGGATTCCAGCTATAAAGAAAACTAGAATAGAGGGGAGACTCCATCGATAATGAAACAACTTATCACATATATTTATATATAATACCTCAGAGGATAGGAATAAAATAGTGAATACCCAGTGTGATGGTGGATGCCTTTAATCCAAGCACTTGGGAGGCAGAGGCAGGAGGATCTCTGTGAGTTCAAGGCCAGGCTGGTCTATGGAGTGAGTTCCAGGATAGTTAAGGTTACAGAATAGGACCCCATCTTAAAAGTGTTTAACTTTTAAAAAGTTGTTACTGATTATCATTGTTGCATGTCTGTGTGTGGTGTGTGTGTGAATGACGCACACAGGGTGCTTTAGGGAACTGTTTCTTATTCCACTGTGATTTCTGGGAATCGAACTCACGTTGTCAGACTTGTGCTGACTTAGCTGATAAGCCATCTGGCTGGTGCTGGTCTTCACCTTTTTGAGACAGGGTCTTATACTATTGATTAGATTGGCCTAGAATTCAATATATTCCCCAGACTGGTCTCTGACCCATGGCATTCTTATTGCCTAAACCTCATGAACTCTGGGGTTATAGCTGTGAGCCAACACACCCAGCTCAGTTATGTGACTTAGAGAGGTTTCTTTTTTAATATTTATTTATTTGTTTATTACGTATACAGTATTCTTTCTGCAGTCCAGAAGAGGGCACCAAGCCTCATTACAGATGGTTGTGAGCCACCATGTGGTTGCTGGGAATTGAACTCAGGACCTTTGGAAGAGCAGGCAATGCTCTTAACCACTGAGCCATCTCTACAGCCCCTGACTTTGAGAGTTTTAAGTTCCTTTTAGGAAGAAAAGTCTGCTGATTTCCATATCTAGGGATGATGTAAAGAAATAGAATATTGACTTATTCAGTGAACACTCTATCTATCTACCTATCTACCTACTCAATATCTATCTATCTGTCTATCTATCTATCATCTATCTACCTACCTATTATCTATCTATCTATCTATCTATCTACCTACCTATTATCTATCTATCTATCTATCTATCTATCTATCTATCTATCTATCATCTATCTACTTATCCATCTACATATCTAGATATCCATCATCTATCTTTCTTTTTTTCTTTTTTTTTTTTTTTGTTTTTTCGAGACAGGGTTTCTCTGTGGTTTTGGAGTCTGTCCTGGAACTAGCTCTTGTAGACCAGGCTGGTCTCGAACTCACAGAGATCCGCCTGCCTCTGCCTCCCGAGTGCTGGAATTAAAGGCGTGCGCCACCACCGCCCGGCTCATCATCTATCTTTCATCTATCTGTCTGTCTATCTATAATTTATCTATTCATCTATCTATCTATCTATCTATCTATCTATCATCTATCTTCCTCCCTATCTTCCTATCTTTCTAGTTATTTGGATTTTGAGACAGTCTCCTGTAGCCTGGTCTGGTCCAGCTCTTGCTGTATAGCCAAGGATGATCTTGTGCTTCTCATCCTCTTGACGATCTCTCACGTGCTGGACAACAGGCAGGAGCCATCATAGCTGCCTGTTGTTTTTATTTGACACGGTGCTGGGGATTGAACCCAGCTTGACTGCTGAGTCACGCTTCCGGCTCCTAGTAGATATGCTTTGACCATCTTCTCCCTCCCAGAGAGACCAATGCCCAAGGTCTCTAGAAGAAAGTGTGTGAAGGTTTTGAACCCAGATCTGAGAGGTTCTCTGGATCTGACCAATGGTGGGGTTCAGTTTTGTTCAGCAAATAACAGTCCTTTTTTTCTTAAAAAGAAGTTACATTTTATATTATTTTTGTTTCTTTTGTGTGCCTATATCTGTGTGTCACTGCATACATGTGGAGGTCAGGGGACAACTTTGTGAGAAAGTTCTCTTCTTCCATCATATCACTCCCAGGGATCAAACTCACACAGTCAGGCTGGGAAATAGGTGCCTCTATCTGGGGAGCCATCCCAGCAGCCCTGAGGCAGGTTCTTGACAGTCTGATACTCGCAATTACATCATTTCTCTCCTTCCCTTTGATACCTCCCATGAATCCCCTTTGCTCTATCTTAAATTCATGGCCTCTTTTTCTTGAATTGTGTGTGTGTATATTACATTTATAAATTATATTAAATTATAAATATATATTTGGGTTTTTTAGTATAATAAAGGGTTCTTTATTCAGGGGTGGACTCACAGATCACATTCTCTGCACGAAGGGGGAACAGAAACCAAATCCAAAAGCAAAGAGAGAAAGAGAAAGAGAGAGAGAGAGGAGAGAGAATATGTATTTGTAATACACATATACATATATTCCTAAAAGTATAACCACAGCCTACTCA
This sequence comes from Microtus pennsylvanicus, assembly GCF_037038515.1. Classification (NCBI taxonomy): domain Eukaryota; kingdom Metazoa; phylum Chordata; class Mammalia; order Rodentia; family Cricetidae; genus Microtus; species Microtus pennsylvanicus. The sequence goes on along the minus strand of NC_134591.1, from coordinate 64,982,963 downwards.
GTTTGTATAATGGTGATGGTGCTTGTATGTATATGATTCAGGGCTGACCACTTAGCATTGGATGAATGATTGGGGAGATTTTCTCCTTAGGTATAGAGGAGTTGTGTTGTAGACAGATCACTGGGCACCACGTCGGATCACTGGGGGCTGGGCATCGCATCGGATCACTGGGGGCTGGGCACCGCATCGGATCACTGGGGGCTGGGCACCGCATTGGATCACTGGTGCTGGGCATCACATCGGATCGCTGGGGGCTGGGCACCGCATCGGATCACTGGGGGCTGGGCACCGCGTCGGATCACTGGGGGCTGGGCACCACGTCAGATCACTGGGGGCTGGGCACCGCTTCGGATCACTGGGGGCTGGGCACCGCATCGGATCACTGAGGGTTGGGCACCGCATCGGATCATTGGGGCTGGGCACCGCATGATCTCTCGTACTCGCATTTGGATCAGTGTGGTTGTTTATAATGGTCTCTGCCTGTTGCAAAGGAAAGTTTCTTCGACAAGGAGGGAGAGCTGCACTTGTCTATGGCTATAAGGATACAGATTTAGAACACAGAAATTGTGCTGTTTTGGTAAAATGGCAGCTGTAGATTCTCCTCCAAGATCTATGATCTAATATCCTGAGGTGGTTGGCTACATTTCCAGCAGCAGGCATGATTTCCCTCTTGCTGGATGGAGCCTTAAGTCCAATTAGAAAGCTACTGGTTACCATGGAGATTTGGGGGCCACCCCTGCACCTTTAGTGTAAATGGTTCATGGGCATCACAGCTGGGTAGCTCGGTTGGCTGCTTCCCTCTCTTGGAAGCTTGCATGGGACCTTCTGGTGCCGTAAAAGCTAGTCTCAGGGAGGAGGATTTCGGGTCAGGTTTAGCTTAGATAAGTGGGGCCTGTGTTCAAAGTACATAGCGCCTTCAGCAATCGTGACTTACCTTTAGCCTCTGGGAAGAAACCAAGGGCAATGGCCATAGCCTACAATGTTTTAGAAGCCTCTTTCTTGGGCTACCCTGACTAGCAACTCCAAAGATGGCTTCCTAAGCTCAGTTTTGGGGTTTTAGTCTATGACTCTTGGGGGTAGCATTGTCAGACCAGGTGGGAAATTTTAATTTAAACTGTGTATGTACGGGCTGGAGAGATGACTCAGTGGTTAAGAGCATTGCCTGCTCTTCCAAAGGTCCTGAGTTTAATTCCCAGCAACCACATGGTGGCTCACAACCATCTGTAAAGAGGTCTGATGCCCTCTTCTGGCCTTCAGGCATACAGACAGAATATTGTATACATAATAAATAAATATTAAAAAATTAAGAAAAGAAGTGGATCATTTAAAAAAACTGTGTATGTATGTATGCCTATACACATAGGCTTATATGTATTATATGAAACTTTAGATAATGATTCCTTACTACTATATTCTTTAGGCAGCCCCACCCTTATGGTACCATCCTGACTCTCCATCTTCATTGTTTGTTTGAAACAGGGTTTCTCTGATTTGTTCTGATTGCCCTGGAGTTCACTGTGTAGACCAGGCTGTCCTTGAACTTGCAGAGATCCTTTTACCTCTGCCTGCCAAGTACTTGGAAGAGGGGCATGAGCTGCCATCCCTGGCCTTTCTCTTTTTAGTAAGGGTTTCATGTAGCTCAGGTTGGCCTTGAACTCTTGATCCTCCAGCCTCTACCTTGGAAATGGTGAAATTACCGGCTTGTGCCACCTTGAAGGAATGGGAGGGATGTTGAGACTTGGGGGGGTGCAGGATAAGGGCCTGTCTGTTGTTCCTCACCTCCATTCATCTGAGAGTTGGCAGCTGATGCAGAAAACACCAGTCAAGTTTCTCTGGATGGATTGCTTTTGCATTGAGAGACCCAAAGCTGTTCTCAAAAACAGACCCATATTATGATGCCTTACTCAATCTCATTGAACCCCTCTGACTCTCTGAGTTCCCATTCCCTGGGCTTCACTTTCCCCACTGTGCCATGTCACCCCCCCCCCCGCCCCCCTGCGTCTCTATACCTAGGTACCTGTTAACCCGAAGCCCTGGATCCTGTTACTGGACTGAGCTCAGTGAGCTGAATGGCCCCTCCTCTTCCTCTCGCGGAGTCATCTCCCCGGTGTGTCTCCTCTGAGAGCTACTCCTGTTAACTCAACACCCCTTTTCTATCTGTGAGTCTTCTCTCTTCTCTGAATCTAACTCCCTCACGCTCTCTCCCTTCCTCCCTCGCTCCAGGAGCTGCCTCTCTGGAGACTTGTTGTCATGCCTACAGTCCGCGGTAACTCAATCAAAACGCGCCCGTAAGCACTTAGAGAAGGTCAGGGGAAGGGAGGGACCAAGGCTTTCCTCCTCCTCAAACCAGTCTTCTCTTCAGTCTTTGAGATTTGGGGCGTTGGCCACACCTTTGGCAGGCCCTCTGAAACCCGGGGACCCGCTGTAGTCCTTCCTAATGGGGTTCAGAGCTGCTTTCCAGCCCTCCGGACTTTGCCCCCTTCCACCCCGGACTTTGATGGCACCTTCAAACAGCTACAATCGGAGGCAGGGCCACTGGGGTCCGGGCCAATGTGGGAACAGCAAGTCTACTTCAGCTGCGGGGGGGGAAAGAAATTGGGTAGAGCCAGAATGATTAAAATCCGAGATACAGCGCCGAGCGCCTGGGGGAGGAGAGGAATCCAAGTATCTCAAAGGGCTCCGACGAACGGTTGAGCTTATTCATTTCCGTCCAGACTCAGTCACTATCCCGCAATGTGACCTTGAGCACAGAGCACGCGACTTCTTCAAAGTCTCCCCCTCCACGTAAATGGTACGGGGGAGGAATCGTGTGCAGGCAGGTGCACACACAGGCAGGCGTGGAGCTGGAAAATAATTTTGCACACCTTGGGATTCTCTAAGGGCCCCACGAAGGTTGGCGGACCCAGCAGCAGCGGCTGTGGGGTTTGTTTTGCAAGCAAAGTGCCTTCCTGGTGTGCAACCAATCCAATCATATGTCCATCCTTCTGTGGACGTCAGTCGTCCCTTTGCCTTAATCACCGCACAACCTCAGAATGATGGAGGAGGGCGTCCTAGCGAGCCTTGTGGCCCAGGAGATCCTGAGCGCTGAGTTCTAGGCCAGGCTCTCACGGTCGTGAGCGCGGGGAAGGGGGGCAGGGGTGACGCTCAATCCAAATCCTTCTCTGGGTGGAGACTGAAATGTATGACTTTTAAGCATCCCTTCGAAGTTTACCGCTGTGAGAGTCCAGGCCAGGAAAGTGACCGCTACTTATCCACCCAAAATTTGGGGTGATCCCCAAATAGGGCCAACCCGGGAGAAGGACCGGGAACCTGAGGCGCTTGCGGACGCGCTTCTAGGTAGAGGACAGGCCGATTGAGGACCCGCAAGTCTCGGATTGGCTGTGAGGCCCATAGCTCCGCCCCATGTGCTATAAGTTGCGGGGCGGCGCGTGCGGCCTGGGTGTGGGTTCTGCGGCCGCCTCTCCCTTCTCTCGTGCCCAGCATCTCTCCTCCCCACCGTACTGACAGCCGGGGACCGCCGCGGGGCGGGGGATGCCGGGCTGCCGCATCAGCGCCTGTGGCCCAGGGGCCCAGGAAGGGACGGCAGAACCGGGGTCCCCCCCGCCGCCACCCCGGGAGCCCCTGCCGTCCCTCCAGCCCCCGCCTCCATCGCCGACCTCGACCCCGACACCCACTCAGTCACCGCCCTTGCCCGAGGCGGCGGAGACACCCGCAGAGGGGCAGGAGCTGCAGCGCTGGCGCCAGGGTGCTAGTGGGGGTCCGGGGGGCGCGGGCCCGGCGGGAGGCTCCGGCGGGGGTGCGGGTGCGGCGGCAGGGGCGGGGGGCCGCGCTCTGGAGCTGGCCGAAGCGCGGCGGAGACTGCTAGAAGTGGAGGGCCGCCGGCGCCTGGTGTCGGAGCTGGAGAGCCGGGTGCTGCAGCTGCACCGAGTCTTCTTGGCTGCCGAGCTGCGCCTGGCGCACCGCGCCGAGAGCCTGAGTCGCCTGAGCGGCGGCGTGGCCCAGGCCGAGCTCTACCTGGCGGCGCACGGGTCGCGTCTCAAGAAGGGTGCGCGCCGCGGCCGCCGGGGTCGTCCTCCCGCGCTGCTGGCCTCGGCGCTGGGCCTGGGGAGCTGCGTACCCTGGGGTGCCGGGCGGCTGCGGCGCGGCCACTGCCCCGAGCCCGACTCGCCCTTCCGCCGCAGCCCGCCCCGCGGCCCCGCCTCCCCGCAGCGCTGACCTCAGAACCCGCGACCCCTGGGCTCCGGAGACAGGCGGAAGGACAGACGGACGGACGGGTCCGAGTGCTGGCTAGATGGACGGCGTCATCTCTGCGGAGGAGACAGGCGGGGGCCCGGGGGCCCTGAAAATGAGACTAAGGTGAGGTGTTGTTAACTGGTGCTTTCTGGGGTACAGTGTGTCTGTGTCGAGGTGTGCAGTAGTTGTGATGTCTCATCTCTGGGGTGCCTGGCGTCTGTGAGGCCCTAAGGGAGCTGTCCGTTTTTTCGTGGCTTCTCTCTTGTTGGGTTAAGTGGCAGCGCTGTTGTCCCCTTACAGAGCTGAACTAGTGGAGGGTGTTGGGCTTCAGGAAGGATTTGGTGGCAAACTTTAACCAGCTGGAGCCTGCTGCGATACTGTAGCTTCTGCCACCTTCACCTGCGCTTGTGTGGTCTCTCCTGGGTCCCCTGGGACTGTAAGTAAAGTCCTGCCCTTGAAGCTGCTGGTTTCTACACAGCAGGGCTCCATCTCTCGGGGATGGGAGGGAAGAGTAAGACCCCAGGATGGAAGGAGCGCTGCCTTGGGGCTGTATGATGGGATTGTCCTCCTCGGAGCCCCTTTCCCATTGGAGGAGACAGAATCCCATAGAAGTTGAAGATTTGCCCCCCAGCGAGTTTAGTTAGGCCGCTTCTAGGAGGCAGCTTTATTCCTAATAATTTTGTTACCTGTGTTTGTAGACTGATGGAGATGACCAGAATGGGAGGTTTATCACCTGCTCAACCAGCAGCCCTCCCCAATGTATCTTAAAGATGGCTCTGCCAGAGACAGAGCCAGGTGACTCTTTAACAGCCCCAAAGGGGCAGGCATGGCATCAGCTTCCAGAAAGGCGGGCCTTAAAGGGCCAGACTGGAAATGCCACCTGCTTCTTCCTGACAACATGCCCTTCAGGCCCCCATTCCTCTGTCTGCACTCAGTGGCCTGGCCCCTGGCTCGCTTCCTGCATCTGATTGATGACAGCCCACTCGTCAGTGGTAAAGAGGGTATATCTGCCTCTCCGGAGGGCCGCGGGGGAAGCCAAAATGGGGTGTAGGATTTTTTTCTCACTGTAAGCTGTGGACATTTTACTGATTTAAATCACACCTAGAGACCGGTGCTGCCTTCTGTCTCAGGAA